>NC_092140.1:29824267-31163799 GCF_043159975.1 Macaca nemestrina
GTTTCCCTAATGCTAATGTTGAGCACTAGGGAAATGGAGCAAGCTGAGCCTAGAGGGATGGCCACACCTGGCTGTGCTCCTCTACAGATGCCTTTGTATCAAACCCTCTGGGCGCTGCACTAGCTGGCTTACCACCCCACCACTTCTCTTAGTAGCTCTTCCCACCACTTCAACTGTCTCTTTGGTCATAGGGTCTCCTACCGCTGGGGTTCCAGAGACTCTTGGAGACAGCGTGTTTCTCTTGCCTGTTCAACTTACCCATTTCCCAGCACTTTTTTGGTTTAAAAATGAGTCGCAGTGCATGGTAGGCCATGTGGGGTTCCCCTAAAGGGGGAGAAATGTGTCTCCCTTCTGTGTCTTCCCTCAATCCATTCTCTGTGCCTTCTCTCTGAAGATCTGTTAGAAAGCATGCTGGTTGTCTCAGTACTTCCTTGGAAGCTATTCCAGTTGTCTGCGTCTAGTCAGCCATCTTGGTCTTCTCAGTTTCCTGTTCTGCCAACTCTGGGAAAATCCTCCTGCCAGTGATACAGGGTGGATAAAATCCACTGATTTTTTTTTTTTTATATTCCCGATTTATTTCAGGAATTACAAGAGACTCTAATGTCAACATAATCAGTAGAGTGGTTATACATTTATTTTTCTTGCCATACCTAGCAATTTGGGCAGGAGAGGGGATGAACATGTGATCTCATGGTATTATTATTATGATTTAATCTTCTATTCATTCTTTGTTTCATTTTTACTTGTTATTTATAGCTTTTTTGTATTTATTTAGTTTTTAGATAATAGTGGAGGGTGAACACCTAATTTGACTGATTGTATTATACATTTTTCTATACTATAATTTTAATCACTCTCTTAATTATGTGAATTAAAACTTCTTTTACATATTAAAAAAGACACATAAACGTTTTTAAGGTTAATACATTCTAAGATTTAATCTTTGCCTTGAATCTCCCATTAGCACCATATTGTTTGAATTATTTCAACACCAAATGTCTGATAATACAAGCCTTTATGTTCTAAAATTATTTTCAAATTCTAGTAAATATTTTGTTCTCTTTATTTTTTATAGTAAACATAACAGTAGATAGTTTTCAAAATTATAACTTTAAAGTGGATACTTTTCAATATTTTAAACATATGATCTAATTCAAATATAAACATGTCTGAAATCTTAAAAATACATTTCTGAGAGCATCATCAATATGGTGAAGTTGATACAAAGAATATTTTTAAATAGACTGTTTTTCACACAGCTTTAGGTTTACAGAAAATGAGAGCAAAAGTAGATTCTATACCCCTCACTTTTCTCCCAGTTTCCACTATTATTGACATTGCTCATTACTCTGGTATATTTGTTATGATTATTGAGACAATATTGACACATTTACACTGTAGTTTATCTTTGTGTTAAAAATTTTATTTTGACAAATGTGTGATGAAATGTATTCATATTACAATATCATACAGAAGAGCTTTATTGCTGTAAAATTCCTTGTGTACCACCTATTCCTCCCTTCCCCTACCCCAGGCACATGGCAACCACTAGTTTTTTACTGTCTCCATAGTTTTGCCTTTTTCAGAATGTCATATCATTGGAATCATGCAGTATTTAGACTATTTAGCATATTTCCCTAATCACTATGCATTTGAGATTTCGCTGTATCTTTTAGTGGCTTGATAGCTCATTTAATTTTTAGCTCTGAATAATATTCCATTGTATGGCTGTATCCTTTTTGTTTATCCATTCATCTATTGAAGGACATCTCGGTTGTTTCCAGGTTTTGACAGTTATGAATACAGCCGAAGTGAACAAGCACATGCAATGTATTTTTCTGTGGACATACGTTTTCAACTCATTTAAGCAAATACCAAAAAGTGTGATGGCTGGATCACATAGTAAGACTATATTTAGATGTGTAACACTACCAAACTGTTTTCAATAGTGGATGTACTCTTTTGCATACTGACCAGCAAAGAATGACAGCTCCTGTTGCTTCATGTCCCCTCCAGTCTTTGGCCTTGTCAATGCTTTGGATCTAGGCCATTCCAATAAGTCCATATTGACATCTCATTATTCTTTCAATTTGCTATTTCCTAATGACGTGTGATGTGGAACATCTTTTCATATGCTTATTTGCCATCTGTATATCTTATTTGATGAAATTTTTGTTTAGATATATGCTCATTTTTTATTGGGTCTTTATTTTCTTATTATTTAGCTTTAAGCATTCTTTCTATAGTTTGGATCTGTTTCTTTTATTCAATAAGTGTTTTATAATTTTTCCCCAGTATGTAGCTTACATTTTCATTTTCTTAACAGTATATTTCACAAAGCAGAAGTTATTAATTCTAATTAAATCTAATTTATCGTTTTTTATGGATTGTGCTTTTTGTGTTAAACTAAGAAGTCATTGCCAAACCCCAAAATTAGTTTTATTGTAATCTGGGAATTTTATTCCTGTTTAGTTTTGAAATTCCTATAATCAATTCTTAAAATAATCATCTTCTGCATGGATATGGTCAACTTATCTTTAACAAAGGAACAAAGAAAATTCAATGGAGAAAATATCATTTTTAAATAAACGATGCTGGAAAAACTGGACATCCACATGTAAGAAAACAGAATCAAGAAACAGATTTTATACCTTTCATAAGTTAACTCAAAATGGATCATAGACCTACTTAAATGTAAAACACAATACTCTGAAACTCCTAAAAGATAACATATCAGAAAATTTTAGTGGGCCACGAAATTTGTGACTAGAAGTAATTTATCGCTTCCAGGAATACGCATAGGAGAGCCTTTGTGCGACCCTCTGCCTGCATCATGCAATTCTCCAAAAAGTGAGAAGACCTTGTTCTGAGGTAGAGGAAGAATGTTGAGGTCTCAGCAGCTTAAATGACTCATTTGCGACATGGAGGGTTGACAGTATAGTCTAAACAAACACCTGAGCCTACAACAGGTATAAGAGCAACAAGAAATAAACTTTTGTGTGTGTGATATGTCAGTGCCATTTTCTTTATACAGCACAACAAAACCTAAGCTATTCTGACCATACTGTATATATTAATGTATATACAGTATGTATATATATTAACACAACTGATACATATTTAGCTGAATAGATACATAAAAGTGAAAATGTGTTTATTGTAATAGGAACAATCCTACAGGCATGAAAACAATTTTATTACCAAACATAAGTGAATTTATTGAATTATGTCAACCTTCCAAAGAATTATGCAAGATACTAGTCTAATTGTATACATGTGCTTCACATGTCTGTGACCGATGCACGTAGTAGTCACCAGCTAATTCAAGTAAAAACTCAAATTGAATCTGGTAATAAAAAAGCTATCCCTGAGTTACTCTAAACTTTCCAGGCAGAAGAAGAAAACACCTATAAACAGCATGTGGATAAGAAGCCAACATCATTGACACATCCACAGCCAATAGGATCACCCTCAATTTCAATTTGTATGGTTGATTTTCCTAGGTTCAAAGTTTAGTCTTTATTTTCATCTCTTCCAGTTTAATATAGGCCCTCATGTATGTTTTTCTGTGTCACACTATGTATTTTAGGGCACTGGGAATTTACAAACTTTGTTTTTCACATGTCTTGCTGACTAGATTTCTTAACAGAAACAAGAGTGGTTGGTGGCAGTGAGAAATTATTGAACTTGAGCACTTTTTTGATAGTTTCAATGTTTATCAAAAAGATGCCTCATTAGTGGATCCAAAACTACTACTACAACCTCTTCTAGTGTGCAGTAGCTGATGCAGGCTGGAGGACTCCAGCCCAGAGGCATCAGCAACTTTAATTCCTTGGCATTATGTCTCCTTTCTTTTTATTCCTTCAGTCCTTTCAGTCATTTGTCTTTTTTATCTTTTATCCCTCTGCTGCCTCTGTAAGCTTTCAGCCCATTTGAACAACCTGGATTGATTTCTGTTTCTCTGACTGGACTAGGGAAGACACAATGATAATGTACTTGGCATATTAAAGGAAGAGAACAGTAAGGGAATTAAAAATTTGTCTAAAGTGTGTTTTGCCATATAGACGAGCAAATATAATACAATGCATAGCAACAGGACATATTTTTCTATTTTATGTGCACAGATTCCCTTAATAATCTGCACTCTATAGAATAAGTATTAATATTTGAACTAAGACATTACACAGACCTCTAGGTAACCTGAAATAGCTGTCTAAAATTTCATGCCCTAAAATGCACTTTACTCATTTGGATCCATCTCAGCATTTTGTTTTACACACAATTCTAGTAAGATCTTTTATCTCTTTTTTCAGCTCAATCTACTTTGGAACAATAATTTTATAGGAGAGTGCTAGAGTGACTCTTAAAGCATAGTGACCAAAACCAAGAATAATAATTTACAGATTAACCATAGAGGAAAAGAAATAATAAAAAATAATCAAGGGGCTCATAAAACATAATCATATATAATAAAATGCATAGGGACACATATTTATGGCTTTCAACATATTCCCAAATGTCTAAAAATAATTTCCCCAGGACATGGAATCATTAATAAAGAATATTTTATTTTAAATTTTAAAATATTAGGAATACAGAGTTGTTATTTAAAATTATGCAAATATGACATGTTTTAATTAAGAGGAAAAATATATAAATGGCTCTAAAACCTAAATGATACTGCCTACCTGCACACTTTTGTGATACAGTTTTGATTTATGTTAATTATCCAACAAAATTTTACAAAGAACCTTCTTTCATGCTTAAAGTTGTTCTGGTTTGGGCAATAGATTAAATGGTTATCTTATCTATTGGTCGTATGTTTGTCACAAAATTATTGTAAATCCCGAATTATGCTAATGTTCCGCAGCTAACATAATTTCTGGCACATACTGGTAGTGGCAGAGATTGTTAGCTGTCCTCAATATCTGTACTCCAAATTTTCTAAATTTATACATGCCAATCCAAAATACACATGACTCCAGGAGCGAGCGTAAATTCAGGTCAGATGGGATATAGGAAGAAATGTCATCTGGCAATTTATAGAAACCTTCCTCAAGCGAGAGCTGGCACACACATTTTGGCCTTATTGTTTTTGGTTCCCTCCTTCATGTCACTTCTTGGGAGATGTGTATTCCATTTTGAAATGTGACACTGGGGGCAAATCCACTGGATAGCAGGGTTCTAAAGGGGAAGCCTTTGATTCCTAAGGGAGTTCATACAACAGAGTCAGTAAATAATTTTGGACCATTTACCTCGGAAGTGTGTTTATGCAAGAGGGAAATAAACATATGTTTTGTCTAAGACACTTATTTACAGTCAAATATAGTTTTACTGAGATAGTAGATATTTAATAAATGTTGAAAGGATAAATAAATTATTGAGTCAAGATGAAGCTAATATTCGATCAAACCTGGAGATAAAGTATTCCCTAATATTCTTTCCACTGTAAGAAGCAGAAAATCTAACTCAAATTGCTTTGAACAATATTAATATGTATTTAATCACATTAAAGGAAGTCTACAGCTTAGCATGAGATCCAGGGTCTGAAGATTTAGGGGAACAGTAGCATCATGATTCATACATATTTTTTCCATGGTTCCACTTGGTCTCCCTCTGGCAGGCATGGAGGATCTAGAATGATTGCAAAGGGGAACAGTAGCAATTTTATTCAGCAGGGAAGAGATGACCATTGCCTAGATTTTTAAAGGAAAAAATTTTCCAGGAAGTCAGTGGTAAACTTTTGGCTTGAATTGTACTTATTTCTTTCACTGTAAAATTACTATATGCTGATCGATATAGAGACTGGGTTTTCTGGAGCAAAAAAATGGCAAGGGGGCTGAGATAATCATCAAGTCATAGACTACTCTGAGCCCACCCAAATGTACATTAAAGGGTAGTGCAGCTGGGTAGTTGGGGGAGGAATGTGTGTCTGTGGAGTTCAATGGCAATAACTTCTATTTTCTACCACTTCAGCCATCCAATAACAATATTTTTTCTTTTTATATACACTTTCAAACATGCTAACTTCAATCTTTTCAGGAGACGACTGAATCACATACAATTTTTGTACCTAGCTTCATGACCAGTATCTCAATGCAATATGCATTCCTCTTTGTCAGATACAGATATTTTTCTTTATAGTCTAGAGATGATAAACAGTTAGATAGATGATAGATAGATAGATAGATAGATAGATAGATAAATGAATAATGAAATATCCTGCCCCAATGCATATAGAAAAATAGCAGGAAAACTATAATGATTTTTTTTACTTTTATTTTAAGTTTAGGGGTACATTTGCGAAACGTGCAGGTTTGTCACATAGGTAAATGTGTGTCATGGGAGTTTGTTATGGAGGTTTTTTTATTACCCAGGAATTAAGCCTAGTATCCATTAGTTATTTTTCCTGATCCTCCTTCCACCCTCTGTCCTCTGGTAGGCCCCAGTGTACATTGTTTCCTTCTATATGTCAATGTGTTGTCTCATCATTTAGCTCCCACTTATAAGTGAGAATGTGTGGTATTTGGTTTTCTGTTCGTGCATTAGTTTGCTAAGGATAATGGTTCACAGTGTCATACATGTCCTTGCAAAGGACATGATCTCATTCTTTTTTATAACTGCGTAGTATACCATGGTAAATATGTACCACATTTTCTTTATCCAGTCTATCATTGCTGGGCATTTTTGTTGATTCCATGTCCTTGCTATTGGGAATAGTGCTGCAGTGAACATACACGTATATGTGTCTTTATAATAGAATGATATATAATCTTACACCAAGTGGTGTGGTTTGGCTGCTTCTCCACACAAATCTCATCTTGAATTGTATTAATCCCCACATGTCAAAGGTGGGGCGAGGTGGAGATGGTGTGGTTTCCCCCATCTGTTCTCCTGGTAATGAATAAGTCTCAAGAGATCTAATGGTTTTATATTTGGGTGTTCCCCTGGTGAAGCTCTTCTTGCCTGCCACTATGTAAGATGTGACTGTGCTCTTCCTTTGCCTTCTGCCTTGACTGAGGCCTCCCCAGTTATGTGGAACTATGAGTCCATTAAACCTCTTTTCCTTTATAATTTACTTAGTCTCGGTTATGTCTTTATTAATAGTGTGAAAATGGACTAATGCATCCAGTAACGGGATTGCTGGGTCAAATCAGATTTCGTTTTTAGGTCTCTGAAGAATCACACACTGTCTTCCCTTATGATGGGTGAACTAATGTACACTCCCACCAATAGTGTAAAAGTGTTCCTTTTTCTCCACAACCTCACCAGCATCTGTTATTTTTTGACTTTTTAATTGTAGCATTCTGAGTGGTGTGAGATGGTATCTCATTGTGGTTTTGATTTATATTTCACTAATGATCAGTGATACTGAACTTTTTAATCATATGATTGTTGGATGTGTAAGGGTCTTCTTTTGAGAAGTGTCTCTTCATGTCCTTTGCCTACTTTTTAATGGTGTTGTTTGTTTTTCTTGCAAATTTGCATCAGTTTCTTATGGGCCTTTATCAGATGCATAGTTTGCAAAAATTCTCTCTAATTCCATAGGTTGTCTGTTTTCTCTGTTGATAGTTTCTTTTGCGGTGTAACTCTTTAGTGTAATTAGATCCCATATAATAAATATTTTTATTTGTAAAGTTTTAAATAGGAAAGGCTATTCACTTTCTTTTTTTGTTACTGTTTGGTTGGTTGGTTCTTTTGAGACAGGATCTCACTCTGTCACCCAGGCTGGAGTGCAGTAGCCGGATCACAGCCCACTGCAGCCTTCACATCCTGGGCTCAGGGGTGTTTCTCCCACCTCACGCTCTGGTGTAGTTGAGATTACAGGCATGTGCTCCCACGCCCATCTATTTTATCTATTTCTTTTTCTTTAATTTTTTTGTAGAGACCGGGTTTCACCATGTTGCCCAGGCTAGTCTTGAATTCCTGAGCTCAAGTGAACCACCCACCTTGGCCTCCAAAAGTGCTGGGATTACTGGACTGAGCCTCTGCATCTGGCCACTTTTATTTGTTCACATATCACATTATGTTGGAGAGGAAACATAAAGACTCTCATATGGTTGTAGAATTCTGTTTATGAAGATCCCCCTTTTACATTAGTCCTAATGGGTACATATGAAACTGATCATATTATAGTGTTACACTAAATTTTAAGCTTTACGCTTTTGTCTACAGAATAACTAAAAATAAGATTCAGGAAAAAATGGTAAAACACTATATGACTGAATCAATTCAGCATTATTAATTATGTAACAAAGTACTTATGAAGAACACTAAAAGAATTAAAATAATTATCTAAAACAGTCATAAGAACATTGTCTCATCTAGGCAAATCATTCATTACTATTACAAGTTAGAAAATGATCTCATTTTTGTTATATAAATTACAGAGTGGTTATATTTAATGAAAGTGAATAAAGAGAAACATATGCATTTGAGAGAGCTTGCTTATATATTTTTCCTTAAAATTTGCTTTTATATGTAACCTTTGGCTTATTGTTTAAATTATCAGAAATTTAATTTCAGCAGGTTATCACCATCTATTTAAGTTATTGTAGGAAAAAGAGATTCAAGAAAGTGATAGGAGATTTTTAAAAAATGACTTTTGATAAACTCAGCTTCAAGTCTACATTTCTCTAAATATTCCTTGAGCTACAATGATCACTAATACAGAGATTTTGAATCATTTGATCTGAAAAGTTATACCTGGCAGGTCTGTCTTATTTGTGCTCTTTTATGTCTTACTTTTGAATGTTTGGCAGGACTAATCATGTTGATTGATATGTGGTAAAAGAGACTGCTGTGAAAACTGCTTCAGAGCAATATGTTGCTGATGAAAATGGTGCAATTTAAGAATTTTAAATAAAGATGGAAATGGAATAACTTTAGTATTAGGAGATGCATGGGTTTCAGGGAGAACTGGAATAAGACCTCTACTGATATGTTAGTAGTTAAGCTAAATTGCAAATGCCATTAACATTTTCTGTGAAAAGATAAATGAGGCTTAAAAATGCCAAAAAAGGTTTTCTTTATACTTTATTGTTACATTTTAAATCAAAGTGGTTATCAATGGTTACAAGGTAATTGTGCATTTTCCTTACTTTAATATATATCCTTTCACTCTTCTGCTCCATTTCTCCCGTTAAATATAATATGGTAAGAACAGACAAAAAGGACGTACATTTTTCAATCTCACATTTTATTGCTTTTAAGATTAATTGCTTCTATCTAACATAATGGTGAAAGGTGTCTGTACAATGAAAGAGGGTTTACAGCAAGGGGAAAAGAAGGTGTTGATGTAATCATGGGAAATTCACAGACTTAGTAGAGAACACCCTCTAAACTCCATAGGGAACACACACAAAATTCCATGAGGAGAGGAGCTATGTGTACTATTTCTGGATCAGCAGTTCCTAGGACTGTCTGGAACAAAATAGATGCTAAATACATATATTAAATAAATGAGTGAAAAAAATTTCACAAGATCTTGTCTTCTCCAAAGAAGGGTATCAGTAGACAAATGCCAAATTGGTTCATGAGGATAATTTGGTTTTAGTCCTACTTAAACCTGAGACTGTACTCAGTGGTATCATTAATAATAAGAAGAAACATAGGGCTGGGGCAGTGGCTCACGCCTGTAATCCTAGCTCTTTGGGAGGCTGAGGTGGGTGGATCACCTGAGGTCAGGAGTTCGAGAACAGCCTGACCAACATGGAGAAACCCCGTCTCTACTAAAAATACAAACTAGCCAGGCGTGGTGGTATGTGCCTGTAATCCCAGATTCTTGGGAGGCTGAGGCAAGAGAATCCTCTGAACCCAGGAGGCAGAGGTTGCAGTGAGTCGAGATCATGCCATTGCACTCCAGACTGGGCAACAAAAGCAAAACTCCATCTCACATTGGAAAAAAAAAAAAAGAAAGAAAGAAACATAGAGCCTTTTTTTGTTATGTTGATAAATTCTTTTTTCCAAAAGAAAAGCTTATGCCATTTATAAATATCTTTAATTTATATTTTATATTTATACATAAGGAATAAATAATGAAGTAAATGCCTCATGATAAAATATCTGTCAATAGAGAGATATTTCAAATAAGAAAAATTCTCTCATCTATAAAATTGACACACTATTGTCAAAAAGTAACATAAGAATAAACCTCCACATTGAAATTTAATATTTTTCTGCCTAAAAGTTTCTGACTTTTTCATGACGTGTTGTGTTCTAATTTACATCTCTGATGAGATACAGTTCTGCATACATTAAAAAGTAGCAGCACACTCAAAACAGCAGTGGAAATAAAGCAAAACAAACAAAAAATAGTATTGCAGAAAATTTGGAAAATTATAGCAAAGTTAAATAAGTATTGCTAAAAGTAGGAAAGTGAAAGGAATGTAAAAAAGAGTTCCCTTTTGGGGAAATGTATTACCATAATTTTTAAAAGGATTTTAAAAGTTCTATTAAAAATGATTTATTTCACTTTTATAATATTCATTCTTTAAAATTTGCCTTAATTACACAGGACTTTAGTGGGGAAACAAATATCCAACACATTTTTGGACACAAATCACAAACAGAATTTAACACAAATAAAAGACTATAAAAGGAACAAATCAGCCTGAGCAAAAGGAGAATCCTCTGATCCTCTGTACCATACAAACAATTGCATGTGTTCTTGGTAACCCTTGAAGGCATGCACAAAGTATTTCCTCCAATCACATTACTAACATATTGGTTATTTGGAAACTACTTTCTTCCAAATACATGTATTTGGGGAGGGCAAGAGTTATTCAGAAATGAATGTATTTAATATCCATGCCTGTAATCGCTGTAAGGATGAATAGTAGTAGTAGTTATCCAGAGAAATGGCATCAGAAAAAAAGGATTATGTCATGAGGGAAATCAAATGGTTTACTACATGACACAATTGGACTTTGCTATCTCAATATTTGCCGGTAAAATCATGGGATTCATCACGCAGACAACACTAACAGCAAGATGCCAATAGATCTAACTACTTTCTGTGCTACTCAAAATTGTGGAAGAATGGTGAGTTAAAAGTCACAACAGCTAAAAAGAGAAATCAGTTAGAAAGCAAAAATGGTGGAATTTATTAGAGATGAATGTCAGCAGAACATACAACACAACTGAGAAATATCTGCCAGAATAGCGCAATATTCCCAGGATTTAAAGTCTCTGAGCATATAATGTCTTTCTCTCACAATAATAATAATATCTAAATAGCCAAAAATATACTAATACTAATGAATATCTAAATCTTTTTGTCTTTATTTGGTAGTGTTTTGTTATGTGTGATTGCTTTAAGACCACATATTCTCTGAGAGGCATTAAGATGCATCTATCTCTTGATCTATTGATCTAACAATTGAGTGATTATATAATAAGATACATAAAGATATTTTTATTTATATCTATATCTATATAAAATGAAGAATGATAAACATCATAAATACCATAATTTGTTAATTTTAAGTCTCAGATAAGCTTTGTAAGAAAATTCAAAACTATATGAAGATGCTAATCATATAATAATGTTCTCACTCATCATTGACTTAAGTATAATTTTAAAATTATTTTGCTCAGGTAAAAATATGTTTCGATTTATTTTTTCTAAAATCTAAAATATATTTAATTTTCATAAAAATACATATTGATAAGTTGATTTAACTTTTATATACCAAGTCATTTTCATTTAAAAATCTTATTTTTGAAAGAGATTCAAAATAATAAATTAATAATATAGGAGCCAGGATAATCAATTAATAGCAAATACTTTAAGGAAAATATTGGTAAAGTACTAAAGCTTTAGAAAAAAATCATATAATCTCTTCGCCCATATGTACTTTATTTGCCATAAAATTGCAAATATGATTGTGTTAAAAATCCTCCTTTATAAAACATGCACAGAGTATAATCACCAAATGGCCTTGTATATATTTTATAATATACAATCACTCTACTGCCATAAAGTTCTTATTGCTGACTAAACCTCTGGCTACAAACATCAACTAGAGTCAGTCTCTTCGCCTCTCTTTAAAACAAATGTTACCTCTTAAATGTAGGCTTTGTTTCAAGTATAAATGTGAGTAGATAAATTAATCATGCACTATAACATAAAAAGAGAAGGACAATAGGCCTCAAGAGGGAGGTAAATGCAAATGAACTAAAACATGTAATAGTCAACTCCAGGGCAATATTATGATTTTTATTGGAGCAGATGAGAAAGAAGGGTGTGCAGCCTCAAAATCGTTAGTGCAATCAACTGTCCCCATTCCCAAACTAAATATTCATCAACAATCTGAATATGAGAATATAGTTCTACAGTTCAAAAAACTTTAATATTGCAGACTTATCTGTGCTGCTGCTCTATGTGCTGCATACCAAATGTAACTACTTAATTATTTAGTACCTATATAAATTAGTAAGTTAGTGTGTGTGTATATATGTGTGAAATTATATCTTGCAAACACCTGCTGCTACCCATGCATTATGTAAACATAAATAGTGCCAAATGAGAGGGAAAGTATATGCTATTTTGGTGTTGTTGCAACTGTGTCTAAAAATTAGATAATATAAAATATATGATATACCATTTTATTGTCTAAAGCAAATAAGTCAACAGAATAATTAAGATGGCATGAAAATTTCCAGAAAGTCAGCAAGGAAAGACAGTACTTTCACCTATGGCTAGCATGTGAAGAATGGTCTAGGTTGTATCAAATAATAAAGGGATTTTTTAACTTTCTAACAATATCTGAGAACTATTTGAACATTAAGCATTTTAAACCTTGAGTTTTGAGTATTATAGGTAATTTAGTGAGCAAGTAGGATCAACTTTGCCATTGGTTCTTTCCCCCTACTACTGCAGAGAATTAACTTGGGGGTGGTATTTTTAACATTCTTGGGTGTTCTATGAAATATGTGTCCTGCAGCCTAATCTGAGTCCAAATTGCCACACAAAACACTGGGGGCGGGGAGGGGGGGAAGAAAAACACCACAACACATAGCTCTTTATATATAATTCTCAACTAAAAGAGAGATTGGACTTCATCAGGCATGTCAATAAATTAATTGTTTTACTGATGGGATAAAAATCAATGACAAGGACTTTGAGAGTTTGGACACCAGAGACTTCATTACCTAACTCTAGGCAAAATAACTCGACATGCATTCTTCCTGGAAGGATCTCTCTCAAGTTCCTAGTAGGAAGTTCTTACCATTGAATCATTTCTGTAATGGAAAGACTTTGTGGAATTTCTTCTCTTGATTTGTAGAATTGTGAAATGTAGAGGATGGACCGTGGCACCAACAGGGATTTGTCTAAAGCTCGTTTCCAATATGCATTAATTGAATAATCATGGAAGATTAGTTCAAATCTCTTGGAACTTTAGTTTCTTCCTGGTGACTTGCATTGATAAAGATTGTTCTATAGTTACATAAGACAATGGGTAAAAATTGCACATGTAGCAGAGCATACATACTAGATAATACAAAAATATCATGTCCTTCCCTCTTTTATTATTACAGTTAATTGTTCATAATAAAATATATTTTAAGTCATTACCAAAATTTTTTAGAAAATGATTTCTGCAAAAATAAATCAGATGTTAGCTACTATATTCTGCCCTTGAATTTAGTGATCCTTCCTTAATAATATTTTGGTGGTGTATTATTTTAAATTTAATATTTATTTTCTCAACAAATCAGATTGTACGACTGACAACAATAAAAAATAACAGTTTAAAATATCCTGTATAGGGAGGCCGAGGCAGGTGGATGACGAGGTCAGGAGATGGAGACCATCATGGCTAACACGGTGAAACCCTGTCTCTACTAAAAATACAAAAACAAAATTAGCTGAACGTGGTGGTGGGTGCCTGTAGTCCCAGCTACTGGGGAGACTGAGGCAGGAGAATGGCGTGAACCTGGGAGGCGGAGCTTGCAGTGAGCCGAGATTGCGCCACTGCACTCTAGTCTGGGCAACAGAGTGAGACTCCGTTTCAAAAAATAAATAAATAAAAATAAAAAATAAAAAATCCTGTAAAACAAAAGTTAACATTTATTGAGCATTGCTGTGAGTTGTGTATTTTATATATATTCTTCTAAAAGCAGATATTGTTTCTCTTATTTTTCACATAGTCACTGAGGCTTTTGAAGTTTAAATAGATTGCTTAAGTTTTTCAAACTTTAATTGAGGCTCAGGTCTCTGTGGCGCCAAAGACCATGCACCATGCAATGCAAAATTCCTGTTTATACAATACAAACTTGTGTTTGTGCAGGTGGAGGATCATGAACTTTGCCCATTTATATCCTTATAATATCTTCTTTATTTGATTCTGATAAAAGAAATCTGTTAGATTCTGTAACTAAACACAATGGAAACAATGCCAAAATATACTGGTACTAATCAACTGTGCCAATAAAAGTACACATTGGTATTAATCAACTGTGTCAAGAAAAGTACTTTCATTTTTGTCAAAATTGCCACCTGTAAACGACTTGAATAAATAGAAGCATGTATAAATTGAAGACAATGGTAAATCAAGACTAGTTTAGAATCACAATGGCAAGAAATTGTGTTTTGCATGTGGACTGAAAGGATAGAAAATGAAAAAATGGGGAAAAAAGTAAGGGTGTTCCTCCTAGATCAGGTACAAAGTTAAGTTGTAATTATAGATTGTGTTATAACTTGTAAAAAAGGAGACACATACCTGACCCTGTCTTAGATTCTAGACACTAATTAGGGTCATTTGCATTACAATATTGTCATAGCCCTCAAATTCTTCAGGACAAACTCCCCCATCTTCCTCTCATTCCTCTTTCCCCAGTGCTATCTAATTAATTTTCTTCCTATTCAAGCTCTCTGATATTTCTTTTACTTTTCCATTCCACTAAACTTCTCAACTTCTATTATTTTCGTATTTCTTTTTATGAATACTCTATTTCAGCTCTCCTTCAGAATAATTTTCTTTTCTTTTTTTTTTTTTTTTGACAGGTTCTTGTTCTGTCATCCAGGCTGGAGTGCAATAATATGATCGTAAGTCCCTGGAACCTAAAACTCCTGGACTCAAGAGATCTTCCCATTTCTGCCTCTCAACTGGCTGGGACTATAGGCATGTGGCACCACGCCCAACTAATTTATTTTTTATTTTTCATTTTTTGTAGAGTTCGGGGTCTTGCCATGCTGCCCAGCCTGGTCTGGAATTTCTGGCCTCACATCGTCCATCTACCTAGACTTCCCAGTGCTGGGATTACAGACATGAGCCCCTGTGCCCAGCCAGAATACATTTTAAAATTCCTTTTTCTCTAGTCATTTTTTTATTCTTACCTTTTTTCTCACTTCTTTCATCTGTATAAACACCTTCTCCAATCTCCACCCATGGTAGTCCAGTTTTCTTCTGCTTCTAGTAGAACCTTAATTATATCCACTCTCTTCCCTGTATCTTCAGCCTTTTTTCCTCTATTGACTCTTTCCTATTTGCCTCTATGCTGTATTCTTGTCTTTCAATCTAAAAATGTTAAACTCTGTATTATTTTCCCTTCCCCTGAGAAGGTTTATTTTACCTTTAGATATGTAACTTGATCTATGTTACTTTTCCTTTAAGCAAAATTTGTTGAAATTTTATATAGACTTAATGTCTTTATTTTTTCAACTTCCCATTTGTTCTCAATTCGTTCTCACTGATCAGTAGAACTGACTATTGCTAAAGTCACTGATGACTTCCATGTCACTGAAACCAATCGTTACTTTAGAGAATTTTGGATCTCTCAAGGATAGATGATCCAGCTTATTCCCCCCAACCTTCCTGATGTACCCTTGGATACCAGGACATTATACTCTCTTGGGCTTTCAACTCTGTTTTGGAGGTGTTTATCCTCCATATCATTTGCTGAATCTCTCCCTCAAATAGTGTATCCCCTCATGTTCCTGGAAGGCTGGCATTTGTCTTGTCCTGTATGTTTACTAATGAGAGTTGATTCATTGCAGTTACTATCATCATCAAATTGTAAATGCAAATTCCCAGCCCGAAACTCCTTGTTGCAAATCTAGAATGACTGCCCAACTGTGAAACTGACATCTGTATGTGTTACCTCTTTGCAAACATCTCAAATTCATTATGGTTCTGACTGTACTGCTCATTCTACTTCACCCACACCAACTTCTCTACTGGAGTTTCTTATTGCCATTATTATACACATCCGTCTACCTCCTTTCTCAAGCCACATCCCAGGGAGTCATTCTCAATTCCTCTCTCTTCCTAAAACATACACCTCTTCCTAACATGTGCACCTAACCAATTACCAAATCTTTTCATTTAACAACTTAATGTATCTTGAACTTTTCCACTAAGCTCCAACCATCCCTAATGCCTCTATCACAAGCAAAACTAAGTGAGTATCCTGCTAAATCCCTATTCTTGACATTCTTTAATATATTCCACCCACTGCATTCAAAATTATTATTTCTTTAAAAAATGTATATAAAGTCATTAATGTCCTTTGATATCTATTTATAGATCTTTGGTCAAGGCCTATATCTGGCTTTGAAGACATGTAAATAGCCTCTGCTTTCATTTTCAGCACATTTTTAACACTACTCCCTCTAAGCTCCTGACCCTGCTTTTCTTCTGTCTGTTCTGAGAATAAGCCATGTTCTCCATGTTTTTAAACATGCTATTCTGTCAGAATGAAATCTATTTTTATAACCATCGTAGCTACCTAACTAATATACTTTATCTCTTATCAGAAATACAACTTGCTCTTAGAGGGCTCAATTCTCTCTTGTGTCTAGGTTGGATTCCTAGTTCATTTTAACTTCCACCTTCATGTTTATTATTCTCATAGTTGTTCATTGTCAGTCTTTCCCAAAAGGAAACAACATCTTTGTTATTCACCACTGAGTTCTTACGACCTAGCCTAATGCCTGACATATAACTGATACCCCATTTAATTGAATTGGTTTATTTTTCCTTCATAAAACTTCTGTATACCTTGATGTGGACAGTGACATTAAATTAAACCAAAAAAGACTCAACCCTGTAACATATGCAGGGTAATATGTGAATAGAAGCAAAAAATAATGTATTACTCATGCTGTCAACTTACATTTTAACCTAGTTCATATGTTTCTACTGCTACGTCATTAAAGCAAATAGATTTATTATTTTTTAATAAAGGCAGACTGGTGGAAATTGAAGGAGCAGTTTGTATCACTAACTCTCATATATAGACCTACATGTTGATAAGCAATTAGGAAACCCAAAAAGTATTGAATAATCTCATATGTTTAAAGGAAAATTTAGATCCAGATAGTTCACACAGAGAGAAAGGTTAAAAGGTTGGTCACATGCACATTTTAAGATAAATATTTGTTATGACAAATGGCAAGATAATGAGACACAGTCCGCTAAAAACAAAATACAATGATCCCTCTTTATTACAGGCTCTCTACTGCACCAGTACATATAATTAAGACAGAAGTTTCTGTCTATTAAATTGTCCGTGGATTTGCTTGATTATTTGCTTGATTATATTCTGCTTTTAAGCAATCTGCAATCTATTCAGAATCATTTTAGAGATCTTGGATTTGATTGTTTTAATTATAACTCTGAGCCTCATGTAAAAAACTTTGTTTCCTTTTCTGTAGTGGTGGGAAATCGAGTGGCGTATGAAGACACAAACACACACACACACACACACACACACATGCATGCACACACACAATAAAATTCATGAGTAGTCATGCTTGCTAAGCAAAAATTGTTCTTTCCTTTGATTCTTTCTTAAAATACAAACATTGGAAGAGTAGATTTGGAGCCAAAAGTTCTGACTGCTTATTCTCAGTCATGGAATTTGAAGAAGGTAATTTCATCTTAAGACACAGTCTTTCTCTTCTTTCATAAAAAGTGTATGTAACATTTCATGTACATTTTCTTAGCAACTTTGAGGATAAAATTAAACAGTGATTATAGAAAAGCTTTCATAATGTGAAATGCATTACATAAATTTAAATTAATAATTTAACTTTCTCTTTTTTCTATATTAGCTTCCTCATGGCAGGTTTGTGGAAATTTATAAATAAGAGAGTCCTGTAGGACCTGCTTCTAGTTATTTAATTTTAGATCTAGACATAATTCTTTTAACTAGAATTCTTACAACACACTTAGCAATTTCTAGTTAATTACTCACTTTTATTTACTCCTGTGGTAAGTCTTAATGCCAATATCTATACCAACTATATTGAGCCACTCCATTATGTTCTAGTTTACACTTGGAGTTCTCAAATGTTAGCATGGATCAGAATCATACGCAGAACTTGTTAAACAGGTTGCTTGATTCCAACTGCAGAGTTTCTTTATATGGACAATTATACGTAGTTTGACTTTAATCCTCACCTTTGCTTGAAACTTTGGCCTGTTCTTTACCTTTCCTATACCTACTATGAACACACAGCTTTGATTACGTGTCTCCATCATTAAACAATGAACACTGTATTTGGATATGGGCTATTCTAGACTATTAGCATGTGAGAGCTGGTTAATATTTCACAAATGCTGCTCAACAAAAAGTACATATTATGCTTTTAAAATATTAATTTAATAACATGACACTTCTGAGCAAATAATAATAGAGAAAAGTATATATTGAAAGAAGAATCACTAGTTTTATGATATTGTATGTGTTGTTATAAACTTTTTGTCAGGTATATGATAGTTACTGCAATGATCTTTTTTTTTTTTTTTTTTTTTTTGAGACGGAGTCTCGCCTGTCGCCCAGGTTGGAGTGCAGTGGTGCAATCTGGGCTCACTGCAAGCTTTGCCTCCCAGGTTCACACCATTCTCCTGCCTCAGCCTCCCGAGTAGCTGGGACTACAGGTGCCCACCACCACGCCCAGCTAATTTTTTGTATGTTTAGTGGAGACGGGGTTTCATCGTGTTAGCCAAGATGGTCTCGATCTCCTGACTTCATGAACATCCTGCCTTGGCCTCCCAAAGTGCTGGGATTACAGGCGTGAGGCACCACGCCTGGCCTGCAATGGTCTCCTTTAGTTGAATATCAAGTCTTGGTTAGTTCCTTTATCATAAATAATATTATTCTTTTCCTGTATGTAAAATTATTTAGACAAAACAAAATTCGGTCTTATAATCATTGGGTAAATGGAAATGAGAATTTTCGTGAAATGGTTTTTAAGTTTTAATGAAAACTTTAGGAAATTCACAGATATAGAAAAGTATAAAGTAGAAAAGACAAATCAACCATTTTAACACAATAGAGTTACTTTTAACAATTTATTGTACTTATTTCTTGATTGTATTGTACATATTACCAAATATTTTTAGTATTCCTTTATTTTATTTAAATATTTAACACCAAAATTCTTATAAGTCTTCATAAACATAATTTAAATAATAATAATTGAAGCTAGGATTTACAATGTGCTAACTGTATCTGCTATGTGGTAAAATCCATATATTTGATATCAGTCAATTGCTTTCATAACATAAGATATATTTTTTATCTTTTGTCTTTTAAGAGTTTCCAAAACCCATTGTACTTTTTCTTTGGAATTTTTTTTTAAGAACACTCTGCTTCCAATATATTTATTAAATATTTAAAAATAAAGCTTAACTTATATAAATGCATATGCCATTGATGATTTTCTCATCTGTTTAGCAACAATGCTCTTCAAAATATAAAACATTCCCAGCACCAGAAAGGCATTCTTATGTCACACTCCAGACATTAGCCTTCCTATCCTATAGGCTAGTTTAACTTGTTTTTGAGCTTTATCTATGTGGACTCATACAACATGTTCTTTGTGGTGTGTGGCATTTTTTAGATTTAGTTCTATTTTGTCTAATATTCTTGTATCGTTTTGCATAAAACAGTAGTTGGTTCATTTTCATTGGTTTTTGCTATACTTATGGATATCTATACCAAGACTTCAATTTTGACTGGTTACTGTCATTCACCAATAACTCATAATATATGTGTAGAAATACATGACTGAGACTGGGAGGGGTGGCTCATGCCTGTAATTCTGGTGCTTTGGGAGGCCAGGGGGGAAAAATAGCTTGAGGTCAAGAGTTCAAGGTCGGCCTGGTCAACACAGCAAGATACTGTCTCCACAACATGATTTAAAAATAAGCCAGGTTTGGTGGTGCACACTTGTCCTAGCTACTCCAGAGACTGAGGCAGGAGTATCATTTGAACATAGGCATTCAAAGCTGCAGTGAGCTATGATTGCAACACTGCACACCAGCCCGGGCAACAGAACGAAATACTCTCTTAAAAAAAAAAGAAAAAGAAAAAAGAAAAAACAAATGTGAGTAAACTGTCAAACAACTGGAAAAAAAAATAAAAGTTTTAAACAGCCAGAACATACAGTGAATAATAAATCAACTGTACAATGAAGTATTTGTTATACTCATAATCTCCATGAGCCATTAAAAATTCTTACAAAACCAACACCTCAAATCCTTAAAATGTCACGCCTGTAATCCCAGCACTTTGGGAGGCCGAGATGCGCGGATCACGAGGTCAGGAGATCGAGACGATCCTGGCTAACACGGTGAAACCCCCTCTCTACTAAAAAATACAAAAAATTAGCCGGGCGAGGTGGCGGGCGCCTGTAGTCCCAGATACTTTGGAGGCTGAGGCAGGAGAATGGCGTAAACCCAGGAGGCGGAGCTTGCAGTGAGCCGAGATGGCGCCGCTGCACTCCAGCCTGGGAGACAGAGCGAGACTCTGTCTTAAAAAAAAGGAAAACAAACAAACAAGCAAACAAAAAAACCTTAAAATGGTCATATTTTATATTGCTAAAATTATGGTATACAGTATATATTTTCTAGAAAATGCAAAATGAAATAGATACCAGTTTTGCCTTTAGTAACATGAGCCCCCCCCCCCAACTTAACCAACCCCAATGCCATGGTGGGATATGTTTGATGAATGATCTCTTCAAGACCTCTCACTTCATGCTTTTATATGTCTAGTTAGTGAGAAAAATACTGTTAGGAATTATCTTAGTTAATTCCAAATGCAATGAAATGAGCATTTATTAAGTTAACCGAATGTAAGTAGTTGATATCAATTCACTGAGTAACAGAAAAAAAGTTATTATTTATACAGTACAATATTATTAATGTTTAGTTTAGTCACATGAAGCAGGCAGGAAAACATGGTTACACAAATATAGTTAAATCAATCAACAGCTGCATACTCAATAGATATGGGTAGGATATCTCCTATAATGGTGGCTGTGGCTTATCCGCTTCCATTCATCTGTTCTTCCTCTTGTGAGGCAATCCTCCCATCACTCATGATCCCATGTATCTCAAGGGGAGATACAAATCAAACTTTATAAATAATAAATAACACATTATGCAAATTATTTCAGAATTTGTAATTTTCAAGGTAAGATACTTGAAATACAAAAATTAATATTTTTAAAATCATATTGACTAGGGACTTTATATCATACTCTCTTTGAGATTTAATTAACAACTGAACTGGCTCCAAATGTGGAATTTTCTTGAGATAGGCCTATAAAGGGTGTGAGATGGTTGGTATTATTTTCTGTGCTGGAAATCAAGTTTTAAGTGTGTTCAGTGATAACTTCTGGTATGAAGAAAGCTGGAAAATAATCAAAAATAAAAAGAAAACAAAAATAATGGCAATAACAAAATATTGCTATTTTAACCTTTTTATTATAGATAAAAATGAATATTTCTGCTGAAACCATAAAAAGAGACAATATATCATGTTTAAGTATACTTAAAATATGTCAGTATAACTCCAAAGTGGAAATGAAAAACAGGTTTACATGAACACTGTCTAACAAAAATATAGATATAAACGTTAATTAATCTGACATTCTCTCATTGTCTGAATATTAACATTTATTCCCACAAATGTTATATTGTGTTTTTACAAAATTACATTCAAGTGAATAACTGAGAGAATTTTACAAATATAAATTGACTCTAATGTACCAAAATTATTTCTTAAGGAATCCCAGGACTTATGTCACATTTTTTTCTATTTTTTAAAATTGTGGTAAAAGCAATCACCAAGGAATCTACTCTTTTAACAAACTTTTACGTGCAAAACACAGTATGGTTAACAAAGTCACAATGTTATACAGCAGATTTCTAGAACTTTTCCATTTTATATAACTGATAACTTATAGCCGTATAGTAACTTCTCTTTCTTCCTCTCCACAGTTCCTGGCATTTACCATCTACACTGCCTTTCTATGAGTTTGACTGTTTTAGATACCTCGTACAGATAGAATCATACAGAACTTGTGTTTCTGTTACGGGAAAATTTCACTGAGCATAATGTCTTCTAGGTTCATCTTTGTTCTTGCATATGGCAGGATTTCCATAATGATTCATGATGTGAGAATTATTTCATATACCTGTTGGCCATTTGTATATCTTCTTTGATGTCATGTCTATTCAAGTCTTTTGCTCATTTTTAAAGGAATTATTAGGTTTTCAAAAAATACTATTGAGTTTTAGGTGCCCTTATATATTTTGTATATTTCACACTATTTTAAGGAGAAGTGTCTCCGAGATCCATTGTTAAATCCTCTGATGTCTTGACCTATCTCAATGTGGATGATTTTTTCACCATCACTGGCATCTTTTTCACCTGTAGTCCCTCACTATTGTGATTAACATAACAAAGCAAGGAGAAGTGGCTTTTTGTTGGAGTTAGACAAGACTAACAAATTGGGACATACTTTTCCACTCCATATTTTAATTGCTTCCCTTGAACAGACAGTAGTTGAACTTTATAACTATAGGCTTGAAAAATTCAGCCACCAGATACAGAATTTATACAAAAACAAACACAAAATAACTGCACATAAATAAGAACAACAACAAAAAATGTGATATGCCTTTCCTACTTTTGATTTATATTAGTTTGTCTTATTATTTATCTTTGCTGTAAGCATGAAGAACACTGCTGTCCTAACTTTGGATGTTTTCTTCAATAAAGAAGCAAATCTCTACTAGCTGCTCTAAGTTAAATTGGAAGAGATATACAGTCTGTAATAATATTCTATCTAGGACTAGCATTAAAATGTTAAGCTCCTCTCTCTCTCTCTTTCTCTTTCTCTCTCATTTTAGTATAAAGACTGATTCATTTGACTGAAAATTAGTCAACTAGTGAGACATAGACCAAGTGTCACTGACATCCAATAAATAAACGCCCTTTTCCCTATTTTGTCCATAAAAATATAATCCTAGTATATTTCTAGAGTAAATCAATGTCTGGTTACATCAAATCACAACAACATAACTTTGTAGAAGATGGCACTTAATATTTCATTTTCAGAAATTTTTTTTCAACATTTTATTTATGCATTAAGGCAGGTATCTTAAATATTTGTGTGACTGTTTAGCTGAGTTTTATTTATTTTTAATTAGTTTATTATTATTACTATTTTTGGTGACCCAGACCAGAGTGGCATGTTCATGGCTTCCTGCAGCCTCGAACCCCTGGGCTCAATTGATCCTTGCTAGATTTTATTTAAATTCTGGTCATAATAGTATGTAATGTTGTCATTGCTAGTCATGCAATCTGATACATATAGTATTTTTATTTTAGTATCAAAATCCTATTAGCATTCTTTAATCTGGAATGGTTTACATATAAAAAAATTAATATGTGATAATGTAGTAATTTTTTGTAATGGAAATATACAAAGAAAGCTGAAATTGTCATTTGTATACAAGTAAAGAGTGTATTTTAATGAATTTTTAAATAAACCATATTATAGTAGAACATACCATTAATGTTCTGAAAACAATAATGAGCGAATGTATTATACATATAACACAACTTAAATAACTATAAACACATTGTACAGCTTTTGAGGATAATGTGTTCTTGCTGTTTTTAAATTCATTAAAAAGGTTTATTTGTAAAATATTGAACACTATCATTCACTGTATTCAAATGGTATTGAGATAGGAAATACACAGATACCCAGAATCTATATATGTAACCAGTCTGTGGTTCCAAATATATTTGCAATATAATAATTTTTTTGGGAAATGATGCTATCTTTTCTTCAAATTCCATGAATAAATTCTACCTAATGCTATCTAACATTCTCATTAACATATGACTTTATTTGTAATAATATTGTTCCCTTCTCAAAAAATTATGGTAACAACAAGGCCTATAACACTATCTCACTTGAAGTAAATGGGCTTAATATTACTCAACTGTGTAAACACATTACATTTATGGTGTTTCATGCTGCTTTGTATCACTATGCCACTATGCTATGGTAACATCATTGTGCATTTCAACAATTTTGTGAGTAAAAAATGAATTGACTATAATAATTCATCTTTGACAATTGGAGAACTTAAATATCTGTCACAAATATGTGGTTACAAAATAGCACCGTTGGTAGATTTTTTGTTCTTATTTTGTCATGTGTGTGTAGTGTGTGTATGTGTGTGTGTGTGTGTCCTATAATCAGGTGTATAGTATGGTGAACTTTATTCAAAGTGATATGATATAATCTTATTAAAATGTTAACATATTAACATCTACTTATTAAATGGTTTGATTTTGAAAAAGTTTAACTGCATTATAAGTTCACACTTTTGTTTTTGATGATGAATTGCAATTATGAAGAATTACTTGATATTATGTGTTATAAAATCTTGCTTTCTAATAGATGCTTAGTAAATAGTATCTATAACAATTTTCCTTATTTTCAAGTTTAAAATGTCTTATACTGTTACTCTTTATGTTTTTTTCCTCAGTTCTTTGCCTATTAGTCTTAAAATGTTAGCTTCATGATACTGAAACACATTTTCACTGTGTCATTAAAGAGATGGCTTAGGAAATAAAAATAAGTAACTGCAAATCAGAATGTAAAACATTTATTTTTATGTGCCATTCAACATGTGAACAATACAGGTGCAGGAAATAAGATGCTTTGTTTGAATTATTCTTTTCTACTGAGAAATAGGTAATGAAGGAATTTGTATGACTAATATACATTTTTGGCCAGAGTTTCTACATTGCCAAAATTTTACTGTGGTTTCAGCTTCATTTGAATGTGTGTGGTGGAAAAAATAAAGTTTTGAGTAAGCCATAAACATGATTGCTTTTCAATAAGCAATATACTTACCAACAGTGCATTTAAATTGCTATAATATTATTATATAAACTTAATGGTTTTATTTGATAAAAAGCTATTTTACTCTGTCATTTCATTAAAACAAAGCTTCTTAGCACATTTTCAAGAGAGATAGAAGGAGAAAGAGAGAAGAAAGCTAGGTTCTTATAGTCACACAGAATTTTAATCTTCAGATTTAATTATAACACTGATGTATGTATCCATACTAGAGAGTAAAAATTAGAATTAGAATAAATAGTACCAATACAAACATTAACTGTGGCTTACTTTGCTGTTTTTGTTGTTGTTGTTGTTGTTGTTTTCTTCAGTACTTTTAAGCTAAGAGTTTAGGGACTCCTGGATTTCAAATCTCATACTTATTATAAAAGGAAATATATCTGGAAACTTTAGAACTTCATGTCTTAGCTATTGGCTGGAATATTTAACTTTACATTCTAGTTTAAGGTTTTTTCAAGTGCCTGAGAAAAATTAACTTTAGAATATGCATTCTTATTAAATTTTGACTTTGTAGCATTTGGTCAAATTTCTGTTTCCTTTCCCTAGATTTTTTGGCTTTGAACATCTTCAAAATATTATGTCTGAAACTATTTTTTAGAGTATAATTAATATACCATAATATTCAGTTTTTTAAAGTGTCCAATTCAGTTGCTGTTGCTATATTTGTAAAGTTGTACAACCATCACCATTATTTAATCCACAAGACCTTTACGACCCTAAAAAGAAAGATGTACTTATTGGCAGTCCCTCCCTATATCTTCCTCCCCCTTCCTCTATCCCCAGTATCAATCTACTTTCTATCTTTATTGGTTTGCCCGTTTGGGCATTTCATATACATGGAGTTATGTAATATATGGTCTTTGTCTGGCTTCTTTCACCTAGTATCATGTTTTCAAGGTTCATCTTGAACAATTTTATGTATTAATAGCATTATTCTTACATTTATGATACATTTCTTACTAGTTCAAGTAATCTTCCAAACCATCAAACCATGTTTCCTTTTGGAAAGTTTGGTTTATTGCAATCCTGCAATTTTGTTCAAAGTTGGAAAGGTAAATGTAAGCCATGTCTCCTCTAAATGAAGTGAGTTGGAGTTACCCTTCACTGCACCCCTTTCCCTGGTTCACTAGCTGTTCTGTGTGATCTGTGAAATAAAGGTGCTGTCTGGTCCTTGCCTGTCACAGTTGCCTGCCAGCAGCCATTATGGGCTACATAAAAACTGCATAAGATCCTTTTATCATGCAGTGGAAGTTTGGCAGTACAGGTGAACCTTTTTCTGTCAGGTAATTCATTGTTCTCACCTAAGAACACAGTTTAAAAGGCTCAAGAGAAATGGAAAATGATCTTAATGTAGATCTAACACTTTTAAGCAGAAGAAAAATGATGAGCTGCTTTCACCTCCTTCAGAAATTTAATACTTAAATCAATCTCTAAATTTTATATAAATGGTGGAATGCATCAAAGATAAATCAAAGATCTAGATAAGATCATAGTAGATGATTGAGAATTTATACAAAGAAGATCCAGGAAGCGACATCTTTAGCATGCAAAGCCCATTCTCGGGACTCTAATTTATGTTAAATGTTTTTGAAACATGCAAACTAATACTGATTACAAGCAGGAATAGAGACTGAGAAACAAGAACACACACTTAAATATAATTGTATGGTGGTATTGATAACCCAGTTCATATTCATCTTTTCAAAATGGATCATTATGCCTACGAAGATAAAATTATGAAGACCTTAAAATGCAGGTGTCAAAGGCTCAAATTAGAGTTAACGTTGTAGAGGTTGTGCTAGTCATTTCGATCCTTTATTAAGGTTAAACAGAAGACAATAGAAAAAGATGTATTCTGGCAACTGATTAATTTAAATCTGGGGCAAGATTCTAAATTTAATTGTAATCATATAAAAGTGATACTATTTACATTTGTTGAATAATTCACTGAGGTTCAAAAATAAAAGGAAAAGCAGGGCGTCGTCAACAGGCAATCCATCTGTTGGAAGAAAACATCTCAGAGTTATAGACAAAAGCTGATCTTAACGCACCTAACACCAATATTTTACACTAAATAGCTTATTTGAGGAATAAGGTAGCAGAAAGATGAAAGTATTGACAGTTAAATATTTGTATGTGAAAACACTGGACCTCGCACGTGCTGGCTGGATAGGCTTTAATGAACTAATGATGCTTGCTGGGCCTCAGGTTCCTCATCTATAAAATAAAATTGTTAATAATAACACCTATTAAAATGTGACAATTAAATAAATGATGTTAAGACTCTGGTACTTTGGCTTATGGGCTTGTAGCAAATACTAGCTGGTATTATAATGCGATGCTTTCAAGCTAGATCCCCATATGTATCTTTCCCAATCTGAAGATTCTTTAATCCAATTAACTTAGTCTTTTTTCTTTTTTTTTTTTTTTTTTTTTTTGAGACAGAATCTCACTCTGTTGCCCAGGCTGGAGTGCAGTGGCATGATATTGGCTCACTGCAACCTCCGCCTCCCGGGTTCAAGTGATTCTCCTGCCTCAGTCTACTGAGTAGCTGGGACTACAGGCACCCGCCACCATGCCTGGCTAATTTTTGTATTTTTAGTAGAGACGGGGTTTCACCATATGGGCCAGGCTGGCCTTGAACTCTTGACCTTGTGATCCACCCACCTCGGCCTCCCAAAGTGCTGGGAATATAGGTGTGAGCCACTGCGCCCGGCCTTAGTCTATTAAATCAGTCTTCCTTTTCTTTATACTCCACGTTTTAAAGCTAAGCCTAATAAAGTAGAGAACACATTAGCTAGTGTCTAGAAAACTACAAATGTACTGGATTCTTTCTCCATCAATAGTAATTTTTAGGATATGCTTCTAAAGCACGTGTCTTCAAAAGTCTTTTAGGTTAATGAAGATAATAGCAATCTATAGAAAAACTAACAAATTAGACTTTAAAGGAAACTTTGGTTAGAACCAGGATTTACAATTTTTTTTTTTGCTATTCCTTTCCAATTACTGTCATTAATAATTTTCAAGGCTAACATAAGCATGTAACCTTATATTTTACTCATTTCTTTTAGACTCAGTATTCTTATGTCATAAAACCTGCAACACACATAGAAGAGGCCTATAAATTTGTCAAAGTCATAATGAATAAGTAATAGAGCTATATAAGCCTAGTTTTTTTTTAACTATTTAAACATTTTATATCATGAAATTACCATCATATTAGGAATTGCTAAATAGCTCAATTAATCCACATCCTTTTCATGCACAAGTTTATAAAATAGTTTAAAATTAATAACTAACTCCTTCTTCTTCTTCTTTTTTTTTTTTTTTTTTTTTTTTTTTTTTTGTATTCTTGCCTTGCAAGAGTTTTGGCCATTTAATATCATGCTGGCATCTGTGTCAGAGGACACATTTTATCAGGGGAATTTTACCTAATATTAAATCTTTTGGTTAAATTTTTAGTATAGGGAGATTGAAGAGATTAAGTAAAATTGAAGTTAGAGACTTTCTGTGAATTTCTCTTATACACCATTATCAAAATATAAGAAGTTTCATCGCACTTGTTTGCATCTAACATTTAATGAATAGTTTTCTAATTTTGTAACATTTACAGTTCCTTACAACAAAGATCATACATGACTCCTTATTTTCTATTATGAAGCAACAGCCTGAAAAAACAGCCACTTATTAAATACTGGGATGAGAAAGTTTTTTTTTTTTTTGAGATGGAGTCTTTCTCTTTCACCCAGACTGGAGTGCAGTGGTGCCATCACGGCTCACTGCACCTCTATCTCCTGAGTTCAAATGATTCTCCTGCTTCAGACTCCCAAATAGCTGGGACCACATGCATGGGCTGCCATGCCCAGCTAATTTTTCTATTTTTAGTAGAGACAGGGTTTCACCATGTTGGCCAGGCTGGTCTTGAACTCCTGATCTCAGGTGATCCACCTGCCTCGACCTCCCAAAGTGCAGCGATTACAGGCTTGAGCCACCACACCCAGCTGAGAAAGGTTTTAAACATAGTAAACTAAATCATGTCATCTAATATGACCTCTGAGAATTAGTTATTTTTGTCATGGGGGAATGTCCCAATCACATTCAAGAGACTTAATAGTGAGGGTGGTATTTAATGGGTTGTTATGTGTGCAAATCTCTTTTATTTTAAATGAAGTTACTTACTCTTTATGGTGCTTAGATCTCTAATATGCTAAAATTCATAAAGGTTTGAATTTTCTAAATAAATATCTTATATAAATAGTAAGATATTTTTAATAGTAATTTTGGTTGATTTTCAGAAAATCATATATTATTTTGTAGGATTCTTAAATTGATTTTGGTTTTTGTAAGATAATATTTTATTTTGTGTTGTTATATCCCCTCAGTCACCAAGGCTACAAATCTCAAAGTCACTGCTTTCATTTAACCTCACCTTTAAACATAAACTAAATTGTTTTAATATTTTGTATTTCCTTCTTTCTTCCTACTTCATCTGCCTATTCAAAATTTCAATGCTCCTTGCCTCATAGTGGTCTAATTACTCACCCAGAATTGAGTCTCCTACTTTATTCTTTGTGCTCTGGGTAGCTGGTGTGTTATAACACAATTTAAATTATAGCATTATTCTCTTAACAACTGTTTGGTGAGTATAAAAGACCAAGTTCCTTATATTTTGCTGGAAAGGTTTAGGACCTTTCCATATTCCATAAGGAATATGATATGTCACTCGACTTTTCCCTTTTTTATTTCCTATTTTATCCCCAAATCTTTCTTCAGTCAAATGCCAATTTGCCATTTTCTGAAAAGAGGAGCATATGGTACTCTTCCTACTATGTGTCTTTTCTAAAATTCTTCCCTTTTTTCCTTACTTCCTTCTCTATTTGTTTAAAACTTACTATCTTCTAAAGCTGAACATAAATCTCTTTATGAAAAAGACTATTTCCTCATACAAATGAAAATTCTTATTATAATCAGTGTGAATATTTGTACTTATAGTACAATAATGATTTACTCTGCTTCTCTTTAATTTGATATTTGCTTCTCTATTTGAACTGCCTGGAATATAAGGATTATATATTTTTTATTTCTTCTTTTTACTTGTATGCTTCCATTCACGATCAGAAACACCTTTATCCTAACATAATTTAAATGTTAAGCAGATCCAGCGTATCTGTTATGATTCCATTTCTTTTTTTTTTTTTGCTGTTTGTTGCCATAGAAATTTAATAACATCTTTCAAGCGCATTGCACAGTGTACTTTGGAGTCTTTGTAATAGAATAGAGAATTCTAAAATATGTTTCAATATTAGGACTACATGTACTGATTCTCTGAATTATGCTGAATAGTAATGCTGATTATAATATAGATGTTGGCCATGAACACTGTAAATTAGGACTAGGAAAAATTGCAAAAGTATGTAAAGGTCTTTAGTAAATATGTTTTCTTTAATTTAAACTCTTAAACAGCCAAATTTTTGAATAAAAATGTTTATTCATATCTTCCAAAACAAACTGAATGTATATGTCATTGTGTATACACACAATGTGTATACACTTATTAGCTTTTATATTAACATATATATGCTTATATATAATATATATTTACAAAGCAAAACAAAAATGCCACTTGGTAACAATCTTTATGAATGATATAATTTGATTGCAAACATGAAGCAGTTGAAACTATTTGTACTATACTAGAGAATGTTTTGTGAAAACAAAAAATATGTGTATATAGTATATACATGTCTGTGTATGTGTGTTGTAAAAATATTCAAGGCATTTTATAGAAATAGGTTTTGATAAATGACTTCAGATAAAATAGAAAATTCTAATTTTATAAATATCAACTATTTTCATCTTTGTATTAGTTTATAGGAAGATATAGAACTGAATTAAATTTGATATTACATATTAATTTTTTCATATAGTGAACCTCAATTTCATAACTATACAAAATTTCTGATAGTAGTCAAAGCTGGGTAGTAAAATAGCATATTTTGGAATTATTCATAAAACAGAAGTAATAAAACATATAAAGTAAATAGTATTTTGCAAACTGGAAATCTGAGTTACATAGAATTTATGACTTGTTCAAAATCCTAAAAGTGGAAATCAACTGGCCAACTCCAGGATTTAACTTATATTAAATAATTTAAATATTTGGATTTAATTTTCAAAGTAGTAAGAAAACATAACAAGCAATAATAATCAGCTCATTGTAAAAATAATGAGATAGACTGTTCTTAGAATTAAAATAGTAAATATTGATACTTCTTGGTAGTTAATTCAATAAACTAAGTAGTTTACCTGTGAAAGGTATTTCATTTATTTAATAATTTATGTATTTTGACAAATAGAAAGAATTTCAGTTCAGTAAAATCTCAGTTTTGACTTTTTTTCCCACTCTTTGTTATAAATTGTGAATTGTAATGATATTAACCTATCTCAAGTATATAAAAACTATTATAAGAAAGTGTTTTTAAAAATACCATCATATAATGGTATGTATATTATATATATAATATATATACCAGATGATATATATGTATATTATATATATTATATACACACCATCATATGATTATATATATAATATGTATTTTATATATATTATATTATATATATATATAAAACCCTAGGATACTTACTCATGCTAGCTGATTCCAAAACAAGATAAAGAATAAAATTTAAAAAGGAATCATTTAATAGTCTAGGTTATTGGCTTCCAAAGCTGACCGTGTCTCAGATACAGAAAAAAAGATTTACAAAAACTATGACTTCTTGGACCAGCCATTGATATAGTGAGTCAAATTTTCAATGACTAGACTCAGGATTTTTGAAAAATCTTCCAAGTGACTTTGATCACCAATAATATATGAAAATCTAGTTAATGATGGGAGGAAAACATGGCACAAAGTTCTGGATCAGAAGGAAAACTTACATGTTATTTCTGTTCCACTTTGTAAAATTTTTAAGCAAGCCATATAATATTTAGTGAGTTACTCTCTGAGATCTAACTTTTTATCTTCTGTTTTTTGACATTAATAACTCCTACTACTAATGGCAGGATCAGTGCTACCAAAAATGCTAGGAAATGCTAGAAAATTACCCCCAAACCACAAACAACTCTAAACCACTGCAAAATCTAATTTCCTAGCTAACTCTTGCACTAGTGACTCATAAACTAATTTACTTGCCAGCCATTCCTCCTACCGGATGTATCTCAAGTGGTTGTGTCTACGTCATCATTTGCCAACAATAATTCTTATGCTTCCATAAGTGGGCTACAGGACCATGTTGCTTTTCCCTTCAAATGTCAGATACACGTTTTCTTGCCACATTTCTTTCTTCCTAAAACTCGAGCATCAGTCAGTCACCACAGGCTGAATTGGAAGGTAATATAAAAGAGGGGGGAAGGGAAGAGGACAAGGTGGACAAACTACACATAGGGTACCATGTTTAATATTAGATTGGTGCAAAAATAATTGCGGTTTTTCTGTTAAAAGTAATGGCAAAAATCACAATTATTTCTGTACCTACCTAATACATGGGCAACTGGATCATTAGAAGCCCAAACTTCAGCATCACACAATATTACCATGTAACAAATCTGCACATGTACCCCATGAACCTAAAATAAAATAACTAAATAAATTTAAAAATGACACATGCTCTTTGGTACTCAAACCATCCATTACTGACACTGAGAATTTGTACTAGCGCATGCTAAATACAATAACTATTAATACCTGTTCCCTTATAGTGCGTTCTTTCCCAGGAATTGACTTAGTTTTTTTTTTTAACTATTAAACATCCCCAAAAGAAACCTGTCAAGTTCTCCAGGCATAGTGGCCTATGCCTGCAATCACAGCACTTTGGGAAGCTGAGGTTGGTGAATGGCTTGAGCTCAGGAGTTCGAGACCAGCCTGGCCAACGTGGTGAAACCCCATCTCTACCAAAAATATAAAAACTTAGCTGTGTGTGGTGCTGTGCATCTGTGATCTCAACTACTTGGGAGGCTGAGGTGGCTGAGGCAGGAGAATCACTTGGGGGATGTGGGGGTAGGGTTGGAGGGTGGAGCTGAGTAGCTGAGTCTTGCCACTGCACTCCAGCCTTGGTGACAGAGTGAGACTCTGTTGCAAAAAAAAAAAAAAAAAAAAAAAAATAGAATCTTCTCAAGGAGTCTTGAAAGATGACTAAGAATGACAATATTATGGTGACCACAATGTAGGGTTAAGTATGAACTATATGTATATTTGTAATGCATATACAAACAGCTTATCATTTATCCTATATATATTCTAACACATATATATTTATTATTCTGGCTACTTCACATTGAATTCCTATTTATTCTCCATGAAGAAAAGTATTAAATGGTTACAAATTATCCCCATTTTCTGAATGAGGACATTAAAACACTGAAGTTAAGTAATTTGCTCAAGATAAAAGTGCTAATATATGACAGAGCTGAGGTGAGAATATAGGCATTTTGGCTTCAGAGCTAATGTTCCTTATGGTGGTGATGTTTATATTGTCTCTTTTTTTCTGCTTTTCCTCTTTCTCCATATTCAAATGACAGAGTCACATATATGCAACTATTTCATTTACATATGAATAAGTCTAAACTGACAAGGGAAGAGGCAAGGGAAGAGGCATTATTATCCTAGTTGTTTAAATATATTAGCCCAGGGCTGTCTTTTTACTTTGGAAGATTGCTTAGAAGAGATTACATTGAGTAGAAAGTTCAGTCAATCAATGATTTAATTAATTAATCATGCAAGTATAATATATCCATTCAACGTTTGGTACCATATTTCTTGGGTTGTTCCTTGAAGGAAGAAAGCAAAACAGAAAAATAAAACCTTATTGGTGATTTAAAAGAGCTATTTACATAACTAGATAAGCACAGTTCTCAAAAAGTTAGAGAATAATAAGGTAGTAAATTGTGCTATGCTGTCACTAGTAAGAAAAAAAGGGAAATTAAGTTTGAGCCAGAGGCACCAATGAGGAGGTGGCTTGAGCTCAATATTTATGGAAGAATGAAACCTAAAAACTAGAGAAATAGGATCAAATTTTCTAGAATCCAGTAGAAAAGATAGATTACTACAAATATAAAATGTTTTAATCTAAAATATCACATATACAAATAGATAAATTGAATGGATCTGGTGATAACTTCTAGGCAATTTTTCATAACATGGAGTGATTCTTATCCCATGCATATATGCATTCCTTCATTCAGAAATATCGTTGAGTGATAACATTTGTGTAGAGTTCTAACCAAGGCATCCTTTCTGCCGCTGCTGAAAGATTTCGCTTTTACATCCTATTCTAAGGGTAATTTAAAACTCTTTTAAGGCAGAAATTATATATTATTTTAATTTTCAAACATAAAAGAATTTGCAAATGAGCAGTAACATGAATGAAAGGGAGAACCTTAAATGTAAATACATTCAACCCATGTCTACATAATTGCAAAGAAGTAGCTTGGGAAAAAATAAAATGGTCTATATAGATATAAATGTATCACTTTACACTCTCTGTACACAAGACTTAAAATATTTATTTTGATAAAGGCACTTATACTCTGGTTCTTATGAAAGTTTTTCTCTTAGCAGATCCTGATTATTACTCTTAACTGCTTTTACAGTGAGAGTCCAGAGGCCTACATCATTTCAGCTTTAATTTTAAGAAAAAAAAGAAGTGAATTTCTAGCTTCAGTTCTCTAATTGCACACCAGTTATCAATTTAGAGTAATTGAAATTTTACTCATCATCTAAATAACAGACATTATAGAGACACAGTCTTACAGTTTGTTGGATCAAAACTAGTCTGCTCCATATACACTGGAGAGGATAAAAGGTAATCAACATGATATAATGAAGATGCACTCTAATAGAATAATTAAGGATTATTTTACTATTCAACAGTTGATAGTCTTGATGATAAATATGATATTTGTATTACCATAAAGCTTAATCTTCAAAAGAGAAATGGCAAAATGTACCATCCTTTCATAAAGATCTAATCTTATATCAGTAATAAATATAGACAAAGTTAATTAATATATGCTATTATCTAGCCTTTATATGCCAAAATTACAATGTAATTATAAAATATTTTTATGAGGATGTCTAAGGACAGTTCAAATTGAGAGGAAAAAGCACACATAATTGTGTTCATTCATGCATAGAGCAATTGGAGCAGATTGATTTGAACATGAAGGAAAATTATAGAAAAAGTAACAAAAAGCAAACAATGCTCCTCATCTAACAGAAAAAAAAACTTTATTTAAAATTAATTAAATCATAAAAATAACTTACTTCCAAGAATAAATCACACATTAAACTTAGATCTAAAGAACCAAAATGAACATTTTACAAAGGCATATACAGAGACATTGACTTTCTTCAAATAATTCCAGTGACAAATACTTATTCAATACCCATTGGGTGCAATTATTGAGCTATGTTCTGGGGATAGAAAAACAGAAAGATAAAATCATTTTTGTGAAGAACTAACTGCATGCTGTGGGAAAGAATTACTTGAGTACTATAAAATACCGCACAAGCACGGTAATAGAGATGGTTATAGGGTTGATGACAATACTAAAAAGGTACCTTACTCAAACTTCTGACAGTGGGTGTAGTTGGCTTAATGGTTGGGAAAGCATCCTAGAAAAGTGATTACCAAGCTAAGTGTAAAAGAATCAGTCCATGATACTTGACTATACCTAAGTACTGTAAGAAGGACATTCTAGACAGAGGGTGACATGAGCATAGGCATGAAGAGAAGCAAGATATGTTTAGAATATAATCATGTTGGTGTTTTTACAAAACCAATTTGAATTAGAGAGTAGGGACAAATGTTGGAGAAATAAGAGGCTATATCTGAAAGAATATGTCAAAAGAAATGTATTTCTTATCGAAGAGACAATTATTATGTTTAGCCCAACTAGTCCAACCATAACTGAGTGTACTGCAATTTGATTCTGACACTAATTACCTGGAGTTAGCACGTACCCCACAAGTTAAGGGCAACAACCTCCATAAGACCATTGTCACTTCAGATGTGCGCTGCAATTCTCAGAGCAGTCTCCAGACCATCTGATCTTCTGAGTAAATGGCTACAAATCTGAAGGTTTCTGTCATCCCCTAAGGTTTGATAATTTGCTAGAAAGATACAGAACACAGGGAAGTGCTGTGCTTCTATTACAGATTTAATAAAAAGGGTCCTCATATGCATGAGTTCTGAGAGGGAATGCAGAGCTTCTGAGCTATCTCTTGGAATCAATATATCACTGGCAGGCACATCAATGGGTTTTACCAACCAGGAAGTTTCACTGAGCTTCTGTGTACAGGGTTTTATCAAGGCTTCATTACATAGGCATAATTTATTAATCACTGGCCACCTCCCCACCTCTGGAAGTTAGGTTAGTTCAAAGCTCAAACCCTCTAATGTGGTTAGTCTTTTTGGTGATCAGGCCCCATCCTGGAGCTATTTGAGGGCCTACCACAAGTAATTTCATAGAGGTTAAACATTTATCAATCCTCGTCTCATGTTGTTTCATTTGTATAACCTTCTTCTTCTTTCTTTTTTCCCTTGGGTTAAATTTGCATAATAATGATCTTCACTAAATCTACAAATTAACTTACTTGATCAAAATTCATATATGTTTCATAAACATTTTTATAACATACATACATAATTCAAAACTAAAATAAAACTTAGAAAACGCAGTCATTTTATATGTTTTTATTGTATATTGGGAAGAATACTACCATATATAACGAAATTCAGGCAAGAGTGGCCTGAAATATTCACTTGCATCTTATTGATAGTTTAGAATAAACAAATAAATAAAAGTATGAAAGTAGATTCATCAATTGACTATAAAAGCAAATGTTATCAATTTTTATTATCTTAAACTTGGTAAATTTCTTTTTTTGTTTTTGTTTTTTTCAGAGACAGGGTCTTACTCTGTCACCCAGTCTGGAGAGCAGTGGTGCAATCATGGCTCACTGCACCCTCGATCTCCTGGGCCCAAGTGATCCTTCTGCCCCAGCCTCCCAAGTAACAGGGACTACAGGTGCATACTGCCATACCCAGCTAAGTTTTGTTTCTTTTTTTTTATTTGTTACTTTTTTGTAGAAATGGGGTCTATGTTGCCCAGGCTGGTCACAAACTCCTGGCCTCATGAGATCCTCCTGCCTAGGCCTCTCTAAGTGCTGAGATTACAAGTATGAGCCATTGTGTTGGGCATGTTTCTATAAGCTAGTTTTATTTGGTCTCTAATCCTAATTTGATATAACACTTTAAATTTTATGGATTAAAAAAATTTAATATAGAGTAAATCAAAAACATAATATTCTGCTAAAGGGAGAAAATATTTGTTACTCTATCATAAATATTACTTTATTACATACCGTATTTCAATGACTAAAAAATACTGAAAATTTCTACAGAAATTTTTGAAATCAGTGATAGATTTAAATAAGAGATTCTTTAGAGAAGAGAAGTTTCCAAAACTCTTCTCAGTGTGTGGGTATTTGTAGCAGAGATCAATTAGGGAAGGATGACTAAGAATGGCATATAACAAAATAGTTATTACAAGAGTTTGTTTATGCAATTGTGGGAGTGGTTAAAAAATTCATTTACCAATGTTGCTTCTGTATCTGGTGCAGGGTCTGAAGTGAAGAAGTTAAGAAGTATGTGAGGAAACAAATATATAGTATAAGAGGGGGCAAGGACAAATTTGAACTTGTGAGGATGAATTAGAACCTATGAGTATAAACTGGAAAGCATAGTTGTGTCTCAATACCTCCAACTGTCCAACTTCAATGATATGGGTAATCTGCAGACAAAAGCAGGTGCTATTTGCCAAGGGCATAGACACATACCCAGATGGTGGAGGAGTTGGAAGCCTGGCTACTGCTTTACACCAACAAGGTGAGTCAGCAAGTCTACAACACTATGCATGAGCTATAATGTGTCTGATATTACATGACCCTTTGAGCCTTGATCAAGCTGTTATTTATGTCCACCTTCCAAATTCCACAGGTAATTTTCTATAGTGGCCAGCCCTGCCTAAGGAGCATAAAAGGAAGGAAAGTCTGAGAAACATTGTTCCAGCTTAGCTAAATTGACACAGTAAAAAGCTGTCAAGGTGTATCTCTTGCCCTCTTGGAAACTATACATATCCTTATTAACCAGACATAAATTCCAAAATCATGCTTACTCCTGATGTGATTCAGTTGTCCCTTTCATACTAACCTCTTCCTAAATAAATTTATAAAATTATTTTATTTTTAGCTGATGCTTATTTCTCTTCAGGATGAGTCACATTTCCTCTTTGATATTCTGTAACCTAAATATTGAGATATAAGATTAGCTACTACTAAGGCATTTTGTTAGTTGGTAAGAGAGTAGAAGGCAAGGAAAAATGCTTAAATTATGTGAATACATCCCTTATTGAAATAAAGATGAAACACTCATAACAAATATGGTCCTTATTTAATCATATTAGTCATGAGGCCATAATGAGCGTTTTTCACTACCTTTCCTGACTATCATTTTGTATTTCTTAGCAGCCACCTCAGCTTGTTGTGGTTCCTTGTATGGTTGAATGAGGAAAACTTTTATTCCTAAAGTGTCTGGGTTATTAGACATCCTTGCTCTGCTGGGTTCATATGATTTCTCATTGACATTAGTTGCAGGATATGTAGATACCTATAGGAACCTCAGAAAGCAAAACATTCTTCTTCTTACACCCCATTTGCTAGTATTATCCCAATTTCTCCTTTATAATAAGAATCAATTATCCCATGTAACACAGTGATCTCTTCCTTGCGATTTATTTACCTACATGAATGGCCCAAAGAGGTCACAAGATATACTCAATTTCCAGTTATTTAGAATTATTGCTGTGTCACTCGGTAACAGTTGGGTTTTGTTTGCTCATCTTGATATATAAAAATTCATATTCACATGTACAAAACAGCATTTATTTCTTTTGGTTAACATGAATTTGACTAACATAAATAATCATGTTAATCATTGTGTTTCAAACACCCTCATTCTCTTGGAACTCTTTTTTTACACTCATTTGGCCAAAATACAACCCTGACCCTGATCTATCATAGTAACTTGATAAATATAGCTAAAGAAAACAAAATTTTTGCTGAATCTTGTGATTTAAATTCATGATCAATAATTTCAGTTGAAACTTCACTGAAGTTTTGATTGTAAAATATGATTTTACAATCATATTTCTTTAAGTCATCCACTCTCCCAGTGTGAAAGATAACTATTTAATTTTCTTCTGACTTCAAACATTCAACATTTTTCTACCTATATATTAACACTCAACTAATACCCATTTTTTTCCCTTCCATTGCAGCAAAATTTCACAACTTTATATATTCTTCCTGTATTCATTCTCTCACTTTGTTTCCATTTCTCTATCTCCTTTAAATCCACTACGGCCAAACTTTTGTCACCATCATCACATCAAAATATGTTTAGTTGAGGTGTCAAGATCACCAATGATTTCAAGTTGCTGAATATTATGGTCAATTCTCTGTCCTTATCCTGAGGCACAGCAGCATCTGATATAATTCTCAGATTAGGAAAGAAGCCTTTTCTTCCCTTGGTCTCCAAGGATTTTATTTAGTTTTGGACCTCATTGACCACTGTATCTTAATTTTCTTTATTTCTCCTCATTTCTTTGTATATAGATCATGAAGAACTCAGGGTATCTATCTTTGAAAACCTTTATTGTTGGCTTACTGTCACTTTCAGATGTTCTTTGTGTATTTTCATACCTTGACATACATACTTACTTACAAATTTAAATCTCCAGACGGAATCTCTCCCTTAAATTTGGCTAACTCATTCAAATGCCTACTTGACATCTCTACTCAAGTATCTAGTAAGTATTTCTAAATTTAATTATCAAAAACTGAGCTCTTGATATGCTCTCCCATACTAAAAAATATTTCTCTTTAAGTTATACCATGTTGGTAATGATGGATTCTGTCTTTCCTGTTGGTCAGACCAAAACCTTTGGAGTCCTCCTTCACTGTTTGGTTTTGGTTTTGATTTTTTGTCTATCATACAACACAAGCGTATGTAATAATATTGTTTGCTTCATATTCAAGATTAACCTCCACCCAAATCGTTGTTAATGCCTCTACTGTTACCACTTGAGTCAAAGCTATGAAAATAGAGTCAAAGGGAATATAGCTACGACTTCCTAACTTCCTATTCTTTCTCCTCTTGTCCTTGACTGCTTTAGTCTATTCCTTTAAAACAATCATCAGAACTCATCACCCCCGCTCAGAATCTCCCAGTGGTTTGCCACCTTGCTTAAAGTAAAAGGCAAAACCTTTGGAAGATCAGCCAAACTCTACATAATCTTTAGCTCTGTAGATACGCAGTGAGTGTTTTGCTCAGATGCACTAGAACCCCTATTATTAGTTCTGTGCTTCCCTCTAATAGGACACAGCTGCGAGTCTCTTCGGAGCCTGGACCGTGCTGCTGCAGTCACTTTGCCCTCAGGGAGCTGATGGCCCCAGGGCATTTACATTCTCCCAAGCAGCCTTTAACCTGAGGACTAACTTGAGTTGGGATATGAAACTTCAGCCATGTTGCTTGCAGTTGGAATAAAATCTGAGGGAGAAATTTGTACTCCAGAGTTCCTCTGAAGGATCAGACTGAGTCAGGAACTCTGCCTGAAATAAGAGTCTTTCTGTGCTTCTTCTCCCTCTTCCCCCTCATTTTCTCACAGGGTTCTTCTGGGAACATTTCCATAATCAATCACTTGTATGTATATTTACTCTCAGGGTCTGTTTCTGCAGACTCAAACCCAACACAACCCTCCACTCTACTTACCTCTCTGGCCACATCTGCTACTTGTTTTCATGTCTCGGCACCAGCTGCTGCTGCTGGTGGTTCCCGCCCCAACACATACTTTTCTTCCATTGTAGCAGAGATGCTCCCTCCACACCTTTGCATTTATTTCCTATTGCTGAAATGCTATTCCTCCAGATACCCATGTGGCTCAGTGTCTCATCCTTCCTCTCGTCTCTTTGCTTAAATTACACAGAATCAGGGAGGACTTCTCTTTAAAATGCAATGATATTCCCCATCCACAACACACACTGTCTCTTTACCTGCCTTCTATCTCCATTGCAGTTATCAACCTCTAATCTATTTTATGAATTATACTTGTTTATTTACTGTCTGTTACCACGAGAATGAAAATACCCTGAAGACAGCAGTTTGATCTGAATCCCCAGAGCACTGAACAGTCCCTGGCCCCTGAATCGGGCAACACAATTAGTTCTTAGGTGAACCGAACAAAGACACACTCAAGAACAGTATGTGAATGCTTTATGTGTTGAGGAATTGTTACAGGAAAACTATCATACTCTCTATATTATTGTGAAGTATGTATCTGTTATTCACATTGTGTTTTTGAGATCAATCCATGGTAATACATACAGGTAAGGTTCATTTATTTTAAATTATTGTATAACTTTCTGTCATTTCAGTGTAGTTTTGAAAAATGAGGGGGTATGTTTTTAGTCAAGATTGTTTAAATGGATGTTACATTTTTTCAAATTTTTTACTTATAAGATAGAAAATTGATATGGTTAAGTAAATTTTCTAGCCTGAAAAAAATATTTTAATATTATAAAAAGCAATTCAGTAAAAAGAAATATTGTCTCAATTACTAAAGCATTTCTATGATGCTTTTTATTTACTTTCAGATTTTTCCCTGTAAGTTACATTTGTATTTTCATATGAATATTGTATTGTGCCATATTCTATAAATAACATTATACAGAGAGAGTGTTACACTTTCAAAAGAATAATTAAATAACAGCAGAGCACTTGCTTTATAGACAACTGGATCACAAGAAATATTATAGCATAGTAATTTATTTTTCTTTCAAATATCAACAAGGTATTCTAAAGTCCCAGCATTCTACTTAGTCTTTACTTTTTACATAGTTGATAAAATGCTTTTTGAGTTCATGAAATACAATTGAAATGGATAATAACATAAAATCTCCAATAAAAATCAATGGATCTGTAAGAGATGTTAGGAATATGTTTATAAAATCTAATTCAGAAAAAAATTTTTCTTGAAGACTTAGAGTTAAATATGAAAATGTAGTTTTTGAATTATTTTGTTAGGGATTCCTGTTTCAAAAATATTTCTATCTGATCGTGGGTTTAAAATTCACAGATATATATTGAAACAAACTGCTTTTAAAATACTTGTTTAACGTAAGAACAAAGTGCTGTCTTTGAAACAAGGGTCAATATTAACAGTAACCTTGATTTCCCAGCCTATGAAATGTGCTTTGAAATGTTATCAATCTCTAGAAAAAGACCTTTCTTTTTTTCAATACCACATTAAAACAAGTGCTTCTCATTATCACTGTTACTTGTTCTTTGAGATCAGAAGGACAGTTGTATCACTATATTTTAGGGAGAAAAACTGTATTATGCAAATTAAGAGACCTGCATTCTGGCACTCCTCTACCCTACATGTAAAAGAGATTACTAAAATCTGTACATTTAGTCAGATACAAATAGCATTCCTATGTTTAAGACTGCATATATTTTTGAGAACTCTCTGTGAATAAAATACAGTATTTTCTCCAGAATGTGAGCTATAACTTAAAAGATTTTCACAGTGTTCATTAGTTTTAGTGTAAAAAATAGATGGCGAAATAACACCTTATGTTATATTATGGAGAAACATCACTATCATTAATGACACAATTTCAGAATAGCTTCTAGTAACAAAGCGGTTACACTTCAAAGTGTTTTAAATTATAACCTATCCTTTTGCCTGACACAAAATTTGTGAAGCAATACAGACACTCTTCCTAACTTAGCAATGAAAAAGTTCACACAATTTCACTGAAATTGTCAATATGTGTCCGGTTAAACATGGTCATAGTATCTGCCATTAGGAGTTTGGATATGGGAAATAGTGTCCTGGAACCTGCTTGTATCAGCTCACAAAAGCAGATTTTCCTCATTGCTTTCCTACTCTGTGTTTAGTGACATAATACTGGTAGCTCAAATTCTGCCATCATGAGAATATTTACACCACAGAAACTGGTGTATATTACAGACAGGGATTTTTTTTCGTAAGAGATAATTTACCAGCATACCACTGGGTGTCTTCTCTTCTTGGATCGTAATGGATTCTGAGATTGCTTTGACCAGTTGATTTTGGCAGAAGTGATGTCATACCAGTTTCCTGGCCAGATCTTCAGAGAGTTCAGTTCTTCACATCTCCAGTTCCGCAGAGTTCTTCAGTTCTTCACTTCTTGCCTCTTAGAGTATTTGCTCTTAGAAAATGCCCACACAATCAACGAAGAGGGTCACTCACATTGATGAGAACTGACTCCTCGCTGATAGTAGCCTTAACTTGCCAGCCACCTTGAAATGCATCCTTTAGCCATAGTTGACCCATTGTAGATGACAGCACATAGAATTAGCTGCCCTCACCAAGCCCAGACAAAATGGAATATTTGTGAGCAATGCAATTATTACTTTGTTTTTAAGCCACTAGCTTTTAGAGTAGTTTATAATGATACAATAGATAACTGAAACACAAACATAGCTTGGAAGATAGGCAAACTAGAACTGGAACTGAGTTTTACTAACACCTTATACAAAATTCTTTCAACATTATCCTGTTTCTTCCCCCTTCCCCACCAATTGTAATAGTGGAAAATGAAAGAATAGCTATCCTGTGCTACGTAGGAAGATAAAATATGACTAGTGATTCAATTACTTCTTTCTAACATTTTGTCTCAAATATTTTTAAAGTCACTATTGTGGAATTGTTGGAATTCTGAGTCCTGTTTTAGAAATGTTTAATAATTAACTTTATTTTTCTGATTAGAAATTTCCATGTAATTCACAAAACATTTGGAAGCCAAGCCATTGGTCTTGTTACGTGCTTAGAATTGGTGTCTATTTTGTTGATTTGCTAACTACCACAAATACCATGAATAATAGCATTAGTAGAATTGTCAAGAAACTGGATATATGACCACTTCAACTCAATTATAGTAACATAAAATATTAACTCTAGGGAAATGTTGGTTATCTTTCTTTCTTATATATCTGGAAACCTAATTTATAGGTGTTTCAAACACAGTAAAATGTATAGCATCATATTGTTAATTAGTAACTTAAAGTATGATTATAGATATTTCAAGGATTATCTTAAATTACTTAACAACATGATGTTTGTGCATATAAAATAAAACCACCATTCAAAATATTAAACTAATTTTCAATTGTACTGATTTGAATATTGATTACCTGTTACCATAACTATTGTTGTGTCATCCTACCTTTTCCTATCTTCTTCTAGTCATATTACTTCAAGAAATGTACTGCTAACATGAGGTTCTATTTAACATTTACTATTTTTAATGCTCTAAAGAATAAATCCTAAATCCCTTGAATTTCATGCAATCCCTGCATGTTCAGATCTTAAAATTTTATTCTACTTCTTACAAACTACTTTCCCCTCTTCTCCTAATATTTTTCATCACTAAACCATAGACCACATTGACCCTTCTCTTTGAAAGCTCCTTCCTTCCATCTATATAGGCTGAATTGCAAGTGAAACATTAAGCCTCAGTTCAAAAAGCATTTATGAAATATTCTGAACTTCTCACATCCACAAGTAAGGGCTCATGTTCCTACATTCACACCTTTCTGCATATTACAGCACCTTGTCTGTGTTAATATTTATTTCTATAAAAACACATTTGTAATGATAATAATTCTCCAGTTTTCAATCTCATGTTTTTTTCATTATTAGTGGTTTCAAAGTTTTAATTTAGTCCAGAGCTGCATAGACAGAAAAGACACTTCTTATTTCTTTTGTAGCTATGTATGATTGGGTAATAAAGTTCTTGACAATTGTTTTCAGGATGGGTTCTTGCCCTTAAAACCACACACCTTTGGCATTTCTTTTTAAATTTTTCTCGTTTCTGTGGTCTGGGACTTGGATGTGGTGCTGGTGAACCAAGTTTGAATATGCAGATAACAACAGTAGTTGAGGTATAGGAGAAGCCAAAAACAAGGGCCATGAACCTGGATGATTAAGTGGAGATCAGCGGCCTATTAACACTGGACCACCAGTCTACCTCATTTTTATGTAAATGAGAAATACATGACTTTGCAGCATCTTAGACTACATATCTCCAGCTAATACACTAGTGTAGAAAACTTTACACTTTCTGACTGTAGAATTTGTGCAGAATTGTAAAGTCGTGTAGCCACCATTTTCTCTATCTCTCCTATATCCAGAACAGGGCCGTAAAAACACTACAAATATTTTGTTAATTACATGGCACTGAAAAATAATGCTATTTTAAAATATCAAATTGTAAGCTTTTGTTCATTAAGTTGATTTTTTAAAGTCAATATTAGTTTATATTAGAGTTGCCTATTAAAATAATTAGAGGATCACTATTTATCGTACTAAAAACAGTGTATTTTAGAGTTGGAATATATATGTGGAAACTAAACACTGGCTACAAGGATGAAAAGATTAGAGAAGAAAGACTTCATGAAGTATCAGTGCCTCATTTATAGTAATGCTATGTGCATAAAGGAGCCTCTTAAAAATGATCCACAAAGTAAATGATATTTCAATAGTAAATATCACAAAGACGAAAGGAAACTGAAATCTAATTCAGAATTATTCCGTAAAGGTCAATGGAAAGTGGATAGGTGGAAAAATAACATCAAATGATAAAAATTATCAATTAATGTCCTCATCAGAAAGGTTAATCAAAATCATTTCCCTACTGTTTTTTTTTTCTTAAACCAACTTTTCAGTTAAGAATTGCTGAGTAGTATTAAAGAGAGAAGTCTTTGCCTTCAGCAATTTTTTAAATTAAAAAAACCAAATCATTTTGTCTTAATTCACAGCTGCATAGAAAACCAGGACATAAAACCACCAACCAAACAACAAATCAACACAACAAACACAACAAAAAGTTAAGATATTGCTATAATCCCTCTGGCATAGGTAAAAATCTCTCTCCTCACATGGCTACTGTCCTCTTGTAATCAGAAGGATAGAAATCTTACTGAAAACTACCTCTATGTGGTTTTATTATTAAACATATTTCTGAGTCAAGCCCTTGCAGCAACTGTAAAAGCTAGAGAAAATATGCAATTCAAACAAAAACTTCATACGTATTCTAGTGGACCATGGACATTATGAACCTATGTAAAAACTCCTGAACCGAAAGAATGTACCATAGTATAAATGAATTTTTCATTTCCCTTTGGTTGTTTTATACTCTGAATTAAGTGTAAATAATTGATGGCTTTAATGTATCTAGTTAAGGAATTCCAGAGTGCATATTGGTCTCTATAAGTTTTGGTATGTTTCGGTAACCGGCCTTATGACATGTCATAGAAGTTACTATTGCCCCTCCACACCACAAAGTTCCGTTTATAATAAGGAGTGATTATAAGTTGATATGGCTTAACATATCGATGGTTTGTACACTTCTGAATGGCCTGACAAGAAGTACGGTGGGGGTTACTTTGCATAAGAACAGTAAAGAGCTCATCTGCAGAGACAATAGTGTTTGAACACAGGGAATTAATATGAGGAAAATATCTCAAAGGCAAAAAGAATTCTAGAAGGAAGTAGAATTGTTTGTTTTTAAAATATTACTAGAACATAACAGTAGGGTTTAAATGTGTCAGGGGTAAAGCACAGCAAAAAAGGGATCTTGCCAACCATAAGCATCTTTAAGAAGGCCAACCAGATAAACCACTCTTTTTAACATACAATAACACTGGTGTCTTGACATCAGAGAGCTCAGTAGTAAATTACCATGAAGACCAAATTTGAGAAGTAATTTGTAAAAAGTGAAAACTAACAGTATTATGCCAGTTCATTTGAGAAATACATAGGGCCTTATGAATAATGCACAAATGCCAGTGGGAAGAGAGCCTAGGGTCTTAATTACGACAAATCCATTATATGAAATTAAAATAAAAATGCTATTTTGCTATTAAAATGCTAAAATACAGTCTTAAACATATAAGAAATGGGTATTCCTGCATAGTGTTGACATGAATATAAATTTTATAACTTTGTAGAAAGTAATTAGCCTGTTTGTATAAAAATGTTGGAAATATTCTTGTAGTAATTCCACTGAAGGAAGTACATTCTAAGGGAATAGTCACAGAACAACAAAGATCTCTGTACAAAGATATTTACAAAAGTATTAATAGAGAAAGCGCTTTTGAAAAATTACTCTGTATAAGGATATCGGTTAATTTTTTTGGTGTATTTGTATAATATACACAGCCATTATGAATTATGTTTATTTTCAGTAGTAGTTATTGATGTGGAAAGTATACCATATTAAATAGGAAAAGCACATTTCTCGGATATGGAGCAATGATAATGATCCCTTTTGGGAAGAAAACGAATCAAGGTTCTTACTCCTTACTTTGTGAATGTTGGTGTTGTTGAATATTTGACATTCATTTATAGAACCCCAAGTGAAGACATTTGGCTGGCTAGGATATCAAGGCTCTCTTGAGAAGGAAATTATCAGAATGGAATGCATTGTGAATTGATTCCTCTGGTCTTCATTGTCACAGAAGATGGCTTGTTCCTGAAAAAACAAGTCCTAGCCTAGAATTATTTCTAAAAGCTATACTCCAAGACTAGAAAGGCATGTTTGAAAAATGTGTGCGTGTGTGTGTGTGTGTGTGTGTATTAAGGTACATTCAAATCCTATTACTTTGCAAAAACTATGGTAGGATCAGATATCCTGGTTTAAGATAACACTGGGGAGAAATGAACTGTTTTGGTCTAAGAAACTAATGCTGATATTCTAGCAGCAAAGCCTGTTGGCCATACCAACAGATGAAAGGGAAAATCTTGTAACAATAATCTATTCGCAATAATAACACTTTGAACTAGAAAAAGCAGTAATGGAAGCAGAGAATGAAACCTGATTGTTCTCTGATCACATTTTCAAGATTTATCAGCTGGACCTAATAAAGCCACTAACTCTTCAGATTCATGTTTTGTTTGTTTGCATTTTAACTTGTCATGGAGGAGACATCTTACAAGACAGATTCTTCACAACAGGTAAAAGAGGAGAATACAGATATGGTATTGAACAAAGATGTGACTATATTTTTAAAAATGCATTATATGTGCCTCAACACTTACACAGAAAAACAAAGGCATATTTGCATTACAAAACTTTGCATTGACTCTCTGGAGAATGACTGTTGTGAGATAAGACCAAAAACAGGAGACTGGCTTAGGAGGCTTCGACAGTAGTTATGTCTAGTAGTAGAGAGGAAAGATCTGACCTTGAGAAGATAAAATAGAGATAAAAATTAGGGTACCTAAGGAATAGATTATTCATTAAATATAGATTAAAGAGAGGCAGGGTGCGGTGGCTCACGCCTGTAATCCCAGCACTTTGGGAGGCCCAGGTGGGCGGATCACCGGAGGTCAGGAGTTCGAAACCAGTCTGGCCATCATGGTGAAATCCTGTCTCTACTAAAAATGCAAAAATTGGTTGGGCCTGGTGGCAGGTGCCTGTAATCCCAGCTACGTGGGAGGCTGAGGCAGGATAATCGCTTGAAACAGAGAGGCGGAGGTTACAGTGAGCCAGCCACTGCACTCCAGCCTGGGGGACAAGAGCGAGACTTTGTCTCAAAAAAAAAAAAAAAAAAAAAAACTATAATAAGATAAATGAAAGCAAGTAAAGATAATTAAACATATAACTCAACTTTTTCTAGGTTTGAAAAATAGATGATAATAGCACAAACTCAGAAAATACAGTATTGTTTAAGCATAGACACAATTGACTCTGTTTTTGGTATATTCAATATGATGTACCTGTAGGGCATGTGGGTGGAGATGTCAAAGAAAGTAAATTCATGATTATCTCAGCTTCACATTTTGTCCTAAAGTTCTGATCTTGATTTAAAAAATCTCAACCTCAAGTTTTGTTTGTAAGCTCTGCTCTTGAACGTATAGTTTTGGGATTCAATGTATACAAAGTCATAGCTACCAGGAGAGTAAGCGAATTTGTGAAGCGTCAAGAGTGGTGGGTCTGAGGAATATCGTAAAATGCATAATGTGGAAAACGAGATAAATGTGCTCATAAAAAAAGTAAAAGTAAGAATTATGAAACTCAGAAATAAGTGGAATAGTGTTTCAATAACATCAAATGAAGTGATGTCCATTAGGTTTGGGAATTAGGAACTGCCTAGTAACCTTCACAACGACAGTGCTTTTAGCTGAGCAGGAACCAGGTTGCAGTGGGCTAAATGGTGAATGTGAGGTTAGAAAGTGGACAAAGAGAGACAAAGCTAGTCTTTGAGAATTTTGGAGAAGAAATGGGAAAAAGTAACTTTAAAGTAGCTAAAAGAAAAAAAGGTCTGTGCTAGCATATCAAAGTCATTTTTATCTTCTGCCTAAAGATTCTCCTTTAAAGTATATTTAATAGTCGGGATGTTGGTAAAAGTTGAAACATGGCTAGAATTATACTTTGTGTTTAAAAATCAGTGTTTGATAGGATTCTTTTAATCCTGCGATTCTTACTTATGGTTAAAATATACATATTTCTTATACTACATATATTCAATTGCATCAGAAACATAGCATCTTAAAGGGTTTTGGAGGATGTATGGGCAGCAAATGGATTTCTCAATATCCGAATCATTCCTTTACTATCTGATATTACATATAGTTTCTTTCAATCAGAATTGATATTGACAATATTTGACGGCAAGGCAGCATTAATACTGACTCTCAGAAACAGGCACTGACCCATTGGCACATGGAAATGACAAATGGGAAGTGACCAATTCTGACTGGACAACAGACAAAAACAACCAGCTCAGTCCATAATGTCTCAAAAGGTGACTGCTATAAGGAGAGAGGGGAACCTCTGTTTTAGATAATTTAAAAACAATATTAAAGTGGAATAAAAGTGAGTATATGTTTTATTAACACCAAGTGCCAACAATTCTAAACAATATCTGTGATAAAATACTTCTTTTCTTTCTGGCTGGACTGCTTCAAATCCACCATATAGCCACTGTACAGGCATGTTTTGAGTAATCATCCCTATTAACTGATAAATGCAAAGTGTTTTAAAGCACCCACTAGGTTTCTGCCCTTCCCCTGACTGGATTTGTGTCTGAAAGATTACCCGTGTCCATATACACTAAAAAGAACGTAATTATAGCACATCATTGGCCCATTTCAGGTTTCCTGAAATTAAGGAAAAGGGTAGTGGGGAATTCTTGCATGTATACTTGGTTAAAATACCAGAAACTTTACATATCTTTATTCTAACGATGCCTATTTTAGACGCTCAATATATCAAAATTGAGAAAACTGAGTGACCTGCCAGAATATATACAACCACTAACTGGCAAAGTTAATACTTGACTCCCAAATGTGTTTCCTTTCTCCTGTAGCAAGTTCTTAAAATTTTATGCCCAAGTTTTCCTAATTGCAAAAATTTTCAAGCTGCCAATTTAACACATGGGGATAATGTAAATTGGTTTTTTTTTTCCCTTATGGAACAAATATGAAGCGAAATAGAATATCACAAATATAGTAAGATTAAATTAAACAAATCATGCTGCATGGAATGAGTTTACATGAACACATTTTGTGTTCCAGTGATCGCTTTTGGTTAGAAACTTTGCTTGGAGGTGAGGGAACTGAGGCTGTAAGACACGGGCTTTGTATGATCAGTCAGCTCTCTTGCAATACTTGAGCATTTTTGCAGCCTCATATTGCAACTCTGCATAAGATGGGAGAAGAAAATTTTCAAAACCAAAAAATATGAGGGAAAAGGTATGAAAAGCACTCATGTCAAGGGAAATACCAAATGCATTAAATTTGTCCTGCAATTTCTTCTAAATAACAGTACACTTCACAAATCACATTCTAAGTGATATCCTAAAAACTATAATGGCTGCAAAAGTCTTTACAGTGTACAGCATCAAAGTACAACATTTTAAACCAATTATTTCATTGACTGCATTGCTATTATAGGTAGGACAGATTTTCTTAATTGAGTGAATAGAGATGCAGATCAGTTTGGGAAATAATAGAGGCAAGGTATTAATAAGACCTTTATGTACCAGTAGTTCTGAAAGTGTTAGCAAACTAAAAGGCAAATTAGAAACTGAAGGTGATGTCAGATTACCATATGAATTAAAAAGAAAGAATCTAGAAGCTTTTAATATTACCATATTACCTGTCAAGGCCAAATGGGAAGCTACGATTCAGTTTATTTTCATGTAAATTGTAAAACATTAAATAATATTCTGACCTTTCCAGTTTTACTGTATGGAGATTACAGAGGTGTAGTTGTAAGGTATAATTTACATGGTCTTGTCTATTTATACTTAAATGGTACATGGAAGATAATTTTTATAGGCACTAACGCACACAGAAAATGTTTCCAGGCAATTTTCAATGCTTGCTGTAAAGCATAAATACTTAATAAAAAATTATTTTCCTTCATATTAATGTCCCTTCTAAACAGAGATAATTTTTCTTGCAGTATATATGTACTTGGGTTTAACATGTTAAGGAAAATGAGATCAATATTAATTTGCTTTTTTGACAAATTGAGCAGCTATTATATAACGTATTAATTCTGATCAAGCCAGTGACTACCAGTGACCAAAAGGAGAACCCATGTTGTTATGAAAAAAAATTCTTAGTTCTTATCATTTGAGAAATGCTCTGTTTATAAGAACTGATAGATGATTTATTATATAATAAGTCAAAAGATCACTTAAAGTAACAAGTGTATTGAAGAACAGGGAGATAAAAAATTTCAAAGTAGAGAATTCATCTTCTAATTTTGATAATAGACACACTTGTCATTCAGTTTCACAAAACTCAACTGATATAGTTCAAATGTAAGAATAGCTTTATTTATTAAAAACATTATCTGTAAATGAATTTTTGTTTTTCTTTGAACACATTCAATGACATCATAATAAAGGAAAGAAGAGATGACACATATTTTCTATGTATGAATAACGTTTATGTTATACACTTACACATGCACAGACACCCTTGTTCACGCATACCTGTATATATACCACACCACGGAGCACACAGGTTATCAAATACACACTAAAACAGAATTTTCAGATTACAGGTGAAATTATCTCACTATATCTGTATGTTTTCTATAAAACTAATATAATAATTTATTATTTGGAAAATACTATTCATAAGTTAATCAGAAAAACTTCCATTTAGAGTCAAGAAAAAATATATTTGTGTTGGAATTAACTTGCAAGTTCAACACGTGGGGGTTGAAATCTCAAATCTCAATTTCTTCACGTTCTTTGCTATGTGACAATGAGCAAATTTAACAACAATATATCCTCTGCTCATTCTTGAGAAAACTATGAATAATATTTGAAATATTCAAATATTTTAAAAAATGTAAACTTCACAACACAAATTCGAATACATGGTAAGTCAAGTGATTTTTTCAATTTTATGTTATTCTTTATAAAGAGTTACATTTGATAATTATTTACATTATGCTTTTCTCTTTAATCAACTGTTTTCAATATGAAGAGCTATTATTTCAACAAATACCCACCTTTACTAAATTTTTCGGAAAAATCATTCTTCTATATTTTCATAAATTATTCTTTTGGTTTATTAAATCATGGCTCACAATGAGTATTTTAGGATGTGACTCTTTGGGAAGAAATATTTTAGAAAATGTATAAAATTTTTAAGGGAGAAATTTTCTTCCCAAGCTAGATTAAAATCTCAGATGAAAATGCAAAAGAAAAAAAATCCAAATCATACCTTATTATCCCCCTATTCTTTTGTAATGCTGATTAGGTAATAAGCATTTTGACAAAACCTATGCAAACCATCTAATCTTTAAAATGTTGTTGAATCATATCCCTTACTCTACCATTTTAAAATTACAATTAACAACAACATCTTTTGAAGTTTTCAAGTGAAAAATTAGAGTTTATAAAGCTCTCACAGTTCAGTTTTTAATACATTCAAGCATCTTACATAGTATCAAATATTCTGAATTTTTATTTTAAAAAATATCTTAGCTATAAAGTAAGTTGAAATACATTTTCTTCTGAAAATAATGTATCTTATAATAATATAGGTAATAATAAGGTTATGTGGACTGAGAACCAAAACAAGACAAAAAGCCAAAAGATGTAATAGTGCCAATTCATAGAAAAATGTGCAATAAGTGAAACTATTATAGGTCATAATATACTTTTTTAAAGCACTGAACTATATAATCCTACTATTATTTGGATGATCATATTTGTTTACACTCAGAGCATGATTAAAGGGTCCATGTTTACCACAGATACCCAGACATTTTCCAGTTACTAAAATTACTAGCAATGAACATTCTGAAAAAATATTCTTATCTAACTTCTCCAAGCAGCCTTTAAATCCTCTGGCAATGAGGATGTATTATCAGCCACAGCATCAATTTTTATACATCCTCTAGCCATTTCTCAGGATTAGCCCAAGACCCATTTTCAGATGACCCTCCTGAACTTCCAGATCATGACATTAAAAAACAGTGACAGTTAGCCCGAGGGTTGCAGCTACAGTTTCCTTCCTTCTGTGAATGTTAAAGCTGTGAAGTCAGCTCCGGGGAAGGGACACATAACTTACACGTAACTTCCATATTCCCACTGTCTAAAATTATTTCTGCTGAGAAATGATCCTTCTAGATCAACAGTCAATTTTTTTCTATTTAGGAAGACTCTCCAAAGCAGGTGGAATATGCAATAAGAGTTATTTGCCTTAAAATACAGAAAAAAATGTGCTGCCTTTAAAACAACATTTTTAGTTAGGAGATGAAAAACAGAAGTAGGAAGAGATAAACACATTAAGGCTCAGTAGCAGAGGGAGATATATATTTTATTAAAATCACCTGCATATAAGGATTGTTTCTATCCTAATTGCCTTCTGCTTCCAACAAAAGAATCACTTTTTATCAACATCCCCCAGTCATTATTTTGCACATACAAAATAAAGCAAACAAAACAAGCAAACACACCCACACATACACACACAAACACTAAAATAATATGAAAATATACAGAGAGTGTCTATCTTAATTCTCTCTGTCTATATAGAGAGAATGTAGTTATATTCAGGAGATAGAGCCAGTATCTTACTTGTTTTGCTGGAACTACATATAGATATCACCTAAAGAGAAATGCATTATTTGTCAGAATTGGGAGAATTATTTTGCACTTTCACAACCAGGTTAAAATAATTGATATGTATCGAATCATACATATAATGACACTACTTTAGGTTTTTACAAATAGTTTTGCATTGTGGGTGAGGATTATAATGTGGTAGAATTTGTTATATTGTTCATACTAGTTTATATCTATGCTCAAGAATAAAAATTGTAACAAGAGAATGAAATTTTATTTATAGAATATATGTCCTTGTGCATTGCAAGTTTATATTAAACCATTATATACAATAGTTTATAGTGAAATTGTTGCCAATAACTAGATTTTAAAATATAGAAGCAATGATACAAAGTGTAGACTGAGAAATCACAAACGTGGGTGATTTCCAAACTCATGAAGAGCTTCCAAAGAGATGCTATCAGTGTTAAGTCTCAGAGCTGTTTGATCAAGCAAACACATATTTTATCTTATTTTAAAACTTCAGGCCAGGCATGGTGGCTCATGCCTGTAATCCCAGCACTTTAGGAGGCCAAGCTGGGTGGATTACCTGAGGTCAGGAGTTTGAGACCAGCCTGGCCGATACGGCAAAACCCCGTCTCTACTGAAAATACAAAAATTAGCCAGGCGTGCTAGTGGACACCTGTAATCCCAACTGCTCAGGAGGCTGAGGCAGGAGAATCACTTGAACCCAGAGGTGGAGGTTGCAGGGAAGGAGATCATGCCACTGCACTCCAGCTTGAGGGACAGAGTGAGACTCCATCTCTAAAACAAAACAAAACAAAACAAAAACTTCATACATGACATTGTTATATAAATGTGTTAGAGTAGAGTAAAATGTGTTAGAGCAGTATGTATAATTATTTGTTGGCACGACTGAAACTCCTACACTAGCGTTAATCATTAATACATTTTCCTCCTCTCTACATTGCCTAGCGTAGATGCAGACTGCTGGAGAATCTCACACAAATAGCCGGCAGACTGTTAAAGATGAAAATTTATTTTCACTAACCTCCACTTGGTCCTCAGTAATCATCCCTTGGTATCCTATTGCATTATTCTAATCAGCTTTCTTGAGTAATATCTGTAATGACTTTCTCAAATTTTATCCATTTTGAACACTTGGCATTTCATATTTCACTAAGAAGGTAAAAGACAAAGCAAAAATTATTTCCAATTTCTGGCACACATTATCCAAATCTATCTCTGCAGTACCCATCATCTTTAATTTCATATGTATTTTAGTCAAGATTGTGTCCCTCCTCTTATCAAGGCAATCTGTTCCTTTGTGAGCTGTCTCTTCCTCTGGTTTCTCTAATCTTGATTAGCCCATGTTTCTATGACATTATCTCTGCCTTTAAATTTTATTCTTTTCATCTTCATTCATATATAATCTAGTGACTTCTAAAAATTAATACTCCCACCTAAAATTGAGATTTCACCATCCAGCAGCCATTTTAACTCTTTAATTCACCTCATTTCTATGTATGGTATAGGCAGACTCTTTTGCCTGTTTCCACTTCTCCATCTCTCATCAACACTCTCAATCCGCTCCAGTCTGGCCTCTACCTCTTCACACAGCTGAATAACTTCACGTCAGTTTAACAAGACATTCCACCCAGTGAAAAAGATTTAGTGTTCCCGGTATTGAATTTAGTATCCGAGATTAGCAATAACTCATTAAAATAGATCTTTGTTAGTCTTCTTTATTTCTAATAAAGAAATGCTTTAAATAAAAACTATATAATATGATGGACACCCATAACAGAAAACAGGCTGGGTGTAGTAGTTCACCCCTGTAATCCCAGCATTTTGCGAGACTGAAGCGAGTGGATCACTTGAGCTCAGCAGTTCGAGAACAGCCTGGGCAACATGGTGAAACCCTGTCTCTATCAAAAATACACAAAATTAGCTGGGCATGGTGGCATGTATCCAAGGTCCCAGCTACTCAGGAAGCTGAGGTGGGAGGATTGCTTGAACCCAGGAGGCATAGGTTGCAATGAGCTGAGATTGCACCACTGCACTGCAGCCTAGGTGACAGAGTGAAACCCAAATAAAAACAACAACAACAACAACAAACAACAACGAAAAACCAAAAGCGGCCATCAAATGTTTTCAGTTAATTGCTTGATGTCTTTAGTGCCCCCCAAAGTAGCAGAATATAACCTAATTTTCCTTAAGTCTAAATGGCTGCAAATGAATTTAAAAGTATAGCATGCATTTTTTGTAAAGGAAATGCTAATTTTTAGACTTATGTTTCTGATTAGGATTTGTAGTAAGAGAAATAAGAAGCCACGATCTCTTAAATGTGAAGAGAATTAGCTAGAAATGGAGTTTTGCTTGCTAACTCATGGGCTGAAGTCATCCCATTTGAAGGTTGCAGGAAAGGATAGGGAAAATATAAAGGAGGTATTAGTTTTGAGGGTGGGAACGGAGTGAGGCTTTAGAACTGAGAGCCAGGAGGAAGTCAGTCTACATATGAATGGGGATACCAGCCAGGAGAGTTAGTTCGCCTGTGGAGAAAACTTCCCAGGCGTCACACAGGATCCTATAGCTTAAGCCTAGAAATTTTTCTCCAGTGCTGTGCAATGTCCAAGTCAAAGTTAACTAACCACTAGTATTTCCTGTGTTTTAGCTTCATTTTGAGATTTCCCTGGCCCTTCAAAGCAAACTTTGCATTCTGGAATACTATTTTCATGAAGGCTATCTGAGACAGAGTGTGACAAGGAGAATGGAAGCCTGATGTATCCTAATCTCTTTCTGCTTTCACGTAAGTCAGAACAATAGTTCCCTACAAGGAGTTTTGTGAGGAGTCCCTGGTGGGAGGAAGAGGCAGTGAAGAAAGTCCGATCTCTATAAACACAGGACAGAAAATAAAACCAAATTCTGTAAGATAGCTGGGGTCATCCTCAGAAGGAAAAAGTAAACAGAAACACTTAAGTTACACATAATTTATACCTGTCTTCTTTGTGATTACCCTTTAAAAATTTATTTCTATATCTCTGGCACTTCTTCCTAGACGCCTCCTTTTTATTTGTGTTCATTAACCACAACTTCAAATGTTATGAGTTTTTCAGTATTTGTCTGACCTTTTTTGCTTTCACATTAGTTAATCACCAAATTCTATGGATTATATCTGAAATATATTCTTAATACAAAACCTCTCTGTCTTCATGTCTGCACCCTAGTCTAAGCCACTATGATTTTTTGCTTTGTCTTTTTCAATAGCTTTCATATTCACCCTTGGCTACTTCCAGATGATTGTCTACAAAGCATCCAGGCATTCCTTTTACTACCTGAGTTTGGTCTCTTGTTCTTTCCTAGCATTAAATACTTCTGTGGTTTCTTTGCTTTTAGATTAAATATCCTAAGTTCTTACGATGACAAAAAAAGTCATGTCTAAATTTCTGACCCCATCATACATCAACTCTATACTTCTCCTTTCTCATATGCTCTGACCACAACCACAATCTTCCAATTTTCTCATATGTGCCAAACTCCTATAGATCTCATTTCCTTTTTTCTTTTAAATCTTTGCCACACAAGAAGCTTTAGCCCTTAACAATCACTTTTTTTCTTTCACCTTGAATAATTACTATATTCTTTATAATTGATCCTAATATAAGATATTTGTGGATACCACCTTCTTTGAACTCCAAACCTAAATTATATCTTTTTGGGGTGTGTGTGTGTGTGTGTGTGTGTGTGTGTGTGTGTGTTTGTATTAAAGTATACTCATTTTCACGGAATTTTCCACATAAGTATGTGTACAATTGTTTTATTATTATTTTTAATGTCTATCTTCACTTATGGGACTAAAACATCGTTTTGGAAAAGGACTATGTCCACCTGAATTTAATTTTGTGTCTTCAAGCACCTACATTACGGAATTCTATTTTCTCTTTTTCTCTCTTTATTATCTTTTCTTTCCCTCCTCCCAAGATGTCTTTCTTTCCTCCCCAACAATGTCCTTTAGATGTAAATAAATACATATTATAAAATGGGAGTTGAGGTAGGTAATGAATTAGAGAGTCTGAGAATAAATACCATCAATATAAAAACAGTGGGACTGGACAAGTGAACCAAGAGAAGAAAGAGTGTGATTAAAGTAAAAGAGAAATACAGGTGTAGAAGAGAAAGTTTAGACAAAATGTCATTTAAAAACCACCAATTATTTTAGGGAAATTAAAATTTTGAAAAAACATCATAGGCCAAATCTTCTTCTTCATTTCCCTGCATTACATAAAAAAGATAATTATTGAAATATTACTTACAATTCCACTACTCAAACACAACTGTTGCTTTCAGATCTTCATTATATTCATTCCCACAGGCATAGAGCATCTAATAATCATCTTAGCAAGGGAATACTACTCTTCATTAATTAATGGCCTACAATTTACTAACTGTTCTCTGAGTCCTAACTACATTTCTTTTAATTTCCCCTCTTCAAATAAGTTTGCAGTAATGTATAGCTTAATGAACATATATTTTTCTAAGTATTTAATAGTTCTTTAGCTTAATCTTCAAATAAATATATTATTGAATTTAAAGGTATAAACATCATGGATCTAAATATAAACCTCTAAAATGCTCTATGTGAACCTTTTAAAAAACAGTAATCCACATGCAAGATGCGTGTAACAAGAGTATATCAAACTTCACAAAGTATATCTTTGCTTTCTTCCTTCCTTCCTTCTTTCCTTCCATTTATTTTCCCTCCCTCCCCGCAACTATTTCTTTTTTCTTTTTTTCTTTTGTTACCTGCTATTATTGTTGACAGTCTACAAAGGAATCCTAGCCTATTTGAAATTAGTTTTCCAAAAGGCAAAATTGCTGTTTGAGAAGATAACATTCAAAATGACTCCCGTGAATCAGATAGTCTATTGTGAGGCAGACTGAATTATGCATTGAGTTAACAAAGGTTGAATATTACTATTTCGGCAAGATTTTTTTCTCTAGAACTTTCTCCTCTTTCTTGCTTATTTTACCCCATCTTTCCTCTTAGTCTCATTTATTTTTCTTACCTCATTTTGTGTGTATGTGTGTGTTTTCCCCCGATTATCCTCCTAAAGAGAGACCTAAAACAAGGATAATATATTTTAATTGTCTTGTTGATGTTTAATTGTAAGGAAGAGCTTCATCAATATAGCAAACTCATTCTGTATTTTAGAACAGATTAATTTTTAGCAGAAATATTCTTAAGAAAGACCTTGTATTGTTAGTGCTTTAATTTTCTTTAAGTCTAATATTCTTCCCTTATTTGCTATGTAATGGAGCTGCTGAAAATACTGGCAATATCTGTTCATTTTGCCTTGAGCTAGTATGAATTTTTTTTTTCTTAAGAAAGTGCAGTTGCTAAGAAGAGTTAATGGACAATTCAGCAGCAATTTTGTTTCAGCAAAAGTAAAGATAAAAGGAATACATGAAGAATACAAACCGTAGAAAATAATAGGGAAGTGGTTACAATATATGTCGAAATGCTCAGAATCTAAAACAGAGACAATGTAGACTTAGAGAGACATGCAGTCCCAACTTAAATATGTATTTAAAAAAATTTTCTAGAGTATGTTCCTAGGTATTTATAGAGACTGCAGTTGCATTTTAACTGATCAGCTGAAAAACTAAAAATTCTGAGATTATGAGAATCAGAAAAAAAATTTTTTAACCTTTGAGCATTATTCTTTACTAAATTAAACAATGTGGATAATTTGAGAACACTGTAGATAAAGAAATACATGTAAAGAGAGTGAAAAAGATCATGCTGCTTATGTGAAATTTTCTACACAATACAAAGCATCATGAATATTGATTGCAGGCTGATATGGTTTGGATTTGTGGTCTCCACCCGAATCTCATGTTGAATTACAATTCCAGTGTTGGAGATGGGGCTTGATGGGAGGTGACTGGATCATGGTGGCGGATTTCCCTGCTTCCTATTCTCCTGATAGTGAGTTCTCACGAGATCTAGATCTGTGTTTTTGTTTGTTTGTTTTTTGAGACGGAGCCTCCCTCTGTCGCCCAGGCTGGAATACAGTGGCACAATCTTGGCTCACTGCACCCTGCCTCCTGGGTTCAAGTGATTCTTCTGCCTCAGCCTCCCAAGTAGCTGGGACTACAGTGCCTGCCACCACACCCAGATAATTTTTGTATTTTTAGTAGAGATGGGTTTCACCATGTTGGTCAGGCTGATCTTGAACTGCTGACCTCATGATCCACCTGCCTCGACCTTCCAAAGTGCTGGGATTACAGGCGTGGCCACTGTGCCCAGCTTTTTTTTCTTTTTTTTTTTTTCTTTAAGTGTGTAGCACGTCTCACTTCTCTCTTCCTTCTGCTCTGGCCATGTAAGACATGCCTGATTCCCCTTTGCCTTCTGCCACAGTTGTAAATTTCCTGAGTCCTCCCCAGCCATGCTTCCTATAGACCCTGTGGAACCATGAGCAAATTTAACCTCTTTTCTTTATAAATTACACAGTTTCAGTTTTATTGTAGTGCATGAACAAACTAATTCATAGCCTCAGTGTATATGTCAGAAAAGAAACCTATAAACCATAGGCCTAGCTACATCTTTTCACCATCCCTCCACTCTAACCCTAAACCACACCCCCACTCACTCAGTCCTCAATTTGATCCCTGTTCCTTTCTATGCCTTGGTTCCCACTGCATCATCTATTATGTAAAAGGTACATAACAGATTGTCAGGTACAACCAGAGAAGCAGGGCAATAGGAGATGGACATGAGGACAGTTGTTTCAAGGAAATCTCTTACTTGCTTCTGGGGGATGGTAAAGCAAGTCTGAAATTCATAGGACTTGCGATAGAAAAGGCAGTTTGGAACTCTTGGGCAGGAGCTGAAGCTGATGTCCACAGTTGAAATTTTTTCTTCAGGAAAACTTCACTTTTGCTTTTAAGTCCTTTCAATTGATGGGACGAGACTCATGCAGATTCATTCGGATAATCTCACTTACTTAAATTCAACTGACTGTGGGATTTAACCACATCTACAAAATGCCTTTACTACAATACCTAGGTTAATGTCTGTTTGAATACTTCGGTCAATAGCTTAATGAGTTGAAATGTAAAACTGACCATTAGAGTCCCAACCTTGTCAGCTTGGCACCCATACACATCTTCTTAAACCAAACTGTTTCTAACTTAGCATAACAAAGTCATACCTTAACAAAACATGATACAACTATCTTGTACAAATTTGAAAATAGGCTTACCCTTTCAGCAGGAGAGGATGCAAAGCCTTGAGGTGAGGTTGACACTTCTCCTTTAATATCCTTTAGATTAATATTATGATAAAATGTTAAGTATTAACAATACATCTTACTTTAGATAAGGGTTAAAGGGATCAAAGAACACAAAATCTGATATGTGTGTGGTTGTGTATATATATTCCATATCCATATATATATATAAACATATTCATAGCAAAATAAGAAACAAATGTGCATAATAATGTGAATAATTATTACAATCCTAGTTCTGGAACTGGTCACATGATCACAATTGGTGTTTATAGTTAGCTACTTTCTTACAAATTCCATATGCCCTTTGCCCTCAGGAAGCACCTGGGCTGACCGTGGTGTTTCATGCCTGTAATTCCAGCACTTTGGGAGACTTAGGCAGGAGGATCACTTGAGGCCAGGAGTTTGGGGACCAGCCTAGTAAACATAGCAAGGCCCTCATCTCTACTAAAAAAGTTACACATTAGCCCAGCAATGTGGCATGCACCTGTAGTCCCAGCTACTCAGGAGGCTGAGGCAGGAGAATCACTTGAGCCCAGGATTCAGAGACTGTAGTGACCTCTGATCATGCCACCACACTCCAGCCTGGGTGACAGAATAAGACCCTGTCTCTCAAAAAAAAAAAAGTACCTCAGCACCTCACTGGTCATTATTCTCATTCCTCAAGGGCCTGGCCCATTAGCAGTCCTGCCTGAATTAGGTGGTTGTAGTTTTCCATTGACTTTAATCACAGGACATTATAGTACTAAGTGATACCCCAAGGAATGCCCTGTTCCCAACATGGTCTTTCTCACTCTTGTCATATTGTAGCAACCCAATTCTCCCTTGGTAGTCAAGATCAATTGCCCCAAAGAGTATAGTAACTCTTTTGCCTGTTGATTCAGAGGCGTGTCGAGTCCAGGGTGGCCAGTGGTAATCTCAGTGTCCAGTTCAGTTCAATTATTGTTGCATCTCCCTGGAGATGCATTCTTACCTTTGTAACAGTGTGTGCCAACCTGTGGACCAGTACAGCCTAAATGAATAGGAACGGGAACTACATTTATTTCTAGTGGATTACTTGGTGAAATAGTGATCAGGATCACTCCTGTTTCCATCCCCTTGATTCCTGGACCAGTGAATACTGGCTATGGAAGAAATAATATAGTGGATGCTAATTTAGATGATACACAGTCTTCTGGAAGACATTGCTCCAGTCCTCTAAGGTATTGCCACCTATATGGCACTGAAACTAAATTTCCAGAAGTCCATGCTATCATTCATTTCTGGATGATGGCAGATATGCTAATACCAGTAATTCTATGAGTATGGGCCCGTTGCTGTTAAGTGAATTCTTTGATGAGAAGCAATGTTGTGTGGAGTACACTAAGTCCTCACTGAATATTGTTGATAGGTTCTTTGAAACTGTGACTTTAAGTGAAACAGTGCATAGCAAAATTAATGTCTTCCTCATCAACATTATAGTAAAATGACATGAAGTGAACAGTGTTATTTGAGGCTTTGTTGTAAGTTATTTCACTTAAACTTGCAGTTTCCAGGAAACCTATGGAGGAAATTCCGTAAGTTCATGGGTGGTAGCTTGGCAGAAGTACTGAGTTCAGGAAAGGCACATCCAGATCCAGGGTAAAAACTATCTATTTTTTAATGAAGGTTGTCCAATTTAATAAATCTGCCATTAGGTAGCTGGCTGACCATTTTAGGGATCTAGTTTTATTCCAGGAGACCTAGATTTAATCTCTTCTCAAAGAGTGAACAATGAGCAATAGCTGGAGTCAGTTTAGTATTCCTAATGGAAGCCCACATTGGAAAGCATGTGTATACACTCCATCTTTGATATCATGGTCAATTTGTTCATTAGCCCATTGGTCAATGACAAGAGTAACTAGGGAAAGAAGCTGCTTGTATTCATAGAATGGGTAATTGTATCTACTTACTTACTAAAATATTCTTTTGCTGAGGTCATGGTTTCATAAGTATTCATATGGGACTCAAATATCTTCTCATTCTTTGCCCATTCCTAGAGGAATAGCCATTTCCCTCTTCCTGAGACTTCCTTGTCACTAATTTTTCAATTATTTTCCTTTCAAGTCGTGATCATATGGTCAAACCATTAGCCATGCCCGTGGATTGCTATAGACATGCCTCTGGTCATTTCTCTTTCCAGGCACAATGAACAAATAGGTGTACTTCTCAAAATTCTGCCAACTGATAATAATTTATTTCACTATTTTCTTTCAAGAAAGTCTTAGAATGAGGCTATAGTATTACAGCTGTCCACTGTCATGTATCCTGGATATCATGTAGAATTATCTCTAAAGCAGACCCAAGTTATCTCTTCCTCAGTCAACTGTTCATACAGAGCTCTCCAGGAGTCATTAGTGTGGGCTTCAAAGAGTAAAAGTAACATAGGCAAAGAAGGGCCCAGGGTGTTTTGGGCCTCTTCTTCATGCAATTTACTTGAGCTTTCAGGACCTGCTGAAGCCTGCTATCACATGTATCACTTCCATTGATGATGGAGTACTGCCTTGCATGTCCCATTTACAGTTTAAAGGGTCAGACAACACTCAGTTTATAATTGTCGAGTCCAAGAGAAACCTCCATCCCTGCCACCATGTTAATTATGTTTATGAGATTATCGAACATGGACAAGAATAGTTGGGGAAAGAGACTAAATGATATCTACAAAATTGGTAATCCTATCCACTTTGTTAGTAAAATCTTCTGCTGAGGTCACCATTTTGTGAGTGTTCACATGAGGATCAGGTCGTCTAGCACTTTGGTGGTCCATCAGTGAGCATTCAGTGTGTCTACTAAGGCCTAATAGTAAACAAAAACTGTCAAATGGAGGGTAGGTTTCTGTAGAGGATGGAGGACTTTGCTCCAAAAACTGAAGAGTGATACCATAATTAGCCTACAGAGGCTGGTGAAAGGTACCAAACTTATTTGGACTAAATGGCCCAAGTGACTGAGCAGCTTGAATAGCATTGCAGACCTGTTGCAGCACTTTCTTTTATTCTAGGCCCCGCTCATAACTGTCACTGGGTAAATCGGTTATATTAGCATATCCGAATGAGGAAAATGTTGCCTTCTTTTTCCAAAGAGGTTCATTAGATGTTGCACTTCTTTGTTGTTGCAAAGACTAGCTGTAGCTACTTATCATGCATCTTAGAAGGGATATTTCAACATGCCCCATATTACTGGATCCCTGAAACTGTAACTAAGGTGGCAGGTCTCTGAATTTTGTTGGATTTATTTTCTGCACTCTGACACACAGAAAACAAGTATAGTTTCTATACTTGATATTTAGTGTAACAAATGTAGTATCTAATTTCTGCTCCCCAACCCCAATCAGCGTAATATCAATATAATTAATCAGCATGATATCTTGTGGAGAGGAATAGGCAATCAAACTACCTGTAGACTAAATTATGATTCAGGGCTGGAAAGTTGATATCCAGCCAAGGTAGGACAGTGAAGTTGTATTGCTAAGACCTGCCAACAAAAAGCAGTACTTCCAGCAGCCCTTACTAATAGGTGGTTAGAAAAGAGCATTTGTTGGATGAATAGCTGAATATCAATTTTAACAAATGTGCTGATTTGGTCAAGCAGTGAAACCACATGTGGAAGAATAGATGGAATTGGAGTCACCACCTGATTAAATTTATGATCGTCTGCCATTCTCTAAAATTCATCTGTTTTTCTGCACAGGGCAAATCGGTCAGCTGAACGGGAATGTGGTGGGCATCATCACTCCTGCATTCTTTAAATCCTTGATAGTGACACCAATCTCGGCAGTCCCACACAGAATATAGTATTGCTTTTGGCTGACTATTTTCCTAGGTAGAGGCAGTTCTAGTGTCTTCCACTTGGCCTTCCCACCAAAATAGCCATCACTTCACAGCTGGAGAACAAATGTGCAGATTCTGCCAGGACTATGTCTATTTTGATTATGCATTCCAGAACTGAGGAAGTAACCACAGAAGGTGTTTTGTAACCTACTGGACCAACAATGATATGGATCTGGGCTAAAACTCTATGGATTATTTGACCTCTTCAAACATCTTCTCTGACTGGTAGACTACAATAATATTTTGTGTCTTTAGGAATGTTTTTCAGTTCAAAGACAGTACCCAGCAATGAACAAATAGTCTTATCATCCCCCTTTCCCCAGTGTAACACCCCTGGTAAATGGTCATAAATCCTTTAAGAAAGACTTGGTGAAAAAGTAACGTTATACCTTGGCAATATAGCCAAATATAGCAGTATTCATCCTCAAAAAGAGGTTGTAGTGCACAACCTCTTGGGTTATTCTTTGTAACTCATCTTTTGTGGCCTGCTGGGACTTGATTCTAAGTTTAGTCTAGAAGCAAACTGGGGTGGTTGGATATGTCCTGAGGAGAATCAGCAGTGATTTGTCAATTACACAAGGCCCATCCAGATAATCTATGCTAATATCCCTTCAAGTTAATTGGTAATGGACTTTAATCGTGTCTACAAAACATCTTCAGAGCAACACATAAATTGATGTTTGATTGAATAACTGGGAACCATAGTGTCCAATGATGCTTATGTTGATACAAAGTGATAATCACAGTCCCCTTCCTCTCAATGTATCCATACAGAGGCAGACACTTCACACAAATTTAGCGGCTCAGAGTTCTGAGATCCATGAGACTCTGTTTCTCTCTAATTGCTGAAAATACAACATACCCCATTTGTGTGACAATGTGTTGTTCCCTGCTTTGTGGGCTGAAGAGCATAAAATGACAAAACGTAGAGTGAAAGAGGAGTACCTAAGTGAGCAGAAATGAGCAAATACATGAACCAGAAAGTGCCTGCTGTGGCATAGTTGTTGCTAGTTGTTCCCAAGATCCAAGAGTATCTGTTTACTTGGATTCCTTGACAAACACCAATATTTCTACAGTAGATTCCCCTTTTGTTTAAACTGATTTAAATTGGGTTTCATTCATTTGCGATAAAAAATATCCTAATTTCATGAGATTTTCGAACTATTTTTGAGAAAAAAGTACTATGAAAAATGTAAAGTGATGAATACATTTTTAAAATAAGACATTTTGACAGGAAAAAAAAAAGGCAATGCAGTGTAGTCTAAAGCCCAAGCTCTGGTGTCAGATATAACTGCTTCAATTCTTGCCAGCACTGTGAACTTCTACTTATTAATCAAAAATTTTAACTGAGCATCTAACACTCACTGTTCTTTGTATGGTGCATATTGAGTACACAATCCTCACTTACGTTCACCTTAAAGCCTGACAAATATTACATACTTACTATCTCCAGGACCCTGTGTGGAAGGTAAGGCTTAGTGTTAAGTTTAAGTCTTAATCAAAACCACAGCTAGACAGTAGTTACACCACTTCATCAGCATAGTAGGAAGATGAAATAATATGTTGCATATAAAGCCTTCTGTAAGTTGTTTATCCCAGTGAGTACTTATTAAATGTTAGCAATAAATGGACTCATTTCTAATATTAGAAAGTTATCTCCAATGTCACTTTCAGCTTAGATAATGAGATTCAGATAACCAGATTCAGAATAAAAAGTTACATGATTATGGCAGGGAGTGGCAGATGCCTATACTATTTTTATTCTCCTTTTCTTTCCTAGTGAAATATTTATAATTTTATTCAGGATGGCAATATGTCCATTAAAGAAATTATAGTTTTGAAGTTTCTCTTGCAGGTTGGTATGGCCGAATATTTAATTCTAGAGATATAAGTAAAAGTGATGCGTGGTTCTGCTGGGAAACTTCACCAGTGAAATCTGGGACAGATTTTCCTTCACAGGCCTTCTTTTGCTTTCCCCTCTTTCCTCTATGTCCTATCTGGAAATTCTATACCACAGATGGTGCTGCAGCAACCATTTTGTAAGCTTGTGGGTACCAATGACACATTTTGGATGACAGACCACAAAGAAGACAGGAAGCTTTGTTCCTAGTTGATTGCACAGATCTAACAAGCCAAACGTTGATTGCACAGAGCTACCAAGGCAACCGTCAACAGCTTACCTCTGGCCTTCTCTTATGTGAGGGAAGAAAGTATGTAATATTGAATACTTTGTCGTTTAGTGACTATTACTATCAGAATACATAATTTGTAACAGATATAACAATTATTAGCAAATAACAAATTAAAGTTAGTGTAAACAGAAAAAGATTTTGAAAGCCATAATGAAATAAGAAATATTAAAATTATGAATAGCTGTTGCTGTGCCTGCACTTCTCAATGCTTTTCTCTCTGTCAGTCTTGCTCCAAATTGAAACAGGAATTTGCATTAAAAAGATGATATGCACTAAAATGATATCATATATATCTTTAGGAACAAATATAAAGTGCTTGCTAAAGAACTGGAAGAAACCAACAAGACTAAAGAACGCATGTCAATCAGAGATAAAGAGCTACTTGCATCTAAAGGTTAAAGCATTTAAACCCTGAGCTCTGGAAATACCCTGCCAGTACTCGGAGACTTCCTTGGCATTTATCTTGTCATTTAAAATCTTCACAGCATGCAATATATTGGGCTTAGTCTTCTTACTCTATAGGAGATTGGAAGGCGTAGGGAAAAGACTAGAGAGGGAAAAGGGAGGAAAAAGAGCACTAGGCAGCAGGGAGACAAGCCCTCCATGGTGGCACACAATGAGAAGAGTTCTGGGGCACAGCTGTAGATATATATATATATATCTGTGTATGTGTATATATATGTATGCATATATGTATATATGTATACACATACACACATATATATGCATACATACACACACACATATTTCCCCCTTTCTATGTGTCAATGTACTATGCCATTAAAAGAGTTTGAGATAGAGTCATCCATACTTTAAATAGATAGTACACATTACCTGAATTTATGTTAATAGAGAGTATCCTTTCCTTTGGTAGCTGTTTTTTTCTAACATTAGCTGTGATAGTTTAGTTCACTCCCTCTCCCCATTGTCCAATTCCTGCTGCTTCAGCTCTCCATTTCTCCTTCTTTTCCCCCCTTTCATTTGCTCCCCTTATTCCCTCCTTCACCATCCCTTCCCACACACATCTTCTGGTGGGTTAGTGTAAATTTGCAAGTTATTTCCTATTTCCTGTTCTTGACTATTTCTACAAAATTTGCAAAAATTGACATCTTACAAAATAGAGGAATACATAAAATTATATCAGCTAAATAACTTAATGCAGGTAAATTTTAAAATTCGTGTAAAGCATATCTCTGATTTTAAAATTAAAATTAAAGAATAAAAATATGTACACAAAGGGACACACATCATACATACCCAAAGTTAATTGAAATTTTAAAGCTGTAACCTCTATTTTTTCCACACAACTCAGTTTTTTTTTTATTTGTTTGTTTGTTTTGCTGTTTCAACCTTGTCACTGATGACATGCCTCTGGGATCGATGGCTTTCTGTCTTTCTACTATTGCTTCATTGACCTACCTTCTCCATGAACTTTTCCCTGAGAATTCAACAACAGAATGTCTTCTCCTTTTCTGAAGGTTAATACCAGTTACAGTCTGACACCTCCACCTACTTAGAGACAATTATTACTTAATTGTTAAGAAGCCAAGTCAGACTGTCTGGGTTCATTTCTCAGTTCAAGGATGTTCGTCAAATTATTTTAACTTTCCAAGGTTCAGTTTCTTTATTTGAATAATGAAGGTAATAACATTGTTATCTTTTTATCTATGTTCCAAGGACAAGAGAGAAAATAATATGGATGGCACAGAGAACAGTGCCTGGCACTGAATGAACGTTCGGTAAATGCCAATTATTATTTATGCCATATAAACAGTCATCACATTAATCTAAAGCCAAATTAGGTTGCAGACTCCTTAAAAGCAGGGCTCACGTGTTCTCTCAATATGTAACAGCCCTGAGATTTAGCGTATTGCCTGATGTATAGAGAGTGTTCAGTATACAATTGTGGATTGATAAATGGACAACATTTGTTCTTTTATTAAAATATATTTAATGAACACCTACTATGTGTCAGGAACAGGAATGTTGTTCCTAGAACAAGAACAGTATTATATGATGGCATATAATACAAAAAGTGCAGAAGCCATTTGAATTACACATACACAAAATTCCAAAGCCAAAACAAGCAATTTGTTACCTTTGGATTCAAATTTATCATGTCTGTTTCAATTTTGGAGAGTACAGTCTCTCCAAAAGTACTGCTTGCAATCTGCAGAAGTACAAAATAGATAATCTATCTTGTTAGAATTGCAAATAGACTGGACTAAAATATGTGTCTTTCTTGAGAACACAATCTTCAAATATCAGTGCCTGCTTAACTCTGTTGTATGCTGGGATTCTTAAGACTGAAATGCAAGGGTCATAATCCTGAAACTTTGTTCACATTGCATGTGGTATTAAAATGCATCACAAAAAGGTTCTTGGGAGAAATCCAGAAACTATTTATCTAAGGCCAAATTAATTAATTTGGATACACGAGCAGAAGTATGTGTCCCTTCCCCACACAGCAGCTAGAATAATTCTTTCAAAACATGCGTTAAGTTTGATCATTTCCCTGCTCAAAAGCCTCCAGTGGCTTTCCATCAGAGTTCCAGTAAAATTCAAATCTTTCCCAGGGTCCTTAGCTATTCCTTTATCTCACTTCCTACCAGCCTTCTCTCTTTTCCCTCAAATACAAACCCCACAGGGAAAGGACATTGTTTTGTTTATTGCTCCAGCCCCAGTTCCTGAAACACTGCTGGCAAAAATCTATGTAGAAGTTCCTAATTTATATTTGTTAAATAATAAATGGATGAATGTTCAAAAGAACTATCCAAGATTTCTTTTCTGTAAAGTGAGAGAGAATCCTCAGGGCAGCCTATATACATGGCATCAGTTGACATTAATTAGCTTCATAGTTTCAAGGAACATACTATGCACATTGAATTTAATAGCGGGGGACTTCAAAGAGAGGTGCATTCACCAGAAGGGGTACGTATAACTAGTCCTTATGGAGTGTTACATGTCTCCTATGGTGAAAACACCTCATCTTCCACTTAAGATTGCATCTAGGAGAAATAGAGTTTTGTGGAGCACCATTCCATCTGCCAATGTATCATAAAGCATCGTCTGGCAGAAAAACTCTGAGTAAGTCTGATGACAGGCTTCTGGCAGGCTCGAGAGACTAACTGTGCTTGTACCTAAGGCTACAAGTATATATTTTCTTCCATCTCAGAAAGGCCGATTCTCCCCCTTCTTGCACAAAGAAATCTAATAACACACAAGATGATCTGTGTATTTGCATTTATTCACAGTTGCACAAAAAACACAGTAACTTGCAGTTTAAGTTTGGATTAGAAATACCTGGGTTTAAATAAGAATAGACCACTAACTGGCTCTGTGATTTGCACAATTCGATCTGTAAAACGGTAGAATTATGCATTTGATTTATACTTTTTTTTTGCTGTTGTTTTGTTCATTTATTAGGAAACTAAAACTAACCTGATCATTGTGATCAACTACATGCCTGGCACATGAAAACCTTTCAATAGACGTTGGGTAGCAATAGTTATTTCCTCACATCCTTTTACATATTCCTTGGAAGGGTCTAGGCCATTTCACCTACTATCTTTACTAATATGTGTATATATATGTGTGTGTGTGTGTGTGTGTATATATGTGTGTGTGTGTGTGTATATATATATATGTGTGTGTGTGTGTGTGTATATATATGTGTGTGTGTGTATGTATAACTTTACCATACAGAGTTCTTATTTTCCTATTGCATCTTTCATTTTTTTTAGCAATTGCCTTTTAAAAACATATTTCAGTAAAAGAGGTAGCTACTCTTTTTCAAGTTTTGTTTTACCAAGAAAATACTGATAAAAGTTAGTTAATTAATTTTCAGTTTTAGAATTATGAAAGAGAAACACTGGTATGCAAAATGTCTTATTGTTAAACTAGTGATTAGCAGCAAATTAATTCAGCATTTAAAACAAGGTAATGACATATTCAGATGCATTTTTTGCTTGCAAAACTGAGAAACAGATGTATATAGAAATCACCTTTGCCATCCCGGGTCTGCCTTTAATATGACTGTGTTTTCTTGTCATGCATGTTGAAAAGCAAGATGTATGCAATACAATAGGTTCTCAGCTTTTTTCCCTGTATCTTAATGTGGCATCCTATATTTCTGCTCACCTTAAACTAGCTGAAGTGTTCAGTTGTGACAGAGTCTGGTTTATTTCAGCAACAATCATCTACCTGTCATCTTTGGACAGATGTTGCTGTAAATTCTGAAGATTGACAGAAATAAAGACACTAGCAGATTTGGAGATTAGACTTCAGTTATTAACTAAGGCATATTAAGAGTCTATCATGCACAATAAGCCAGTTGGAGTGTTGCTCAAATAAAACATGGGCAACAAAAAAAATACTTGTTCTTTCTGATTAAATAATTATATTGGGGTATATATATATTTTATATATATATATGTTTTTCCAATGATATACACACATATATTATACATGTATATATATCCTATATATATACATATATAATACATGTATATATATCCTATATATACATATATATACAATATATATATCCAATATATGTATACATATATACATACATATATATTGGATATATATATGTATAAATATATGTATATATCATTGTATATATATACATATATAAATATATGTATATATCATAGGAATAGAAACTTGATATACTTAGGAATATGTAAAATATATTCTTAAAATCTTAAGAATTCTTTAATTCTGAATTAATATATTTTATATTTTAAATAATTAAATTAGCAATATAAAATATATAACATAGGGCATTATTTGATGAATTAACTAAAAATATATAATATACATGATGATTATATATTAAATATAATATGTTGTGTTTAAATATTATATATTAGTCATACTAATTAGATATACCTCTATAACTAGTTAGGCTATATATGATATAAACTTAATTATATATTATATACTTATATATTATTTATTCTATTATATTATCATATGTGAGAATAATATAGCATTATATTCATATATAAATATATGAACAGGCAAATATCCTGAAGGAAATAATGGAACTAACATGATAAGAGGTAATGGGTCTAAATTATTAGGCATACATTTTTTCAAAAGCCATCACACAAAAAATAAATTTTAAAGAAATTTTGGCATAAAGTCATGTGGAAATAGTTAATTATTAGTATCTGATCAATTTCTATGACTGTGTAAGTTTTTATGTGTTACTCTGTAGCTCCATGACACCTGCCCCTTACTTACACCCCCACTTCCACACACATGTACATACACATGCCCTTTTCATGACATATGGTAAAAGTCTGATGAGTATTTTCGTTTTATCTTAATTGTATTTAACAACTCTACCCTTGCTAACCTAAAAGTCATCTAACATTTGATCTCTTGTGATCTCTCACTCTGAACACTTATCATGATTATTGCTTGGTTTAGACTACTTTCATTGCACATGTGGGAGGGATAACTAATTAAAAAATATTAACTACTATGTTCACGTATACATGTGTGTACTTTATTTTCTTCTCTTCTCTCAGGCTAGACCATAACATTCTTGTTAGATAATGAAGCCACAGCAGAATTGTCATGAGAAATTAGAGAAATTAATTGTTGGCTGTAGACATTAAAAAAGACTAAGATGCCTTAAGTTTGCAAGTGTACTTGCTGAAGTACTGCTTTCTACTAAGAAGACAAGAAAACGAACGTGCTTTCTGACCAAAGCAGAAGGAATATTATTGGAAACATTTAGCGTTAAATCCTGGCATGAAGAGGAGGGTAAGGGAAGAAATTCAGCTTGGGGTTATGAAATCAGGGGGTACCAGTGGTACATTTCCAGGCAGAAAGTTTTTTGATAGGCAGCAATTTCACAAAAAGTAGAGGCAGAGCAGAAGTACCTGAATAACCAGGACTGAACCACCTGTAGGAAACCTGTGAGCCCAAGGTCGCTGAATGATATTCCCTTATGATTGAAAGTGATGTGGATGGACACAAGAGTTACTATAACCACAGAACCTTCTGGCTGGAAAGTAGGGAGGTTTCAGAAGTATGTTGGGTTGTGCAACCAGGAACTAGAAATCAATGCAGATGCCTCAGCAGAGACTAGCATAAAGAATGACAAAGCCTGGGTTAAACAGAAAACTTCATCCAAGTTGAATGCCAGGAAGGGTATGGGCGAAAGATTACCTAGGTGCCGAAGCTGGAGACTGAAGGCACAAATTGTTTCAGTATAATAAAGAAAATAGTTAGAATAAGAATAGTCATAATACAAATTAAATATAGAAATGATCACTGACAATTATCAATGATTATTACAAACATTATTAATCATTAGCTTTTAATATTACTGTTTGTTGGATTACTAATATAACCTAGGAATAACTGGCAGGTATAGGGTCAGGTGCTGAAGGGACATTGTGAGAAGTGACCTTGAAGGCAAGAGGTGAGCTCTCTGTCAGGCCCGCATAAGGGTCGCTTGAGGGCTCCTTGGTCAAGCGGTAATGCCAGTGTCTGGAAAGACACCCATTACTTAGCAGACCTTGAAAGGGAGTCTCCTTTCCTTGGAGGAGTCAGGGAACACTCTGTTCCACCATCTTCCTGTGGGAGTCTGGATATTATCCAGCCCTTCTCGCAGTCAGCCGGAGGCCTAAACCCCTCCCTGTAGTGCTGTGCTTCAATGGTCACACTCCTTGTCCACTTTCATGTTCCTCCCGTACTCCTGTTTCCTCTTTGAAGTTCATAGTAGATAGCGGTAGAAGAAATAGTGAAAGTCTTAAAGTCTTTGATCTTTCTTATAAGTGCATAGAAGAAAACGCTGACGTATGCTGCCTTCTCTCTCTGCTTTAGCTACCAAAAAGGGAAGGCCCCCTGTCCTGTGATCACGTGACTTGCTTCACCTTGTCAATCACTTAGAAGATTCAACCTCCTTACCCTGCCCCTCTTGTCTTGTATGCAATAAATACCAGTGCACCCAGCCGTTCAGGACCACTACTAGTCTCCGTGTCTTGATGGTAGTGGTCCCCCAGGCCCAGCTGCTTTCTCTTTATCTCTTTGTCTTGTGTCTTTATTTATTACAATTTCTCGTCTCCACACATGAGGAGAACACCTGCTAAGCCCCGTTAGGGCTGGACCCTACAGAAGGGTAATATCTTCATTGAAGTTTTTCAAGACCTAGAACCAGAGACAACCATCTGAATGTTAACGGTTTACTTTGGAAGTAAAGAGAACACTTGTGAAGGAGTGAAGCAATGGAACCACAAGGCAAAAAGAAGGTACCCTATAAAGTAAGTATTATGAAGTTAGTAATTTGAACTTAATTCCACTGGGGAAACTAGCAGCTGGCCTAAGACACCTGATTCCAAATTATCCCGCCTGAGCAGCAAGAAAGCAGTCTATTTATATACCAACTCCCATCTGTCATTGCTTCCGAGCTAATTCAATGTGTCTGCAAGATCCCAGCACTCCCAGTGTGTCATAGTGGTGGCAAAGTGGAAAAGTGGTCTCTAGCAGCAAGAAAAACCCTAAGCAGTAGCATGCCAGTAATGGCAATTGGAATGATAAAGATGAGAGTTACCTAAAGGACATTGACATCACCTGCTACACTGCACAGAATATGTACATACCTTAGTTCATCCAGGCCGGGCGCGGTGGCTCATGCCTGTAATCCCAGCACTTTGGGAGGCTGAGGTGGGTGGATCACAAGGCCAGGAGTTCAGGACCATTTGGCCAACATGGTGAAACGCTGTCTCTACAAAAATACAAAAAAATTAGCTGGGTATGGTGGTGTGCACCTGTAATCCCAGCTACTCTGTAGGCTGAGGCAGAAGAATTGCTGGAACCCGGGAGACAGAGGTTGCAGTGAGCCAGGATAGTGCCATTGCACTCCAGCCTGGGTGACAGAGAGAGACTCCATCTCAAAAATAAATAAATAAATAAATAAATACAGTTCATCCTATTATTGATTCTTCCAAGGTAACTACTCACAATTAACCATGAGGGAAGAAAGGACATATGAGTGAGGCAGAGAGGGAAGGAACTCTACATACATCAAAAGAAAAGAATTGAGGAAGGGAGAGATGGAAGTAAGGAAAGAGGAAGTGAGGAAAAAAACGGACTTGCAACAAACCTTTTGTAATAGCCTCCAACCAGTTATAATGCAGTAAATAGAACAAGTAAGAGCTGGCATTGGTACCATGTTTCTGAAGTTGCAACTGATGATTCTGAGTCTCCTTCCTCTACTACCCATTCTTGATTCCCCACACGCTTGCCTAGCACTTTAGCTGCTCCTTGTTGCTTGCCCCTAACACTATTTCTTGTCTAGCTTTAGTCACTACAATTGCGCATTTACAATGATCAACAGGCATGGAAACATCAAGATTTACCCCAGTGAATTCTCTGAACTTCAGGCATAACCTTGCCCTCATTATGATTATCTCCTTATGATAAGCAGGGTCATTATTGCCAGTATAGTGACACTCTTCTTCACCTGCTTTTCTGCAGGTATTAGAAATTCAGGTGACAGGCCAGGCACAGTGGTTCATGCCTGTAATTCCAGCACTTTGGGAGTCCGAGACAGGTGGATCGTGAGGTCAGACATTCAAGACAAGCCTGGCCAACATAGTGAAACCCTGTATCTACTAAAAATACAAAAAATTAGCCAGGCGTGGTGGCAGGTGCCTGTAATCCCAGCTACCCTGGAAGGGGGAGGTTTCAGTGAGCCGAGATTGTGCCACTGCACTCCAGCCCGGGTGACAGTGTGAGACTCCATCTCAAAAAAAAAAAAAAAAAAAAAAAAAAAAAGAAAGAAAAGAAAAGAAAAATTCAGGTGACAGGCATAATTTTACTTCTAGGTAAAATCTTATTTTGTTCCCTGCTAGAAGTATCCTCCTTGGGAAATGGATTCTAGCCCAGCAAATACTAATATTGTGAATGGGAATTACAAATTTCCCGGTAGGGAAATATGGCAATAGGGGGCCATTGTTATATCCTTTTATTGTGCCCTGGACATGTACGTTATACCTAAATGGGACAGATCACCATGAAATAACAGACTTGAAGTACATAAGTCAAAACTGCAGGGTACCTTCCCAAAGCTGGTGGATTCTCTGGGGCTGACTGCTTCGAAGATATAACCATAGTAATTGGTCAACTGTCACAGTTCTTTGTAAGTGGAACGTTTTCCTTTGCAAGACAATGTTATATGGAATCATATAATGACAAATGAGGCATTTTATAAACCCTTGGATATTAGTGTAATACTAAAGCCTGAAGGCAAAAAAGGCAAAGATAAACCTAGAAGAAGTCTTAATCTAAGTCAAAATGAATTTCTGACCCCAGTAAGGAAGGGATTTAACACAATTAACTTGTCACCAAGTGTTTGAAACAATAAACGGAGGTAAATGCTACAGAAGAAGCCTTGGTAAGAGAAACGCTTCCCATCAGAGCATGCCAAATTTTCATCCCTTATGATAATAACTATAACATTACCAATTTTTCAGTCCTGGGATGGCTGAGGACAGTGGCTGGCTGAACTCTACCAGATGGTTTGTAGGGTATTCTCTAGGAGAGATTCTCCCTGGTGGATGCTGATGAGAAATAAAACATTTTTACAGTATGTGCTCACTCCTGTAGACCATCCACATATTTCCTTGCCAGGATACATTGCCTCTGATTTTCCATTACTCTTCCTTCCTGGCTCCTGACTAACCAGCCAAGACAGTTACAGCTTAGGAATTGCCTCAAGCTATTCTCCATCTATATCAAGTTTATGCTCAGATGTATTGCTCAGAACTCTACATACTGGGAATTTTTTCTTCAACATGGTCTTGCGGGGCCACCTCTAAGTAATGCTTTGGGCAGCAGCAGATACTTTTTCTCCTGTAGCATAGTATTGAGCCAAGCTATTTCTAAACCAGACCAGACCTTTCTTCTTCTCCTTTTTCAATTATCTGGTCATACATAAGACATCACAGACCATAATGTAATCTGATTTTGGGGAGACATGTAACAGACGCTGGTGATAGGGGTGCACAAGCCATTTGTTTGTTAAACTAACTCGTATACACTTAATTGTCGCAGAACCACATATGTATGCACTGTTTTCTTTATACGAGTTAATGCTTTTTTCCAAAGACTTTGACTTGACTGGTCTGCTATACTCAGTACCCAGCACATGATCAATTCTAACTGTAGTTACTTGTTATCTCATATCTAGGCATTCAATCTCTACTAGAGTCCAGTAAATATCAGGAGGTGCTTTTCACATAAGGAACAGTTTTCTGCTGCTGATGGTATGGACTTCCTTAGAAAACATGGTGCAAACTTATGGAAACTATGGTCCTGTATTTCATAAGAGACTAGACTTACACAGGACATGAAAAAGTATTCCTATTTAATATGGACAGTTCCAGCGACTTGAGATCTCCTGGGCCATATGGTTTAATTGGCAGAGCCGCAAATGTCTTGAATCTCTTGCAGAATCCTTTCTTCCTCTTCATGCTACTCAGAACCGACAACTCTTTAAGGCTCCAATAGATTGGAGCCATATTCCTGTATGTAGCATGTACAGTCTTCAGAATTCACAGAAGCATGCCAAGTACTATACCTATTTCTTTGTAGTAGCAGATGCAAGGTACAATAACTTATTCTTTATATAGGAAACTGGGATATGATGGAACATTAACACTGCGTCTTATACATCTATGAGAATGGCACTAACTTCTGCCATCTGTCTAAATATAATATTGCTTCTGATTTATTACCTAGATCTAGGTGGAGGAAGTGTAGTATTAGGGCTTCCACTTGGATCTTCCATTTTCTTTTTATTCTACTGGTCTTGGTATAAATGTAAAGACTGTTCTAATTCAATATCCATCTCAATTATATACTAAGGTTTTAGAGAAATGAACAGCAATGGATTGACGACCCATCAGTCTTTCTGAGGCACGGACTCAGATTGGGTTACCATTTATTTCTGAGGTTTCATATCCTTCCATGCTGACAAAGGAAACTGTTAGTGCTTAATCAGAATAGAAGAGCAAGTCACTATACATGATTAGTTCAGAAAGTCTTATATTCACAATTTGTTTTAATTTCTGATTTGTGGCCACAATAATTCACTACATTATGCAAAATTTCTGTCAGTGTTTTATAGCTGATAATATGTAAATGAAGATGAGAGATTAAACTCACAGGAAGAATCTTAACAAATGACCTCCAAATTACCCATTATGGTCCCAAATCAATAGAGAATCCTCTGTACACACACACGCACACACACACACACACACTCTCTCTCTCTCTCTCTCTCTCTGTCTCACTATTCTAAATACCTGATTGTGACTCATTTAAAATAATTGATGACAATTACTTAGCAAGGGCTAGAATAAAATACTATATTTAGGTCAATAAACATATACTAAAATTTAGGTTTAAATGATTGCACTACTAAAAATTACATATTTTTAATATAGTTAACCTGATACTTCTATCTGTAAATGAGAAACAAGTATAGCATAGTACAATCTTTCTTGTGGAATTCCTCCAAGATTATATACAGAGATCAGAATTTATATTCCTTAGAGTAGGAATTACAGTTATAGGGCAACAACTCTACATACTACCCTTCCTGCAGGATTATAATGAAAGGATTAGAACAATTTTAAATGCAATGTGAAGGGACAATATCCATTAGTAACATTAAAAAATAGGTATATACCTGGATAAGTAGGTCTTACTGAGAAATATTGTTGCCAGAAAATTAAAACACACACACACACACACACACACGTACACACACCAATAAGCAGTGATTTCCTTGTTCTAAAAATGTGTAATCCACTCTTTTGATATAAGAAACCAAAAGTTGAAGAAATTCACCCAGTTAAATCACAAGGGCAATAACAATGACAGCAATCAAAATCCAAGAAGCGAAATAACTAATTTAGGGATTTACCAGTATTACTGGGTTATGGGATCTTCTGGCATCTGTAAGCTACTTCACTTTGGGAAATTAATTTCATGCTTGCCTACTCCTGTGAAACTCCTGACTGAAGGGTCTCATGAAGTTTTGGAATGGTCAAAGAAATGTCAGAAATGTTACTGAAGAAAGCCAAAGAAAAAGCTGTCACCATCTCAGCAGTCAATTATCTTTTTTTAATCTTTTTTTCTTTCTTTTTTCCCCAAAAAATAAACTATACATGCTCAACTAGGTGTATTAGTCGGTTCTCATACTGCTCTGAAGAAATAACGGAGACTGTGTAATTTATAAAGAAAAGAGGTTTAATTGACTCACAGTTCTGCATGGCTGGGGAGGCCTCAGGAAACATACAATCATGGTGAAAGAAACCTATCACAGGGCAACAGAAGAGAGAATGCGTGCCGGCAGGGGAAATACCAGATGCTTATAAAACATAAGATCTCATGAGAACTCACTATCACAAGAACAGCATGGGGGAAAATGCCCCCATGATTCAGTTACCTCCAACCGGGTCCCTCCCCCAACATGTGGGGACCATGGGAATCATAATTCAAGATGAGATTTGGGTGGGGACACAGCCAAACCATACAATTTCACTTCCGGCCTCTCCCAAATCTCAGATCCTCACATTTCAAAATACAATCATGTCTCCTCGACAATCCCCCAACGTCTTAACTAATTCCAGCATAAATTCAAAAGTCCAAGTCCAAAGTCTTATCTGAGACAAGGCAAGTCTCTTCCACCTATGAGCTTGTAAAATCAAAAGCAAGTTAGTTACTTTCCAGACACAATGTGGGTACAGGCTTTGGGTAAATACACCTGTTTTAAATGAGAGAAATTGGCCAAAACAAAGGGGCTACAGGCCCCATGAAAGTCCAAAAAACCAATAGGGCAGTCATTAAACCTTAAAGTTCCCAGATGATCTCCCTTGCCTTCATGCCCCACATCCAGGTTGTGCTGATGCAATAAGTGGTCTCCCATGGACTTGGGCAGCTCTGCCCCTGTGGCTTTGCAGGGTACTGCCCCCCTCCCAGAAGGCAGCTGTCACAAGCTGGCATTGATTGTCTGTGGCTTTTCCAGGTGCAGGTTGCAAGCTGTCAGTGAATCTACTCTTCTAGGGTCTGGAGGATGGTGGCCCTCTTCTCACAGCTCCACTAGGCAGTGCCCCAGCAAGGACTCTGTGTGAGGGCTCTGACCCCACATTTCCCTTTTGCAGTGTGCTAGCAGAGGTTCTCCATGAGGGTCCCACCCCTGCAGCAAAATTCTGCCTGGACATCCAGGCATTTCCATACATCTTCTGAAATCTAGACAGAGTTTTCTAAACCTCAGTTCTTGTCTTCTGTGCACCTACAGGACCAACACCACATTGAAGTGGCCAAAGCTTGAGGCTTGCGCCCTCTGAAGTAACAGCCTGAGTTGTATGTTGGCCCCTTTTTGCCATGACTGGAGGGGCTGGGACAAGGGCACCAAGTCCTGAGGCTACACACAGCAGAAGGGCCCGTGGCCCAGCACAGGAAACCATTTTTCCCTCCTAGGCCTCTGGGCCTGTGTTTGGAGGGTCTGCTGTGAAGACCTCTGACATGCCCTGGAGACATTTTCCCCATTGTCTTGGTAATTAACATTTGGCTCCTCGTTACTTATGCAAATTTCTGCAGTGGGCTTGAATTACTCCCCAGAAAATAAATGTTTATTTTCTATCTCATTGTCAGGCTGTGAATTTTCCAAACATTTATGTTCTGCTTCCCTTTTAAACATAAATTCCAATATCAGATCATGTCTCTCAAGTTCAAGTTTCCACAGATCTCTAGGGTAGGGGTAAAATGCCACCAGTCTCTTTGCTAAAGCACAGCAAGAGTGACCTTTGCTCCAGTTCCCAATAACTTCCTCATCTCCATCTGAGACCACTTTTGTGTGTACTTCATTGTTCATATCACTATCAGCATTTTAGTCAAAGCCATTCAACAGGTTTCTAGGAAGTTCCAAACATTCTCATATTTTCCTGTCTTCTTCTGAGCTTTTGAAACTGTTCCAACCTGTGCCTATTACCTAGTTCCAAAGTCACTTCCACATTTTTGGGTATCTTTACAGCAGTGCCATACACCTGGGACCAATGTACTGTATTAGTCCACTTTCATACTGCTAAAAAAACTGCCCAAGACTGGATAATTTCTGAAGGAAAAACGTTTAATATACTCATAATTCACTATGGCTGGGGAGGCTTCAGGAAATTTATAATCATGGCAGAAGGCAAAGTGAAAGCAAGGCACCTTCTTCACAAGGTGGCAGGAAGGGGAAGTGCTGAGCACAGGGAAAAGAACCACCAGATCTTGTGAGAACTCACACATTATCACGAGAACAGCACAGGGGAAACCATTCCTGTGATTCAATTAACTATACCCAGTCTCTCCCTTGACACATGGGGATTTCGGAGTTTATAGGAATTACAGTTCAAGATGAGATTTAGGTGGGGACACAAGGCCTAACCACATCACTCTCTCTCCACTATACTGGTACCAATTTACCGTATTCGTCCATTCTCATGCTGCTATGAAGAAACAGCTGAAATTGGTTAATTTATAAAGAAAAGGGTCTAATTGACTCACAGTTCTGCATGACTGGGAAGGTCTCAGGAAAGTTCAATCATGGCAGAAGGCACCTCTTCACAGGGCAGCAGGAGAGAGAATGAGTGCCAGCAGGGGAAATGCCAGACGCTTAGAAAAACGTCAGATCTCAGGATAACTCGCTCACTCTCAGGAGAACAGCATGGGGTAAACCACCCCCATGATTCAATTACCTCCCACGGGTCCCTCCCACAACATATGGGGATTATGTGGATTATAATTCAAGATGAGATTGGGGTGGGGACAAAACCAAACCATATCACTGGGGATATTAGTTGCCAATGTTAGGTTTAAACTATTGTTTATTAAAATATGAAAAAAGAGAACTTCTCCCTTCCTCCAGGGAAACAGGCCCTCATTTTGAAAAATAAGCCCTTCACATGTTATTTTAAAAATAATATATTCAAATATAAAACTTAATGCATATAATTTTAAAGAGCTTATTTCAGCCTTAGATTTCAAATTTATCAACTTAAAACTTTTCTCTAGACCAGGATAATTGATCATATTACTATACATTTTTTCTATATGGTAAATTCTGTTATTCTTTCAAACATATTTAAATAAAAGAATGTATTACCTTTCCTAGTTTTACTTGAAAAAGTATGACATCAAGATTATATATCTACATAATAAAAGAGAAACTGCAAAAAATGAGAAATACAATTATATCGAGAGAAATAAAGAGACATTCTGGAGTGTCTGTCTAAATGTCGGGTTGAAAACATGGATCACACACACCTGGCAGGTATTTAAAAACATACATAGTTTATTATTATTATATCTTTATTATTATGATATCTTTCTTAGGTTTACAAATGAAAATGAATAAGGTTTCCATGAGGATATGAACAATTGAAATACAAATACTCAAGATTTGTGGAAGTACAGCAGTCGGTTGAGTTTTTGCTTATCAAAGTCATTTTAGAATTCTAATATGAGAGTGAAAGTCACAGAGACATGTTCCCACAGCATCCATCCACACTTGATGCCTGGCTGCTGAAGTGCACTCAGCAGTATCCAGTTATCAGCTTCTCCAAGTCTAACTTAACTGCCTTTGCCTGAGGCCTTGGTGTGTGGGGCTGAAAAGGAGAGACAGCTGCTTACATCCACTGAATGAGCAAGGTGGGTTATAAAGGCCCAGCCATTTTAACCCAATGTGGGGAAACTCTGTTGAGCAGCACTCAATTCACAGCTACCTACTTGGCTGGTTAAAGCTTTGTCAGAGCTACATCACTATTCAATTTCTCCCTCTGCTCAATCCTTTTCTCCCGCTTTTATTTCACAGGTGCCAATCCTTAATAAATATTTTATATCAAAAATCCATCTCAAACCCAGCTGCTTACAGAAAATCCAGCAAGCCACACAAATATCCCTACATGTCTAATTATAAAGGTTCCCCTAGACCCCCATTAGGCTGTGACTACACATTTTTCCCGGGCTACATCCCATCTCTGATGATCCATGGAAACTGCTTTGAGAAAAGAGGATTAAAAAGTGCATAATATTACAAATGCTAAAAACTTAAAGCAACAAAATGCTTGAAAGATGTAGTTTTGTATACAATAGTCACAGCCAAGTTATGCCTCGTTCAGTTTATTTTTCCAGACTTCCACATCTGCTCTCAATCAGGTATTCTGTCTCAAAAACTTCTGTGGATCGTTTGAGATTAAAATGGTGTTAGGTAGATGTATTTTCTATTTTTTTTTTTTTTCTGAGCACCAAAAGATCAAAGGTCTTTAGGTCAGAGGAAAACGATCAGAGGAAGCAATGGACTTTAGTCATATCTATAATAGCTCATTCTGTACAATGCACTCAAAGCCTCTGCTTCTGAGACTTCTTCCTGTAGTTTTCAGTTATCAAATCCTATTTTTCAAATTATCCAGCAGTTCTGGCCATTTGGGTCAATGTTTCTAATTGCCATGGATGCATGTCTAGGAGTTGCCATTACATATTTACTGCATGCTATCCACTTTGATAAGCATTCTACCTACAGCATCCTTTAAAAATGATGCTATTTTTATTTATTTATTTAAATATGATATGCATGCACATGATACACATTCAAAGTGCAACTCTTTCCCTGCATCTCCCAGGTTGCTGGCCCAGCAGCATATACTTATTTCCCATTTTTACCAGTGTATGCTCATATTTCATGATCCATTGATTTTGTTTTGACTTATAACAATTTTGTTATCTGTTCCCATTTTTCCAGATGAGAAAACCAAATTTCTCAATGGTTAAATATCTATTCCAAGGTTACACAACTAGTAGGGAAAACAAAACAAACAAAAGAAACATTATTTGAACCAAGTCTTTCTGATTCCAAAGAAGACCATACTCTCAACTACTCTGTTGTACTTTCTGCCTAAATGTATTTGAATAAATGCAGTCCCAACATCCCTTGCTACAATAGTGAGAGCCAATGTTAACTCATTTGATCAAATGTTTGATCAATGTTACACTTTGATCAAAAATTTCAAAAAATATCTCTTCCCTAGGACACTTCCATATATCAAAATATTGTCAAAAACATGAATGCCATCCCAAAAATTGTTCCAATAAATATATAAACAATGATGTCTATGTGTCCAATAGTTCCCCTTTATGTTACAGAGTGCACAGTTGGAACAACAGCCTATTGCAGCCCTGATGATGGACACTAACTTTTCATTTTTAGCTGTCAATAACATTGGTAGTTTCCAAAGAATACTCAGAATGAACACATTTAAACAAAAAGAACACATTTTCCACTCTTTCTTCTAAAAGGAGATGAGTTTTCAAGACAATTACTAGCAACAAAATACATGTAGAGCACGGATCTAGCTGATAAAGAAGATTCAGAGATATACAGGCAACTTCAAGACAATGTGAATAAGGAATTATTTTCCTACTAATGAGTAACTAGAGGCAATGACTTTGCATCTCATATTAGAGAGAAGTTTATTCTCCTTAGAGAATAATTTCTGAAGATACAAACTCAAAGTGAATTTTAAGCAATGTGGATATAGAAATCTACATTTTAATAAAAGAGTAATAAGAATACTCGCATAGGAAAGTGATATCCCAAATCTCATTAGTGTTGTGCAAGAACACAAGATCAATAGAACAGAAACAAATCAAGAAGAGAAATGTGAATGAACCAGGACAATAACAAAAAATATCTTAGCCAAATGCCTTTCCTGTGTGTTGGTAAATTACAACTGAATGTTAATGGCAATTCTCATGAAAAATTTAGTTTTCATGCTCAATAACATATCAGATAAATAAATACATGTATTTTATTACTTGTAGGGAGTTTATGATTTAAAACTAATATTTTTTATTTTGTTCACAAAATATAAAGTTAAAAAATCTCTGAGTTATTATTACAGAATAGAAATATGTCTGCATGGACTTCACCTGACTACTACTACAGCTGTCTTGATTCTGGAACCAAATTAGGCAGTTCAGGTAAGATGAGCATTATCCAATGTTTAATTATCATTTATAACAGGATATACTTAATTTGAATTAGCTACATATTGTACACAATTCAAAAACACAAATAAATTTTCCTGTTCCGAATTAGGACACATTTCAGAGTAGAGCGTGGTTAGTAACAACTAATAAGCACCTATCAGCTTTTAGCTAACATGCCCATGAAGACACTTGGAAAACAACATGCATACAACATCAAAAAGTAGGACTATGAAACCAGAATGGAAAACACAATCAATGGCTCATCCATGTTATTCATCTCTAAATAGATAAAGCCCTGGTCTGGTCCCTATTATCTGTACCTAAGTTAACAATGGTGGAGAGAGATTATTTAACTGTCTTTTCCTGATTATGTATAAGCTATTTAAAATATTTTTTCTCTAATGACAGTGTATTACATGTTTATTATAGGAAATATAGGAAACAGAGATAAACTCAACTTTCTCTAAATTTTACTACCAAGAGGCAGTTAACATTTTACATGGTAATGGCTATCTCATTTAGTCTAATAGTTAATATCATGTTTCAGTTGAATTTATTCCACTAGAATTAAAACCATATTACAAATATATTTAATGTTTGATTAGGGCATGAATATCTCCCACTTTGCATATCAATACATTATGTCCACTGCCCCATAATGGTCATATATATGTTAAAACAATATATACCATGTGGAAAGTATTACATGAATTTGTGTCCCTCCCTCATTCTATATTCTTATTGCCCAGATACTCTTGGTGTTTCAGACTATGAGTTTATGTAGAAATGTAAGTATGGAATATATGTGTGTTCTTGTGTATTTATGAGTTCTTGGATATGTTTGTATCTAAGGGTAGGGAGAAAGGTGAGAGGGAACCAGTAACCTATTTTAAAAGCCTTATTCCAGGAAAATAGATGTACTAAAAGTTTTCATGGAAATGTAAATTGTCAAAAAATTTCTGGAAAAGCATTTGATTGTAAGTTGAAAAAAAAACTTTGAAAAAATAATAAATCTTGACTCAGTAATTCTACTTTTTGGAAACAAAAGGTAGACAAAAGTATTTTTAATATTATTGATTATAATATATTCATAGTAACACAATTTAGAGACTAAATAATTAATAACATGAAAGTTATTTAAAAAGAAGCATATAACGTTTGAAAGTCAGAACATGATGTAATCATAAAATTAACATTGTAAAACTATATAAAGAGGCATTTAAAAATGTTCATCTCATGGTCTAACTGACAATAAGCAGGTTACAACATGCTATATATGCTACTTGCTAGGAAGGTATATATTTATAATACTTTTTGGAAAGAACTGAAAGTTATGAAATAAAAAATCTTACTGAAATGTTGTATCTGTGTCCATTGATACAAACTATATTGACATATATTATAAAGTCTTAATCTAAGAGTGGTGTACTGTAACCTGCCATTCAGCATATAGGTAAGGAGGAAATTTCATCAGTACTGCCACTGGTAGACAGAACACAGGGTCAATTATAACAAAGCACTTATCTTTTGTAGGCAAACATAAGTGCTAGAGTCTTATGCTTTGCTAGAGCAAACATAAGAGTCTAAAAGAAATATATAGAGGAGAAAAAAAATCCTGTTGAACATGGATATTATAAAATATATTTCAAAATAAAAGCAAGTTGATAGCATCATACCAAGTCTATAAAACTGAGACCTTGGAAATTATTTTTAGAGCTATTAGAAACAAATTTTTTACAAGAGGCTGATAGATTTAGTAGCTTCTGAGGAAACATAAACCCTAAGAAAAACTTATAAATCCAATGAAAAATAGGGTAATATTTATTTTTAAATGGAAGACATAAGAAGGAAAGATGGATCCAGGAAGAGGAGGCCATAATAAAGCTAAAGGAAATATATAAATACATATAACGAAATATGTAAATATATATATTTCCTTTATATATATGACTATATATAAAAAACATGAAGGATATATTTAAGATGCTTTCCATGAATGGAAAGAAACAGTCAAAAAATAAATAAACAAGAAAATAATAAATATAGACAGAAGTGATGGGCATCCAGTTTTAGAGTTATAGATATTCCTGAGTGAGACAAAAAAAAAAAAAAAAAAAAAGAACAAAAGTAACAAGCAAAGAGACATGCATAAAAATATAATACTTTTGGAGACTAAAACAAAGTAAACTGAGTATCTAAATGTTTTTCACTACCATAACCCAGATAATAACAAGAAATTTTCCACACCTAGAAAACTCTCAAAGGATTTCTATTAATTATTCTTACTTCATAAAAGGAGGTATAGGCACATGGTAAAATTCAAACAATATAAATAATTACAGTAAAATGTTATCTCATTAGCCTAGACTCCCAGGTCCCATGTCATCTACACAGGCTTAGTTTGACCAGTTTTAAGATATTGATCTAGAAAGATTCTATGCATTATTATATATTTTACATATCCACATACCAATGTGGCAATAATGCAGCAAGCACTCTTCCACACCTTATTTTTACTTAAAATGCATTTTGGGGATTGTTTTATGACAACAAATATAGATCCATCTGATTGTGAAAATTGCTTCCTGGCATTCTATTACATTGTTGTTCCATATTGAGTTAAACAGTTTTGACGCAATATTGGCTATTCTCATACGAACAGCTCTAAAATTAACATACATCCTTTTTCATGTCTGCTTGGGTGTGGTTATATTTGTATTCAATCAAGTGGCATGAGAATTTTAATTTTCACACATAATGTCAAATTACTCTTTCAAGAGTCACAACGAATTAATATTTTCATAAATGGTTTATGTAAGCACCCTGGCTAAACCTACATGATATTAAATTTTTTTTATCTTTGCCAATTTGACTGATGGAATGAAATTTGAACTATTTCAAAATACATATACTCATTTATTGCTAATTGGCTACAATTTAAGAAACTATATTAGGTTTCCATTGCTGTCTAAACAAATCGCTACCTACTTGGTTTAAACAACACACATTTATTATCTAATAGTTTCATCTGTCAGAAGTCTCAGTGGGTTTATCTGGGCCCTCTGCTTAGGTTCTCACAAAGATGAAATCAAAAGTTTGGCAGGGATGTGTACCTTACTGGAGGCTCTGGAGAAGAAATCTGCCCCCAAGCTTACCCAGGTTGTTGGCTAAATTCAGTTCTTTGTGGCTGTAGGACTGTAGTCCCCATTTCCTTGCTAGCTCTCAGCTAGGAGTTGGGTTTTGTTTCCCCTTCTGCCACATCGTTCTGACTTTGGCTTGGAGAAATTTGTTTGCTTCTAATAGTTCATGTGATGAGACTGGGCCCAATTTAATAGTCCAGAGTACTTTCTCAGTCTTCAAGTCCATAATCATAATCACATCTGTACACTTCCTTTTTCCATGTAACATAACGTAGTCACACATTACAGGAATTAAGGTATTTATTTGGTTAGAGGCAATTCTGCCTACCACACTATTTTCTTCTCCTTTTTTTTTTTTTTTTTTTTTGTAAATTACCTAATAATACAACAGAAAATGTACGTTCACCTACTCTTCTAGCCCAACATTTCACCTATGAAATGCTGGATGACAGGGAAAATATGGTATTCTTACAAATCCTCAGTGGGGAATAATTAAAACTATATGCACTTAGTATTTTAAGCTTTCATGTAGCAAATCAACATAAATATATTCACAAATTTACAGAGATCTTGAAAAATACATTAAAATTTAAAATTACAACATATTCTAAAGACTAACCTATGAGACACAATTATGACCTCAGGAAGTGGGAAACTTGTGTCAGGCAAGTAATATATAATGTATGTATATGTGTTTGAAATGTTATCTTCTTTTAGGTATGTATCATAAGGTGACAATCTCAACATTAATAAAATTTATTCAGAGAGAGGATAATGGCATTATAAAATATTAGGACAGAGTTTGAAAATATTATTTTAGCCATTGTGAAAGGCAGCACAATGCCCCACTCTCCAAATACGCCCATGTCCTAATCACCAGAACCTATGACTATATTAGGTTTCATGGCAAAGGGGGATTAAAGTTGCAGACACAATTAAGGCTGTTAATCATCTGATGCTAAAATTTTATATTTTCTCCAGGTGACTTCCATGTATTCACAAGAGTTTTTAAAAGTGGAAGACAGAGACAGCAGTGTAGGTCAGGGTAATGCAATATGACAAGGACTTAACCCACTGCTGCTGGATTTCAAGATGGGGGAAGTGACTATGAGGCAAGGAATGCAGGCAGTCTCTAGAAGCTGGAATAGGCAAGGAAACACATTCTCCCTGGAGCCACCAGAAATAAATGCAGCCCTGCCAACATCTTTACTTTATCTCAGCAACACGAACTTATGACTCTCAAAACTGCGAGATAAGAAAGTTGTATTGTTTTAAGCCACTAAATTTGTGACCATTTGTTACAGCAGCAACAGAAAGTGAATACAGGCATCAATTAAATTATATTTAGAAAGACTCTAATGATGTAGAATCTATGTTTATGTAATCTTAGGCTAAAATTCAAGTATTCAATTCAAGAAAATATATATATCATATTAAATAAATACGATATTGTTCAAACTTCCTTCAGTATTGTAAACCCTTGCTATCTGAATATATTAACATTTAATAGCAGCCAAAACATAAGACTTAGAGTTAAACATTTATTTGAATATCATTTGTTTCATTTATTAGCTCTTGTGGCCACAGATTAACTATATAAACATGATGATCTTTGGCTTAGCCATCTGACCATCTGTAAAACAGGGATAATTATTTCTACTCCATATGATCTTTGTGAGTTTTTAGTGAGATGATACACAGCTTAGTAAACACTGGCACATTACACACACTGGGCAGATGGTTAGTTGGTGGTAAAACCATTGTTCATAGCCTTTATTCCATCTATTTCATAAGATCAAGAAAGCAGTTACATTAAACATTCTTCCCACTTTAGTATTACAATCAGTTTTAAAGGATGTATTTAAATGAAAAGTTTTGGTAACTTCAATGCATATCTAATTGGTATAGTGTCAGACAGATTCCCAGAGAAGAGTGAAAGGGTTAAAGGGTGAAAGCAGGTACCATCATGCAAGCAGGTATTTTGGCTCCTTAGCATCTGTTTACTTAAGCTTAATCAATTCACCACTACTTATTTTTTGAAATCAATTTCTTGCCTTCAATTCTGTAGCAATATTATACCATACTCCTCCAATGGCTTTAACATCAAAAGCAGCAGAGTTTTAATGGCAAAGCCATAGAGTTGTGTTTTGGGGAAGGTGGGATGAAGAATCATCACTTGGAAACTAATAACTGCCCATACATCTTGAAATGCCATAGAGTTAGACTAGAGGAACTGGATACATTACACATCATCTAGTTGAACAGCATTTTATGTATAAAGATAATAAGTTCCAATATCTTAAATAACTTGCTGAAGATTATACTACTTTGGATGCTAAGAATAAATCCTTGATGTTCCTTCTCCTAAAAATGCATACTTTATGTTTCAGTGTTTATGTATCATTTTATAACAAAATCCCTTCCTTATGCTTGCATTCTTAGTGTTGAGCTTTTTATTGAAAGCAAAAACTGCTCACTATTCTTAGAGTAGAGCTGTTTGCTGTTATTTTGCCTGTAAGGAAGAATTCTAACCCATGGGGCAGCAAGAGGCATTCTGCTGTTGTCAACAGAGAAGGCAACGGGGCAGGAGGTGAAAAGACTGAGCAATATTTAAAGATCCCTTACAGCAAAGTTCACCCAGGCGTTTCTCTCAAATTCCCAACCCACTCCCTCCCACGCTTCCTTAAGAACAGGTGTGACCCCTGGAACATCAGAGAATCAGCAGGGGTAAGTGAAAGGTTATACAGAGTTGAAAAGGAGCAGAAAATTTGAAAAAATAAGCATATTTGATAAACAACACCTGTCTTCTGTAAAGGTTTCAATATTTACACTTAACATTATACCTTTAGTTCTGAAAGAGCAAAAGACTGACTCATCTTGATCTATAAATTAATGACATAAATAAGCATACATAATAAAAGATAGAAATTCTAAAGGTCAAAGACCTTATTATCATTATTTTGAAATTTATATATATTATTTTATAAAATCATAAAGGCATAGAATTGAAATACCTCACGCTATCACTTAGACCAGTCTCATCTGTTCAATTATTTTATTCTCACAGTTTGAGGGCTTATCTATTAAAAGTTCATAAGCTAGTTTTGACAGTGAATAATGAGCAATTTTTCAGATTTAGTCCATGCTGACATTTCGGTTCTCTATTTGATGATTGTTGACTTCATTAGGTGCGCTTATAAAATAGTGCTTAAAATCTAAAACGGTTGGAGACTTCAAATTAATCTACAACATAACCTACCACTGTTAACCTAAAGAATGTTGATTGTTATGTATTAACTATCCCTATGATGTTCCAAAAGAAAAAAAAAAATTGGTGAACTGATGTATTAATAGAAGTGCAGATTTTCATTGTACTGATCTTTACCAAAGTGTATTAGTCTGTTTTCACCCTGTTATAAAGATATTACGCAAGACTGGGCAATTTATAGAGGAAAGAGGTTTAATTGACTTATAGTTGTACATGGCTGGGGAGGCTTTAGAAAACTTACAATTAAGGCGGAAGGTGAAGGGGAAAGCAAGGACCTTCTTCACATGGCGGCAGGAGAGAGAAGAGTGAGGAGTGAATAGGAAAGAACCCTTTATAAAACCAACAAATCTTATGAGAACTCATCACTGTCATGAGAATAGCATGGGGGTAACTGCCCCCATGATCCACCTCCCTCCAGGCTCCTCTCTAGACACATGGGGATTATGAGGATTACAATTCGAGATGCAATTTGGGTGAAGACACAGAGCCAAACTGTATCACAAAACATTGCCAGTTGATAAACTTGATAGGTTATATTCAGCACAGGTAGGAAAAAAACATAGTGTAACTGCATGGTATATTGTTTTCAAGCAAGAGATTAGGGCCTATTTCTTCTACAATACAGGATATTTCATATATATATATATAAATTTTTAGTCAATATTGGTTTCTAAGTGCTTGAGTGATTTCATCACTTTTTTTCCCATTTTTAGTAAATTACACAGATGTTTTCTTTAGTATTGAAATAAGACTAGTTCTTTATTTGAATAAAGAATTCATAATTTTAAAAAGAGACTTTTTCTAGCTTACTTAAATCAATGATTTCACATGTCAAGGCCAGCCATCTTCTTGACTATTTTGTATATGATTAAGGTAAATGAATTATCAAAGTCTTGTTTATGAGATTTTTTTTTAAAAGCCAGCTACTGCTAACAGTTGCCTGAAAGTAATATATCATGGTTATGTTTTTTAATTAAAATTTTTATTTTTTGTGTGTATATAATAAGTGTATTATGGTTAAGTTTTACGCGTTTCTTGCCTCTTGAGTTTTGTAACTACATACTATTTGCTAATTGCATTTACATAGCCGTACATGCCACTGGGAAGAAAAAAATCTGAAGGAAAATAAAGTCAAAACTGGAGGAGCGGAAGTTAAAAACTGAAACAAACATGGTAATGTAAGAGGATTATAAATAAGAAATATTAATTATGAAAATGTAAAGAATGACTTCATAGTACAAATATACCAACAACATGAAGCTTCTGACATTTTCCTTCCTTACAGCTACAGAGTAGGAAAAAGGAGTGGGAAATACAAGCCTGTGTGTCATAGATATATGTCAACCCATAAACAAATGTATAACTTAAAAAGACTGTATCCAAAAGATAAGTAGGCAGTGTTAAGGTTTTTATTTATCTGAAGACAGCAACGTATTTTAGCCAAAAACGTACTGATTTTTGATCAGTCTGATCAAATGATTGATGACTGTTTAACATTTTTGCACTCTTTAAAGAGCATCCTTTTATCAGATAAAGTTAATCTGAGTGTCCTATATTTACTTATCAGTTACAGAACTGCACAATGTTCTATGGGTTAAATTGTTTCACCTAAAAATTCATATGATAAAGTTCTAACCTCAAATATTGCAAAATATGAATGTGTTTGGAAATAGGGTCGTTATAGATGTAATAAGATGAGGTTTTATTGGAGTAGGGTAAACCGTTAATCCAATATGACTGATGGCCTTATGAAAAGGAGAAATTTGAAGAGACAAACATGTACACAAAGAGAATGCTATAATAACATGGAAGAAGAGATGAGATGATGTGTCTACAAGCCCAGGAACATCAAAGGTTTCTAAAAAATTATCAGAAGCCAGGAGAGAGGCACATAACAGATTCTCCATCATATTTCTCAGAAGCAACCAAGCCTGAAGACACCTTGATCTAGCCTCCAGAACTGTGAGAAGATGTTTTGTTGTTTAATCTATTCAGTTTGTGGTACGTTGTTATGACATCCCTAGCAAATTAATACATAATGTCGCTGAATCACTGCTCCTGTGTATTAGCATGGATGTCTGAAAAGGTGGCATATAAATAGATATAGATGAAGAGAATGAAGACAACCTTGGATTGACCTTGTGCTTAGTGATGATAATTAGATATGCATATTGCATCTAGTTAAGTAAAAATAAGCAATAGAAGGAAAGCCGCAGAAGCATATTAAAAGACAATATTTTTCCCTAATGAAATACTTAGAAAACTGTAGAAACAATAGAACAGATAATTACTGTTGTTGTTTAGGCATGGAACTCATATACAGTTATAGACTGATTATTTAGCCATCACTTGGTAAAATGTATATAATTAAACATTGAGTTATAATAGGCAGCAGTTCAATAAAAAGTGACAGCCAATGGCAGAGTTTTTTAAAATTAATGAAAGCTGTCTTAAGAATGCAGATAGTATTATATTTTTAAAAAACTATTTTCTAGTTTTTCCATACAATGAGCATTCTATTTTTGTATCTAACTTTCATTCTTCTGGATAAAAATAAAAGGCTTTTCTCTACTACATATAAATTATTTTGAGTTCTAGGTCATTCGGAAGTAGGAACATCAATTAACTTAGATCAGCAGCGCTGAACCTAAGTTCAGTGGAGAAAAACAAAACAACAACAACCGAAAAAATACCAAAAAGGAAGAGAGAAATGGCAGTTCAGTCTTAGATAAAAATGCTGTATATAAGATAAAAGATTTTTCTGGATGGAATCTAAGAGAAGCAAACAGCCAAAACCAAATGTTACAATGTAAGAATAGCAATCATAATTAGCTGACAGTATTCATTCATTCAACAAATATTTGTTGAGCATTTACTCTGTGCCTGGCATTATGCTAGCCCCTGGGAATAGAAGGATGACAGATCAAAACTGCCATATGTTCATAGTGGTAAACATAAAAACAAATGTGCAGTGGAATGTATATGATGATTTCAGGTTGTTAAAAGCATTTTAAGCCAAGCCAAAGGATGACAGTTGCTAAGTTAAGGTCATAAAAAGGTCTCTTTGAGGAGATTTTTAAGCTGACATGCACAGGAAGGTAAGAAGCTATTCATAGACAAGGGAGCAGCATTCCTAATTAAGAAGGAAAAAGTAAGTTGCCATTCAAGAGAGTTTTGTAATTTCTGTGAATGCTTGTCCTGAAAACTTAAACTGTTTCACCTGAATTAAGATGATAATCATTTGAGTTGGGAAAAACTAAGAAAAAATAATTATATAATATAAAAATATGATTTTTAAATGTTGGACAGTAGACCATACATTTAATTATTTTTTCATCTCAATTTGTCCTGGAACATGCAGTATATTACATATCACATAGGTCCACACTGAGGCATGTCTTAATCACAACTAATTAAAATGCTTCTTGTGCTTCATAAATATAATTTAATATGTTTTGCATAATTTACATTAACATATTATGCAGGACATTATTTTTGAAGACACACAGCTTACATCTAAACAGTGCTTATGATTTTCCATATTCAATTTGTACTTTAGTCATATTATTATTTTGCATGTGAGGAAACTGAGGTAGGCAAATATTATGCAAATTATTTCAGGGCACAGAGCTAGTAGGTGGCAAAATAAAGATTTAAACCATGGAGGACTGGCTTCAGAATCCATGTATGTAATACTTATCTAGGCTGCATTGCTTGAATTTTTGTTTTAGTTTATGTTTAACCAAATATAAAAAGTTCATAAGGAACTTTTTTGCTTTACATATCATGTTATATTTTGACTATATTTTTCATCAACAAGATGAAAACTTTAAAGAAATGGTTGTCTGGTTTCCAGCCAGTTCATCTTCAACTCCCCAAGCCAAATGCAATAATTCGTACATTGCACAAGTTTTTTAAAATGCAAATCCTTCCAAACAAGTGAGGGTAAATTTATCTTGCAGGCAAAGCAGACATGCATTGGCTTTGATCCTTTGAAGAAAATATTGAAGACAAAAAATTACAAGTAAAGCAATGGAGGATTTGTAAAGTGGGCTTTATTCGACATGGATAGAGATAAACAAAATGGTAGCATGATCCTAGGGAGGCATACCTCATTCATTTCCCTCTTTCTCACTTTATGATTTTAAAATTCATTTTCCAAGTTGATTTTTGTATTTGTCTTCCATAACCATTTCTTTACGACATTAATATTGAGCAAGACTTGAAGGTACACATTGTAGGAAGACCTAGATGATTGTTGGAAACCATCTACATAAAGGACTATAATAAACTGCAATAGAAGGTAAAAATAAACTTTGCATGTTATTCTTTTGCATTATGTAGATGATAACAAACAAAACATAACAGCAGTATTGAACACATGGGAAATATCCTCTTACATATTCTTTCACTGAAATTTAAAAGATCATCCTTCAGAATAATTGAGCTCTTCTCAATGAAAGTGGATGTTGTTATTTATAAATATGCAGAATAACTTCTGAAAAGAATTCTGAGAAATACTGTATGTCAACATATGTCAAAGGACCTTGGCTGTGTCCCCATCCAAATCTCATCATGAATTGTAGCTCCCATAATCTCCAGGTGTTGTGGCAGTCAATTGAATCATGGGGGTGGTTACTCTCATGCTGTTCTTCTGATAGTAAGCAAGTTCTTACGAGATTTGATGGCTTTATAAAGGGCTTTTCGCCATTTGCTCGGCACTTCTCCTTCCTGCCATTATGTGAAGAAGGACATGTTTGCTTCCCCTTCTGCAATAATTGTAAGTTTCCTGAGGCTTCCCCAGTCACGCTGAACTCTGAGTCAATTAAATCTCTTTCCTTTATAAATTACCGAGTCTTGGGTATGTCTTTATTAGCAGCATGAGAAGAAACTAATAGAGGCCTCATGCTTACCTCCATGCACTCTAAACTTAAACATCTTATCATCATGGTAACTTTTCTGTTTTCCCTATTCTTCCCACTAAATCTCTGAAAATATGAAGTCTAAATAAACTAAGAACTATGGCTTAGTGTTATTTACCTTTAAAATTTTATGTAACTGCTTTGTGTTTTCTATATGCAATTTACAGGATTTTTTTGTATGGTTCTCTCAACATTCATGAATAAAATTTGAAGACCTATTTGCTTTTAGTTTATAGGAAACAAAATAGAACCTTATTGAATTTTACTGTTAGTCTTAGAAAAAGTTAACAAGGTGAATTGATTGTGCCTCTGAGAAGATAAGATTTTATTGCTGTTAGTATTAGATTCTCTAAATTTAAATGTGTTTCTTCATCAATGATGAGTAAATATGTGGAAAGGCAAAATGTTAGCAGTGTCTTACTTCTTTCAATTCAGAACTGCTTCACCTAAATCTAGTTTGTTCAAAATAAAACAAAGGATACCTAAATTTCTTAGGCTAAATAAGAGTATAAAGTCACACTTTTAAACAAATCATGTCAGTGAATGTCAAAGTCTTGATTATAATTCAGCCACATTTACTCATTGCAAATATAAATGTTTAAAATATAATAAACACTTATATATAAACACAATATAAAAATAACCAAAATACTTCATTTTGCAAAAACCTAAAGCTGTTTCATTCAGGCCATGTCTACTTCAATCTATTCTTTACTATGTCAATCTATGCTCCAGAGAATTTTTTCCTTGTATGAATGGCTTTGTGTTGGCATATACTCTTTGAATAGAGATTTATGCTACACTCATTCTGACAACATTTTGTTATTTGCAGAGAAAAAACAAGTATTGAGTATTGTTATGGTACATTCGATTGCATTAATATTAGAAAGAAGAAAAAATACCACTGAAAGAAGTAACATTTGTAATGAGCTTTTTGAGCTTTTTTGTAGTCACCGCCTAAATAGATTTTTTTTTTTTTTTTTTTTGAGATGCAGTCTCGCTCTGTTGCCCTGGCTGGAGTGCAGTAGGACACGATCTCAGGTCTCTGCAAGCTCTGCCTGCCAGGTTCAAGCTATTCTCCTACCTCAGCATCCTGAGTAGCTGGGACCACAGACACATGCCACCACGCCCGGCTAATTTTTGTATTTTTAGTAGAGATGGGGTTTCACCATGTTGTCCAGGCTGGTCTCGAACTCCTAACCTCAAGTGATCCACCCACCTCGGCCTCCCAAAGTGCTGGGATTACAGGTGTGAGCCACTGCACCTGGCCCTAAGTAGATTTAAAATAAGCTTTCTGGATGCACAGACTAGTAAACACAAATGCCAAAGACTTGCCTTCCAATTCTCCGTCTACCTCTAACTCAGGCTGCTATCTTAGGACAGTTAAGCAAATTTTCTAGCCTTAGTATTTTCATTTTCAAAATAAAAAATAAAATATATTACATGTAGTTCTATGATAAATAGTGACATTTTCCATGTGCACTTTATCATTAAACATGAATTAACCAATATTTTAATTTTTAAAATGAAAAATCTAATTGATTGCCCATGGATCTATGACAAAAGAGTGATATATTTCATAAATACTTTAGCTAAAAGCATATGAATCAATTAATATTTTAGTTTACTACCAAGGTAAAGAAAACAAATGTAGTATTGTTCCTTCATCTCTGGGTTACTACATTGAGGAAAAAAGATGAATATGAATTAATATTTGAAGAAATATTTCTCTTAAGTCTCTGTTAGGTAGCACACAAGGACATACTACTGGTTCTCCTTTGGAAAATGTAACGTTTGTATTGATTGATGTGACCTTCTCCTTACTTTCCTTTGGATTCCAACTTGTTTCTGTACATTGCGTCTCTCTGGACCACACAGCTCTCTTGTGTTACTGTAAGAATAACAACAGCTCTGTTGCAGCATCATTAGCGGTATCCCACAGAGGAAAAGCATTGGTAACACGCAGCAAAACCTGTATATTGCTCAGGTAATGAGAAAGTAATAAAAGATGGAAAGAATAGGAGAAAAGGAAAGTCATGCCTTCAAATGTAAGAAGATCTAATTTTTATACCCACAGTTCAGACACATAATGAAGCATACCCCAAATAAAGAGAATTCAGTAAGGCTGGGATCCTGCATTACAGGTAAAGGAAATAATATTAGACTTGACATTTATTTTCCCAGATACTCAATCCCTTAAATGGTACTTTGACAACAGAGACATCAGGTGCAAAGCAAACCAGTTTCAAAATATTAGTGAAAGAAGTATTGAAGATAATCTAACATATAATCACTCGAGGATAGGCTTAATGAAAATTAAAGCACAATGCCTTTCTAATTTGTTATCACTACTGAATACTTACTATATCTATCCACCTGCCAGAAATATACAAAGCTGGGTACACCTAGAGAGAAATGAGTTATATTCCTAACCCTAATCTGTTCCATCTATTTACTTAAGGAAATGTGTGCACTACGTCGCCTATGAAAGCAGTCAGGAAAATACAATGTAGATGGTCGCTACTTCATCTCTAGTCATTTCATCCTCGGATACAGTATAATGTAAAGATTACTTCTTAAATGAGTTGTTGTCAAGACTGGATTTACGCTATTGCTACCATAACCTATAGCTAGTGACCACATGAACCCTAAATAAAACCAGAATTTGTTGTCCACATTTCTTGTCTCATTTACCTGTTCCTCCTTCCTAAGTTTTCCGTTTGCATTTTCTTATCACTTAAAACCATCATTGATCACAAAAATTCACATTGAAGACTGTGGATTTTGATCAATGAAATAAAAATTTTTAGAAGAAAATTATAAAAATGAATAATATTCAAGAAATCAAAACTTTTTTACCAGAACACTACTGTTATACTGGTAAAGAGGGCATTGAACTAAAATGAGTGGAACCTAATTGAGAAGCCATGCTAGCTACTCATAGTGAATGTCTGCATTTCAATAGCTTAACAAAATTGAAGTTACATCTTACTCATATCAAAGTACGATATGGTTATTTCTGGTCAGTAAGGGAAACAGGGAGTGACATTGCTATAAAAATAATAAAAAACCAAGGACCCAGCTGACAGAAGCTCTGTAAATCCACATCCAATTGGTGGAATGAGAGAGACACTGGATACAATTGCACAGAAGATGTTTGCACAAGACCTAGAAGCTGTATCTGTCACTTCTGCCAAAATTCCATTACAGAAACCCTGCAACATGGTATCCCCTAACTGCAAGGAATCCTGAGAGATAGAATAAGCTATGTTTTCAGGATAGAGAGGAGATGAATTTAAAGAGGAACAGTCAGCCATTTCTTCCACAATCTGTCCTCCTGGTCAATAAAAAATTATTTGTAGTTTTATTTAAACTCACACACCATATTCTCTTGTTACCTCGAAAAAGAAAACCAGTGTCTATCCCAGGTACTTCTTATATCTCAAAGTCCAGTATCTCAGTTAGAGCCTACTATTTATGTTCAAATGTGGTATCACATAGTCTGGAAAGTTATAAACTAAAAATAAATTACCTGCCTTTACCCAACTCCCGCAATGTGCAATGGTAAACTAAGGACAACATTATCTTGGTAAAAATAGCTTATGTTAAAATAGAAGAATAAGAGACATACAGTAGTCATATGTACATACTGGTCCCTGGCAATAATGAACTCCTTCTGCATCCCTGTGCTAGGAAAGGAGGGATTTATTTGATTAGCCTCAAGATCCCTGGCATTTTTTGCAGGCACTTGATTCCAATCTTTAGGAGTTTCTTCGTGTCACAACATCCTTGATGATTACTTCTGAATTGGGCACTGAGGAATGCATCCTGTGTGGGAGAGGGATACTTCCTTTTGTTTCAAAGATTTAGGTACCTAGGAAGGTTTTAGAACTGCAGTACATTTAGATGAGGTTTTTGTTTTTTTCTTTGTCAATTTCATTCTCTGCAGAGCTTAATAGACTTCTGATCCAGTTGCCATTAGTCAATTACATGTGAGTAAACATATCAAAATTTTCTTCTAGTTTAAATTTCAGGCCTGGCTTTTTTTAATCCTCATGCAAACTGAAATAATTAGCATGGATGGGAAGAAAAGTTTCCTAATTTAATATTTACCAAAAGATTGATATGCTCTCTTGGAGAAATCTTAGTGGATCTTTGCCATGCAAATCCCTTTTCTAGTAATACCTCTTACTGTTTAGTCACTGGAAGTTTGAGCCTTTCCCAAATTTGTGTGGCTTCAAAATTTCTCACCATTTCTTTCTACCTGTGTTCTGAGTTAGTCAATTTTTGTCTCTTTTTAATTTTATTTTTAATTTCACCACATGTTCTCATTTATAAACGGGAGCTAAATAATGCATACATGTGGTCATAGAGTATAGAATAATAGACTTTGGAGACTCTTTTCTCTTTCTTAATAACACCTTTCTAAAACATTAAGTAAATGTTAACAAACATGAACCTTCTCACCTTTTCCAACTACTTCTCTAAAGCTACAGACTTCAGTAGGACACAGTTTGTCTTCAGAATTATTACAGATAATTATAGTTTTCTCAGGTATTTTGCCACTAAGTAATAAAGGTCTTCAACTTTTCAATCTGAAGTTGCTATTTCCTAATCATCTGCAACATACATGCTAAACTAACGAGACAACTGCTCCCCCCACCATTTGTTCTACGTATTTATGAATCAAGTAAAAGCTATCTGATATTAAATCCCAACATTTTTGAGGCATAGCAAACTACAGACAAGTCTATATGATAGCCTTACAACATTCAATGCTAACATATCTGCTTGTAGATTGGCTTGTTTTTCTCCATGCAATGCATAATTTCCTCCAGCTCTTTTTTGGGGGCTCCAATTCCCCTAGGTTAGGGCCTCTTCATTCTAACTATGAAAATCTCAGAAGAGAAAAAAGGAACAAAGGAGGCACCAATAATTCCTTAAAACCAGACAGGAGTGATACTCATGGTTTCTCATAGCATTCTTGGCTAAGGACTAGTAATAAGGCCACACATACAGTTAAGGAAAAGGTAGGCTAGATAACATAATCCCTAGTTATGTGTCTTTTCTATGGAAAGGGATATGACTCAGGGAACAATTGCTGCCTCCATTTTTTATGGACTGAATTAGGTTTCCCCAAAATTCATATACTGAAATACAAATTTTGAATTCTTAGATTGTGACTGTATCTGAAGACACAGTCTTTAAGAGGTAATTATAGTAAAATGAGGTCATTAGGGTGGGCCCTAATTCAGTATGACTGATGTCTTCATTAGAATTGCAAATTTAGGCATCAAGAGACATACTCGCACAGGGAAGAACATGTGAAGACACAGGGAGGAGACAGTGTTTACATAAAGTCAAGGAGAAGGGCCTGAAACATTCTTCTTTCATAGGTTCGCATAAAGAACCAACCCTGCCGAAACTTTGATCTCAGACTTCTAGCCTCAAGAACTGTGAGAAAATAAATTTCTGTTGTTTAAGCCATTCAGCGTGTGGTGCTTTTTTATGATGACTCTGGCAAACTAATATGGCATTACACACAGGGGATAAGAAAATAATCCAAATAAGTATATGCATCAACTACCATAAGAGCAGATTGAGTTCCTATCCTAAAGGAAAATACTACTATTACATAAATTTTAGAAATGTATCTAATAAAGGTATAACCACGGGTAAAGCACATAAATGTTCTTACTATGAACATAGATATGAATTTAGCACAGAAAGGCATTATATACTAATTCTTGTCCCAATCAGAAGGTTTACCTGTACCCCTCAAATAACTATGACCAGAATGAAGGCAGCAGTTACATGAAGTAGGAAAAAGAACCCCCGCTAAAGATTTAATGGTACCCAAATCCCTTTTAAAGTATGTCTGTGTCTATATTGGTTAACTTTTTCTTATCTGAAATACAAATACCACATGATCTCACTTATAAGTGGAAGCTAAACATTGGTTACAGATGGACACAAAAAGAGAACAATAGACACAGGGGCCAACTTGAGGGAGGAGGATGGGAGAAGGGTGAGGGTGGAAAAGATACCTATTGGGTACTATGCTCACTACCTGGGTGATGAAATCATTTGTACACCAAACCCCAGTGACACACAATTTACTTATGTAGCAACCCTGCACATAACAACCCCCTCATCCTAACAATAAAAGTTGAAAAAGAAACAAAACAAAATAAAACCCTGTACTGAAATCTCCCAAAGCTGTTGCATTATAGGGAAATGACCATTTTTCTCAAGTTTTATATCTGTCATTGTCTAGCTAAACAATTTTTAAAATATTGTCGCAGAGGGAATTTCTGCATTTAAACAGGTGGTGAAGAGCTTGAGAGCTATATAAGAGCTGATAAAATAATCCAGAAGAAAAACGACACAATACCCTACTAGTTTTGCCTCTTCATGAGAAGCAAATGAAAATAATGGTGTTTCTGTGTCCCAGAAGTCTTGATCGACTGAAAGAAGCAAGAAACACAGCAGCTTAATCTGCTGATGAGAGTGGGAATTGAAATTATAAAGGACAAATAAAGGCTGCCAGAAAAGTTAGCTGATGTAGAAAGGGAAATGATCCTTCAATATTTTGCTGATATCCTCCAGTAAAAATTAAGTTGATCCTGGAGTCTGGGAAATAAAATATTCAGTAGTTGAAAACATTTCCCTCTCCATTAGAACAAGCAGATTAGGGAAGAGAGGAGCCAAAGTCTAACAATAGAAATGCCCTCCTCTTTTGGTATCTATGCTCATCATTTTACTCACATTAAGAAACAGTATTCTGGCCTGGCACAGTGGCTCAGGCCTGTAATCCCAGCACTTTGGGAGGCCAAGGTGCGTAGATCAGGTGGTTAAGAGATAGAAACCATCCTGGCCAACATGGTAAAAGCCCATCTCTACTAAAAATGCAAAATAAAATTAGCTGGGCTTGGTGGCATGCACCTGTAGTCCCAGCTACTCATGAGGTTGAGGCAGGAGAATAGCTTGAACCTGGAAGGCAGAGGTTGCAGTGAGCTGAGATTGTGCTACTGCACTCCAGCCTAGTGACACAGCAAGACTCCATATCAAAAAAAAAAAAAAAAAGAGAAAGAAAGAATATTCTTTCATTTGACATGAGTCAACTATTATCAAATAAAAATAGATATACATCGGCTTGCCCTTTTCTTTCCCCTCCTTCTCCTCTTTCCTTCTCCTCCTCTTGTCCTTTTTTCCTTCTCCTTCTCTTACTCTTCCTTATTCTTCTTCCTTCTTTTTCTTCTTTTCCCCCTCATCAATAATGAGAACCACAAAACTCCATTAGTCATTGCAAGAATCTCAAGATCTCTAGCACAAGGCTCAGATGTGTCTTCTTTCATTTTAATAATCTATGAACTTATAAAATTAATAATTTCTAATATATTTTATCTAAAATAATAAGAAAAGAGAAAAAAGAAAAAAGCAATACTCATAATTGATAATAAATGTGGCTATAAATAGCTACCTAATAAAATTATGTATAGAATCCACAGTTCTTATTTCTTTAACTGGTTAGGAAGCTATCTGATATATTTAGCCTTTTTTTTTTTTTTAAGGCCATTTACTTTAGCCATCAAAGAGGCAAAGAAAGACCCTTTCATACATTTTCTTTTTGTCAGTGAGACAGAGGTGTCCAAAGTATCCAGGAAGTCTTTCCAATTTCAAGTTTAATAGGATCATCTCGGGAGCCAACAAACCTGTAACAGCAGAGGTCAGGTTTGACTGAGTTGGAAGCAAAAGTGCTAAAAGTGGGTTATTGGAATTAGGGATGGGAATTGAAGCAAGATGGCAGAGTAAGACTCTCCAGCAATCATTGCTCTGCATAAAAATCAACTTAAACAACTACCTACATGCAAAAATATTTTCCCAATAGCAAAGGAACACAGGTAAGAGACCACAGTACCTGATTATAGCACAATATTAAGAAAATATTCATTGAAGAGAGTAAGGAGAACAGTAAGACATCATATGTGCCACCCCTCCCCCAACCATAGGGAACACAGCATGGGAAGAGATACCATTCACTTGTGAGAGAGAGAGAGAAGCAAGCATAGGACTTTGTCTTGGACTCAACGCTAGGCTTACCACCGTAAAACCCAGTACTGGGCAGACACTCATGACCCTGCATTTCAGGTGAGTACAAATTGACTAACTCTTTGGAACTGATTTGGTGCCAGGTGGGATCACACAGCCCCACATGCCAGGTGTTTTTGAGAACTCAGCCCCCGGCCTGTACCATTGCTGAGCCAATGTCAGTGGCCCTGGGCCCCAGACAGCCCTAAGCAACAGGCAGCTCTTAGTGGCTCCTAGCTTCATGACTTAGTGTCCCAGCATCATGCCTGCCTTAATGAATCCCAGGCTTCTGGTGGTGCCATGCTGGCTGAATCCGTCCTAAGTTTCTAATCTGACCCAGACAAAGTGAGTTTGTGGAGACTGCAATAAGTATCTACTTCTTCAAATATGCAAACATTGATGGATAACCATAAGGATCAAGAAAAATTAGGGAAATATGATACCACTAAACCAGCAAAGTAAAGGTCAAGTTACTGAGTTAGACACAGAGATATATGAACAACTTGAAAAATAATTCAAAATTAATACTATTAGGAAGCTTAGCAAACTTCAAGAAAATACACAGAAAAAAAATTAATAAAATAAGGAAAACAATGTGACCAGAATGAGAAATTTAATAGAGAGGTTGAGATAATAACTAAAAACCCAAAAATGTTGGGGCTAAGAAATACAATAAATGAAATGCAAAGTGCAATAGGGAGCACCAATAGCAAAATTTATCAAGCACAAGGAAAACATCTGTGAACCTGAAAAAAGGATGTTTAAAAACATAGAGGAGACAAGAGAAAAAAAGAAAAAATAATAATAAAGAAATCTTACAGGATTAATGGGGCAGCATAAAAGAGTAATTTTTTTTGAGTCATAGAAGTCAAAGAAGAAATAGACAAAGGTATAGAAAGCTCATCTAAAGAAACAGTTGAAGAAAATTTTACAAACCTGGAGAAAGGTGAAACTATTCAGGTAGAGTAAGCTCAAAGGTCTCTAATTCTATTCCATCCAAATAAGAGTACTCTAAGAAATCCTATAATCAAACTGTCAAACATCAAAGACAAAGAGAGGATCTGGAAAGCAGCAAAAAAAAAAAAAGATAACATATAAGGGAGTTTCAATATTAGTAGCTGATGATTTCTCAGCAGAAACCTTATAGGTCTGGAGAGAGTGGAATAATATATTCAGAAGTGCTGAAGGCAAATACCAACCAAGATTATTATACTCTTCAAAAATTAAGGAGAGAGAAATAATTTACTATGAAACTTAAGTTCAGAGAATTTTTCACAACCAAATTCATCTTACAAGAGATGCTAAAGGGAGTTATTCAAGCTGAAAGAAAAGGTTGCTAATGAGAAACACAAAAACATCTAAAAGTATAAAACTCACTGATAAAGTACAAAGGCAAACACAGAATTATTTAATACTGAAATCATAGTATATAAATTACCTATATCTTTAGTATTACTACTACAAGAAAAAACTGTTAAAATACTATTAGTTACAGTATTTTTTAGGGATATGCAATATTAAAAAGATGTAAAATGTAATATCAAAACTTCAAAATGTTGGGAGGAATGAAGTAAAAGGGTAGCGTTTTTTTCTATCAAAGTTATTATTAGCTGAAAAAAAGCATGTTATTACTATAAGATGTTTATTTTAAGACTCATGGCAACCACAAAACAAAAACCTGTAGTAGATGCATACAAAAAATGATGAATCAAAACATACCACTAGAGAAAATCACTTATCTACAAAGAAAGACAGAAAAGTAGAAAGAATAATAAAATATACAAAAGAAATAGAAATCAATAAAATGTCAGTAGCAAGTCCTTATCAACAATAATCTTGAATGTAAATGGAATAAATTCACCAATCAAAAGGCAGAGAAACTGAATGAATTTTAAAGATAGCAACAAAATAACTATATGCTGCTACAAAGAGCATATATGCCTGTAAGGACACACATAAACTGAAAGTGAAGAGATGCTAAAAGGTATTTCATGCAAGAAGATATCAAAAGAGAACAGGATAGCTATATTTATATTAGATAAAATCGGCTTTAAGTGAAACATTATTTAAAAAACCCAAAAGTATCATTATATAAAAATATAAAGAGGTCCATTCATCAAGTGGATATAACAACTATAAATATATGTGAACTCATCAGAACCTAATATATAAAGAAAACACAAATAGGTCTGAAGAGAAAGATAGACTAAAATACAATTATAATAGGAGACTTCAACACCCCACTTCCAGTAATGGACGGATCGTCCAGATAAAAAAATCAGTACAAAAACATCAGACTTCAACTACATATTCAGAACATTCTATCCAACCACTACAGAATTTATATTTTTTTCAACAGCACATGGAACATTCTCCAGGAAAGATCATGTGTTAGGACATAAAACAAGTGTAAGAGTTTTAAAAGAATTGTAAAGATGGAGATTATATTAAGTATCTTCTCAACCACCATGGTACAAAACTAAAAATTAATAACTTTGTATTATTTGATCCCAAAGTAGGAACATTGGAAATTCAAAAAACCCAGAAATTAAATGATGGGCTCTTGAACAACCAATAGGTCAATGGAAAAGTTAAAAGGAAAATTTTAAACATTCTTGAGACAAATGAAAATGGAAACACAACATACACAAACCTAAGAAATACAGCAAAAACATTTCTAAGTGGAAAGTTGTTAGCAATAAACACCTACGTGAAAAAAGAAGAAAAGGTATCAAAGAAACAATCTAATGGTGTACCTCAAGAAACTAGAAAAAAAAAGAACAAACTAAGCCCAAAGTTAGTAAAAGAAAGAAATTAATAAAGATCATAGCAAGGGCCAGGTTCGGTGACTCACACCTGTAATCCCAGCACTTTGGGAGGTTGAGGCGGGAGGATCATGAGGTCAGGAGTTTGCGACCAGCCTAGCAAACATGGTGAAACTCCATCTCTACTAAAGATACAAAACATTAGCCTGACCATGGTGGCTGGTGCCTGTAATCCCAGCTACTCAGGAGGCTGAGGCAGAAGAATTGCTTGAACTCGGAAGGTGGAGGTTGCAGTGAGCCTAGATCGCGCTATTGCACTCCAGCCTGGGTGACAGAGTGAGACTCTGTCTCAACAAAACAAAACAAAACAAAACAAAAAGATCACAGAAAAAAAGAAGAATAGGAAGAAGAAAACAGAGAGAACAGAAAAAAAATAGAAAATATCAATGAAACTAAGAGTTGGCTTTTGAAAAATAAATAAAATTGACAAAACTTTAGCTGGCCTAACATCAGAAATACAAAGGAGATATTCCAGCTAATATGACAGAAATATAAAAGTTTATGAGACTATTTTTAATAATATGTCAAAAATTTGGATAACCTAGAAGAGATAAATTTATAGAAAATAAAACCTATCAAGACTGAATTAGAGAGAAATATAAAATCTTAATATATCAATAATGAGGAAGAAGATTGGATCAGTAATAAAAGAAGTTTCCAAAAAAAAAAAAAAAGAAAAAGAAAAAACAGCCAAGCACCTGGTGGCTTCACTGCTGAATTCTATCAAATATTTAAAGAGCAAATGACAATTTTTCTAAAGGTCTTCCAAAAATATATATAAAAGGTAGGAATGTGTTCAAACTCATTTAACAAGACTGGCATCACCTGACACCAAAGCCAGACAAAGACATTACCAAAAATATCATTTGGCTGTGTCCCCACCAAAATATCATCTTGAATTGTAACTTCCACAATTCCCACACATCATGGGAGGAACCTGGTGGGATGTGATTAAATTATGGGGGTGGGTCTTTCCTGCACCATTCTTGTGATATTGAATGAGCCTCATAAGATGGTTTTAAAAATGGGAGTTTATCTACACAAGCTCTCTTCTCTTGTCTGCCACCATGTGAGATATGCCTTTTACTTTATGCCATGATTGTGAGGCCTCCCCAGTCATGTGGAATTGCAAGTCCAATAAATCTTTTTCGTTTGTAAATTACCCAGTCCTGGGCATGTCTTTATCAGCAGGGTGAAAAAAGACTAATACAGTAAATTGATACTGGGAGTGAGGCCCAGGCTGAGGTGGTCTCAGATGGAAATGAGGAACTTGTTGGGAACTGGAGCAAAGGTGACTCTTGTTATGTTTTAGTAAAGAGTCTGGTGGCATTTTGCCTCTGCCCTAGAGATATGTGGAACTTTAAACTCGAGAGAGATGATTTAGGGTATCTGTTGAAAAAAATTTCTAAGCAGCAAAGAGTTCAAGAGGTGACTTGGGTGTTATTAAAGGCATTCAGTTTTGTAAGGAAAGCAGGGCATAAAAGTTCAGAAAATTTACAGCCTGACAATGGGATGGAAAAAAAAAATCCCATTTTCATAGGAGAAATTCAAGCCAGCTGCAGAAATTTCCATAAGCAATGAGTAGCCAAATGTTAATCCCCAAGATAATGGGGAAAATGTCTTCAGGGCATGTCAGTGGTCTTCAAGGCAGCCCCTCCAAATCACAGGCCCAGAGGGCTAGGAGGAAAAAACAGTTTCCTGGGCTAGGCCCAGGGTCCCTGTGCTATGTGAAGCCTAGGGACTTGGCACCCTGTGTCTCAGCCACTCCAGCCACAGCTGAAAGGGGCCAACGCAGAGCTCGGGCTGTGGCTTCAGAGGGTGCAAGTCCAAAGCCTTCGCAACTTCCATGTGGTGTTGAGCCTGTGGGTCCACAGAAATAAAGAATTGAGGTTTGGGAACCTCCGCCTAGATTTCAGAGGATTTATGGAAACGCCTGGATGCTCACACAGAAGTTTACTTCATGGGTGGGGCCCTTATGGAAAACCTCTGCTAGGGCAGTGCAGAAGGGTTATATGGGATCAGAGTCCCCACACAGAGTCCCTACTGGAGCGCTGCCTAGTGGAGCTGTGAGAAGAGGGCCACCATCCTCCAGACCCCACAATGTTAGATCTACCAGCAGCTTGCACCATGCACCTGGAAAAGCCACAGACACTCAACACCAGCCCATGAAAGCAGCCAGGAGGAGGCCTACACCATGAAAAGCCACAGGGTTGGAGCTTCCCAAGGCTGTGGGAGCTCACCTCTTAAATTAGTGTGACCTGGATGTGAGAACTGGAGTCAAAGGAAAACATTTTGGACCTTTGAGATTTGGCTGGTGTGCTGGAGTTTGGACTTGCATGGGGCCTGTAGCCCCTTTGTTTTGGCCAATTTTCCCCTTAGAATATCTATATTTACTCAATGCCTGTACCCCCAATGTATCTAGGAAGTAACTAACTGGCTTTTGATTTTACAGGCTCATAAGTGGAAAGAACTTGCCTTGTTTCCAATGAGACTTTGGACTGTGGACATGTGAGTTAATGCTGAAATGAGTTAAGACTTTGGGGAACTGTTGGGAAGGCACGATTGGTTTTGAAATGTGAAGACATGACATTTGGGATGGCCAGGGGTGGAATGATATGATTTAGCTTTGTCCACCCAAATCTCATCTTAAATTGTAACTCCCACAATTCCCATGTGTCATGGGAGGAAGCCAGAGGGAGGAGATTGAATTATGGGGGTGGGTCTTTCCCGGGCTGTTCTTATGATAGTGAATGAGTCTCACAAGTTCTGATGCTTTTAAAAAGGGGAGTTTTCATGCACAAGTCACCATGGGAGACATGCCTTTCATCTTCTGCCATGATTGTGAGGCCTCCACAGCCACATAGAAGTGTAAATCCAATAAACTTCATTCTTTTGTAAATTTCCCAACCTCAGGTATGTCTTTATCAGCAGCATGAAAACAGAGTAACACATATCTATATTCCTAACAAACATAGATGCAACAATCTTCAACAGAATATTGCCAAAACAAATTTGGAAAAATATAAAAAGACCATTCACACAAGATCACAATGTATGAATCTCAGGTATGCAAGGATAGTTCAATATGTGTAAAACAACAGATGTAATACATCTTATTAACACAACGAAGGACAAAAATCATATGATCATTTTAGTAGATGCAAAAATCACATTTGATAAAATTCAACACTCTTTCAATAACCTCTCAACAAATTAGGTATGGAAGGTATGTACCTCAAGATAATAAAGGCCATATATGACAAATCCACATATAACATGACATTCAATTAGAAAAAGTTGAAAGCTTTTCTTTTAAGATCCAGAATGAGACAAAGATGCCCACTCTCACCACTTCTATGCCATACGGTACTGGAAGTCCTAGCCAGAAAAGGTAAGCAAGAGGAAGAAATAAGAGTTGTAAAGCAAAAAGAACCTGAGGCAACTCTCAATCAATTGATAAGTTTATTTAGCCAAGGTTAAGGACATGTCTAGGAAAGAGATCAGTGCCTTTCTCCAAAGATGATTTCGAGGGCCTCAATATTTAAAGAGGAAAAGTAGGCTGGAAGGGAAAGAGGAAATGTGTAGTAATTCACATGTTATAAGGGAAAAGGAACGGGTAGAGGAAGAACCAATTATATATTCATCTAGTGTCTAGTGCTCAATAAATCAGCACTTTACATAAGATAAGCTGACCATAGAGTAAATACCTGTGGAGATATTTAACTTTTTATATACAGCTCTCTGCTTAGGAACAAAAGGCAGTTTCTTGCTTGACTCAGCTTTCAGCTTAATTTTTTCTTTCTTTATAGTGAATTTGGGTCCCAAGTTTTTATTTTCCTTTCACAAAGTCATTCAGTTTAAAGGAAGAAGTGAAACTGTCCCTGTTTGCCAGCAAGATAGTAATATAAATAGAAAACCCTAAAGACTTCATCAAAAAGGTGTTAAAACCAAAAAGTGATTTTGGTAAAGTTGCAGGATACAAAATACATATGCAAAAATCAGTAGTGTTTCTACATAACAGTAGACTATATGAAAAGAAATTCACAAAAATTATATTTATTATAACTAAAACAATAGGAATAAATTTAACTAATGAGAGGAAGATCTCTGCACTAAAAACTATAAAACATGGATAAAAGTAATCGAGTAAGACACAAATAAATGGAAAGATATACATTGTTTATGGATTGGAATTAATTAATATTGTTAAAATGTCCATACCACCCAAAGCAATCTACAGATTCAATAAAATATCTCTCAAAATACCAATGACATTCTTCTCAGAAATGGAAAAAATTCTACAATTTGTACAGAAACACAAAATACCCTGAATAGCCAAAATAATCTGAGGATAAAGAACAAAGATGGAGACATTATAGTACCTGTCTTCAAAATATACTACAAAAATGCAGTAAGTAAACCAGCATGGTACTGATACAAAAATGGACACAGAGTGGTAGCCAGTGAAGTCTAGGGAGTGCTGGGGCTTCCTCTCCTCTGCCTAAGGCTTTTGCAATATACAAAGGATTCTTTCTCTGGCTCTTGCTAGGGGCTCTCGCATTTGCCTTATGGGCTCCAGGGCCAAAATGTGTGAGGACAGCTGCCATAGGTGAGAAAGCCACTGAGAACAACAAAACAGAACAAAAAGCCTAGAAATAAATCCACATATCTTCAGCTAACTGATTTTTGGCAAAGGAGCCAAGAATATACAATGAAGGCAGGACAATCTCTTTAATAAATTGTTTTAGGAAAACTGGATAAGAAGAAGAATGAAATTAGACCCTTATCCCACACCACATACAAAAATAAACTCAAATGGTTTAAAAATGTAAAGCCTAAAATGATAAAATGCTAGAAGAAAACATAGAGAAAAAGCTCCATGATGTTTGCTGGGCAATAATTTTTTAATACAAACCCAAAACACAGGCAACAAAAGCAAAAGTAAATAAATGGTATTACATCGAACTAAGTATCTTCTGCCTAGCAAAGAAAACAACTAAGTAAAGAGACAATCTACAGAATGGGAGAAAATATTAGCAAACTCTGCAACTGATAAGCAGTTAATATCCAAAATATATAAGCAATTCAAACAAATTAATAGCAACAAAACAAATAACCTGATTAAAACATGGGCTAAGACCTAAAAAGGTATTTCCCCAAAAAAGACATATAAATGCACAACAGGTATATGAATAAACACTCAGCATCATTAATCATCAGGGTCCCAGAAGTCAAAGCCACAATGAGATAACCTCTTATATCTATTAGAATGCCTATCATTGAAAAGACAAAAATCAAGTATTGGTGAGGATGTGGGAAAAATATCTTTGCACACTGTTGGTGGGAATGTAAATTAGTACAGCCATTATGAAAAATAGTACGCAGTTTCCTCAAAAAAATAATATTAGAACTACCATATAATATATCAATCCCACTGTTAGTAGTAGGACTTACACATATGTTTATTGCAGCACTATTCACAATTGCAAGTAGATGAAATCAATCTAAGTTTCAATAAATGAATGAACGGGTAATGTAGTATGTATACACAATGAAATACTATTTACTATTAAGTCATAAAAAATAAGAAAATCTTGTTGTTTATGTCAAAATGGATGAAGCTAGGGGAACTTATAAAATGAGCCAGTTGCAGAAACACAAATCATGCATGATCTCACATGTTCAGAGAACACAAAGAAGTTGATCTCAGGGGCTGGAATGGTTGGTAGTGGGGGTGAAGAGATGATGCCCAAAGGAAAATAAATATAATTAACAAGAGAAATAATTTCAAGAGATCTATTTTATAACCTGGTAATTGTAGTTAATAATTTTTCATATTGAAAAATAGACTGAATACAAAGTTATGTTACCACAAAAGTAGCAACCATGTTAGATAATGCATCATGTTGTACGAGGTAAATACATACATCATTATCTGTCCATGTAAAAAATAAAAAAGTAAGAAAAAAACATAGTAAGAGGTCATTAGGTACAATAGTGAGATAGTGAGACAAGAATAGAGTTGAACTACTCCTGGGAAATGAGGATTAAGGTGGATTTCTATTCCTACCACTTTTTGTGATATAATTTTTGACTGGCATGAAAATAATAAATTTGACAGATCCCAATAGCTACTAGGTGCCAGAAACAGTGTTGAATTACTTTAGCAAGAATGCCATATCTCTGGCTTCGAAGGTGGTTATAGTTACGACCTCACTGTAATGGTCATCTGATTTTTTTTTTTTTTTTTACCAAACAGATAATGTAAAAGAGCAGTGTGATAAGAACATCATTTTTGCATCTTTAAAATTTTTAGCAGTCTCATATATCTCCAAAAATTTCCAGAAATGTGGCATTTCTTTGGTTTAATATTTTAGTATGCATGGGCAGTCTCATCCATACCAGTTTCCACTGGATCCTTCAGGAATATAACCCTCACTTTAAGAGTCAGAGAACCAAGCTATAGATTATGCTATTTGACAAATGTGTCTACTTTAACTTTTCCTTCAAGAACTCAAGAAATAGCTTTACACAGGGTTTGTGGAATTCCTGGGCCTTTTGGAAGATAAACCTGAGCCCAAACTTAATGATCTCAGCTTTGTAAACTCCCTTTCTGACATGCCCAAGGAAAAAGAACAAGTTAGAACCAGTATCTAAACATCTTCCCAACATGTGTGTATATTAATTTCCTAGTATATAGTCATCCTGACCAACTGGCACAGTTCTCTTTAGGGCAGGTTTTGTAAATCACATTGTTCATCCTTAAGAATAGTGGTTCTCAAACTGTAGCATACTTCAGGATTACCTAAAGGGATTTTAAAAAGATTACTGGGCCCAAACTCTGAGTTTCTGATGTAGTCGGAGGTGTAATATTTCACGAGAATTTCTCTAATCCATTTCCAACTGATGCTGATGTTGAAGACAGGACCATACTTTAATAACAACTGCTTAAGAAAATCAAACCTGTCTTTAGTTAATAGGGTTCTGGGTCTATGAATTTCTTCAAATTTAGCAACTGGGAGAAAGCTATTGGCTTTTGATCTGAAGTTTTTAAGAAGGAAGTAATTTTTTATGTTGTATAGATAAAATATTACTTTCATAGGCTATCTATTTTATTATCTATCTATCTATCTATCTATCTATCTATCTATCTATCTGACACAGTGTCTTGCTCTGTAACTCAGGCTGGAGGACTAGAATCATTGGCATGATCATAGCTCACTACAGCCCTGAATTCCTGGGCTCAAATGATTCTCCCAAGTAGTTATGACTACAGTAATGTACCACTAAACCTGGCTAATATTTTAGTTTATATTTTCGTAGAGACCAGGTCTCACTATGTTTCCTAGACCGGTATTAAATTTCTGGCCTCAAGCAGACCTCCTGACCCAGCCTCCCAAGTTTCTGGGATTATAGGTGTGAGCCACCACACTCAGCCTATTTTTAAAAAATTTCTGAGGATCCAGTGTCCAACTGGTCACACCCACAATCCCTGTGGTTCCAATCATGCTGCTTACTACTTGATAGGGAGTATACCAATTTGACAGGTCTATTGAAGACAGGCTTTATTTAATTCTGAATATATTGCTCCTGTGTCCATAAAATAGCACTAGATAAAATAATATATCTATTTAGAAAATATCCCCAGATAGATCTAATGTGCATTTCTTTAAAATATTAATAAAGCAATGAATACCTTCATGTTTTTCTTTTCTCCTTCATGTTTTTCTTTTCTTTTTCCTTTTTCCTTTTTTTTTTTTTTTTTTTTTTTAGACTGAGTCTTGCTCTGTTACCAGACTGGAGTGCAGTGTCGCTCTCTTGGCTCACTACAACCTCTGCCTCCTGGGTTCAAGTGCCAGCATGCCCAGCTAATTTTTGTGTTTTTAGTACAAATGGGGTTTCACCATGTTGGCCAGGATGGTCTCGATCTCCTGACCTCGTGATCCACCCGCCTTGGCCTCCCAAAGTGCTGGGACTACAGGTGTGAACCACTGTGCCCAGCCATGTTTTTCTTCAGTTCTTCTTACTACAGAGGTATCAACTTAGCCCTTGAACTCTCTTAGAACTCTGATATTTAAATTTGGCAGTACATTGGTGTTAAGTGGTAGTCTTTCAAAAAGAGTCCAAACTATATCTAGGCAAGGTTATGATTGATTACTAGAAAATATTCTGATTTTCCAAGCTGATATTGTTTTATTATGAAAAGAAATATGAAGCTCATAATTAATTTTGTGACATAAAAACCAAACATTAGATAAAGTTAAAATATTCCATTGATTTAGGGGAGTTAACATGAAGCTTCTAGATATATTTATAAATAAAAAACTGAAAACAAACAAGATGAATATATAATTATTGGTTATGAAAACTGATTTGTGCTGAAGACATGTGACATTTACTTTTCAACAATAATTTCTTGTAAAACTCATTTGAAATTTCTGGAGAGCTACTTTATATCTGAAATAGTGAGCATTTTCAGAATTTTGAAAACGGAATTATAGTTTATTATGTTTTCCTAAAGATCTTAACAAAATAATATGTAGACTTTTTAATTGTCATTAAATGAGACTCTCTCAATTTTATTTGTGGTTTAATGTTGCATAAATTAAGATTGGGTTGCCAAAGAACTTTAAAAAAATCTTTAAAAATCTACTAAAAGAGATGATCTTTCTTTACCTATCAAAATACTAGAGAGTTGTAATACCCGGAGGGTTGTTTGACAGATAAGTAGAACAGCTGCCAGAGGGAGACAGGACTTCAAAATAAGGTCTTGAAAAACAATATTTTTAAATGTACGATTCTAATATTTTTAGAAGACCCCAACCATAGGAATAGTTCATGTAATAAAAATTTAAGCTAAAACTGAAGGTAATGAAATGTAAATCTAACGAAATTCATTTTGGTAATGAAATGGAATGGAGCACATTAGACTGTCTAAATTACATTTGCTTCTTTGCAATCATTCCTGAAATCATTAGGGTAGGTAACCTAATGTTTCCAAAAATCTAGCTACTCTTTATATGAAACACTTCAAAACATAAAACCTATAATAGCCTAAAGCTGAAAGTGTTAAAACTTGACTTTACAATTACTTTTATTTCTTCCAACACTAAAATCAATTTTCAAAGATAATTTGGGTGCCTGGAACTAACATATATATTTCTGTTCTTATTTCTACTAGTTTATGTAATCACTGGTTTCTCTCTATCATTGTTACAATTTGGAAGGCAGTATTGATCTGGTTTCCATTCTGTGTATTGAGGATACACGAAACCCTGTGTTGTAGATTCTACTTTTATCTGCGGGTACTACTTCTCTTATTATCGTAAAACACCAACATTCTTTTAGGAAACTCCCCTCACTCCATCCATTCTTGTTTTTCTATTGAAAGGCTTGAAGTGATACATTGTCTGGCCACCTGCACAAGAGAATATAATGATCCATTTGGGCTCTTAACTAGGGTTTTTCTTTTTCAGTTGAAAATCCTAATTAGAGATGAAGCTAAGGTGCTTTGTTTCTGGGATCTGCCTGCTGCCTGTGATCACGTGTCCAGGTAGGCTGCTTGAAATAATGAAGACAACACATAGAGAAGCAGAGACTATAGGAGAGAAAAACTCACGGATGTTTGTTGAATTCATGATTCCAGTCATCCCCAAATCACACGAGCATTTGTCCTTTCTGAGGTTCTGCCTCAGTTAGTTTGAATTGTATTTTACCTGCAACCAAAAATACAACCGAACAGATTCAACAGGGTTGAGGTTTTTATTTAGCACTGTATTAGTTCTCCATTGCTGCTGTTATAAAGTAAAATATACTTAGTTGCTTAAAAGAACACAAATTTATTATCTCACAGTTCTGCAGGTCAGATGTCTGAAATAGGGCTCACCTGGCTAAAAACAAGGACTTGGCAGTTCTGCGCTTCTTTCTGAAGGTTCTACAAAGAGTTTGTTTTCTTGCCTTTTCCAATTACCAGATGCTGCTCACATCTCTTGGCTTGTCGCCCTATTGCATCTTCAAAGTGAACAATGGCTGATTGAGTCTTTCTCACACAGCATCCTTCTGACACTTTTGCCTGCCTCTTCCACAATTAAGAACACATGATTAAGTTGGACTCACTCAACTAATCCAGGATAATCTCCCCATTTCAAGGTCACCCAATTATTAACCTTAATTCCATCTGCTACTTAAATTCCCCTTTGTCATGTAATACAAAATTTTCAAAGATTGCAGGGATGAGGACATGAACTTCTTTTGAAGGGCACCATTCAGCCTGCAATGGCACAAAGCATCAAAAAATAGAGGGAATGTAAGATAAAACACAATTTGCATATATATAATTCTAGCCTGAACAATAGCAATTTACTCAACATATTAATATTTAAGATAAATAAGAAAAATTATATAATTCATTCCTATAAAACAATTGTAAGCATTCACATTAGCCATTTTTTTAAAATAAAAGTTTTAGGTGCATTTTGTTTTCTTTATGTCTATGCATTTTTGCTAGTGATATTTGCTTTCTTATACATAATATGGAAGGTATGTTGAGTAAAACCCTGATAGAAATGTCAGTCATGGAAGAAATGCTAGATACTTTCTATGACTGCTACTTATGCAATGATTGATTCCCTTTAAAAACACGTTACTCCATATTGAATATTTCCAATGATGGAGACCTCATTATGAAAGAGTTTAATAAATAGCCAAATCTTTGGGCATTCAAGAAAGCCCTTATGACTCTGCTCCTGTTGGCTCTGCATGGTTTGTAATCTTTGCTGACAGACACGGAAAGGGAGACTGACATTCAAAGCTTGTATTCAATTTCTCACAGTCACAGCTGACTGCAACCCTGGAAGCCCGTGAGAAACATGGTCTCACTAAGAGGCTGCAGCATCACTGGCTCTGCCTCTGTAATTCTTTGCTTTGGTTCAAGAGGAGAATGCAGAGGAGTTCAGGAGTAGGCATTCTTTCGCTGCAGTACAAACAGCTTGAATTGATAAAGCTGTGTATTACTGTAGAGCACAGGCACTCTCTTACCCTTTTGTATCATTCGAAGCAACATACTTTACACAAATACATATTTTAAAAGAAGGTCAAGGTTATATTACTTCTACTGACTAATTTTGTTTCTGAGTCAGAACTTGCACAGTTACAGAAAATACCTACTCTCTTTCAGAATGATCATACTTGCAAACACAGTCAATAAGTAAGGTACAAAAAATTAGCACAAAATCTTTTGTTACATGAGTAGGAAGAAAAAAAAAAGTTTTGTTATGCTTAAAATTATATGCTTGTGTTATTTACATTATAAATTAAATAGTGGCTAGATTCTAGAACATTTATAAATGTATTTATATCTTATGGGAAATCCCAAAGTCAATAAAAATATGCATAAATGGAAACAATGACTTCTGATACGCTACAATGTAATATAAGAAACATCATTATTGTATTTCAGGAAATCTTAGAAACATTGAATGTGTTTATCATGACACTAATGAAACAAAAATAGCTAAACTTAATACTGATATTTAGGATATAATTTCAGGAAGTATGCCTTGATTTAGCAGCAGAAAACCCTGGATTTTAGTTCTGAATCTGCCATTTAAATACAATACATAATCCTATGCAAATAATAGGCTTGTAGTCTAGATGACACTGGACGATTATCAAAGCTCCTTTTTTCCTCTTTCTCTTTGCTTGCTTGTAGAAGATTTATATATTTGTGGAATATCTCTATTATTGCATTCGAACACGTCCTTGTGCACACATAAACACATACAGAGACACACTCCTATCTCAGTAACACTTATTCTTTAAAACAAACTGGATTAATTTAAAATGAGTTTCTTTAAGAGACACTGAGAACTCCAAAAAAGGTGGTGGTGTGGGTGGGGAAGGTAAGGGTTGGAAAAACTACCTATTGGGTACTATGTTCATTATTTGGGTAATGGGTTCACCAGAAGCCCAAACCTCAGCATTACGCGATATACGCATGTAACAAACCTGCACATGTACATCTTGAATCTGCAAAGAGAAAGAAACAGCATTTCTTAGATGTGACACTGTTGGTATTTGGGGCCAGGTAATTCTTTGATGGGGGTAGTAGTGAGGCTTTCTGGTTTATGGTAGAATGTTTAGTAGCATTTCTGACCTCTACCCTCTAGACAGCAGTGGCAACTTCTAGCCAGTTATGACAACTAAAAGTGTCTCCAGACATTGTCAAATTTCCCCAAGGGAGCAAAAATAATTACTAATTCAAGAGTATTGTCTATAAAATATTCTGCCATAAGAGAAAAAATTAGAAACTTTATGATTAAGATAAAAAACATCATAAGCCTTATAACACCTTGGACTTTAATTGCACAAAATCTTTACTAATACATTAATATATACCTGACTTACTATCCTTTTCTTTTTTTCTGGTTTTGCCTTTATCTTTATGGAATTAAGCAGTATGACAAAATTATAACCCCTTTCATCAGTGTTTTAAGCCTCCAATAATCAATTATTCAATCATTTATGAAACTCAGCCATTCTCCTTCTTTATTTCTAGTTAGATATTCACATAGTTTATGATTTTTTTTACTTTAAACATATGACATGTATTGCCTATTTATTATGGGCCAGGGAGTATGCTAATAGGTCTACATGTGTTACTATATTAAAGACTCTCCATTATCACTCTTGATTAGGACCTCTAATTTGGAATGCAACTGAAGGCCTGAAATGAATTAACTTTGATAAGGTCTCAAGGTTCTTCATGGCAGAACACAGGTTTGTATCAAAGCTGGTACTGTTTAAGAGTTGGCTATGTTTTTGCCTTGAGTTTGACTGATTGTACACTCATGTTTCTCCCTACAACAGTAAGCTTCATGAATACAGGGATGATGGATCTTTTTAATCAGCTCTGTGGTCTCTCCCTCTCTTGCTGCCCCTAGAAACTTACTTACAGACCCTGCTGAACTGAACTAATTTCCTCTAGCCAGGAATTACTCTGCCTCTTTTGGTCTCCAGACCCCAGAAATAATATTTTCCACTTCAGCTTCCTCACTTTCCCACACTGGAGTTAAGAGACAGAAATCACTGGATTTTGACAGCACAGCTTGGCTAAGTTGTAATTTTAATTCTGTGGTGCGCCCTACTGTTGGCCTTTTTCTTCCATGCTAAAATTCTTGCTGTTTTTAATAAACGTACCTTGGTCTGCTGCTCATTTAATCAGCACATATGGAAAACACCAGGAATCTTACTTTTAAAAATCTACTCCTCTTGAAGAAAATTTAAATAACCTTGCTGAAATCATCAGTTGGAAGCATTGAGACCCTTGGGGGAAAATGTGCTGTAAGGTGAGTATGATAATGCTGAAATGCTAAAAGAAAGACAAAGGAACTCATGTGGCACAGGAGAAATCAGAGCAGTACCCTCCAGCTTGAAAACTGTGAGCCAGAATTAAGTAAAAAACATCTTGCTAGAAAGGGAAAGGAATAAATCAAAGTATCAGGTGCAATAAAATAATACCTTGTTGACAGTGACTTGAACAATGAAAACATATGTGATCTATTCTCATAAAGTGTTCAGAGATAAGCAGAAGCAGGGCTGGTTAATAAGCCAAAAGATATCCGCAAGAACCATAGCTCATTTAATTTTTCTTCTTTGTGCATCCATTGTATTGGCTGCTTTTAATTCCATAATTTCAAGAAGGTGACAGCAATTCCAAGCATCACAAACTCTAGGCATGATAAGAGTCACAAAACAGCATCCAAAACCAGTGAAGGAAATCCTTGTAGAACCCCAGCTTTTTATCTTAGAGGAAAATCTTTTCCAGAAACCCTGGAAGATTTCTTCTTAAATCTCATTGGCCAGAAGCACAACTGTAAGCCAATCACTGGAAAAAGGGAATAGGAATACTGTAACTGGTCTACCTAATTGGTTGATTCATGGATCAACACCAGCATCTAACTTCCCTGACAACACTATCACATCATCCATAACAAAACTGAGGCCCTGTTAGCAAAGTAGAAAAACGAGAAATGCCTGTTAGTAGTCAATATTATTTGCCATAATGTACTTAATGTAATTAAACCCAAGCTGTTTATATATTAAATTTGTAAGCATTAAATTATAACTTTAACCTGCAAACAATACCTCAAATTTGCCCTACTATCACAATATAGCCTGGACAGAGTGTTTTGATGATAGGCCATAAGATACAGTATCTTGGGTTAACAAAATGATGGCTTTCTCAGTCACCAAATTATTAAACATACAGTTGAAGCTCCCTATGCCATCAGAAGAAAAATTAAATTCCTAATTTTAATCAGCAAGTGGATTTCTCTGCTTCATCTCAAATTGGACTAAATCAAAATGTGAGGCATATATCCTAGGCATTAAAATTTTTTAGCATTATATTCCCAGATAATACTGTGTGGCAACAAGGTTTGGAAACCACTGCCCTAGAGTAAAGGTGCTTAACCAGTTACTTTGGATTAGAAAAAGCTAGTAAGTGTAGTAGAAAATGAAGAAATTTTATGTGGCCTCATATTTAACCACTTTCTGCCTTAGGCCACTAGAGACTGAAATGTTTCTTCTCCTGAATTTTTCCTTTTTTCTTCACCTCCCTTTAATATCCTCTTGCCCCCCTTACCTCTTATCACAATTGCCACTGGTTGTCTGCCCTTATTACTTCTACTATCACCATCTGACACTCCCATTAAACTCCCTATACTAGCTTCTTAATGACTTCCCTTACATCTCCATAGGGAGCAAAGTCGTTGTCACTATCAGCATATACTGCCTTATGCATGGTGTTAAAAAAAATCCAAGGCCGGTCACAGTGGCTCACGCCTGTAATCCCAGCACTTTGGGAGGCTGAAGCGGGCAGATCACAAGATCAGGAGAGCAACATCACGGTGAAACCCTGTCTCTACTAAAAAAATACAAAAAATTAGCCGGGCGTGGTGGCGGGTATCTGTAGTCCCAGCTACTCTGGAGGCTGAGGCAGGAGAATGGCGTGAACCCAGGAGGTGGAGCTTGCAGTGAGCCGAGATCGTGCCACTGCACTCCAGCCTGGGTGACAAAGCGAGACTCCATCTCAAAAAAAAAAAAAAAGTCCAAAACAGATTGTTGAGATGTATGCGATAGAGAGAGGAGGCAGGGAAATTCTGGGCAGAAGAGGGTAGGTCCTTGGGAAAGAACTCCACCCTCACACCTGGAATCATGACCCAAATTGAGAACTTTATGTCCCTGTTTTCCGACTTGAATGTTGCCTTTTCCAAAACCATCCATGACCTGCCTCATCCCTAATCCTGTGCCCATAAAAACCCCAGGGTCTGCCAACAGAGGGAGGAGAGGAAGAAAAGAGGAAAAGCAGCCGGATGTTGGAGAATACTGCTGAACATCAAAGAGAGGCAGCTTGATTTCAGAGGGATGACTTGATGGCATGGCTTTGGAAAGGAGTGTGGCCATCCCTGGCCAGACTCCAGGAGAAGATCACTTTCCTGCTCCAGCCCCTTTCTAACTCCCTTTCCCACCAAGAGCCACTTTCATCAGCAATAAAATCCTCCATATTCACCACCGTTCAATTCATTTGTGTGACCTGACTTTTCCCGAATGTCGAACAAGAGCTTCGGTACCAAAAGTATGGATGCAGAAGGCTGTCACACTGATCCTTCACTGAGTTGTTAATTCTTGACTCATCTTTGAATGGCAAAGCTAAAAGAGCACTGACCGCAATATTACTTCTGGAGCTTTGGAGATCATGAGTACTCCTCACTAGATGCTGCTGTGGGGCCTGCATGGAGTTTCGCTCCTGCCAGCACTCAAAAGCACTCTCCCTGGCTCCTGTACCCACTCACCTATGTGCTCCCTCCCATGAGGGGTTGAGCACAAGAGGATCGAGTGAGTGGAGTCCACTTCTGCCAGTATCAAAGTGGCTGGCTAGTTCTAGTGCCCGTGCACTCCAGTTCCTGCCTGCAAAGGGGTCAGGAAAGATTTTCTGCTTAATTTGGATCTATTTCCTCCTATGAGTCAGTTATGCAGTTAATACTGGAGACAGCAAAATTGAATGGATTTGAAATTAGCTATTGTGTTAGTCCATTATCACACTGCTATAAAGAACTACCTGAGACTGGGTAATTTATAAAGAAAAGAGGTTGAATTGACTCACAGTTCTGCATTGCTGGGGAGGCCTCAGGAAACTTACAATCATGACAGAAAGTGAAGGAGAATCAAGCACCATCTTCAAAAGGCTGCAGGAAAAGGAGAGTGAGGGGAGAAGTGCCGCACTTTTAAACCATCAGATCTCGGGAAAACTTACTATCACAAGAAGAACTTTGGGGAAATCTGTCCCCATGATCCAGCACCTCCCACCAGGTCCCTCCTCTGACACATGGACATTACAATTAGGCTTGAGATTTTGGTGAGGACACTGAGCCAAACCATATCAGCTATTTTATGAAATTAGAATTTTTGAAATTCCTAATTGCTTATATGAGCATTTTATGGAAAGTAAGATTTGGAATGTATTATTTATTTGATTCCAAAATGAGTATGTCCTACAGTTTTCAAAAACAAAATGTTTAAAGGCATAAAAACAAATAGTTCTCTCCTTTGATTAATAACTACCTAAACCAGAGAGGCAGCATCATATGTTTACCGTGATTGAGACTACTGGGGCCTAGGTTTAAATCCCAACTGTTTACCATCTGTTGAACCAGGGCCAAGTTAATTAACCTCTTTTACTATTTGTTTTGACAGGTGCAAAATGGGTACATCACCTTTTTCTCAAGAATATTATGCATATTAAACAAGATGATCATATAAGCACTATAATCATTAACTAATTATTTTTATGTGTAGAGACAAAGAGGAGGTAGTCTCCGTAAAACAACAGATTTGAATTATTATTTGATATAGACCCATTAATTTTTTTAAGAAAATTAATATAAATGTGCTTCCCAAATACAGTTAAATAAAACGTCATCAATTTTTAAATTGCGAGGAATAAATTTAGTTTAAAATCTTATACAATTTATGTGTGATATTTGCAATCAAATGCTTGAGTTTAAAGGCAGAAAATTGACAAGATTATTTCCTCCCAGGAATCAGGTTCTTGATGTGAGTACTTGCAAACATGTGCATGTGATGCCCAGCTTTTATTTCTTAACCGAAATAATGAAATCTACTCAGGATTTAGTCCAAGCATAGATAACTAAAATAATTCCATACAACTCTGTTTGCTAAACAAAAATATAATTCACAATTTAGCCTCATCACCCCATGTTTATAAAATTAGTATATTCATATATGATAATTGTTAGTTAATTCATACATATTAAACAATTAGGATTACTCATAATTATTTAATAAATGAAGGTCAGAATAAAATTGAAAGATAGATTTAAAGAAACAGAGTAAGAAAGTGTAATAAGCTTTTGAACAGATTGGATCACTAATCACTACTTACTCTAATTTTAGTTATCCAATTTTGTTCCGTGGATAAGTTTCTTCTTTTCCCTACAGTAAAAGCAACATGGGGTTTTCATATTTTAACATACAAAAGCTTAAAAATTAGTATTATAGAAATCTTTCTTATTCCGATGTTACATTTAGACAAAAATATAGTATTTATGACTTCACTTCTGTATTGCTCTTTGCAAACTCGTATGTTTATCACAAGCTAAGCAATACATATACGTCTTTTTGTACTTAAAGAGACATTTTGTTTAGCCCTGTCACATCTATGAAGAAGGGTGGTAAATGAGACTTGGATTTGAAATATTGATGTATGTGAGTTATGGAAACGTGGAGATGGAATTTCAAACTCAACCACCCTGCTGTCTTTTTTTCCCTCACAGCAACAGCAGCACAGGACTCTCTCAGCCTTAGGCTCTGTTACGTACTGGATGCCTATGTCCCCCAAAATTCATATGCTGAAGCCCTAATCCTCGGTGTAATGGTATTCAAACATGGGACCTTTGGAAGGAAATTAAGTTTAGATGAGGTCACAAGGGTGGTACTCCTACGATATGGGTTGGATCTGTCTCCCCGCCCCAACTTTATGTTGAAATATACTGCTCCACGTTGGAGGTGGGGCCTGGTCAGAGGTGATTGCGTCATGGTGTGGATCCTACACGAATGGCATAGCACCATATTCTTTGTGCTGTTCTCCTGATAGTGAGTGAGTGAGTTCTCACAACATCTAGTTGTTTCAAGGAGTGTAGCACCTCCTGCTTCTCTCCCTTTTTCTTTCTCTGGCCATGTGAAGATGCCTGCTCCCACTTTGCCTCTCACCTCGACTGCAAGTTTCCTGAGGTCTCCCCTGAAGCAGATGCTGCCACACTGTGAGCGTAGAACTGTGGAACTGTGAGCCACTGAAACCTCTTTTCTTTATGAATACCTAGTCTCAGGTATTTCTGTATAGTAGTGTGAGAATGGGCTAGTACACTTCATAATGGGATTAGTTCCCTCATAGGATGAGAAAGAGATAGGAGAGCTTTTCTCTCCACCATGTGAGGATTCCTCAAGAAGATGGTTATTCGTATGCCAGGAAGTGAGTCCTTACAAAGAGATGAATATGCCAGTACCTTAATTTCGGACTTTTCAGTCTCTAGAACTGTGAGAAATAAATTTCTATTGTTTAACTTACTCAGTCTATGGTATATTATCTCAGCCAAAGCTAAGACAGGATTATACAAATGTATAATACATTTTCTTTTCTTGCTTTTATAAGAGTCGGGAAAGATATCAGTTGCCTTATCCAACCAGAAAAACTATTTTTAGGGCCTTCCTGCAGCAAAAATCATTTGGGCAACGTCCTCATGTCTGTGATAATTAACAATACTTTATTAAGTTTTTCTGACTTGGAGGCAGAGTGGAATGACCTATTCTTCTGAAGATAGTTATTGAAAGGCCTCAAGGTACCTTGACTGACAAACTAGCCAAGTCCCTAGACTTTCAGCCTTTTTAAATTGATGGAGAGAAGGCTTTCCAAGCAATGATCGAGAAGCATGTCTTAATATGTGCCAATACGTTCATGTCAGAGCTAGTCTTTCCATCTTAATCACTGTAACTCAGGAGTCTGAGGAGTCCGTGTGTTGCCATTTCTAGAACTCTCATTGACACTTACTTGCATTCATTTATGCCAAATTTCTGGGTTATTCCAGGTCCTTATAAATACATCTCTTGGATCAGCAATTTGATAAATGGAATTCAGCTTCCAACGAGTACTGTGATCATTTATAACAAAGCATTCTGCAGTTTATTTTCTGTAGCATCCTGGCTGTACTCCGGAGTTTAAGCCAGCAGTTTGTCATTAGGCAAAGAGGCTGTGTTCTTTTGGGATTTGGTCTGATATACAGTCTTGGATTTTTCTGGTGTGAAAGCCTGTTCCCTAAGATTTTCCTGTCAGTGCCCTTGCCTGGCAAACCTGTGAAATCTGTACTAAATGTTCTGTTTCTATCCAGCCTGGACATCTCCATAATTTCATACCTAATATCCACACATTTAAATTAAGAATCCTGCTCAATCAAAAACAAAACACCTTACAAATTTCTGGGAATCAAGAAACATCACTAGAGAAAGCCTAAAAACAATCTTTCTATGAGAACACCAAGAACTTTAGAAATATAGAAATCTGCTCTGCATGTGTGGATAGCTGTATGTCCTGCAGTCCTGACTCTGGGAGCCTGTTCACGAGTGACTGTGACGGTAAAATTATACTCTATAAACTGACTAGTCTTTATGGTCCTGTAAAAACATTAAAGTCCACAGCAAATTTTGATTGCTTCCTATAAATTGTGACAACCTCTGATAATCTAATTCCCATGAAGCTGTTTCAAACCTAAGAACAACCTTGAAGAACTTGCCTTGAAGAGCTTGAAAAAAAGACTGCTTTTCACCCTTTTCACCCTTTTCAGAATCATTACAGATGATTTTCTCATCCAGAAAACAATAATAAAATTTTCTTATTTTAGCTATTCCTTCTTATCTTTTGATATTAATATATATCCTTGCAAGGATGGCACACTTTAACTGTTCTACAGGTTCCATGCGTCTACCTACACAAAGGTCTTGTTTGTTTATTATTTTGTCCATCACATGAATTAAAATGGATACCTAATATCATTGAACTAATTTGCAATAAACTTTGGAAGCACTGGTACAATAAAACAGATCAAAATTTCATTAACCAACTATGCGAGGAACTATTATAGATGTCTCTTCAAAATGTCTTTTCAAAAGGATGGGCACCAATGTTGTAGCCTTTCAATTAAGATTCCCCCTCCTCAGGCTCAAAAAAGTAATTTTTCATATTATGTCCAGCCTACAAACACCCTGCTTTGTATCCAGTGTGAAGTCCCAAGGTATAAAACCAGAATATATAGAAAAGACACTTTCTATGCATTAAAGAACTGAAAAGACCCTGTTGTAAATGATATTGTCTTCTAAAAGAGAGATACTGTTCTTTTTCCTCAAGGGAATAAGAAAGGTATCATAACGTCTCTAATTCTGATCAGGAACTATGCTGATTGAGAGCTGGATGCAATTTAGATGTGGGTTGGTTTCACTCGAATTATTCTTGTTAGTGAAGTGTGTTTCTGCAAGTCTTTCAGTTGAGAGCCTGGAGGTCTCATCTACTCAGTCCTGAATGATGGAGGAAATTTATTTTGAACTTAATATTAACCATATAGCTTTTGTCTCCAACCAGCTTCAAAATTGGCAAATGCCATGAGAAAGAAGTTGGCCCCACCTCATTCCAGTTCTATGCAAATGGTAAAATCTTTGTGAAGTTCTTACGTCACTCAGAAGTTCAAGTCCAAAGTCTAAGGAATCCCAAGTGGAAAAGTGGTAAGTGGCTGTAAAATCTCATTGCTGTTTAGATTCTCTCTCTATGATTTCCACATCATGTCTGTTTTATCTTCAGGTTTTGGTCCTTGGAAATTCTTTGTTTCCTAAATTCTTGAGACTCTAAAAGATCACAAGCTACTTTAAAGAAGCTTTCAACCCAGATTCTAATCTCTTATCCAGTCAGACATCAATAAATATTTTAGAGAAAACCACCACGTGTTTGAGGATTCCCAGGTCTTCAGTTTTGTCGCTCCAGTTCTCCACAACCAATACAAGATTTGATGGCAACTCTTTCAGCAGGGTGCTCATGCTCTACCTGAGCTGAACCTCAATCCTTAGCCAAACTTCAATCCTTAGACTCGAACCTATACTCATAATAAGAAATACTCTGGGGAAAAACGGTCTGCAACTTTAGCTAAATTTTGGGAAGTATTATTTGTCTGAAATTTTGTCAACATAAAATTGTTTGCATCTATAATCACTGATGAGTTTAATTAAATTATTTTAGTATGTTACCTAGCTTTTCCCACAGTCTTTACTGGGAATATCAGTCTGCCGAAATCTACTATTTGTACTAAAAAGCAGAAATTCTACCAATGAGTTAAATTTGACAACCAAGTTGATTCACATCAATCTTACTCTATTTCTGTGTAATATCTGACACAATCTAGAAGCCTGCCTTGCGCTACTAATGCCTCCGTATTGTGAATTTTTTTTCAACATTCTGATTCTCTGTTTCTACTTACCCAATTGAAGTTTCTATTCCTCATCCTAATTCTTCCTTCAGACACTTACTCCTAGAGATCTCATTTTGTACCATGACTTCAAATTCTTTTGAGACATGTATGATGCTAAATCAACAGGTTCCATCCACATAGCTCTTCTTGAATATCTCAGTTTTACTCAAAATGTGAACTTCCAAAATCAACTCATTTTTTATCTTGAATTTATTTCCTGAATCCCCTATTTCAGTGAATACTATCCCCAGCATCGTACCTTCTTATGCTATTACGTATTTCCAACCTTCAATTATTCCAGGGCCCACAAAAAGTTGACTTTTTGATTAACTTGACATGTAAGGATTAATGATGAATCTAAGTGTATTAAATGGAACTTCAAATAATCAAAATGCAACTTAAAAGGAGTGTGTATCCTTTACAAGGATAGGGAGCACAGATTACAGCAACTACTTGTTTTCATTTTGAAGTCTTTATCTGTATTTTACCCAGGCCACAAGATCCTCAGGAACTTCCCCTGTATTTATATTGGAGGTATCTCCTGCTCCTCTGATACATGTTGAAGCAGAATAATTCCCTGACCCCTTCATGGGACTCATGACTGGATGCCTCATTTACTCAGCCTACTGCTCTGAACTCCTTGCAGGAGGAAGTGTGCAAGAAAACTAGGCAGGAACTGGAGTGCACAAGACCTGTGATAGGCCAGCCACTTCAGTGCCTGGCCTAGTGCAATCAAACTTCCCTTGCACAGATATGCTGTATTCCACCCTTCACAGGAGGGAGTGCATAGGTGAGTGGGTACAAGAGCCAGAGTGAGCACTTTTGGGCACTGGCAGGAGCGAACTCCATGCAGACACTGTAGCAGCGTCCAGGCAGGGTGCCTCCAACTCCCAAAGCCCCAGAGGGTGTGTTACAGTGCTCTTTTAACCCTGTCATCTGTGGACGGCTTCAGCGTTAACAGCTCAATGGGCCCTTTGCCTTTTTACGTGAGGTGGCCACCCTCTGCCAGCAAGGGCAAAGGGCCAATGTGACAACCTTTTGTGTCCACACTTGTGGCTCCCAAGTTCCTGTCCAGCATCCAGGAAAAATGAGGTCGCAGGAACAAATTGAAGGATGGTAAATGCAAGGGATTTTATTGGTGATGAAAGTGGCTCTCAGCAGGAAGGGCAGCTAAAAAGGAAATGGGGCGGAAAGGGATGAAGTTCTGCCATCTCCAGCTGGATTCTTCTCTGAAGTTATGCCATCAAGCTGTTCCTCTGAAGTCAAGTCACTTCTCTCTGATGTCCAGCCATGGTCCCTGATGTCCACTTTCTTCTCCTCTCTGCTGGCTGAGTCTGGGGCTTTTATGGACACAGGATGGGGTGAGGTGGTGCCATGGGTTGTTCAGGAAAAGACAACATTCGGGTAGGAAAACAGGGATATAAGTTCTCACTTTGGGCTGCAGTTTCAGACTTTTTGACTTGAGGGTGGGGTTTTGTCAGGGACCCAACCCTGCCTGCCTAGAATTTTTCTGCCTCCTGTCCCTATCAATGTCATATCAAGAGATCCCAGCCACCTACTTTTCTAAATACACATTGCCAAAAACATATGGCAATATATTTGGAAAAGGGAAAGTGTTAAGAATTTTACAAGCTAACATGGTAAATTAGAGAATAGGAAAATTATCCTAATAATAAAAGAATAAGAAAATATGTATTGATGTTTTTACTATGCAAAAACTTTGGTGGTCCCTTTTCCCCCAAAAGATAAACATTTATTAACATTAATAGACTCAAACCCAGTGCTGGTAGTTAATTAAATTTAGATCAGCAGATGAAATGTGAGTGGTCAATATTATTTTTATTAATTTATCATATTCTACTTACAAAGTAAGTATTTTCTACTTACAAAGTTTAAAAATAAATATATGAATATGTGATAGGAATAACCTCACATACATCTTTGAATTTATTGTGGAAGTATAAATACCTATAATATCTCCAGGGTGCAGCATTTAATTTTTATTTATTATTTCCATGGGAAATTGGAGCTGTAACAGTTTTCATGTAAAATATTCAATTAAAACAACCCTTGTGCAATAGGGTAGAAGGTAATATGGAATTTGGCCACTTGAATTCCAATGTAATGCCAGCAGTTGGAGAAATAATCAGAGTGTTTCTAAAATTCTACTGCTTCCAACATGAGGTAAATTCTCTCAGAACATCTTCTATCACCTGGCACCCATTAAACTCTTACTCAGATTGACAGATCAAAGTCGTAATTTATGTAAGGTTCATATAAACTAGTGTTAGCTCAGAGTCAGTATTTAATAGTTTTTGAAAAATTTGATTATTTTTTCCTCCATTGTTCGCCTATAAATATTAAATATTGCCACAATGATTCCTTAGGAAAAAGAAAATTCAAAAGGGCATAATGTTTCAAAGTCAGTCTGAGTCAGACTCTTGAGTCAGGGTGCTTGAGTCATTCTGCCTGGATCTGAATTCAGAATTCACTACTTTTGTAATATTTTCCCTAAGTGAAAAACCACCCTTCTTAAACTTGAATTGTGATTTCTATGTAATATGTTAACGCTACCTGACCAGTGAATTTATTTAATTAACTAAAATGATCCATGCAAATACTTAACACAAACACTCACTACATGCTAGCAAAAATAATAATAATCCTTAATTAATAGTAGACTCAAAATGTGACATTGAAATGTTAGTCAAAGATTTATCTTTCATGAACACTTCCCATTAACATTAGCCACTTTCAGCAAAAGGTTCATTCTTTTTCTTTGCTAATTTCCTTGTCTTCCCATCTTTTGTTAGAAATAATCAAGCAGTTGCCAGGCATGGTGGCTCATGTCTGTAATCCCAGTACTTTGGGAGGCTGAGGCAGGCGGATCACCTGAGGTCAGGAGTTAGAGACCAGCATGGCCAACATGGTGAAACCCCGTCTCTACAGCAACACAGAAATTAGCTGGGTGTGGTGGCAGGCCCCTGTAATCCCAGCTACTTGGGAGGCTGAGGCAGGAGAATCACTTGAACCCAGGAGGCGGAGGTTGCAATTATCCAAGATAGCACCACTGCACTCCATCCTGGGCGACAGAGAGAGACTCTGTCTCAAAATAAATAAATAAATAAATAAAAATTAAAAAGAAAATAAATAAATAAATAATCAAGCAGTTTCATTTGCTACTTTTGGAAATAGTTTTTTTTTTTTTTTTCTTTTTGGAGGAAATTGAGCTGTAATTCTTTTAAGCACATGTTTCCCTATTGTGAATGAAATAATATATTTAGTGTTCAGTTCTTCTGGGTCAATGATCTAGCTATTTCTTTCTCATCTAAATTTAGCTTTTTTAATCCAAAGTTTTTCCTATCAGTCCCCTACTCCCAAAGTGTAATTTTGTATTTCATTATAGGGACTGTTAATGGTTTCATTTGATCTCAACACTATATTTATCTTGGGCTTTGCTCTACCTCTAAAATGCAGTGGGCTAATTTTAGGACTCTACTGAAGGGTTGAAATGTGTTATTTCTAAGTGTACCTTTGCAGCAAGTTTTAATGAATAATAGAATTTAGTATTCAATCTCTGTAGTTGGTTATAACCATTATTAAAATACTATATTATTTAGAAAAATCTTTACATTTAAAATGTTATATACATTTTCTAAAAAGTGATGTATACACCATTCAAATTTACTAACCTACATCTTCCTGAAATGACCTACATTATCTAATTTTGTTATATTCTTAGTTTTAAAAAAATCAATAAAATTTGATCTGTTGTAGAAATTATTATCAATTTATTTATATATAGACATTTCACTCTAAATGTGCTTTAAATGATCTTTTGAATATATACATAGATACAGGTTTTTATAAGCCATGCACCTTTATGTCCACAGAGAAATGACTTTCCCCTCTTCAGTTTTCTTTCATTCTTTTGGTCAAGTTCTTACATATTTGAGCTTCTATTGGAGAATTTTTCAGCTGTCAGCACATAAGAGGAGCCGTTGAAATGCACTAGAGCCAGCCAATTCAAACACAAGTGAAGGGGGTACTGACAATATAAATGTGAGTCATTAGAAAAGTCATAAAAGTCTCAATTTAGGAAATTACTCATCATTAGGTATATACAAAAATGATATAATTAAACTAAGAATTACCATAATTGTCGAAAAATAGTACTGTGCCAAATGTGTACAGTTGCTTTGTATTTGGCAGCACTGACATTGCAATTTGGTGGTGAAAAAGATGGGCTACATTATATCATACACACATATACAGAATTACATATAAACAAACACACACCAAATGATCCCTGCCATGTGTTTATATTTTGAAAGTAAAACTTTAAAAGTTTTAGCACAGAATATATGATAATAGGCTTATCATATTCAAGTTGCTTAAAATTTCTTCAAATAACTGAAAATAGACAAACATAAAGGAAACTATTATACATGCAACTACATTGAATTGAAATATTTCTATATCTCAAAATTCACACTACAATACAAATAAGAAAAATATTTTAATATGGAAAACTTCTAAAGGCAAGAAACTAATATATATACATACATATATATATATATTTTTCTGCATGGTGAAAAGTAAAATAAGCGGTGCATGGTGGCTCATGCCTGTAATCGCAGCATTTTGGGAGACCAAGATGGGTGCATCTTGAGGTCAGGAGTTCAAGACTAGCCTGACCAACATGGCGAAACCCCATCTCTACTAAAAATTAAAAAAAATTAGCCAGGCGTGGTGGCATGTGCCTGTAATCCCAGCTACTCAAGAGGCTGGGGCAGGAGAATTGCTTGAACCCAGGAGGCAGAGGCATTGCAGTGAACTAAGATCACGCCACAGCACTCCAGCCTGGGCGACAGAGCAAGACTATGTCTCAAAAAAAAAAAAAAAAAAAAAAAGTAAATTACCCAATATGCAACTGACAGTGAATATGAGAAAAAATGAATTAATAAAAATTATTAAAATGTTGGTGAACCTTATTAGAAATAAAATACATGCAAAGTAAAAACACAAAAATATAATACCACACTCCTTAATATCCCTCTTCTACAAATAGTCATGAAGCCGACATTTTTAATTATGCCTCCTTTGTTCCATCATCCAATTTCTGTTTACCTTACAATCTATAAAACGATACAGATGAAATGGTTTTTGATCTGATGTAGTCATCAGGTAATCTTCACTCCTAAATATGAGTCTAAATTTAATATTTTTTTCTGAAAAAAAGTCAGTAAGATTGAAAGGTCATGAATTTTTCAAAACCTATTATTAGCCCTATTACGGGCTCTTTCTTAGAGAATCATCTATGAAAACTCAAAATAATATATATTCCGTGGTTTTATATGTACTTTAAAAAATTAGGTCAAGTTGATTAATAGTGTTCAAATATTTTCTGCCATTATTCATTTATTCTTGATCTAGTTGTTCCATGAATTATTGAGACAGAAATGTTAAAATCTCTAGCTGTGATTGTGAATTTTTATGTTTATCAATTTAGGTTGTCAGTTTTTATCTCAATATTTTAAAAAACTCTGATATGTACATACATATTTAGGACTGTTATGTTTTCCTTGTGAATCAACTCTTTATATCATTGTAAAATGTTCTTTGTCTCATAATACACTTGATGTTCAATGTGTCTATTAATATAGCCACATCAACTTCCTTCTGCTACCCTTTTCATGATACATGTTTTCCTTATGCTTTTCCTTCTAGACTACCTTTTTATTGTCTCTGTAAGACAGAATACAATTAGATCATACTCTTTTACTTAGTGTAATAATGTTTGACAATTTAAGAATTTTTAGTACACTCATAGTTAATGTAATCATCATATGATTGCCTTTTATTTTATTTTTGTTCCATTTCTTTTTAAATCAATTTTCCTTCTGCCTAGTTGTTTCCTTTTAATTATTTAAATATCTTTAGTATTCCATTTATAAAGTTATATTGGTTTTCATAAAACAAAATATTCTGTATTATTAAATTAGCAATTGTTCTGTGAATTGTAATAGTTATGCTTAAATTACTACAGTCTATTATGGTTGTAATTTTATGTACTTCTACATCCACATTAAACTCAACAACACAGTGTTATTGTTTTTGTATTAATCAGCTATTTCAAAGTGATTGCTCATCGTTCCTTCCATGGTTCAGAATTGCAATCTGACTTTACTTCATCCTATAGATCTTAATTTAAAATTTCTTGTGTAGATATGCAGGTGAAAATTCTCAGCTTTGGCTGATTTGAAAATACATAGATTTTGCATTCATAATTTTTACTTAACATACAATGTTCCATTGACTTTTGTTTATTATATAAAAATATCATTCTATTACCTTTTGACATTCATTCATTTTGATGAATATCAATCGTATTATTTCTTTGGCATTTAAAGAAAATATCTTTGTGTTTCTGCATATTTAGGAATTTTTAAAAGTTTTTTTCCCTAAAACATTGGATTCTGGCATAAAAGCAAGCACTAGAAGAAAATAGACAACTATATATGTAATGAGAGTGCAGGTAAGATTTATCAAGCTCCAAAGGTATGTGTTAACATATTAAGATAGGATGAAATTCAGGACCTATTTCTAAACTGTAAAGCTGGAGATACTAAAATTATTTGGCCCTTCAAAAGATATGTTTACATTCCAGAAATACTAGAGTGAGAAACTGAGATTCTTTCCATCTTATCTCCAAGGAGCAAATATTTTTCCCCTTTGTTTCAAGAGGAGGGGGTATCTGTCTCTTTCTTCTACTAAAAATACCAAGATTCATTTTTTTCACCATTCATCACCTATATGACAGACTCTTTTATGTAGAGTGTGACAACTAGTTCATATTGTTTTTCCCTAGGCATAAGAACCAGTGTATTGTGCACCGGAACAATTACCACATGAGTAATAATTAACAGGTAAAAATATAGATTCAGAAAAAAATAAAGATAATTATTTAAAACTAACAATTTCCCATTATCTCCATGCTGCTTTAAAGACTTTAAACTTATTTTTATTTTCTATCAATAAGCTTATGATGTGCCTAGGCATAATTTCCTTTATATGGTTAGCTCTTTTGCCCTTCGCCAACATGTAAACTGTTGATTTTCATCAAATTCAGAAGAAAATGTAGCCTTTTTTTCAGATGCTTTCACTGTCCCTATTATACTTTCATATTTTTCTGACTTTCAAATTGCATACTTTTTTTTTTTTTTTTTTTTTTTTTGAGATGGAGTCTCAGTCTGTCTCCCAGGCTGGAGTGCAGTGGCGAGATCTCAGTTCACTGCAGTTGCCACCTCCCAGGTTCAAGCAATTGTCCTGCCTCAGCCTCCCAAGTAGCTGGTATTACAGGCGTGTGCCACCACACTCAGCTGCCTTTTGTATTTTCAGTAGAGACAGGTTTCACCATTTTGGCCAGGCTGGTCTCAAACTCCTGACCTCAGGTGATCCGCCCGCCTCAGTCTCCCAAAGTGCTGGGATTACAAGCATGAGCCACTGTGCCCAGCCACAAATTGCATAAATGTTAAAGTACTTTATCTTTCCCTACAGTAAAAACATCTGTTTTCACATATTTTTTTCAGCCTTTCTCGTTCAGCTTTTCAGACAGGGTAGTTTTATATTGGTCTACCTGCCAGTTAAATCACCTTATATTTTCCTGCAGGTTTAAAGCTACTGTTAATGTTAGCTAGCAGTTAATTTCATTTTGAATAGTAAATTTTTCTCCTTTAGAATTCCTAATGTTTTCTATCATTTTAATTTTTAACTGGTTGCTCATTATGAACATCTTTTTAAATCATGAAACATAATTATAAAAGCACACACACACACACACACACACACACAGTCCCTGACTTATGATGGTTCAACTTAAAATTTACTTTATTTTTGAGACAGGGTCTGATATGGTTTGGCTGTGTCCCCACCCAAATCTCATCTTAAACTGTAACTCCCACAGTTCACACCTGTTGTGGGAGGAACCTGGTGACAAGTGATTGAATTATGGGGGCAGGTCTTTCCTGTACTGTTCTTGTGACAGTGAATGAGTCACATGAGATGTGATGGTTTTTAAAATGGGAGTTTCCCAGCATAAGCTGTCTGTTTTTGCCTGTTGCCATCCATGTAAGATGTGACTTACTCCTCCTTGCCTGCTGCCATGATTGTGAGGCATTCCCAGCCATGTGGAACTGTAGGTCCAGTTAAACCTGTTTCTTTTTTAAATTGCACTGTCTCTGGCGTGTCTTCACTAGCAGCATGAAAATGGACTAATACAGTAAATTGGCACCAGCAGAGTGGGGCATTGCTGAAAAGATACCTGAAAATGTGGAAACGACTTTGGAACTGGGTAACAGGTAAAGGTTGGAACAGATTGGAGGAGTCAGAAGACAGGAAAATGTGGGAAAGTTTGGAACTTCCTAGAGAGTTGTTGAATGACTTTGACAAAAATGCTGACAGTGATATGAACAGTAAGGTCCAGGCTAAGGTGGTCTCAGATGGAGATGAAGAACTCTTGGGAACTGAAGCAGAGATGACTCTTATGTTTTAGCAAAGAGACTGGCGGCATTTTGCCCCTGCCTTAGAGATGTATGGAACTTTGAACTTAAGAGAGATGATTTAGGGTATCTAGTGGAAGAAATTCTAAGCAGAAAAGCATTCAAGATCTAACTTGGGTGTTGTTAAAGGCATTCAGTTTCATAAGATAAGCAGGGCATAAAAGTTTGGAAAATTTGCAGCCCAACAATGGGATGGAAAAGAAAATCCCATTTTCGGAGAAAAAATTCAAGCCAGCTGCAGAAATTTCGATAAGCAAAGAAGAACCGAATATTAACCTCCAAAATAATGGGGAAAATGTCTCCAGGGAAAATGTCTCCAGGGCATGTCAGAGATCTTCACAGTAGCCCCTCCCATCATAGGCCCAAAGGCCTAGGAGGAAAACGTGGTTCTGTGGGCTGGACCCAGGGTCGCTGTGCTGTGTGCAGCTTAGAGACTTGGTGCTCTGAGTCTCCGTTGCTTCAGCTGTGCCTGAAAGGGGCCAAGGTAGAGCTCAGGCTGTGGCTTCAGAGGGTGCAAGCCCAAAACTTTGGCAGTTTCCACATGGTGTTGAGCATGCAAGTACACAGAAGTCAAAAAATTGAGGTTTAGGAACCTCTGCCTAGTTTTCAGGGGATGTACAGAAATGCCTGGATTCCCAGGCAGAAGTTAGCTGCAGGGGTGGAGCCCTCATGGAAAACCTCTTCTTAGGGCAGTGTGAAAAGGAAATGTGGGGGCAGAGCCCCCATACAGAGTTCCTGCTGGGGCACCACAAGGTAGAGCTGTGAGAAGAGGGCCACTATCCTCCAGACCCCAGAATGGCAGATCCACCAAAGCTTGCATCCTGCACTTGGAAAAGCTGCAGACATTCAATGCCAGTCCATGAAAGCAGCCAGAGGGAGCCTGTGCTCTGCAAAGCCACAGGAATGAAACAGCTCAAGACCATGGGAACTCATGCCTTGTATCAGCGTGACCTGAATTAATGTGAGACATGGAATCAAAGGAGATAATTTTGGATCTTTAAGATTTGACTGCCCTGCTGGATTTCAGACTTGCATGGGGACTGTAGTCCCTTTGTTTTGGCCAATTTCTCCCATTTTGAATGGCTGTATTTACCCAATGCCTGTACCCTCACTGTGTCTAGGAAGTAACTAACTTGCTTTTGATTTTACAGGCTTATAGGCAGAAGGGACTTGCTTGTCTCTGATGAGATTTTGAACTCTGGACTTTTGAGTTAATGCTGAAATCAGTTAAGACTTTGTGGGACTACTGGGAAGGCACGATTGGTTTTGAAATGTGAAGACATGATATTTGGGACAGCCAGGGGTGGAATGATATGGTTTGGCTGTGTCCACCCAAATCTTATCTTGAATTGTAACTCCCACAATTCCTGTGTGTCATGGGAAGAACCCAGAGGGAGGAGATTGAATTATGAGAGTGGGTCTTTCCTGCACTGTTCTCATGATAGTGAATGAGTCTCACGAGATCTGATGGTTTTTACAAATGGGAGTTTTCCTTCACCAGCTCTTATTTTTTTTTGGCTGCTGCCATCCATGTAAGATGGGACTTGCTCCTCCTTGCCTGCCACCATGATTGTGAGGCCTCCCCAGTCATGTGGAACTGTAAGTCCAATTAAACCTCTTTCCTTTTTAAATTACCCAGTTTCTGGTATGTCTTTATCAGCACCATAAAATGGACAAATACAGAATCTCATTCTGTCATCCAGGCTGGAGTACAGTGGCACAATCCTGACTCTTTGCAGACTTGACCTCCTGGGTCCAAACATTCCAACTCAGCCTCCTGAGAAGGTGGGACCACAAATGTGCACTGCTATGCCTGGCTAATTATTATTTTTATTATTAATTATTTTTAGTAGAGACAAGGTTTTTCTATCTTTCCCAGGCTGGTCTTGAACACCTGGGCCCAAGCAATCCTTCTGCCTTGGTTTTCCAAATTTCTGGGATTACAGTATGCTCTAGTTCCCTCAGGCATAACTGGAAAATGTTCCTAGGTAGAAGACTCAGATGTTCTTGTGACTTACTTCAGTTATTTTTCTTTTCTTAAGGGTCAAAAAATTTCACTGCCCTTTATACCATGTTTGAAAACATTTTTGTCCAGTTTCATAGATGTTTTCAGCAACAGGGCAAGTCAAGTACAATAATAGCTAAAAGAATTTCCAGGAACTGATTTAAAAATGAATACTAATTATTAGCAATAGATGTTCTGGCATTACCCTCAATCCCACACCTTCACTATAATTATTCTCTTGGGGCTTGCCAGAACTCCATACCACACCTTTGTTTGATGAAGGCACTCAAATTTAATGGAGTTTGTTACACTGTAAGGAGCAACTGGCAAAATATCTCACACAACATGGATCTTCTGCAGACCCTCTTTTTGTTTGTTTTTAGGTCACATTGAAACATTATTACTTTGAATTAATCCAGTAAAAGGGTGATAACAGGATGCCCAGATATAGGAAGTATTGCCTCCGTAGTTGAAGGTGATCCACAAAGTACTGTTTCCCTTTGTACATGTGCAAGTGCAGCATCTCTTATCTCAGTTAAATTAAATATTTAATTTATTTAAATTTAACATGTTATCAATCTTATCAGAATTGATTCTTCAATCCTACTAGTTTTTATTTGTTTTATCTGTCTTTCACTGTTTTTTTCCTTCTGTTCTGCTAGACCGATTTCATTTCATATTCACTTTGTCTCTTCTATTTGCATATCAGATATACATTTTGTTTTATTTATTAATTTCTAATTGGTTAGTCAGGGAATTGAAATATGCATGCTAGACTCATCCTGCCTATGAAGAATAATATTGTACCACTTCACATGCAATGTGATAATATAAACCCCTGATACTCCTACTAGTCCTGCTTCTTCTTTGTATAATTTTTGTCATACATTTTGTTTCTACATATGGAATGGGCTCCACAATCCATTGTTAGTATTTGTGCTTTAAGCAGATAATTATATTTTTGAAAAGTAAGGAATTATGGTAAAATCTCTTTTGTGTTTACTCATATATTTATCATTTTTAGTGCTCTTCCTTCTTTATACACAACCACTTTCCTTCTGTATCATATTCCTTCCTCTGAATATAGTCCTTTAATATTTCTTGGAGGAGTGAAGGTTTGTTAATAAAATTTTTTTGTGAAGATTTGGTTGATCAAATGTATTTTTATAAAACTTTCATTTTTAAATGTTTACAATCACAATTTTTAACCCTTGTATGCTAATTTTAGCATCTCTGTCATCTCTGAGTTTGTTTCGATTATTGTTTTAATCTTTGTTCTGGTTCACATTTTACTTTTTTTTGTTATGCTGCTGCAGGTCTGGATTTTGTTGATTAGCTTTAGAATGTGATGGATTTTTTGTTGTTCATTTTCATTTTTGTTGTGCTTTTTTTCTGACAGTAAATTTACTAGTGGATCAACTTGTTCCACTTGAGGGCTGTTTTCAGTAGTGATTATCCACATATTAAATAGCCTTCACTCTAGAACTAGAATTGCCCACAAATTGTGAATCCTCAGTTGAGTACAGTCATGCCTCTGTTCTGCTTGGTTGAAACCTCTGTTTCTCAATATTGCACAATCTTCAGGATATTCATTAAACTCAGAGCTCCCTAATCTCACGAAGTTTCACCCTGATCATTTAACTTGGTAAATGGCTGCATAACAGCTGCCGAAATTGTGTTGATTTGTTTCAGCAAAGGAACTAAAATTACAGTGCACTTAATTTGCAATCATCATCTGATTAAGGTTTTGATAATTTGTCATTATCAATGACCCATCTGTCTTTGCCTCAGTCAGATGGGTGATTTCAAGGGAGAATGTGGAGACATAACCAAACATGCATTTTTAAAACCTTTCCTGTTAGCACTAATCTCTACAATTTCTCTATGGATTTGCTACAGTTCTGTGTTTACTCTCTTGATAAATCTTGAGGTGAATGGTTCCATGAGCTGTGCTTGGTTCTTCCTTTCATGTCATTCTTTGCCCAGTTTCTTCCACCTATGAGACTATAAGTTCAAAAACAAGTTACTTCCAAGACACAATGGCTGTACGCACATTGGGCAACATTCCCATTAAAAAAGGAGAAACAGGGACAACAGCTCTCACACCAGTTCAAAATTCAGCAGGGCAGACCTAAAAGCTCCAAAATAATCCTTGACTCTGTCCCACATCTTGGGCACGCTGGTGTGAGGAGTGAGCCCCAAGGCCTAGGCAGCTCCTCCCCTAAGGCTTTGCTGGGTACAGCTCTCATGTTTGTACTCACAAGCTGGAATCTGGTGCCTGTGGCCTTTCCATGCTGAGACTGCAAGATGCTGGTGGCTGTACTATCTTGGGGTCCGGAGGGCAATGGTCCTCTTCCTACAGCTTCACTAGGCAGTACCCTGGTGAGGACTCTGTGGCGGGGCAGGGGCATCCAACCCAAAGTTCCCCTTAGCGCTGCTTTAGTAGAGGCTCTCTGCACAGATTTCACCCCTGTAACAGGCTTCTGCCTGGGCACTCAGATTATTTGACAAACCTACATTTCCTCCTCTGAAATCTAGGTAGAAGCTGCCAAGTTGCCTCTACTCTTGTATTCTGCATTCCTGCAGGCTTAACACTACATGTAAGGACCAAGGCTTATGGCCTGCACTCTTCTAAGTGGTAACCCAAGCAATATCTGGGGCCCTCTGAACCACACCTATAGCAGCCAGGATGCAGGGGGCAGCATCCCAAGGTAGCATAGGGTGGTGTGTCAGGCCTGGCCCCCCAAACCATTCATTCTCTCTCGGCTCTTGAGCTTGTAATTGGAGGAGTGGCCTGGAAGATTTCTGAAAGACCTTCCAGGACTTTTTTTTTCTATTGTCTTCAATATTAACACCGGGTTTTTTTTTTAACTTATGCTAGTCTCTCTAGCAAGTGGTTGCTCCACAAGTTGCTTTGATTCCCCCTCTTTGGATTTTTCTACTGAAAAATCCTTTTTCCCTCTCTGCCACAAGGCTGGGCTGTGAATTTCCCAAATGCTTATGCTCTGCCTCCCTTTTAATTATAAGTTACAACTTTAAGTCATTCTTTTGCTCTGGTATGTCATTATAGGTTGTTAGAAGCAGCTACATTACATCTTGAAAGCTTTGCTGCTTAGAAGTTTCTTCTGCCAGGTACCCTAAGTCATCATTCTTAAGTCCAACAAATCTCTAGGGCATGGACAGAATGCATACAAGTTATTTGCTAAGGTGTAACAAGGGTGATCCTTGCTCCAGTTCACAATAAATTACTTAATTCCATCTAAGACTTTGTCGGTCTGGTCTTTACTGTCCATATTTCTATCAGCATTGTCGTTATAACCACTTAACCAGTCTCTAAGAAATTCCAATCTTTCATCTTTCTGTCTTTTCTCCTGACTCTTCCAACCTCTGCCCAATACCCAGTTGCAAAACCTCTTCCACACTTCCAGGTATCTTTATAACAATGCCCTACTCCTTGGTACCAATTATTTGTGTTAGAGTCCATTTAGCATTGCTATAAAGGAATATCTGAGGCAGGGCAGTTTATAAAGAAAATAGTTTCATTTTGACTCACAGTTCTGCAGACTGTACAACAAGTATAGTGTTGGCATCTGTTCCTGGTGAGGGCCCCAGAAAGCTTACAAGCAAGGTGGAAGGGTAGGGGATGCAGGCATGTCACATAATGAAAGAGGGAACAAGAGAGAGGGGAAGATGTCCCAGGAGATTTCAAATAACCACCTCTTATGTAAACTAATAGAGTTAGAACCCACTCATTTTGTGAGCTAAGCACCAAGCCAGTCATGAGGGATCTGCACCTATGACCCAAACATCTCCCACTAAGATCCACCTCCAAGACTAGGGATCCCATTTCAATATGAGGGTTGGAGGGGACACACATTCAAACTATATCACCATGTAAGCTCTCTGCTTAGACAATCTGGTGAGGGCTATCATGTTTTAAGTGTCTAGTTATTATCTCCATGTACATTCCTTGTAATTTTCATATGAGAGAAAACATGGCGTGGTAGGATGTGTCCTGAGGAGAATAATCATCACCTCTAACCTAGTTGTAATATTTAAAGAGTTAAGGATCACCAAAGTAGTTTATCTTACGTAAGTTTAGAAGAGCTTCCTCCCCTAATAATAGAATTTCAGGTAGGTTTGTGGTTACACTGTCTGTTTCCTCATTATTGATGCAAATATTCCCATTGTATACTTCTGTGTCATGCTCTTTCTCTGCTAATGTGCTTCCTCACCATAGAAAACCAGGGAAGGGTAAATATTTACTGTGTGTATCTAAGAAATCCCCAAAATAACTCTACATGAAAATTGAGGTTACCTATATGTCCATATTCTGGCTACAAGTGGAGAGAGTAGAGTACAAAGAATCATTTGCCCAATGGCCTGATGCTCAGACACCGAGCTGTAGCCCATCATCACTTTTGTATGTATACCATTTGCGAGGAGTCAGTCGCGTGGCAACACGTAAGAGCAAAGGAGCTAGGGAAAGGCAGTCTAACCAGCTAACTGTATGTAGAGGTATCACTCTGCTGCCACTCTGGAAGAAGGAAATAACTATAAGTCACTACACTATCGCTTAAGATATAAACTATGAAATATAAATATACTTAAAATGTCGGCCGGGCGCGGGGGCTCACGCCTGTAATCCCAGCACTTTGGGAGGCGGAGGTGGGCGGATCATGAGGTCAGCAGATCGAGACCATCCCGGCTAACATGGTGAAACCCTGTCTCTACTAAATATACAGAAAATTAGCCGGGCGAGGTGGCGGGCGCCTGTAGTCCCAGCTACTCGGAAGGCTGAGGCAGGAGAATGGCGGGAACCCGGGAGGCGGAGCTTGCAGTGAGCCGAGATCACGCCACTGCACTCCAGCCTCGGTGATAGAGCGAGACTCCGTCTCAAAAAAAAAAAAAAAAAGTCATGTGTATCCATCTCTAATCGTTTTTTCTTTTCCTCATCCCATATGTATTAAACCACTCTTCTGATACTGGTATATACTATTTTCATAATTTGTATAAATTTTACGTTCACAAATATTTAAGTTTTTATCTAAATAATTTGATATATATTTACAAAATTGAAATGTAAAACATATATACATACTTAAATATATTTACAAAATTTAAACATTTTTTTTATCTATAATTTGTGTGTGTGTGTGTGAGACGGAGTCTCACTCTTGTCTGCTTGACTGGAATGCAGTGGCACAATTTTGTCTCATTGCAACCTCTGCCTCCTGGGTTCAAGAGATTCTCTTGCCTCAGCCTCCCATGTTGCTGGGACTACAGGCGCCTGCCACCAGGCCCAGCTAATTTTTGTATTTTTTTGTAGAGATGGGGTTTCACTGTCTTGGCCAGGCTGGTCTTGAACTCCTGACCTCCAATGATCTGCCCATCTCAGCCTCCTAATGTGCTGGGATTACAGGAGTGAGTTGCCATGCCTGGCCCAATACAATTTTATAGATACATATTTTTACCTACAAAAATTAAAATATATAATGTATAAATTTTAAATATGTACTTACATTTATTATGTAGTTATACTTAATATATATTTTAAATTTAAATATATTTATATTGTTATAGATAAAATTTAAACAAAATTTATAAATTCAAAATTTATGGAAATTATGGAAATGATTATGCCAAAATGAGAAAAATGGCTTACTAATATATATGGTATGAGGAAGGGGAAATCAATCAGAGATGGATACACATCATGTTTTAAGTACATTTATGTTTCATATTTTATATCTCAAGTGATATGTTAGTTTCTGATTGGTTCTGTAACAAATGAAAGTTATTGACTTATATAACAAACATCTATTCTCTTACATATCTGGAGGTCGGCAGCCTAATCAATGTTTTGACTGTGCTGTGTTTCTTCTAGAGGCTTCAGGAGTGAGTCTGAATCCAGGTCTTTTCCAGTTTCTAAATGCTACTTGCATTCCTTGTTTTTGCTCCCTCTTCCATGTCCAAAGTGCATCATTCCAGCAACTCTTCTGAATTTGATGTCCTCCCCTATTATGAGGACCTTTACGATTATATTGAAACTAGAGTAACTATCACAGCCCCAAATCCTTAACCCAATTACTGCGGCAAAGTCCCTTTTACTATGTAACTTAATACATTCACAGGTTCTAGGAATTAGTGTGTGGATATCTTTGTGGGGGTACATTTTTCATATATTTACAGACATATTATTCTTTTTTTTTGAACATGCCTTTTAATACAATGTAACTGTAAAGATGCCTTTAATACAATGTAACTGTAAAGATGTCTTTAATAAAAAATCAGAACAGGTGAGTATATAAATCAATGAGTGACTTGGCATAGTAAAATTAATCATATTGATGTCCAGTTAGGTTCATCAACATATGTGAGGTGTAGCTAACTTTTAAGTAAATGTAATTAATTTGATAAAATTTAATGAGATAAAAGGAGTTTCATGAATTCCATAGGTGAAGAAAAGGAACAATCAATGAACACTGCATAGCCAAATCATCATAATTAAAGTTAAAAGGTGTTATATATTAGGTTGAATTGTGTTCTCTCATGAAGACGTTGAATTCCTAATCTCAGAATATGACCTTATTTGGAAATAATATCTTTACAGAGGTAATGAGGATATGATTATCATTAGGGTGGACTCTAATCCAATATGATTTTCATCCTCTAGAAAAATAGAAATATAGACCCAGGGACAGCTTTGCACAGAGGGAAGATAATATGAAGACACTCAGGGCAATTTTATGTAAAAATGAAGGAATTGGGCGATGCATCTACAAGCTAAGAAACACCAAAGACTTCCTGATAACAATCAGAAGCCAGCAATATGAAGAGAAGTATCTTGCTTCTGGTTTCAGAGAGGGTGTGGCCCTATTTGGGGACTTACACCTTGATTTTGGACTTCTAGCAACCAGAACTGTGTAACAAGAAATATTTGTAACTCAAGGACAAAAAATCTGACATTTATGGTACAAAGTGCTTTTCCAAATTGAAATGAAAGTAGAAAGGCATTCAAAAGTGATAAATAAATAATTATCTAATGAAGAAGTATAAGTATCTCATAATTATATGATGTAATATGGCTAATTTTGTTCACAATAGGGGAAATGCAAAATAGACGTGTTACTGTGTCATTTTTAACTTTTCAGACTGGCAAAAACTCAGCATATGATAACATATTCTGTTAGTGAGTGTATAGGCATCAGATCACCACCAAGTTCATATGCCTGTTGCACAGTATATATCAATACACCACAATAGCAAAATTTATGGCAAATAAAGAGTTTAATGATTGCAGGGTGTCTGCACAAGAAGATGGGAGGAACCCTCAATTCTGCCTCATTGAAAAGTTCTGGCTTGGAATTTTTAAGGGGATCATGGTGTGTGAGGGGATGGAAAATTGGAGTCATTGATTGATCAGGGTAAGGAAAATGAAATAATCAAAATGTAGAAATGCATTATTTGGTGAGTCAGCTTCTTGTGGGGTCCTTCAGCCTAGCTGACATCAGCAGTTTCACTGGTATAGAGGACCTCAATAACGTCTCAAACTGAAAATGTAACTTTTACAATGCTTAAGTTGTTATCTATAGAGCAGATAACTGGAACTATAATCTTGTAACAGGGACTGCCTGATTCTGCGGGAACAGGCAGCAAACAACTAGGAGGAAGCAGGTCAGAGAGCGAGCTGATTCAGCGATTAATGTGCTGTAAGCTTGGTTTATTTTCATTGCTCCCTCTTTCTCCTTTTCTGATGAAGTTTATAAAGTTTGTAGGGATGGTTTGATGAACAAGTATCTTCATTATTAGAGGAAATTTAAAGAATATAAATCTGTGGATGTTATCTATGGCAAACTTTCTTCACTCACCCCGCAAATTCACAAACACTTTGATTAAACAATACCATGTCTAATAATTTATCTGACGAGCCTTCCTGCACACGTACAAAATGAATCATTTGAAATTTTAGTATTTTTATTTTGTTTAGGACAGCAAAATATTGGCAATTATTTTAATATTCCTCAATAGAAGACTGGTTTGATGACCTATTGTAAATCCATAAAATGATGTAATGTGTGGCTACAAAACAAAATAAGAAATCTTCATACATGTTGAATGTACAATGTCCTTCATTCATATGTCAGTGAAGAAAACAAGACAAAGTAATGTATGTGGTTTGCTACTCTTTATACTAAGAAGACTGTAGTTTGTATATGTATACTTTGGATTTGAATATATTTTATGTCCACAAAATTTCTCCAAAGATAAAAGATAATTGTATTGTTGGCCTATAATGAGGAAAACTGGATGCCTGAGGGACAAATGCATGAAAAATAAAATTAGTTTGTAAATCTGTATGCTTTGAATTTTGAATAACAGTGAATTTTAGATTTTGAATAATAGTGAATTATCTATCATAAATTTAGAAAAAAGTGAGATTTGATATCATGAATTGAAATGTTATTGAGAATGACCTTTTTTAGAGTTCTTTGGTTCAATTTTGTTTGTGTAACAAATACTTAAATGGCACTTGCTCTGGGCCAGTTACTGTTCTAAGCCTTTTGGCCTCTTGTGGGTCTGGTGATTGGCAGTCTACCAGAATTACACAGTCTAGATGTAGGCATTTATCCAAAGTAATTGATGCTGAGACTTTGAAAGCAAGAGATTTTACTATTAGAAGCCAGTAACTATGAGGTGTAGTGCTTTACTTTAAAGCAATACAAAGTGATTAAAGCCCATTTTTATCACAAAGTTCTTACAATTTGATTTATTTCTGAAGTGACCATTTATAACTTTAGTCAAGCCTGCTCTATTCTGAATCTTTTATTTGGACTAATTAGTGACAATGTGGCCTTTATATACTTACAGTATATTATGAATGCTCAAATTTCAATGGTATTGTGAGTTCTGAGAGCAATTAATATGCCTAGAATTATATGCAATCATTATTACATATAATGATGTCATATATTATTATATATGATTATTGCAAATAATTCTTGATAAGTTTCTACATGTTTTGTGAAGAAGCATGGGCAGCTTTGTCCTAGACTACTTTTTCAAGGAGATTTGTACAGTAAACATCCTTGATAGCTAGAGATAGTATCTCTTTCTGGGGAGAATGGCAGATGTGTTTCTTAACTGGAATAATAAAGGTAGCATCTCTTTCCAGAGCAAAGGTTTGACAAAATTGACAACTATTCCCTTATAAGACTAGAGATTCCTGGGTTGAGGGTTTCTTACTTGTAACAGAAGCCTGCTGTGTGTGCAGCATCCATCCGGGCCCTTCTCTGCATTTTCCACTGTGGGAATTGGAGGACAAGAGGAACAGAGGCAAATATGAAGTTCATACCACCTGTCATGCCATTGCCTCTACACTCAGGCAGGTGTTAACCTTGGAGGATGAGAGGAGCCGAGGCAAAGATGAAGTTCACACCACCTGCCATGCCATTGCCCTTACACTCAGGCAGGTGTTACCCTTGGAGAACAAGAGGAGCAGAGGCAAATATGAAATTCACACTGTCTGCTATGCCATTGCCCTTAAATCCAGGTGGCACCAGTCTTCTGCCAGCATCTATGAAACTGTGGCAAACTCACATATCAGGTTGTGTTGAGGTAAAATCTAAGATCCTCCAAAATTCTTGTTACTTGTTTTCTAAGAATGACTATTTTTGGTGAGTACTTCTAGATTCAAAACCTGGTCTCCTTCTCTGACAAATGATTATACATTTTATATAATTTTGTACAGAAGTTTTAGGCATATCTTAAAACTTGATGTAGACAGTCATAAAATGCTAAAGATATACACACATACACAGCAATACCTAAATGTTAAAAAATTATATAAACAATACATTTAAATAGAAATAATCACCATGACTGATGAACTGTACATATGCTTATCTTTCATACTTTCAAGAAACTGAATTCATTTAATTTGAAAAAAAGTACAAGTTTAAGCTAAAAAAGCATATTTGCCTTCCAACCATTTACTTTTTAGAAAAATATGATGAAGTCTATTTTATTCACAGTTAAATTCTTAATTATAAATCACTTAATAAATACAATAAACATAATTATATGAGTTTTTATTATGATTTATAAATAAAAATATGTATTATATAATTTTATATGTGGAAAATCTGCAATTTGGGAGAAACTATTTTTAAATATTTGCAGATTTAAGAAAAAATGCATTTTTCACAATGGAATTTAGCTCTGTATTATAGCGGTTACAGTATGTTTATATCCAAGATTTCCACTTTTATGAAACTAGCCTAAATAAAATTCAAAACAGAAAGTACTGTAAGTACAGTGTTATATAACAAAAATGTATCGGTAGTAGTACAAAACTATATGAAAGCTATATGCTTCATAATTAAAATATTATAAATCTACACATATCTAAACACTTGATTATATTAACTATTGTTAATACTGGATAATGAGTGCTTTTTAAAATTTTTTCTGGGAAGTTGACCAAAATGGCAGACTAGAAGCAGCTACCACGTACTGCTCTCATGGAGAGAAATAAAGTGGGCAAGTAAATACAGCACCTTCACCTGAAACATTCAGGTGCATGCATTGGGATTCATCAAGAAAACAACTCAACCCATGGAGAATGGAGAAATGCAAGGTAGGATGACCACCCACTGGGGAGCAACAGAGCCAAGGGAGCCTCCCTGACCCAGGGAAGTGGTAAGTGAGTGAGTGAGCTGGGGACCCATGCTTCTGTCACAGATCTTTGCAACCCTCAAGTCAGGAGATCCTCTTGTGAACCCACTCCATTAAGGCTTTTAGTCTGACAGCGGAGCTGCGTGAAATCTCAGCAGAGCAGCACTCAGGCACTCGTGGAGCCTCAGGAGCTTTAAATACCCAGGCTCCCCGGCAAAAGCAGCTGCAATTCCCTCAAAGCAGAAGGTTAGACCCCCATACATACTCCTAGGAAAGGGGCTGAATCTTCTGGACTGAGCAGCAATGGTTTACAGATCCTGCTTTTATGGCGCCTCACAGGATAATACCCTCTGGCTTGGAACTCCAACCAGTCTAAGGCAGCGGCATTATACCTCCCTGAGATGGAGCTGCCCGGGGGGAGGGGCGATCCACCATCATTGTTTTTTCACACCTTGAGCTGTTGTTGCCTTCAGGATTTGGGGAACCAAGGTGACTAGGAACTGGGGTCGTCCTCCAGCACAGCGCAGCAGTTCTATGGAGAGGTAGCCAGACTGCTTTTTCATGCAAGTCCTGGATCCTGTTTCTCTCTACTGGGTGGAATCTCCTAACTGAGGCCTAGAACCACTCCCACTGGTGTTTTTCAGCTGGCAACAGTTTCAAACCTCCCTGGGACTGAGCTCCCAGAGGGATGGGCAGGCCATCATCTTTGCTGCATCTTTACAGCCTTAGTCATGGCCTTCAATGAGATGACTGGGGGCCAGAGCAGACCACTAACACAGCACAGCTCCTCTGCGAAAACCATCCGGACAGCATTTTTATGCAGGCCCTTGATCCTGTTTCTCCTCACTGGGTAGGAACTTCCCAACTGTGGTCCCCAGCCACACCCACCAGTGTGTTCTGACCTGCAAAGATGGCAGGCCACCATCTTTGCTGTTTTGTGGCCTTCCCTGTTCATACCTTCCGGTACTGGAAAATCCGAGGTGACTAGGCATTGGAGCGAACCCCCAGCATATGGCAGCAGCCCTATGGAAAAGTAGCCAGTCTGTTTTTTACGTGGGTTTCCAGTCCCTTATCTCCTCTCTGGGTGGTTCCTCCTGATCTGGGTCTCCAGACAGCTCCCATGGGGTCTATCCATCCAGTAGCAGCTCTTCAGCTCCCTAGGACAGAGTTCCCAGTGGGAGGGGTGGGTTGCCATCTTTGCTATCTTGCAGCCCCTTACCCTTGCTATCTATAGGTTCTGGAGAGTTTATGGGGACCAGGGGCTGATTCAGACCCCCAGCATAGTGAACCCACCTAATGGGAAAGTAGCCAGTTTATTCTCCACAGAGCTTCTCTTCATTGAACAGGGCCATCAAACTTCTCCTCATTGAGCAGGGCCACCAAACCTGGGACTCCAGCACAACCACCTCGCCCCTGCCTAACCACTTCAATTAGAGGCAGCCCAGCATTTCTCTGAGGAGGAAATCCAAGAGTCAACCCACAACCCAACTGCTACTGTAGTTTCACTGGTAAAACCCCAACAACCCTTGGGCTAGGGAAAGAACAAAGGGTCTAGTCATTACACTGGCACCTGTGGCACACTGCAGACACCATGCAGAAAGAAGTCCAGCCCCTCTTTCCTGGGAACTCCCACCCCCCACTCCACCAGGCAGTGCCCCTGGCTCATGGCCACAAAACAGTCACCCCACCCATGGCTGAGCATAACCACTGGGAGTGGCCTAGAATTTCCCTGGGGAGAGGCTCACTGAAGCATCTTCACTGCCATAGCAGCAGTTCTTGGTCTGTGGAAGAAACAAAAAGACTGAGGGCTACACTTGAGCTTACAGCACATCACATGCACCATATGGAGAGGAGTCCAGTCTACCTCCTGGTTAGCCCTTGACATCCCTGCTCCCCAGCAAGTGGAGCCCCTGGCTCAGGCCAACAGTGCAGCTGCCCCACACCACCAGCAGAACACTCACAGTAACAGCAACTCCATGTTCCTTGGAGATGGATACCCTAGGAGCAACCTAAAGCCGTTCTGCCATTGCCTTTGCAGTGGTACTACCCCTGCTACTCTTAGGTTAATGAAATAACAAATACCCTAAATACTGTATTCACACCTCCAACAAGCAAGAGATGACCCAAAGAGAAAAGGCCAGACCACAGTTTAAGGAACATCCACATGCAGACATGAGAGAAAACCAATGCAAGAACTCCAGTAACTCAAATGGCCAGAGTGTCCAAACCACCACATTGGTTCTCCAATAAAGGTTCTTAACCAGGTGAGTCAGCTGAAATGAAAAAAATAGAGTTCAGAATATGGATAGGAATGAAGATCATCGAGTTTCAGGAGAACAGCAAAATGCAACCCAAGGAAACCAAGAATCACAATAAAATAATACAAGAGCTGACAAACAAAATAGCCAGTATAAAAAAGTACCTAGCTGATCTGAGAGAGCTGAAAAACATGCTACAAAAATTTCACATTGCAATCACTTGTATTGACAGTAGAATAGACCAAGCTTAGGAAAGATTTTTGGAACTTGAAGACTGGCTCTCTGAAATAAGACAGTCAGACAAAAATATAGGAAAAAGAATAAAAAGGAATGAAAAAAAACCTCTGAGAAATATGGAATTATGTAAAGAGGCCATATCAAAGAGACAGGGAGAAAGCAAAAACTTTCATAGATATTTCAAAACGTCATCCATGAAAACTTCCCCAATCTTGCTAGAGAAACCAACAGTCAAATGCAGGAAATATAGAGAACCCCTGCAAGATTCTACACAAGAAGGTCATCGCTAAGACACATAATCATAAGGTTTTTTCAAGGTTGAAATGAAAGAATGTTAAAGGTAGTTTGAGAGAAAGGGCAGGACACCTACAAAGGGTACCCTGTCAGCCTAACATTGGACCTCTCAGCAAAACTTTCACAAGCCAGAAGACATTGAGGGCCTATAGTCAACATTCTTAAAGAAAAAAAAAATCTTTAACAAAAATTTTATATCTAGCCAAACTAAGCTTCCTTAGCAAAGAATAAATAAGATTATTTTCAGAAAAGCAAATGCTGCTGGAGTTTGTTACTACTAGACCCCCCTTTACTGGAGATCTTGAAAGGAGCATGAAATATAGAAAGGAAAGACCATTCCCAGTCAATACAAAAACACACTTAAGTAGACATACTAGTTAAACTATAAAGTAACTACACAAACAAGCCAGCATAGTAACCAGCTAACAACAAAATGACAGAATCAAATCCACATATATCAATATTAACCTTGAATGTAAATGTGATAAATGGCTCATTTAAAAGGCACGGCTTGGCAAGCTGGATAAAAAAGCAAGGCTCAATGGTAAGCTGTCTTCAAGCGACTCATCTCACATGCAGTAATACCCATAGACTCAAAATAAATGCATAAAGAAAAATCTCCCAGGCCGGGCGCGGTGGCTCAAGCCTGTAATCCCAGCACTTTGGGAGGCCGAGACGGGCGGATCACAAGGTCAGGAGATCGAGACCATCCTGGCTAACATGGTGAAACCCCGTCTCTACTAAAAATACAAAAAAACTAGCCGGGCGAGGTGGCGGGCGCCTGTAGTCCCAGCTACTCGGGAGGCTGAGGCAGGAGAATGGCATAAACCCGGGAGACGGAGCTTGCAGTGAGCTGAGATCCGGCCACTGTACTCCAGCCTGGGTGACAGAGCGAGACTCCGCCTCAAAAAAAAAAAAAAAAAAAAAAGAAAAGAAAAATCTACCAAGCAAATGGAAATGAGAAGAAAAGCAGGGGTTGCAGTCCAAGTTTCAAGCAAAACAGACTTTAAACCAACAAAGATGAAAAAAGACAAAGAAGGGCATTACAAAATGGTAAAGGGTGCAATTCAACAAGAAGCCCTAACTTTCCTAAATATATACACACGCAATATAGAAGCAGCTAGATTCATAAACCAACTTCTTAGAGACCTACAAAGATACTTACACTCCAGCACAATCATAGTGGAAGACTTCAACACTCTACTGACAGTATTAGATAGATCATCAAGGCAGAAAATTAACAGATATGCAGGACCAGGACTCAACATTGGAACAAATGAATCTAATAGACCTCTACAAAACTCTCCACTCAAAAACAAGAGAATGTGAATTCTTCTTATCATCCCATGCACATACTTCAAAATTAGCCACACAATCAGACATAAAACACTGCCTAGCAAGTGCAAAAGAACTGAAATCATACCAAATACACTCCGGGACCACAGCACAATAAAGATAGAAATCAAGACTTAAAAAAAATCAATAAAACCAAGCAATTATATAGAAATTAAGCAAACAACTCCTGGACAAGTTTTGGATAATTAATGTAATTAAGCCAGAAATCAAGAAGTTCTTTGAAATTAAGGAGAATAAAGATATGACATAACATAATCTCTGGACATAGCTAAGGCAGTGTTAGGAGGAAACTTTGTAAAACTAAACACCCACATCAAAAAGTTAGAAAACTCTCAAATTAACCACCCAACATCACAACTAAAAGAACTAGAGAAACAAGAGTAAACCAACTCCAAAGCTAGCAGAATACATGAAATAACCAAAATCAGGGCTGAATTGATGGACATTGAGACAAAGAAAGAAAACAAAAACAAAAAACAAGAAAAATAATTAAAAAGATCAATGAATCCAGGAGCTGGCTTTTTGTAAAAGTAAGTAAGATAGGCTACTAGCTAGACTAATAAAGAAGAAAAGAGAGAAGATCTAAATAAACATAATCAGAAATGGCAAAGGGTATGTTACCACTGATCCCACAAAAACACAAATAACTGGCTGGGCGCAGTGTCTCACGCTTGTAATCCTAGCACTTTGGAAGGCCGAGGCAGGCAGATCACGAAGTCAGGAGATCAAGACTATCATGGCCAACATGGTGAAACCCTGTCTCTACTAAAATACAAAAAATTAGCTGGGCATGGTGGTGCATGCCTGTAATCCCAGCTACGTGGGAGGCTGAGGCAGGGGAATCGCTTGAACCCAGGAGGTGGAGTTTGCAGTGAGCTGAGATCATACCACTGCACTCCAGCCGGGCAGCAGAGCAAGATTCCATCACACACACACACACAAAAAGAAATACAAATAACCATCAGAGACTATGATGAACACCTCTATTTATGCAAACTAGAAAACCTAGAAGAGATGGATAAATTCCTGGACCTATATATCCTACCAATTGGTACAGACCAATTATGGCTCCAAAGTTGAGTCAGTAATAAATAGCCTACCAACCAAAACAGTCCAGGACCAGAAAGATTCACAGGTGAATTTTACCACATGTAGTGTGAACAGCTGGTACCATTTCTACTGAGATGATTCCAAAAAATTTAGGGGAGGGGACTCCTCCTCAACACATTTTATGAAGCCAGTATCATCCTGATACTGATACATACCAGGCCACTATCTTTGGTGATAGTGATAGATAGTGATAGGTGATAGATGATACATCCTGCTCATCCCAGGCCACTATCTTTGGTGGCCTGAACATTGATGTAAAAATTCTCAACAAAATACTTGCAAACCAAATCCAGCAGCACCTCAAAAACTAATCTATCATAACCAAGTAGATTTTATTTATATGATGCAAGATTGGTTCCACATATGCAAATTAATAAATGTGACTCATCATATAAACACAACTAAAGACAAAAATCACATGATTATCTCAACAGATGCAGGAAAGGCTTTTGATAAAATTTAACATCCCCTTATGTTAAAACCTCCCAATAAACTAGGTATTGAAGGAACATACTTCAAAATAATAGGAGTCTCTTATGACAAACCCACAGCCAACATCTACTGAATGGACAAACCTGGAAACATTCCTCTTGAAACCAGCACAAGACAAGGATATCCTCTTTTACCACTCCTATTCAACATAGTATTGGAAGTCCTAGCTAGAGGAATCAGACCAGATTAAAAGATAAAGGGCATCCAAATAGGAAGAAAGAAAGTCAAATTATTTCTTTTTGCAGATGACATGATTCAATATCTAGAAAACTCCATAATCTTGGCCCAAAATCTCCTTACACAAATAAACAACTTGGGCAAAATTTCAGCTTACAAAATCAATTTACAAAAATCACTAGCATTCATATACGCCAACAACTGTCAAGCCAAGAGCCAACTCAGGAACAAAATCTTATTCACACTTGTCACAAAAAGAATAAAATACCTAGAAATAAAGTTAACTAGGGAGGTGAAAGATCTCTATAATGAAAATTACAAAGCACTACTCAAGGAAATCAGAGATGACACAAACAAACGGAAAAACATTCCATGTTTATTGATTAATATAATTAAAATGTCCATACTGCCCACAGCAATTTACAGATTTAATACTATTCCTATCAAAATAACAATGACCTTCTTCACAGAACTATTTAAAAATTAATATGGAACCAAAAAGGGCTCAAATACCCAAGGGAATCTTAAGAAAGAAGAACAAGACTGGAGGCATCACATATGAAACTTACGTTTACAAAAAAACCACAACCCCATTAAAAAGTGGGCAAAGCACATGAACACACACTTTTCAAAAGAAGACATACATGGCTAACAACTATATGAAAAAAACTCAATATCACTGATTGTTAGATAAATGCAAATAAAAATGCCAGTGAGAAACTATCTCACAGGAGCCAAATGGCTCTTATTAAAAAGTCAAAAAATAACAGATGCTGGCAAGCTTGAAGAGAGAGAAAAGAAAACACTTGTACACTGTAGGTGGGAGTGTAAATTCATTTAATAAGTGTGGAAAGTCATGCAGAAATTCCTCAAAGAGCTAAAAGCAGAACTACCGTTTGACCCAGCAATCCCGTTACTGATTATATACCCAAAGGCATATACGTTGTTCTGCCATAAAGACACATGCATATGTATGTTCATTTTAGCACTATTCACAAGAGCAAAGACATAAAATTAACCTAAATGCCCATTATTAACAGACTGGATAACAAAAATGTAATACATGTACACCAAGGACTACTACACAGTCATAAAAATAGAACAAGCTCATGTCCTTTGCAGGAATGTGGATGGGGCTGGTGGCCATCATTTTTAGCAAACTAACTCAGGAGTGGAAAACTAAATGCCCCAGAATCTCACTTATAAGTATGAGTTAAATGATGAGAACACATGGACACAAAGAGGAGAGCAACAAACACTGGTACCTACTTGAGGGTGGAGGGTGGGAGGAGGAAGAGGAGCACTATTGGGCACTAGGCTTAGTACTTGGGTGACAAAATAATCTATACAACAAACCTACTTGAAACAACTTTATCTATATAATAAACCTGCACATATACTCCTGAACCAAAACCAAATAAATTTTTTTCAACTAAAAATATTCAAATTTCTGTTGTTTTTATATTGCTTTTATTTATAAAAGCACAAGAAAAATATATCTCCTGTAAGTTTAATATTTCATGTATACAATTACATGTATTATTTTTAAAGCAGCTGAAGACAACCATTTTCTAATTTGTTTTCTTGTTATAGAAATAGACAAAGAGAGGCCAGATTATATTATGAAGCTTCCTACTAGTATTCAAGAATAATGAACTTTAATAGGATAAAAGAACTTCAAAGTTTGGTGAAAAAAGAACATTTATCTGATGGAGATTATATGATTCTGTTTCTCTGTTGCTCAAATGTAATTTGAGTAAGCCTCTGCTATATAAAAACATAGGGATACCTTACAGTCCAAAGCATTTTTCACTCTCATGAAAATTGGTGTTTAAAAAATCAGGTCTGCCTACACGCAGAGAATATAAACCAAAAAAAAAAAAAAAAAGTCCCATGTCCCGAAGTTTATCTATTTTAATAAAAATACAGTATATGTATACTTTTATATTATTGGAAGCAATAATTTAATATATTGAGACTGGAAATTTTAGAATGTTCAACTTTTAAGAAGTAGTGAGAAAACGCTGCCATTACAGTTTGAACAGTTTTTTTTCTCTATTCTCTAAGTAGCACATTCCAATTAACCATAAACAATCTTTTGTTTTAGAAAATTATCAGCTTAGTTGACTCAGTATAAGCATTACTCACTCGTTTTCTATGAATTTACCATTAACATAAATTTAAATGCTCATGTTGAAGAATGTAACTTGCTTAGCTAAGCTTATAATCTAAAGAGATATCTGTCCTTTGGTGGTGATAGTGGTTTCAACTGGGGGAGTAGTGTTCCCTAGACAATAAGGCGAAAAACTGAAGTGAGACGCTCTAGACTTCTAGGCTGTATAGTGTTGCTTCAGCATCCAAGTGTGACAATGTGGCATGACAGTGGAAGAGGCTATCTTGTTAACTGCTCTGAAACCAGAACATCTTTTATACCTGGGGAGTGCTATTTGCGTGAATCAGGTACCACCTTAAGCAAGAAAGGGAGAGATCAGTTGAGAATCACCAGAGTCTGGAAGAAGACTGACTTTTTTTTTTTTTTTTTTTTTTTTTTTTAATGACTTCAAGAAGAGAAATGATTGGAGAAATAAAGGAGACAAAATATAGTAGAAAAAAAATGGCAGACAATACTTGCTGAGTTGGGCATTTCTCTAGAGTTGGTGGTGAATACTGAAGTCTCCACTGAGTAAAAATCAGGGTTTTATATAAGGCAAGGGGTTAAGATTCGGATAATCAACATTTATAGAAACTTTAACGGTTACTTTTTAATTTTTACATTTCTATGAACAACTTGAAACTTTCATAAAACTGGACAATAATATTATGGACCAAAATATGAATCACTCATATTTAACAATCATAAGCAGTTTTCTATATCTTTTTCATTTTTTTTTTCCTATGGGGCCTCAACACAACTTTCTCCACATCTTTACCTTTTACAGATACCGAGGTACATTACCCAGAGATTTGAATTCATTTGGTCTTATCTGAGACACAGGCAAGAATGCATTTTTTTAAGTTCCACAGTTAATTCTGGTGTTTCACTAGAGTCTACAAGGAGTATCAGAGAATTTTTATTTGTATGAACAGATTATTAGACATGAATTAAGAAGACCTAGGTTATAGTATGAAATAATATTTCTATTAAAAATTTATTATATTACACTTTCCAACAAGACACTTAACATCTTTTTGTGACTGGAATTTCTTTAGATGTAAAAAAAAAATAGCTTGATTATATGGCCTTTGTGGTCCTTTTCACTGTTGAAATTTTGATGCCTTAGTCTATCAAGTAAGATCAAAGAACAATTCTATTTTTACCAGGGTTTAATGTTCAGGAACTACTGAAGGAAACAACACCCTTTACAGCTTATTTTGTTACAATCTCATTCGATGAAATTATTTGTGACTATAAGAACAATTACAGAAAATAACAAATATGCTTTTAAAATTTTAGAAATACTTTCCTATGATTTCAGTATATCAAACTGAACAACTATTTTGTTGTTTTTATAGTTAATGAAAACATATAAACTTCTAGTGGTTTTTTTAACTATCTTGATAACACACCCTTATTTTATATTTTCTCATCCCAAACACTAAGTCCTTAGTGTTTTATGGGTGTTAATTCAGTGAACTCTCTCAGACCCTCTATGAGGCATATACTCTTATCCACATTTTACAGATGAGTAATCTGAGTTTCAGGGAAATTCATTAATTTGCTCAAGATTATAATTCTGGTAACATGACAACTAGACTAAGACAGTATTAAAATTTTGGCAAAAATATATTAGCTATTAATATTTTGAATTATCTGTTACCAGTGCTTTAGTTAGAGTATATCTATTTTTCAAATAGTAAATTCATAAGTATAACAAAAGGATCTGAATATGATACTAATCAAAATTTGAATGATCGGTTTCATTTAATTTTAATAAATATTTCTTCTATGTATATAGAAATTTATATAATTAAGATCAGATGATTAATTTATAAAGGCATTAAATAAAAAGTACTGGGGTACTATAATTTTCCAAATTCAAATGTTACATGCTTAAAAACATGTTTGAATATACATTCTTTTGTGGTATATAACAACAACATCAATAATAAATAGCTTGATATTCCCAAAATGTTCTCCTTTGGGTTTCTAACAGCAATAAATTCAGGATTGATCGAAACTTCACCAATAACTCAAAATGACTAAATTCAAAACTGGCACTGACCACAAAAAGAGCATTCCTTTCACACAGGAAAAGGGGAAAATATCTTTGGTTAATATGTTGAAAATAGAGATTACTTTTGCTAATGCAAAGTTCTTTTCCCCCTTTATAACTAGTGAAACTAAGTACTTTTTTTTTTTTTTGAGTCATGGAATACCATGAGGAACTGGACTTTTAAGAAAAATTCATTATCAGCTAATTTGAGACTTGAAGCTACAATTTAAAAAATGATTATTTTGCATTAATTTGCTTGATTATCTGTTAATACCCTTTCTTTTGTATTACTTTAAAGCTTTATTCTATCTTTACATAGCTACTTATTTATTTTATGGTTTATTAATAACAGAAATGACAATAACTTTATAAATGTGTTTAATTAGCAAATTATATTCAGTTGCCTGGAATACAGTAAATAGCTTATTTTAACATCATCAGGTCAAATAAAAAAGTCAGCAATGATATATGTTACCAAAGTAATTTTACAGAAATCCAAGTCTTTAAAGCAAATCTCTTTTGGGATATTCACCAGCAGAACTTCCTGCTATCTGTGAGGACAGCATTTTCTGTAAGGTATCTCCTCATGTTAGACTTGCTTTTGCTGTGGGAATCCCATCTGCTATGGTTCTCACTGGAATCCTTGACCCTTTATTGAACTCCAGTGAGCTATAGCCACCAAATGCCTGTTGTTATTGAAAACACAACATAGTGCAGATCAAGGACACTCCAAATACAAGTGTCTCACAAGTATATTGGAAATAAGCTGAAGAAATGTAAAATAGTACCATATTAATAGAGAAAATTGAGAAATGGTTTATTTTACAATTATACCATAATATCAGTCTATAAATTTTATGCATTAAAAATAAAATTCCAATGATAATATTCACAAGAGCAAAGATAACCGTTCTAGTAAATATTATTAGGAAGATAAAACCAGTCATTTTCGACTGACCTTCTTTTAACTAAACAGTTTTATTTATTTATTTATTTTTTGAGACGGAGTCTTGCTCTGTCCCCAGGCTGGAGTGCGGTAGTGCAATCTCGGCTCACTGCAACCTCCAACTCCCTGGTTCAAGCGATTCTCCGACTCCGTGGTTCAAGCGATTCTCTTGCCTCAGCCTGTCAAGTAGCTGGGACTGCAGGCCTGCACCACCACGTCCAGTTAATTTTTGTATTTTTAGTAGAGATGGGATTTCACCATGTTGACCAGGATGGTCTTGATCTCCTGACCTCGAGATCCACCCACCTTGGACTCCGAAAGTGCTGGGATTACAGGCATGAGCCATCGCACCTGACCAACCAAACACTCTTAAATTGGAGAGTCCTACTTAGCAAGTTTCTCTGCAAATTGATTGAGAAACTTGCTAAGTTTCTCTGTGACTAGACTATTGCTCACTGCAAGTCTCCCTAATTTGTTCCAAATTATCACAGTTAAAGAAGGAGTTTTAAAGCTTTCATCATCACACAAATGCTGTATTCGGTTTCATTTTGCTTTGGCATTTTAAAATTAGATAGTTTTAGAGTATTTATTTCCCTGTGAAAAAATAAAACTGCAGTAATTGGCCAGCAATTACACAACCATATTTAAGATTTTATTCTAATATTGGTTTATCAAAGCATTGTTATTTCATCACAAAATTCACTCAGGAATTAAAATTAATATTTTTAGTTTCCATTTGACATTAAGACAAATTAAAATGACACATTTTATTGCATTTGTAACTAGAAATATCTGATGATAGAAAGGCATTTTAAATTGAACATGATAAATCAAAATATTATCACATTTAGAATCATTTATAAATAATGTGTAAAACAAAGATATACAGAGTTAAGAAAGGGAAATTTCATAACAAGTCATTAAATGTTTATTAATTTCTGTCAGACAAAATTTGATCAGTGACATAGACATTTATATCAAGAAAATAATCAGAACAAGACCATTAACACTATGTGCAAAAATGTTCATAAAAGAATGCCTTAAACACAAAATAAAGAAATAACCTAAATGTCCAAAATCAGGTAAACTAATTGTGTTATGGAATACAAAAGGGACATTATAAAAACAATAACAATATGATTTTGAGGAATATTTTACAATATGAAAAATTGTTCATATTTTTTTAAAAATTAATTTTGATTATTATTGATATAGTTGTATGTATTTATAGAATACATGGGATATTTTGATAGAAGCATACAGTGTTTAATGATAACTCACCTCAAGCATTTATTATTTCTTTGTGTTAGGAACAAGCTACTACATATTCAAAAGAAATAAAATGTGTACATGGGAGAGATATCTGAACTGCCATGTTTACTGGAGCACTATTCACATTAGCTCAGATATGGACTCAACCTATGTGTCCATCAGTTGATGAACAGATTAAAAAGATGTGGTAAATATGCACTATGAAATATCCAACTATTAAAAAATGAAATCTGGTCATTTGCAACAACATGGATGAAGCTAGAGGAGATTATTATTAATAAATAAGCCAGGCACAGAAAAAATTTGATCATATCTAAAAGAGAGTAGACAGGGTTCTCCCAGTAAAAAATACAATTAAATGTTATAGTGTGTATATTAAATTTACAAACAGAAATAAGCACAACATTATGAGCAATGGCTGTTCTGCATGATGCAGTTAATAGCCTTTTGTTTTTATGTATTTTTACTGTTTTCATTTTAAATGAGACAGTAATTATACATATTTATGGAATGAGATGTGATGTTTCAATACATGTATACATTGTGTAATGATTAAATCAGGGCATTTAGTATGTCCATAGCCACATACACTTATTATTTTTGTGTGGTAGTAACATTCAAAATCCTCTCTTCTAAGAATTTTGAGATATGAAATATCTTATAAACTACAAAAAATTTAAAGTAGTCATGATAAAAATGTTTCAATGATGTGTACAAACATGATCAAAACAAATGAAAAAAATAGAAAGTCTCAGCAAAAAACGGAAAGTTTCTGCCAAGAAAAAGAAGATATAAAGAATATTCAAATGAAAATTGTAGACTTAAAAAATTCAATAGTAAAAGTAAAAAGCTAAGACGATGAGCTCAAAAGTAGTACAGATTATAAAGAGGAAACAATCAGCAAACTGGAAGCTGGATCAGTACAAATTATGTAATCTGAAGAGAGATGAAAAAATTTGCCCCAGAGATCTCTGACTCGATAATGAAAAACCTATAATTTGTGCATGGGAGCCCTGGGTAGAGAAGATAAAGTGGATGAGGATGAAAAATTATCTGAAGAAATAATGGCGAAAATTTCTCAAATTTTATATGAGACAAACATACAATTTCAATAAATTAGAGAACCTGAAGCAGGATATCCTCAAAGTAATATTGCCAAGATATCCTAATTACATATTATAAACTTAAAGACAAAGTAATAAACTTTCAAGCAGCCAGAGAATAAGGACATGTTATCTATAGGAAAATGTTTTTTGAATGATGGCATATTTCTTATCAGAAAACATAAAGACTAGAAAGAAGTGACACAGTATCTTTCAAGTATTGAAAGAGAAGTACTGTCAAGCCGAAATTCTTTCTTTTTTTTTTTGAGACGGAGTCTCATTCCGTCGCCCAGGCTGGAGTGCAGTGGTGAGATATCAGCTCACTGCAAGCTTCGCCTCCTGGGTTCACGCCATTCTCCTGCCTCAGCTTCCCAAGTAGCTGAGACTACAGGCGCCCGCCACCACGCCCGGCTAGTTTTTTGTATTTTTAGTAGAGACGGGGTTTCACCCTCAGCCTCCCAAAGTGCTGAGATTACAGGCCTGAGTCACCGCTCACGGCCCCAAAATTCTATATCTAAGAAAATTATTATTCACAAATGAGATGAAAATTGAGGCACAATTTTTGCAGAAATAATGTTACCTGCAGAGTTGTACTACAAGAATTGCTACAGGAAGTTTTCTACACAGAGGGACAAAATAACCAAAAGGACCTTAATAATATAAAGGAGGAAATAAGACAGTAAGAAAAATGTAACTAAATACAAGAAGCTTTCTTTCTTAAATTTTCTGAACTATGTGTGACATTTGAAGACAAAATTGTTGTAACCCTGTCTGATTATAGTGTTCCGAAAGTATATATAAAAATGTTAAGATCTTATATTAAAAATTTACAAGGCAAATGGATATAAACTGTGGTGAGATTTCTCTACTTCACTTGACCTGATAAAAACATGACACCACTAGACTATGGTAAGTGGTATATATACAATATAATACATCGAGAAACCACTAAAAATTTTCTACAAATATATACGCTTCAAAACTGTTCACTAATTAAAGTGATGTTTCAAAACAGGTTCAAGTAGTCCAAAGAGGGGCAGGAAAAGTCAGAGACAAAATAAAAAAATAGAAGGAGCAAGCAAAATAAATAAATAAATAAAATATCAGACTTAAGCCCTGGCATACCAATTAATAGAAATATCAAAATGGATTAAAAGACATTAGTAAACTATATATTGTCCATAAGAAACTTAGTCTGTTAAAATATAGGCAAATTAAAGTAAAGGAGTAAAAAAGTATCATAAAAATATAAATAAAAAACAAGGGTGACTATATTAATTTTAGATAAAGTAGACTTCATAACAAAGAAAATTACCAGAGACAGAGACTTTACATAACAATTAAATGGTCAATCCACTAAGAAGTCATGGTCATCATAAATGCATATGGATGAAAAAGCAAAGAAGCAAACTTTGAAAAGCAAAAGCTGATAAAACTGAAAGGAGAAACAGACATACCCATAATTATACCTGGAAACTTCAACTACCCTCCCATTCATTGTTAAAATAACTGTAACAACTCTATAGAACATAAGTGAGAGACAGGAGTAGCTGGATTTGCTAAGCTGACTAAGAATCCCTAAGCCTAGCTGGGAAGGTGACGGCATCCACCTTTAAACATGGGGCTTGCAACTTAGCTCACACCCGACCAATCAGGTAGTAAAGAGAGTTCACTAAAATGCTAATTAGGCAAAAATAGGAGGTAAAGAAATAGCTAATCATCTATCTCCTGAGAGCACAGCGGGAGGGACAATGATTGGGATATAAACCCAGGCATTGGAGCCTGCAACAGCTACCCTCATTGGGTTCCCTCCCTTTGTATGGGAGCTCTGTTTTCACTCTATTAAACCTTGCAAGTCCACTCCCTTCTGGTCTGTGTTTGTTATGGCTCTAGTTGACCTTTCACTTGCCATCCACCGCTGTTTGCCACCTGGCAGACTCGCGGCTGACTTCCATCCCTCCGGATCTGGCAGGGTGTCCGCTGTGCTCCTGATCCAGCGAGGCACCCATTGCTCTCCCGATGGGCTAAAGGTTTGTCATTGTTCCTGCACAGTTAAGTGCCCAGGTTCATGCTTATGGAGCTAAACACTAGTCACTGGATTCCACAGTTCTCTTCCATGGCATACCGCTTCTAATAGAGCTATAACACTCTCCACATGGCCCATGATTCCAATCCTTGAAATCCGTGAGGCCAAGAAACCCAGGTCAGAGAACACGAGGCTTGCCACCATCTTGGAAGTGGCCCACTGCCATTTTGGAAGCCACCACCATCATCTTGGGAGCTCTGGGAGTAAGGACCCCTCATAACATAAGCACAGACACAGAATTAAACAACACCATCAACCAATATAATTTAATCAACACTATTTCTTCAATAACATAAAGTGAATCTTTTACAGGAACTCACAGAGAATAAGTCAATAGACCATATCTTGGGTCAGAAAATAAACCTATATGAAAAAAGTTGGAAATTGTATAGGTTATGTTTTCTGAATTAAATGGAATTAATAAGAAATCTATAACATAAAGATAGCAGTAGAATATAAAAACATTTTAAAGCCACCTATCACACCTCTAAATAATCTACTGATCAAACAGCACGTCATGAGGGAAATTAGAAAAAAAATAAACTGAATAAAAGTTAAAATATTACATATCAAAATTTGTGTGACACAGCTAAAGAAGATTTGAAAAAAATTATTGGATGAAGTGCATACATTATGAAGAAAGAAAACTATTAATTTAATAATTTAAGTTCCTTTCTCGATAACCTAGAAAAAATGTAAAATGAATCCAAAGCAAGCAGAAAGGAGATAATAAAGAATAAAATCGAGATTAATTAAAAATAGAAAAAAATGATATGGAAAATCATTTACAAAGGTAATTACTCTGGAAAAATATAACGAAATTACCACATCTCTAGCAAGAAGATAAAGAACAAAGGAAAGACAGAAATTAAAAATATCAAGAATGAAATAGCAACTGTCACTACATACCTTACAGATCTCAGTAAGATAATAGGAGAATACATGCACAATTCTAAACACATACATTTGATAATTTAGATGTAAACCAAAGCTACTATACATCACCCAGAATAAATGATTTTCCTAGCTCTATAACTGTCAATAAAATTGAATTTGGGGGCCAGAAAGAAATCTCTACGTCCAAATAGTTTCACTGAAGTTATCAAATATTTAAAGAAAAATTAATCAAACTTCTATGCAATTTCTTCCAGAAAAAATAAGAATTATTTTCCAATGAATTTTATAGGCTTTTCATTACCCTGATAGAAAAATCAGATGAAGACATTCCTATAGAAGAAAACTGCAAATCAGTACCTCTCATGCCTAGAGAGATGCAAAAGTCTTGAGCAAAATTTTAGCAAATACAATTCAGCAATATGTCAAATTAAGTATGTACTGTAATCAAGTGGAGCCAAGTGAAGACACACGAGGATGGCTCAGTATTCAAAATGAATTAATGTCACACAGCATATTAACATAATGAAGAAGAAATGCACATAATCATATCAATTGTTGCAGAAAAAGCATTTAGCATAATTAAAGACCCATTAATGACAGACACAAGAAATAGGAATAGAGAACCAGTTCCTCAACTTGATAAACAGCGTCTACTAAAACCAAATCTAACCCAAAGCAAACAAATGAAAACCACTATAGTTAACATCATAGTATTGGTCAAAGACCGAATGCTTTCCCGTAAAGATCAAGAATAAGGCTTAGACTTCACTTCCATCTTGATGTTTAAAATGATGTTGGAAATTCTAATAAGTGCAATAATACAAGAAACGAAATTAAAATGCATATATATGTATATGGAAATAACCTAGAATGTATGCATGTACACACACACAGACACGGAAAGAAGAGATAAAACTGTTTTATGCGTAGATAACATGATTGTCTATGTAGAAAATTTTAAGTAATATAAGGTGAAAATAAGCAAAAAAACTTTCTGGAATTCATAAGTTACTGTAACTTAAGGTCACAGGAAACAAGACACACATTCTCTATACTCTCAGTGGATACACAGACAATAAAGCTAGATATATAATAAAATTTACAGTCACTTAAAAATAATGAAATGCTTATATGTAAATTTAGCAAACATTTACAGGACTTGAATGCTGAAAACTGTATAGTGCTGATCAAAGAAATGGAAAAAATAGCTCAGTAACGGAAGAGGCATACTGTGTTCATGGATTGAAAGACTCAACATAGTAAAGATCTAAATTCTCTCCAAATTGATATATGTTTAACGTAATTCCTAGCAAAATCTCAGAAAATTACGGTATACACAGAGAACATCATTCTACAATTTATATGCAAATGAAAATGGGTTTGAATAGCTAAAACTACTTTGAAATAGCAGATAAAGTGGAGGGAATCAGTTTCAATTTCAATTTTTTCTTTCTTTCTTTTTTTTTTTTTTTTGAGATTGCTTTGTTTCCCGTGCTGGAGTGCAGTGACAAGACCTTGACTCACTGATACTTCTGTCTCCCAGGTTCAAGCAGTTCTTGTACCTCAGTCATCAGGGTAGATGGGATTGCAGGCATGCACCACAATACCTGGCTAATTTTTGTGTTTTTTGTAGACGTAGGGTTTTGCCGTGTTGGCCAGGCTGGTCTTGAATTCCTGGCCTCAAGTATTCCACTTGCCTCAGCCTCCAAAAGTGCAAGGATTGCAGGCATGAGTCACTGTGCCTGGCCGAATTTCAAAATTTATCACAAAGTTACACTAATTAAGACTGTATGATATTGATGAAGAAATAGACATATAGATCATTGAAATATAAGAGATAATAGAAATAGATCCACACAAATATACCCAGCTCATTTTTGCTATACTTGCAAACACAATTGAATGGGAGAAAGCATTTTCAACAAATGGTGCTAGAGCAATGGAGTATCTATAGGAAAGACAAAACAAGAACAAACAAACAAACAAACTTTGGCTAATTTCCTACCTGCCATGAAAACGGTCAAATGGATGATGTATTTAAATACAAAATGTCAATCTATAAAGTTTTAGAAGAAAACCTTGGAGAAAAATTTTCAAAATTTAGGTATAGGCAAAGAGGTCTCACAATTGACACTGAAAGCATCCATAATATGGACAAAATAAAAGGTGAATTGAAAATCAACATTAAAATCTATTGCTCTGCAAAAAAAAGGTTTCTATTGATATAAAAAGACAAATTATCAAGAAAAGATTTATGTTTCTACAAAACCCTGTACATAATTGTTTACAGCAGCTGTATTTATAATAGATTTATATTAGAAAACACCCAGATGTTCCTCAACAAGTGATTGTGGTCAAATCCATACCATGAAATACTACTCAACAACAAAAATCAATGGAATATTGACAACCTGGATAAATCGCTAGAGAATTATGCTATGTAATAGAAAATAGTCCCAAAGGTTAGACAGTGTATAATTCCATTTACATAACATTCTTGAAATGACAAAATCTTGTAACTGGAAAACAGATTTGTTAGGTATGGCAATAGGAGAGAAGTGACGTGGCTATGAAAGGCAATAGGAGGAATCGTTGTATAAGGAAAGCAAACCTTATGAATATTGATTTTATCAATGTCAATATCCTGGTTGTGGTATTGTAATATAGAGTTTTGCAAAATGTTAGAACTAGGGAAAACTGGGTGAAAGATTCACAGGATTTCCCAGTATTTATTGCAATTCCACACAAATCATTTTAGTAGTATTTCAGAAAGGGCAAAGATAACAGATATGCTCAATTTACCATCTTTCACAAAAAACCTAGCATGTTTACATTTAAAAATCCACCGAATGTTTTTCTTGCTTTTAGAAAAATGTATGCAATGTTGCACAAAGTAATGCTTAGAATAAGTGGAAAATTGGTATTTAGAAACTATTATAATTAAATATGTAGGAAGCACTTTAAAAATCCCTGAAGTGCTTTTTTTTGGATACGGATTTTCAGTAGGGCCTGCCAACTTTGGCCAGTTGAAGTGAAAATTATCTAAATTCAACTCCTTTCATGTGGTTTAGTCTAGTCTTCAATCCAAATTGAATCTGTCCCAAGCTACTTCACAACTGAAGATAACGCTTATTAGTGCTTGATTTTTAAGAACTGTTTCATGTATTTAAATGTAAATTCCATAACTTTTCATTAGAAATTAGAGTGTTATACATATGTAAACTGTTTTCTTTCTTAATGATATGGCAATACACATTTTCAGGAAAAATTGGACAAACTGATAAAAAAAGTATTTTTTCTCCAATACTGGATGACTAGAAAATTCTCTTTATTATAGAAAATGTTAGGTAAATTTTCAAAATAGGAATGAATTTATTCTATACCTACACATATTAGCAAAAAGTATTTTGAAGTTTATTTCTGACTCATATTAAATTTTTTATTTATTCTTCGCTTTTTAATTTAGGCTCCAGGACCACATCCAAAATTATTTATGTAATATTTGCTCAGTAATGAATACATTCTCAAATACTCTTTTATTCAATTCTAAACCAAAACATTTAAAAGACATACAGTGCTTCAGTAACTTTAAATCATCTCCTATTACACAAGGCAATTTGAAACTATTGAAGCATTTTGTAAGGGTTTCTCTTTCAAAGTGTTCAATGTTTAGAGATTATAAAGAGTTATTTAACTTTATTGCAATATTTTAGATATATTAGGATCATTTTAAAAGCAGGAGGTACATAATATCACATAAATCTATCAGCTATAACAATATAAGATATATTTAATCAGTATAAACGCCATATGGAGACATATGCTGAATGAAAGAGGAACAAAGGATTGAAGAGTGACAACCATAAAAATTTTGAGATCAGGAATTCATAGTTTATACAGTAAGAAATTCAGGAACAATAAACTTTTAATAGCTTTAAAAATTCTATATATCCAGAATTTAAATAAAAATATAAACAAATTTGTTTTGAGGTAAAGAAAAATAATCCCTGGCAAAATATAAGATACTTAGGGTGGAATGTCAATTGAAGAAAATATGTCAAAATTAATAAAACATGGTGTGGTAGGGTTTCAAAAAAGGCTCTCAGTGGTCACAACCTCCTCATGTCCATGACATGGGTAATCCCCTATCTTTGACTGTGGGCTAGAGCCAGGGACACATTTTTCAGTAACAAGATATGGCAAAGTGATTTTTTTTTTTTTTTTTTTTTTTTTCTTTTTTTTGAGACAGAGTCTCGCTTTGTCGCCCAGGCTGCAGTGCAGTGGCCTGATCTTGGCTCACTGCAAGCTCTGCCTCACGGGTTTACGCCATTCTCCTGCCTCAGCCTTCCGAGTAGCTGGAACTACAGGCACCCGCCACCACGTCCGGCTAACTTTGTGTATTTTTAGTAGAGACAGGGTTTCACTGTGTTAGCCACGATCATCTCGATCTCCTGACCTCGTGATCCACCCGCCTCGGCCTCCCAAAGTGCTGGGATTACAGGCGTGAGCCACCGCACCCGGCCCTATTATTTCTAATATTAAGTTAAACAAGATCCTGGCTTTTATTTTACTTGCTCTCTCTCACCGATTGCTCTGTAGAGACAAATTATCATACCATATGTTGCCCTAGAGAGAGGGAAACATAGCAAGGAACTGAGGACCTTGCTGTAACTATGTTAGTTGTACTAATTCTGCTAACAACTATGTTGTTAGTTGTACTAATTCTGCTAACAACTATGTTAGTAGACTTTACAACAGATTCTTCCTATTAATGCCTTCAGAGGAGACAGAGGGCCCGGCCAACAGCGTGACTTCGATCTTGTGAGAGACTTTCAGCCAGCTAAGCCACACGAGATTTCTAATCCATAGGAATTCTAGGATAATGTTTGTGGTTTTAATCCACAAAGTTTTGGGTTAATTTGTCAACCAAAAGGGTACGATATTATTAATAGGTAGCGGAATATACACAGCTACATCTCAAAGAAAAAATAACCTTATATAAAAGAAAAAGCTTGCATCAGTAAACTAAAATATTAAAATCAAAAGTTGACAAAAGCAAAGGTGTAAGCAGAAGAATGCAGGAAAAGTGCAATCATCAAAATATTAGATATAAATCAAATAAATAGCTAAAAAGATTAATAAAATTGAAAGGCAGTACTTCAAAATATATTAGTAATTTAAACTAATATTTAACAAGAATCGTTAGGGAAAAAGAGATGTTTCAGATAAAAATGTTAAACTAAGGTGGAAAATAACTACAGCCATAAGAGATTAAACCATAATAAATATTATGAATATTAATGTACCAATAAATTTGGAGAGTTACATAAGATACGTAATTTTTTTTGAAGAAACACAAAAAGCTTGCATTGGTAAAGAAAATGTAAAAAACTTGAATAGTCTCAAAAACATTAGAGAAATCGGAATAATGTTCAAAAATATTCAAGCCCAGACAATGTAATGGATGTGTTCAACAAGATTCTGAAGTATGAATATGCCCTATTTTATATAAGTAGTTCTGGAAATAGAAAAAGAATGAAAGTTGATTAATTTTATTAGAATGTGATAAATTTCATTACAAAACTGGACAAGTTAACTACAAGCAGAGATAATGTATGCTATTGAAAAAAATCTGGAATAGTTAAAGTTTGTGATGTTTTGGTCGCGCCTAAGATCATACCACTTTAGGGGTTTCATTCTTTTTTTTTTTTTTTTTTTTTTTTTTTTTTTTTGAGACGGAGTCTCCCTCTGTCGCCAGGCTGAGTGCAGTGGCGCGATCTCCGCTCACTGCAACCTCCGCCTCCCGGGTTCATGCCATTCTCCCGCCTCAGCCTCCTGCGTAGCTGGGAGTACAGGCGCCCGCCACCACACCCGGCTATTTTTTGTATTTTTACTAGAGACGAGGTTTCACCATGTTGGCCAGAATAGTCTGTATCTCTTGACCTCGTGATCCGCACGCCTCTGCCTCCCAAAGTGCTGGGATTACAGACGTGAGCCACCGTGCCCGGCCCATTTCATTCTTTTTTGGCATTTTTACATAAAGTATGCTTTCAAGACAGAAATTTACATTACATTTCTGCTAAAAAGAAGATAAAAATAAGATATTACTGAGAGGTAACCTGAAAATTAGATGAATAAAAAATAGTTTTTGGAAGGAAGTATTAAGAAAATTTTTATGTTAATTAAATGATGATTTAAAAGATGTCTGTTAGGAAATAACAGCTTGGAATAAAACATTAGAACACTTTTCAAATGAAGAAATGAATTCGTGAACTAAACAAATCGAATACACTTGTCCTTGAGAATATCTTGCCTAGAGTGATGGATATATTATTTGAGATGTTAAAGTAAGCAGGAATATAATGGATAAGTATACTTGATAACTATTTTACAAAGATATACTATAATAAATAAAGAATAAATTATAAATTTTCTCTGTTGTTCCAGTAACTGAATTCTATGACAATCATTGAAATAAGCCTGAATTGGATCTGTAATACTGCATTAGCCCTAGTTATGCAATCTCTCAGATAGTCTTTCATTCAGAGATAACAAGAGAGAAACTCTTCTTAGTTACATCCTGACACCCCCAGAGTTGTAATTATCTTGCTATGGATGATATAGTCATAAACTTTGGTAATATGTGGCCTACAAAGAGAAATTGTATGGTGCATGTTATTATATGATCAAATAATATTTCTACTGCTGCTATTTAGTTTTAATAATACAAAATTGTGTAGGCATAATTTTAGAGAATTTATCAACATCACACCATGTGAATAATTGGAATACATTATTTACAATGATTCATTCATTATAGATGTGTTAAATGGCTCCTTTTTTTGAAACCTTTTGAACATTAAGTGACATATCTTTAGAATAAGGATGTATAATTAAAAAAACAAACTTTAGGGAAATAAATATATGAACAATATTTTAAATGCATTCAACATCAGTTCAAGACTTATTTATTTAGGGAGTCATGTGTACAAGGTATAAGGAATTACTCTACAGGGAAGTCAGTAATTAACACAACAACAATCAAAGAAAACATTTCGACCTTATTCTAACGAGAATAGAAACACACATGTTATATGTGTGTATATAGATATGGATGAGATATATGTAGATATATTCATTACTTCTAAATATATACATATTTATTTATATGCACAAAAAGCATCATAACAAAATACATAAATATAATCTATAATTTACTTGTTAGGTAGAAAAAAATAAGTCATGAGAAAGGTTTAAGTACTGTTGACATAGAAGGTTCAATTTTAAATAGGTAAGGTAGACCCTATTGAGAAGGTGCATTTGAATGAACAAAGATTTTAATTGTAAGACCTTAATTCATGTCTATATTTGGAGGTAGAGTAATCCAAGCACAGGCAGCGCAAATTCCGTTATTCTGAGGAAGAAGTATGCCTGACATTTTGGAGAGACTGCAAAAAATCACAGATGATGCAAAGACAAGGGCAAGAAGAACAAGTGAGGAGGTGCCATTACCTGAGACTGGATATCTGAAAAAGGAATGAGTTTTGGTGAAAAGATCAGGAACTCAGTTTGAGATATATTATGTTTGTGATGCCGAGTAGGTCCCCACATAGAAATGCAGAGTAGAAAGTGGTGTATAGAAGCCTGGAGATCATGGAGAGGTCTGGCTGGTAATGAAACTTTGGGTATTCCAGAATAACAACTGTGCCGCATTTTGATGATAGTGATCCAGACCTAGGACTGGACAAAATCTCTAAGGATTGGGTCTAAATACAGAAATAATTATGACTATGGTTGGATGAAAACCATGAGAGTATTGTGCCTCAAAGTCAAATGGAGAGAGTATATCCAGGAGAAAAGTGTCATCAACACAGCAAATGCTGCTGAGAGATCAAGTAAAATGAGGACCTAGAACTGACGATGAGATTTACTTCCATGATGCCAGGGCCCCTTCCGTGCTGGAGGCCTTGAAGTTCATATGATTTAATGATATAAATCCATGAACTAAAATTATGTGTTTGATTCATTTAAAGTGACAAAACATACTACAACAGATTACAGACTGCTTCAGTGAAGTGACACATGGCACAAACATTACCAATTCAGAATAAAAGAATACAATATTTTTACTTCATAACTCTCAACACAAATCTGTAATATATTTTTTCTGTACATTTTTGGCTGCATACTCACTCTTTTCTTCTTTATATGTCAAGAAATTTGTAGTATTGTTTTTGAGGAAAAAGTAAGGAGGATTTTTTTTTTTTCCCTAATGGGTTGGTCTTCATTTTTATTAGTATTATGGAGCATTTAGAAAACTTTTTTTTTCTGAACTTAGGCCATAAAATTCGCAGAGATAATGTAACAATTCAAATAAAGTAAATAGTCTGTTGAGTAACTTAATTGTAATTAGATTATTTTACAACATGTAAAGAAGTATAATAAACATTTGAAGTTTTATCCCTGGAATCAATCAATCCTTTCCTTCCTTCCTTTCTTCCTTCCTTCCTTCTTTCCTTCCTTCCTTCCTTTCTTCCTTCCTTCCTTCCTTCCTTCCTTCCTTCCTTCCTTCCTTCCTTCCTTCCTTCCTTCCTTCCTTCCTTCCTTCCTCTCTCTCTCTCTCTCTGTTTCTCTCTTTTGAGTTTTACTCTTGTTGCCCAGGCTGGAGTGCAGTGGTGCAATCTCAGCTCACCGCAACCTCTGCTGCCTGGGTTCAGGTGAGTCTCCTGCCTCAGCCTCCTGAGTAGCTGGGATTACAGGCATGTGCCACCACACTCTGTTAATTTTGTATTTTTAGTAGAGATGGAGTTTCATCATGTTGGTCAGGCTGGTCTGGAACTCCCGACCTCAGGTTATCCGCCCGCCTTGGCATCCCAAAGTGCTGGGATTACAGGCATGAGCCACCATGCCCGGCCTGAATACTTCTCTATTTAGACAATTTTACTGTGAGTAGAACCACCAGAATCTTTAGGATCTGATGTGTCAGATATATTTATAATATAGGGATTTATTAATGTTTTTTTACCTCACACAGACATGTATTTACAGCTTATATTATGAGCCTCCATTCATGATTTCTAATAAATTTTGTTTTTCACAATTCATATGGGAAAAAGAAAGTATGATGCATATATACTTGTATGTACTGCATTATCAAGTATATTTCTGACATGTGAGAACACTCATTTTATCTAGGCATTCATAAGAGCTAAAACATTGCTTGCAATTCTACATACCTGATTACTACATGAGTTTTCTACGGTCTAGCATCTGGCACTGCGTATTTTAAGACCTGTATTTCCTATGCTACCTACATAGTCCACACATCCCGTGTTAGCCATATTTTTTATGTGAAAAAATAAAGTAATTGAGGCAAATTTCTTTTATATAATAGTAGCTGAATAATGATTTTTCTCTAATTTTACCATGTGTTTGTCATATAACTACTTGCTATATAAAATATTCCAATATTTAAATTATTTCAACTTTTTTCAGAAAGTAAAAATATTCACTTTTATACTCATTGATACTAAAATAGCAACTGTATTGAGTAAAGTATACTATGATTTCTCTTTGATAAACACACTACTGATTTAGACACAACTGCTCAAAATATATCTGTGATTTTGAATTAATATAACATGTGTTAACCTGTATAATACACAAAAATGGTGCATACTATTACTCTGTTTGAACATGACATTCAAAAGTAAATATTTTGAGAGTTGTAACAGAAGTCCTTATCATGAATGCAAAATTGTATGCTATAATAAAAAGTTTATAAATATTAATATTTTTCCACTGTCAACACATTTATTAACGTAACACTAAAAATTTAAAAATCAGAGATTAATGAATTAAAAAACCGAAATATATAAAACTGATTAATACAAAATTAATGAATTATATGTTAATCATATTTTAACAAATTCCATTGAAGTGTTTAAAAAGGTATATTAACAATACCCATTATATGATGAACTCTTTGTTAAAGGCTATTGTTTCAAATATATTTTTCTCACTTTTTATCAATAATACTATCCAATGAGTAAAGTAGTCCTGAATTGTGTATAACTTATTTGAAGAGAAAACTTATGAATATAAACCATAATAAAATTTACTAGACATCATTAAAACAGATCATTAAAAACGGAGAATTAAAATGCCAAACCATCAATTTCCTCTTCTTCTTTCTTTAAAATTTCTTCTGCACATCTCTTCCACCTCTTCCCAAAGAGAATAATAATTTCATTTTTTTTAAAAAAAGGCATTTTACATGTTTTTATTCTCAGCATTTTGCTTTAGCGTATATCAAAGTATAGATGTTCCACTAATGTTTATCTTCTCTGCTGTTGATTAAATCTGGACCAGTTGATAAATATAACGTTGACAAATTAAAAACATATTAATTAGTATGCCCTTAGTTTCTGATAGATATCTCAGTTGTTCACTTTCAAAAATCTTGTCTTATACTTTGACTCAATCACTACTAGTGTTTTATCCTACAACCTTGTATTAACCAATAATTGCATCAATAGCAAATTTTAGTATCAAGTACTCTATTCTGTTTCATTATATTTTATTCATTGGGTTAATTTTTTTCAGTATAATCTATTTCAAAAATTTTATGTACCGATGTCTCTTCTGAAGATATTGTCGTATGTTTATTGATATTATTTCTGTTGATCTATTGATCATCCCTTTATACTTGAGACACATTACTCATCTAGTTTGAAAAAATTTCCTGATACTTATTTTCTCGCTTGCTGTGCTGTCAGGGTTCTGTGGCCTATGTGCTTCCTTTCCTCGATTTCTAGTTCTTGAGTACTGCAGAGCTTGGTCCTGGAGACTCTTTTTTTTTTCCCCTGTCTATTCTTGATTTCCTAGATAGACTATGCAAGTGCAGTAAATTTAAATTCAGATTTTAAAAAAATTTCCAAAGCCAAAGTTTTCCAGAAATCCAAGCATAAATATTCAAATGTTTACTTGATATCTTCCCATGGGACATCTCATGCATAATATATTCAAAACTGGACTCTTGATTTATCTTCCCAAAAACTCCCCCGTTATTAACATGCTCATCTCACTTCACATCATTCAGTAATTCCTCTCTTCCTAAACTTACTCATTCTCTTTCTATTAGTCCAGCCATTATGCAAGCAGTTTGAGGATTTCTCAAAGATCTTAAACAGAATTACCATTTGACCCAGCAATCACATTATTGGATATATAACCAAAAGAATATACATCGTTTCATCATAAAGACACATGCATGCATATGTCCACCACAGCACTAATCACAATAGCACAGACATGGAATCAGCCTAATTGCCCCATCAATGGTAGAATGGATGAGGAAAATATGGCACATATACAGCATGGAATACTACACAGTCGTAAAATAAATAACATTATGTCCTTTGCAACAACATGAATAGAGCAGGAGGCCATTATCTTAAGGCAACTAATGCAAGAAGGAAAAATCAAATACTGCATGTTCTCTCTTATAAATGGGAGCTAAATATTGACTACATATAGACACAAAGAGGGAACAACAGAAACTGGGGCCTCCTGGAGGGTGGAGGATGGGAGGAGAGGGAGGATCAGAAAACTACCTATTCGGTGCCATGCTTATTACCTGTGTGGCAAAATAATCTGTACACCAAATCCCTGTAACATGTAATTTACATATATGACAAACCAGCACATGTATTCCCAAACCTAAAATAAAAGTTAAAAAAAATACTCATTCTTTGTTTCTCACAAGGCCAAAAACCTTGGTGTTAAACTTGATAAGCCTTTTCTGGCTTACCCTTCATACATATGTATGCTATAAGGAAACAATATATTCAGATTTTGACCACTTCTCACTATTTTGACCATTACTTTGGTCTAAACCACCTTCCACAGTTTCCTAGATTATTACAATAGTTCTGCATAATCTATTTGCTTTTTTGTCCTTTGCCTCTGGTCCCTGACAACAATTCCTGTTTGGAACAGCATCATTTCATGTCTGTATCATAAAGAAAACACCTCAATGACATCTGCCAGATTTTAAGGAGATGCAAAACCTTTGCCATAATCTATAGCCCGGTGGAATCTGGCATCGATTACTGGCATCTCTGGCTTTTATTTTCACTTTTTAATGTTCAAGTTATACTTGTTTCTCTGTTAATCCCTGCACACCCTAAGCATGCTTACAACTCAAGGGTTTTTTTTCCCCTCAGAAATCTCCCCCACAATATTTAAGTTATTATATACTTTACTTTCTTCAAATGATAACACAGGGAAGACTTCTCAGTTACCATCTAAAATATTAGCTCCTAACTTATTATTCTCTTAACCTACTTTATTGTTTTGGTCTTCTTTATTGTACTTTTCAGTGTCTGGGCTTCTATTTTACATATATTTGTTTGATTATTTCCAGCATTCAGAAATCGATTGCAAACTCTAAGGCTGGGGCTTTATTTCCAGCACAGATAAAAGTACCAGGCACACAGGAGTATCAAAAGTATTTATTTTCAATCAATAAATAATGAATGGAAATGGCCTTAAATTATGAAGAGATGTTTAATTTACGTATCTGAATTTTTTGAGACTTCATGAGAAGACGAATAATGTTTTTTATTAGTCAGATTTTGATCAGAGAAGTAAAATTACTACGATTGATAGACAACAAACATTTATTACAAAGATTAGAACTCTTCTGAAGTTATGAGAGTTTGTTAATCACCTCTCTTTGTGCATCCTCATGTGGTCTTTCTGTGAGGGTAAATCTGGGTTTTCTCAAGACAGAGTAGCTTCAGTGAAGTAAGACATTTTTAATGACAGCTCAAGGTTCCAAAGTTAATGCCTTAGTAAGCCATGCAGAAGTTCCATTGCCTTTTATGACATAACCTCAAAAACACCCTCATTTCTGTCACATTCTGTTGGTTACAAGTGGATCACAGGCCAATCCAAATTCAAGAACAAGGGAATTAAACTTCCCTATTAATGGCACAGCGGTAAAGATTCATTATAAAACATTATGTGGGCCAGGGTCTATTGTTGCACCCGTATTTTGAAAATATGATTTTCCTCCGTACCCTCTGACCAAAATAATTTATATTCCCTCACATGCAATATGCATTCATCTCTTCTCCCATATCCTTCGAGATCTCATCATATTATGAATCAGCCTGAAGTCCAGAAGTCATCTCCTAAATAGGGTCCAGATGGGCATGAACTTCTTTGATACAATTCTTTCTGTATCATTCTTCTTATTCAGAAGACCTGGGAACTAAACAGATGAATTATCTGTCTTTCCCCCAACCCCCAACATTTAATGGTGTGTCAGAGTTAGAATAACCTTTCAGCCAGCAAAGAGTTCTCAAAGTAAGAAAGAACCTCTTAATGTAAAGATTAAAGCCAGAGTGGGATTATAAAACGTTAAGACTTCAAGAGTGTGGCTTTGTTAAGACTTCAAGAGTGTGGCTTTATTTCTGAGTTTTCTGTTCTCTTCCTTTGGTACATAATAGAGTCCTTCACATGTCCTCCAAATTTCACTCAAATGCAGAGAAATTCACTCTTTAGTGTACCTCGCTCCTTAATCTTTTTGTTGTAAACTTCTTTTAGGTGGTAGGCTCAACTTTCTACACAGATATCACTTTAGCAAGATCATCAGCTTCTAAGGTATATGTTCTATTTTGCATGTTACCACAGATAATTCTGGTACTATAGCATAACTCTCCTTACTACCAGTTTTCAATAACATTTGTCTTATTCTTCTTTAATACACTACTGACAATGTCCTTAAGGCCCTTTAAACTTTTCCATATACTCTACTGAAAGCCCTACCTGTTTAATGAATGGTCTCCTCAAGGGCCTTACAGCTTTGATGGAATACTCTGTTTCAAAACCAATGCCAGATTCTTTAGATTATTATTGAGAGAATGTGAAAACATACCTTTTTCTGTAATTGATTAGATTTTGACATGAAACCCAGTTCTTGTCAATGAAATGCAACCAGAAATATACTACTGAGGTATTTGGATAAAAGTGTCTTTTTGTTTTGTTTTGTTTTGTTTCCAATTTTGTTGTGGGGGAAAAAAGTCATCTGGTTTATTTTTCTGTTGAATCTTTTAATAGAAAAAATAAAGTAACTGGAACTAAAACAGCCTTATTACATGTTTGAGGAAACACTGTAGAGTTATAAAAAGAGGAAAACAATAAGTCTGTCTGGATTCTTGATGATGTCTTTGATCTGCTTAATGAATCCATCTTGGAATAGCCCTACCTTGAATCGCTTGGAGGAACCAATGGATAGTACAAGGAAGCTAAATCTCACCTACACCCAGTTATTATGTAATACACCCAGATCTCTATTTTATATGTATAAAGGGAGGTAATGATTTCCAAGAAAAAGGTCTTTTATGAGTTATAAAGGGAGATGCTTTTAGTAAAGCACCTTACAAGTCTTATCTGCTGAAAAGCTTTTAATTCTCTTTCCTCTATGAAATATTTCCTCTAACTACTGGTGAAAGTTACTCAGGTCTTTACATAACATTTGGCCTCTGCTTGTGGAAAATATTCTTGGTTTTATTTGTGATTAAATGATATTCTGTTAACATTATACTTCAATAGTTAAAATTCTGATTTAGCCTGTGTATGCTCCATATCCTACATTACCTGTATATTCTTCATATCCTTCAGTTTTCTTATATTAATCTCAGTTTAAGGCCCATAAAACAACTTTAGAAAGTAACACAATTTAGAAAGCATCAAAATCTAAGGAGTTTGGCCATTCACTGAATTGAGCAAATTGCCCTTTGAATAAACACTTTAAAGTTACCAAAAGTGAGCCTAAAAATTAGTAATACTTATCTTAATGTCAATAAGATACTTTCTTACTTGAAGAAAGTAGAGAAGAAGGGATAATATATTGGGTATCTTTTGTGTTCTGCTTTATATTTTTTTCAGCTCGGCATTCACTCTGACCATTGCAATGGCAATCAGCTTTTTTCAGGAGTAAGATGACTGTACTATCTACATCTTGTACCACATATTTCTCCATTTCAGCCCCAGGTATTTGCTAACACCTCATTGTGTAATTAAACCCTAAAGACACCCAAATTGGCACACAGTTAAGACCCAGAGTTGGTCCTGAGCAACTTGCATATACAAAAAGCCCTCCCTATATGAAGGTTTCCAGTCCCATGAATATCATATTTTTGAATCACATTTGGTTAAAAAAAAAATCTGCCTGTAGGTAGACCTGCACAGTTCAAAGCCATGTTGTTCAAGGGTCAACTGTACAACTATATTCCCTGGTGGCAGATTAGTTTAAGATGCAAGAAGAAAATGAAGCACACGCCATAGCATCATAGCTACTAATGCACACTGGCTGCAGCTTGGAAAGGGATTTGAGTGGAAAGTGAAGCACTGGTTTATATAGGAGGAGTGACATCTGACCATGCATGTGGGGCAGCTGATAATTAAAAGTACTGTGAGTGGACTGGCTTTTGTTAAAGAATCTCAAGCCCATACAAACATGAGAAAATCAAGCTAATGAATTGTCAAGTAAAAGAATGTTGTGAAAATCGAGGTACTCCTATGTCAGCATGTAGAAACACCCTTATCTCCTTCATCTGCAGAGGTGGACCTTCTGAAAATTTGGTCCAAGATTTAATTTTAAACGCAAATAACCACAAAGGTGCAAAATGCACAGTGCTGGCTTGTCTCATATGTCCAAATATGAGTCCTGGGTATGAAAGATGAAGGAATTCTGTGACAAAGGTATGGATGGGTGAATTTTCCTAATAAATATGAATCTTCTGATTTCTCTGGAACTTATAAACCAAAAGAAATGCCTTCTATTTTCTTAGTCATATTTTAATTCAAACATTTCTAGGACAATCAGCATTTAGCCACTGAAATGCTGTATCACTTCACCTCAGACGGACCTGTCATCTGTCCAAGAGCTTCCCTGACACCTTAGGGTTGGACACCCATGAGAAACACTGGAAACTTGAGCACAAACAAATTCAAAAGTGTGAAAGGTTCACTACCCCATTAGGCAATTCTTGATCAATGGGAGAAGAAATCCATGAATAAAGAAGCCTCTCAAAAATGCTCCCCTCTTCTGGATTTTAGGTGGATCATTCTTAACTTCATTCTACATGGCTTCTTAAAAGATCCCAAATGGATTGACACCCAGTTGCCCACACAAGTGGAACAGGTTGATACATATTTGTATTGACTCTTTCCTTGTATCTATTATTTCCTAGTCCTCCATTAGTATTCCCTGTGATCATTTTCCAAAATAAACAATTTGTATGCAAGGCCTTAGGTAATGGTCTGTTTCTGGGAGACACCAGGAATAGACCCAGGCTAAAAATTAGAGACATGTTTAAAGTTTATTGAGTATTTTAAAACACAAATTTATTTACCTGTCAAAAGAATAACTCAAAATTATAAACCCAGAAATGTCTTTTTTTTTTTTTTTTTTTTTTTTTTTTTTTTTTTTTTTTACCATGGTTCATCCATTTGGTCCTCGATACATCAAATCAAAAGAAATTGTTCCAGCCTCTGGTGTCTAACTTAATTACTATAGCATCTAGAAGAATACTATGCCTGTTTGCTCAGTAAGCAGTTTTGAGAGCTCTTTTAAATAAAGATGTTCTTGTCCTTATCAATTTGTGTTGTGAATGGTTACTATAAATTAAAACTGTCAAAAATACTAGGTATTTTATTTAAGTTACATAGCATGCCAACAAGTAAAAAAACTGAATAATTTGAAAAAGAATCAGTAAAAGTAATAGCATTAGTTAAAAAAATTCTAAAAATGGAACATAGAGGAAAGGAACTGTAGTACTCTATATTTCCAAGGCAATAAGAATTAGTTAAGGCATACTTTTTCTAAGTATGTTATTTAGACATACAATTATTGTAATTCACTTTTTATAAGAGTTGGATTGTAAGTAGAGTGATTTTATTAGCCTTTACTGAGAAAGAGACTGTAGTCCTGTTATATTCTTAACAATGAAAGCCCTTTGCCCTCAAATTTTGGCTTTTAATTTGAACTAATATTTTAAATTTTTTGATAAAATTGTTCATATGATAAAAGTGAAGTTCAGCAGAGAAAATAATCTAAAAACCATCTTAATTTTGTCATGTTGAGACAAAACATGTACTATCAAAGAAAGATAATTAATGCTAAATCTTTAGTATTTATAATTTTTAAAGTTCAATATAAAAATATCAATGTTTTTATACTTTCTTATTAGATATAAAAATCCACACTGTATTATAAGTACTTAGTACATTGTAAAGTTAGACCTATGACTTAACACATCTGATAGTATGTTAATTCAATTGCATGGTAACAGGTCAACTTTTATTATGCAACATTCTGTTTGGCTCATTTTGCAAATGAAACAAATGAATTATTTTCAAAATTCACTAAAATACTATTGAAACAGAAGCATTTGTCAGATAGATAATTATGCATAATCATTAAAATATTGTGTATAAAAAATTTAAAAATAATCAAGATTAAAATAATGTAGCATATTTATTAAGAAATTTTGTCAGATATATATATATATAGAGAGAGAGAGAGAGAGATTTTATTTCATATATGTCAAATTAAAGTGTAATCCAATGAAGCTAAAGCAAATTTTAAAATGTCCTGAACTAGCAAATACAACAAGAACTCTACAATTCTCTGGGCCCAAGACAGCATTATCATTTACATAATGTGGGGCTTAGTCAATGTTAAGGACCATTTAATTCTCTCAGGCAATGTGAAGAAAATAAGATAATGGGGCCGGGCGCGGTGGCTCAAGCCTGTAATCCCAGCACTTTGGGAGGCCGAGGCGGGCGGATCACAAGGTCAGGAGATCGAGACCACAGTGAAACCCCGTCTCTACTAAAAATACAAAAAATTAGCCGGGCGCGGTGGCGGGCGCCTGTAGTCCCAGCTACTCAGGAGGCCGAGGCAGGAGAATGGCGGGAACCCAGGAGGCGGAGCTTGCAGTGAGCCGAGATCGCGCCACTGCACTCCAGCCTGGGCGACAGAGCGAGACTCCGTCTCAAAAAAAAAAAAAAAAAAGAAAAAAAAAAAAAGAAAATAAGATAATGGAAGGGTAAGGAGGAAAACAGGAAGGAAAAAAATAAGCATCTCTAAGATGGATTGTGCATTGTTCATGGGAATTTTAATACTGGGAAAATGTCTTTCATAATAGCTTTGGAGTCAATAAAGTAAAAAGCATAGTCTTAAGAGGAAGATTTCCTAAGAAAGTGCTGGATGATTTCCACATGCTATTTGTTAGGAAGCATCAACAAATTAATAACAAGAGTCCCTGGTTAGGACTCAGCTGAACAAAAGATGTAGCTTTCAAATTCCTAGAGTCTGGTGATCCCTGAACTTTAAAAATATTTTCAATTTTTATTAAAGTATATATATATTGTTTGTGGCTTTTAATATACTATGTAAATTTTCACAACCTCAATTCGTTGTCCTTTCTTACTCAGGAGTCTTCAGGTTTTTGTGGTCTTTTAAAGTAAAAGTTATTCTCATTTATTAAAATTAACTGTCTTAATTTTAGACAATTTTAATAAATGAGAATAACCATGCCTTTTAATATTTTTTTATTTGAACTAACCCCTACCCCACAATTATCTTAAGCCAAAGTAAGGTGATCATCATTCAAATATATTTTTTAAAACATATACTTATTTAGAGAATTCCCATATTTTCCACTTTAAATTTTGAATATATGACAAATTTAACACATTTAAAAGAAATCATTATTTAATTGAATTTAACTTTTGAAACAAAAACAAGTCAAATTTTATTCATGCTAACTACAAAACTACATGTCTGCCATGCAACAGCTTGGTTATAAATAATTTAGAGCTTTTCAAGTAGCCACAGCTCACCACATTATTTTTCCTCTTTAGCTGAATTATCTAGTCATCTCAGTATAATAATTGGTCTGTGAAAAAAAACACAAAAATATGTATAAATAAATTATATCTACCATTATTAAAATATACAAATTGAATTAATTTTGAAATTTATATTATGTATAAATTATATTTTTGAACACAAAGAGACATATGCACTAACATTCTTCTTTGTTTTCATTTCAACTGGAGATGGGGTCTTGCTATGTTACCAGGCTGGTCTGGGAATCCTGGTCTCAAACAATTCTCCCTCCTCAGCCTCCCAAAATGCTGGGATTGTTGGTATGAACCACCATGCATGGCCCATTCCTTTTTTTGAAAAGGATTGAAAATCCTGACAAAGGTTGTTGTATATAGCAGTCCCAGACCTCTTAATAATGATGTTGATAACAGTGAGGATGATAACGATGATGATGATGATGAAGACAATGATGCTGTGTCTGCTGCTCCAGAAGATGATAATAACAGGAGTAATAGTATAATGAACTGCTCATTGTTACCTTGCAAAAGAATATAGGCCTTCCAATGTCAAGAAAAATATAAGTGAATTAATGGCATAATGTGTTAACCTTAACATTAGGAGTCAAGAAAGTTTTCTTTGTAACTTGAGAAATACGAGTGAAACTACTAAGAATGCACACTCTACTTTGGGCTTCTAATATTAGGGGAGAAAACTAAATATCTGCTATGATGATTATAAGAGGAAGGGACAGACAGAGGAGTATGGTGTGTTACGAGGATGAACAGAACAGAACAAAATTTGTCATCCAGAATAACGATGAAAATCTAAAATAACAAGAACTTACTACACTTGCCTTGGTAGCAAATTTATTAATAATTATGATGATTGACATGAATAAAGTTCAGATTGTACATTCTCTCTTCAAATATAGGGCCCAGAAGAAAATATTATTTTTCAGGTGTAGTTTTGTCTTCAGAATAACATTATTAGTGTATTCTTTCAGGATATTATTATATCATAAAAATTGCTTAAAATCACATTCATATGATATTATTGACTCATAATCAAAGTGAATGTTAACTATTCTCTAGAGTTAATCAACCTTCTTCAAGTTTTACTATCAAATTTCTGTTTGTGATTTCTCATCTCCATCATGCCATACGCTATGCACTTAAAAAAATGAAGTGTCTCTCCCCTGTAATCCTAAAGAAATTTGAATATATGTACTTTTATAACCCATCACAAATGATCAAGATTTATTAGTACACCCATCTAGCTACATTGTGATCATTTTTGGTCAATTCCATGTAGCCAACTCAAAGTTCATGTTTACTGAACAACTGAATGTGCATTAAAGTATTGGGTATAAGAATGTAAAAATTTGGTCAAATGCAATGCTTATAGTAAAATATGCCCAATTTTTGAGATAAATATTAAAGTAGAAGAAATTTCAGTTATATGAAAGAACATTAAAATGTCTTACATAGAAAATGTTAACTAATATTTTCCAGAACACTGGGATTTAAAAGTGCTGTTAACAACTGACAGTTTTATGTGATTATTTTAATAAAACTAAGCACCTTTAATATTATTATTATTGTGTTTTGTTTTGTTTTGTTTCGTTTTGAGACAGAGTCTTTCTCTAATGTCCAGGCTGGAGTGCAGTGGCACAATCATAGCTGACTGCAACTTTGAACTCTTTGGCTCAAGTGATCCTCTTGTTTCAGCCTCCCAGAGTACTGAGTGTACATGAAAGAGCCATCACACTTGGCACCTTTTATTTTATTTAATATGATTAAGGGGTTATAATTTTGTAACTGTATCTATTCAACCTTAGACATAATTTTGGTCATAAAGAAACTGTATTTAGAGGTACCTATTATTGATTAAACTTTTGTCTAAAATTAATTCTGTCAGTTATAAGATAGCTGATTACTTATTATTACATGTTATATAAAATATAGCCAATTATGCAGGAGGTAATGTTTGCCTTTTTAGAAATTTAATGACAGTATCACCTTATTTCATGCACCTTTAATATGTTAATTTGACTTTTATTGTTTAAACTCAAATTATTAAAATTTGTTCATGAATTTTCATTACACATGGCCACCACCAGTTAAAATTTTCTTGAGCTTTATGAACAAAAATTTGTTCTTTGGTTTTTTATGTGATGAGAATTTTTTAAAATTTTTAAATTTAATTTGAAGTTAATTATTTTGGAACTACTATTTCCAAGACTACTCAAAATAAAACATAATTTTTTAACCACAACTGAATCGAGTAAGTATATAAACTTTTCTCAGGCATTAAAAAAAGTGTTACAACTTCATGATTGATTGCAAGTCTTAACTTTGATCTGGGTTTTCACACTCTTGGCTTGTGGAATGAACTGATTGACAGATGTAGTAATTGCCTGTGAGTTTCTTTCTAGGAGCCATTCCAAAAAGAATAATGCTTATATAAGCAAAACACCTGCCCTGGCTGCTCAGTGTTCAAGACTTCCAGACTGTTTCACCTCGACACTACAGTTGCTTGGAGGGAAAGACTTTTTACTTTCCTTCCCTTAGTATTTTTGAAAGAGAAAAATTTCCAAATTTCAAAAGGTTAAGTTTTGCCCTGGTGCCTCTGTTGATCAATACTCATTCAATAAGCAAAGAACTGTAGCCAGAAAGGAAGAACTCTGGCCAAATTAGTTACTCTTTCCTAACACTATTAAAAAACAATCTTATCAATGAGTTTAGCAAGGTATGTGGGTCTGTAGATTTGAATAAATACGAAACAACTGAAGAAATTCTTTGTAAATTACAGTAAGTATTAAGTAACCAATATTTGACAAGGTCATTTACACCTCATGTATGTCTTCACTTTACCTGTTAAAAGAGTTTTTAAAAGGTTATAAAGAGTTTTTAAAAGCACATAAAATTTTACAGTATGGCTTATAATAAAATAAATAGGCAAAACATAATAAAAGTTGGTTAAGAATGTAAAAATATGCTGGCTATTGGGTTACTATAGTCAGCATTTTAAAGCTAATATTTTAGGACAATTCAAAATTGAAATATCTTTTTTTTTTTTTGGTTTGTTTTTGTTTTTTGTGTTTTGAGACAGAGTCTTGCTCTGTTGCCAGGCTAGAGTGCAATAGCACAATCTGTCAGTTATAATAAGATAGCTGATTACTTATTATTACATGTTAAGTAACATGTCACTGCAACCTCTGCCTCCTGGGTTTAAGCAATTCTCCTGCCTCAGCCTTCCGAGTAGCTGGGACTACAGGCACACACTACCATGCCCAACTAATTTTTGTATTTTTAGTAGAGACAGGTTTTCACCATGTTGGCCAGATGGTCTCAATCTCTTTACCTTGTGATCTATCCGCCTCAGCCTCCCAAAGTACTGGGATTACAGGCGTGGGCCACCGCGCTGGTCTTAAAATTGAAAGAACTTTAAAAGGATCAGTATGATTTTTAAAACCTTGTTATTTAACTCTATTGTTTACTCAACTATTCAACAAATATTTGTTGAGGTGCTTTCTTGAAATTCAAACAAGTAAAGACATTTTAAACAAATGTAAACTAACATTTTACCACTAAGAGATTCTACCTAGAATGAATGCGAAAGAACGCGACTGTGTTGATTACAAAGTGGTTCCATGTTGGAGAGTCTGTTTCGAGCCAATAAATGATAATCAAACTAGTAATTATTTCTGGATAAATGTAACAAATATTTACAGTATGTATTAGTTTCCTCAGGCTGCTATGACAAAGTACCACAAACTGGGTGGCTTAAACAATGGAAATTTATTCTCTCAGTTTTGAACATCAGAAGTTCAAACTCAAGGTTTTGGCAGGGCCGCGTTCTCTCTGAAAGCTCTAGAGAAGCACCCTTCCTTGCCTCTTTCTAGCTTCTGGTGGTTGTCAGCCGTCCTTGGCATTCCTTGACTTGAAGCTGCATCATTTCTGTTTCTGCCTCCTCTTCATGTAGCACTCTTCTCTGTGCACGTGACTGTGTCTCTGTGTCTTCTTTTAAGGACTTCAGTCATTTTGAATTTTAGATGACCTCATCTTAACATTGCATCTACTAAAGCCTTACCTTCAAATAAGATTTATTCACAAGTACCTATTATTTCTGTTTTCTTTCAAATGAACTTTGTTTCAGATAATATTTTATAGACAAAGGCCTCGGTAAACATGGCACTTTGGCAGATTTGCCATCATGCTTAGCTTTACAATCTTAAACATCTAACTTGTCAGCAAGGAGAACTTCATATTAACTAATCTTTTACGTTAACTAATCTTATCAAAGCTGAAATATAAAATGAAGCAAATTAGAAAAGGCTATTCTAAGATCGTAAAATAAGAACAAAGATACTTAAACAACAAAAACTCACCCTCTCTCTGTCTCTCTCTCTTAGCAAGTCAGAGAAACTTGAAAGGCATCAGTAGTCCTCTTCTCTAACCACCACTTTTTGCAACGTTGACTGGTGCTTACCCAATCTTACATTGACAAAATGTCCAGCTTCTTCATCTGCAAAATGGAAACACTATCATATATGTACTTCACTAATCAATATGTCTCACAATAAAATATATATAAGGAAATGACTTACACCTCAAAATATTAGGCAATATTTTAAGACAACAGTAAAGGAAAGAAGATTAAAGTTACATTATAAAAACAATTGTTAGGAGAATCACTAGCCGACATTTTAAAATGTGTGAATGTCAACAAATACATTCCCTTGCGTTATCACAGGAGGCATTATTGCCTACAACACATCTGCTTGTTCACAAGCATATTAAATATCTGTGACAAGAAATAATGTTTTAATATTTTTGCCTCTTGACACTAGTTTGTAACTTAAATATCGATATTTTACCATGTTATTTGTACTTTAAATAGTTGCATCTTTTTTATTTCAAGTAATGTTAAATAGGGTCTCATTCTTCATTTCAAACAGTGTTTTGATATTCAATATAGACTTTTTATATTTAATTTGGTGACTATAATTCTTATTTTTATATGTCCACTTGATTGAGACATGAGGTACCAGAGAACACACTATTCCTGGATATGTCTATCTGTATGTTTCTGGAAGAAATGCATGTTTAAATGAGTAGACTCAGAAAAGCAGATTACCCTCCCTAGTATAGATGAGTATTATCAAATCTGTTGATAATAGATTTGATAGGGCTTGATAGGGCTTGAATAGAACAAAAGATGAAAGTAGAGAGTATTCACTCCTCCAGCCTGAATGAGCTGAGCACTGTTCTTTGCGTGCTCTTGAACTGAGACTATGGAATTGGCTCCCCTGGTTGTCTGGCCTTCAGACTCAGAATGATCTATCTTAGGTCCACAACTTTCATCTGGCAGATCGTAAGACTTCTCAGCCTCTCTAATCCTGTGAACTGATTGCTCACTATAAATATTTTATATAAATATAAAAATAATTTTATAGATGAAAAATAAAACATTTTATATAGATATAAAAATACTAATATCTTCAATTAGTTCTGTTTCTCTGGAGAACCCTAACTAATACAGAGACCTAAATATCCTTGTCAAAGTGTTGCTTTAAAAAGTTGATAATAAAGTATATGGTACAAATTCTGTAGACATCCAATAGGCATGAGATCTCAATAATAGCTAGTGGGGCACAAAAAGATAGACTTATAATCATCTATTGTCATGCTCTTTTAAAAGCTTCCAGTGGAATTAATTGCAACTACTGGAACTGCCTACTATTGTCTACGGGATGCAGCTCATAATTGTTATCTTCAAGCAGTTATATGCATGACCATGCACATGGGCACATATACACACATATATTTTTACACATGCACACACACATATATACATTTTATTATGAAGAAACACAATGCTTTTAGCAAACCCAGGAATATAAACACTATTTGCTCTATTTAAGCAAAATTTTACCTTGATATATTAAGCTTCGTCCTTACCCAAATTATATATTTTTTAAATAATGTTAGCAGGTACTTCATAGTTGACCTTTGAAAACTTTGGAATAGGCTTTATTTACAGATTTTCTGCATTTTAAAAATTTACCACTGAGTTATAAAATCAATATTTAAGGATACATTTACTGGTTAAGCTTACATATTCTTGTTGGAAAGATCATGGGTACAGCTGTACTGACTTACCAATAACCAAGTGAATTCTGAGATTATCTAAAATATACATGCTGGTCTCACAGAGTATCAACTTTCTTAACTTCCAAGGTGTTGAATTTTTACTTTTGTAAGAAGATCTTTAAAGACAATTGAAATTTTTGCCACTTTAATCTATAAATCTTAAAAAAGTCCAATGGTAAATATAGTAGTTACAAATTTATGAAAAATTCTTAGTATGTCTAACAGACTTATGAAAATCACTTGTATACATTAAAGAATATCTTCTAGTGCAGTCAAGTTCTAAGTCAGGACATCCGGTAGCTACATATAATTAATGCTGTCCTTGTTTGTATGTTAGTAATACACTGGATTGGAGATCAGAATATCCACTAAGTCTGGTTGAACCACTGTCAGATGATACCTACATGAGAGACCCTGAACCAAAATCATTGAGCCGAGTTCTTCCAAATTCTTGATCCATAGGAACCATAATAGGAACTAAAATCATTGTGATTGGTTTTTAGCCACTAAGATTTGTAGTGATTCGTTAGAGCTATGCAGCTGTAGATAACTGGAATGAGTTAGATACAAACCCAGTGTGCTGGTGCATACTTCTACATTGCAGAACTCACCCCATCCTCCCGCTTGCTGGTACTAAGCTTTTTGAGTAGAATACCTTACTTAAGGTGAAATTTCTCTCTGTCTCCCTACCCCCCTTTCCTTTTCTCCCTCTTTCTACCCAGAATGCACAAATTCTGAAAGACAAAGTGGCATAAAGGGTCCTTCTACTTTATCTTTTTTAGTTCTAATTGCTTTTATTAGATATTAATGACTATTAGATATTAATAGTAACTAATGCTGTTAATATATTAATGGTATTAGTCATGTTTACCCATTGGTAACTAAGATTTGGAGTTATTGGGTAACTGAGATAAGCAAACAAACAAAGCAGCTCGTGTGCTGTGGAGATGGGATCACATTTATAAATGTGGGACTGAAAATTCTGAGTCAATGTTCTTAATCAAGTTACTAAGATTTCTGAAACATGAGTCATCTACCCATCTTATTTATATATTTTTACATGGCTACATACCACCTTGTGCTCTCATTTAATTAGTAACTTTCTTAAATTGAATCACTTTTTATTTATTTTTTATGTATTTTTTATTTATTTTTTATTTTTTATTTATTTTTAATTTTTATTTTTTTAAATTATTATTATACTTTAAGTTCTAGGGTACATGTGCATAACGTGCAGGCTTGTTACATATGCATACTTGTGCCATGTTGCTGTGCTGCACCCATCAACTCGTCATTTACATCAGGTATAAATCCTATGCAATCCCTCCCCCCTCCCCCCTCCCCATAATAGGCCCCAGTGTGTGATGTCCCCCTTCCCGAGTCCAAGTGATCTCATTGTTCAGTTCCCACCTATGAGTGAGAACATGCGGTGTTTGGTTTTCTGTTCTTGTGATAGTTTGCTAAGAATGATGGTTTCCAGCTGCATCCATGTCCCTACAAAGGACACAAACTCATCCTTTTTGATGGCTGCATAGTATTCCATGGTGTATATGTGCCACATTTTCTTAATCCAGTCTGTCACTGATGGACATTTGGGTTGATTCCAAGTCTTTGCTATTGTGAATACTGCCGCAATGAACATACGTGTGCATGTGTCTTTATAGTAGCATGATTTATAATCCTTGGGTATATCCCCAGTAATGGGATGGCTGGGTCATATGGTACATCTAGTTCTAGATCCTTGAGGAATCGCCATACTGTTTTCCATAATGGTTGAACTAGTTTACAATCCCACCAACAGTGTAAAAGTGTTCCTATTTCTCCACATCCTCTCCAGCACCTGTTGTTTCTTGACCTTTTAATGATTGCCATTCTAACTGGTGTGAGATGGTATCTCATTGTGGTTTTGATTTGCATTTCTCTGATGGCCAGTGATGCTGAGCATTTTTTCATGTGTCTGTTGGCTGTATGAATGTCTTCTTTTGAGAAATGTCTGTTCATATCCTTTGCCCACTTTTTGATGGGGTTGTTTGTTTTTTTCTTGTAAATTTGTTTGAGTTCTTTGTAGGTTCTGGATATTAGCCCTTTGTCAGATGAGTAGATTGCAAAAATTTTCTCCCATTCTGTAGGTTGCCTGTTCACTCTGATGGTAGTTTCTTTTGCTGTGCAGAAGCTTTTTAGTTTAATTAGATCCCATTTGTCAATTTTGGCTTTTGCTGCCATTGCTTTTGGTGTTTTAGACATGAAGTCTTTGCCCATGGCTATGTCCTGAATGGTACTACCTAGGTTTTCCTCTAGGGTTTTTATGGTATTAGGTCTAACATTTAAGTCTCTAATCCATCTTGAATTAATTTTTGTATAAGGAGTAAGGAAAGGATCCAGTTTCAGCTTTCTACTTATGGCTAGCCAATTTTCCCAGCACCATTTATTAAATAGGGAATCCTTTCCCCATTTCTTGTTTCTCTCAGGTTTGTCAAAGATCAGATGGCTGTAGATGTGTGGTATTATTTCTGAGGACTCTGTTCTGTTCCATTGGTCTATATCTCTGTTTTGGTACCAGTACCATGCTGTTTTGGTTACTGTAGCCTTGCAGTATAGTTTGAAGTCAGGTAGTGTGATGCCTCCAGCTTTGTTCTTTTGACTTAGGATTGTCTTGGAGATGCGGGCTCTTTTTTGGTTCCATATGAACTTTAAAGCAGTTTTTTCCAATTCTGTGAAGAAATTCATTGGTAGCTTGATGGGGATGGCATTGAATCTATAAATAACCTTGGGCAGTATGGCCATTTGTGTGTAGAGGGAAATTTATAGCACTAAATGCCCACAAGAGAAAGCAGGAAAGATCTAAAATTGACACTCTAACATCACAATTAAAAGAACTAGAGAAGCAAGAGCAAACACATTCCAAAGCTAGCAGAAGGCAAGAAATAACTAAGATAAGAGCAGAACTGAAGGAGATAGAGACACAAAAAACCCTCCAAAAAATCAATGAATCCAGGAGTTGGTTTTTTGATAAGATCAACAAAATTGACAGACCGCTAGCAAGACTAATAAAGAAGAAAAGAGAGAAGAATCAAATAGATGCAATAAAAAATTATAAAGGGGATATCACCACCGACCCCACAGAAATACAAACTACCATCAGAGAATACTATAAACACCTCTACGCAAATAAACTAGAAAATCTAGAAGAAATGGATAATTTCCTGGACACTTACACTCTTCCAAGACTAAACCAGGAAGAAGTTGAATCCCTGAATAGACCAATAGCAGGCTCTGAAATTGAGGCAATAATTAATAGCCTACCAACCAAAAAAAGTCCAGGACCAGATGGATTCACAGCTGAATTCTACCAGAGGTACAAGGAGGAGCTGGTACCATTCCTTCTGAAACTATTCCAATCAATAGAAAAAGAGGGAATCCTCCCTAACTCATTTTATGAGGCCAACATCATCCTGATAACAAAGCCTGGCAGAGACACAACAAAAAAAGAAAATTTTAGACCAATATCCCTGATGAACATCGATGCAAAAATCCTCAATAAAATACTGGCAAACCGGATTCAGCAGCACATCAAAAAGCTTATCCACCATCATCAAGTGGGCTTCATCCCTGGGATGCAAAGCTGGTTCAACATTCGCAAATCAATAAACATAATCCAGCATATAAACAGAACCAAAGACAAGAACCACATGATTATCTCAATAGATGCAGAAAAGGCTTTTGACAAAATTCAACAGCCCTTCATGCTAAAAACGCTCAATAAATTCGGTATTGATGGAACGTACCTCAAAATAATACGAGCTATTTATGACAAACCCACAGCCAATATCATACTGAATGGGCAAAAACTGGAAAAATTCCCTTTGAAAACTGGCACAAGACAGGGATGCCCTCTCTCACCACTCCTATTCAACATAGTGTTGGAAGTTCTGGCTAGTGCAATCAGGCAAGAGAAAGAAATCAAGGGTATTCAGTTAGGAAAAGAAGAAGTCAAATTGTCCCTGTTTGCAGATGACATGATTGTATATTTAGAAAACCCCATCGTCTCAGCCCAAAATCTCCTTAAGCTGATAAGCAACTTCAGCAAAGTCTCAGGATACAAAATTAATGTGCAAAAATCACAAGCATTCGTATACACTAGTAACAGACAAACAGAGAGCCAAATCATGAATGAACTTCCATTCACAATTGCTTCAAAGAGTATAAAATACCTAGGAATCCAACTTACAAGGGATGTAAAGGACCTCTTCAAGGAGAACTACAAACCACTGCTCAGTGAAATAAAAGAGGACACAAACAAATTGAATCACTTTTTAAAATTTAGTCTGTCCTAAAGCACATATACAATATCATAAGACTGATACATGTGTAATAAATCCCAATGAAAAGTAATTACTAATTGATGTTTTCAAACATGATTGACTAATTAGTACAGAATAACCCTCCTGATGTTATACTTACAAAATTTGACAAATATATGTAGCAACTATTTGCATGTACTGTATGATAAACAATGCAAGACCCTCATCCTTGAAAAGGGGAAACGCATAAAGAAATCTACATTTTCTCTGCCTTCTGCCTGAGAAAAATCTCCTTTCATAGCACAGTGAGATAAAGGCAAGCAGAACATTCAGCTCGAAGTAGCCTGAGGAAGCAGGTTTCTTCCAAGGTTGGATTTCAGGATCAGTTTCCTAAAGAAAAAAGAGCTGAGCAGAGCAGGTGACCAACAATTTTTGTGGAGATTCATTATGGTTCTTCAGATGAGGCTAGGCTGCACAGGCACCGGGAGACTCTCTGAGGCCCAGTAGATTCTAACTGTTGCATGACTGAGAAGCTAATGTTGACAGAAAGTTATTCAGGGCTGAAGGGTGTTGGAATCTCAGCCTAGTGAGAAGAAACATATCCCACTGAGCTCTGGTCATTCATTTTACTAATTTAGGAGTTAGTAACATATTCTAGATGAAAAGACATGCCCCAGATCTAAGACCAAAAGTGAAATAGTAAAATAAACTTTATTTCCTTCTTCTTCTTTTTTTTTTTTTTTTGTGTGTGATGGAGTCTCACCCTCTCACCAGGCTGGAGTGCAGTGGCGCGATCTTGGCTCACTGCAACCTCCATCGCCCGGGTTCAAGTGATTCTCCTGCCTCAGCCTCCGGAGTAGCTGGGATTTAGGCACGCACCACCAGACCCAGCTAATTGTTGTATTTTTAGTAGAGACAGTGTTTCACCATGTCGGCCAGGATGGTCTTGATCGCTTCACCTTGTGATCCGCCTGCCCTGGCCTCACAAAGTGCTGGGATTACAGGCGTGAGCCACCGTGCCCGGCAGAAATAAACATTCTTTAAATAAATCATTATATAAAGAAAATAAAACTGTACAAAAGCCCGAGAAGATCTACCAGTTATTTGACAATTATAACAAAATTCATCAATCATTAAGTGAAGAAAACACAATTCAGACTCCTTAAAACACTACAATATATCATCGAACAGGACCAGCATACAACTAAAAATCAACAGGTAAAAAATTTGTGAACTATTATGAAGTAACAACAGAACCAAAGATTACCTAAATGTTGCATTTGCAGACACGTGTAGAAATAAAGGTAAAATAGCAATCAATATAAAAGGATCTAGAAATTCATGACATTTTTCTAAGTTAAATAATACTCTACTAAATAATCAATGGATCAAAACAGAAATGAGATCACTTGGACTTGGGAAGGGGAACATCACACACCAGGGCCTATCATGGGAGGGGGGAGGGGGGAGGGATTGCATTGGGAGTTATACCTGATGTAAATGACAAGTTGATGGGTGCTGACGAGTTGATGGGTGCAGCACAGCAACATGGCACAAGTATACATATGTAACAAACTTGCACGTTATGCACATGTACCCTAGAACTTAAAGTATAATAATAAAAAATAAATTAAAAAAAAGAAAATTAAAATATGTTTTTAATGGAATAGAATTAAGAACACATAAAAATTGAAGACTTGCAGGTAAAGTGATTTTTAGAAAAAAATATATAGTGGCAAATGAGTGTTAAAAATGAAGAAGAAGAAGGAAAAGGAGAGAAGGAGAAAAAAGAGGAGGAAGAAGGATGAGAAAGAAGAGAAAGAGAAAGAAAATAAGAAAAAAGTGAGTAAAAATGATCTCACTTCCACTTCAAGAAGCTAGAAAAAGGAGAGAAAATTGTCCCTCAAGCAGGTAGAATGAAGAAAATGGTAAAAGTAAGAATGAAGCAAGCCCACAGAAAACAAAGACATAAGAGATAAAATCAACATAACACAAAGCAGATTTGTTGAAAAGATCGATAGGCTGTTGAATCATTTTAAGGTAATCTGAAATAATATGTAGGAAATATAAATTACCAATATCATGAATGAAAGAGGGGATAATCCTTTAGATTTTTCAGGTGATAAAGATAAAAGATACTATTATAAAACAACTTTATGTCAATATATTTGATAAATTAAATGAGATGCATCAATTTCTTGAAAAATATCTTAACCATGCTAATAAAAGATATAAAATGAAGTATGCATCATACATATTAGATATGTTAAATTTTAAATTAATATAAAGCCCTTTCTAAAATATAAATTTTCAAGCCCATTTGCTTACACTGGTGTATACTATCATCTATTTAAGAAAGGAATACTTTAAATTTCATGATATAATATGATTATATAATTTTCTTCAGTTAAAATAGTGAATTACCTTTTTCTTTATTTGTTTGTCTTTAAAAAATTGTAAACAACACTGCATATCTCAAATAAACTTCAATTGTTTATGAAGTAGTATCCTTCTGTTAATGATTTTTACATGTATGTTTTTCAGGTACATTGCTCTGCTGTTTATTTTATGTTATGACACTGGCTTGATAAACGAGCCTTTGAAGGCAGACTTTAAAATATTTGCTTCCACTTGAAACAAATAGTTTAAATGAGGGGGAAATTCAATATATTAAGTTATGCTACATGTATGTCTTAAATGAAGTAAGTAGTGTTTGGATTCCTGAGTTTGGTAAACACAGAGTGTTTTTCTACAGTAAGTTTTTAATGCCGTGTGTGTGTGTGTGTGTGTGTGTGTGTGTGTGTGTGTGTGTGTGAAGTTTGTCAAAGAACACTGGTGTCATTATTGAAGAGTAATGTAATAATACTGTGGAGTTAAACTAAACTTCCAACCTGTGCATTTAATTAGTTCTTATGCAGATCATGTAATTGACACTAGTGACAACTATAAAATATAGCTTGAAAATAGCCAGATTTTATAAACAAAGACAGGGTGCTAGCTCAGATACATTTATATTCATTTATTTGATATCCAAATTAAGCTTATCCAAAACATTTTAAATTCAAATAACAAATGACATTGAACAAATACAAAAGAGGTCATTCTGTATATTGTAGCCTGAAAGGACTATTGTATTTCCTGTGCTGTGTATTTTTATCAAAAACTATAAAATGTCCACTATGTGAAAATCATACATTTATCTACCGGATTCAGTAGATGGAGATTCTTCTCAATTTCAATTTTGTCTTTTTTGTGTGGTTGCAGATATTTGAAAAACTTTCAAGTGAGGTATTATAAGAATATAGCTTTTACAGTTTTAAATATGCTCTTAAAAATTCCTTTCTTCACAGTTGATGCTAGTCATTGCAGCAAAATCACAACAATCTGTAGCAATTGCTAAAATCAAAGGCAATGGCAGATATGTATATTTTTATGTATTCCAAACATATTTTTACTATGTATAGACCCAAAATGAGCAAGTAAGTAAGAATTTAATTTTCTGCATGAGTAAGAAAGACTTTAATACTTATATGACTTTATTATTTAATTAGACTGACATAACACTTCAGCAAATCTTGGGATGTAATGAAAGTGTGGTAGCTGAACATTCTTTGAATGTGACATTGATTTTATTCCGATAATTGATTAACTATAATTTCTTATTTTCTATATGGAAGTGTTATAGTTATAAGGTGGCATATAAAAGTACAAAGTATAAATATAAATACACATATACCCTCTATGTATGTAGATGCAAAATAGATACATCAATAAATATAAGTATAGGTATGGATATATAAGATTATACATATACACACATATACAGAACAAATAATATACATATCTATATGTTTCTGTCTTCTAAATGTATACTATATAAATATATAAACATATATCTATATCTACGTATAGATATATACATACTATATTGTAGTAAATACTATTAAATATATAGTAATAAATATATAATACTATGTATCTTTAAAATATATAGTATTATATATAGTAAATATATGGTATTATATGTATTTTGTATACATAGCATAGTATTATGTAAACAGATATAGATTCAAATATATATTATAATACTGAATAGTATATGTAGTATCGTATATGTTAAGATATAGATCTACATATATAGTATTATGTATATTTATATGTAGGATATATATATGCTATTACATTTTCATGACATCACATTACAAGATTTGCTGACTTTTATGTTTTATTAGAACACACACATACAACATAGATAGATTAAAGAATATTCATGTGTAAGCTTGTATTTGTTTACACATGTATCTCTCTCTATATTTCCAAGCTCTAGCCACTATGAAGGACCAGAAACAATGAAACTTCAATAGCAATAATCATGACACTAATACCTTAGTTTCTAAATACCATTTTTCAATTAAACAAAACAGGGCTCTGTGGAGAATGGGTTAATTGTAGTGCTGGGGAAAGCAAAGTAGAAACAATTTAAACAACTAAATAGATAACATGACATCAGATTATAATCCAAAGAAGCAAACAGATATCCATGAATCCATGGTATTATAAACTAATAACAGAATAAAAAACTCAATAGGCATAAGAGACAATTCTTCATTACAGCAAAATTCCAATTAGCAAAGGTAGAATGAATGAGAGAAATAGAAAATTACTAGTGGAAATGTCATATCAGAAATAATAGTTGTAGGCTATATCTATCAAATGATAGTAAAACTTGTCAGTAGGATTTGAGTCAGAAATATAATATTTGAGTAGTTGAAGAATCTTCCTCAATATTTTTGTAATTACAAATAGAAAGGTGGAAATAGTCTTACAAAATCTAACATGTTTATAATTACTAATGAAAAAATAAAGACTTTTCCATAGAGATTACTAGCAGATATCACCTTAACTAAGTGATCAAGAACAGTAATACATGTTACATTAAGTACTTTCTGATAAGGGAATATTCCCTCTGTGGCATCCTTTCCATTAATACTTATTCTCAGTTTAATCATAAACCACAACAACAACAACAAAACAAAAGCAAATGGAGCAACTTTCAAGAAAATAACTGATCAATACTTTATAAAGAATGCAATGTCATAAACAAACAAATAGAAGCAACCTAAAGACAGTGGGATTTTTGAAGTTTGGAGGAAGACTAAGGAAACATGCTACCTCAATGAAAAATCTAGATGAGGGGTTAGTGGAACTGCCTAGTGTTTTACCATTCTCTTTTCATCTAAAATTTCATATAAAATTATGTCAAATTTTAAGTTAAAAGATTAAAATAAATACAAAAATTATAATTAAATAATTAAATAATCTTTAAACAAAATTTTACATTGTCATATTTTGAACAACAAAAAAGTGAGAAAAAGATTGGAATAGCTTTTATTTTTAACAATTAACTATCTTATAATTTATAATTTTTATTTTCTTTAATTTTTTTATTTTCACAGATTTAGTGGGTACAAGCGCAAGTTTTCACATTCATATATTGTGTAGTGGTGAAGTCTGGGCTTTTAGTGTACTCATCACTTGAATAGTGAATATTGTATCCAACGGGTAATTTTTCAACCCTCATCCCCTCTATTTTCTTGCCTTTTGGTGTCTCCAATATCCATTACTCCACTCTATATGTTCGTGTATACCCAATGTTTAATTCCCACTTACAAGTGAGAACATGCAATGTTTGACTTTCTGCATATGAGTCATTTCACTTAAGATAATGGCCTCCAGATCCATCCATGTTGCTGCAGAAGACATTATTTTATTTTTTTTATGGCTTGGTGGTATATCATGGCATATATATACACACATACATATATACATATATAGATATGTGTGTGTATACATGTATATCTCCTCATTAAAACTTTTTTTTTTTTATCCACTCATAGGTTGATGGACAGTTACGCTGATTCCATAACACAGCTATCGTGAACTGTGTTGCAATAAGCATACAAGTGCAGGTATCTTTTGATATAATGATTTCTTTTTATTTGAGTATATACCCAGTAGTGGAATTGCTGGATTAAATGGTAGTTCATTTTTAAGTTCTTTGAGAAATCTCCATACTGTTTTCCATAAGGGTTGCACTAATTTATATTCCCACAAGCACTATATAAACATTTCCTTTTCTCCATATCCTCACATCTGGTTTTTTTTGACTTTTTAGTAACACCCATTCTCACTAGTATGAGATGGTATCATTGTGGTTTTGATTTGTGTTTCTTTGATAATTAATGATGCTGAGCATTCTTTCCTGATTTTTTGGCTGTATGTATTCTTTTGAAAAATATCTGTTTATGTTATTTGCACACTTTTTAATAGGGTTGGTTTTTCATTGTTGAATTGCTTGAGTTCTTTGTAGATTCTGTATATTAGCCCTTTGTTGGATGAATAGTCTGCAAGCATTTTCCCCATACTGTAGCTTGCCTTTTTACTTAACCATTTATTTGGCTGTGCAGAAGCTTTTTAGTTTAATTAAATCTCGTTTGTCTATTTTGGTTTTGTTGCATTATTTTTGAAGACTTAGTTATAAATTTTCTTTGCCTAGATCTACATCTAGAAGAGTTACTCTTATGTTTTTCTCTGGGAATTTTATAATTTCAGGTTATCTAACTTTTATCTCGAGTTAATTTTGTATATTGTAAGATATATTGGTCCAGTTTTATTTTTCTGTATATGGCTATACGATTTCCCAGCACCATTTATTGAATAGTGTATCTTTTTTCCAGTGCATATTTTTGTTGACTTTGTCGAAAATCAGTTGGTTGTAGTATGTGGCTTTATTTTTATGTTCCTATCTTGTTTCATTTATCCATGTGTCTATTTTTATCCCAGTACCATGTTGCTTTGGTTATTAACTTTTATTTTAGGTTTGGGGGTGCAAGTAAAGGTTTGTTACATAGGTAAGCACATGTCCTGGGGGGTTGTTGTACATATTACTTCAGTGTAATTTGAAGTCAGGTAATTTAAAGATGCCCATGTTCACCACTCTTATGCAATATAGTACTGGAAGTCCTAGCTAAAGCAATCAAAGAGAAAGAAATAAAGGGCACAGTAATTGGAAAATAAGTCAACTTATCTATGTTTATTGATGACATGATCTTATTCCTTCTTATTCCTAAAAATCTCTAAAGGGTCCTCTAAAACATTCCTCAATTTGATAAATTACTTCCGTAACATTTCAGGATACAAAATTCATTATCATTTCTATATACCAACAATAATGAAGCTGAGAATCAAACCAAGAATTCAATTTCATTTATAATAATTTCAACAAAAATAAAATACCTAGGAATACATTTAAGCAAGGAGGTGAAAGAAAACAGTGATGAAAGGCATCGTAAATGACAAAAACAAATGAAACCCTTCCCATGCTTATAGATTGCAAGAATCAATGTCATCAACATGACCATGCTGCACAAAACAGACTACATGTTCAATTCAATCCCTATCAAATTATCAACAGCATTTTCACAAAATTAAAAAAAATTGCTAAAATTAGTATGAAACCAAAAGAGCCCAAACAACCAAAGAGTCCTAAGCAAAAAGAAGTCTTATAATTAATAAATATTACTTTTAAAAGAAAAGAATAAAAACTTCCTCTTAAAACTTCTGATTTAAAGAAAAAAACTCCACCTGTTTATCTGTGTTCCAGTTCTCAGAGGAATGCTTTCGACTTTTCCCCATTCAGTATTATGTTGGCTGTGAGTTTGTCATAGATGACTTTTATTACATTGAGGTATGTCCCTTGTATGCTGATTTTACTGAGGGTTTTAATCATAAAGGGATGCTGGATTTTGTCAAATGCTTTTTCTGTATCTATTGAGATCATTATGTGATTTTTGTTTTTAATTCTGTTTATGTGGTATACCACATATATTGACATGCATATGTTAAACCATCCCTGCATCCCTTGTATAAAACCCACTGTATCATAGTGGATTATCTTTAGATGTTGGCATGGATGCAATGAAAAAGGAACACTTCTACACTGCTGGTGGGAAATGTAAACTAGCACAAGCACTACAGAAAACAGTGTGGAGATTCCTTAAAGAACTAAAAGTAGAATTATCATTTGATCCAGCAATCTCACTAGTGGATATCTACCCAGAGGAAATAAAGTCATTATACAAAAACGGTACTTGCATACCCATGTTTACAACAGCACAATCTGCAATTGCAAAAATGTGGAACCAACCCAAATGCCCATCAATCAACAGGTGGATAAAGAAATGGTGGTATATGTGTATGTATATGTGTGTGTGTGTGTATGTGTGTGTATATATATATATAGAGAGAACTATAAAACACTGATGAAAGGCATCATAAATGACACAAACAAATGAAAAAACATCCCATGCCCATAGATTGTAAGAATCAATGTCATCAACATGACCATGCTGCTGTACAAAACAGTCTATGTATCCATATATGTGTGTGTGTGTATATGTATGTATACATGTATATATACACACACACACAATGAAATACTACTCAGTCCTAAAAAGAAATTGAATTAATGGCCTTCACAGCAACCTGGGTGAGATTGGAGACTATTATTCTAAGTGAAGTAACTCAGAAACTGGAAACCAAACATTATATGTTCTGACTCATAAGTGGGAGCTAAGCTATGAGGATGCAAAAGCATAAGAATGACACAATGGCCTTTGGGAACTCAGGTGGAAATGTTGGGAAGGGGGTGAGAAATAAAAGACTACAAATTGGGTTCAGTGTATACTGCTCAGGTTATGGGTGCACCAAAATCTCACAAATCACCACTAAAGAATTTATGTATGTAGCCAAATACCACCTGTTCCCCAAAAACCTATGGAAATTTTTTTTTAAAAAAAGAAGAATGAAAACTTACTCTTAAATCAGAAAAAAACTGCTTATCTGTGTTATGCCATATTGCTTTTAAATAAGTAAATGCCATTAGTAGCTGGTTTTTTTTTTTTTTTAATCTTCCCTCTCATGCATCCTTCTAAGACATACTTTGCATCTTTACTGAAAAAAACAGGCCCGCAACCAAGACAGGGTCAAAATATCTATCCTACCTTTCCAGCCATGATTAATAACACACACCCACAAACGTTTCAATGAAATAAATTTCAATGAAAAGAATACCTTTTTTTTTTTTTTCTTTTTTTCCTCTCAGCTTTGTAGGATCAAAGGATGCTAATCCAAATCAGCATGTGGAAGCACTTTTCAACCTCATGGTCTTTCTGGTATGAGTGTAATTGTCATGCAAACACAAGTGGATCCTGCATTCCAGGATAGAAATTAGTAGTATATATTAGTACTACCTCCACCTGCCCCAAACTCTTTATTGATGGGTGTGGAAGTGGAGTGGCTGGTATTGTAAGCTAATACATTTTTTTCTTTTTTTTCTCCTTTGTGTTTAAATTAGTAACTAAAGTTGAGGTGGATTTCTGTCATTGGCTACTGTGTCCTAATACTATGCCTATACATTAAGCTCCATTCCACATATTAAAAAATTTGCTCATAACAGTCCCAATTTTTGCTTACTTTCCCAGGATTATAGTGCTCCTTTTACTTTCAAAAGTATCCTAGTAGGATGGATAAACTAAGCAATCGTGATCTTTATAGATTATGTAAAATATGAAATTATCTAGAATTGTGGAGTCTTAAAATGTCAAAGGCATTTATAAAAGTTATCACAGAACATATTTTGAAAGTGATGAGTCTGGTGCAATATCAAGCTTTTGGACAGGGATGGTATTCCAGATACTTAAAGTTGTTCCAAATCACTCTACTCTGGTAACTTTCCAAGATCATTTTGGATATGCCAAGTTGTTAGGCTCTGATTTAATTTCTATATAGACAGGAGGAGGCCATATTTCCTAGCTATGATACAGTTTCCAGTAACCAATGACTAGCCAAATTTTCAGGCTGTGACGGCATTTCCAAATACTTTTAGGCATGCCAAAGTTTTATACTCTGATTTAATTCTCGAATAGTTAAGAATATGCCATATTGTTGGGCCATGAAGTCGTTGCCAGAACAGTTTATTTCCTAGGGGACAAAAAGCTCATATAAACATATAACTTTAAAGTTTATATTCTTGCATGATAATTTATACCCTGTCTTTTATCCTCAAAGGACTCCTCATTCTGTCATTGCATTTATAATTATTCTGACAATTTTTTGACAATTTTTTTCAATTTTTAAAACTCAGAGTTTCAATATTATGAAAGTATATTTACCTAGGTTAATTAAGAAGAAAAATTCAAAAATTTCAAAATTAATTTATCATTTTCCAATTCCTACTAAATTAGCTCCATCTTACTACTTTCTTAAATTCATAGCAATGTAGTGTTACCAATTTCTCAGTTCAAAATATTACCTCCTACTCCTCCCTGTACCTCTTTCACATTTAATAATTTGGCAAATTTCTTAGATTCTACTGTCACATTAACCAGAGATTCAATGCCTGGGTTTAGGTTCCCACAATGGTCATTATCAACCAGATTTATCTCAATTCTGTGGATTCTCACAATACATTTTCATAAGGCATATGGGTATCAGTCAGTCTGTCTAGAAAATCGTTATTTTAACCAGGATACAGACAGTTTCTCCCTTCATTAGGAATTTCTTGGGAACTAAATTGGATTACTCATTGACAAAAGATGATGATAACGATGATGATTATGAAGTTTATTAGCAAACATTTATTGAATGTCTGTTGCTTGCTTTGCTATATTTTCAGCAGTACTATCTATGTATAAATTTAAAAAGAGCCATCTAGAAACTCAAAACCTATTAAAAATAAAAAATCCATTAAGATGTATGACACAAATATAAATTATATTTTGCAAAATTATAAGTTATTTATTCATACATTAAGTCAATATGTATAAAACTCCTTACACTGTGACAATTAAGAAGAAACAGAAAAAAAAATGGAAAAAATCCCAGAGAAATAGAATAGTAAATATGAAGAACATCATATATGGCCATATTTTGTTACTCATTATTTCATTAAAAAAACTCTATTTTAACTAATTTGCATAGATTTTCTTTTTTAGTTTTAGATTCCTGCTTTATTATTCTCAATAATTCCATCCTATGCCCCTTGATTTGTTTTGAGTTCTATTTGTTACTTACTGAGGAGAATATTTAATTCATTAATGTCCCTGTTTCTTTGAAATAGATGTTAAAGCATTTGCTACAACAAATTTTATTATCACTTCATCCAAAATTCAAAATAAGTGAAAATTACTTTTTATTGTTTTCTTCATCTAAATAAGATGTAATTGCAGTGTGGAGACCAATTAAATACAATGATTAAAATGATAACTATATTAAAATAATTATCTTAAAATAAACGTTCAACTGATTTGTCTTTTGTATTGATTAAATGTATTTTAAAATATTACTTATCTTTTGTCTAAATGCCCTTAGGAGGTGGAGCACTTGGGAGATGATTAGGTCATGAGAGCAGAGCCCTCATGACTAGGACTAGGACCCTAATAACATGAATCCAAGAGGGCTAGTTTAACCCTTTCGTCACGTGAAGGCAAAGCAAGAAGGTGCCATTTGTGAGAAAGTGGACTCTAATCAGACACTGAATCTGCCTTAGTGTTGGATTTCCAGCCCCTAGAAACATGAGAAATAGATTCATGATTTTTATAACATAACAAGTTTATGATATTTTGTTACAACATCTAGAGTAAGACAAGTACATTTGCAGTAAGCTTTAATTTTACTTAGATGATTTTTTTTACTTTTAAAATAAAGTATTTCATTATAAAATATCCCCTTTCTTTAATTTTATGTCCTGACCCTTAACCAAGAGATAAAATTTTCTTTAGCTTATTTTTCTTTTTTTTTTTCTATTATATGTTATTCACTGCACACATAGTATTTGTTTGGCTCCCTCATAAGAAAAATTACCTGTAAGTAAAATAATTTTTATCTTTTATCATCTTTATTTTAAATTATTTTGTACATTCATCCCTTTGTTCTTTTCTTGTCTGTCTTAGGGATTTTTTTACACTCTTCTACATTTTTTATTGTTTAATCTTTCAGTGATGTTTCTTTCATATTTGACTACATTAAACTTTCTCCACCAAAATATTAGCCTCCTTACTCATAATAACTTATCAAGGAATACTTTAGATTATTACCTTGTCAACTCAATCTGCTATCCTATCTCCTATCTTCTGATATTTGCTTTTTCAGTTTTATATTTTTTCAATTGTCCCATGTCCACAAATGACCTTGTTTTAAAAAATCCTTTAAAATTATTGTTCTGCCTCTAATAGTAAATATCTTTCAAATAAAATTTCCAGTTTCATCACAAGTTTAATGTTTTTCTCATATTAAAGAGTATTTTCAAAGTTCCATCCTTTTAAAAATTTGTTTTTATCATCTAAAAGGATGAATCTAGATGGGCCTTGGTAAAATTCACTATCTATATAGATCCTTTATGAAAAGTTAAACTGAATGGCTGGTAAAGACAAATATATTATCATTTTTTTCATTGATCAGCTAAAGAGCAATAACAGATAGACGAGGCAATCTTGAGAAGAAATGCTTTGTTAACATTTTTTCTTTCTTATGGCGTTTTTAAGGTGCTACATTTTTTTTTCTATATAACTTTCATTTGAATCTGGCTTCTGTTCAAGATAATTGGTATGGCTGTGTGCTGCTGCCAGCTCTGTCAGAGAGAATTGTGCTCTTCTATTTCTTTTTCTTTTGGCTATAGTTCCTAAATGAGCCAGAAACAGTCTCACTGTTTTTCATACTCCTTATCTCTCACTATGAATGAGTATATGTATAAGTGGTAGGTCCACAGAAGCTTCATCAGTGGGTAAACGCTCCATTACTTGCAATTCCCAGTAAGATACAGTTATTGGATTGCATTTTCTTTCTTTCTTTTTTTTTTTTTTTAACCTTCCAAGGTGACCTCTTAATCTTCAGCGATACTTCTTTTTCCAGAAGAGAGAAGGATAAATCCATCTTCTAAACCTGTCTTCAATTGGTTTAATCCAAATACGTCTTTCAGATTTTTCTTGAGGTGTTTAGCCTGGCAATGATTCAATTACCTAATTTACATTCTTGTGTTTTTCCTCTTATATTACATTGAGTGTTTCAGTTTTTAAAATGCTGTCTTGTTTTAGGATGCTGTAAAAGATACCATATATTTGGTGGCTTAAAAACAACAGAAATTTATTTCTCACATTTCTGGAGGCTGACATTTGAGTGGACTTAATAGTATTCTATTTCAGATTAGGAGGAGCTGTGAAGAAAAGTTTTGCTTTGAAGGAAATCAGATAAATGGTTAAATAACTGGAATAGAATGAGAAGTCATTGAAGACTTTTAAACTTTGGGGAGAGACTGTTTGCATAATGGTAATGTACTGTCATTGATGATAATGATTAAGGAAGGGAAGAATTTCAATATGAAGATGCCAGAGAAATAATTGATAACTGCCAAAGAAAAGTCTATGAGAAAGATGAAGTATGTCATCTTTCTTACTCAAAGCAGAATTTTTGGTCCAGGAAATACCAAGTCCATTGAAGTAGCAAAATGTGAAGAATGTGAATACAGATAGACATTGGTAGGCTGGTAGAAGACAGACTGCTTCTATCAAGTAGTTGATAGAGAGCATTCAAAATCCAAACTTTCTAGGTCCAAACCAAAGCTTTCTGTGTCCCAGCTTTTCGCTAACTTATTTTATTCAATATTTCAACCAATATTTCTTGAGCATCTACTGTTTGCTGAACACTGATTTAGCTGCTGCAGAAATAGTTGAGCAGGAGAAAGATGGTTTCACTTCTCAGGTATTTTATATTATATTCTTGTTGCATCATACAAGAAATGTCATACAACAACTCATTGCAAGAAATATCATGTAAGGCCGGGCGCGGTGGCTCAAGCCTGTAATCCCAGCACTTTGGGAGGCCGAGACGGGCGGATCACGAGGTCAGGAGATCGAGACCATCCTGGCTAACACGGTGAAACCCCGTCTCTACTAAAAATACAAAAAACTAGCCGGGCGAGGTGGCGGGCGCCTGTACTCCCAGCTACTCGGGAGGCTGAGGCAGGAGAATGGCGTAAACCCGGGAGGCGGAGCTTGCAGTGAGCTGAGATCTGGCCACTGCACTCCAGCCCGGGCTACAGAGCAAGACTCCGTCTCAAAAAAAAAAAAAAAAAAAGAAATATCATGTAAGAAATAGCATTGGACATGTTGTAGGTGGGTAATCAAGAAAAGCTCTACCAGGAAGTCACATTTGAACAATGACTTGAATAAAGTGAGGGAGCAAATCGTGAGAATCTGTGAAAGAAAAGATTTTTTGGCAGAAGAAATAATAGGTAAAGAAAAAAAAAAACCCTAAGTTGAAAAAAATGCCATACTTGCAAAACAACATAAGTATATAAATGTGTGTGTGTGCGTGTATTTATATATAGAGAGAGAGCTATTACAAAATGGAAGACTGTTGTAAAGATTAAATTCTGCAACATGTGCAAAAAACATACCAAATATTTGAGAAATCTTAAACATTCTGTAAATACGTATATATTATGAATTTATCAACTACTACTGATGTCCCACTATAACTAGAAAATTAACACATATACAGTAGAATTGTGGGCTTTCTTTCAATTGTGCCTATTGAGAGGCTTTATCTTTATTACAAGAGTTGTTGCTGGGTGTGGTAGCTCACGCCTGTAATCCCAGCACTTTGGGAGGCTTAGGTGGGAGAATCACTTGAGATCGGAGTTTGAGACCAGCCTGGCCAACATGCTGAAACCTGGTCTCTACTAAAAATACAAAAATCAGCCGGACATGGTGGTGGATGCCTATAATTCCAGCTACTTGGAAGGCCAAGGCAGGAGAATTGCTTGAACCCAGGAGGTAGAGATTACAGTGAGCAGAGATCTGAGGTGGCACCACTGCACTACAGCCTGGGCAAAAGAGTGAGACTCCATCTCAAAAAAAAAAATGTTGTTATTGCTCAAAATACTCTTAGAAAACTTTTGTGGAATTACGTTCAATATTAGTGTGTGAATTACAAATATGTATATGCTATGCACACTTTTCCACTATCCAAAATTGAACTCAGAAGTTAACTTTTTTCTGTCTTTTAGAAATAGGTTTTTTAAGTTTACAATTTACTACACATCAGTATTTATTTTTGCCATGAACCTTTGAGTTATATGGTGACATTTATTTTTCCAACAATTAGTTATTGAACATTTAAAATATGCTAGGCACTCTTTTAGGTGCAGGTGACAGCAATGAGTAAGACAGATAATCTTTTATTTCATCAGGCTCTTGTCCTAGCTTGCAAGATGATTAACAAATACAAAAATAACTAACTAAAACAATATTTCATACTAGTAAGGACTACTACTATCAGTAATAGCAAACTGATACAGTTTTCAAACTGTGAAAAATGCTGTTTAACAAAAATATCAACTAATTTGATTTTCATGAACAAAATAGAATAATGTGGTAAAGAATGACTAAGATGGACATAATGTGGGAACAAAACTATCTAATTACATTTAAACTTTTAGCAAAAGATTATTTTCAGTCACATGGAAGCATTAAATAAAATTCATAAAAAGAAGGACTGGAAGGAAGGAAAAAAGGAAGGAAGGAAGAAAGAAATGGAAAGAAAAGAGTCAATAAGAAGAAAATAGATGATGCATAATAGTGTTAATGATATTTATTGATCCTGCATTGCAATTAAAGGGAGGTCTGAAACCTAGGAAACTTTGTTTTGATCATGTGCTGTGGGAGAAGAGTGATTAGTTAATCCTTAAGGTTGACTAGTCAGAGATTTGTAAAAATTGTTTCCCTTTTACTCCCAGGAAATTGAATTAGAATATTCATATTAAGGATGGGAGTTTCTTTTTTATTATTTTGTTTTTGACAAATTATAACTATAAAAATTATGGGGTATACAGTGATGTTATGTTGTATGTATACAGTGTGGAATGAGTGACTCAAGCTAATTAACATATCCATTACCTTAAATATCTGTCACTTATTTCTTCTATCTAACTGCAACTTTGTAACCTTTGGCCAACATCTCCGCATTCTCCCACCTCCAGCCTCTGATAAACACCATTCTACTCTCTGCTTATACGAGTTTGATGTCTCACTCTCAGCTACAGAATCATGTAAGTATATTTAAATGTCAGTAATGCTTGTTCAAAATCTCGGTTAGAATATTATATGGGAATGATTGTGTTTGTTATTAAGTGTCTCGCTCTGTTTTATTTAGAATAGTATAGATAAAAGCTATTGGGTAATAATAATTCAGAACCATCTCAAAAATAGTCTCAACTAATAACCTCCTCTCAAAATTCTTCCCTGTTTGCCAGTGGGTGATATCTGATGCCTGTACACAGGGGTATTGATAGGAGTTTAGTATTTGGTTCAGGAAATCATTTTAAAGATTTCTCTTTTTGAGCCAAATATGGACTCAGATTTTCACTGAATTCAATTACTCAGGGGTATAATATTTGCTGAAGCAAGACCTCTAGATTCTGCTAGCTATATGCTATATGTCTTCCTTTTAAGTTTCTCTGGGACTTCAAAAGTGTAATAACTTCTAGGGAATGGCTCATGTTAATCTACAACAAATCCTCCAACAATTTCAGATTCCCCGAATTCAGTAGGACATTAAGCATTTTCAAGAGTCCCTTGTCATCTCTGTTTCCCTTTCCCTCAGAATATATTTCACACTTTTATTACTCTCATGCATCTCACTATCTCACCACCTGATTCTCAGAAGATCCAACCTCTCATTTCATGCAGATAATATAACTTATAAGGCAGGATATATCTGAACTTTCTGCTTCCATCTACTGTCAATCATTCACATGTAAATATCATCTCCCCCCCCACCCCTCCTTTCCAGTTGCTGTTTCTCATTCTCTCTTATAGTCAGTACTTGGATGCTGAGGGAACTCTCTATTTTCCAATTGTATCAGTTATCTAGTCCTGTGTAAACACCTACCCAATAATTTAAGACTTAACACAATAATCAGTTATTTAACTCATGATTTGTTAGTAAAACCTTTGGGTTTGTTTCATACGGGCAGTTGTTCTTATTTGGTCTCATCCCTTACACAGCTGTTATCTACAGGGTAATAATATGTGGAGCTGGCTGGTTTATAACAGCTTGGTCTGGGATGATTGGGGTAGATGTAGTCTCTCTTGTGTGTTACCCGCTAGCTGGCTTGTCTAGGGTTGTTCACATGACATCAGAGCTCCACAAGCAGTGAGATGGCAAGCTTAACACAGGAGCAATTTTCAAGTATATTCTTGCTTCAATTTTGCTACTGTTACATTGGCCAAAGCAAGTTGTAAAGCCACCTGTATTAAAGACAATTCCATCTTTTAATGTGAAGAGTTACAAAGTCACATTATATTTCAAGATTATAGATACAGGAAAAGTAGAAATGTCATAATAATGTATCACAATAGTTCACAACTTTTTAGTCAAATTAAGTCATAGCTGGATAACCATACAAACATATGCAAGGAATTTCACCCACTTATGGAGGCAGGTTTTGACTATACATTTAATTTGTTTAGTTTCAAATATAGAGCATAGATTCTGTACTTTATACTGAACATTTATCATGAAAATTATTATTGGGTTACTTACTCACTCCTTAGGAACTACAAACTATATCTTACTCTCCTGTGGCACAGTACTTTTCTTGATGATTTTTGCCAGCCAGAGACACCTAGCTGGCAATGCCTTTGCCCCACCTCGGCTGGAGGCTTTGGGGCTGGCTCAGTCCTACCACTGCTTCTGTCAAGTGGGGCATCTTTTAATGAGAATAGTTACAAAGTCACATTATATTTCAAGATTATAGATACAGGAAAAGTAGAGGGCAGACAGCCATGATGTTACAGCCTTCTCTATGCTCACATTTGCTAGGTCCCAAGCTCTTGTCCTGCATCCAGGAAGAATGAGGAAACACTAATAATTGAAGAGTGAGGAGAGAGGAGAAGGACTTTATTGAGTGATAGAACAGCTCTTATCAGAAAGGGGATGCAGGGGTGGTTCCCCATGCTTGGGGACGTTTCTCCCAATAGTGTGGCTGACTCTAGGGCTTTTACGGACTCAGAATAAGGAGGTACGTTCTAATTGGTTTGTGAGTATGCAAAGAAAGGCTAAAGAAAAGTCTTCACTCAAAAGCAGGCATGGCAGTGTAGAAAACCAATTAGGAAAAGGTAGATACATGCAAAGTAGGTGAAGGGTGGGGATCAATCAGAGAAAAGTGCACCAAATGGGAAGAGAAGTTCCCAATCTGGTCCATGGATTTGACTTGTAACTTGGCTTTCAGGCTTTAAACTGTCTTTGACTTGGAGGTGGGGTTTTCACTGGAGACATGCCCCATCTTCCTAGGCATTTGTCTGCCTCCTGCTGCTATCACTTGGTTCTAATAAGAGTGCAGAGCACAATGTAGCCACAAAAGGTATAATATTTGCTGATTATTAAGTAGTAATGAAGTCTTGCTCTTTTATAGTTATATCATATTTAAGTAGTATTTTAAACTAAATCTTTCACGATACTTAAGCATTTCTTGGTGTGTTATCTTTTATTATTTCTAAAAACAAGCTCCTTTTCCGTAAGACAAGAAGTTTAGTAGGAATAGTACGGGCTTTAAGGTCAAATGGACAGCTGTTGAAATCACAGATTTTATAAGCCCTATTTGCATATGACTTTGAAAAATGACTTGCTTTTTAAGACTTATTTTTCTCATGCATTAAATGGGACTGATGACATTGACATATTGAAATTGCTCTAAATATTAGAGGAATTTGTGAAATATTAATCTTCATGGTTATGGAGATATAGAGTGATGAACCAGGATGTTTGTGATGGTAAACAATTTATATTGGAAAGTCACAATATAAATATCATTGATCTTACTGAAACATTAACTTATTTTAAGGTTTAGGTATTAAATAATCTAAATGGTATTTTAAATTTCATATATGATTATATTATGTTATGTAATGGTCACAGATTTTTTTCAGATGAGATATTTTACCAGCATTGCTGGTCATTTGGGACTAACTTAGGAAACCTTGGGGCATGCAGGCTCTTCTCCCCAAAAGAGTATTTCTTAGAGGAAAAAAAAAAGCAGTGATATAAGTAAAGCATATAGTACAATGTCTGGTATAAAAAAAATCTGTATTAGAATTCTGTGGCTACTTTTCCCCACTGAGACTGCTTAAAATAATGTTTCAGAGGTTGTAAACAATGTTCCTTTGAATAGTTTAGTACCAGAAAACTTTTGGTTCCTTAATTCCATCCTTTAATTCTGTGTATACTATGTTTTCTAAATATGTGTGTAAAAATATTAGAGATGGGTTGGGAGTCTAATTCCAGAAACTGAAAACATTGAAACTTTATTTCAGTTACTACAACATAGAGTACAGATGTTCTTTTATTGAAACAGGTACACTTGGGGACAGTCAAACATTTTCAGGTGTCTTGTAGTGGGTCATCTTTATCATTAGGAGTTCTAGTTATTATTTCTAGGTTTTCTACATAAAAATGAAAATAAACTTTCTGTGTGGCTTTCAAAATACCTTTTCCATCTTCTTGAAATCCTGAGTGTCACTGAAGCTAATGATCTTTATATTTCTATACTGGGTCACACAGTTTGGAAAACCTGAATATCTGGTCATGAAAGACATTGGCTTGTTTGTTAAAAATGCAAATCCCTACTTTCACTTCCTACTTCTGAAACCAAATCTGTATGAACAAGACTTTGGATTGGTATGTCTAATGTTTCTCAGAAACTCTTTTAACCAGTACACTTGGATGTCGTAGCTGAATCATCTAACTTTTCCTGGTCCATGGGTCATGACTGGCCTCGCAATGCTGTAATGAACAGACTGTTCTCCCAGCTCAGTTTTCTGCACATTGAAAGTGCTACTTACTGCCTATGAACCACCTTGCTCATGTCATACCACTCTTGCCCATCCTGACTCCATTCATCTTACTCATAAAGTCTGTGAAAATATGACTAAGATAGGAAGAGTGATTGGTAAAGGAGCAAGAACCATGGTATTCACAAAATTTCCTTGCTGGGACATTTCTGAAAAGAAAGAGAATGTAGTCTTTGCACAGTGTGATGGAACTTTGAAGGTTTCTCTGTCTTTTCAGTCCTTTCTGCCTGATTTACTGAAGCCTGAACATTTCCATCAGGAACAACTGATGGTAGGGTAGCTAATGCTATCACTGATACTTAGCTCAGAATAATTGTTAGTCAGTTGATGTATGAAATGATAAATTAATTATGGAAAACATGTTTTCGGGGTGTTAATAAGTAATTCATGAGTGTGTGAACTGCATTAAATTTGATGTTGTTAAAATCAATTTTATTCTTCCTATAGGAAAAAGTCATTTAAATTTCAAATCCCTACATATTCCATTGAGATGCAAGACACATTGTTTTGAAGCTACGTTGCAGAAAGGTTGAAAGACTACAGATTTACTAGATATTCCTGTTCCTATGACTCCTGCTTAACTTTGCTTAAAGATTGCTCAATAAAGGAAGAACGAAGAATTCTATTGAATCACAAGTTATATTGTGAGATCTTAGACACTGCCATTCGGCAAGAAAGCAAGTGTTCTACCCCAGCAAAAGCAAGGAACCTCTGCCAACCAGTAATCTGGGAAGAAGACTCTGGGCCTCAGATTAGATTGCAGCCCTCAATAGTAGTAAATATACAAATATTGTATCTGAGACACAAAATTATACCACTTTCTTGCACTTGCAGGAAGCCCTGGATAAAACAAAAAGTATAAGTAAAAATTGCCAAATCAATGTATAGTGCACGTTATTGAAATGGGAAAGCTTGGCCGGGCGTGGTGGCTCACACCTGTAATCCCAACACTTTGGGAAGCCGAGGTGGGCAGATCATGAGGTCAGGAGATCAAGACCATCCTGGCTAACACGGTGAAACCCCGTCTTTACTAAAAATACAAAAAATTAGCCAGGCATGGTGACGGGCGCCTGTAGTCCCAGTTACTCGGGAGGCTGAGGCAGGAGAATGGCTTGAACCCAGGAGGCGGAGCTTGCAGTGAGCCGAGATTGCGCCACTGCACTCCAGCCTGGGCGACAGAGCAAGACTCTGTATTAAAAAAAAAAAAAAAAGAAATGGGAAAGGTTCCTTTGTCTCCCTCACTGGACATGTGATGGAAACATTAAACATACCAATCCAATGGGGGAATGGCTAACTTCCTCAGTTCCCTGCTGCTCAAACCTCTAGGTGAGCATACAGATGGGCAGTTTGTGGGGCTCCGACCCCATGACAGTGTCTTTTTTAGGGGAAACAAAAAACAGTTGTATAAGTAAGGCGTATAATACAGTGTCTGGTATAGGGGTGAATGTTCAGAGCTTCTGAAGCCCCTGTGGGCATGTGTTACAGGATGCTCTCTTAGTTTGCCATCTGTAGATGGCTTGTGTTAACCAGCTCAGTAAGACCCTCTACCTTGTTGCAATGACAGAGGGCTTTCTGTATCCCTGGTTCTTGCCTTGATGTACCCAAAGAATTGGATCACACGTGGGCTTGGAAAGTGAGTGCTAAGTTTTATTCAGTGGAAGTAACTCTCTGCTGATGGGGGAGGTAGAAGGGAGATGGTTTTTACCTGGAGTTGGGCCACTCCTCCTACTGCCCTGGCCAAACTCAGCCTTGTTCCACTGGTCGATGGCCTGCCGGCATGCCAGCATCTGTTGGTGTGCTCTTCGGCCAACGTGGTCTTGAAGACCAGCTGCTTGTGTCTTCTTCTGCCTATATGTTCCTCTCACTGGCCAGCAGCTTCTGTCTCTGGCTTGCTAGGATCTCAGGTTTTTATAGGTCCAGGATGGAGGCGTGGTGGGCCAGGGTGATCTTGGGAAATGCAATATTTGAGTGCAAAGGCAGGAGTGTCTGTCCTCATATAGGTTCTTGAGGGTGGAGCCCTAGCCAGGGACCGCATCGTCCTCTCCCCAGCACCTCCCCTCCCCGCTTTTCTTATTATTTAAAGGGACCATGCTCTTCCCTTCCCAGAAATCCTGTATCATTTTGACATCTTCTAGGTGTAGGAGAGAAAAAAGTTTTATAAGGTTAAGTATGCATGATTGAACGTGTATTTTACAAGGAAAGAATTTCGCGCCAAAGATTGCAGAGACAAAAGTAAAATATACTAACAACAGCATTGTACCTGAGCTGTTTCACCCTAGTGAAAGAAATTAAACCTTGTATTGGGAAAGGTTAAACTTTAGAAGAGAGATAACTCTTCTTGCCATATGTTTAGCAGTGAACATGTGCACCCTGGGAATATCTGTATCTCCTCTCTCTTTCCCAGGCCACCTTGTCTCTATTATAAATGACTGAGGTAACCACTTTCAGGAGGTCCTCTAATGTACTATCTGGTCTCAGGGCCTATTTCTACAACTTTCTCCTGATATTTGGGGCTGCCTGAGTAATAAATGTATCCTTTAGGATTAGTTGTCCCTCGACTGAATCAGGAGATAGAGAGGTGTGCTTTACCAAGGCCCCTCTTAGCCTTTCCAGGAAGGCAGTGGGATCTTCATCAAATTCCTGGTCGATCATGGACAACTTAGTATAATTGAGAGCCTTGGTCCTAGTTCTATGTAAGCCTTCTATTATGCACACCTGAAAGTGACTCCAGTCACTCCAGTCTTCCACCTCATCATTGGGATCCCATTTAGGGTCATTCACTGATACTGCTTCTCTTCCAGTTGGATAATATTCACCCCCTTCCCTCATGCTATATGTGATGCAAAGCTCATCCCCAAATCTCTCTGCTGCTTGCAGAGCAGCCTGTTTCTCAGTGTCTGTCAGGGTCTGATTTAAAAGTCACATAATGTCTCTCCAGGAGAGTTCAAATATTTGAGTGAAATTCTGGACAGCCTCTATATATCTATCAGGGTCATTTGAAAACTTGCCACCATCCCCCTTAATTTGCTTTAAATCCTATACGGAGAAAGGGGCCTGGACCTTACTGAGCCAGAATTCACTGGGCATCTGTTGCAGGGGCAAGAGTGAGATTGGGGATGTCTAGAGTGAGGATTTCTAGGAGGCAGCAAGTGAGAGGTGGAAGCTGAATAGGGAAGTCAGGGTGGACCCAGAGAGGGTGGGGCAGGGCTAGAGGGAGCTGTCTTCTCTTCTGGGGGTGCTTCTGGGACTCATATCTTTAATTCCCTGGGCTTGCCCCTGGCAAGCCCTGGGAATTCCTGAGGTGGCAAACAGGAGGGCTGGATCAATCCCACATTGTCAGCAAAGGTCTAGATTGCTTTGCAAGGCATAGAAGGCATGTACATATGGGGCCTTAGACCATCTGTCTTCATGTCTACAGAAAAGTTTCAATTGCCAGATGGTATCGAAATGAATGACTCTTTCCTGAGGCCAATCCAGTCCATCCTGTAAATCATAATTTGGTCAAACCTTTGTGCAGAGGGCAATAAGGCATTTTTCCACCAGATTCTGAGGGTCAAAGCAGTCCCAGTGGTTCAGGATACACTCCAGAGGAGTATAAGCTGGCGGTGGTGAGAACTGGTTGCTCATTCTGAAAGACAGAAAATAGAAGTGTTCCTCATTCCATTCCTTCTTCAGCAAACACTCAGGGTATGACAGAGAGAGAAAGTGAGTGTCCTCCTTTTATGCTCCACCCCTTATCCCTGAGCCCGGCGACCTTGGCAGGTGCTGGCCATGAGTACCAATGGGCAAGTGGAACAAGGGAAACTTTCTCGTTTCAACTGGGGGCTCATCTGGTGGGGTGGCTGGCTTCTTCAGTGCCCTGTTGCTCAAACCTCTAGGGGAGCATACAGTCAGGCAGGCTGTGGGGCTCCTATCTAGGCAGTGTCTAGGGGTGAATGTTTGCAGCTGAAGCCCCAGTGGGCGTGTGTTACAGGGTGCTCTCTTAGTTTGCTGTCCATAGGCAGCCTGTGTTAACCAGCTCAATTAGACCCTCTACCTTGTTGCAAGGATGGAGGGCTTTCTGTATCCTGGGTTCTTGCCTTGGTGTACCAGAATAATCGGATGACACATGGTCTTGGAGAATGAGTGCAAAATTTTATTGAGTGGAAGTAGCTCTCCTCCGATGAGAGAGCCAGAAGGGAGATGGTTTTCACCTGGAGTTGGGCCACTCAGCAGCCACTCAGTGGGAGGCTCTCCTCCCACTGCCTCGGTCAAACTCTGCCTTGTCCTGCAGGTCGATGGCCTGCCAGAGTGTCAGCGTGCTCCTGATGACCAGCTGCTAGTGTCTTCTTACACCTATGTGTTCCTCTCGCCGGCCAGCAGCTTCTGTCTCTGCCTTGCTGGTGTCTTGGGTTTCTATAAACCCAGGATGGGGGTGTGGTGGGCCAGGGCGCTCTTGAGAAATGCAACATTTGGGTGCAAAGGCAGGAGTGACTGTCCTCACTTAAGTTCGTGAGGGTAGAGCCCTAGCCAGGGACCCCACCCTCCTCTCCCCAGCATTTCCTTCCTCGCTTCCATGTCATTTAAAAGGACCACGCTCTTCCCTTCCCAGCACTCCTGTATCATTATGATGAAGCGTTGAAAGTATCATAAATTTATTTTACACAGTAGGATGCATTTTTCATCAAAAGATTTGACTTTGAAATTATGTTAATGAAAATTGTGGTCATTCTTTGCCTTTTCAGTCTGTAACACAATGAAGAAAAACGAAGTTATTCAAGCCTGCTCCTCAGGTAACCATAGATACACATTTTCAGCCTAGGTTTATTTAGTTTTAATGACAAACATTTATTTATTTTAAGTACTCCCTAGAAAACTAGTTTGTAAAAACTGGCATAGAAGAAAATCCCTATGCATTGTCTTTGCGGAGAACTACCTTATACTTGCTATACTTTATACTTGCAGTTGTCTGAAGGTTAATTCTCATAAAGTTTATTTTTAATAGTCATGTATAATTCTGTCCTTTTATTTCTTGGATATGTGATGTCTGATAACAGCTTTGGCATATCATTATACGGTTAAAAAGACATACCCAAGACAAGGTATCAATACGTATGTTCTTCCCTTCTCTGATTTTAAAAGTACAGGAGAAGGCAAAAAAAAGTGTCTTAGATTATTTCTAATTATCATCCTTGTATAACCTACACCATAAAATGCTAACAAAACAGTTACCTTTTAAAATAATCTAGCCCTATAGTAAATGTGGAACTGTCTTAGTTAAACTTGCATTTTAACAAAAAAGAGGACTCTTTTCTAATTATTGGACGTTTTACTCTTTACTGTTTTATAGAGTTTTACTATTTGAAAAATTCTATTAAATATGCTAGAATATTATATTTAGCAGTAAGCACTGTATAACCAGCATGTTGGATTTTATTTCCCTCAAACAAGTTTAAATTAAGAGAGCCAATGATACTAGTTTTCAAGTATGTGAATACAAATTCATTAGTGACAAACTTCACTTACAAATACTGAAATATATATGTTAAATAAACGACACTTATTTGAAAATATTTGTAGTAAAAATTGGACTCTTCAATGTAGCAAATTTTATTTTGGGAATTGAAAATGTATCATTTCTAGAAGCAGCAAAATAGATTTGGGGTATATCTTCTTAGGGCTTCTGAGTCCATTCTGAAAACGCCAGGGTCTTCCTTTATAAACAAGCAAAAGAAAAAGGCCTAGTGATGAGCACTGTGGTAGGCAGAATTCAAAGAGGTTCTCCAAGATTCACCTAATGTACATGCCCTGTGTAATCCTATCATGGTGAGTGCAAGAGGAACCCTTGACTCTGGTTGGGTATTGCTGTCTTGATTAGATTATGTTTTACTCTCAGCATTACGGGAGAGTCACAGTAGTGATTGAATTATATTATATGGGACTAACTACATCATAGCAAACTGGAGAAAGGCTTACTTGTTGACCTTGAAGAAGCAAACTGCCATGTTATGGAAAGGACCACAGGGCTGGAAATGCTAAGTGGCCTCTAGGAGCTGAGAGGCAAGAAAGCAGGTATTTTAGCCCAGCGACAGCAAGGAACCTCTGCCTACAGCCAGTAATCTGGGACAAAGACTCTGGGCCTCAGAGAAGATTGCAGCCCTCAGTGGTATTGATTGCAGCCCTATTAGACCTGAGCTGAGGATCCATTTATCATGCATCTGTAGATAACTTGTGGATCCTCTGAGATAATAAACCTTTTTTTTTTTTTTTTTTTGAGACAGAGTCTCGCTCTATCGCCCAGGCTGGAGTGCAGTGGCCAGATCTCAGCTCACTGCAAGCTCCGCCTCCCGGGTTCCCGCCATTCTCCTATCTCAGCCTCCCCGAGTAGCTGGGACTACAGGCGCCGGCCACCTCGCCCGGCTAGTTTTTTGTTTTTTTTAGTAGAGACGGGGTTTCACCGCGTTAGCCAGGATGGTCTCGATCTCCTCGCCTCGTGATCCACCCGTCTCGGCCTCCCAAAGTGCTAGGATTACAGGCTTGAGCCACCGCGCCCAGCCATAAACTTGTTTTTTAAATGCTGCTAAGTTTGTAGTAATTTGTTATGCAACTTAGACCACAAACGCAAGCATATGCCTTTTTACAAATATCATGTAAATAGTATGTTAACAATGTAGTGTTAAAATAACTTAAATATCTATTTCTTTAACAAAGTGAGGGGCTAGTAAATTATTTTTACCTGAATTTCCTTCCATAACAGACTGACTTTAAACGGCTCACTTATTCACTCTTTCTTTCCAAAAATATTTATTTAGCGCCTCTCTTGTTTTCGGGATTTGGGACACATCTTTATAAATGATCCTGCATTCAAAAAGCTTGCACTGCAGCCAAGCACACTTAATAAAGTAAGCTGGGCTTAAAGACAGATTTAAACAAATTTTTCATTTTATCATTAATAGTGGGAAAACACATATTTATTGATATTTACTAATATTGGCTAATATTGAACAGAACTATTTCTACTACATCATTGTTTGTTCTCCTTTGAAGTCATTTTCCTGCTACAAGTGATAGGTAGCCTTAATCAGTGCTTCTCAAACTTTAATGCACATAAGAATCACCTGGGGATCTTGTTAAAGTATGGGTTCTGATTCAGTAGGTCAGAAGTAGGTCCAGGATTCTAAATTTCTAACAAGCTCCTAGCCATGCTGATGCACTGGGCTGAGGCTCACACTCTAATGTAGCAAGAGTATACATGACCTCTGCAGGTTTCTGCTCAGATCAAGGAAGCTACCTCACTATATTTTACAGCACACTTTCATGTTGGCTAAAACCAGAGTCTCTAGTTTCAGAAAAATTACATAGCTAAATAAATATTTTCTTATATATTAAATGTAGGTAGCTGCAGAAAAATCTCTGAGACTTTCATTTGCTTTATTTTCCTTCTTTCCCTAACATTAAAAAACTATACATTTTTACCATAAGATTTTGAACATTGGTAGAAACATGCCATGTTCTTGGGGAGGAAAAAGAAAAAACTATAAAAATGTTACTGTACTTCAATTTTTAAAATATTTAATGCATCCTCAATCAAAATAATACTAGATATCATTTTGAACAATCACTAACTAATTTTGAAAATATTCAGAAGAAATAATGAGCAAGAATAACACATCTTCAAAATTAAGAAGAAAATAAGTTATGGCAGCCTATCTGAGCAGTTTAAAAATCGAGACGTTTGATCACTTTTTTTTCTCCTTCTTTGTACATCTGTCTTCAATAAAATAATACCAAGAATGTTACAATAAAGGTGAAAACTAGTTCCAGTAATAATTACAATATCATAAATAATGAAGATTTTCATTTTAAATATTATTTATCATTAAATAGCAAATTAATTAAATGAATCAAAATCCAATTATATAAAAATAAGAAAACTACCTGATTCTAGATTTGAGAAGGATGTTTTAAATATGAAAGAAACAGAATAAATTACAAAGGCAAGTAAAATAATCTTGGAATTCTTAGTGGAGTTTTTATTACTAATGTATAGAAATATAATTGCTATTTGCATATTGCTCTTGCATCCTGTAACTCAAGGGACCTCCTTGTTTCTAGTAGACATTATGTGTATTTACCTAGGATTTTGTTTATACAAGATCATGTGACTCAACACCACCACACCAAGAAAAAAGACTGTTCTAGTTATTTCTCTGTATCCTGGCTGGTATTTATTTTCTCATTCGCTTCCCTGATAATGCTGGCTAAAACTTCAAATATGATGATGAATAGAAGTGAGAGCCAAGATATTTGCTTTCTTTCCAATCTCATGACAAAACTATCAGTCATTTACCACTAATATTCTATTACCATGAATTTTTTAAAAATCTGGTCTGGGCGAGGTGGCTCACGCCTATAATCCCAGCAATTTGGGAGGCCGAGGCGGGCCGATCACGAGGTCAGGAAATCGAGACCATCCTGGCCAACATGGTAAAACCTCGTCTCTACTAAAATACAAAAAAAAAAAAAAAAAAAAATTAGCCAGGTGCGGTGGTGCATGCCTGTAATCCCAGCTACTCGGGACACTGAGGCAGGAAAATTGCTTGAACCCAGGAGGCGGAGGTCGCAGTGAACCAAGATCGTGACACTGCATGCCAGCCTGGTGACAGAGTGAGACTAGGTGTCAAAACAAAAAAAAAATCTGTATTAGAATGATGAGTTACGTTTTATTCATAGTTTGTTTAGCATTTTTATCATGAATGTGTGTTTACTTTTTAAAAACATTTTATGCATCTATTGTGATAATCATACTTTTTGGCCTTTACTTTATCAGTAGAATATTTGAAGAAAAATGGCACTGGATGAAAAGTAGGATCCTCAGAAAAGAATGATTGACACTCAAAATGATAATGTGGATAAATATAATTACATATCTCTTTTGCTGATTTTTAGGTTTTGATAGTCAACTGAATATTTAAAGCAATAACTTATGTAAAATTATATATTCTCTGATATGGTGTTTATGAAATATGTATACAGCTAAATACTATAGCTGAAGCACAAAGGAAAGAGTGGTACGCATAATAATACATAATAAACCTATTTGCTTATGCAGGGGGTGTTATACTATATTTGACAGTAGATTGTGATAATTAATGGTAGCATTGTAATCTCTGTAAGAGCCACTAAAAATATAAAAAATTGACTATAAACCAAGAAATTAGATAAAATAAAATACTAAATAAAATACTTAATTGAAACAAAATAATTCAGGAAAGAACAAAAGAAGAAGTAACAAAGATTGGAGGGGACCAGTACACAACAAACAGCAAGATTATAGACTTAAAGACTACCCTAGCAATAGGTTCTGTAAATTAAAAAATGAACTGTACTATACACTCCAATGAAAGGCAATGTCAGCCCAAATAGAAAGCTATGTCTTATTTACAAGAGACATACTGTATAAAAAAAGTCACAAATGGGTTGGAAGTAGGCGGATGGTAAGATCTATACCAAGCAAATGCAATGCACAGAAAAGGCAGAGAAAATAATATTATGAGTCAATACATACTCTAGGACAAATAGCATTTCAATAGATAAAGTGAATATTGTACAATAACAAGAAAATCAATTTGTAAATAAGAGATAATTGTTATTTATTGTGATGTAACACGTAACACAGCTTCAAATACCTTAAGGAATAATTAATAAACCTAAAAACGCTACATCTATATTTATTTATTTATTTAAGATGGAGTCTCGCTTTTTCACCCAGACGGGAGTGCAGTGGTGCAGTCTAAGCTCACAGCGATCTCCACCTCCCGGGTTCAAGCGATTCTCCTGCCTCAGCTTCCTGAGTAGCTGGGATTACAGGTGTGTGCCACTATATCAGGTTAACTTTTTTGTATTTTTAGTAGAGATGGGGTTTCACCATGTTGGCCAGACTAGTCTTGAACTTGTGACCTCAAGTGATTCAATCACTCACCTCAGCCTCCCAAAGTGCTGGGATTACAGGCGTGAGCCACCGTGCCCGGCCCACTACATCTATTAAATTATTTTAATTCCAAATTTCTATTCTTATATCTACTTACAAATTGAATTCATAATGAAAAATGTTTTCATGAAGAAAGACCATTTACAGAAGGAGAATATTTTCCAACTCATTTTTGAGACCACCATTACCTTGATTCTGAAATCAGACAAATGCAATACAAATGTATCTCTATTTATCAGTTTATATAACAATCAATTGATATCTATCTTATCAGCATAAATTTAAACAGCCATAGAAAATATTAGAAAATTAGCCATAAAAATACATACCCACTAGTACAGACACACATATATGTTTCAGTGTGGGACAACACAATATAAACACAATATAAACTTAAAATTTGAGTACATGTGCAAGTTCTCCAAATTACTAGTTTGTGTTATTTTCCATATTGATGAACTGAATATTTATCATGAGTAAATTGATCATGAATAATAATGATGACATCTCTCTTCCTCAAAGAAAGAGTGGGAGAGAACAGATTTCTATGGACATTATGTGAGCATCTGGACTCAGATATATCTAAGGCAAGACAGACTTCATGAACTTTTCAATTATAAAACTTAATATGTTTTCCTTTCAAACAGTCTCTCAATTTTAATTGAAAACTGAGATTCCAGAGTAATACATAAGATTTTCCTTCATATTCCAAATTATAACCAACAAATATAACTATTTTCAAAATACGCATTTGTAGAAGTAAATCTGATTGAAATATCTGCTTTCCACATGATGATTTCTTAAAGATGATTTAAAAAGCATTTTACTCCACCACTTCCTCTACTTCACTCTCTTTCAAGTAATGTGATAAAGCAACACTAATCCAGAGACAAACTTTATTGAAGGTAGGAAAATGTTCATAATTTATCAAAGTTAGTATATTTGTCTTCAACTCCAGCTTTATTTCCATGGAAATAATAAAGCCACCATTTGAAAGGTAGCAGAAGTTCATGTGTCTGTAATGGGCTATAACTAACAAAGCTTCATATGTAATCATAATCACTTTCTAAAGGAAACTGTCAGTTGAAAACTGTGAATCTGTTATATTGCAAATAGAAAACTGATTCTCTCTCTATGCTATATAGCTTTTAGATTAATTCTCCCAGATATCCTTTATATAAAATTGAAGAGCATTTTAGGTAGTAACCTAAACTTTTGACATTTTTAGGTAATTAAATATCTAGACAAATTATAACTTCATGTTCAAATACAGTTTAAAATTTCTTTCTCAGACCCAGTTTAGACTGAATCATAGTTTGATAGCCTGAGCACTTTCGTGGTTAAAAGAGGTTATAGTCATTTTTTTTCCTCTTAATATCCACTCATTGTCTTCTCTTTTGCCTTCACAATATCCCAGTGAGGTTGATGACAGTGAATAAGATGAACTGAAAGAAAAGGTGGCAGAGGGAGTTTTACTTAACTGCTCTGTGAAGTTTTTCTTTAGCTGCTTGATGACTTGCCATTTCTGGCTTCCAAATGGCAGCTCTCTCACAGGATGCATTGTAGTTTTACGGTGTAAAATCTCCATCCCATTTAAGCTTTCTTCATAGTATTATTTCTGATGTGTGCTGTGCAAATTTAGGCTGAATTGTGACAACTGCATCGCTCCTTCCCCTCATGGTTTAACAGAGGGCATCCCTCTTATAACTCTCTGGTGCTTCTTATCAGAATTTAGAGGAGAGACTATGCATGCTTTCCTCCAGGGAGAATGGTGCAAGTCTATATTTAATCAAGAACTCCTCTGTCTTTCTAAATGGAGCCACTTTAAGTCTTCCTCATTTGATTTTTAGGAGGCTAGGATGCAACACCTTCACCGGAAATGGGATAGAGAAATGTCCTGGAACTCCTATAAATTATTACCAGAGTCTCTTCTTTGGTTAACCTGTAGCTAGCTGTTATGTAGCCTAGACAGAAATATGGCTAGCATGTTTATTTGTACTGACTCAAAATATATTGTTCTTCATAGTAATCAAAGATACCGACCTACAGTGACTTTAAAGGTAGATGTACATTTGTTTTTATTTCCTCACCTTAAAGAAAGTCTGAAGGTGAGAAGTGAGAAGTGAGAAGTGTAGGAGAGTTGCCAGTGGGCATTTTATAAAACCCTTCCAAATGCCTTTAGTTACAATTGAGCTAAAATAATCTATCAAATAATCACGAAGTTTCATCACCTGGTGTCATGCAGAGAAACTATTTTCCACGTTATTTTGTCCAGTATATGTTTGTTTGAGGTACATGATAAGAATTTAATGCTAGATAATTATCTAATCTATGGACAACCTAGGTATACTGAAGAAAAATTTATGTAAGGAATTTTATTTTAATATGAATTTATAAAAATACAGACTGTAAATATTTAAAAGAATATATAAAATTATCAAGTTATTTATGTCACTAAATCATTTATTTTTCTCCTTCACTCTGACAAGACAAAAAATAAATGTCTCTTCGTTGTAAAAACCTAAAGATAGGGCATCTTTTTAAAGAATGGGAATGAAAATAAGAGTGTTAGAGGACATTAAACTGATAGTCCACTTAACTGGATTATTTCTTATATCTTGGTCCTATTTCGGTGGATATAGTTAGTTGATTTCTTTCTGATAGAGGCAGTCCTTATTTTTTATTTGTACATATATTTGAAGCATAAAGCTTTGTCACCATGTGGTATCCATAACACTTCTCCATAAAATATACACTTCTTTTTCCAGTTGCAAAATACAAGGTAATGTTATAATGCAAAGTTGTTTGAAAAACATACTAACTATAGGCTATTTCGTATATAAATGATAATTTTGCTTGTGCTATTACAACTGCCTTTTCTTAATGTTTCCTTAGTTACTGAACAAAAAGTTTTGAAATCCAATTTATGATCCCCTTCATTAAGTTAGCATCTATAGAAAAGAGTAAGTGCAGCGGAGGGTTAAACAATAATACAGGGTGTCACAGACCAGCAGATTCTGTGATGGGGTTTGTTTCTGCTTTGCCCTCATATTTTAGGAGGGTCCTTAGGATCAATGTCTGTAGAATGAAGAGGAAAAACGCCAACAGAGAGAGAAGCTGAGCTGCAGTACGGGCCTAGCTCCAGTCTCTTCTAATTATACAGGAAAATTCTGGAAATGGAATATCCAAATTGGTCCTGAGTTGGGATGACATGTCCAGGGATTTCTACCCCTAAACAAAAAGGGGGATGTTTTTGGGGAAAGACATATTTCAAATAAGATAAACTCTGAAGTGATTGAGAGGTGGAGGTTCTTTGCTGACAGCTTTGTTGTGCCAGTAAGTCCTTTGAAGGAGGATCCCAGCAGTGTATTTTAAAAGTAGTCATTTACTTATTTTTTGATCAAGTTGGACAGCATTCTTTTCTCCTGCTTAAAACATATTTAAAAACAGAAGATTATTAAAGGTGTTTATTTATAGTCTTAGTCCATTTTGTGCTGCTTCAACAAAATACCACAGACTGGATGATTTATAAAGAACATATCAATACATTTATTTCTCACAGTTCTGGGGGCGGAGAAGACCAAGGCCCAGGTGTTTTGTGAATGTCTTCCTGCTGCGTCCTCAGGAAGGCAGAAGGCCAAAGGGCAAGAGCCCGCTACCTGAGCTGCTACCTGACACCTATTTTATATGGGCCTTAATCCTGTTAAGAAGAAAGGAGTCCTCACGGCCTAACTTAGCTACCCCACCAATACTATCACATTGGCAACACTGAGATCAACAAACCATGGCGAAAATCCCTGACACCAGCAACAGCTGGAAAAATGACAAATCTTGGGTCTAAATGGAGAAGGTGAGAAACTTCTGATTGAAAACAGAAGAGGTCCTGTTACCCCGAGCGGAGAATATTGTGAATATTTCACTTGTAAGGGAAGAAACTGTGGGAGGAGGTAAACAGATCTCTCTCTTCTGCTACCCCATCTCATTTCAGGGCCTCCAATTTACTGACCTCAGCGGAGAACCAGAGGGCAGGGAGCCCAGTGATATTAACTTAAAATCATCTTCCTCGAGCTCAGCCTCATGGCAAGTAGAACATGAAACTGGAAGAGCAGATGTAGTAGATCCAGCACACATCTTTCTTTCACTGTGAAATTCAAAATTCAGAGTGGATACCAGAACACACAGTCTTTGTGTCCATAATAAGTGCAGAGCATTGAATAATAGACTAAGTAGTCAAGAAATATATTATTCATTAATCTTTAATCATTTGCTAGATAGGATTTCTTGTTTTTTATTTTCATACATTTTATGAAATTTGATAACCAGAGCATTTTCTCAAACATTCAAAGAATGTTCATAGCACGACAGGAAAAGATATTTCCAAAGATTCCCTCTGGCAGAGCAGGAAGAAACATGCTTTTGAATATCCATGTATTTTCTAACCCCATCCATCAGTTTTCTAACTAAATGTCAGTTTTTCCTTCAGAGCAAAGAATATAAAATAGAGAAGTTATTAAATGTATAAAAGAATAATTTTCTCAAGTCTCAGGTAATCAAATTAAATACATAGAAAACAATCAATAATGCAGCAAATCAAATTTCTATAAATTAAACATAGGCAAACTGAGAGAGTACACACAATAGCTGGCATTAGCTTTAGCAATAAGTTTACATTCAAATAATTATTTTAAATGCAAAAGAGAAAACCCTGCAACTTAACAGATGACTAATTACTTACTATTATTACTACTGTCTATCATTTCTTCACTGTCTATTGTCAAAAACTATGCTAAGCTATACATATATATAATTACATACTATAGAATAACTGTATATTTATTAAACTTTGTTTACTCCTCAGAACCATGTTTTATTTGAAACAACATTATTATGCCTATTGTAGAAGTAAGAAAACTGAAGCACTGGGAGGCTGAGTAAATTGATAATATTCACATATTTATTTAGCATTACAGTTTAAAACAAAGTCTGGCTGAACAAATGAAATTCACATTACATAAATGATTATATAGATAACCAATAACTGAATAAAATTATATATATTTTATATGCATATGTGATACACATATATACATATAAAATCAATAATTATAAGCACATTTATTCTCACTCACTGCCACAGAAACTCAAATTGCATTACCATAGACACTTTGTTTCTGTCATGAGCCACCTAGCGTATTTTGCTAAGAACTTGGCAAAATAATTGTTTGTATGAGTGAGTAGGGAAAGAACTTTTACATTGTCTGGGTGATTTTGTAAATCTCTTGTAATTTACATCATATACTAAGTTTTCTTAATGTGCCTTAATTTACTGAATTATCCTGCATCCTGCAGTTTCAAGAGGTTAATACTATCTTAGTATTTGATATTCAATTTGTTGTAAACTACGCATTACACTCACTGAAGTAGAAAAATAAATAAATAAATAAACAAATAAATACATTCTAGTCATTTGTATTTTGAGCTTTAATTGGTAACACCAGTGGTGGCACACATGTTACTGCCTACTTGGAAGGGCCAATTTTATATCTGAAGTTCATCAACATTATGGACCTTAGCAACTTATGTCTTTCCTGTGAAAGACATTTCCATATATCACTTTCCTTTTGAACGTTTTATCTCAATTTGATAATTCAAACATTGTGTCTAATTCATATATGTAGTATCAGTTTCTTTACAAATTATTTTAAGAGTTTTTTATATATGACTCTGGTAGGCTTGAGTATACAACAGGGTGTACATTAATTCATTCATCAACTTGATTTTTAGTATGGGACTTCTATAGTCTAGAAGAGGGTGAAAAAATAGGCATGATATCTGCTGTTAGAGATTACACTCTTAACAGAAAATCTCACAAATAAATATAAAGTATTAGCTGTGATAATTGCTGTAAAGGTGTGGTGCTATGAGATCAGATAATACCGAGAATTAATTAACCTAGTAAGTGAGGCCAATGAAGACTCTTTTACTAGTGACTTTGGTGAGATCATTTTTCATTTTCTAAACTTAGTTTAACTTCTCCTCATATGGTCAGATTGGTGGGGATTTCAATTTGCTAGGGCTAAAAAGACCTGACTTCCTGAATTTATTCTTCAGTTTGTAACAACCCCCAATCCTTCCATATAAGATTTTGCTATTGGCTGGAGCCACTTACTGAGACATAGGCAAGGGTTCTTGCTTCTATTCAGATCCTAAGTCCTGTCATTCCCTATATTGATGGAAACTTTCCCAATCTTGAGGGAAGCTGTTCCAAATTCTGATGATTTTGATCACCCTTTTTTTAGTCTTCAAGAACTAGAATCACTTTCTTATTATGAATAATGCATGTTTCTCTTAAATTCTTAGGTTTTTTTCACCTAAAGACACTTAATTCTACCTTGAGGACCAGGGATGCACCAATTGCCATGCATTAACACCAAGCTTTTCCTTTGAAATAAATGGAAGGGCCATATAAGAAGCTAAAAACAGTTTCACTCTTAGTTCTTTTCACACTTTCCTTCTAATTATCTGAAGCAGTGGGAATGAAACATAAAGGGGCATTTCAATGAATTCTCTTGCCAAAAACTCATTCAATCCTAATTCTAATCATATATTTCAATGCCTAGTATGTGTTAAAATGGAATGACAGCAATTGAACCAAACCTTGGCTACAATGATGAATGAAACACAAGATTCTCTGTGGAGACAGAGCTTACATATGAGTGATAAAGACATTTTTACACTTTTAGAAGCTAACTAAAAGCAGAAACATTTCCCCCTCACATTGTTTATTACAAATACGAAGTAGCATAATGGTTACATATTTTTCAAGTATATCTTTTAAAAGTCAATGACTTGCCTGCAACAAAATTAGAAGTTAGCTTTTGTTTAAGTGATTTAAAATTTCATTTATTTAACTTCTAATTGACTTTTTGCTAGTTTCCCTTTGTTATTCAAACTATTAATTGCCTGTCTCTCCTATTTAGTTGTTTCCAAATAGTCCTCTCTTTCAATATTTTCTTTTGTTTTTAATTGGTTTCTTAATTCTCACAGGATTTTAGGAGTGTTGGTTTTAGTTACATGTATATTCATGAAGGAGCAGAGCAAGCTTGCTATGAAAAAGTACTCAAATTTTAATGTTAAAAATCCAAAATATTTCTGATCTATTTTAAACTTTTATTTCCCTTCAACCTCACATATCTTTGTTTTCATATTCATGTAAATTTCCTCCTCATTTTTCTTTTCCATTTTTTGATAATATTGATAAATTGTATTATTCACTACTTTACCCGGAAAGATAGAAATTTATGAAATTCTTCTCATTCATTGCCTATACAATCTTTTCCTGTATAGAACCAGAACAGCCAATCTGTTGAAAAGTGTAGTCAAACAAGATGTATCAAGGTCAGTGAGTATAATTCCTATTAGGATGAGCATAGAATATCAAGTAATCAATTTGACTTTTATGTGAAGTTTTAAGTCTGTGGTTTGAATTGACTGCATGTACCATAAAACTAAAGATAGTTTGAAAGTTATGAGGCAATAAGCCACCTGTAAGAACTTAGATGAATCTAGACAACTTAAGCTCAAATCTAGGTAGAGGTAAAGGTTATGGCGAACTAGTAAAATGTTTTTGTGTATTAAACCCAGCATTTTAAAAGACAAATAGTATCTATTTTCATCACAATAAGTTATTTTATTAATTTATGATGGCTTATTTGCTTGTCTATCTCCTACTAGATATGAACTGTATAAGGACAGAAACCATATTTTAATTTTATTATCTTTTTAACACCAATATGTTATACATTACCTGTTACATTGTAGGTTTTCATTATACCTTAATAAATCAAAGGATACTACTATGAGAGCCTAATTGCCACTGGATGTAAACAAATAATAATGTCATTTGTAGGTGATTTGAAGTAAAATAAGAAAAACGGACTTACAGTAAGTTTATCAGAAAGATAAATCAAAGTGTCTTCAGGCTGTAGCTTTTTGTAATCCAGCTTTTGTAAACCACACAAAAAGTGTGGTTTCTGGATTACACAAATTTTACAGGGTAGTGTCATTGACACAAGCAAATGGACAAGCCTTCTCCACTCCTCCACCAAAATGTGTCTCACCTGCCTATTGTTGATTACTGATGACACTTCCATCCTGGAGAATAGAGTTAGAGGATGCTCCACCATTGAAATCTTCACTTCCCATGAAAATACATGAGGCATGTTTCCCTCAAATACAGAACACAGAGAACAAAATTAATTTATTCTGCTATGAAAGTACTGTGTTTTTTACATTCAGCATAATTTAAAATATGTATTCATTGACACGTTTTGGACTGAAAAAAGCAAAATACACACTATAGAAGGGCCCAGAATGGCATGTAGGTATTATTTTAGAAACAAATATTCACAGTTCTAGAGAGGGGCCGGCTTAGCCCAGTTGAATGCTTCAGGGGCCAAGGGAAAGCTTTAGTTTGTCCTTGTCTTCACCTGGAGAGGTGTGAACTGCAGAAGAGGAGAAAGTTCTATCCAAAATATGATAGGAATAAGAAAGTTAATATCGATAAAAAGCACTTCTTTTCTAATCCCAACACAAATAATTCACAATGACTTTGTACCTCACTTCTGTTAGAGAAACACCTATCCCAGTAGAATCAATTTCAAGAGGTCTATACCAGAATACAGCTCTTGTTCTGTCGGTGGAAGGAAAGACTCACAAAAGTAATAGGAATCAAATGGCCTGCTTCTGCAGATCTCATCCTGCTTCGGGCAAGATAACAAGGAGAATGCTGACATCTGTGATGAAAGTCCCATGAACAAAGGTTTTCAGGTGTGTGATTTATGGTAGCCGAGACTGTTACGGTGCTTGCCCTCATTCAGTCACACAACTGAAATTGGAATGCCTTATTTTTGTATTAATGTTTTTGGAGACAAAAAGAGTTTGAGAAAGCATATACAAAGATATCAACTTATATAACGGAGTTTTTTAAGTTAAGAGATGTGTGGGAACTTCATATGAAAATATTCAGATTTATATCAAATGTGAGGGGAAATATACATACTCCTTGTGGCTCAGTCATTTCTTCAGTGATTTCTTTAGGGAGCCAGGCTGACTGCAAGAATGAATCATTCTGTTTGGTTTCCTTCTGTGTGGTAACAGGAGCTTGTTCCTGTTGGCAAAGGCCTATAGTGGTTCAGTTGTGCAAATGATGGGGATGAAGAGGTGGGGAATACAGAAGGGGAGGTAGAAAACCTGTGTAATTCTTTTAGTTTGTTAATAGGAAGCTTATTGTGGACACATATTCAAACCATATCCTACTGATAAGTGATTATCAGTAATACAATTGATATTTCTTATGTCCGTCTGCCTTTTTCTGTGTCTATGTCTCTTGTTTGAGTACTCAAGAGGACTGCTATTAATAGGTTTCCTAAGGTCTTAGTATAAGGACAAGGGGAAATATGAAGTTTAACATGCCACATGAACTTGTAATTTGTGAGTTCTTTAAATGATGCAAAGTACCAAATAACTATGGTAACACTTACACCTGTTTCTTATACCATGGTAAGGAACCATGGGCATCAGAAATACCACTGAGGGTGTCAGACAAAGAGATATAATATGATCATTAAAATGATGTGAAGACATTGAAAACTCAGTGAAACATGGTCATTTTAAAGACAATACGGTGATCAATTTCCTAATCATATTTCTATTTATTAAATATTGCTAAAATATTTTATTTTGTGACTTCCTTTTACTATCGCTAAGATATTTATTAACAATTATCAGTGACAAATGAACACATAGTGCTTCTTTAAAAAGCAAATATTAGTTGAAGAAAAACAATGTGTGAGTAAATTTTGGCAATTGGTTGTTGATATGAGAATCAAGTATGTGTTACCATATGTATCATCATGCTTTGTAACATATAAACACAGAGTAGTTTGTTGACAAAATAAGCCAATAAAGCACGTTCTCATCAATGTATCATGTTTTGCATTCTCCTTGACATTCAATGCAAAGTTGGAAGTAAGCTTCTTTTAAAACAACTTTGCCTCTTTATATTAAAAATACCTTTTAAAATGAGTATATTATATTTGTTATAAGAATAAAAATATAGAGAAATGCCAAATATTTAATTTAATATAGAGATATAACAGATGTGCATATATATGGGGATGATAATCTACAGTATTATTTTTTGCTTGGTATAAAGTATTACTGTTTTCAAAATGTTGTCTTATTTTATATACATCTTATATCTCACCTTTTACAATTTTAGCTTTCTTCTACACTCCAAATTTCTTCTCAATAGAAATGAGAACATTTCCTAATTAATGTATTCATTAAAAATGAAATTTTCTCCACATGTAATATTTCCATTACTAAAGTATAGTTTGTACTTTCTTTGTTCCCTCGTCCCCAGCACATTGTCTAAGATATCATCAGAATCACTGTTTCTTGTGGTATTGTTTTATGCAGTGACATCGATCCAGAGATTGGATTTTTGACCTCCTCATTTTTATGTCATCTCTTCATATTTGGAGGATGTGCTTGTTTAATGTAAATGTCTTCACGATGAAAACAGAGTTAATACTAGTCCATCTGGTGTCATCCAGATCAATTTTACTTTTATATTTATATAGAGACATAATTAGAGCTTTTGGGTCCACAACTGGCAAAAGAGGTAAACAAAATATAATACGATTCTCACTGAATCATTCCAAAGAGGACATTAACAGGAGCCCATGAAAATTTTGAAAGACACTATCCCAAGGCTATATCCTCAGGGTTGAAATCCAGAAAGAGCAAAATCCCCAAAAATGTAATTCTGGAAAAATAATTTAAAAATTTTAAAAGATGCTTATTCACATTTCTAAAGAGGGAATTTCTTTGAGAAACATATAAAAACATGACAGCCTGAGTGCGGTGGCTCACACTTGTAATCCCAAAGTGATGCCAAGGCGGGCAGATCCACCTGAGGTCAGGAGTTTGAGACCAGTCAGACCAACATGGAGAAACCCCGTCTCTACTAAAAATACAAAATTAGGTGGGCGTGGTGGTGCATGCTTGTAATCCCAGCTACTCAGGAGGCTGAGACAGAAGAATCCCTTGAACCCGGGAGGTGGAGGTTGCGGCGAGCCGAGATCGCACCACTGCACTCCAGCCTGGGCAACAAGAATGAAACTCCGTTTCAGAAAAAGAAAGAAAAAGAAAAAGACAGAAACTTCATAGATCACTTACAAAATAAAATAGGCACTAATATCATTCACATTATTGCAAGCATGAACAAACACTCAAGTATACTAATGACAGTTGCATGGGTATAACAGCTATGAACGGATGAACTATATTCATAAAACAAGAAGTCAAAAAGAGAAATGTATCAATACATATCAGTATAGCTGGTAATTGCATGCACCCGGCTTTATAACTGCAATAATTTGCAAAACCATGATGAGTGATCTGTCATTTGATGAGATCAGTGAAAATTTGTGGTGGGTGACCAACCTCATACGAAGCCACCCGAAGAGACGAGGCTGAAGACATTTCCTCTTTCACAAATGAAGATGTAGAAAAAGGACATCTCTTCAACTACTGAAGAAATTTCAACATTTTTACATCTGCACAGAATGCTTACACACAAAGTCAACCTTATGATAATGCACTTTCGTGGAGCCAAATTTGCCCAAAAAATGCACAAAAGAAATAAAACTCTCTAGAATTCTCCACACAATTTGTATCTCCATAATTGAAAATGATGCAAAAATGACATACATAATGACAACTTTGACAAAAAAAAGAAAAGAAGAAAGAAACCAATTAAAAAGTAAATTTGACATGAAAAAGTGTATTACAGGGATAGATTATAGGCAACCGCACAGAGATAGTCCATAAGAGCTGGTCAACTTTCACAATCATTTACTACATTTTGAAGTCTGGTATCACAATGAATAGCGGCATTTTTTTTTTTTTTTCTTTTAGGACATGGCTCTCCTCAGAGAATATGTTCACATTCACTTTTTACATGATGCTGACCTTTTAAAAATTATTCTGTGATTTCACAGACACTGGCATCAGTATTTCCCATTACGTTTTCCCATCCTTTTTTTTTTTTTTTTTTTAAACGATTTTTGTATGTTGTTTTGGATACACAGCAATCCATTCCACATGCATTTATATGCAGGGCATAGATTTGGTGGAAACAACACTGGTGATCAAACAGGAAGACTGTTGAGTAAGTGCCTTTAAAAACTACCATGCAAATAATTATTTTCAAACCTGTCAGTAACTTCACTGGCTTCTTCGGGTAAATTTGGCTTTAATTCTTTAAAAGCTCCTTGAATGTCATCAGCTGGAAGGAATGCCTATGCAGGCAAATGATATATTTTAAAATGAAAGTTTTCATCTTAAAATGGAAGTTTTGCCATTTTTTGTAACTAATCCAGTTGCCCGAATTTTCTGAGAATGAAAATAAAGGTAATAACAATGTAATCATTCTACCTAACGTGATGCAACTAACATGATTTAACTATCCTGCATACAAACAAAAACGCACTAATCCCATTCCCAGGATTAGGCTTTTAGGGTTTCAGCATTTGGGGTTTTAATCTTTGGGGATTGCGACTTTTGGAATTTTAGTCATTTAGGATCTTGACATTTTGGGATTTAGACTTTAGGAATTTTGATCTTTAGGGATGTAACATTCAGAATATGACATTTGGGAGTGTGTCTCTCAGGATTTTGATCTAAACCCCACATTAACGTAGCTATTAGAAAGCCTGAATTTCATGAGTCCTTATCTTTATTCATTCTCTCATCTCTAAAATGACTGGTTACAAACATTTCTCTCTCTCTGTCTCTCTCTCTCTCGCTTTTGCTGTCTCGCTATCTCTGCCAGCCAACATCTTTAGAACACCCTTCTCATGTTCTAAACAGGTCAGGCTGCCAAGGCTGATTCTATAAACTCACTGCAGAATCATTTGCTTCTAGGAAACAGACGTGCGTTATAGGCTCTGTCAAATAGATATGTGCATGAAAGATTTCATTATAAAAAGAAAACTATAGAAAATATAACCTAATCTAATCTAGAAACTCATTTTACAGGAAAATAAATAGAGCACTCAGTGAATGTTTACAGATTCACTAGTCTTTTCATTTTCCCCAAACTCTTCAAAGTTCATACCCCTGTGAGAAACCACCTAGAGGGCCTGGAGTAAATGTTCTGTATCAGTAAAAGTCTATGGTGATTTTTTAAGAGGTATAATATGTACTCATGGAAAATAAGGGTTAGAAGTATAAATTGTACTTCTTATTACAACTCCTGACTCATGCATAGATTACTTTTGTTCTTCACTGGGGCATGCTGAGCTCTACTCTATAACAATCTTTGAATACAAAGAAGGAATGATTACAACAGGTTAATTTAACTGAATTATAAAAATTCAACTAAGCCAATTCAGGTTCCTCACGTAATTGAACAAATGAGGGAAAAAGACCAAAAAAGAGGGGTAGAGTGTGTTAATTATTTGATAATACTTGTTATCAACAGGAAATACGGCATAAATGTTGGGGATTAAGGAAAACATGCTCAGAAAGTGTATATTCGCTTCCAGTGGCAGACTCACTCTCTCTCTCTCTCTCTCTCTCTGTCTCAAAAGTGGATCAACTAAGGGCTTATATTTTTTAAAGAATAAAGGGCTAGGTCACACCATCAGTAATAGAATCCATACTAAAATGTGCAGTTTGAGAGGGAAGAAGATGAAGTACAAAACATATAATAAAGAATGTCTGTAACAAGTTGCAGAAATAAGAACTACGCATCTACCCATAATTTTCTTTCTTTGTTAAATATTTAATTCATTTATTTAATAGATTCCCATTTTTCCCACTTTATTATACAGGTCTATCAGTGGTTCATTTTGTTTATAAATTAGAGACTGAGTAAGTGGTATGTGGACATGACAGACCAAGGAATATGTAGGGCCCCTGACTTGACTCTGGACAGAGTAGCTAATCAGACTGAATTGTTATCCTTTGGGGATAGAGTAATCATGCTTTTCTTGAACAAAGGATAGCCTCACTACTTTGCAAAAAAATATTGTTCTGTTTGACATTTAAGTAGGATATAGTTATTCATTCAAAAATTAGTTTTTAAATTCTACTGTGCCTGGATATACTATATGATATGATGTATCTTAGATTATGCTAATAGCTATTTCAGATATGAGCATGGTGACTTTATCTTTATTCAAGTTGCAGAAAATAACTTTTATTATTTTATAATATAGAATACATAGTTATATTTTAAATATCGCCTTTTCTAACTCTATCTACTTTTCACTTTATACTTTTAGTAAGTTTTTTATAATAGTTTGATTATAATCTTTCCCAGTACCATTTTTTAAAGATTCCTTAGTTTAAAAAAATGGAGAAAACCAAACTGTCAAATTTGGGCAGGTTTGTTATTTGAAAATAAACTATACTTTTAAGTTTAAAAAAGAGATAATAGCCTAAGGAGAAGGTAGATTCTCAAATAAGCCACAGATGTTATTTATGATGTTAAAACACAATTGTGCTATATTTTTCATATTACTTTTAAGCATACATAACTATTATATATGAACAAACTATTATATATATATAAATATTATATATGGTATGGGTTTGCATATAAAAATAAATTTGAAATTCAAATCAGGCATGTTTCTTCCTGACACCAGCACTAAAATATTCAGTATCTTTGGCATGTCTGTGTAATATATCAGGTATACATACAAACAATGCAAATATATTCATCTTTCAGTTTTATATTGTGTTTTCATGTTAGATCTGTTCATACAGTATCTTGGAATACTAGGATAGGAGCTCTAGAAAAGAAACCGTTTGCATGTATAGCTGGCATTCATCAATTAGGACTCTTTAGTGACAATCGACTTAGCAACAATTATTAATATATTTTATATTTGAGGTGAGTTCAGATATATATCTATATATGGAATATGACTTTCAAAAAAGCCTTTATACAGTCAAAGACTTTAAAACTTGTTAAATATGTGATATATCTTTTGATTTTAAAAATACTTAATTTTTTTTTTTTTTTTTGAGACGGAGTCTCGCTCTGCCGCCCAGGCTGGAGTGCAGTGGCGCGATCTCGGCTCACTGCAAGCTCCGCCTCTGAGGTTCACACCATTCTCCGGCCTCAGCCTCCGGAGTAGCTGGGACTACAGTCGTCCACCACCACGCCTCGCGAATTTTTTGTATTTTCAGTAGAGACAGGGTTTCACCGTGTTAGCCAGGGTGATCTGGATCTCCTGACCTTGTGATCCGCCCATCTCGGCCTCCCAAAGGGCTGCGATTACAGGTGTGAGCCACGGCGCCTGGCTACACTTACATTTTTTTTTTTTTTAATCCACTCTTGTTTTAAATCCTTTTAACTAACCAATGCTCACTTTTCCTGTTTGAAGTTTCCCATCAATAATTTACCCTGAATACAATGTGAGAATAAAACAGACTTAATGTTATCAGTATGTTTTCAATAATCACGGGATCACAGGATTAGTACATCAAAGGTTTAAAAATGAACCAGACAGTCTTCTATTTTTATGCCCCAAATCAACCAATTTAAGAATATGGATGCAAATATTTTCCTCTTCTTTATTTGTTCACTTCAATAGCACTTAATACTAGAGAACTGTGTAGAAATCTACTAGCTATGTTTTATTGAATACTCATTGGTATTTCACAAACATTGAGCAGATCATGTCTGCTTGTGCCTGTACAGGAGGTGTTGATACAGGAGTTTAACTAAGAGGCCAGTGCCAGTTTTTTTCACCAGTCAGCTTGCTAAGCTGCATATGTCCGAATTGTACTGCTTGGACGATTTTGAATATTCAAGCTGTAAACCCTTAAGGCAGGGATTATTTTCACGGGAAATTGCACTGTACAGTATGCTTTACCAGCACATAATAATTAGTATCAGAATGTTCTAAAATGCAAGCCAATTTGGCTTTTGCACATCATATATGAGAAAACAAATATGCCCCAATGCATTTGTTCATTCATCGTCTTTTAAAGGAAAGCTGTTTAAAGCACATTTTATTGTCTGATGTAAATTCTGGTGAGATACAGGACTTTGTTATACACTGACCTGAGATTAACTCTTATTTTTAAGTTGCCTCAGAGTAGAATATTGTGTCCAAAAAAACATTTAGGAAAGAAAAAAGAGAGCTGACTAATTACTGGCTAATACTTTCTTATTCTTATCACACATATGTGAGTCCAGAGTTCTTGAGAGATAGCCAATTATGACACATTTTCAAATCTATGAAATATGACAAAATGACATTGCTTGCAAATCTAAAAAAAATATGGTTCAGCCTTAATGCAATATGTGCTCTGTCGATGCCATTATGTTTTAATGTAGCTTTGCAATGAGTTCATTGCAAAAGCAAGTGAAAGTAAGTACTTATTAACCTCTTCTTGGAAATGGCTTTTAGACATACTCTTATTATTGAACTGTTGTTATCAATTTCAAAGAACTAAACAGCAGTGTATAGGTAGAGAAGGATAGGAGAATCTCATTTACGGGAGGCAAAGAAACCTAAAAGCTTCGTCCATACCGTGCTGGTAGTTTTAGTTATCTTATGTGTTTCTAAGGTTCTTTCCCTCATTTAAGCAGACACTGTATACCAATGAGAGGCAATAGCAAAGTTTCAACAGCCAGAGGTTTGTTTTTTTCTCTGAGTTTTTATCCTGAAGTCACGATTTTTCTATCATTTCTTAAATAGCTAACCTCTCTTAATGCCTACTCTTTCATTTTCCTGCTGTGGATGGCTAGAAACAGGTAAGAGTAAAGTGGTGTAAGAGAATATCTCACTTCTACTCAATAATCAAATTTTCAATTCTCAATTAGTATTGTCAAGTTTCTAGAATTCAAAAAACTACTAGATTAACAGATGGTATTAAATACTAAGTTCCAACAACTTTAATATCTTTCCATAATATTGTTTTTAATGTCTTCTATTCACCTCACTTGTCTCAGACAATGAGACAAGTCTAAGCAAATTAATGAGCACACCTAAGAAGTGTCTTTACAAATTGATTTTATGCATGGCCCATAAACATTTTCCTGTAATTGCGTTGGTCTATTCAATATAGCAACACTCATTGCTGGATAACTAAGTAGTTAAAGCAGCTACCATAGAATCCATATTTTTATACCCCATGATACTAACTCCCGTGTCAACATTATTTGGCCATATTGTGTGACCTTATTTAGGAGAATGGGGTAAAGGAAATAAGTGTGTGATTCTTACTTGAGAAGAGAAATCCCAATCTACCCAGATATCTCACTTATATCTTTGAAAGAATTTTTTTTTTTTTGAGACAAATTTTAAGTTTCACTCTTGTTGCCCAGGCTGGAGTGCAGTGGCGTGGTCTCAGCTCATTGCAACCTCTGCCTCGCGGGTTCAAGCGATTCGCCTGCCTCAGCCCTCAGCCTCCCCAGTAGCTGGGACTACAGGCGTGAGCCACCATGCCCAGCTAATTTTTGTATTTTTAGTAGAGACAGGGTTTCACCATAATGGCCAGGATGTTCCAGATCTCCTGACCTCATGATCCGCCCGCCTTGGCCTCCCAAAGTTCTGGGATTATAGGCTAATATAGTTGTCTTAATTCATGTTTTTAATATTCCTTTTTAATCATTAATATAATATTCATATAATACATATTTTATATCCTTTACACAGTGCTAGTGATATTGGGAACCTATTAAAATGTTTAAAATGGAAATGTATGAAAATAACACTATAGTTAAAATTCAGTTTCACAAATGAGAAGGGGAAATGATGTTAACTTGTACTATCTTTTCAGAAACTCTCAGAATTTCATGTTTACTTGAGCCAAATAAAACACATAGTATTTACGTTAATGTGGATTGATCTTTTATTCCATGTAGCCAGATAGTTTCTTCTGCCATGTACACAAAATTTCTTCAAACCCACATCTGGTCCTTTCTCCTCTTTTGCCTTAACAGGATTGGAAAAGATTCTCTAAGCCTATTGCTCCCACTCTATATTTATCCCAGCACAATCTGGTGTTTCAGAGCCAGAGACAGGGACCATGCCAGCTGAGTCTCCACCACTGAATCAAACCAGCTGATACGATACATTTGAGAAATAAAGGTAAAATATCAAATTGGTTCTAAACATGCATAACAGATGCTATTAAAATATTTTAATTTAGTAAAAATAGTTTGCATTGTTTATTTCAAATGTCTAGTTATCTTGGCATTATATTGGTCCCAAAGTACCTCATGGAGAAAAACACAAAATATATTTTATTTTGTGGGAACTTCAACTTAGATATAGCCTTTATTTATTCTTATAAAATAGTATTTTTAACTTAAGAAATATATCAGCACACATAAACACTGCCATCAGAAAGGTAACCATCTGATTGCCGACATGTAGCATTCATAAAATGAACAATGAAACAGCTTATAAAAAATGAGCCATTTGCCTGTGGTGATATGGTAGGAATGAAGAAACATTTTAAAGGATAAAGATTATAAGATTAATCATGTTTTCATGGAGTAAAACAGACATTCGTCTTAAAATTTCATAACATTTATGGATGGAAGATACGAGTAATTGCAACACTGACAAGTTTCAAAGCCACCTTAATGATTGGGATACAAAATAAGGAATAAAAGCTGTGGAATTTGGTAGGCATATAATTTAGATCCAGCACTAGTGGCCAAACATTTTAGAAGTTAGAGAAAATTTGTGCAGTAAAAAGTGTGAGACCAGACCCTGTTCTCACTACCATCAAATTCAAACACATTTTATGTTTTACTTTTGGGCCATTCCACTTAAGTCCAATTGCTTGAAATTTCTAAGATTTTATATAATGTGTCATGCTCTTTCGTGTTCCTACTACGTCTTTATCTTTCTTCCTCTTGCATTTAATGAGACACAATTATGTTTGGTACAATATTTTCACAAAAGTGGGCTCCTCCCCTAAACCCCATATAAGCCATTTCCAAATTAAGTAAAGAGTGTTTAGGGCCAGGCGCGGTGGCTCATGCCTGTAATCCCAGCACTTTGGTATTGTCCATCCTATCTATTTTTTTTTTTCTGTTGCTACTTGTACATTTAAAGCCATTTCCTAATTCAAGATCACAAAGATTCATGCCTACGTTTTCTTCTAAGAGATTTATATTCTTAGCTTTTACATTTAGGCCTTTGATCAATTTCTATTTACATTTTTTATATTTTGTGATGTACAGATTCATTATTTGGGATTTGAATACACAACTGCACCAACACCATTTGCTGAAAAACCTATTCTTATCCCATTTAATTCTCTTGGAACGTTTGTCAAAATCAATTGACCACAGTTGTTAGAGTTTATTTCTCAACTCTCAATTATATCCTATTGATCAGTATGGCTCTCTTTATGACAGTGCCCCACTGTATTGGTTACTGTAGCTTTGTATTGAGTTTTGAAATTAAGAAGTGTGAGTCCTCTATTTCTTATTTTTCAAGATTGTATTGCTTATTCTAGGGCATCTTGCACTTCCATATGAATTTTAAAGTAAAATTAGTGATTTCTACAAATAAAGCAGGTGGAATTACGATAAAAATAGCATTAACCTGTAGGTTGATTTACAAAGAATTACTATCTTAAAAATATTAAATCTCTCTCCCAGGAACATGAGATGTTTTTTGATTAATTTATATATTCTTCACTTTCTTTCAACAATGTTCTGTGGTTTTAAGTGTATACGTCTTGCAATTATTTTGTTGAATTTATTCCAAAATATTTTATTCATATTTACACAATGAGTGAGAATAAGTGTGTGTGTTTCTTGATTTCTTAAGATTTTAAAAATATAGGGCTATGTAACTGCAAACAAATATAGTTTTATTCATCTTGTCCAGTGTAAATGTCATTGGTTCTATTCCTTACTAATTGCCTTGGGTAGAACCACCAGTACTATGTTAAATGAAATGGTGAGAGTAGACGTTCTTGTCTTTTCATCCTATGAAAAAAGCTTTTTTTTTTTTTCATGATTTTTTGCAAGGAGTGGGTTTTTAGCATAATTTTTTGTATTATTTTTATTTTTATTCTGACCCTTAAAATACATTAAGAAAGTGTGAGAAAGAAAAATGTCAGATCCCTTCCATGTCAGAGAGTGTATTTTTTATAGGTCACAATTTCAACTGATAACATAATTTGCTATTATATTCTATGTCAAAATTAATATTTTCTGAATGTCTGGTGTTTTCTACAGTCTAATATTGTTGCGAAAATATACACTACAGGCTGTGCACGGTGGCTCACACCTGTAATCCCAGCACTTTGGGAGGCCAAGGCGGGCGGATGACAAGGTAAGGAGATCGAGACCATCCTGGTTAACATAGTGAAACCCTGTCTCTACCGAAAATACAATAAATTAGCCTGGCATGGTGGCAGGCGCCTGTAGTCCCAACTACTCTGGAGGCTGAGGCAGGAGAATGGCGTGAACCCGGGAGGCGGAGCTTGCAGTGAGCCGAGATTGCACCACTGCCCTCAGCCTGGGTGACAGAGCAAGACTCCGTTTCAAAAAGAAAGAAAAAAAGAAAATATACACTATAAGTAACATTGTTATTTATTTGTAGAATAGCTACTATTACTCTCTAGAAGCCTTTAGAAATTAAAAAGAATTAATTGTAATTTTTCCAGAACTGAAAGAAGGCAAATACTTTTAAACCTAATGGACAGTAAGGTGCCCATTAATGAAAAAAGAAAATATGAGTATAATCAACCATGTAACACATACACAAAAATATGTATGAGAGAATAATTATATGTGATACATATGTGTTTGATGGCTTTTATCATACGTGTGTATATATAATATTCCCTCATGTCACACACACATATAGGCACACATATTCATATAAGGAGAGAGAGGAGTGAGAAAAGGAGATGGAGTTTGGGGAGGAGCAACAAGAGAGAGAAGAGACTGACAGATACATGGGGAAAAAGTACCTAAGGATACAATCTATGTTGCTATCTTCAATTATCGGAGGACCATGATGTTATGTGAATTGAGAGGATACAGTAAATGGAAAACAAGTTCAAAGAAAGTAGAGATTTAACATGAGAAATAAAATTGGAGACATAATCAGGAGCCTGATAATAAATGTTTTTTTAATGCCATGAAAATACTTCTTTAGGCCATCAAAATATTTTTAATGAACTGTGGAAATTCACTGAAAGCTGTCAATATGGGAGTAACACATTTGGATGTGTTCCTAGAGTAGATGATGCAGAGTACCAAGGAGTTAGTAACAAATGCAGGGAGAACAGATCATGGTTTGAGCTGAAATTTTTGTGGGCAAAAAATAAATGAAGAGAGTGAATCTGTTTCATATAGAAGAAGGGGAGTAGACTGGACATGGGATATACTCAGCCTAGTGAACAAATGAAGGTGGTAACAGAACTGCCTTCAGGTTTTTAGCGTGTGACACTTGGAATAGACAGGGTTAACACAAAAATAATCACTTATGGGTCTGAGGCAGGAGAAATAGGGTAGGAGATGTGAGAAGAAATTGCAAGTGAGAAGTTATTGACAACCTATATTTGTATTAGCTGTTAAAAATTCAAATTTTACAAGTTATATATGGGGCTAGGTATAATGGGAGAATTTTATTTCCTGAAAATAGTGACATTTAAATTGAGATATAAAGAATATAGGAGTTAGTAAAACTAAATTACTCTTTAACCTAACATTCTAGACTCTTTTGTAAATAGCTCCTGCTCATGTTTTTAAGCTTGTCTCCAAATAGTCATCTTTCTAATCGTTTTGTTCTATCAATATTGATGTACTTATTCTTTTTTCAGAATGATTTTTATGTGCTACATCCACCCATGTTTACTATGTCATTTTAATGAGAATACTAATAAGTCATAAAATAAGATGGGTTGATTTAGTTGTTTATTCATAAATTTATTATTAGTCTCCTACTTAGGAAACAGAATGAAATGACTATTCTCTCTATAAGAAACAATATCTCATATCTGACACACAGTATGTAAATATGTGATTTGCGAATGTTTCAAGTTGCAAAACGAGATTATTAAGCATGAATTTGTGTTTAGAATTTCATTAGTATATTTTTAAAGCCATTTAGTGATCATATTTCAGAAATCAGAATAAAGCATGCCTAAGTCTCCATATAGATTTCTGTGGAAGCCATGAACATCACTATTGCTTCATTAATGCTAATCCTAGACACATATCTATAGAAAATGAGTTTACAAATACACTAAAAGTCTGTTAAATTAAAAAGGAAAAAAAATACATCGGCTGTGAGAAAATACACAAGCTAAATAGCACTAACATGAAATTATGCAGTGATGGAGGTGGCAAGGATCATTTCTAACTGGCGGACACATTTGTAGCATCCTACTTTAACCAAAGAACGATGCAGTGCATTTCCGTTCACTGAAGCTCAGGCTGCTTTAGCAGAGTGTAAGAGTTGTAGAGAATTACTTTCATTTTCTCACTATGTCACCAGTCACATCGTTTTTTTTTTTTTTTGAGACGGAGTTGCTCTGTCGCCCAGGCTGGAGTGCGGTGGCGCAATCTGGGCTCACCTCAAGCTCCGCCTCCCGGGTTCACGCCATTCTCCTGCCACAGCCTCCCAAGTAGCTGGGACTACAGGCCCACCAGAACGCTCGGCCTTTTTTTTTTTTTTTCAGTCGAGACGGAGTTTCACCGTGTTAGCCAGGATGGTTTCAATCTCCTGACCTCGTCATCTGCCCGCCTCGGCCTCCCAAAGTGCTGAGATTACAGGCATGAGCTACCGCGCCCGGCCTCTTCTTTCTTTCATACTTTACGCCATGTAAAAGTGGCTATCGGATCTATTGACAGTCCCATCAATTAGATCACATTTTTTCCATTTCTGTAAATTCTACTAGGTTATTTGACAATTTTCACTTGTCTGTTACAATTCTTCACATTGTCCCTTAATTTGCCTAACATATTAAATACAGTTATTTCAAAGTCCTTGTTTGTTTGATATATCAAATGTCTGGATCAAAATATCTAAATATTTTGCAACTATTGTATTGTTCATTTTTTTCTTTGTTTTTAGTCAATTTTGTGAATTTGCATGACTTTTTTTCTTTTTCCTTATTTGATGTCAGAGACACGTGCATAATTATACAGAAATGTTTGGGTCACCAGGTCATATTTTCAGCCTCTGGGAGTTTTTTTTTTTTTTTTTTTTTTTTTTTTTTTTGCTTATGCTAAGCAGTAAAGAGACAAATATAAGCCAATCACAATAAAAACTATTTACTCTGCATTTTAGGCTTGTTCCTGGCTGTTAATTTTACTGATTGTTCTGTGTTTTAGACTTAGTCTTGACTGTTAATTTTGCTGTTTGTTCTTGCTTCCAACTTGTCTCAACTGAAAATCCCAAGGTGCTATTCTTTACCTTCTTTCTTGGTATCCACTTATTGAGCAAGTGACAACTATTACCACTTCCTGGGTAAGAGTTTCAATGCATGAAGGATAGCAAAGAACGTAACAATAACTACCACCATCAGCAGCAGTTTCAGGGTGTAAACCCACTGTATGATTTACAGATTCAGGATCATCAAGAATGCCACAAATCAGACAGACACTAGATGAATTGATGCTTTATTCACATAGAGAAGAAAACAAATTTTGCTTCAATGGTAAGCTTCGGTTCTCTACGGCTAGTTGCTTTAATAGTGAATTTTAGTTCCCCATGGCTAGTGGATATTGTCCTGTAGCTAAAGCAGGGAGATGGTCTACATGCACTCGTCTTGTACTAGAAGTGAAGGGCCCTGTTCTTTCCCCTTCCAGGACAGATATAGCAGTGGACTTGGCCAGGTGCAGTATGATAGAGACATTTAAGTAGAAACAAGTACTCATCAAACCTGAAACAGGTAAAGATATTCTTAAAAAAGGCAAGATGCTCAGAACAGGGTGTGAGAGCTCATTATTTCCAGGTAAGAAAATGTTCCAGGATAGAGGCTCATTTGTACGAAACCATGCAAGGATTGGCAGTCTCCAAATAACTGCCTTTTCCAACACCACTGAAGTTTTTTTTTTTTTTTTTCCTTTGGACTCAATAGCCTATCAAAATCTCTACTTTTCAGTCTTACAGCTTACCACTTTCCAGTTCACAAATGGCTGGAGGTGAAAAACAGTGCCCAATAAATGACTCATATCTTTGAACTTCCTTCATTTCTAGCCTCTTACTACACAAGTCCTGTTGTCACCAATGTTTTTTTAGAAACCTTTATAAACTATATTTTATGGATTTTTTTTTACTCTTTACCTTTGCTAATTTTTTTATTAAAAATTAATTTTATTGGCCGGGCGCGGTGGCTCATGCCTGTAATCCCAGCAATTTGGGAGGCCGAGGCGGGTGGATCACAAGGTAAGGAGATCAAGACCATCCTGGCTAACATTGGTGAAACCCTGTCTCTACTATAAAATACAAAAAATTAGCCGGGTGTGGTGGTGGACACCTGTAGTCCCAGCTACTTGGGAGGCTGAGGCAGGAGAATGGCGTGAACCAGGGAGGCAGAGCTTGCAGTGAGCCAAGATCGCCCACTGCACTCCACCCTGGGTGACACAGCGAGGCTCTGTCTCAAAAAAATAATAATAATAATTTTATTAATTTTTTGATAATAGGAAGACTATTCTGAAAACAATTATCATCTATCAAATCAGAAAATTACATCTATAAATCCCTAATCATAAACGTTGCAGACAATTCTAGCTAAATCTCACAGATTTAATCTCATTTGGGAGATTGGGAAGTTTCAGAGTTCTTGAGCTTGCTCTATGTGGGTCTAGTTAAATGGAATTAACTACAACTGGACACATAGGAAACCCAAATATTTGTTGAAAAGGATTTTGTTGATGAAGAGCCCCAGCATCTAGTAGGGTTAAAGGGTCTGAAAACTATTCAAATTGTAAACAGATCTCTTGGCCTTTAGCTTGCTATGAGTATGGATTGATCCTAGAAAGATATTTATCCTTTTGTGCAGGTAATATTTTCAAAGTAACCAATGAGATCAATGAATAAAAAAGAATATCCTGAAGGGAGAAACCAAGAGTTCCATAAATCAATGGACTGGAGATAGATTTCCAGGAAGTAGAAACTAGGTCTGTTCATGTAACACTTCTTACTCTTGAGATAGACTCCACGTAGTTTAGAATTTCTATAGATCTACAGTGATAGCATTATACCTCCCATTTTCCTCTCCTCATAATAAATGGGAATATCTATGGTAGTTATCCTGTCTCTTCATTGTATCCTGGGTATACTGGGAGACAGATAATATTTTTTTAATTCATGAGTCCCCATATCAAAAGATGATAATCTGAGTAATTGTGTCTGGGCTGATATTGATCATAAGATTACAGATTTTGACCCTGATGTTATGACTGGATGTATCTTTGAAGCCTTTTGAGGTAAACCAAATGTATTTTGCACATATAAGAGATGTGAATTATTAGGACCACAGGGAAGAGCATGAGAAATTGGTTTTTGAAATTATCCCTCCCTCTATCCATGCTCAATACAATGCTTTACATCTTCATTAAAAGAGGTCTATTTCCCACTGCTTGAATCTAAGCTGACCTTATGACTTGCTTTGATCAATACGAAGAATCAGAAGTGCTAGAATGTTAGTGAGTCTGGTCAGTCTAGGCTTCAAAAGGCCTTGCACATTTTATTCTGTTCTCTAGGATATATACCATGCTATCAGAATAAGACCACTTGACAAATAGCTAGCCAACCTCCACACATGGGGTGATGTCATCCTAGATCAGCCAGCCCTCAGTATTCTTGCCAGCTTAGTCCAATGCATGAGTGAGCATGGCTGGTGCCAAAAGACCCATTATATCCATCCAGTTTAGCTGTAGGCTCATTAGCAATAACAAATACTTTTTTGAGAGCCACTGATTTTTCAGGTGGTTTGTTATGCAGCAAAAACTACTTAAACTCCCTATTTCCATGATTAGTTTCAATATTTTAAAATCGAGTTATTTAAAATGTTTGAAGTATTTACCATTCAAGCTTATCTAAGAGAAATTTTCATTGTCTTGTATCAGCCTTTTTGGAGATTTCTACTACATTAAAAAATCAACTTCAGATGATTTTTATCGGATGAAATATCTGAAATATGTATGTGTGTTCTAATATCCTTTGAGTTTTTTCCCCAAATCCTCTTATAAGTTCTTAAACTTTAGGAGATGATCTCAGCATGGCATTATGTGTAATATTATCATTAGTCACCTTTTCTTTTTTTCATATAAAAATATTCTTACATACTTCACGAACATTAGAAAATCTTATATTCATCAGCCATATTTTTGCATCTTACATGGAAGTTTAGATTAAAATTCTACTTCCTAGTCAATAACAGACCTGATTACTTAAATTTCATCTTTTCTTGATGACCATCTGTTGCTTTCCGTTCTTTTTCAGCAGTTAATTTTATACATAAAGTAATCTGTGTGTTTGAGGATTTTATTACATGTTCTTGATGAGTCACTTCAGTTTATCCCATTGACTCCTTCCTGAAACACAAGCCATATACAATTCACCATCGTGATGCAAAGCCTGACTCATGAAAAGTAAATAGTAAATAAATAAATAAACCCATACTTTAAAAATGCAGTTTCATACATAACTACTTATAAAAGTATACAGTTACAATCTCATTTATTTTTTATAAGATATAATATTCTAAAATGATTTCTAAAAGTTCTGGTTTAATTTCTCAAGTTTTATCTACTATAACATAATCGAATAAGTTAGTTTTACAGTAGTCCCCCCCTTATCTGCAGATCCAATTTCTGCAGTTTTAGTCACCCACAGTCAACTGTGGCCTAACAATATTTGGTGAAAAAGTCCAGAAGTAGACAATGCTTAAGTTTTAAATTAAGCACTTTTCTGAGTAGTATAATGAAATCTCAAGCCACACTGTTCTGTCCCATCTGAATTGTGAATCATCCCCTTTGTCCAACATTCTTGTGTATCTACACTCGTAGTCTATTAATCACTTTGTGGTTATCTTGGTTATCAGAACAGCCATCAAGGTATTGCATGCTTGTGTTCAAGTAATACTTACTTTGCTTAATAATGGCCCCAAACACAAGAGTAGTGATGCTGACATACTGTTTTATTATCATATTAATATATAACTGTACCTAATTGATAAATTAATTTATATTATATGTATGTATGTATAGAAAAAACACTATATGTAGGGTTTGAAGCTATCCACTGGGAGTCTTGGAATGTATCCTCCATAGATAAGGGCATACTTACTACTTTATTGTGCTACTTGGGATTTACAAAATTACTGATGTAGTGGATCCTACAAACAGAGACTGAGAAGTTTGCAATAATCTCCCATCTCCATTACTTTAACCAGAACAGTGCAATTCAATTTAAAAATACAAAATCTCTTTCTCTCTCTCTCTCTCACACACACGCATACAACATAAACACACAATGTGATAGAAACTCTATTCGACTCTGACTTCTGATGTTTCATGTGCCCATAGTAAAAGCATTTTATCTTGGTAAATGGCCTTTCAAACAATGATTGCAGTAGCCTCTTTTAGTCTTTTTTTTTTTTTTTTTCAGATATCTGTGAACATGTAAATAAGTTACAGGCAGTAGAATGTTAGTTTTAATAAATGTAAATTCATGTTGGGCCCTTAAGTTGTGGGCATGACTTCTGACTTTGCTATCTACCATTCTTTCCCTTACTTACACAATTCTAATCACACAATGGCCTCTCCTCTGTTCCTTCACTCTGCCAGATGCAATTCCACCTTAGGGCCATCTGATTTGACACTTCTGGCTAGAACTAACTTGCCCCCAAATCCATAGTATAAGTGTCTTTCTTCTTTCTAGTAATGATTCAAATATAATCTTCCACAGAGAACTACAAGGAAATCAATTCACAAATTTCAACATTTATTTAATTTAAATGGCTAGTTCATGACAGGAAAATAATTAAGATTAATGTCACAGTTTTCTAGTTGGAAGACAGTGAGACCTAGGCCCAATGCATTGGTCGTCATGGTGAAAATAAAGGGACATATCAGAGAGATGGTAAAGATGTTTACAGCTTAGATTTTAGTGACAAATTGAATTCAGAGAGTTGAACAAGATGAAAGTCTCTAGATTCATGCCTTTATTTCCAGTTCTGGTTATTCAGTTGGTGGTACTAATAATGAAAGGAGTAAGTTTTAGAGGAAAGTAATTTAAATGGGAAACAATTTATTACCTAAGTTTAACTTGTTAAAATAACATTTGATTGTCTTCTTATTATTTTAGTAATACAGTGTATTACTAATTTTTAAAAATTTTTTCTTTCTTCTTCTTTTTTTTTTTTTGCTGCTGATAAAGACACACTGGAGACTGGGAAGAAAAGGAGGCTTGATTTTACTTACAGTTCCACATGGCTGGAGAGGTCTCATAATCATGACCAGAGGCAAAACGCTCTTCTCACATGACCGCGGCAACAGAATATGCGGAAGAAACAAAAGCGGAAACCCCTGATAAACGCATCAGATCTCGTGAGACTTACTCACTTTCATGAGAATAGCACGGGAAAGACCAACACCTGTGATTCAATTACCTCCCCCATGGCTCTCCCCCACAACCCGTGGGAATTCTGGGAGATATAATTCGGGTTAAGATTTTGATGGGGACGCAGCCAAACCACATCATACGGTTACAGTTAGTTAACTTTTTTTCTTATCATTTATACTATTACTGATGTAATTCAAGTTTTTCGTATGTGTTTACCTGCATGTTTCTAAACAATGGTGATTTGATACTAGAGTTTAAATAAGAATAGAATTAATCCCGTATGTGCCTTAGGGGGAAAAACAGAATTACATAAAAAATGAAATTTCAGTACACTATAATTTTTATATCTCAGAAAATTGATAATTTAATAGTATTATAACACATTTTAACAATATACAGCAAATTAGCATAATTTCCTTGGAAAATATGTCCTTGTAATGTTCAAATTACCAACTGGAAATAGTTGGTACATTTAAATTAGTGTAACAGGAACAAGATAATAAGGGGAAGTATTTAGGGGAGTATGGATAGGCAGTAGAGGAAACACATGGGATAGTGGAGATTAATAACAGAGCTTGTAATCCTCCCACACAAAGGAAACAAGTTGTTACCAAACCCGGAAAGAGTTGTGTAGAAAGAGCTGCCTTGAGAGAAGCATTAACTTTCAGATGAGGATGCAGCCAATCCAAGGCAATCCTGTCGGTCAAAGCTAAGGGAGTGTACTGGCTTCACGCTCCCTCACGGTAATCTCTCAGCAGGTTTACCTTTAACCAAATTTGAAGCCAGAGAGTAAAGAAAACAATTGCTATAACTCACGTAGGCCAATTTCCCCAGGCAGGGAGCAGAACGAAGGATGGACTGGGTATGAAAGGATAAACAGAAGATGGCCAGCTGAATCTTTTTCAGTTTAGTAACTCTATTCCAATATAAATAAACTAAAAAAGTTTTGAGCAAGCTAACAAAACTGTAGCCTTGTGATGATTATATGTATAGTGCAAACTTATACGTACAACTGTATTTCTCAAATTTTCTCAAAGGCTAACATTAATCAATAGATATATGTTTCTAAATATTGATAATATAGTACAAGTTCTGCCGTAAAATGTTCTGAATAAAATTTAACTTTATTTTCAAGATAAACCCAATATATTTGTTGACTTACAAACTCAGTATCAAAGTCATATAAAAATAATAGATGCCTATATTTTAGTTCAGAATTTACTAAAATATCACCACGGAAAGAACACTTTTATTTTTATTTACTGGAATGTGTATCTCAAATAATAATTTTATATTTAGTTGATGTAAACAGAATTAACCATAGTTCTTTTATTAACCAGACAAGAAGATAATATATTATAGCATGCAAATTTTACATGGTAGAAAATCACTATGCATCCATTAAATAGTAATTAACAGTAAATTGTATCCAAATTGTATTAACAGAGAAAAATACAATGAACATCATAAATGCGTAAGAGAGAAGGAGGTGATCTAATTCCATGTGTATACATATACTTCGGCTTTCAGCAGACACTCCTAGATTGCTGTGAATTGTGTGTGTGGCAGGTGGGGGGGGGTTCCTTGTTTTACAATTATGCTGCTGAAGTTTTCCTCATTCATTGCATTATTTTAGTTACCCTTTCCAAGTCTATTGGTACCCTATGTTTTCCTTCTATTGGAATTTAAATTCACAAATAGCATGGAATGTTTACTTTTGGTGTAGCCCCAACCAGGAAATCATGTATCCAAACATATGGTAAAATCAACTTTCAAGCACTTTAATCTCTTTCATCACTCACCCTTTCAGAATACTTATTAAATCCATCATTTTCATTGTTATATTTTAGAATATCCCTTGCTTTAGAGTCTCTCAATATAATTTTTTCATGGTCTAATTTCATGTTTTTTACTTCCCATGACTACATTCCGTGTTCATAAAATTACACATTTTGTTGCTAAAATATATTACAGTATTATTTTCCCACTATTTTGCTTTCAAAACATGTTAAGAAACTTGTTTGCTTACTTGGAGAGAGAGAGAGAGAGAGACAAAGAGAGAGAGACAAAGAGAGAGGGACAGAGACAGAGGAGAAAGTGTGTTTCTCATGTTTTGAGCCTAAGCACAGTTTTTTAGGGGCACAGGAGGAATTCAATCACAAAACTACTTTTATTTTTAATCCAAAGTTCCTTATAGATGCTGCTGAGCTCCATTGTTAGCCTATTAACTTACTTTCTTCTGTGATTTCAGATATATCTAACCTTAAAATTCATTCAAATAACTGCCTTTTCTTTAATTTCAGGAGATTAACTTGCTTAGTAATCACAGGGAAAATCAAACTCAAACCATTCTCCCAAAACGATCAGGTACGATTTTTTTAAATAAAAATCTTACGAACTGTGCATCATCCTGTATCTCCCTCTGCTTCATAACCTGTAGCTGTAAGAGGTTGCCCTGTTAAGTAAATGACTTCTAATCTCTTCAGCTTCTCACTGACTGACTTTCATTGATGTTTTCGCTCTCTTTTTCCTTCTCTGTGGTGCCAAATTCCCTCTCATCAGCACCCAGATATATTTATATATCCCTCATCTTATACAAGCAAACATCATCATAAATACAAAAAAAAAAAAAACCACATAAGCGATCTTGTAATACTAGGATTTTCTTCATATCTTATTCCCTTCCAACTTCACTTGATCTTTTCCCTTCTAGTCAAACCTCTAAAAATGGTGTAGTCATTATTAGTCATTTATTACTATGATCATATAAAGTAGGGATTTTTTAAATCACTGAGATATTTGGGTCTGCTTCTTACCCCAGTAGAACCTAAACTACCCTTCCTGGCACAGAAATTGATTCTTCAGAATAGAATTGTTTCATAAGAAAAAATGATAAACTGTATAGCATGGTTTAAATACAAGCATACATGACCCAAAAAAGGTTTTTAGAAGACAGATTGATGGTGATCCCATTAGGTGGTAGTGAAAGATTGTTTAAATTGTTGATTGAGATAACCCGAAATCCAGATCATGCATGTAATGAACTCTTAAAGGAGAAGAGTGATATCATATATTAGGTGTTGGAGGCTGCTCTGGATAAAATATTCAACTAAGACATGATCTCAAAAATAAATTGGCTGATTTTCAGGCAGGAATTAAGTGCAATAGTGGTAATCCAGACATTTTAAGGTTTGGGCAGTTTTGCAACCTCAAATACCAAGATGCAAAAATTTTTAAATGTAACTAAGCCTCTGCATTAGTAGCAAAAATTAAAGGTTTTACTTTAATTCTTACATCATTTTAAAACCTCTCAGCATATTATGATAATATGAAGTTAATCCTTTATTTGAAAAAAGTACTCAGGGAAAATAAATTGAATCCTGGCTGACCTAGAGGGTTATATTTAATGCTGCCTCTTTCTTTTTCCTGAATTAGCCTTTGACTCACTGTGATCTGACCTCTTTGCCCACTGCTCCTCCACAGCAAACTTCTTCAAAATACTGATGGGTTCTTTGTCATTTTCTCTAACAGATATCTTTTAGGTTTATTCTGCTTGCCCCCTTGTCACAACTGTCTATCTTAATTCTCTATTTATTTACTTGAAGTCTTCATTTGATCTCTATGATCAATAATCTTCTGGTCTCTTAACTACATTTTGCCAATTCACTTGGCTAAGTTTCTTCTCATGTAACTCTCTCATAAGTTGAGTATTTTAGTGTTCTCTTGTAGGTTCTTTTGTATTTCTCCCTATATACAACTTATACATTCTCATATATTTGTTTGTAATAAAAGCTTTCTCAACATATGTTTCTGATTCACACTATTTTTTGAAATTTATAACCATTAATCCTAATGTATTATGAACATTGTTTTTGAATGGCAAAACAGTCATTCCATAGTTCAGGATGATTGTTCAGTGTATGGTAAACTATGACATTCAAAAATATACCCTACATAAAAATATTATTTATATAAATTAAATACAATTGTTAAAAAGACAAATGGAATATATACAATAAAAACAATTCTTGGGAATTAGAATGTGATACAAGCACAAAACGTAACCAAGTTATAAAAATTATGAAATGTAAAAGCACTGAACCATGGCAGTGAATGTATATTAAGTATTGGAGTTGATTGGAAAAATATGGCAAATAATGGCAAATATTTAAGTAACATGTTAATTGCATACACATTTATGTATTAAGTCAAGGGAAATTACATAAATGTGTGGGTAGTTACTCTCAATACAATTTAATATTACATACAATTTTTGGGAAGTAATGAAGGACATTATTTCTGTTCAATGGCCATAGTAAGGAGTTCATTTCCACTTCATGTTTATGGGCGTTATTTAAGAGAAAGGTGAAGATTCAGGTTTCTATCTCACGTGATGTGGATTTCCCAGAAATTGCCATTATTACTGTCACCAAAAACTGTAGTAAGTTGATTATATGGTTGTATTAACTGTTTAGTGTGATTCTCAAAACTTAAGCAAGACTAAAATTCAAAAAAGATATAGAAGGATGTATCTTTCACTATAATATTGAAAACATGCATTTTATGTGTCAGATGAGAGTCAAATATCGTATTTACTGGAGACTATGATGAAATTAAAAGTCCTTGAAAAGGAATATTTACAGATGACTATTTCCTTTTTACGTGGCAAAAGTTTGCAAAAATACCACATGAACTATTTTAATGATCTCTTTTTAAGAAATAGACAGGTCTTCCTTCCTCAATAAAATGAATTAAACATGGCATGTTTTTTAATGATAACTCAAGTTTGTATCAACAAATATTACTATGAGTTATGGAATTATGGTCATGCTAATGCTCATTGATCCAAATGAGATAAATAGTTTTTGTTGGTTTATTTGTTTCTTGGTTTTTACTTTACAATCTATATATTAAGCAATTTTATTTTTGTTTAAGATAGCAGAGGTAAATTTTCCATGTCTTTTTGGTTTCATCCATGCCTTCTGAAAGCAACCAGTGCTTTTCTCCAAGCCTTTTATATAACACGTGCTCTCCTATTCAATTTCTAATGTAAAAAGAAAAGCCTATTGTGTTCAAAGAAATCAAATAACTATGCTAGTTAAAACTGTAACTAACATTGGAGTGGATGACCTTTGAAAAATATCATGTATTCAAGGCATAAATTTGTTTATGTATTTTCCTGGGATTTTTGTATCTTACCTTAATCATCTTGTTTAAATTTCTTACTTAGAAGTGACAACTCGGGTGTGAACTCTTACTATATTACTGCTAATATTGGACACATGCAGGGTTAACAGTCGTGTTACTCAAAGGTAGAAGAGAAAATATTTTGTACAACTTTCTCTTGATACTTTAGGTATAACTTCTGCCTAAGAATCCTATCAATAAAGTTTAACTTGGAACTAAAATGAGTTTACAAAGCAATATCACTTACAACAGCTTCCAAATCCTTTCAGATCGAAAACTGGAAAAAGCAGGCTGCTCCTAGGTCAAAAATTTTATTATTGAGTGGACAGTATATAGTTTTATTTTTCTAATAAAAAATGCTGTAAAATATGGTACTACTTAAAAGACTGTTCAAATTAATGCTTTACTTTTTATTTTTAATTTTTTTGATATTTATATGTGTGATACTTTCATAATACCAAAATGCTAGAAAATCAAATTTTAATATAATGTAAATTGGTTATATACAGATTACAGTACAGATTTCAAAATGAGAAATGACCTTTAAAGTCAGAATTCTGTAAGGATATGAAGTAGTAAGTGGGAGAATAGTTTGCACTTTTTTTCCATCCCAAATATTTTAAAATCATATGATTTTGTTCCAGTCTTTGAAGCTCTGTTTGTCATATAATTCAATGCAAGATATTTGAAGTTCAATAAATACTTCAACATGTCAGGTGATTTTAAAATTTTTAATCATTGTGAGTTTTTAAAGGGTAAAATTCACCTGCTCTCATATTTAATTTGAAAAAGCCATTAGAGGGCCTGGAAATTATACAATCATTATTTTTGCACTGGGAACAGTGACTCACTCCTATCATCTCAGCATTTTGGGAGGATGAAGTGAGAGAATCACTTGATGCCATGAGTTCGAGACCAGCCTGACTACCATACTGAGTCTCTGTCTCTACCGAAATGTAAAAAATTAGCTGCATTTGGTGGCATGTGTCTGTGTGCTCAGCTACATGGGAGGCTGAGGCAGGAGGATCTCTTGGGCCCACGTGTTCATAGCTGCAGTGAGCTAGGTAGGTGACACTGCACCACAGCCTGGGTGACAGAGTGAAACTCTGTCCCTAAAAACATAAAATATTTTTGAACAAATTAATGTATGCTTAATTTATACATCAATCATTGCAAAACAGAAACAAAATTAAATTTTATTTTAGAAATTAAAATAATATTATTCTACCTCATTTCTCCTAAGAATTCTTTCTTTTTTATAAACAATTTCCAAAACTTGATTCTTTTTGTCTTGAATTATATGTACTGCTAGTTCACATTTTCAGATACGTACATTTATTTCACTCTGACATATTTTTTTATGCCTGACTTCTTCCAATGTGCAATTGTCTAGCAGGTCAACATTTACTTAGAAAATGTTCAGTCAGAGTTATATACCCAACCTAAAGTGACCATCCATCAGGGTAAATAGAATACAAATATATGGGCATGGAAATAATACATAGAAGCTTTATAAAAAGTATAAATAATAGCAAATTACTTATTGCAAATTATGTAGTTAAATATAAAAATAGAGAATGGAGTTAATAAGGGATATTTTGCTTAATTAAGAGTCATTACAATGAACTCTTAAATGTATTGGACAAGTATCAGTTCAGCTTCAAAGCTTTTAATATATTTTTATTTTCAAGTTTATAGAAATACTTTGAATTTCTTATTGTAATCTTTGGGGAACTGTAAATTGTAATTTTCAGATTAATCAATCCCTGAAAGTGTTAAGTCATTAGACATTCACTGAGTGCAAACCTTGCCACAAACAGTGGGTGAAGCTGTGGGAATATATTATGGTACTGCAAACAATCCCATACACAAATTCAGTGATTTGAAGAGTGCCCTAAAGGGTTACAAATTGTGATTAAATAATTAGATAAAAGTTTGAAGACATGGAGTGATGCAGAGAAAGTTTAGCTGAATTTGAGCTGCTTTGGGTATTTAGGGAAAGTTTCTTAGAGGTCAGCACTCATGAATGAGTCTTAATAATGACCATGTCTATAGTTGTCCAAGAGTTACTCACACTTAATTACTTGAGGACACTATAAACATGGCAATTGAGAGATCAATAATAATTAGTATATGTCTGTTGTAACAAATGTTGATTATGTATTGGAAAACTCCATGATATTCATATTAAAGAAAAACAAAAATCACCTAAATTTTTGTGACGGTATATTTCCTTTTTTACTAAATGATATTTTTTAATGCATAATATAAAACACTTTAGAATCAGATGTGATAGAAAATAACTCTGATTATTGATATCTTTACTTAAAACAATCATTTAAAAGTGATATAGAATTAAAGTAATAAAATGTGGTGGTTTCACATTTCATAAAAAAGATAAAAGAAAATAAAAATTAATAAAAATACTTACAGCAAAATAGTTTATAAATAAGAATGTATTATAACAAATTATATATAATTTAAATTTTGATCATCTCACATAAAATTAAAAACAATTTCTACAGATTGAAAACCATACATATTTAATGTCTACCTACTTTAGTTAGCTTTTGCAAAACTGGGATGTAAAGTAATATTGCCATTTTCTTTTCTTTAAATTGGCTTATTTAGAGAAGATTCACATATGCACTTAGAAAGGAAGGATTCTTAGGTTAAACCTTCCAGTAGAGAATGCTGCTTTACAGAAATGTAATGGGCTTATTAGTTTTAATGTGCAAACTTTAAAAATATAATTAAATTGTTAGTCATCTTATTTCTTAGAAAATTATTTAATGCATTAAAAAGTTCAATCGGATTCTAAAATTGTCGTGTCCTATAATGAAAAAGAAAAATGTATTTTGTGAAATATTTTTAAAATTACAGGATGTCAAGGAAGTCTTCTCTCTTTGATTATCTTTAGAAAAATTACTCATCCATAGTTTAATTAACATGTAAATTACAATTTAGTTAGATGGGTTAAACAACAATCTTTATACATTACTGGAAAAAAAAGTTCATTTTGTTTTTTAAAGGATGTTACTTGATTTAGCTATATTTTGTATTTCCCAATAAATAAGAGGATAATATCACTGTTTTACTTCTAGAATGTTCATCTACTTTATTTGTTAGGTCAAAATGTTAAAGTAAGAAAATAAGTTTAAGAAACTGGATAAAAGTTAAATTAATTTATGCAGAGAAATGTATTTCTCCATGTAAATTAAGTTCATTTTACTTTTGATTGTAACGTTTCCCATTCAAAAATTTTCTGCACTTTTTCAAATCTGTATATGACACTACAAATTTTTGTTAAAATATATATGAATGAGTTATAATTTTATACATTGTAAGCTTCATAAATAACCTATGATAAAAATTTTTATTTATTTTATTTTACCATCTAAATTACTCAGGAATGAATTGAGTTCCTGTGAATAATTCAGAATTGATGTTATTTACATTTCATTAGCATATGATACACTATGAATACAGGCCACATCCTCATGTGAAAAGAATGATAAGATTCTCTTTCATAATATAGCACAAATCTGTCCATGAAAGATGTCTTCGTAAACAGAACTTCCAAAGCCTCTTTTTCTCATCTTAGATACTCCTTGTCTGCAGGCTATGAATAGGCACATTTTAATACAATTGAATTTCAGATATCTGTTCACACCCTTTTTCCAATCCTTTTCATACAGGTTTCAAATTTGTGAAGTTGCATGATCTATTTCTTTTTATTTTCTTTTTATTTCTAATGGATACTTGGGGATTGACACTTTCATACCTTTAATGATATATGCAATGGTTACTGTTTTGCACTAAACAAATCTCTTCACTAATGAGGTGCTTATTTTCCTAGCTTTCTGGAGTTTGGGATGATGATTGCTCACACCAATTGACCTCAGCCAAAGAAAACTGTCTCAGCAAAATCTCTTCCTTTCTAGGATGTAGTCCATAACAGATGACAGGTCAATTTGGTAGTAGAAAGGCCTAGACCACGTGAGTCAATATGGAATCTTTCTAAAGGGCTGTTCCAAATTCTTAACTATGCTTCGCTATGATGGAGTACTTGTTGCAGCTGCATTGAAGCCCTTCTACCTCTCCCAAACCTCCTCTGCTCATTCTTTTGCAAGCGTTATTCCTGAGAGCCTTCTTTAATCATCTTCATATAAACTGTTCCATCTCAGTCTTTTTCAGGGTCACTTTGTGTCCAGAATTAGTTCCTTCCAGTGGGTTCTTGGTCTCGCTGACTTCAAGAATGAAGCCGCGGACCCTAGCGGTGAGTGTTACAGTTGTTAAAGATCGTGTGTCTGGAGTTTGTTCCTTCAGATGTTCAGATGTATTTGTAGTTTCTTCCTTCTGGTGGATTTGTGGTCTCGCTGACTTCAGGAGTGAAGCTGAAGACCTTCACACTAAGTGTTACAGCTCATAAAGCTAGTGTGGACCCAAAGAGTGAGCAGCAGCAATATTTATTGTGAAGAGCAAAATAACAAAGCTTCCACAACCTGGAAGGGGACCCAGTGGCTTGCCGCTGCTGGCTCGGGTGGCCAGCTTTTATTCCTTTATTTGGCCCCCGCCCACGTCCTGCTGATTGGTCCATTTTTACAGAGTGCTGATTAGTGCATTTACAATCCTCTAGCTAGACAGAAAAGTTCTCCAAGTCCCCACTGGATCCAGCAAGTCCAACTGGCTTCACCTCTCAACTTCACCTAAGAAAATATGTTTTACAGAAATACTTTGCAGTTGGGTATCTTTTTATTATTTATAATTTAGTGTTATTTAATTTACTTTGAGATTTTTGTAAAAGTACAGATGATTAATAAATTAAAATGACAATTTAACAAATAGCTGTAATATTTAAGGTGAGTGTTTTAGAAAGTAATTGGGTATGGTTTGAGGTCATTAGTAAGCACCATCATTTAAGAAGTTGTAAAAATTGAAGGAGATCAGTAGTGGCAAGTAGAACACTTGCTGTCTTCTCTCCAAGAAATTTGGCAGTTAGCAGAGCAGTGCTCACTTTAGAGATCCTGAGCATCACAGTGATGGAATGTTCTTTCTAGTAATAAACCCAGTGGAAATTTTGCAGAAACTTTGAAGAAAATACCGCTTTAAAATCAACTTTTCTTCAAAGCATAGACAGTTTCTCTGAACTTTGCAATCACATAGGACTAGATTCAAATTCTGATTCTATTGCTCGACAGTGCAATACCCTTAGCAAGGCGATCACATTATTTGAGCTTTATTTCTATTAACCTACGCACTTTAAATTTATTAACCAACAAGGCATTGCATTGCCCTGGAGCAAAATCAGGTAAACTATAAATACAAAAAAGGTGATGTAAAAGAAAATAAGGGGAGTTAAAATGAAAAATAGAAAAGGTATTTTAGAACACCATAGTTGACAAAAATAAGCAAACCATCAAAAATTATTTTTCAATGGCGTACCTCTGGGAAAAAAAAGAAAAAAAACTTTGGCACGATTTTCTTTCATTCCACTATTTTATTCCACAAAGAGGATGTTTATTTTGTGAAAGAGAACTTCTGGCCACGAAACAATTAATTATAGAGAAATACATATTTCTAGATATGACTAGGTTCCTTATAAAGGTAAAGAAAATAAATTATACTGGGCACAGGGTAGTTGGAGGATGATTATAATTCTTTCATATCACCATATTCATAATTACATTTTCATGCAATTATGAAAGTCAATTTTTAATTCACTCTTTAGAGATTCTATTTTTTAATGAGAGCTTTGAAATGTCTATAAATATTAGACTTTTCCTACAGAATTGACATTTCCTATTGACATGAAATTATAGATGACATTTAAGTCTCTGTGAGATTTTATACACTATCAGCAGTTTAAGTTTTGTAAGTGTGAGAAAAATTTGTTGGAATAATATTTCGCTAATCTGTCACTTCACAGATAACTTTAGATAAATCATGGGAAAACCTTTGTCTTACAGTATCTTGGCAGGAAGAAAAAATTCATTACTTCTTCACTGACTCTGAAACCAGATGCAGTTGAAAGAAAATAAGTAGATGACCTTGTTCAGATGTTTCTTGAATAATATATGAAGCCTACTCTTATACCATTAACTCTTTACTACCAATCATTATTATAATTTCCTTGGTACATAGTGGAAGTGATGATACACTTTATAGAGCTAAGGAAAGAAACTGTGGCTAAAAGCACAAGGATTGTTGGGAACTTTCTATTTTAACTCTTGGAGGCCGTTGCACAGAAATTAACCCTACCCAAAGTATTTTTTATCTCTTTTTTCCTCACTTTATCTTTAGTAGCGACTTGTTTTTATCATATCCAGGTACAGTTTGATGGTTTCATTAAAAACCACAGCACATCTGAATCATATGCTTTCAAACACTGTCTTGTAAGCAAGATATAGTAAAAAGAATGCTAGATTGCAGAACAGTTGCCTAACAGTTTCCCATGGCAGGCATTCTCCTTCACCGCAATACATGATAAACCCAATTTGTTCACTTAAAACGAGGAAAAGTAAGGATAACATAACATTATCATTAAAATTATCCCGAACAACTGAAATTGGATCTATGATATTGGGGTATTAAATATATTTTCTCAAAATAATAAGCACATTTTTCTAAACTACTTAGCAATTATTAGCTATCTTATATTTATTAATAAGGACGTAAAGGAAATAAATATTAATGAGACTTCCATAACTAAAGGAGAGTATAATTCTCATATTGAAAGAGTGTAAGCTAGGTATATAACCCTCACCATTTTATGCTTTTCAGCGAAAATTTTCTCTGAAACTTTTTGAAGCATATCTCTTCAAGGAGAACTATTGTGAAATAAAATTTTAAATTTCTTCTGTCATTTACTAGATCAAGCAAGAAAGATATAGGAATTTTTATCACGACCTCCACCCTCATTTTGTCTTTTGTTTTTGCTTGCATACATTCTAGTAACATACTCTCAAGATTACTGATTTTTCACTCTGCCGAATCTAATCTTTTCTTATGTCTATTGAGAAAACACTCATTTTTGATATTGTCCTTTCTCAATGTTGGGATTTACTTTTTCTATATATGTCATCTATCTGCTGAAGTTCATCATTTGTTCATGTGTGTTCTCCGTGTTTTTTCTACTTCATTTTTCACATATGTTTATTAGAATTATATTGTTTCTTCGCTGAAAATTCCAACAACTGGATCAGCTTTGTATTTCTTCTAATGAATATTTCCTCTGCTATACATAGTTTAGATTTACTTGCTTGTGTGTATGCATCTTATAATTTTTGACTATACACCAAACATTCATTCAAAAGCACAGCAGAGGCTCAAGTAAATAACATTCAACCCCACAAAGGGCATGTTCTTTATCTGCCAGGCAAATTCCGGGACTCAGTAAATATAACGTTTAGTTAGATCAAGTATGGGATTTGTTACAACTTTAGTTATTTTTAGTTCACTATTAGCTTCAAATCTTTTGAGAGTGGGATGAAGACTTTCCCTTCAGAGAGACCACATAGAAATATTGCAGTTTTATAGCCAATTTCTCAGCCTTCTGAATTATGTGCGTGCTCTTCTTGCTTTATAGCCTGCCTGCAAGGTTGTTCTCTTACTAGGAAATTTGTTTGCTCTCCAGGCCAGCCTCTAGTTATATGTCCTCTGTGGATCTATCTTCACCATTGCCCTCTTCTAGCTTTTTGGGTGTGACTGCAGTGTACTCAGTGTTCTTTGAGATGTCCTGACTCTCTACCCTCTTACACTATCCCAGCCTGGGCTGAGGAACGGACTGAATGCTCCAGGAAACATTTTCTTAAATCTTTTGTTCTTCCTTCAGCCTCTGTGTACCAATTTATGCACTTGGTGCAATCCCAGGGAAAGTGTTGACAAGTGGGTTCAGGCTCAATCTCTAGGTCTTTAGAAATTTTATTTTATCAACGGTGGTTTTGTCTTTTAAAAATATTAATTTAATTAATTTTAATCCAAGTAAAAATTGTATGTATTTATTGTGTACCACATGATGTTTTGAAATATGTGTATATACACAGCAGAATTATGCAGTCAAGCTAGTTAACATATTAATTACCTCAAATACCTATTTTTTGTAGTGTGAATACTTAAAACCTAATATCAGTAATTTTCAAGATTACAAAATATTGTTATTCACCATAGTCACTATGCTGTACAATAGATCTCTTAAAATTCTTCCTATCTCACTGAAATTTTGTATCCTTGACCAATACTTCCCCGACATGCCTCCCAGCCCTTGTTAACCATCATTCTATTCTCTACTTATATGAATTCAACTTTTAAAAAATCTTCATATAAATAAAATCATGTAGTATTTGTCGTTCTGTGCCTGGCTTATTTTATGTCACATAATGTCCTACAGGCTCATCCATGTTGTTGTAAATGAAAGCATTTCCTTTTGTTGTTGTTGCTGGCTGAATAGTATTCTATTCAGCATATGTGTCACAGCTATGCATTCAACTGTTGATGGACACTTACATATCTTGGCTATCATGAAAGATGCTGCAATAGACACAGGCATGCAGATATGTTTTTAACATACTGATGTTAATTCCTTTAAATATATACTTAGTAATGGGACTGATGGATCTCATAAGTGATTGTCTTATCTTTTTATCGACACTCTACCCAGGATGAGTCTTTTCTCCTATGAGGAACTTACATCTTGATGGAATTTTGTACTTTTATGGTTTTTTCTTTTTCCTGTTTCTGTGGTATTTATAAAAGCCTACAATTTTATAGTTAATTCATTTTTTTTCTTATTAGTGTTGAAGTGAACAATCACATGGCACAAGCCATGCTACATTCCACATTTTACCTAGAATTGGAATCCCTAGTACCTGCCATTTTCTCATTCCTTTTTGTAAGTTAGTAAATTAAAATTACTTATAAAATCCAAATATACATTTTTATAATTAATATATGCCAGTCAAAATTTATGTCAACATATTATGTTTATTTATCACAGATATGCTTATTTATTTTTATTTGCCCAGTCCAAATTGTTAAAAAATTCATTTGTGAATAGGAGTTATATTTCTCTTCTATTTCATTGTAACTGTCACAGTGTTAAGCATATACCAGGGAGCTAATGAATATTTATGGGTGGATAAAGTATTCTCTAATGTATACTCTAAAATGTAATTTTAATTTGCTAACTTTGTAACATTTTCAGTGTTCAGATGTGACTACCTTTATTAATAGTTAATTTATTGTTTAAATCTTGGAGTTTTCCACATTTTTCTTTTTTTACTCATTTAGATATTGAATATGACACTGTATATAGATATTTTATCTCATACTATCACTATTTATATTTTATCGCACATACAATTTTGAAATTATCTCTAGGCCTCTCAAGACATGAAATTTGAGGATTATGCTTCAGGCAACATCTGTATTTCTTCTTAAGTTTAATTGCAACAATTAATTAAAGGCAGGAATCTGCAATCTAATAAGAACAGGAGTTGTATTTCAGTATTCCAGGCTAGGGACAGTAGCCATTTTCCTTTTATTTTTCCCTTTCTAAACAGAACAAAGGAAATGTTTTTTTTGTTTTTTTTTTTTTTATTCTCCCAAATGATTTTGGAGAGTTGTAGTGTGGACTCTCACAAAATGGGGTAAGGTTGACAACACGTTTATTTCATTAACAAACTGGACATGAATTTTACATTAACTCTAATTTCTCAATGGATCAGAAGTTAAAACTTTTAGAAGTCCTAAAATAATGTAGTGTCACCAAAATCTCTATATTTGAATAGGTCAGACTACTTCAAGAATGTGATGGAGAAAAATAGCATGTGTTTGCTGGAACATGGCTTATTTAGGTTACAGTGTCTATATCTATGTTTCCCTTTTGTATTTGAGGTGACGTTAGGGCAAAATGAAGTATTTTGTTATTCATTTTACTATCTAATTTGAAATAAATCTTAGTTTATCCATGTTGACTAAGCATGCAACGCGCCATAGAGTCATGCTCCTTAGATAAAACCTAAAGATCTTTATCAGATTGCTTTACACAGGTCTCTTTTCCCCACAGATTATTACCCAGAAGTCATTGCAAAATTAATCATTGTTAACTTTTACAAAATGACATCAAAGTTCACGTTTCATTGGCTTTTATCCATAAGAAAACAATTTAGAAACAAAGCCAATAAAAAAATTGACAAATTTGTCTTTTCAAATTTTAGGGATGAAATTCTAGAGAGCTCAACTTTTCTCATGGAGGGCACAATTTTGTTCTTTTTAATTTTTTTTTCCACAGGAACTGAAGTGCCAATGCTATCAACTTCAAAAGCAAGGTTAAACTTTGATGCGTTTACAGTGAACATGCTACTTTAAAATCATTTAAAAAGAAATATATAGTTGATGCTGTAATCTATAATAGAATTGATTTTTGCAACTTTTTTTCTCATTGTGCACTTGACTGCCAACTGTGTTATGTGTCCATTTATCATCTAATTCTGGCTTTCAGGATAAGCACAATTGGCTATTCTAGGTGACTCAACGTTTCACCACATTGTAACTCTTCCTGAAGAATTCGTAAGGATAAAATTTAATTTTCGTGATTACATATTTTTGGGAATAGTGTACATAAGATCATTAATTTGTCTGATTCTTCTTCCATGAGTTTAATTTATTTCATAAAGTTACAAAATGGTATTTTTTACAAACTAAATAATTTTATTTATTTCTTGTAATTGCCAATTCAATTGTTTCAGCAACAAAATTGAAAGTTTCTGAAGGACAAAAACTATTGATACTGTAGTCAAATATTGTAATCAATCATGAATGGAGAGAGACTATTTTAATTCAAATATTCTAAGAAATAAAATAATTTTTTTTAAATAAGTGGTAACATTGGATGAAAAAAAGCCAAGGGAAAATATGGTTAGGAAATGAAAGAGAATAACAATATAAATACTTTTAGCAGTAAAAATTGTAAGTATACAGTTAGTAACAGAATGGAATTAAATACTATTAACAAAACAAACTATTATATTGAATTACCTACACAGAAAGGTAATAAGGAAAATTGGATTGTACCAAAAAAGGACTTAGGCATGTCATTAAAATTTGTGTCTGCATTGTGAGAGTGACATCATGAAGGATGGCAGAATAGGAAGTTTCAAGAATTAGTTTCTTCAATTAAAAAAAAAACCGATTTAGTTGACGAAACCATTAGAACAAATGTTACAGGACTGTGGGGTATAGCTGAATACTTACAGCACTGAAGAGAACGCTGGTGAAGAAAAAAGATGGTAAGTTTTTTGAATTTTGTCATTTTGCATAGCAGCTACCATCTCTCCTCCTCCATTCCCATGGTACACAGCTGTAGGAATAGTGAATGATGTTCCTGAGATGGCTTTCTGGTGCCAGATTGGCTGCTAAGAACCTTGCCTCTAGGAATCAAGGTTGTGTGATTTGCCTCACTGTTCACCTAGGGATAATGAATTGGAGTCAAAGATTTTTTTCTTTCTTTTTTTTCTATTTTGACTTTATTTCTATTAGAAAATCAGTTCAGAGTTACTAAATGATGGTAGTATATTCCACAGATATACAGGAATATTAATGAGACACACACACACAAACACACACACACATATATATGTATGCATGTGTATATCTTTTTTTCTAACACAAAGGGAAACTGCAAATTTAAATCTCAAGAACCATCCCAGACAGAATTATTCAAAGTATACAAAGTATTCCAGGCAGGAATATTAATATGATTTACATGTGACATAGGAACCAAAGTATAAAGCATTTTATATCATTGATTACTGCAGTAAACTCTAGTTGGCTGCAGAGAGGTAAGCAAAAATTAGTGGAAAAATAGAGAACACGATGAGCCATCAAGGTATATTCAAATAAGACGGTATAATACTTCATGCACATTCTTTTTTGTAGAAAGTACATGTTTTATATATATATATGTGTGTGTGTGTGTGTATGTGTGTCTCATTAATATTTCTGTATATCTGTGGAATAAACTGCCGTCATTTAGTGATTCTGAACTGATTTTTTAAATAGAAATAAAGTCAAAATGAAAAAAAAAGAAAGAAAAAAATCTTCGACTCCAATTCATTCTCAGAATAGCCGCTTTGGAGGAAGACATATCATTGTCCCTAGTGAATTCTAAAACTTGAAATAAGCTGCCAAGGAAATACCCTAAGTTTCAAAGAGGAAATAAAACGTGTAGTAGACTGGCTAAACATTTCTGCTACCACAGCCCTATAAGAATTTGATGTTGCTTTTCAGCAAAAGAAAAAAAAAAAAAACGTTGACTTTGACTCCATGGAGTTGCCCTTAGTAGTTGCCTAAGGCAGTGATTCTCAAAGTATATTCTGCAGCATCCTGGGTGTTCCTGAGACCCTATTAGGAGATCTGCAAGATAAAAGCTAATAGCAAAAATACTACTAAGATATTATTTTCTTTTTTTTTTCCCACTGTTTTGACTTTTGTACTGATTCTGCAAAAACTATAGTTGACAAAACTGCTGAGACTTCGGTACAAACCAAGATGGTGGCACCAAATGACACCAGAAATCATGATCTTCTTTACCATCACAAGTTTTCCATAAAGCAGAATTCTAGTTTCACTTAAGAATACATTTGCACTTTGGGAGGCTGAGGCAGGTGGATCATGAGGTCAGGAGATGGAGACCATCCTGGCTAACGTGGTGAAACCCTGTCTCTACTAAAAATACAAAAAATTAGCCAGGTGTGGTGGCGGGCGCCTGTAGTCCCAGCTACTCGGGAGGCTGAGGCAGGAGAATGGCATGAACCCGGAGGCGGAGCTTGCAGTGAGCCGAGATCGCGCCACTGCACTCCAGCCTGGGCAACACAGCGAGACTGCATCTCAACAACAACAACAACAACAACAACAACAACAACAACACTTGACTAGGTGGGAAAATTATTCATTTTATTAAGTCATAAACTTTATTACATTTCTTTTAAATTTTTATTTGCTGTGAAGAGAAGCACACATAAAATGATTATCCTGCATAACAAGGTAACATGGTTTCACTTATCTGATTATTTGAGTTGTGAGATAAACTAACCACTTTTGTATTGGAAACTCTTTGTATTTAACGTCTCTTACAGGGATATGTGCCCAGTCTAGCCCCTTAGCCTCTCTAGTAAAAAAATATATAATCAGGATAGTAGCATATAACTCAAAATCTTTCCATTAAATATTAATGTAAAACTGTATGGCCATGTGTACTATAAATGTTTGGGTTGCATTATCAATATGCTAATAATTTTTTAGTGGTGTAAGAAAATAACGCAGTTTTATGCTGTGTATATTTTTGTCAACTTAATTCTGAAACTTCCCCAACTCAAGCTTCAAGCCTAGCGTCTGAGTAGACAATTACCTCACAATTTCCAACCAAATAATTATATTCACAGATGCTCAAGAAAGCTATCTCTGAAATTACTTCTTATCATCTTTTACATTTCCCTACACTCGTCTTAGTTCCTCCCTCCCTCTCCCTTCTCTCCTCCTTTTCCTCTTCTCCCTCCTCTTTTCTTTTCCTTCCTTCCTTCTTTCCTTCCTTCCTTTCTTACTTCCTCTCTCCCTTTCCTTCCTTCCTTCCTCCCTCCCTCCCTCTCTCTTTCTTTCTTTCTCTTTCTTTCTCTCTTTTTCTTTCTCTTTTCTTTTCCTTTCCTTCTTTCTTTTTCTTTCTTTCTTTGCTCTCTCTCTCTTTCTTTCTTTCCTTCTTTCTTTCTTGATTCAGGATTGATATTGTCTAGCATCTAAAATTGCTCTTTCATGTCTCATTGGTGATTCATTTCTTCTGTCCTTCAGTTTAGGTTGCTATTTTCTAGACTTAATTACATAAAATTACTTTAATTTGTGGAAAATTGTTTGTGAAAAATACCATCTATCTTTTAAAGGTAAAGTAAAGAGGCTGACATTTTCTCTATATTCTGTTGCAAGCCAAAATTTGTTAAAGTTATGTTCCTACGTAAATTGGAATCTGCTCCTCTCTCCATCTGCTATTCTTTACATCACACTTTAGAGTCTTCCTTTTTTAACTTTTTATTGTAGTTTTTGTGGGTTCATAGTAGGTGTATATATTTATGGGATATATGAGATATCTTGATACAGGTATATAATGCATAATAACCACATAATGGAAAATGGAGTATCTGTCCCCTCAAATATATACTCTTTGTGTTACAAACACTCCAGTTGTGTTCTTAATATGCTGATCCTTTTGTTGTTTTGTTTTCCAAATATATCATGCTGCCTTTCCCTGTGCTTTTTCCTCACAGAGTATAATCTTTAACTTAAAAATCGGCTTCTTCATTTCTTTCCTTACTTTTCACCTAAACACTCTCATTTCCTGTATCATCTTAAAAGTGTCCCATATTAACTTACTTGATACTTATTTGGGCCCAAAAAATTGATATTTTACCAAATTGTTTCACTGATGAGTAAACTGTTGCTTAAAGAAACTTAAACTCACATAATTTTTTGTTGTGTTTTATTTGTTTTTTATATCGACAGATAAAATTATGTATTTATGATGTACAGCACGTTTTTAAAAAATTCATATATGTATATTAGACTGACTAAATCTAGCTAATTAACATATGCATTACCTCACAGATTTTTAATTTTGGGGGTGAGAACAATTTACATCTCCTCTCAGTGGTTTTCAATAATACAATACATATATTGTTTTTAACTATTGTCACAATGTTGTATAATAGATGTTTTGAACTTATTTTAACTTTTGTGTATTTTGATTGAAATCTCCCACTCATCCCCAAACCACCTCAGCCCCTGGTATTCATCATTCTACTCTTTACATCTATGAGATTAACTGTTTTAGATTCCACATAGTGAGTGAGATCATATGGCATTTGTCTTTATGTGCCTGCATCTTTTTACTTAACATAATGTCCTTTGGGTTCGTCCATGTTGTTAGAAACGGTGATATATGTGCCCTTTGTTATGACTAGTAAGACACAATGAAAAATATTTCATTGGGTATATATATACACCACATTTTCTTTATCCATTCATTCATCGATAGGCAATGTTGTTCCCCCCCGCCCCCATTTCTTACCTACTGTGAATAATGCTTCAATAAACATGGGAATGCAGATATCTCTCTGACATACTGGCTTCAGTTTCTTTACATATATACCCGGAAGTGGGATTCTTGGATCACTGGTAGTTTTAGTTTTTAGTGTTTTGGGGAACCTTCATACTGTTTTCCATAATGAATGTCTGAATTTACACTCCCACCAACAGTGTGTCAGGGCTCCTTTTTCTTCTCTTTTTGCCAAAACGTATCTTTTGTTTTTTAACAGTAGCCATTTTTACAGGTATGAGGTAATATTTTCTGTGTGGCTGCAATTTGTATTTCCCTGACAATTAGTGACACTGAGAAGTTTTTCATACACCTAATGGCCATCTGTATATCTCCTTTTTAGAAATACCTATTCTATTCATGTCCTTTGCTCATTGTAAGTTAATTATTTGTTTTCTTGATGTTGAGTTGTTTCAGTTCCTTATATATTTTGGATATTAACCCCCGAATTAGTTCATTTTCCATTGCTAGGAAGGAATACCAGAGATTGGGTAATTTACAAAGAAAAGAGGTTTATTTGGTTCACACTTTTGCAGGCTGTATAAGAAGCATGGCACCAGCATCCGCTTCTGGCAAGGGCCTCAGGAAGCCTCCAATCATGCCAGAAGGTAAAGGGGAGCTGGGGGTGGGGGCAGGCATCCCACATGGTGAGAGAGAGAGAGCAAGAGAGAGATGCTAGGCTCTTTTAAACAACCAGGTCTGCTATGAACTAACAGAAGAAAAACTTACTTATTACCATGAGGAAGGCAGCACCATGTCATTCATGACAAATTCCCCCCCAGGACCCATAAACATCCCAAGAGGCCCACATCCAACACTGAAAACTGCATTTCAACATAAGATTTGGAAGAGACAAACGTCTAAACAATGTCAGTTCCGTATCAGATGTATAGTTGGCAAATATTTTCTCTTATTCTGTAGGTTTTTCTCTTTACTCTGTTCATTGCTTCCTTACTTCCTTTGCTGTGCAGAAGATTTTTAGTTTGATGTAATCCCATTTGCCTATTATTTTTGTTGTTGTCTTTGCTTTTTAGGTCATATCCAAAAGAATTATTGCTCACACCAATGTCATGGAAAATTTTCCCTATGTTTTCTCTTGGTGATTTTACAGTTAAAGGTCTTACGGTTTAATATTTAATTCATTTTGAGTTGATCGTTGTATGTGGTATGATGTAAGGATCTAATTTTAATCTTCTACATGTGGATATTCAGTTGTCCCACACCATATATTGAAGATTTGTCTTTTTTTAGTTTGTGTTCTTGGAAACTTTGACAAAAATTAGTTGACTGTAAATGCATGGATCTATCTCTTGAGTTTTCTATTCCATTCCGTTGTTCTCTGGGGCTGTTTTTATGCCAGTACTATGGTATTTTGGTAATTAGCTTGTAGTATATTTTGAAGTCAGGTAGTGTAATGCCTCTAGCTTTCTTCTTTATGCTCAAGGCTACCCTGGCTATTTGGGATCTTTTGTGGTTCTGAGCAAGTTTTAGGATTGTTTTTCTGTTCCTATGAAGAATGTTCCTGGTATTTTGAAAAGGATTACATTGAATTTGTGGATTGCTTTTGGCAGTATGGACATTTTAACAGTATTAATTATTCTAATTCATGAAAACAGATTTCTTACCTTTTCTTTGTGCCTTCTTCAATTCCTTTTGTTGACATTTTATAGATTTCTGTTTAAAGATCTTATACCTCCTCGGTTAAATTTATTTCTAAGAATTCTAATTTTTGTAGTAATTATAAATGGTACCGTTTTCTTGATTTTTTTTTCAGATTGTTCATCATTAGTGTATAGAAGTGCTATTGATTTTTGTTCATTGATTTTGTGTACTGGACTTTTATGGAATGTGTTTAGTAGTCCTATCAGTTTTTTGGTGAAAATGTTGGAGTTTTTTAAAAATATAAGTTCATGTCGTTTACAAGCAGGGACAACTTAACTTCTTCTTTTCCCATTTGGATGCCTTTATTTATGTCTCTTGCCTAATTTCTCTGGTTTGGACTTCCAGGATTATGTTAAAGAGAAATTCTTAGAGTGAACATCTTTTACTTGTTCCAGATCTTAAAGAAAAAAGCTTTCAAATTTTTCTCATTGAGAATGGTATTAGCTACGTGTTTGTTATATGTATGGCTTTTATCATGTTGAGGTACAATCCTTCTATACCTAACTTTTTAAGAGCTTTTATCATGAAAAGTTGTTGAATATTGTCAAATACATTTTGTTTCTATTGGAATAATAATATGATTTTTTCCTTCCTCCTGTTAATGTGATTTATTACATTTATTGATTTGCATATGTGAACCAGCCTTGAATCTCTGGGAAGAATCCTACTTAATCACATGGTGAATGATCTTTTTAATGTGCTGTTAAATTTGATTTGCTAGTATTTTGTTGAGGCCTTTTGCATCTATGTCCATCAGAGATATTGGCATGTAATTTTATTTCTTTGTAGTGTCCCTTTCTGGCTTTGATATCAGGGTTATTAATACTGGCCTCGTAAAATGAGTTTGGAAGCTTTCTCTCTTCTTGGATTTTTTTGGAGGTGTTTGAGAAGAATTGTTTTTAGTTATTCCTTACATCTTTGGTAGAATTCAAAACTTTCATTGCCTTGGAAGACAACAGACAATGAGCTTATAACCTACAGACATGTACACACAAACATATGCACAGTCTGTTAGTAAAAATATTTAGATAGAGAAAACATAAACTAGGGAGTAGTGTCAGGTGTGCATATATGTTTTTCTGTGTGTATGTTTGGCTTAAGTGTGCTTTATTGTGTATGTGTGTATTATTTTATGCATCCTGGTCAGTCCTAGTGACATTTTCATAGGGACTTGTGGTAAGTGAAGCAGATAGATATGGAGATAGATGGAAGATGAGCATTGAAAATAGAAGTGACCAGGGGCAGTGGCTCACGCTTGTAATCCCAGCACTTTTGGAGGCTGAGGCAGCAGATCACAAGGTCAGGAGTTCGAGACCAGCCTGGCCAACATGGTGAAATCCCTTCTCTACTAAAAATAAAAAACTTATCTGGGCATGGTGGTGGGCGCCTGTAGTCCCAGCTGCTTGGGAGGCTGAGGCAGGAGAATCACTTGAACTCGGGAGGCGGAGGTTGCAGTGAGCTGAGATCACGCCACTGTGCTTCAACCTGGGCAACAGAACAAGACTCCGTCTCAAATGAAATAAAATAAAATAAAATAAAATAGTATGTGCAAATGCCTCAAGTGCTTTGGCATGCTGGCAGTTATAGACATAAAGAAGGATGCTAGAGTAAGTAGAAGGCAGAAGGAGTAATAAAGCAATTCAGAGACTGTGAGGAGGTTATGTCCTTTAAATTGATGTTGCATGGAAAGCCACTGGAAGATTTTGCAGTGAGGAAGGAATATGACCTGATCTACATTTTTAAAAAGTTATTATAATTGCACCTCAATGATAAGAGTAGCTTAGCTTGGGATGCCTTCATTGAAATCAGTAAAAATAGTAAAAATTTGGATATATTGTCATTGTTACTACTATTGTTTTCCATACAATGTTAACTGTTCGGTTTGCATTATTTTTGCCATAATATCTCATTAAAAAGTATGGCACTCTTTAGATAGCAACGTCAGGGGAAGGGGACATTTAATAATGACTTTTGTCATAAAAATATACAAAAAAACACATATCTTGGTTTATATTAAAAATAAAGCATATTATATACCTTTACACTAATAGAAGAGACCATCTACTCTAATGGCTCCAATATAGCCTTACAATATCAATAAACTTTCTTTTGGTTCAGAAAAAGAATTTTTCAGTGAATAGCACTGATATATTTTTATGATACTTAGGAGTTGAGAAAGTGTATTACATGCATCTTATTTAAAGTTACAATCTTGCAAGGGAGATAGGCTAAATATTATTATCAGCATGCTGCTAATGGGGAATCTGACAGCAAGACACATTATTTATAGGCCATTATTTGCTAAGCATAGCCCCAAGTAATATTTAATATTATGATTAAAAAACCCAACATGGTTCCTCCGTTCCAGTGAGATCATCACAAATACCATCAACAGGAGGATAAATGCACCTGGGGAGTATGAGGTAACTCAAAAGGACTTCTTAAAGAATCAGTTGCAGAGTAAATTGATTTAGTTAAAGAATCATTTACATGGTAAATTGATTTAGGCTGAAGTGAGATAGATGCAAATCAAGAGATGAAAAGGGCTTCCAGCAAGAGCAATAAAAAGGAAAAGTCTGAAGTGTGGATGGCAGAGTGTGTTCCATGAATGAAGAGCCTGGTATAATGACCATACAAATGTGATAGATCTAAAGATAATCAATTATAACATAATGCTGACAATCTTTTAAAAATGTATTCAGGATAGCTGGTGGTTTTTGAAAAGTGGCATAACAAGGTCAAATTTATAATTTAGGAAGATAATTCTGGTAAGATATAAATTCGATTAGAATAGCAAAATAATCAAAATATTGAAATAAACAGAAGATTTGCAATAATCCAGTCAAGACATATGAGGACCCGAATACAAATATTAGTCCTGGGCGATTGAAGGTGGTAAATAATACTAAAAGGCATTACGTAAGCAGAATGATGCAATTTCTTAAATTATTGTCGGAAGTGGATAAAAGAGAGTAAATTGTGATTAGAATGGGATTGAGTAAGAGCTGTAAAGGAGGAAGTCAGCTATGTAATTAGAAGAGAAAGGATTTTGTAGTATGAGAACGTTTGCTTTTACTTTCAGTAGACGAAAAAGCCATAGGGGTCTTGATTACGAAGCAAACGTAATTTGCTTATGGCTTAAATCACTTTGGATAGCTATTATGTTGAGAATGGACCATGAAAGAAAATAGAAGCAGGGAGAGATATTTATTGTTGTAATTCATCTGTGGCAAGATAGTGGCTAAAACTAGGATGGTTCTTGTGTAGAGGATACAAAATGGCTGGATTCAAGATATATTTTATATGTAGGGGCACTATTTTATTAAATATTTGGCAAAGGATTGGAGTTAAAGGGATGAATTAAAGATGACTCCAAGGGCCTTGGTCTGCGCAACTTGGAACATAGACTTACTAAACATATAAAGGGGAAAAAAACTGAATGTGGAAGAGTTTGGGGCATTTAAAATTTAAGGTGTTAGATATTCAAGTGGAGATCTCCAGTAGACATTTATGTATACTATATGAAGTAAGGGGAAATTTTTAAAATAGAGATATAAATTTGGCACATAGACAATTTTAAAGTCATGAGATAGAATGAGATCATAAGAACAGTCAGAATAAATAGAGAAAGGCATCGTAGAAATCCAAACATTGCAGATGAAACATCCAAGGGGATTAAAGACAAACAGCTAATGAGGTTGGAGAAAAGAAAGTATAGTATCTTGGAAGGCAAGTAAATGAAGTGGTTTAAGCAAATACTAACTGTGTCAAAGAGAGGTCAACCATCAAGTAACATAAAGAATAAATAGTTATCCTTGAATGTAGCAAACAGGGCAGTTATTGCTGAACGTAATGAAAAAAAGATCAGTAGATTGCTGGAGGTAAAGGCAAATAATAGAGCTTTGCACAATAGAACACTGGAGGGAAACTGGTAGAATAAGAAGACAGTTTTAGGAATTCAACAGTGAATGGTATCATAGAAGTGGGTCCTTATCAAAGAAGTGGACATTACTTGGTATTAAGAGGAAATTTTGTTTGTTTTCCCGAAGTTGTTTTTCCTTCTAAAAAAGTAGAAGCTGTGCAAAATCATGGATAGGTTTCGTGAGCAGGGTTAGGGAAAGTCTCTACTTACTTCACAAAATTGAAAAGCTCAGGAATTATTGGATACATTTCTCAAATTTCTGGTTTGTGTGGAGCCCTGATGTGGCTGAAGCACAGAAAGACAGCTCCTACTCCAAAGGTGCCTACAGAAACTAACATTAGCCATCTGTCAAAATCTCCATGCCTGCCCCCAATTCCTCAGAAACAGTAATGAGTTCTACTTCTATTCTACCTTCCTAGTTACATAGAAACGTCCTTGTCACACACTAAATAAAAATTTTCCCTGAAAAGATTCTGTGAATCATATAGTCAAGGCATACAACTCTTATGATATAATAGAGAATATCTAAATGAAAAATAGTGCACACACTGATTCCTTGAATGTTAGCCCATGCAAGGTAATAGTAGAAACTCACACTTTTTGTACTAAGCTGTAATTTGTGTTTTGGGATTTTTAAAAATAAGAATAATTTCCAATCTTTAGTACAGGGACAGGTAACAAAATGAATAAAGCTTCAATAAAGAAACAGTTCAAACTATTAGGAAAGTACAATATAGTGTTGACGTTTTATTATTACAAATATATTTTATGATAGGTTCTTAAATGTGCATTGATATTTGTAGGGACTCTCATAATGCCACTTAAAAATTTTTAGGGTTCTTGTGTATTTATACTTCCCTATTTTCACATCATAATTCTTCAATTATGCCTTCTATAATTTGAGGAATAAATTAGTTATATAACATTATATATAAATTCTATGTTGTTTGGTTAATTTTTTTTGCATTGTCAGGAAAAACATTATAAATGTCACCATCTAAAAATTATAAACATGGGCATGTTTATAAACATTTGTTTATGCATATTATGAAAATATATTTCTGTTTATATGTAAATATAACATTTGTGTCATTTCCCAAAAACTCTGAATATAGGCGATATGAAAATATTTTTATTAGAGATATGAGATATAGTATTTTTTCTTGTAATTCCTTATGGTTTTTTTCTCTCTCACAAATACTCTTCTACTAAGTTTTGCCATTTTCTTTCTGAGCCTGACCATTTTTCCCTATCTCTGTATATTTATTTTGTTTCTTTCCTGTCATAAATATATTTGTATTGAACAGTTAGAGTTTTCATTCTAGTTTGCTTATAGAAAAGTCTGACACCTTCGTTTTATTTCCCAGTGGGTGTTATATGGTTAAAACAAAAGTTTATACAAAGTTAAAAGGTGTAAGATTTGTTAGTTGACTAAAATGTCTTAAGTTCCTTACATTTTCTGGTAACTAGTTATAACATTAGTTTATTTAGACTTAAATATTCAAAATTATATGTTATATTTTCCAAACCAATAATTGAAATAAGGGGAAATATATACAAGTATGAAATTAATAAACAAAAGATGGAATACAAATAATTCATTTTTTTAGTTGCTTTGATATCTTTTCTCAGTTCAGTTAATAGAATATTTTATTGTTGTCAACTCCAAAACTTTTATTTTCTTCTAAAAAAAAAAAAAACAAACAGGATACATGTGCAGAACGTGCAGATTTGTTACATAGGCATACATGTGCCATGGTGGTTTGCTGCACCTGTTGACCTGTCCTCTGAGTTCCCTCCCCTTACCCCTCACCCCACAGCAGGCTCTGGTGTGTTATTCCCCTCTCTATGTCCAAGTGTTCCCAGTGTTCATCTCCCACTTATGAGTGAGAACATGTGGTGTTTGGTTTTTCTGTTCCTGTGTTAGTTTGATGAGGATGATGGCTTCCAGCTTCATCCATTTCCCTACAATGGACATGATCTCATTCTTTTTTGTAACTTCGTAGTATTCCATGGTGTATATGTACCATATTTTCTTTATCCAGTCTATCATTCATGGGCATTTGGGTTTGTTTCAAGTCTTTGCTATTGTTAATAGTGCTGCAGTAAACATACATGTGCATGTGTCTTCATAGTAGAATGATTTATATTCTTTGGGTATATACCCAGTAATCAGATTGCTGGATCCGATGGTATTTCTGGTTCTAGATCCTTGGGGGATTTCCATAATGTCTTCCACAATGGTTGAAATAATTTACATTCCCACTAACAGTGTAAAAGCATTCGTATTTCTCCACAGCCTCTCCAGGATCTGTTGTTTCCTGACTTCTTAATAATCACCATTCTGACTCGCATGAGATGGTATCTCATTGTGGTTTTGATCTGCATTTCTCTGATTATCTGTGATGTTGAGCTTTTTTTCCTGTTTGTTGTCTTTGTAAATATTTTCTTTTGATAAGTGTCTGTTAATATTCTTTGCCCATTTTTGACTTCTTTTTTTTTCTTGTAAATATGTTTAAGTTCCTTGTAAATTCTGGATATTAGACCTTTGTCAGACGGGTAGATTGCAAAAATTTTCTCCCACTCTATGGGTTGCCTATTCACTCTGATGATAGTTTCTTTTGTTGTACAGAAGCTCTTTAGTTTAATTAGATCCCATTTGTCAATTTTGGCTTTTGTTGAAATTTCTTTTGGCATTTTTGTCATGAAGTGTTTGCCCATATCTACATCCTGAATGGTACTGCCTAGGTTTTCTTCTAGGGTTTTTATGGTTTTGGGTTTTACACTTAAGTTTTTAATTCATCTTGAGTTAGTTTTTGTATAAGGCAGAAGGAGGGGATCCAGTTTCACTTTTCAGCATATGGCTAGCCAGTTTTCCAAGCACCATTTACTGAATAGGAGATTTTTTCTCCATGACTTGTTTTTGTTAGGTTTGTCAAAGATTAGATGGCTGTAGATGAGTGTTGTTATTTCTGGGGTCTCTGTTCTGTTCCATTAGTCTATATGTCTGTCTTGGTACCAGTACCATGCTGTTTTGGTTACTGTAGCCTTGTAGTATAGTTTGAAATCAGGTAGCATGATGCCTCCAGCTTTGTTCTTTTTGCTTAGGATAGCCTTGACTATCCAGGGTCTTCTTTGATTCCATATGATATTTAAAATAGTTTTTCCAAATTCTCTGAAGAATGTCTATGGTACTTTGATGGGAATAGCATTGAATCTATAAATTACTTTGGACAGTATGGCCATTTTCAAAATGCTGATTGTTCCTTTTCGTTAGGGGGGAAGGTTTTTCCATTTGTTTGTGTTTTCTCTTATTTTCTTGAGCAGTGGTTTTTAGTTCTCCTCAAAGAGGTCCTTCACATCCTTGTTAGCTGTATTCCAAGATATTATCTTCTCTTTGTAGCAATTGTAAGTGGCAGTTCATTCATGATTTGGCTCTCTGATTGCCTATTGTTGGTGTAAAGGAATGCTTGTGATTTTTGCACACTAATTTTCTATCCTGAGATTTTACTGCAGTTACTCATCAGTTCAAGAAGTTTCTGGGCTAAGATGATGGGTTTTTCTAAATATAAAATCATGTCATATGCAAACAGAGACAACTTGACTTCCTCTCTTCCAATTTGAATACTCTTTCTTTCTTTTGCCTGATTGCCCTGGCCAGAACTTCCAGTACAACGTTGAATAGGAGTGGTGAGAGAGGGCATCCTTGTACTGGTTTTCAAAGGAAATGCTTCCAGCTTTTGCCCATTCAGTATGATATTGGCAGTGGGTTTTCATAAATAGCTCTTATTATTTTGAAATATGTTCCATCAATACCTAGTTTATTGAGAATTTTTAACATGAAGGTATGTTAAATTTTATCAAAGGACTTTTCTGCATCTATTGAGATAATTATGTAGTTTTTGTCTTTGGTTCTATTTATGTGATGGATTACATTTATTGATTTGCATGTATTGAACCACTCTTGCATCTGACAGATGAAGCCGACCTGATCGCAGTGAATAAGCTTTCTGATGTGCTGCTGGATTTGGTTTGCCAGTAATTTATTGAGGATTTTCACATCTATGTTCATCCAGGATTTTGGCCTGAATTTTTCGTTTTTTTGGTGTGTCTCTTTCTGGTTTTGGTATCAGGATGATGCTGGCTTCATAAAATGAGTTAGGGAGGATTCCCTTCTTTTAATTGTGTGAAATAGTTTCAGAAGGAATGGTACCAGCTCCTCTTTGTATTTCTGGTAGGATTCAGCTGTGAATCTTTCTGGTCCTGGGCTTTTTGTGGTTAATTATTGCCTCAATTTCAGAACTTGTTATTAGTCTAATCGGGGATTAGAGTGTTTCCTGGTTTAGTCTTGGGAGGGTGTATGTGCCCAGGAATGTACCCATTTCTTCTAGATTTTCTAGTTTATTTGCATAGAGGTGTTTATACCATTCTCTGATTGTAGTGTGTATTCCTGTGGGGTCAGTGGTGATAGCCCCTTTATCATTTTTTATTGTGTCTATTTGATTCTTCTCTCTCTTCTTCTTTATTAGTCTAGCTAGAAGTCTATTTATTTTGTTAATTTTTTTTTTTTAAAAAAAAAAACCACATCCTGGCTAATACGGTGAAACCCCGTCTCTACTAAAAAATACAAAAAAAAACTAGCCGGGCGAGGTGGCGGGCGCCTGTAGTCCCAGCTACTCAGGAGGCTGAGGCAGGAGAATGGCGTAAACCCGGGAGGCGGAACTTGCAGTGAGCTGAGATCCGGCCACTGCACTTCAGCCTGGGTGACAGAGCGAGACTCGGTCTCAAAAACAAAACAAAACAAAACAAAACAAACAAACGAACAAACAAAAAAAACAGCTCCTGATTTTATTTATTTATTTATTTTTTTGGAGGGCTTTTCATGTCTCTATCTTTTTCAATTCTTCTCTGATCTTAGTTTTTTTGTCTTCTGCTAACTTTTGGATTAGTTTGCTCTTGCCTCTCTAGCTCTTTCACTTGTGATGCTAGGGTGTTGATTTGATACTTTCTAGCTTTCTGATGTGGGCATTCAGTGCTATAAATTTCCCTCTTAACACTCTTTTCACTGTGTCCCAGAGATTCTGGTATACTGTCTCTTTGTTCTCATTGGTTTCAAAGAACTTCTTGATTCCTGCCTAAATTTCCTTATTTACTCGGGAGCCATTCTGGAGGAGGTTGTTCAGTTTCCATGTAATTGTGTGGTTTTTACATGAGTTTCTTAATCTTGAGTTCTAATTTGATTGCACTGTGGTCTGAGAAACTGTTATGATTTCAGTTATTTTGCATTTGCTCAGGAATGTTTTACTTCCAATTATGTGATCGATTTTAGAATAAGTGGAATGTGGCACTGAGAAGAATGTATATTCTATTGATTTGGGTTAGAGAGTTCTGTAGATGTCTACTAGATCTACTTGATTCAGTGCTGAGTTCACATCCTGCATATTGCCAATTTTCAGTCTCGGTGATCTGTCTAATACTGACAGTGGGGTGTTAAACTCTCCCACTATTATTGTATGGGAGTCTAAGTCTCTTTGTAGGTCTCTAAGAACTTGTTGTATGAATCTGTGTGCACCTGTATTAGGTGCATATATATTTAGAATAGTTAGCTGTTCTTACTGAACTTTTCCCTTTACCATTATATAATGCCCTTCTTTGTCTTTTTTTATCTTTGTTGGTTTAAAGTCTGTTTTGTCAGAGACTAGGATTGCAACCCCTTCTTCTTTTATGCTTTCCACTTGTTTGATAAATTTTCCTTCATCCCTTTATTTTGAGACTGTGTGTATCTTTGCATGTAAGATCAGTCTACTGAATACAGCACACCGATGGGTCTTGACTACTTATCCAACTTGCCAGTCTGTGTCTTTTAATTGAGACATTTTGCCCATTCACATTCAAGATTAGTATTGTCATTGGCAAATTTGGCCCTGTCATCATGAAGCTGTTTGTTTATTTTGCACAGTAGTTGATGCAGTTTCTTCATAGTGTTATTGGTCTTTATATTTTGGTGTATTTTTTCAGTGGCTAGTATCGGTTTTTCCTTTCCATATTTAGTGCTTCTTTCAGGAGCTCTTGCAGGGCAGACCTCACGGTTAAAAAAAAAAATCTCTTAGCATTTGCTTGTCTAGAAAGGATTTTATTTCTCCTTTGCTTATGAAGCTTAGTTTTGCTTGATATGAAATTCTGGATTGAAAATTATTTTCTTTAAGAATGTCGAATATTGGGCCCCAATCTATTCGGGCTTGTAGAGTTTCTGCTGAGAGGTTCACTGTTAGTCTGATGGGCTTCCCTTTGTAGGTGACCTGGCCTTTCTCTCTGGCAGCCCTTAACAGTTTTTCCTTCATTTCGATCCTGGAGAATCTGTTGATTATGTGTCTTGGGGTTGATCTTCTCATGGAGTATCTTAGTGGTATCCTCTGTATTTCCTGAATTTCCATGTTGGCCTGTCTTGCTAGGTTGGGGAAGTTCATCTGAGTAATACCCTGAAGTGTGTTTTCCAGCTTGTTTCCATTCTCCCCATCTCATTCTGGCACTCCACTCAATTCTAGCTTTGGTCTTTTTATGAAATCCCATATTTCTTGGGGGCTTTGTTAATTCCTTTTCATTCTTTTTTCTCTATTCTTGTCTGCATGTCTTATTTCAGCAAGGTGGGCTTCAAACTCTGATATCCCTTCTTCTGCTTGGTCGATTTGACTGTTGATCCTTATATGTGCTTCACGAAGCTCTTGTGCTGTGTTTTTCAGCTCCATCAGGTTGTTTGTGTTCCTCTCTAAATTGATTATTCTAGTTAGCAATTCCTCTAACCTTTTATCAAGGTACTTAGCTTCTTTGCATTGGGTTAGAACATGCTCCTTTAGCTCAGCGTAGTTTTTTTATCACCTATCTTCTGAAGCCTATTTCTGTCAATCTGTCCATCTGATCCTCCATCCAGTTTTGCACCCTTAATGGATAGATGTTGCGATCATTTGGAGGAGAAGAGGCGCTCTGGCCTTTTGAGTTTTCAGCATTTTTTATTGTTGTTGATTCTTTCTCATCTTCTTGAGCCTTTGAAGCTGCTGAGCCTTGAATGGGGTTTTTATGGGGGCTTTTGTTGTTGTTGTTGTTGATCTTGTTGTTGCTTTCTGTTTTGTTTTTTTTTTCCAGTTGTCAGGTCCCTCTTCTGTAGGACTGCGGCAGTTTGCTGGGGGTTCACTTAAGGCCCTATTCATCTGATTCACTCCTGTGCTTGGAGATGTCACTCAAGGAGACTGGACAACAGCAAAGATGGGTGCCTGCTCCTTCTGGGATCTGTGACATTGAGGGTCACCAATGTGATGGCAGTCAGATTGCTCCTATATAGGGTGTCTGAAAACCCCTATTGGAATTTCTCACCCAGTTGGGTGGCACAAGGAGCAGGACCCATTTAACAAAGCACTTTGTCCCTTGGTGGAGCTGGTGTGCTTCCCTGGGGGGAATCCCACTCATCTGGGCTGTCTGGATTCCTCAGAACTACCAGGAGGAGAGGCTAAGTCTGCTGGTCCACAGAGCCTGTGGCCACCCCTCCCGCTAGAGGCTCAGGCCCAGGGAGACCTGGATTCTGCCCCTGAGCCTCTGGCTGGAGTTGTTGGAGTTCCTGCAGGGAAGTCCTGCCCAATAAGGAAGGATGGGTCAGGCTTAGGCCTGAAGAGGTACTCTGGCCCCAGACTACCACAGCTGATTTGTTGGGCTGTGGGGCCAAGTCTTGGGACCAAGACATCCAGCTTCCCTGGCTCCATCAGGGGAAAAGCCCAGCCTGGAGCTATAGAGATGGGTGCCATCCTTACCGCATCCAGGGAGCTTAGTGTACTAGGCAGTTGTCAGTCCCAGTGCTGGCTGCTGCCCCTACCCAAGGAGCTCAAACGGCTTAGCAGGCAGCCGCCGCCAGTGCTGGTTGCCATTCCCCAGGGGAGTTCAGTAGGCTTAAGCTGATTCCAGCTGAGGGACTGTAAGAATTTGTGCATTCCAGGGTTGGGATTCTAGGCCCCAGTGCCTTGGGTTCACGAGTGGGATCTTCTGATCCGCGAGTTGCATAGTTCCATGGAAAAAGCAGAGTTTCCCTGGCTGGGTAGCATGCTCATTCACTATCTCCCTTGCCTGGGGAGAGGGGCTTCCCTGCCCCTTGTGGCTCTCAGGTGGGCCGTTGTACCACACTGTTCTTCTTTCTCTCCATGGGTCGTGCCAGTTATCTAGTCAATTTTGATGAGAGAATCTGGATACTTCGGTTGCTGGTGAAGGATTCATACACTTATTATGGTTCTTTTTTCAATGGGAGTCTCCGAACACCACTGCTTCTAGTTAGCCATCTTGGCCCTGCTCCACTTTGATATCTTGAAGACTTGATAAGTAAGTAAAGAAATAAAAACAAAATAAATTATCACCAGTATACTTACACTACAATATATTTTACAGTAAAATTTTGAGGCTGAAAGGAGATTACACCAGTTCACAAATCAGTCTATATGACTAAATAAAAATCACAGGCTATTGTGCACTCTAGCTACATATAACAGGCTATGTGCATACTTTTGTTTCATACATTTCTTTAAAACTTTTAGACTTATTTGAAATAAAATTAGAAATTTATAATGGATGTAAATGTATGTAAAAAATCTGTGATAAAGTAGTGTTATAGAGAGGAAAAAGGAAATGCATGCTTGCAAGTTTTCTGTATATTACATAAACTAATTAAATACTAATTCTAAGTACATTGTAATAAGTTGTCAATGTATTTTGTAATCTCCAGGATAACCACTAAAGCAGATAAGAAATTATATAGTTATACATTATACTAAATACATTAAAATTTAATATGAAAATATTAGCTGTAATATATGTAGGCAGTAAAGGAGAAGCTGAGGAACCAAAACCAGATATCAATAAATATTGTAAATTAAATGGATTAACCCCTGTCTCAAAGGGCAGAAATTGTCAGACTCTCTAAGAGAATGAAGACCCAACTCTATAATGCTTATTAGAAATATTCCTAAAATATGATGACACGATAGATAAAAACAATAGGTTGTGAAAGGTAAACCATGCAACAAGGAACATAAGCAAGCAAAGTTGGCTAAAATACTATCAGACAAAAAATAAACAAACAAAAATGGACATTTAAAATAAAGAGAAACACTTGATAGTAATAATCAGTCAATGTATTAGGAAGATATAACATTTGTATGTGGTAGTGTCCACTAGCAGAGTTAAAATATATGAGCAAAAATTGACAGTATTAGGAAGGAGATATAAAGTCTAAATTATAGTTAGTAGCATTAATGTTTCCATCTCAATAACAGTTGTCAACAGCAACTTAACAAAAATTTCAGTGGGAATATGGAAAATCCGAATGATACTATCAATCACATTATTTAATTCACATTTTTTGAAATGCCACATCCAGCAACTGGAGACTTCACAAATTTACATTCATTTCCTATACACATGGCACTACCACCAATATACAATACATGCAAGTCACGAAACATGTTTCAATAGATTATAGATCATTTAATGCTGCAGAAAACTCTGACCCCAAAAATTAATCTAAAAGTAAATAAAAATAACACATGCAGAGAATGGTCTCTATATATCATATATTATAAATAATATATTTTTAAAAATCAGCAAAAAATTAATTGAACAAATGATAAAGAAAACAACACATATCAACTTGTGAAAGGCTATTCAAATAATGATTAAATGAAAATTTATAACCTTAAATGTACAATTCGTTATAATAGGAGAAACATTTAAATTTATAATTTGTTATAATAAGATAAAAGTTTAAAAATCAATGATCTGTTTCTGAAGAACAAGGAGCCAGAAAACAAGGAAGAAATTAATCACAAAAAGAAATGCAGATATTGATCAAATAAAACAGATACAGAATAGAAAAAAAAATCAGTAAAACAAAATCGGTGTTTTGAAAAAATGGGAGAAAAGAGTAAACAATAGTTATTATTTTAAAAGATACATTTGTTAATAATACCAAGAGTGAAAGAAGAGATTTACTTACAAATCTGATAAGAAATGGGTCATAATATTGAAAGACGAAGCAAATGAAACATCTCCACTTGCAGCAATGCTACAAAAATAAATACATTTATTAATTTAATTAAAAATGTGCAGAAACAACATCAAAATCTATGAAATTTTATTATGGATATTTGAAGACTAAAGTAAATGAAGAGGCAGAGGTTAGAGAATTTGCAATTCAAGATTTCAATACTTACTGTAAAGCAATGTTATAACTATGACAGTATTGGCGTAAGTGTAGGCTTAAAAGTCAATGATCACAATAATACATCTAAAATACACCCACACTTGTATGGTCATTTGATGTTAAACAAAAATGCCAAGGTAAATAAATGGAGATAAATCATCTCTTCCATAAATGATTCTAGACAAACTGGCTATCCATACAAAAAATAAATAATCTTTACTTCACACAATATACAAAATTGAGCTCAAAATGGAACATAGACCTGAATATAAGAACCAAAATTACAAAACTGCTGGTAGAAAACATAACAAAAACTTTTGAATATTGAATTATTCTGTGATATGTGGAACACAAAACAGCACAAAAATTGTATATGATAAAAGTATACAAAATAAGTTACATAGATATAAATTGAACGCATACAAAGATGAGCAGTAATATTGTTCACCAGGTAATTGCAAGCTATAACCACAAAGAGGAACATGTTATACACACACCATATAGGTTACAATAAAAAATACAGTATATTAATATTAAATCTTTGTAAGAATGTAACAGAATTTAGATTGTCATAAATGGAAAAGGGTGGGAATGCAAAATGGTACATCCACTTTCGAACACAGCTTGCAAATGTATTATAAAGGTAGACATATATTTACCATAGAAATTATAAATTCACACATACTTTCCCCAAAGAAATAGAACATGTTTATACACACACACACACACACACATACACACACACAAATGTATGCAAATGTTTATACCAGCATTAATCATACTAATGGGAAATAGACACATCACAATTGTCATAAATTATGAATTAGAAAAAAATCATGGTATGTCCATACATTGGAATACTCTTCAGCAATACAGATTCAAATGACTATGAAGATAAAATCAATGATTCTTAAAAGAGTTTAGTAAAAAACATCAGACTCAATATACTGTATTCTGTATGATTCCGTTTATACAAATTTCAAGAAAATGCAAAATTTTTTTTGGGTCTGGATTTTTTTTCTATTTTTAGTACAGATGGGATTTCACCATGTTGGCCAGGCTTGTCTTGAACTCCTGACCTTAAGCATTCCCGCTGCCTTGGCCTCCAAAAGTGCTAGAATTACAGTCATAAGCCAATGCACTCCATCTGGTCAAAAGGCAAAATCTTAATGACAGGAAATCATCAAAAAATTGCTAGCCCAGAGCTAGAACTTACAGGAGTAGATTTATTACAAAGGGGTACAGGGAACTTTTCAAATGGATGGAAATTTTCCATGCCTGGATAATGCAGTAGGTTAAATCATTGAATAAAATTTCCTAACTCATCTAATGGTACATTTAAATAGGTGAACTTAATTGCACATAAAACTGAGAGGAAACAAAGAACAATGAACAATATAATAAACGATTTTGTGGTAATTAACTTGAAAATCTAAATGAAATGAAAAAAACGCTGATAGAAACCTACCTCCTGAGTTAATTTTATTCTTAAGTTTTAAAAACATTTTGTAGCTATTGTAAATGAAATTATTTTCTTAAATTCTTTTTAAGATAATTAATGATACTGTATAGAAACATACAGATTTTTGTGTGTTTGATTTTGCATCTTACCAGTGGGAATATGGAAACTGAATTAATTTATAATTTATTAATTTATAAATTCTAGCAGGTTTCTTGAATCTATAGAGTTTTCTCCATAATGTCATTTGTGAACTGAGAAAATTTTACTTATTTCTTTAAAATTTGAATGCCTTTTATTTCTTTCTCTTGACTCATTGCTTGGGCTACGATTGCCAATGCTATTTGTAAAGGCTTTATTTTTAAAAATAAAATAGACAAGCTAAAATTATATGCATATGAAAGTGTTCTTGAATATTCAACACAGTTTTTAAAATATTAAAAACTACTAAACACAGAAGGACTTACTATTCCTGACTATTCTAAAGCTATTGCAATCAAGTAGTGGGGTGATGGCATAATCACGGATATAGAGGTCAATAGGACAAAATAAAGAATTTAAAATGGACACAAATGATTTTTAGAAAAGACAGTCAAATGGGGGAAAGGCCAATGTTTTAAAATATGAAAGTCAAAAAATAACAGATGCTCGCAAGGTTGTGCAGAAAAGGGAACACTTATACAGTGCTGGTGTGAGTGTGAATTAGTTCCACCATTGTGGAAACCAGGATGGCGACTCTTCAAAAAAAGCTAAAAGCAGAACTACCATTTGACCCAGCAATCTCATTACTGGGTATATACTCAGAGGAATATAAATCATTCTACTCTAAAGACACATGCATGTGAATGTAGCACTATTCAGCATAGCAAATACATGGAATCAACCTAAATACCCATTAATCACAGACTTGATAAAGAAAATCTTCCACACATACATAATGGAATACTATGCAGCCACAAAAAAAGAATAAGATCATGTCTTTTGCAGGAAGATGGATGGAGCTGGAGGCTATTATCTTTAGCAAACTGATGCAGGAACAGAAAACCAAATACCACATGTTCTCACGAATAAGTGGAGGTTAAATGATAAGAACTTACGAACACAAAAAGGAAACAACAGACACTGGGGTCTACTTGAAAGTGGAGGATAGAAGGAGGCAGAGGAGCAGAAAAGATAACTATTGGGTACTTGGCTTAATACCTGGGTGATAAAATAGTATGTACAACAAACTCCCATGACACATGTTTACCTATGTAACAAATCTTCACATGTACTCTCAAATGTAAAATAAAGGTTTAAAAAAGAAAGTATGTAACAAAATAAAACAAGACCCATTAATTCTTATATTAGATATTTTTAAAAACTCAAAAATGGTTTTGTATCTAAGTGTAAGTGTTCCACTATAAAATCTCTAGAAGAAAACATTTTAAAAATTCATAACTTTGGAATAAGCAAACATTTTTTATATAAGAGAACAGAAGTTTGAGAGATAAAAGAAAAAATAACAAACCAGGTGTTAAAACTAAAACCTGTTTTGTAATCTTAGAAAGTCCAGTACGTTAATAAAAAGGCAAGCCACAAAGTAAGAGATAATTTTGTATATTATTTACCTACGTATATGTATGCAAATGTGCAAAACATTTTGATAAGGACTCCACCAGAAAAGGAATAGGAATGCCACATAAGCATATGGCGAATTACTTACGGACATGAGTCAACACAGAAATCAAATTTAAAACCACAATGATTTTTCACTGCATATCTATTAGATGAAGAAAAATCAAACGGCCTAATATTGTAAGCTATGGGTAAGGTTTTGGAGAAATATGTTATTGGTGCATATGTTTTCCATTCTGGTATTCTTGGTATTTTATGGCATACCATTCTGTGAGATTGATAGTTGCTTATAAAGCTCTTACACTTATTCTATGACAAGTCAGAGGTTCCTGAGCAAACCTACAGATGATGAAAATTTCCACTACCTTGATTGTGCCCAGGATTCCAAATGTATGTATCAGCTAAAATATATCTAAGTTAACATTTTAAATTTTTGTATTCATCTTACACAAATTGTAATCAAGTTATTGAAAAATAAGGTAAGGATTAAAAAAGGTAAATGAACTCAATTTTCCAATTGAAATAAAATAATTTTTACGTTGAACAAAATAAGAAATCCTAAAATACTAACAACAAAAAACCAAAACATATAAACAAAAACAAAGACAAACTTTAGGTTTTAAAAATAATAGGTGAAAATAAGTATTATAAAAAGAAATGACAAATCTAGCATATAAAATAAAGCAGGTGCAGCTATCAAAATATAAGACAAAGTAGGCAGTTATAACTATTATAATCAAAAATTATTAGTAGTAATAGAGGGATAATTTAAAAAAGATGATTATACCAAGAAGAAATAACAATTCTAAATAGATGAACATAAAATAGGTTAATCAAAATAAAATTTTTAAAATGTGTAAAGCAAAAATGGACAGATATAGAGAAAGAAATAGACAAATATATAATCAGATTTTAAAATACAATAAAAATATTAAAAATTTGATGCATACAATTAGGAAATGTAATCCAAGATATATTTGTAAAAGAATGCATAATAAACCTTTACCACAATTAAACATAAACTGGAACAAAATAAAATTGAAACAATTTTCATAGGCTGAAAATCATGCAGAGTCTTTTCACAGTTAAATTATAAGAAAATAAAAAATCCACATATACTGGAAACTCTCTGTTTTAAAATAAATTAATAAATTTCTGAATAACCTATGATTCAATACAAATAAAAATTTGAAAATTATTTAAAATAAATTATAAGAATATCATATATTAAAACATGCACAAATTAAAACATTAAATCTGTACTTACAGGTAAATTTGTGGCCTTAAATGGACATAATAGATAGGAAAACAGGTTGAAATATTCCAAATTTTCATCTTAAAAAGTAATAAAATGCTATCAAATTAACTCAAATAAACTACACAAAATAAAATGAACTAAGACAGTAAACTAAAGAATTCTAAAACACATATATGGCAAAGTGTTAACGAAGACAAAGGCTGTTTTTGGAAAAGCTGGTAAAATTGAAAAATTGTAACATTTATCCAAGAGGAACAACAGTTTCAGGAGTGAATAAAGGGGGCATTGCTAAAGATTCTGAAAGCAAATTAGAAGAAGAAAATTCTGCAACTTGCTACAAGATGGATGAATTTTGATTACATCATGCGAAGTGAAATAAACCAGTTAGAGACGGGCAAATACTGCATGGTTTCCCTTCTATGATGTATCTTTCTTATAGAAGGAGAATGAGGAATGGTGATTTCCAGGAGCACAGTGGAGGAGGGAATGGAGTTGGTAAACAACAGGTATAGGATTTCAGCAATGCAGAATGCATAATTTCTAGAGATCTGCTGTGCATCATGCCTACAGTTAATAGCATTGTATGCTTACAAAATCTGTTCTGAATGTATAAATCATGTTGTGTTTTTAACCACAATAAGATAAAAATAAATAAGAAGGTATTTCTAAGAAAACTGCGCTGATGTATTTTAAAATTTAGATTAAGAGGACAAATTATTTTTAAAAATGTAACCAAAACAATTACAACATGATGGAAGAATAATCCTAAATATATGAAATCGGTCGAAGTATTTAAGTATAATTACTTCAAAGACAGAACTCTAAACACAAATGTCTTCAGCAGTGAATCCACCAAAATATTTATAAAAATAATCATTAGAATCCAGTTTTAGGGATATCCTTCCAGAAAATTAAAAATGCAGGACAATTTCCTACCTTGTAGTACAACAAATCTACCTTAAAGCGAAGGCCTGAAAATATTAAATACATGTATGTGTGTGCGCGCATGTATTTATACCTATATGACATGTGATATAATAAGTATGATGTATGATATTGTTTGTAACTCCTTATACAGCACAAATTTCCTTCTGCTTTCCAGTTTAGCTCCTTGCCTCTGCTTACTCAACAAAATAAGAGAAAATTACTGGATGGAGGATACTGTCACAGGATCCTTAGGGTATCACTTCACCAGCTGGAAACGCCTGTGGCCAGCAGCACTTCTGCTTAAGTTTTGTTCTTGCTCACTGCGCTTGTTCTGCCCACCTGGCTTGGCAGGCTGTGCCTGGCTCACACTACCCGCCCAGATCCCCCACCTGCCAAGAGTAAGCAAAGCGTGAAGAATGACGGGTGTGTGAGCGAGCAAGTGTGGGGTCCAGCCACTGCACACAGCCAGGTACACTGGCAGCTGCAGTGGGGTGGGCAGTTCCAGGCACTGGCACAGGCGCTGGCTCTGTGTAAGACTGTGGCTGGACCAGATGTACCACAAGCAGCATCTGCCGTGGGCACCAACATCCAATTGAGGGGATCATGGTAGCAGCCAAAAAATTGGAGACACCAGGAACCACAGAGCCCCAAAGAGGGTGTTACAGCATGTCACGGCCCTGGCTCAGGGTACCCCGGGATCTGGGCTCCCAGAAGGGCCGGAGGTCTTCTCTCCTCGTTGCCTGCAGCACAGCAAGTTGTGGGGAGGGAGGGTCATGTTTCAGGGAGGGGAGTTTCGGTCGTTTGTGCTACAGCTCTTTCAGTCCTTCTGCCCAGCTCTGGCCCATGGCTACTGGGCTGGCCAGCCCCACCACTGCTTTCTGTTGCATGGGGTGGCCACCTGGCCCCAGTGGAAGGCGAAAGGGCTATTGTGTTACAGCAGCTCTGGCTTGGGGAATTCCAAGGTCTGAGCCCCCAGAAGGGTTGCCAGTCTACACTCCCACAGTCTGGGAGTGTATCAGCGCCTGTGTAACTGCCCGCCGCTCAGCGAGCCGGCCAAAAACATGTTACAGCTCCTTTTGCTTTCACTGTTTGGTGGGTCCCAAGTTCTTGTCTCACATCCTGGAAGAATGAGGTTATGTGGACAACTGGAGAGTGAGCAAGGCAAAGAGGAGCTTTATTGAGTGACAGAACAGCTATCAGTGGAGAAGTGGGTAGCTCTTACCCACAGGCAGTTCATCCTGATGAGCGTAAAGGAGACCTGAGGTAGGTAGTTCCCACCCACAGGCAGGTAGTCCCTATCCGCAGGCAGATAGTACCAACAAGTGTCCAAGTCTGGCTGAGTCTGGGTTTTGAGGGCTCAGAATAGAGGAAGGACATGCCGATTGGTCCATGGCTGGGCCGGGACAAATCACCATCCCATTGTCTGAAAAGCATCAAGGAATTTCTCACTCCAGGTTGCAGACGCCACCCTGAAGTGTCAGCTAGGTCCCCACACTTCAGGCCATCCCTAGCTTGAAGGTGAAGCTTCACCAGGGACCTGTCCTTTCCTGCCTAAGGAACCTGTCAACCTCCTGCAGCCATCAGTATGATGTCCACAGCACCCAGGCTGTCCACACTGAGGGGCCCCTGCAAGCCCACATTGAGCTGCCCACAGAGCCCCTGGCTTCCCTCCCTGAGCTCGCTGGTGTACCTCATTTCAGATGCGGCTGAGCAGGTGGAGATTGGGGGTCTGGCATTTCAGCACCACCTCGAGCATGCACACACCCAGCCGGGTCGCGACAGCGCCTGGGCTTGGCTACAATGTTGCTTCACACCCAAGTGTGTGTTGGGAGCAGGGAGTGGCCAGGGAGTGGGAGCAGGCACTTTTGAGCCTGTCGAGGCAGGAGGTTTCCCAGGTCCCAAGAGCACAGGAATGCTTGAGCACTACTGGGAGGGTGCAGCTGTTCCCAGGAGCACGGGCTCCCACCCTGCCAACTCGGTAGGGCACGGGGCTCCTGCTGGGATCGCCTCTTCCCAAGCCACACCAGCTCCGCGGAGCACATAGCCCCCGCTGCACCTCTCCCACTGCAACTGGCGTCCTCGCAGTGGCCATTCCATACAGGGCGCCACTGCCATAAATACTGTGCATTCACTGGAGTTCCTTCAGAATCAAATATCAAATATGGCATCAGCTCATCCAATTATCAAAAGTTTGGCTAGTTCTTGTTGTTCTTTCTTGTTTTTTTGTTTTGTTTTGTTTTTGTTTTTGTTTTTCCTTTTTTAAATTTTTGTTGAGCTTGCTCTTTTGCTAGCCCAGTTACAAACAGTCCCTGGCAGAGGCTGGTGAGGGGCAGAGTGGATGGGGGAAGGGGAACCTTTCATGAAAGGGTCAATGGTTTGATTAGATAGGAGGAATACCTTTTGATGGTCTGTTGCACAGCACGGTGAGTACAATTGATAATAATGTATTAACTATTTCAAAACAGCCAAAAGAGATTTTACCAGTTTGCACCACAAAGAAATGATAAATTTTTGAGATAATGGATATGTTAATTAGCCTGACTTGATCATTTCTTTAATGTATACATGTATCAAAACACCACGTGGTACCCCGTAGATATATAAAATTATGTATTATTTGTCAAATGAAATAAAATAAAAATTAAAATAAATTATATCTATCTATCTTTAAAACATGAAAGCTTCCCCTGGCTTGCTTACCTAGGAAGTGTTAATCATCTGGAGTTTGAAGTTTGTTTTTCACAAATTTTCTTGTATCCACTATTCTTCACTAACTTGAAAGAAAAGTGTTTTACCTCATTTTCTCGCTTAGAGGTGGGAATTGAATAATGAGAACACTTGGACACAGGGTGGGGAACATCACACACCGGGGCGTGTTGTGGGGTGGGGCGAGGGAGGAGGAATAGCATTAGGAGATATACCTAATGTAAATGACGAGTTAATAGGTACAGCACACCAACATGGCACATGTATACATGTGTAACCTGCATGTTGTGCATATGTACCCTAGAACTAAAAGTATAATAAAATAAATAAATAAATAAATAAATAAATAAATACAAAAATGTATTGAAATGGAAAATCATTAAACCTTTTTAATTTCCAAAAAAAAAAGAAAAGAAAAGTGGTTTTTTTTTTGGTTAATTCAATGATTTCTTGTTATCCCACAGGAAATGAAAATCTTTTATATTCATCCATATACTAATCAAAGATGATCTCCCCAAATCCATTTTTTACATTCTGAAATTTACATTCCCTTAAGTTACTAAAATTAGGTAGTGGTAAAAAAACAAACAAACAAAAACAAACAAACAAAAAAAACCCCAAATATTCAATTGATTTTCTCCCTCAAAATTATTCATATGATAGTATTGCAATAAATCATGTTTTGTTGAATCTATACATTGGAAAGAACGCAAATAATATGTAAAAATATTCCTTGACCATGGTAAATTACAAATAATGTGAAAGACAGAGACAAGCTTTGGCAACACAGTGAGATCCTGTCTTTACCAAAAATTAAAAACTAAAAAAAAAATTACCAGGGCATGGTGACATGCATCTGTAGTTTCAGCTACTTTGGAGGATGATGTAAGAGGATTGCTCAAGCCCAGGAATTCAAGGCTGCAGTGAGGTATGATTGTCCCACTGCACTCCAACCAGGGCAACAGACAGAGAGCCTGTCTCAAGCAAAACAAAACAAAACGCAGTCATACCCAGACACACACACACACACAAATGAAAGAGCTTAAGTTGTGTGTGTGTTTTCCTACAACATGTTTGGAGGTGGCAGAGTTATTAAAAAAGAAAAATAAGTACCTTCAGAAGTATCAGAGCAGTTATTATTTTCTAGGCTGACTCTGCATTTGAAGTTATGGGTGTTCTTTTGGAAGAAAATGCAGGTATCAACTAAGAATAATAACAGTTTCTAAAGTAAAGAAAAACTGATCTATTAGAGTGTATAGTTGAGTCATAAATGCTTTCTGGTTATAATAATAGTGAAGGAAGTTTCAAAATGTGAACAGTATGCTGTCCTTGGCCCAAGGGCATCTGCCTCACTGTAGAGTGAAAATGGGATGTGGGAATTGAGCTTTTTGCCAGCTTTTCAGCCACTCTCTCAGGAGCCCCTTCTTTAGGAGCAATACAATTAATTTCCACCTGCAGAGAGAGGCCTTTAACCTGCTGTTTTAACCCAGGCAGCGGGAGATCTAGGATCTCACCCTTGTTCTTGCTAGTATGAAATCTGTAAAGCTGGAGGATCTACTTAATTATGTGTCTCTTTGTTGTCTTTTACCATAAAAAGCCAAAATGAAACTAGTCTTGCAATGCTCTTTCAAGGAGAAAAAGAAGCATATTTGATTGCTAGAGGTATTTAAACACTTAAAAATACATGATATTCGTGAGTAATATAAGTATTTCAGATGACTTTTATCACTCGCTGCCTCATACATTTTCTTCAGACATTTATCAGATGAATCATATGGGCCTGAAGGCATGACCTCTAAGGAAGCTGAGCACTTCAAAAACAGTGAGGTAAATCATGCTACCAGTAGAAATCATCCTCTGGGCAACGATGTCCATGTACATTTTGTTCCGAAGTCACAACTTCTATCATGGCTTACCAAACTTAAAAATCAGTGGTGTGGATTTAAAATTTCCTCAATATCATCAGGACAGAGCAGGGAAATTTGAGCTGATCATCTAAGATAATTCAGGAAGCTATTCTTACCTAACACTTTCCACATTATTTCCAAATCATTAGCTGTATGTAATAGCCATCTTATTAAAACCGGAACTGACAGTTACCAGCCATACAACTCCATCTGAAAAGTCATGTCTTTCTATATTCTAAAGCTGTACTTCTTGGATTTTCATTCACTATCTCATTCTTTAATTTTAGATTTCTTTCCTGGACATTTATGGCACTGAAGTCTCTTGTTTCCTTTTTTAAAGATTTAAATGTCTTTTGTGTACACATACACACACACATACACACACATGCACACACATACACTGCTTTTGTAAATATACGATAAGGAGGCAGGAGATATTTTTGTTTCAATAATAAGTGCTTTTTAAAATTATTAAACAGCTATTATGTACTAGGACTTCAAACATACTTTTAAATCTGAATTCTCATGATTAGAGATAATTAGTGCCTCATTATTTGAATAAGAAAGGAAAACCTGGAAAATTGATGTGTCTTACAAATTTGGAAAGCGATTACATGTCAGAGCCAGGATTACAGACAGGTCTTTCCATTTCTGCAACCCATTTAACTTAAACTTCACTGTAGTTCAGCCCATTTTGCTTCTCAGATTAATTTATCATCAGTGCCTGTGATGGCATCTGTTCAGTTTGAATACTTGGTAGGGTGTACATAGTAAATACTTTTAATGACTAATAAATATTTGTAGAGTGATGACTCTTTCATGTTGGGTGTTTTCGTGGATCCTGAAGGTAATTAAAAATTAACCCAACTAAAACCCAAATTGCAGATTCTCAGGTAAATGTGACATTTATACTATCACTTTTCTATGTTGAGTAAAAGTAGGAAGAACTCTTAAATCTAGGGATAGATATTGTGGAAAAAAGAGAACAAATTTGTTTATACAGACAACAATTTTAAAGATAATTCCCGAATGATTGCTTACCATCTGAATTCAAACCTTAAAGTGTTTCACTACTACTAAACAACATTTAAGATCACAGGAAAATGCATATCTATTGATTCTTTCCAGCAGGTTTCCCTGCATGATATGACTTGGATGATTAAAAACATCTTTCCACTGACAAAACAGATGAGAATTGTAGCAGATGGAAACTGTAGAGATATGCCAAAAAGGAAAGTCCAACAGGCTATGTTCAAGTACATTCAGAGTATATCTCAATATCTTGGTGCATTTCTGTGTTTTGTTCAAGACCCTCAATAAAGTCGATAACTGCGTTACTGACTTTATTGAGCTCAGAATTAACCACTGAGAATAGCACTGTTTATAAGAGAAAAAAATCATGTTAACAAAGATCAGTTTTATTTTGTTTAAAAAAATAAAGCAGAAAACAGTCAATAACTGAGGCAAGGACCAGAATGCACATGTACATTGAATTCCCTACCTCTAAGTACACCTGCATGAGGTTCTAATTATTTTGCCCCAGTGACATTGTGTGTATGTGGTAATCAGAGCCATTGAAAGGTAAATTAGATCAGTTAAATGTTTAATGGTTTTGAGCTACAATGACATAATATGTTTGATTTCAAAACAAACATGGATTAAATTATTGAATAAAATACTAAACACCCGTCAGGTACAGTGTTATTTCTCTCTAGGCAAAATCTGAAAGTATATTCACTAGTAATTCTTTTCTATAAATCAATTTCATACCAATAACACCAAATACAAATATGCTCTTCTAGTTGACTGTGTTCCTTTAGAAACATTAATAAACTTTATCAGTTCAAGGTTTGCATGGCGGTTAAGTGTACTCAATTGAATTTCTTAATTAGTTGATATCTTATTTATTATTTAATGTGATGTTTCTATTGTTTCAGTGTACAAAACTGTTATTATGACTATTGTTTTATTTTCCAAATAATATAATTAAGAAGAGAGTAAAAAACCCCATGCAGAAAAGACACAGTCCCTACATATCAGAAATTAATACTTACTTATGAAATCTGTGTTCCAAATTTAAGACAAATGAATAAAATTATTCATAAGAATATGTATATGCTTATAATTATGGCAAAATAAGACTCAAATTGAAAGCCTTCTCAAAAATAGTAAAGAGTATTTAATGGGGTTATTTTAATGAAAGGTAATTATAGTATTACTCAGCTTTGCTATAATAGAGAAAAATCCTACAATTATGGTGGCTTAAAATAAGTATTTAATTATCACTCATGCAGTATGTAGTTATGTGTTGGCTGCAACTTTCCTCTAGGCAATGGCTGGGCTTCAGGCTAAGATTGTTAGAGGCTGCAGCTTTGCTCCATTATTGAGTTGATTGACATATGCCTTTGTTCCAGAACACAGGATAAAGAAGCAGCACCTGGGCATTAGATAAACATTCTGCAGTAAAGCAGAAGAGTAAGAGCTGACATAAACTTATAATACCTACAGCCTCTGCTTGAACATTGTGTAATCACGTTTGCTGATATTGACCATAATCCATAACAGGGCCAGTCTGAAGTTAGTAGAACAGGAGTTTATATTTTATCTCCATGATGGTATGAACAACAAAGAATAATGTGTCATAGATATATTATGTATAAATTAAAATGTTTTATACATAAATAAAACATATCAAGTAACAAAATTTCTTTGCATGACAAGGTTTATAGAGGTTTATTAATAACAAATATTTTGCTAGTGATTTTCTCTTGTTATTCCCATTTTTGTATAAACAGATAATAAACTCAATTATTTTAAATGAAATGCTTAGAAAAAATAATTTTGATTTTTTTGGTTATTACTTTGTCAAACAACAGATATTCAGTTTTGTATAGCATTGGAATGATAGTTGATGTGGAGTCTAAATGTATGAATGAGTTAGACATGTTCCACACACTGGGCTGGAGGAATGAAAAAAGCCCTGGCTCTTCTTTACCTTTCTTTCAACATATCAGTCCCTATTCATAGTATTCCCAATGCTATGCTCCAACACTCTTAAATTATATAAATATTAATGATTTATGGATACATTTTTGTACGGAGAGATAAAAGCAAACACAAAAATTACTTATAAGACCAATCTTTGGATTTAACACTTATTTGTGTTTGGAAACGTTTAAGATGTAAATGTCTATTATATTCACAAATAGATACGCATGTAGAAAAATTTTCTTGTATGCTAAAACACTTCTTTTTGTTTAATTCATAAACAGTCATTTTGGAGTCACAATTCCCTTATTCCTGCTTCATGAAGTTTTATCTTTGTGAATTTCACTTCTTAGACAAAATCATTGCACTTTGTAGATATACTGTGATATGGTTGGGTTCTGTGTCTGCACCCAGATCTCACATAGAATTGTAATCCGCAGTGTTGGGGGAGGGATCTATTGGGAGGTGATTGGATCATGGGGGTGGATATCCTCCTTGCTCTTCTGGTGATACTGAGTGAGTTCTTACGAGGTCTAGTTGTTCAAAAATGTGTCGAACTTCCCCTTTCATCTTCTCTCTCCTGCTGGCCATGTGAATATGTGCTTGTTTCCCCTTTGCCTTCTGCTACCGTTGTAAGTTTCCTGTGACCTCCCCAGAAGCAGAAGCCTCTACTTCCCACAGAACCATGAGCCGATTAACCTCTTTTCTTTATAAATTATCCAGTCTCAAGTATGTTTTTATAGCAGTCCATAGTGAGAATGGACTAATACACACTGTGATTTCACCCATCAGCTCCCCTGACGGATATTTGAATTATTTCACTTCTATTGTGATTACAGGTATTGCTGCAGTGAATAGCTTTGTGCCCTTATTTGCACAATGGTTTTGGTATAAATTCTAAGAATTGGGGTTGCTATGTATGATGGTAAATTTTAAGATATTTCCAAATTTGCCTCTATTATGGTGACTTTTTTTTTTTTTTTTTGAGATGGAGTCTGGCTCTGTCCCGCCCCTCCCCCCCCGCCCCCTGCTGGAGTGCAGTGGCACAGCCTCCGCTCACTGCAAGCTCCGCCTCCCGGGTTCAGGCCATTCTCCTGCCTCAGCCTCCCGAATGGCTGGGACTACAGGCACCCGCCACCGTGCCTGGCTAATTTTTTGGTATTTTTTTTAGTAGAGACGAGGTTTCACCCTGTTAGCCAGGATGGTGTCGATCTCCTGACCTCGTGATCCGCACACCTCAGCCTCCCAAAGTGCTGGGATTACAGGCTTGAGCCACTGTGCCTGGTCTACTATGTTATGGTGACTTTTTTTTTTTTTTTTTTTTTTTTTTAGGTGGCGTCTCTCCCAGGCTGAAGTGCAGTGAGGCTCTCTCTGCCCACTGCAAGCTCCGCCTCCCGGGATCACGCCATTCTCCTGCCTCAGCCTCCGGAGAAGCTGGGACTACAGGCGCCCGCCACCTCACCCGGCTAACTTTTTTGTATTTTTAGTAGAGTCGGGATTTCACCGTGTTAGCCAGGATGGTCTGGATCTCCTGACCTCGTGATCCGCCCGCCTCGGCCTCCCAAAGTGCTAGGATTACAGGCGTGAGCCACTGCGCCCGGCCTATGGTGACTTTTCAAAATCATTATGAGCAGTGAAAGAACTTACTTCCTGAAGCCTCTCTGAAGAACATGTGGTCACATTTTTAGATTCTTATAAATCTAATAAGTGAAAAATAGTAATCTATATTTTTCACTTAAAATTTAGAAGCCAATTTGAGCAGATTTTCATGTATTTAAGAGCTATTTACATGTCTTTTTCTCTGATCTTTTAACATATATCACTAGCCCATTTTTACAGGGTTGTTGGTTTTTCACTTCTCCATAGCTCTTTATATATTAAGGATATTAATTTTTGTGGGATATGAATTTGGACATCCTTTGTTGTAAAATTTAAATCTGTGTTTTACCTGAGACATAACTTCCAGGACTGAAAGGTAGTTTAGCTATTTCAGCTAGATGCAGTTTGGAACTTATTTAGCAACAATTTGCCTCTGAGATTGTAAAGAAGATAACCATGTGTTGTTAGTTTCTTTGCCGCGGATCTCTTCCAATCCAATAATGAGTTTTTAGATAGTCTACGTTCCCTGGCAGCAGCTCTCAGGTCACACTCTACCTTCTACCCCCTCGCAAGGGCCCCACTCAAGCCTGGGTTGCTCCTTTCTCTCTGAGGATGGCAGCAGCAGTTCGAAGGTACCATAGCCATTCACTTTTTCCATGCACTGGCGAGTTTTTCTATCCCCTCATATGAACGATGTACCAATACTGTTAATTTATATTTTACTTTTGTTTAGAATTCTTCTGCAGATGTTTTTGATTTATTAGTGTGTTCTCTTATGATTTCTGGTCAATCACTGCTGTAAAGACGTGCCTGCTCCAAGATTATACACACATTCACCCATATTTTCTTTTAGTATATATAGAATATAATCTTAACATTAATTTTTTGACCTAGTTATAGTTTTTAATCAATGTGTTTTGATGTTTTTATTTATTATAAAATTTGTTCCTTTCATACCTTTCTCATGTTTTGAATAGTTCCAATATCACATTGTAGTCTTGTTGCACATCTTGTCTCTGCATTCATGCATTCCTGCATTGTTTTTGTTTTTGTTCTTATCATCTTTCTTAAATAATTTGTTAAAATTTTTAGTTCATGTTGGAATATTAGATTACACTTTTCATCAACTATGTGAAACAATGTTACTTTTCTCATCCACTTCCTTATCCCATCTTTACATATAGACATTTTGTTGCTTATTTTTGATAGTTATATTTGCATTCAGTACATTTTAGATTCCAGGGAAGCAGTGGTAGGAGTGATCCAGGGTGGTTTTCCAAGCTTCCCAGGTTACGGATTTCCTTTATGTTTCTGCAAAAGTCTTAAAACACAGCACATTTGTTTCTCAGAGATCTTTTGAAAGGGATCCTATGACATCAGTTGTAGCCTTTCTATATCTCATAACTTTTGCCTTACAAGATATGTCTTCGTTTATCATAATTCTATTTGCTAAAACTCCTCAAATATGCTACTTTTGGGAAATAACCTTCATCCCACCTTCCAATACTTCTCTCTCTGCTTTGCTAGAAATTTAACTCTCTTCAGTATTGCTTCTATTTCGATGATCATCTTTCAGTGAAATCCTCTCCTTCTGGGAGCAAATATGATAAAACCTTGCAATAACATGCACTGGTAATGTGAATTATAAAGAATATGATGAGTATTAGCTCCTTTCTCTGTGCAATTCTATTCTGCATTCAAAGCACAATAACATTTGCTCTCCTTTCAGGTGAGAAGGAAGGTAAACATGGAGGACATACAGAATATTGACATCGACAGTCAAAAAACGTGAGAGGTGAAGAGTATGTAGCCACAGTCCCAGTATTTTTCTTTGCTAGTTTTACTTTCTAATTTAGCTATATAGAATGGGTATCGACTAACTAGAAAGATTTGAGATAATTGACATTCTGGAATTTTTCCCATCAATATTTTAAACAGAATAGACACTTGACATTGCATAATTCTGAAAACCACCTGAACCAGATTGGATTCGTATTGCTTGGCCAGGCTTTGTAACACTCAACTAGCCACTGTGTATTCTGATCTCAGGCATGTTTTTAATCTCACAGTAATGAAACTCAACCTTATTTGTAATTTAATATTTTGCATTCCATTGGGTTGGGTGTTACTGTATCCTTAGTGATTTCTGTATCCTGGTCTCTAGGCTTCTTGCATAGTTCCTGTCCGTTTTGGTGACACATTCTCATGTGTCTACTCAAGGCTGATTCAGGTCTATGCTTTTAGTAACATATAAACACAATTTATTGCTTGTTTAGTTTTTTGTTTTTGTTTTCCTGATCCCAGTTTTCTCTAAAGTGCAGGTTTTTAATTTTTTGTTGCTTTATTTTTCTCCTTAATAAATTATATGATTACCCACATTTCCCTTCAGAATTGAAACTATGATCAGACATTTGCAAAAGACACTTTAAAATATAATTTCTTATCACTAAAATTAGAAAGCTCAAGTCCCATAAAATACAATTTCAGATTCACTAGTAGACTCTAACGACATTCCACAATAGAAGCAATTCACTGAAATAATTTTTATTCATTTTACACTCTTTCCAGAAAATGGTAATTTAAAAAATCTGTTTCTCCAAAGTTCACCACCAAAATAGATAATAAAAATTATATATACTCTGGTTTCAAGAAAGCATAAAGGAAACCATATCACATTTGACCTTGAGAATAATGAAGCTGAACATATATAAGCCATTTAGAACAAAATATTCAATATAGTTACATTCATGCCCTGTACAGAAAGTTATGAAGGTCTCTAATAAAGATACACTTTGGCAATGTTCGCAAATAATAGTATTTTGTCTTTGAAGAAAGATGTAATTATTTTATAAAGTGTTACATTGATCTCAAGCGCTTTTTCAATGCTAGACATGCTTGGATTGAAGAATAATATAAGATCAAATATTTTTTGTTCTGCTTTCACTCATGCTTGTTTCTTCTTAAATTAAACCTAATTTTAGTTGTCAGGGTCCTATCTATTACTGTCTCATCTACTGTGACCACTTCCATCTTGATATGCAGAGGTCATTGTATGGTGTTTGACTCTATTGATTCTAAAGTTATAAAACGCAACATCACATGGACTCTTTACAATCTGTGATAAAAAGGGAGTTTGGGACTTCTGATATGGGGCAGAGGGCAGATAAAGAAAAGAAAAAAGAGATGCAGCTTCTAGAAAATAAACTTTGATAGAAAGATAGCATTATTTCCCCAGCTTTGGAAAGCTATAAGTAAAAAGTAAAAATGTATATATTTACAGTATACAATGTGATGTTTTCATTTAATTATTTCATAATGAGAAATGATTTAATCAAGTTAATTAACATATCCATCATCTTACATACCTACCATTATTTTGTGTGTGTGGTGAGAATGATTAAGATCTAATCTCTTAGCAAATTTTAAGTGCTCATTGCATTATTATTAGCTATAGTCATCATGCTGTACAAGACCCCTCCAGACTAATTCATCTTGTTCAATTAAAACCTCATGCCCCATAACCAATAGAGATAGCACTTTTGAAAGCATACTGGGGGGAGGAATTGAACAAGACTAAAAAGTAACAAAGTGAAGGAAAAGTGAAAATAAAGTAAAATTAAAAGTGAAAATGTACTATGAAATTAATATTGAAAAAAAAGTACAAAACAAAAGCAAAAAACAAATAAACAATAACAAAAAAATGCACCACCAGGAAGCAAAAGAATGTGTCATTGACAGCCTCAAAGAAAACCTAGGTAAAATCATGTGAATTTAAACAGAAATCATATGTCATGCTTTCTGGCCACACAACCCCTTTTATACATACTTCCTGTTCTTGGGAATCTTCTTTTCTTATGAGACCTGGCTACCCTAGATATAAACCAGAAAACATGCTTGCCCGCTATGATTGCCTTTTGAATGTGTCAATTTGGGAAGGCTACACTCCCCAGTTATTCAATCAAATACTAATGTAGTTGGTACAATGAAGGTATTTTACAGATATGATTAGACTCCATAATATCTTAATTTTAAGTAAGAGAGAGTATACTAGATAATTTGTATAGTCCAATTCAATCCATTATAAAACCTTAAGAGCAGATCTTCATCTTATGAAAGAAAGAAAGAAAGAAAGAAAGAAAGAAAGAAAGAAAGAAAGAAAGAAAGAAAGAAAGAAAGAAAGAAAGAAAGAAAGAAAGAAAATTCTACCTGTGGACAGCAGTTAAAGCCTGTGTTCTAGAATTTCAACTTGTTCCTCCTGAGTGCTTGCGTCATAGATTTTGGACTTGTCCAGCCAGCCCTCACAATCATGTAAGCCAATTATTTGTAACAAATCTCTTAGTATATATCTCCTGCTTCTGCCCCCAGGTTGAACTCTAACTGATAACACATTTTCTTACCTAAAAGTCGGCTGCTGCTCTAACAAGTACCTTAAAAATGTGTAAGTGGCTTCAGTATAGGGCCATGCACAGAGGCTGAAAATGTTTTGAAGAGCATGGTAGAAAAAGTTTAGATGGTCTTTAACAGACTGCTAGTTGAAATATGGATCCTAATGACCCTGCTACCAAGCACTCAGAGGAAGTTAAAAGCATGGTAAAGGCAGCCTAAAGCACCATAGAGAATATCTAAATAATTAGAAACAGATTGCTAGTAGAAATATGGAGGATAAAGGTGCTACTGTTGAGAGCTTAGAAAGAAATGAGAAACATGTTACTGGAAGTTTAAGAAAAGGAGATCCCTATGATATAGCGGCAGAAATTTTAGCAGGATTGCGTCTTGCAGTTATATGGGAAGCAAAACTTGTAAGTATTGAAATTGAGTATTTAGTCGAGGAGATTCCCAAAGTGTTAAAGGTATGGACTGAACTATTCTTGCTATTTATAGTAAAAATGTAAACTAAAAGAAATAAATTGAGGAAACCATTGTAAACAAAAGTGAATCAGGACTAGGACTTGGAAGGTCCCAGCTTATTCAGACTGCAAAAATTGCTAAAACTACTCAATTTATTTTTTTGAAAGTGTACTGTAATGAAAAAAAATTACCGAGCATGTGGCTGCTAGTAGGGACTTGCTATTACCTAAGAAAGGTCAAAAGATCAGAGTATGCAGTCACGTCAAAAAATGTTTTTGAAAAGATTAAATATGTTACTCACAGATCACAGTCATCTAAATGGAATCAAAAATTAGAAGTGAGAGTATGTAGGAATGGCTTGTGAAGGAACCTCTCATCTAATAACATACATCCATGTATGCATCCCTCCATGTGTACACATATACTGTAATGCAACAAAACCTGGCATGACATGACAGGACCTACATGGGAGACTCCCAAAATTCCTTAGTATGTTACACCAACAGAGATGTGGCCAGCTTGCTTTAATGAGGACAATAGGAGTACAAAATAAAAACAACCTATTGTTTTACATGATAAGTATCCTCAAACTTATCATGCAAGAAACAGGCTGAATAAAATTACTCATCTGCAAACACATGCAATCATTAATGAAAAAGCATATTGTCTCAGAGAATAGATCTAAGAATCATAGGGGATTATTTCCAAACTTAGAAACTGGATGGAATTTTCTTAGTGCGATTTTGAAGTTGTTTTTGACTTGTGACTCCATTTTCCTTTTCTTTTATCTCATTTCGAAAAAGAATGTTTGTAACTGTTATTCTATGCTTATCCTACCATTTCATTTTGGTAGCAAGTAACTTGTTGCTTGAGTTTCACAGGTTCACAGATGAAAAAGAATTGTCTACAGTATGGTTTATACCGAGAGCCTCACTTATACTCAGGAAAGATTATGTAGTTTTTGACATTTGAGCAGATAAGATTTTGAACTTTGAGTTGATACTGTTACTGGTGGGTCTTTGTTCTTGGAGCTCCCAAGATGTGGCGGGCTGCTCTCAAGATGGCAGCAAGCCTTTTATTCTCTGACCTGGGGTTCTTGGCCTCATGGATTCCAAGGAATGGAACTTGCGGCCATGCTGTGAGTGTTAGAGCTCTATTAGAAGCCGTGGGTCATGGAAGAGAACTGTGGAACTCAGTGACTAGTGTTCAGCTTGATTAAGACGAATCCAGGCACTTAGCCAGGCAAGAACAATGGCGATCGGGAGCGGCAACGTGCGCCTCGCTGGATCAGAAGTGCAACAGACACCCTGCTGGATCCGGAGGGGTGGAAGTCTGCAGCCGGTCTGCCATGGTGGCGATCTGCAGTGGTGGACAGGTGAGCGAAAGCTCAGCTCCAGCTGGAATAAACACGGACCTGAAGAGTGTGCAGTTGCAAGATTTAATAGAGTGAAAACAGAGCTCCCATACAACTGGAGGGGACCCAAAGGGGGTTGCCACTGCCGGCTCGAAATGCCTGGGTTTATGTCCCGATCATTGTTCCTCCCAGGCTCACAGGCGATATATGATTTGACTATTTATTTACCTCCTGCTTTTAGCCTAATTGGTGTTTTAGTGAGCACTCTTTACCACCTGATTGGGCAGGTGTGAGTTGAGTTACAAGCCCCGGGTTTAAACGTGGGTGTGGTCACCTTCCCCAGCTAGGCTTAGGAATCCTTAGTTGGCCTAGGAAATCCAGCTGGTCCTGTCTCTCAATATTGCAATAGGTTGGGGCTTTTGCAGACATTGCAGTAGAGCTCATTTATTTGGTATGTGGGAAGAACATGGATTTTTGGGGGTCCAGTGTATTATGTGAATTATGGTAAGCAAAATAATAGCTGTTCAAAGATGTTTATGCCCTAATTCTTAAAACTTGTGAATATGTTGAATTATATAACAATGAGTAATTAAAATTGCACATGTAGTTTACATTGCTAATCAATTGACTTTAAAATAGGGATATTAACCTCAATTATCCAATTGGACCCATTATAATCACAAGGGTCCTTAAAACTAGGCAAGAGGATTGGAAAAAGGACTGGAGGAATGGCAATATAAGAACTTGGCCAAACTTGCTGGGCCATAAGCCAAGAGGGTCATGAGCCAAGAAATGTACATGGCTTCTAGAAACTAGAAAAGACAGGGACACAGATTCTCCCCTAGAATCTCAAGAAAGAAATGAAGCCCTAAAGATCCCTTGATTTTAGCCTAGTAAGACCCTTTTAGACTCCTCACATCCAGAATTGTAACATAATAAATTTGTGTTATTTTAAGCCACAAAGTTTGTGGTAAAATTTTCCAGCAGCTATAGGAAATTGGTATATATAGCCTTGCCTGGAGCTAGGGATCAGACATATGATGTTGGCTTCAGCAAGTGGATCAACTTCATTAACACCTCAATTTGAAGGCAAACAAGGTGAAGAGTCAAGTAATGTTCAGAGTCTATTTTCTGATAAGGTTGGAAGAGGAAACAGGCTTTGGCCTTCAGAAACAGAGGTAGCGAAGACTGTGGTGTCAAGCCCAGCCCCAGTAATGAGAGGCAGAGCCTCTATGCCCAGTTTCAGAACAGTGTGATCTCTTGCAGAACAGTCTTCTGATGAGGTTTGGGTATTTAGAGGCTGTTGAACCTCAAAGCCCCAAAGCTCAACTTACTATCTCCCCTAGATATTCTTTGACCTACCATATATCCTTTAATAATTTATTTGAAATAGCTGACGTGTGCTGTTTTTTCCAGTTAAGAATTCTGACTTATACACAATTTATCGAGACAGAAGTTTCATTGGATGTTTGAGAAAGAAACCATATTTTAGAATCAATGTGGAAATAAGTGCTACAGAATTAAAGAAACTGGGTAGAGAGCACTTTGTTTAATATCTGCGCCCTTCTGTTATTAACTCCTGAGACAAGGAGAATGCCAAAGCAGTGTTGCAGTGAATGAACTGGGACCTTTATTTCCTCGCTGGGCAAATGAAATGCTAATTATCTTGAGATTTTAAATTCAAGCAGCTTATTCTTTTATTCGTATGTGGGAACTCAGGCAAGTATAATCTCATGTAAGGAAATCCTCTATAGTGTATAAAATGAGGATACATATTTAATGTCACCTTTTACAAGAGAAGAAAATAAAAGGCTTTCTGTCTATGAAATTATAAAAAAATATTATTTTCTCCATAGGTGTTTTCATTTAATAATTCATTCATGTTTCCAGTATATTTACTGGGAATCTACTATATGCTTAACTATGAAGGAAAAGCCATGAGTAAAACATGGTTTCTGCCTTTTGAAAAGCCTAAATGTAAAAGAAAAGCCAGGTATAATGAAATCAGCATGGGTATAATAACATAAGGGTATAATACAGTATTCCAGGATCATCTAAAAATGTGTTGTTAAATATTCCACAGAGATGTGGAGAGTATTCAAAACAAAGGTGGTATTTGCCATTAGCCTTACTGGATAGAGAATAAGAGAGGAAGAAATCAGAACAAAATGTACTCCTGGCAGAGAAATTGACATGTAAAAAGCCCAAGAGATATAATGGGATATAATATATCCACGGATGATGAGTGGTCCAATATGGATGAAGTAAAGGGTATGTGTTTATGTGTATGCATATGATTTTGTGTGTGTATGTGGTGTGCGTGTGTATGTGTGTGTGTCAGCTTTTTTGGGGGCGGGGGGAACATTTATCTAAACATAACTGTTAGTATAAGATTTAAAAGATCAGAATTGTATTTGCTGGCAATGAGGAGAATACATTAAAGATGAGACAGAATGAAGGCAGAGTGAATAGCTAGATAATGCATTTAACTCTAGTTAGAAATGACGTTACTATTGCTAGGCTGCAGCATGGAAAGAGAGGTTTAAACTTACAGGACTTGAACAGTTAAATGGGAAAAGGTGCTGTGGGAATGAGCAGTGGTCCAGGCTTGCTGTGCATTTAACTGGTGGAACTTCTCATACCATTTTCATTAACACCTAAATGAAATAATTCAATATTGCATCCTATTTGACAGTAGTTAAGTCCAGTACTCCCTTGAAAAAGTCTGAGGATATTCAGTGATCATTTTCACATATTGTGTGTCATTTTTGACCTCTACTGATGATGTGAATTCCAGGATTCTCTGTAGTCACCATTGGCCACATTATTGTCCTACAATCCTTTCATGCTGACACAGCTCTCCTTGTTCCATTTCAACCAAAATTAGGACTTATTCGATCCCTTACTATTATAGCACAGTTAAAACAGAATAGATACTAATTTGAGGTTACTAAGAAACAACTAAAATTTTTTTGTATATAATAAGTAATCATTATTCAGAGCAATATTCTCAGTGTTCCTCAAATCCAGGAGCCATACATGCTTAGAGTGAATGCCAATTTTGAACAATTTCCAAATTAGACTATATCCTATTTCCAATTTCTAATCTTCCACTCATTCCTGTAACAGCAAACTGTGTCTTTGTGTCTCTTCAAAAAATTTTTTTAAATCCTTTAAAATTAGACATTCTTGGAGATAAATTTTCTAAAATTAAAGCACATATTTAATAAGATAATCATTCATATTCCATTCTGTATTTTTTGCATTTTACCACTTTTCAGTACTATGACAAGGATGATGAGTATTAACTGTATTTTCATCTGTGAGGAATATGCATGTTCACCAAACTTAATAGTGTTAGAACAAAAAAAGGATAAGACAAATATGGATTACTAAGTCAATTTTTGGAGACCCAGAAAATGTTTCGGAATGTTTTGAAACAGTCGTTTTGTTTCTCTTGATAAAGTCCAACCATTTGGAGACATTTAAATCAAGATTCAATAACCAGGGAAGGGAGGAAGGAAGTAATAATTAGGCAAATTCTAAAAATGGTAGGTTTGAGTTGTCTGACGGGCCACTACTTGAGATAACTAGTTGTAAGTTAAAAATATGTCAGGAGATAAATGAGGTCAAGTTATGTATTTGAGAATCATGGATTTATACATAGAATTTAAAGCTGTGAGGCCCAACAAACTCATCAGGTCAAAAACAGGTAGAGTACGAAATCTGAAAAGACAAGATTTGAACTTTAGAAAATTTGATGTCTTAAGAGGATAAGTTGAGAAAAACTAAAAAACTAAAGATATGGAAAATGAGCTTTCAGATGAATATGAGATAAAAAAAAGAAGAGTAAATTCCTAGTAGGATTTACTGTGTAAGAGTAAATTCTACATAGAGTTCACAGAAGCCCCAGCTGTTCTAGAAGATGGTCTCAAGGTTTGAGGAGTGATACAAATGCTCTGGAAAGTTGTAATAGAGTGAGGCCTATTATAGAGTAGAAGTGTAATTGTGGTTTACAATTACAGGCCACTGATGCTTTTAATCAGAATGTGGTGTGAAGTAGACAGTAATAAACAGATAAGTTGAAAGGAGAAAATGTAGATGACTCTTTAAGAAATACGACCGGAAAGGAAGGATTTAGAGTGATAACCCTATTAAGAGGTCCTTATGAAGGGGTGCTGATTACTTTGCGAACCATTTCCATAGCTGACATTTTTACCTGGAATTTATCTCTTCAAATTCCTCCATTTAATAAACCTGACTTGCTTTTTTTACTTGAGGATTTCAATAACTAAACAAAAATAAAAACATCAGCTGACAACAATTAAATGCATAATTTAAAATAAAATTCGTGAGTTAAAAATTGTGTGTGAGTGATTTAGTAAATAGGTACTACACCTATTACATACAAACCTCTATGTAAAGTTCTCCTACTGTTTTCTCTATTTTAAGGTAAAAGGTTCAGCAAGAATGTTTTATGGTGGGCAATTATTTTTACCTGGTTCTTACACTAATTGTAGAAAACTCTGACACTCTCTGTATGTATCCCACTCTTTAAGCTTCTGAAGTACAGGTGCATGTCAGTTATGGATTATAATTTTAAAATCAACTTTTAGTATGCTGAGGTTCAGAATAATGTGCCAAATGGAGAGAGGAAAAATTCAATGCACATGAAAAGAAAATAAATTTTTTAGAAAGGAGGCAAGTGGATGAACTAAAAGAGGTCAGCAATTAAAAAGTACTGTCTACTATATGAACAAATATAAGGGGTAGAAAGAGGGCTTGTCTAAGAATATATAAATTCTTCATTCATTTTCTAATTTTATATAACAGAAGGAAAAATAAAATAAAATAAAGCATTCCAGACCTTGTATTGTTGTTTCCTAGAAAATGAGTTACTGCCATCTCCTAATTCCTCCCAAATCCAGAAATGTATTCTGATTAATACCTTAGAGATTTCTTTCTTTGGTGACTAATACTAAGAAATTGGCACTGTGTGAGGCTATTAGTATTAGTCTTTTGTCTTAGTCTGTTCAGACTGCTATAAGAAAATATCATAGACTTGGTGACTTATAAACAGAAATTTATTTCTCACCATTCAGAAGCTGAGAAATCCAAGATTTAAGGTGGCAGCAGTTCCGTATCTGGTGAGAGCCTGTTTCCCGATTCATAGATGGCGTCTTATTACTGAGTCCATGCACAGTGGAAGGGACAAGGCAGTTCTCTGAGGTTTTGTTTTTTTTTTTTAATATGTAAGGGCACTAATCTCATTTATGAAGGTTCTGCCATCATGCATTAATTACCCACTAAACACAAAACAGGGGAAATAAAGAAGTAACAATTTTATGAAAAGCCAACATCTTTCTAATTTCTTTCCATTGCCTGTTTTAAGATACCATGTAAGGTCCATCTGTTACAGATAAAATGAATATATTATGAAAAATTTTGGCAGCCTCATAATTGCATTTCTATACATGCTTTAAATGCATCTTGGTTTGCAAACAAAAGGTATATATCATAAATTGCAAAGAAAAATGTATATGCCTCTTTCTGTGAAAGAAAATGAGATATGTCAATAAATCTTTACTAATGAAGAAAATATTTCCTTTCCTTGAGGTTCTTTTCTTATCAGACCAAACTTTGCTACCATGTGAAAACTATTTGAGAGTATTTATCAGTGCAAAAGCTCAAAGACGTTAATGTAGTTTTCAATATATCATTTTTTCTAGAACTTTCTATGGCTTCACTACCAAGCAAATTCATCTTCAAGAACAGCCTACCCATTCTCATTTGATGATTCTATGCATTTTCCCCTTTCTACAGCTCAGTTGTTTTTGTCTGATGTAAAACACAGATTTGATGCTTAAGTACAATTTTAATCAAGTCCTCATTTAAATAAAAATAAATCAATACTTTTTATGTTCTTGAGGATTCTTTAGAATTAAAAATGAGTAAGATTCTATTTTTATTCTGTATGTTTTAAAACTTCTTATTTTGTTTATTGCCCAAGGATTCTAATTTTCTGTCATTCAGAAAACACATCACAGAGTTTTACATAATAGCTATTTAACAAATATCTGTTGAATAGATTTTAAAAGAAGAGTTAATTCAGGAAAAGTGTAAAACAAACTCCTCAAAACTGTATCCTTTAAGACAGTTATAAAATATCAGTATTAATACAAATATATATTTACAATAGAAATTAATACAAACTTTCATACTCTGTCACTATTTTACTTATATAGCATGGATATATAGTGAATAAACAAGTAAGTAAACAGGAAAAATGAATCACCATTCTTTCTGGCAAATATAGATATAAAATTAGAATAAAACATAAATTATAATCAGAAGTATACAGAGAATGTTGTTGAAACAATCTCTGAGAAACTGAACACTCTAACTTATGGTAAATGTATTCCACCTTAGTTGTCATTAATTTTATAAAATTAAATCGGAAAAGGTAGTTTATATTTGATTTTTAGGTTCTATATTTATATCAATAATGAGGTAAATCCTTGTATTGATTTGTAGGGTGTTATAAAATGTAATGGAGACTACTAACAGTCACAATGTTTAGTATTTATTTCTGTGATGAAATACAATAAACATGTAAAAATTATGTTTTATTTTGGCATTCTATGGCCTAAAATATATCTATCAAAAATGTACAAAGGTCATCTAATCCAAAGTATTCCTTAGGGTACAATTATGTCTACCTTGACACATTATCACTTAGGAATATATATATATATATATATATATATATATAATATATATATATTATATTATATATATATATATAAAGGATATATATATATATATAAAGGATATATATATATAATATATATATATATATAAAGGAATATAATATATATATATATATATATATATTACACATATATATATGTATATATTTTTTGAGACCAAGTTTTGCTCTTGTTGCCCAGGCTGGAGTGCAATGGTGCGATCTCGGCTCACTGCAACCTTAGATTCAAACAATTCTACTGTCTCAGCCTCCCAAGTAGCTGGGATTACAGGCATGCACCACCACGCCCAGCTTCTTAGGAATATTTTGAGGCCGATAAGTTATGCTCACAGCTGTGGAAATATCTTATCTCTGACTGTTTTCATGGTGTGTGTGTGTATGCACTATGTGTAAAACTGTGTTTGTATATCTTATATATAAATTCTGTTTCCTATGAAATGGTTATTGCTCATTTTCTTTCAGGGAACTTCAGGCTTATTTTATAAATATCTTCTAAGCCAGCAATTACACATACATATACATAATTATATATTATATATATAATTATTTTACATATACCTACAATTATTTTAGAAGGCTACTTTCTTAAGCCAAATACATACATAACAATGCTTCCTTGGTTCATGAAGGGTTTAAAGAATGTATATTAATAATCTTATAAATAATGCAAATGAAATATTTATAATAGTTTATCTGGGAAAGCACAAAGAAAAGGAAACATAACTTACTCAATATAATAATAAAAAAGGAAGTAAACATGTGGACTTTGAAAAATTATCAAATTTACTATCTAGTAGATATATTTTCTAATTCATTAATATTATGTTTTTATATAAATTATTAGAATATATAATCACAAACATATATTATTATTATCTGGTCCTAAATAAACATTTTGTACACTGAAGAAACAGAATTAGACTGTAGTCTTCCAAGTTTCAAATCTGAAAACAAGAATAAAAAGGTAGCAGAACTGTTAATAGAAATAAATGTTATCATAATCCTGTAAATTCATCCAAAGTAAATTTTTAATAGCTAAATCCTTAAATAATCAAAATGGAAATAGAGAACTTGCTTATTTTAACGTGGGGAACTTTTTGTCAGAAACAGGTTACTGACAGAAGACTCCTCCCCTGGACGGCTTTTAGGAGAGGACAAACATCTGAGAGAATTTCCTTTTCCCCAGGCAAACAGGCAGGAGTCAGATGTCTTCTTACTGCTACTTCCAGAACTTGATTTTTGAGTCTCTTTTGTAAGAAAAGACAGGCTTTACTACGACAAGACAAAATCTGAAAGATATTTATGAACCACATACTTACACTCACATAGAAAATGGATGGATAGGCAGAAATTGAATGTATAAGAGGCCATGAAAGTAGAAATTTATATATACATCGAATTGTACATATAAATATGGATAATATTTTTAAAAGATGTATTGTTTTAACTTTGTAAATATGTTCAAATTAAACTGTACTGAAAGTTACTTAACACTTGATTAGCATACTCACAGAGTTGTTTTTTTTTAATTTTTCTACATGATAGAACATATGAAAGGTGTGTTTCAGTGGAGAAATATTATTCTGAGTCCACATAAGTTGTGCTATTACCAAAAGATGAATACCAAAAGATTGAATAATTCAGAAATTATTCAATTTTTTTGTGGAAAAATACATCTAAACGAGAAGGAATAAGCATAAGAGAAAATTTGATTCCCTGAAAAAGGTCATAAGCCTTGCAAGTAAGAAGAATGATGAATCAACTTAGTTTGTTCTTTTCCTAGTTCCTTGACATGTAATACCCAAACCATATTAAAGGCATTGTTAACTAGAGAGTTGAAAGATGAAGTTCCACTGAAAATATATTCAACTTAAAAAAGTAATCTATTACTGTTGTAGGTCATTGTAATAGTATGCAGACTGTATAATGCATATATATGTGCATACTTCACTAGTATAATGATATATGCAATTTTAATATGTAATTTTTCTGTAGCAATAGATTAAATCAATATTTGTCCTGTTTCTTCTAATCCTTTTCTATTGAAAAATAACAAGATTTGATGGAAATAAAAGCCAAATATAAATGTTTATTTAGACAACTGTGATGCTAATCTGTTGAAATATTAGAAAAGGATTATGAGTAGAATTAAAAAAACAAAAAATCCAGTGATATTGATATCAGTTATGATCTTGTTTCTCCAAAAGCAGCATACTCCACTGATGACTAAGGACATCTTTGTGTCATTGCATGCTCTACAAGTATAGCCGTATTGAGAATTTAATGTCAGTGTGAAAACAATTCACAGATCTGTTAGAAAAATACAATTATATCTAAACCTTTACAGAGGAGTTTATGAATGGTATTTATCTCAGCATCTATTTGCTATTATAAAGAAATATTTTTTTTACCATTCAAAAATGAGCAATGATTGCAATAACATTACTAAATTTATAATTGGTATTCAGAAAAAGACATGCAGAGAGTATTTGCTACAAGGTCAGTTGAGTCAAACAGAGAATGATATTACGGAAAAGTTAAATGTATTAAAGGATTGACATGTTTTAGTAATGAGGAATGGTTTTATTAATCACTCCATTACTGTAAGCAGAAAGTTCAATCAAATATTCTACATCAGTTGTTTGGGGATTTTGTAGAAAAGATGATCTTTTTTCCCCCTCATTTTATTTATGAGTTTAATTTTCAAAGTCATCTGGGAGAAAGAATAAAGAGCCTAATATCGGTTCTCTTATTTCTTAATAGGAAAATGGTTAATGCAAGATTATTTCTATTACCTTTGAACTCAAAATATCATAGTAATAAATTCCACTATAATTTTTTTAAATTTATTTATTATTATTATACTTTAAGTTGTAGGGTACATGTGCATAACGTGCAGGTTTGTTACATATGTATACTTGTGCCATGTTGGTGTGCTGCACCCATCAACTCATCATTTACATCAGGTATAACTCCCAGTGCAATCCCTCCCCCCTCCCCCCTCCCCATGATAGGCCCCTGTGTGTGATGTTCCCCTTCCTGAGTCCAAGTGATCTTATTGTTCAGTTCCCACCTATGAGTGAGAACATGCGGTGTTTGGTTTTCTGTTCTTGTGATAGTTTGCTAAGAATGATGGTTTCCAGCTGCATCCATGTCCCTACAAAATGCAAACTCATCCTTTTTGATGGCTGCATAGTATTCCATGGTGTATATGTGCCACATTTTCTTAATCCAATCTGTCACTGATGGACATTTGGGTTGATTCCAAGTCTTTGCTATTGTGAATAGTGCTGCAATAAACATACGTGTGCATGTGTCTTTATAGCAGCATAATTTATAATCCTTTGGGTATATACCCAGTAATGGGATGACTGGGTCATATGGTACATCTAGTTCTAGATCCTTGAGGAATCGCCATACTGTTTTCCATAATGGTTGAACTAGTTTACAATCCCACCAACAGTGTAAAAGTGTTCCTATTTCTCCACATCCTCTCCAGCACCTGTTGTTTCCTGACTTTTTAATGATCGCCATTCTAACTGGTGTGAGATGGTATCTCATTGTGGTTTTGATTTGCATTTCTCTGATGGCCAGTGATGATGAACATTTTTTCATGTGTCTGTTGGCTGTATGAATGTCTTCTTTTGAGAAATGTCTGTTCATATCCTTTGCCCACTTTTTGATGGGGTTGTTTCTTTTTTTCTTGTAAATTTGTTTGAGTTCTTTGTAGGTTCTCGGTATTAGCCCTTTGTCAGATGAGAAGATTGCAAAAATTTTCTCCCATTCTGTAGGTTGCCTGTTCACTCTGATGGTAGTTTCTTTTGCTGTGCAGAAGCTCTTTAGTTTAATGAGATCCCATTTGTCAATTTTGGCTTTTGCTGCCGTTGCTTTTGGTGTTTTAGACATGAAGTCTTTGCCCATGCCTATGTCCTGAATGGTACTACCTAGGTTTTCCTCTAGGATTTTTATGGTATTAGGTCTAACATTTAAGTCTCTAATCCATCTTGAATTAATTTTCGTATAAGGAGTAAGGAAAGGATCCAGTTTCAGCTTTCTACTTATGGCTAGCCAATTTTCCCAGCACCATTTATTAAATAGGGAATCCTTTCCCCATTTCTTGTTTCTCTCAGGTTTGTCAAAGATCAGATGGCTGTAGATGTGTGGTATTATTTCTGAGGACTCTGTTCTGTTCCATTGGTCTATATCTCTGTTTTGGTACCAGTACCATGCTGTTTTGGTTACTGTAGCCTTGTAGTATAGTTTGAAGTCAGGTAGCGTGATGCCTCCAGCTTTGTTCTTTTGACTTAGGATTGTCTTGGAGATGCGGGCTCTTTTTTGGTTCCATATGAACTTTAAAGTAATTTTTTCCAATTCTGTGAAGAAACTCATTGGTAGCTTGATGGGGATGGCATTGAATCTATAAATTACCTTGGGCAGTATGGCCATTTTCACAATATTGATTCTTCCTATCCATGAGCATGGTATGTTCTTCCATTTGTTTGTGTCCTCTTTTATTTCACTGAGCAGTGGTTTGTAGCTCTCCTTGAAGAGGTCCTTTACATCCCTTGTAAGTTGGATTCCTAGGTATTTTATTCTCTTTGAAGCAATTGTGAATGGAAGTTCATTCCTGATTTGGCTCTCTGTTTGTCTGTTACTGGTGTATAAGAATGCTTGTGATTTTTGCACATTAATTTTGTATCCTGAGACTTTGCTGAAGTTGCTTATCAGCTTAAGGAGATTTTGGGCTGAGACAATGGGGTTTTCTAAATATACAATCATGTCATCTGCAAACAGGGACAGTTTGACTTCTTCTTTTCCTAACTGAATACCCTTGATTTCTTTCTCTTGCCTAATTGCCCTAGCCAGAACTTCCAACACTATGTTGAATAGGAGTGGTGAGAGAGGGCATCCCTGTCTTGTGCCAGTTTTCAAAGGGAATTTTTCCAGTTTTTTGCCCATTCAGTATGATATTGGCTGTGGGTTTGTCATAAATAGCTCGTATTATTTTGAGGTACGTTCCATCAATACCGAATTTATTGAGCGTTTTTAGCATGAAGGGCTGTTGAATTTTGTCAAAAGCCTTTTCTGCATCTATTGAGATAATCATGTGGTTCTTGTCTTTGGTTCTGTTTATATGCTGGATTATGTTTATTGATTTGCGAATGTTGAACCAGCCTTGCATCCCAGGGATGAAGCCCACTTGATCATGGTGGATAAGCTTTTTGATGTGTTGCTGAATCCGGTTTGCCAGTATTTTATGGAGGATTTTTGCATCGATGTTCATCAGGGATATTGGTCTAAAATTCTCTTTTTTTGTTGTGTCTCTGCCAGGCTTTGGTATCAGGATGATGTTGGCCTCATAAAATGAGTTAGGGAGGATTCCCTCTTTTTCTATTGATTGGAATAGTTTCAGAAGGAATGGTACCAACTCCTCCTTGTACCTCTGGTAGAATTCAGCTGTGAATCCACCCGGTCCTGGACTTTTTTTGGTTGGTAGGCTATTAATTATTGCCTCAATTTCTGAGCCTGCTATTGGTCTATTCAGGGATTCAGCGTCTTCCTGGTTTAGTCTTGGGAGAGTGTAAGTGTCCAGGAAATTATCCATTTCTTCTAGATTTTCCAGTTTATTTGCGTACAGGTGTTTATAGTATTCTCTGATGGTAGTTTGTATTTCTGTGGGGTCGGTGGTGATATCCCCTTTATCATTTTTAATTGCATCGATTTGATTCTTCTCTCTTTTCTTCTTTATTAGTCTTGCTAGTGGTCTGTCAATTTTGTTGATCTTTTCAAAAAACCAACTCCTGGATTCATTGATTTTTTGGAGAGTTTTTTGTGTCTCTATCTCCTTCAGTTCTGCTCTGATCTTAGTTATTTCTAGCCTTCTGCTAGCTTTGGAATGTGTTTGCTCTTGCTTCTCTAGTTCTTTTAATTGTGATGTTAGACTGTCAATTTTAGATCTTTCCTGCTTTCTCTTGTGGGCATTTAGTGCTATAAATTTCCCTCTACACACTGCTTTAAATGTGTCCCAGAGATTCTGGTATGTTGTATCTTTGTTCTCATTGGTTTCAAAGAACATCTTTATTTCTGCCTTCATTTCGTTATGTACCCAGTAGTCATTCAGGAGCAGGTTGTTCAGTTTCCATGTAGTTGAGCAGTTTTGATTGAGTTTCTTAGTCCTGAGTTGTAGTTTGATTGCACTGTGGTCTGAGAGACAGTTTGTTATAATTTCTCTTCTTGTACATTTGCTGAGGAGTGCTTTACTTCCAATTATGTGGTCGATTTTGGAGTAAGTACGATGTGGTGCTGAGAAGAATGTATATTCTGTTGATTTGGGGTGGAGAGTTCTATAGATGTCTATTAGGTCTGCTTGCTGCAGACATGAGTTCAATTCCTGGATATCCTTGTTAACTTTCTGTCTCGTTGATCTGTCTAATGTTGACAGTGGAGTGTTGAAGTCTCCCATTATTATTGTATGGGAGTCTAAGTCTCTTTGTAAGTCTCTAAGGACTTGCTTTATGAATGTGGGTGCTCCTGTATTGGGTGCATATATATTTAGGATAGTTAGCTCTTCCTGTTGAATTGATCCCTTTACCATTATGTAATGGCCTTCTTTGTCTCTTTTGATCTTTGATGGTTTAAAGTCTGTTTTATCAGAGACTAGTATTGCAACCCCCGCTTTTTTTTGTTCTCCATTTGCTTGGTAAATCTTCCTCCATCCCTTTATTTTGAGCCTATGTATGTCTCTGCGTGTGAGATGGGTCTCCTGAATACAGCAGACTGATGGGTCTTGACTCTTTATCCAGTTTGCCAGTCTGTGTCTTTTAATTGGAGCATTTAGTCCATTTACATTTAAGGTTAAGATTGTTATGTGTGAACTTGATCCTGCCATTATGATATTAACTGGTTATTTTGCTTGTTAGTTGATGCAGTTTCTTCCTAGCCTCGATGGTCTTTACATTTTGGCATGTTTTTGCAATGGCTGGTACCGGTTGTTCCTTTCCATGTTGAGTGCTTCCTTCAGGGTCTCTTGTAAGGCAGGCCTAGTGGTGACAAAATCTCTAAGCATTTGCTTATCTGTAAAGGATTTTATTTCTCCTTCACTTATGAAACTTAGTTTGGCTGGATATGAAATTCTGGGTTTAAAATTCTTTTCTTTAAGAATGTTGAATAGTGGCCCCCACTCTCTTCTGGCTTGGAGAGTTTCTGCCGAGAGATCTGCTGTTAGTCTGATGGGCTTCCCTTTGTGGGTAACCCGACCTTTCTCTCTGGCTGCCCTTAAGATTTTTTCCTTCATTTCAACTTTGGTGAATCTGGCAATTATGTGTCTTGGAGCTGCTCTTCTCGAGGAGTATATTTGTGGCGTTCTCTGTATTTCCTGGATTTGAATGTTGGCCTGCCCTACTAGGTTGGGGAAATTCTCCTGGATGATATCCTGAAGAGTGTTTTCCAACTTGGTTCCATTTTCCCCCTCACTTTCAGGCACCCCAATCAGACGTAGATTTGGTCTTTTTACATAATCCCATACTTCTTGCAGGCTTTGTTCATTTCTTTTTCTTCTTTTTTCTTTTGGTTTCTCTTCTCGCTTCATTTCATTCATTCAATCCTCAATCGCAGATACTCTTTCTTCCAGTTGATAGAGTCGGTTACTGAAGCTTGTGCATTTGTCACGTATTTCTCGTGTCATGGTTTTCATCTCTTTCATTTCGTTTATGACCTTCTCTGCATTAATTACTCTAGCCATCAATTCTTCCACTTTTTTTTCAAGATTTTTAGTTTCTTTGCGCTGGGTACGTAATTCCTCCTTTAGCTCTGAGAAATTTGATGGACTGAAGCCTTCTTCTCTCATCTCGTCAAAGTCATTCTCCGTCCAGCTTTGATCCGTTGCTGGCGATGAGCTGCGCTCCTTTGCCAGGGGAGATGCGCTCTTATTTTTTGAATTTCCAGCTTTTCTGCCCTGCTTTTTCCCCATCTTTGTGGTTTTATCTGCCTCTGGTCTTTGATGATGGTGATGTACTGATGGGGTTTTGGTGTAGGTGTCCTTCCTGTTTGATAGTTTTCCTTCTAACAGTCAGGACCCTCAGCTGTAGGTCTGTTGGAGATTGCTTGAGGTCCACTCCAGACCCTGTTTGCCTGGGTATCAGCAGCAGAGGCTGCAGAAGATAGAATATTTCTGAACAGCGAGTGTACCTGTCTGATTCTTGCTTTGGAAGCTTCCTCTCAGGGGTGTACTCCACCCTGTGAGGTGTGGGGTGTCAGACTGCCCCTAGTGGGGGATGTCTCCCAGTTAGGCTACTCAGGGGTCAGGGACCCACTTGAGCAGGGAGTCTGTCCCTTCTCAGATCTCAACCTCCGTGTTGGGAGATCCACTGCTCTCTTCAAAGCTGTCAGACAGAGTCGTTTGTGTCTGCTGAGGTTTCGGCTGTGTTTGTTATTGCCCTGTCCCCAGAGGTGGAGTCTACAGAGACAGGCAGGTTTCCTTGAGCTGCTGTGAGCTCCACCCACTTCGAGCTTCCCAGCAGCTTTGTTTACCTACTTAAGCCTCAGCAATGGCGGGCGCCCCTCCCCCAGCCTCGCTGCTGCCTTGCCGGTAGATCACAGACTGCTGTGCTAGCAATGAGGGAGGCTCCGTGGGTGTGGGACCCTCCCGGCCAGGTGTGGGATATGATCTCCTGGTGTGCCTGTTTGCTTAAAGCGCAGTATTGGGGTGGGAGTTACCCGATTTTCCAGGTGTTGTGTGTCTCAGTTCCCCTGGCTAGGAAAAGGGATTCCCTTCCCCCTTGCGCTTCCCAGGTGAGGCAATGCCTCGCCCTGCTTCAGCTCTCGCTGGTCGGGCTGCAGCAGCTGACCAGCACCGATCCTCTGGCACTCCCCAGTGAGATGAACCCAGTACCTCAGTTGAAAATGCAGAAATCACTGGTCTTCTGTGTCGCTCGCCAATTCCACTATAATTTAAATATAAAGCAAAATTCTGCTTACAATCTCTAAAAAAAGGTATACAATTACTAGTGGTCAACTGATGAAATTACTGTGCCATAGCAACGATGTTCTCATTAGTTACACATACAATTTTCAGTTACCAAAATGTGGCTTATACTTTTTGGGAAAAGGGATTCCTATATTTATAAGCAAAGAGTAATTTTGAACAGGTATCAAACAGAGGAATTTGGGTAGATATATGCACCAAAATAAACAGATAATTTAATCATCATCCTTGACAGATCCTTGTTGAGATTTTGAAGTCACAAAAGTATATAATCTATGCAAAGCAAATGCTCATAGGTTAGACTAGGAGCTAGAGTATGTGATTAAGTAACATTCAGCCTATCTAACAGAGCAACCAAGTTTCAAAATGACTGTTATCCACAATTACTCCATTTGTGTAATGCCAACTAGATGACATAAATACATAATGAATGCATACTGAATATAACTATAAATAATATTTAAATTATGTATAATATGAATTCATTTCCTTATCTCATAATCTGTCCTATAAACTTTAAAAATAATTTCCATTCCAATATTTTTTCTTCAAATAAAATTCTTTAGAAAATGTATTTAGCTACTTTGGTCATCTCTTTGCTGTTAAATTGGATAGTGCTAGACACTATCTATAGAAAATAAAATTAAGTTTCTTACTGTTGCACTTGAGGGACAGCATAAACTAACCACAGTTCAAAAATCCAATTTTTTTGGTTCTTCTTCCTTCTCCTTCATTGAACCAAATGTTCTAAATAAATTCACTTACTTTATAGTTCACCAAAATATGCTTCCTTTTTCTGCCTTGCTGCACTTTGCTCATATTGTTTCTTCATAATTATGTGCTTATTTGTTATACTTAAGTATTCTAAACAAATTCTGTATGTTTTTCAAAAGCATGTCAATATGCCACCCCTTTCTGACCTTGCTTGATTTTCCTAGTGAAGCATATTTTTACCTGTTCTAAGCTATGTAGGGAAGAAAAGATTAGAAAGAGAGTGAGGGTGTCATTAGTTCAGCCCAACTGGTTTAGTAACAAGAAGCCTCAAAAGCTAGTATTTAATTCACTGAATTCACCAAAGTCCATGTTTTGACCTTATAGTTTCAGAAACACAAACTTGCAATCTCTCAGAATTAATTGGATTCAGGCATACTCTCCAAAACTAACAAAGCTCATGAAAATGAATTTAAAACCAGTGTTATGGTTTAATTTACTGTGTGAAATATGGTTGTTAGGTAGACAGTAATTTTCTGAATTTGTGCCTTCTAGCTCCCCATAGCCCATGACATGTAAGGCTAAATGTTCTGAAGGATGGCTGGTGAGCATGTAATCGAACTAAAGTAAGTTGTATTATTTGAATATCCAACAGTATCGGTTTCTAAAAGGCTGCTGCATTTATTATAACAAGAGAAATATGTGTAATATGAATTAAATACCCAAGCCAATCTGATCATTTAGTGTCCTCTAGTACTTGGATTGGCCCTTCAATGTTCCTTTCTGTGGCTTTCTATTTTTGTTTTCTTTGATGACTATTTTATTTTCTAATATATATATTATTTAATTAGTGTAGGTTTTAAACAGTTTTTCTAAGTCTCATTCACACCATCTGCATTTGAATTGTTTGAGTGGTTTGTTTAAATTGTGAATCGCTGGGTTGTTCTGCAAATTTACCAGAATCTTTGACTGTGGTGAGGCTTGGAAAGGCATGTAAATACATGTAAATATGAAAAGAAGGAGTTAAACTATCTCACTTACAATATGATTCTAAACTTAGAAAACCCTAACGTCTCCACCAAAAGTCTTCTAGAATTGACAAACAATTTTAGCAAGTATTCAGAATAAAAAAATTCAATGTACAAAAATCAGCAGCATTTCTATACACCAATAATGTTAAAGGTGAGAGCTAAGTCAAGAATGCAATCCCATTTACAATAGAAACACACACACACACACACACACACGATTCCTAGGATCACATCTAACTAAAGAGGTAAAAACTCTTTGCAAGGAGAACTACGAAACACTGCTGAAAGAAATTAGAGATGACACAAATAAATGGAAAAACAGTCCATACTCACAGATAGGAAGAATTAATATTGTTAAAATGGCCACACTGCCCAAAGCAACTTATAGATTAAATGCTATTTCTAGTAAACTACCAACTTTATTCTTCACAGAACTAGAAAAAAAAAATCCTAACATTTGTAAGAAACCTAAAAAGAGCCTGAATACCCAAAACAATCCTAAGGAAAAAACAAAAAAAGAAACACCAACAAACAAAACAATAGCAAAGCTGTACACTTCAAACTATAATATAAGACTACAATAACAAAAATGGTCATGGTAGTGCTAGTACAAAAACAGACACATAGATCAGATAGACTAGTGGAACAGAGTAGACAGCACAGAAATAAATCTGCACACCAACATACCACCTGCTGATCTTTGAGAAAGCCAGTGAAAGCAAGAGATAAGGAAAAGACTCCCTATTCTGAGATAACTGGCTAGCCACATGCAGAAGAATGAAATTGGCCCTTACATTTCACCATGTACAAAAATTAAGTCAACATGCATTAAAGATTTAAATGTGAGACCTCAAACTATAAAAATCCTAGAAGAAAACCTATTAAAAATTGTTCTTGACAAGAGCCTTGAAAAATAACTCTTGGGTAATGATATGATTTGGCTGCATTCCCACCCAAATCACATCTTGAATTATAGTTCTCATATTATCCCCACATGTCCTGGGAGGGACGCAGTGGGAGGAAATTGAATAATGGTGGTGTTTACCCTTATGCTGTTCTCATGATAGTGAGTGAGTTTTCACAAGATCTGATGATTTTATAGGGGCCTTTTCCCCTTTTTGCTGGGCACTTCTCCTTGCTGCCATCATATTAAGAAGGAAGTGTTTGCTTCCCCTTCCATCATTATTGTAAGTTTCCTGAGGCCTTTATAGCCATGCAGAACTGTGAGTAAATTAAACCACTTTCTTTTATAAATTTTCCCATACCAGATATGTCTTTATTAGTAGGGTGATAACAGACTAATACAGACAAGCCTCCAAAAACAATGGCAACAACAATGAAAATTGACAAGTGGGGACTAATTAAACTAAAGAACTTCTGTATAGCAAAAGAAACACAGTAAACAGACGCTCTACAGAATGAGAGAATATATTCACAAATTATGTATCTGACAAAGTTTTAATATCCAGAATTTATAAGGAACTTTAACAAACAAAAAATAGGTAACTCCATTAAAAATGGGCAAAGGACATGAACAGACACTTCTTAAAAGAAGATATACAAGTGGGCAACAGACATGAAAAATGCTCATCAACAATAATTATCAGTGAAATGCAAATCAAAATCAGAATGAGCTACCATTTCACACCAATCAGAATGACTATCATTAAAAAGTCAAAAAATCAGAGATGCTGGCAAGGTTGTGGACAACAGAGAATGCTTATATACTATTGGTTGAGTGTAAATTAGTTCAGCAACTGTGGAAAGCAGTTTGGAGTTTTCTCAAAGAGCTTAAAACAGATTTAACATTCAACTCAGCAATACCATTGCTGGGCATATACCCAGTGAAAAATAGATCATTATAACCATAATGATATTCACATGTGTATGTTCAGTGCCATGTTTTTCACATAGCAAAGACATGGAATCAACCAAGGTGTCCATCAGGGGTGAACTGGATAAACAAATGTGGTACATTTACACCATGAAATACTACACAACCACAAACGAGAACGAAATTATGCCATTTCCAGCAATATAAATGGAGCAAGAGACCACAGTCCTAAGAAAACACAGGATCGGAAAGCCAAATACTGTGTATTCTCACTTTTAAGTGGCAGATATATATTGGCACACCTGAATATAAACATGGAAACAGTAGAAACTATGGACTGAAAGGGAGGAGAGGAGTGGGGTGTGGATTGAAAAACAACTATTTGGTATTATTCTCACCACCTGGGTGCACTACACCTATGTAACAAATCTGTATTTGTACTCCCTGTATCTAAAGTAAAAGTCAAAACGTTAAAAAAATTATAAGGAAGAGAAAATACATTTAGAGTACTATGTTTACTGATACCATAAGTTTACATCATCTGTTCATGAGATGAATTGTCTATCTGAAATGGTGGATAGCCACAACTGTAGACATCAATCTATCGTACACATGATGCCATTCAACTTTTTCTTGTTAAAAAAAAAAAAAAAGATTATTGATATGTATCTCTCATGGTATTATGTGTGGCAATTAAGTCAAATAATTGGTGATTTTATTTTATATTGAATCTCATTTTACTCATTTAAAGTCTTAATTTTGTTGGAGTATATTTGTTCACAACTTCCTGAGTAATTTGGATTACTCAGTAATCAAGTAATGATCCAAATAAATCAATTTTTAAAACTTTATCTCAAAATAACTTTATTATATCTTTATATTTCATTATTTGAATTTGTCTAGAATTCAAGTATGTTTTGTTCTCGAATTGGAAGTTTTGATCCATTTTCTTCTAAATTCCAATGTTGTTATTTGAGTATCCAGTGTTACTTGAGATTTATGGGTTTTATATACATTTTTTTTTTCACCAGGAAATGTAAAGATGTTTATTTTGCCCGTGTTGTTATAAAATGCCATGATATTTTACTTTGCTACAAGTTTATTTATTTTTATTACATTTGTCTTTAAACAAGGGAGACATCCTTTCTAGGAAATTATCTTCTTCTATTACTTTGATAATTTTCTCTTCTCAGGATCCCAAGCTTTATCTTTCTTAACACCTTACGATTTGGCTACTAGACGTCTTCCAGTAACTTTTGGACACTCATTACCTTTTCTGCTACTGGCCCATGATCTCTATATTTGCTTTACATACATTCCAAAATCTATGTTCTCTGGCTGATATTATTCATAGTGTTTTCTTCTTATTGTATTGATCTAGTGTGTTCTCTCTTGTTGTCGATAGAATTAATTATATTTCATAGGAATTTTTTGCTTTTTGTGATTGTCTCTGTTTCTACTTTATTCTTTTAAAATTGTTTTGTTTTTGCCTTTTGTATGAATTTTCTTTTCCACAAATATCTGGTCAATTCTGACTCTTGAGTATTTTTATAAGGGAGGAAAAATAGGCTGTAAGTATGTAAAAAGAACTGTTTAACAGATAAGCTTGTGGTGATTTTATTTGAGAGCAACTCCCTTCTTCCATTGGGACACTTCTCTTCCTCTGTCCAGGAAAAGTCTGTGCAAAAGTAATAATATTATTATGACTGCTTAAGGTCAGTAATAATTTCAGCCTTGGGGATCTTTATCTACTATGTGACTAAATCAGGAAATTTGATCAGGGAAGGAAGTGAGGTGCAGGGAGATTGGCTTTTGTTTGGCAACACACTCTTGCACCAGACCAAGACTGCTTAATTTTGAATTGCTCCTTTTGTGAGATAAATCATCTTATTTCCAAAATCCAATGTGGAATTGGTATTTCAGTACTGGATGTTCAATATGTTCTTAAATGATAAGCCACCCTAACTAAAATAACTGTACCATTTGATTTATTATACACTCTTATCATTCCTGTGTTTTTAATATTGCATGTTTAGTATGTAAAATTGTATGTCTCTCTCTCTCTCTCTCTCTATATATATATATATATATGTTACTTGTTGTGTTTCTCTCACTACATGAAGTTGTAGAGGGAAAGAGTTTTGGCCCATTTATTTCACTACTGAACCATCACCTAGTGAAATAATGTTAGCAGAGTTAGATATCCAGTAAAAATGTGCTAAGTTATTTAATGGAAAAACATGTGATATATTGTTGGGTGGAAAAAGAAAGCTGCAGAATCAGAGGCAGGCAAGACTTAGCACATGAGCCAAACGTGTTTGGCCATCAATGTCACTATTCCCTTAGGAGAAGCATAAAGTTTTCCATTTATGATAAATGACTAGCCCTAAGACTTTATTGATTTTGATTATGTTCTTCTTCAGAGGCATACATATGTGGTCCAGTTTCTTGCCTCTAGGTGATAAGTCTCTAAATAAGAGGCAGGTGCATTTACTTTTCAATTTTTTCCAATTTTAATTTATTGTTTGAATTATGTAGGTATGTATATGCATTATTTTAAAGTGAATGAACATAAAATTCACAAAACGTTGTGTTTTTATATTTCCATGTTATCTTAGCTTTCTTAAAGAAATTATTCATTCAAACCTAAATATATTTGAATAATACTATCAGAAAAAAGATATGATCATCTAAGATACACCTCTGTGAAAAGATTGTAAGTATAAACTGTGTAGAGAAAATAATTAGAAACTTTTTGGATATTTTATTCTATTTGGAATATTTTGGCATTTATTTCTTAATATAGAAAATTACCCCAATAGAGCCAATTTAACATCTATCATTCATTATGTGTTTTGTCTAAAGTTTATAAAATAAAAGTATGTTATTTCAAATACTCAGAGCTTAAACATAAAGAGAAGGATTGTTGATTGATGTGTATGTAAATACAGGTTATTTTATTTGACCTATTTTTTTCTATTCAGCTACATTCTATTTAATAAGTTGTTCTATAAACTATATATTTCATCTTCTCCCAAATGATGTGTGATTGTGAATACTACTATATAGTGATATGGAATATGCCTTTTATTTTATTGTATTTTTAAAATACAGCATTACCGACCAAAAATCTGAACAAAATGCATCTTTAATGTACAATTACTGAATTAAATGTTGGATTAAAGAATATTAAAATCTGTTCAATAGTTAATTCAATGGTCCCCACTGAAACCATCAGCACTGGCTTAGCTTGAAAATAAATTAAATATTTCAGTATTTTTAATAATCATAATGTCACATGAAGGTCTGAATTTTTGAAGAGATACACATTAATAGCTTGAGTATCTTTTTATTGTAACCAAATGCTTTTAAATTTTAATAATACACTCTCATTAAATGTATCATTCAAGTTTCTCGTTGCTTAAGGATGATGTTAAAGTTCCTTTTGCCCTTCATTTACTATAACTTGGATCATGCTTTGTGAAAAGGGTTAATCTAATTTTAATTAAGTTTATTTAATTAAACTTCAACCCATTTTTAATAATTGAATATTTAATGGAAGTCACAGTCTGAGAGAACCAAATCATTTTTGCAACATGTAGTTCTTAATTGAAAATAATATAACATTCCTAAAATGAAATATTGTTAGAGCGATTACATCAAATGCTGCATGAAACACATTTAGATCAGATATCAAAGAAAGTTTTTACTTCTAAAAATCAAACGATGTGTTTCTTGAAAAAAAAATGATTTTATTAGAATAAGTTTTAATACTTTAAAATTTTATTTAGAAAGAAAGGGAGACAGGTGAGAAGAAAGTCAAATGACGTGAGCTATTTAAAGAAAATGAAATATTACTAACAATTCAATACAGATAACAGATACGTTACTGAGAATTTTAAATCAAAATTTGTTTTAATGTTTAATATGTGTAACAAGTGATGACTCAGTTCATCTTTTCAACAAACTTCTTTCAGCTCAGCTTGTTAATGTGCAGATATATCAAACCTTCCTTAAAATAAGTATTGATTTGTTTCGTCTTTATTCTTCTGTACGATAAAACCAAACAACAGTATATCAACAGCGATATAATTATTTTAGTATAGTCATTCTTCAAATCTGAGTAGATTTTATTTCAGCACATATAATTAGGTCTACTAATCTGAATTGGAACATCTATCTGATTAGTTGATGCAAATGCTCAGTAGGCAACATGATAAGACTTCTTTTCTAAATAGAAGGCATTTTGAGTTTCTTGAGGCATCGCTGTTTAACAAGAAGTGGATACATTTATAACAATTAGGTTAATTCTCTTCCCCTGAAAACAAACATATAGTTACAAAATTTATCTTGCCTTAAAAGAAATCTCCACTTTAATAATTCACCTGATCATCTGATAGATAAGAATGCTCTATTACAAAACAAATCATTAAATATGTTAGGATTATTTTGTAGAACTAGGATTCTATATTTCTAAAATATATAAGCATTATAGTTAATCTGGGTATTCTGTATGATTTTAGATCTTCTGTACGCATTTGGTATTAACTCTGGACTATTTCTGGATTATTCATTCTGATACTTTTTTATTATTTAAAATACAGTTCGCACATTTAAAAAAATTGGAAACCCTGTAATCCCAGCACTTTGGGAGGCCAAGACGGGCGGATCACGAGGTCAGGAGATGGAGACCATCCTGGCTAACACAGTGAAACACCGTCTCTACTTAAAAAAATACAAAAAACTAGCCAGGCGAGGTGGCGGGCGCCTGTAGTCCCAGCTACTCGGGAGGCTGAGGCAGGAGAATGGCGTGAACCCGGGAGGTGGAGCTTGCAGTGAGCCGAGATCCGGCCACTGCACTCCAGCCTGGGCCACAGAGCCAGACTCCGTCTCAAAAAAAAAATTGGAAACCTTCATAAATACTGTTAGTCAATATTAGTCAAATAAATAAATTTGTGTTTTCTTTAATAAAATCAGTTTAGAATATCATCAAAGAAAAGAATCATAATATTCATTGTTCAACTGATTTTTATAATGACGGGAAGACTACTAAAATTGAATTGGATACTTCAAATTAATGATAATTGTTGATAGGAACACAATAGAAATGTATATAACATATCTATCACATTTGGGAAGGGATTATTATTTTTAGAATAATCATTCTTTTTTAATATGATGACATGGTTACAATTTTAATTTTTTTCTATTTAAAAATAATGTGCAATACTTTCATAATATTGCTTTTAAAAATTATAATATATATCTATTCTAATTTTGGAATTTATAAAATAATTCACATGGTTAAACACGACATTTCTGAGAAGCATACTGTCATTTTAATACTGGTGATCTTTCTAAGACATAAAGGTTGTTGCTCTTAATTGAACTATTTTTAGTTACATGAGATTTCTTCATTATTAAATGAAATCTTTGTAATTTATGCATTAAAACGATATTTTGAGAGGTTAAGTGGCTTGTAAAGAATAAAAGGAACTAAATCAAATCAAGATGGAAGATAAAACTCAAGTACCGGATTCCCAGGCCATTGTTCCTCTCTTACATATTTTCTCTTTCAAAAAGATAGGATGCCAATCAATTAAAACCCAATTGCTTGCTAACATAGCAACTAGAATACTGTATTTTAAATATTGCATTTGAATTTTAAAATATTTGGGAAAGATAACTTGCATTGAGAAATACACTAGAACTTCAATCTACTATAATTTGGAGTCAATGCAATTGTTTTAAGTAAAATTTCAGAGGTCCTTCTTTTATTGATTTAACTAATTTTCTCTGAATGTGGTTGAAAGTTATATTGCCATATAAATGACAAAGGCTTACTAAAACTAATGAAAACCTTTTCCCCTGTTTGTAAAATGGAGCCTGAGAAATAAATGAGAAAATAAGACTGAACAGAACAACAGGACTTTCAATCTATGTTTCAGCCACTCTAAGCAGTACTACAAATATCCTTCCAGCAGAGATTACATTTGGAATCTCAATCAAATGCAAGCAAAAGGGATACCCACATTTTGAGAGATACATTTCACATACTAATGACAGAAATATGAAAAGTCATCAAAATAAGCGAAATCATCAAAATCCTTGATAAAAAGATCATTTTAGTTAATTTTTTATAAAATATGCAATATCCACCGAATAGGGGGTTTTCATTTTAATTGTCAAACAATAATTGTATATATTTATGTGGTACAATGTAATATTTTGATCCATGTATATACAGTGCGGAATGATCAAATCAAACTAATTAGCATATCTATTGCCTCACATACGTATGTCTTTGTAGTGAGAACATTTAAAATCTTTAGCAATTTTGAAATATATAATATATTATTACTCACTATCATCATGATGCTGTGCAATAGATCGCCAGAACATAGACAGATCTGGTCCCCTTTTTAATCCCTAGGCATTTTGCAGGCTGGGAATTGGACTTTTATTCGACTATTTATCCAGCCTTTCCTTATTATACATGATCATCTTTCAACTACACGTCTCTCACATAACACTCCAGCCCCACCATAGGCCGAGCAGGGAAGCATAGATGAAAAACAGTAAAAATGTTAGTAAAAGGCTACAAAGCTTTAAGAAATGATTACTCTGCCATATTAGAATTACTATTTATATGATTATTATTTATATGCCCTTGGGTTTGTTAAAATGATAAACTTTACCAAAGAAAATTATGGAACTATGTTTGGTTTGTCATTAAGCAGATTAATCATTATAACTTAGTTTAAAATATACATATTTTAGTCTTTTTTCATATTCCCTAATGATTGGAAAAAATGTAGGAAATAAAATACATTTTATTAATCATTTGGATTAAAGAACTATTCCCAAAGTTTTCAGTGTGATCCTTTCTTGATATTACAAATATTATTATTTGTCATGTTGTGATATAATATTTTTCCCTCATATACGATGTCCCAGTTCAAATAAACCTGGATGAAAAAGTAGCTTGCTGTGCCATCTGGCACAAAAATGGTAGCCAGTCAATCATTCAACCATCTGGGCCCAACACAGTCCTGACTGAGTTTTTGTACCTTGAACCAAAGGGGACCAGCTCAAATATTATAATTAACAGTGGGAAGAGAAGCTCGTGTTCCCATGTTGCTCCCTATTCTGGGCTATTGGCCATCAACCTAAAGCACTGGCTTCTTCTTCAGCTCAATTTACATTCAGAACTTCCAGCTATTCCCAGATAATAGAATTTAGTTTAAGAAAATTATATCTCTCGTATTTTCACTGTCTTGTTCAATTGTGACCTCCAAACCTGGCCGTGCTTGGTATTATTTTCTTTTAAGAGGAAAATCTGTAGATTTTGGCTGCCGCTGGGAAACACTTAATATAGTAAAGGTATTCTGGAGATGTAGCCGCACACGTTCCAGAACAGGTACTGGCTGGAAGGCAGTCAGGTCCATCCCTTCCATCTGTGCATAGTACAATTCTCCTATGGATTCAGTCTTCAACTTTCTTTTCAAATGTGGCTTTTCCAATTTTTAAATTGATGAGAATATTTACTGACCCATCCTCACACAAATTTAGTCATATTTATCTTGCATTTAGCTTCTTTAGGAAGAAAATTGATCCATTTACAATTTATTAATATAGAATTTTCTTGTGAATATTCCAGTGACCTTGAAATGGTAGAGGCTGAGACACTCTTACAGAATATTGAACCTACGTTATATATACAAATGTGAATTTTTATTGTAAATTTTATATTTATTTAAAAAAAATGAGAACTTCATAATATACTGGTATTTGATTTTAAATAACCTAATGGTGTCCAAATATCAGCAACAAATTGAAATTACTGATTTCCATGGAATTAGTCAAAGTTTTAAAGTTATTGTACCTAAGAAATGACATAATAATCTAATTAATAATTTGCCCTTAAACTTGCATTACTATATCACATTCATTATAAGATTCAATATTTATCAAGGCAATAGAAAGGAATATCTAAATACAAAAACATTTTATTTAAATTATAAGATGCTTAACTCATAGTTGTTATTAGCATAGATATTGGAGACATTCCGCCTGAGTTTAAATCTCAGGTCTGCTACTTACTAGTTCTGTGCCTCGAGCAATTATCATCTCCATGCTCAATTTCCTTTTCTTTAAAAATGATTTATAATTATATACACCCAAGGGTTTATTACAAGAATTAAAGAAATTGTATGGAAAGCCATCAGAACAGATGTTTATTAATACACAGCCAGGAAGTAGTAGACACTGTGCTCAAAGGTCTCTGTAGTGAAATGCTGCCAGTGTGTAGGAATGTCAGAGAATAGTGTAAAAGCAATGATGTACAAAAGTAAAACATTTCCCAAAGGAGTTACGATGTGTGTGAGCTGAAAGAGGGAAGAAGAGTTCAGCCAAACTGGAAATATACCTCTCAGAAATGCTGTGGGGCATGACTCGACCTCAAAAGAGAGGTAAGACTAGCATATTAGTCAAGGTTCTTCAGAGAAATAGAAACAATAGTCTCATAGGAGGTGTGTGTGTGTGTGTGTGTGTGTGTGTGTGGATAAGTGTGTGTGTGTGTCTTCTCTCTTTCTATACATATTTTCTCTCCCAATGGAGAGAGAGATCTACTGTAAGGAATCGGCTTGTGCAATTATGGAGGCAGAGAAGTCCCAAGATCTACAGTCAGTAAGCAGGAGAGCAGATGCTATACTTCCAGTGTCAGTCCTAGGGCCCGAGAAGCAGAAGGCTTACTGTGTAAATGACAATCTAAGTTAGCATCTGAAGCCAGAGGAAGACCAATATTTCAGCTTAAAGTCAGGCAGAAAGGTAATTTTTTTTTTTTCTTATTCAGTTTATATTGTATTCAGGCCTTCAGTGGATTGGAAGAGCCCACCCACATTAAGAGGAACAACCTGCTTTACCCAGTATCAATTCAAATGCTAATCTCATACAGAAACACCCACACAGACACACCCAGAAATAATGTTGGACAATTGTCCAAGCATCCCTTGGTCCAGTCAAGTTGGCACATACAATTAACCATCATAACCAGTATGTCTCTAAAATTTCTGTTGACACCAAGATGTAATAAAACAACTTTTTTAAAAGGTGACTTTTTCTGCGTTTATTTTAAATGAGTTTTTAAACTCTTTGCATTAGAGTATTTTCACAGGTAGAACTAATTTGATGCATTGTTCTATGTGCACATTCCAACCATATATTTTGAAATTTCAAGTTGTTCAGAATACATAGGCAATTTTCTACCTATTTTAAAATATTTTAGCATGACAGTAATAATTATGACTATTGTGTTTAGAAATAAATGTTAATGTGGTGGTTTACATTAAGAAAACTAGATATCGCTATATCTATTAAGAAGTACTCATAGTTTTTTATTATTACTTTAATATTGGCTGAAGTCAAACTCTTTTGACATATGCTAAATGTTCACTTTTCCTGATTTACATTTACCAGTGTAAAATAAAACTTAAATCCTCATTTTCATGTGGCTATTCAGCCTAAGCATTTTGATTTGAGACAAACACTGTTTAGTTTCTGGGTTATGTCACTCCAATAACTGCAGGGAAATGAACTTGAAGTCGTGCCAGTATCTTACTGATATAATTTTTAAAAGGCAACACTTTTGAGTAGTAGGCACATGGCCATGAAACTAAACCTAATTAAAGCCTTGTCAGTAAGAACGTGTCACGTCCTGATCTATGGAGTCAGAAAATACAAGATTTACAAACCTGAACTAAGTTAAGCAGATGTTAAATCCTGACTTAATATTGACCAAGATAGAGAAAAGTACTCATTTTTTTTATTATGTGAGAAGATCTATCTTATTAAGATAATATATTTTCTATTATATAGTTTTGTAAAAGTAAATGGTTATCCCGGCTGTCTTTTTTTGTAAATTAAAACTAAAAACTTGGGATACAGGTATAGACAATTTACCTATATGTAAAGAGGGAGGGGAAAAATAAAATAAAATTCTTACAATTAAAGGTATAAAAATCTATATATCCTGTGTATTTTAATATATGGAAATACAAATTATGTGTATTTTAATGTTTTAAAATTATGTGTATTTAAAAACTAACATAATAATTGGGCTTTAATTTTAAAACAGTTAAACTTCTTCATGTTATATATATGTATGTAAAAAAGCTACTACTATTACAAGATTCCTATGAGAAAGTGAAACACTTGTTAATTTAAGAAAATGTAGTACATAAACACCAGAGAATACTGTGCAGCCGTAAAAAGCAGTGAGATCATGTCCTTTGCAGCAACGTGGATGGACCTGGAGGCTATAATCCTAAGCAAACTAATGCAGGGACAGAAAAACAGATATTGCATGCTCTTACTTATAAGTGAGACCTACGCAATGGGTACACATAGATATAAAGATGGGAACAACAGACACTGGGGACTACAAAGTGGGGGAAGGAAGGGGACAAGGGTTGAGGAACCAACTATTGGGTACTATACCAACTATGTGGGTGATAGGATAAATTGTACCCCAAACTTCAGCATCATGCAATATACCCATGTAACAAACCTGAGAGTGTACCCCTTGAAGTCAAAGTGCAAGTTGTAATTATTAAATAAAAATCATGAGTAAAAATGTTATCTCCAAAATTTATTTGGTGCTTTATTGTTGTACAATGATAGTTACTATAGTGCGCCACTCTTCTGGGCATCATGAGTTATCATTACTAATATGATACTTTTGGAAACTCAGATTCATGATTAACGTAAGATTTACATATGTATATGAATTATGTGTGAATACATCAAATGGCATATTTTTCCTTTTTGTTTTTGGATCTAGGATGTAAAATATGAAGAGAACACTAGGAAGGTTCACACTACAATAGGAAACACTCAGCCATTGTGACAGGAGAATTGTCTGTCTGGGCCTCTAAATTTATAGCACCTGACCCAATGCCTAACACAACTGACATATTTATTGTACCCTTGTTACCTGAATGAATTCAGTATAGTCTTTAGCATTTTCTTTTAGAATATTGTCTGGGAATGAGAATAATAAATAATTCTTGGGATACAAGAGTATTATAATTATATTCGTATTTTTTCGAATCCTACTTGCAGACTAAAAGAAGAAATAATCTCTGAGAAGCCAAAGATGCTACGGTGGTCCTTGTCAACAATCAATATGGGAGTAAACTCTAAAGGTGGTTAAAATAATAGACAATGAGGAGTGGATGGATTATCTATTGACCAATCTGAGCTAGAGTAGAATATACAGTTTGGATATCTATCAAATTTTGGTCCTAGTAGTCCCTAAGACTTTTGCATTTTAAATTCACAATATAAAATTGTTAATTTTAAAATGTAATCCATTTACAAAATGAAAAATATAAGTTGTTTGCTAAAATATTAGGGCTTTTTAAGAAATGTATTTACAATTAATTTTATAATAAACTTGTGCAAACAACAAACTACTTGCAAATTATGATTAAATGAGAAATAAGCAATATATTATTTTTCCTAATTTTTCAACTTTAAGCATATATTTATTTAAATATATTTTTTAATTTTAAGATATATTTTACTGGAGATAATTGGTTAGATTTATAAATTAATTTTAAAAACTATTTTTGAGAAAATAATTCTTGTTTTTCTAAAAAAGCATATAATTTTAATAAAGCATATTTAAATTTTAATTGCTTTTGACTTTTTATGATTATTAGCTTAACATTGTACTACTGTAATTATTTTTGCCATGTCCTTTGCCTGCTTTTTCCATATAAATGATAATAGTTTCTACTATTTTGAGTGATTTGAAATTTTTGTCGTCAAGTTTATTATTCTTAGCTTTTATTCTTTTTTTTCTGTATTTATGCTTAGAAGTGTTGTTCTCTACTTAGAAACTGCAGACTTTTTAACTTCCCTCCTGTGCTTATATATTAGTGTTTTATATTAGTCTTTGTAATCTAAGTTTCTATAATAAGCTTAGAGTAATAGACTTGATTATTATATGTTCACTTTCCAAATATTTAGTCAATTTTACTATCACCTGCTAAATCATGCATCCATTTCTTGTTAATTTTTTCCTAAAATTATCAACCTTTAAAAAAGTATAATTTACCTATGAAAATGCATCTATCTGAGTGTAAAATTATCTGCATTTTGTCTGATGTACATGTGGTTGAGATCATTACCAGGATCAAGATACAGAACATTCTCATCACCTTTAAAGTTTCATGGGTAGTCCAGGCATGAAAGTAGTCTTCAGTAGACATGTGGTCTGCTTCTTGATGTCAGAATAATGCTTTAGGGGGTGGGAAGGGATGGTCACTCCATGTTTTTCTTCTTTTTACTGCTATCATTAGTTTATATATTTTTATTGAAGAGTAGTATTCTAATGTGTTTATTTACCAAATTCTGTATATCCACTAACTATTGATAAATATTTGACTATATTCAAGTTTTGATTATCAAAAATAAATATATTCTGAACATTAGTTTAAATGTCTTTGTGTAGATATATTTAATTTTTATTTAGTAACTGTTTAAGAGTGCAATAGATATGATTTATTATAGATGTTGTTTTCCATTTAAGAAATTGCCAAACTGGTTTTATGAAGTAGCTAGATCTTATTTTTCCTCCTTCAGTCTATGAGCGTTCTTGATTCTCCATCTCTTCTCAAACAGTTGGTATTACCAGAGTTTTTATTTAGCCATTTCAATGTGAGTATAATGTCATGTCTAGTGATCTAGAATATGTTTCCATGTACTCACGAACAGTTTCATATTATTTTGTATGGTATCTAGTCAAAATTATAGCCCTTTTTAAAATTGGGTTGTCCTACTGATTTAGAAAAGTTGTATGCAAAAAAGTGGACATAATCAGGAAAATAAAAATGAAAACCACAAAGCAATATCACTTCACACCCGATGAAATGGCTATTAGCAAAAAGATTGAAGATCACACGTGTTGGCAAGGATGTGGAGTAAAGGGAACCCTTGCACACTGTGGGTGGGAAAGTGAATTAGTATAGCTATTGTGAAAAACAGTACAGAAATTCCTCAAAACAATAAAAGTAAAAATACTATATTTTGGAATGTTTCATACTATACCGGGTATAGTGTCTACTACTGGGTATATTATCCAAATCCACTACTGGGTAAATATATCCAATGGAAAAGTATTCAGAGTGTCAAGGAGATATCTGCACTCCCATGTTGACTGCAGTATTATTCACAATAACCGAGATATGGAATCAACCTATGTTTCTACTGATGGATGAGTGGATAAAGAAAATATAGTATGTATACACAAAGGAATCATATTCAGCCACAAAAATAATGATGTTTTGTGGTTTGCAACATGGTTAAAGCTATAAGAAATTATGTTAGTAACATAAGTCAGGCACAAAAAGACAAATACCTCGTTATCTCACTTATATGTAGAATTATACAAAGTTGAACTCACGGACATGTAGAGAGTAGAATGGTGGTTATCAGGAGCTGGGCAGTAGTGATGGTGTGTGTATGTTCGAGAAATGTGGGTCAAAAGATACACAATTTCAGTTAGGAGAAACATGTTCAAGAGATCTAATTTACAATATGATGACACAGTTAATGATAATATATTATATTCTTTTTTAAAATTTTTTTATTTTTTAATTTTTGAGACGGAGTCTCGCTCTATCGCCCAGGCTGGAGTGCAGTGGCCGGATCTCGGCTCACTGCAAGCTCCGCCTCCCGGGTTCCCGCCATTCTCCTGCCTCAGCCTCCCAGCGGCTGGGGCTACGGGCGCCCGCCACCTCGCCCGGCTAGTTTTTTGTATTTTTAGTAGAGAACGGGGTTTCACCGTGTTAGCCAGGATGGTCTCGAGCTCCTGACCTCATGATCCGCCCGCCTCGGCCTCCCAAAGTGCTGGGATTACAGGCGTGAGCCACCGCGCCCGGCCAATATATTATATTCTTAAGAAATACTTACGGTAGGCTGGGTGAGGTGGCTCATGCCTGTACTCCCAGCACTCTGGGAGGCTGAGGTGGGTGGATCACTTGAGATCAGGAGTTTCCAGAGGAGCCTGGCCAACAGGGTGAAACCCTGTCTCTACTAAAAATCAAAAAAAAAAAAAAAAAAAAAAAAAAAAAAAAAAGTCCGGGCGTCGTGGACAGTGCCTACAACCCCAGCTATTTGGGAGGTAGAAGCAGGAGAATCGCTTGAACCTGGGAGGTAGAGGTTGCAGTGAGCCGAGATCACGCCACTGCACTCCAGTTTGGGTGACAGAGCAAAACTCCATCTCAAACAAAACAAAAACGAAAACAAAACAAAACAAAACAAAATACTTATGATAGATTTTTAAGTGTCCTCACAACAAAAATTACGATGTTGAGAGGTAATGTATATGTTAATTAGCTCAATATAGAAAATTTTCCATGTATATATTTCAAAACCTCATATCGTACCTGACAAATATGTACAATATTTGTCTTTTAAATAATACAACATTCAAAAAACCTGATATACTTCCTTTTGCAACAGATATATGTTAGAGATGGTTTCACCTGTCTTTCTACTGCCTTTTACATTCACATAAAAATATCTGAAAGTCATGACTGACTTTGGAACCAAGAAATGAATGAAAAATCCTTAATTGCCTTTAACAGATTTTTATTAGAAATCTGGACTCTGAGGATATTGCCAGTAAACATTGAATAGGAAATTAAGAATATGTTATTGAAAAATGGAAGAAGGGATCCCTTTGTTGTAGCAGAAGAAAATTTGCCAATATTATTTGTTTGGTAACATGGAAAAACATACATACTTAATAAACTGCGTTATCTAGTTAAGGAGATTCCTTAGCTAAGTTTTGAAAGTGTCATTAAATTTCTTCTTTCTGCTTGGAGTAAAATGTGAGTGGAAAGAGATCCATTGATGTAAGACTTAAAAAAAAAATGAATGTGAACTTGATGGTTTTGAAATTGTTGAGCCTCTCAAACAGTCAAGTGATAACAACATTAACAAATTGCCTCTGAGCAAAGCTGAAATCCAGAACATGGTCAAGAGAAAGAGCTCCGTGAAGCTAAGACAGTTATTCTATAACTCAACAATTTGGTTTATTTTTCAGAAACATCTAAGGTTTTACTTCCAAATAAAATTGCTACAAAAAGAGGCATTTGTAAAGAGTGAGGATGTGCCTCAAAGACACTCTTAATTTAGTATTAGGACAACTAGAAATCTTAAGGCTATTGTCTATCAGCCATCTCAGGAGCAGCATAAGGTAAAAGAAGGGCTTATCGCAAAGATGTTTGTGTGTGTCTTTTGTCTAATTGACTCAACTTCAGTAAGATTCATACGTGCCAGTGTTTGAGAGCATTATATCAGTTACTAGATTCTTGGTTTAGCATCAAAGTGACAGAGGCAATGTGAAATAAAGAGACTACTGAACTCTAGAAATTTTACTGGTAGAAATCAGCCTGAGAAAATGACTGAGCTCCTAACACATACTACATTTCAAAGAAAAGGGAGAATTATTCCTAAGGCAGAAAAAAGAGCTCAGAACCATGGAGAACCACGACTAGCCCTTGAGATCTCATCAAGATATTTATAACACCTGGCTGAAAAGATTACTATGGACCAATGACTCCTTTGTGCCTTCAGTTTTCCATTTTTTTGGAAAGAAATGCTTATATTGGTTGCCCTATGTCTGTTCTAACATTGTATTTTGGTTGTGAGGACGGGAAGATAATTTGCATTTTTGGTTTCATGATTTACAAATTAAGAGGAACTCTATCTGAGAAACTATGCATAGGAAACATATGCAGGCTGGTCGGGTGTGATGGCTCACACCTATAATCCCTGCACTTTGGGTGGCCGAGGAGCCTGGAGAACATGGTTAAACCCCCGTCTCTACTAAATATACAAAAATCAGCTGGGTGTGATGGAACATGCCTGTGGTCCCAGCTAGTTGGAAGGCTGAGGCAGGAGAATCTCTGGAACCTGGGAGGTGGAGGTTGCGGTGAGCTGAGATCGCACCACTGCCCTCCAGCCTGGGTGACAGAGCAAGACTCCATCGAAAGAAAGAAAGAGAGAAAGAGAGAAAGAGAGAAAGAGAGAAAGAGAGAAAGAGAGAAAGAGAGAGAGAGAGAGAGAGAGAGAGAGAGAAAGAGAGAAAGAGAGGAAGGGAGGAAGGGAGGAAGGGAGGAAGGGAGGAAGGGAGGAAGGGAGGAAGGGAGGAAGGGAGGAGGGGAGGAGGGGAGGAGGGAGGGAGGGAAGGAACAAAAGAAGGAACGAAGGAAGGAAGGAAGCAACAGAGGGGAGAAATACACGCAGGGAGACCCATTTAGATGCGAGGATCCTCACCTTTAAACTGATGGCGTAATTGGAAAAGATGGTTAGGACAACAGGAAAGGAAGAAGTGTATTTTTTTATGTGGGGATACATGAATCACGGCAGGCCAGAAGATAGACTGTGATAGGCAACCTCTGAAAGAGCTCCCAGTGATCACTGCCTGGTGTTACTCATGAATTTGTATAAAACTTTCCCCTCAGTTGCAGGCTGGACCTAGTGACTCATTTGTAATGAAAAGAATAGTGTAAAATAATAAAATGTCACTTCTGAGATTAGGCTACAAAAAAACTTTCTCTCTCTTTTTCTATCACTCCCTGTCTGTCTGTGTCTCTGAACCCTTTTGTGGGAGAAAGCTTCCATACTCTAGCTCTGTGTAAAAACCTGTATTTCAAGAAACTGATGTCTCTAGCTGGCAACCAAAAAGGACCTAAGACTTACCAAAAGCTGACAACTTAGAAGCATATTTTAATAATATTACCATGGAAACATCATTGTCGCTTTATCATTTTATTGACTTTTATTTTTATGGTTACTATTTTCTTCTTTGTATTCTTTTCATGTATGATTCCTTTGTTCTTTTTCTAATTTTCAAGGATACTGATTTGAGACTTTTCTTGTTCTAATATATGCATTTCAAACTAAAAATTTTCTTGTAAGCATTATTTTATCTTCTTCCCTCAAATGTTAAAAAAATGATTTATTTACCTTACATGAGAAGTTAAAATAAAATATGCTTTTTTTTTTTTGCTCAGCAAGTTCTACCTTGGTGAATAAACACTAGAAAAAATGGTCAGTCTAGAGTTATTGGGGTAGTGTGCCAGAAATGTCAGGAAGATCAATGTGGTTGAGAATGTTAAGATTCTACAAGTATTCACTGATTTTTGTCTATTTTCTTTATGAAATGATGAGATAGGGGTGCTATCACTTTTATCATGACTGTGGAATTCTGTTTCCCCAACTAAATCTAATTTGATTCCATGTATTTTGCAGCTGTGTTGTTAAAGAGATACTCATTTGTAATTTTTATCTCTCTCTCGGGAATTGAACATGTTCCCATTGTATATACTTCTTCTATTTCTCTGATACTTTTTCCCAAGATTATCTTATACTGTATTAATATTGGTATATTAAATTTTTTATGTTCAGTGCTTTATATCACATTAGCATTTACTTTCAACCTATTGGGGTCTTTATCTTTACAGTGCCTCCTTGTAAATAGCAGAGAGTTTGGTCATGCTTTATTTTTTATTTAAATAATTCTGCATGTTAACTAGAGCGTTAAATTCATTAACATAAAATGTCTATATAGTTGGATTTTAATTTTATCGTTTTTTATTGTGTTCTCTTTCTCTTGTCCTCTTTTGTCCCTTTTGTTGTTCATTTTCTTGCCTTCTTTTATTAATAACTACTTTGATGTTTTTAGAATTTGCTCTTAATTATGTTTTAGCTTTCATTACATTATGTTTTATTAGTTTTTTATTTTTATTTTTAGTGGTGTATGAAGGACTAGAATATGTATTATTGAATGTCTCAGTCTACTAGTAGTAAATATAACCATACAACAATATAGGCTGGCATGTTTGCTTGATGATGTCTTCCAACAAATCATTGGAGTCCTCTTTTATATTTTTCAATTATTTCTCTCTCTCTCTCTCTTTCCCTTAGTTCAGATGATATCTACAGCTATACATACCTTTATGTTCACTGATGCTTTCGTCTTTATCTCAAAGGAACTGTGTTTCAGATTTTTTATTTCAACATTTCCATTTTGGTCTGTTTTATGGTTTCTATTATTTCTCTGCTAAGACATATATTTACAGTTATTATGAGAATAATATGCTTTAGCTGATTGAGCATATTTATAATAGCTATTTTAGGTTCTTTTTTGAAAATTCCAGCAAGTGGGTTATTTCATGTTTAGACTCTGCTTATGGTCATTTTTCTTTAAAACGAGTCACATTTTCTCGTGTTTGCATGCCTTATTTTGTGCTTTATCCTGTACATTGTGAACACTATGAAATGAGATTTGCTCTCTTACTTTCCTCTAATGAGTATTGTTTCCTTTCTGTAAGTCAATGTACCTGGATAGACCCAAATATAAACTTTCTTTATAAAATAAATTTTATTGTGTATATTGAAGATATACAACATGATGTTATAAGATACATGTATATAGGAAGATGGTACTATAGCAGAACAAATTAACATATTCATCAGCTCACATAGTTACCCATTTCTCCTCACACCACCACCTGACTCCCTGCCCTGTGACAAGACAAGCTATAATGTACTAATCCAGCAAAAATTCTGAATATAATACACCATTATTAACATAGCCTTTATGTTGTACATTGGATCTTTTGACTTATTCATTCTACATATTTTCTACTTTGTATCATTTGACCTACATCTCCCTATTGCTTCACTTTCTTCCTGACCCTGCTAACCACTGTTTTATTCTTTATTTCAGGAGGACAAGATCTTAAATATCAGTTCTGTTCTTTTTCTTTTTCTCTCTCTTTCCTAAGCTATCCTGTTTGCACCCTGCTGCACACATACATTATTTAGACATAAGCCCAGGCCTTGCAGAGTTTATAAATAGTAATGCAGCTCACCTTCTTGGGTACTCATCCTTTTGGATTTTTCCCTCACTTCCCAGGAGCTATTGCCAGTGCAGGATCTGTCAGTGTCAGGTTGGAAAAATAGCACATTTTCTATTGGTCTTTGGTCACATTAACTCTACTGTGAACATTACCTCAAAGACAGGCACATCATTCCATATTTGTCAGTTCCAAATTTTGGCTGTCCTCCAAAATCAGTCTTTGTTCATTCCCCTGATCTTTCAAATAGGCAGCTGCTTTAGTATTTGGTCAAGAGTTATATTTGTTATCTATGGAAAGAGCCATCTTCATTAATTTTTTCCTCCCAACTCTTAGTATAAATACTAGTTTTAAAATTTATTGATTCTGCTTCTTAATGAAGAGTCTAATATGTATTATCTTAGCTTTCAAAGGTATACTCTTCAATTTATTCTTCTATTAATATTTATATAAACACTACACAGTTTAAATTGTGGAAAGCATAACACTGATTTAACATCTAGTAAGAGAATTTCCTTTGTCTTTCCCTTTTCTTCTCATTACCTGTAATGAGAAAGACTTCAGTTGCTCATCCAAATGTTCATTTGGACCTATCACTCAGTAACAAAGCCCTGAGCAATGGAATGGTGTGTGTGTGTTGGTGTGTGTGTGTGTGTGTGTGTGTATTCTTACTCAAAATTTTCAACCTCATCCTCCGAAAATACAGATTTAATAGCTGAGATTTACTACCTTGATTACATAATGAGGAACCATTCAGGAGAAAAGCCCTAAGATGATGAAAAATTGTAGAAGGATTCTCAACCTTTAATGAGCATGGAGCTAACAGGTGAACATTAGAGTGTCTATTTTTGGAGTTTTAAAAAAACTTTCATCAATATGTGTTTCTTTCATTTGATTAAAAATAATGTGTTTAATATGGTTAGAATCACAGTAAAACAATGATTTCTTGAGTTAATTTATTTTCAATATTTGTAATAACCAGATATGAGTCTCTACTAACTCGAATCTTCTTCCAAGTCTTGGAAACTGCTTTATTTTTTCCATATTGGCTCAGTATATTTTTTGTGGTATGTATTCCTGTAAGTATTGTATTTGCCATAAGTTTGTAGATTTTTTATTTTATGGAGGTAAATTTTCACCCATAGCATTGAAAACAAATGGAATCTTATCTCATATTATCCCCATTAAGACCTTCAGCTTATATCCTGTAATTCTCTATGAGGCTTTTGATCTAAATCCATGTAGTTTGAATATCTTATTTCATGTATCTACCATAGGTGTACCTGTGAGGAAGAAAATACTTTAAAAACATATTAAACCTTCCCCCCACTTAGGGCATGTAAGTGTGATAATACTTGTGTTTTTCATTGTAAATTATTTGTGGAGTACCATAGATTGTAATTAAAAGTAACCGTGCGCTAATTTTTTTACCTATGTCACCCACCAAACAATGAAAAATTTAAAATATGAACCATGTATAATGAACTTTTGTATTCAAAAGCACCTAGTCTATTACTGTTTAATTATTCCTACGTTCATACAACATACATGTAACAGTAAGGCAGCTTGGTATTAATATATCTCTTTAATATTTTCTCTTTCATTCATACTGGTTTATTTTAAGTGGTCACTCATTTATGTGTCCTTATCTATCTTTTAAAAACAGAGAGAATTGGCCAGGCACGGTGGCTCACACCTGTTATCCCAGCACTTTGGGAGGCCAAGGTGGGTGGATCATGAGGTCAGGAGATCGAGACCATCCTGGCTAACACGGTGAAACCCCATCTCTACTAAAAAAATACAAAAATATTACCCAGGCGTGGTGGTGGGTGCCTGTAGTCCCAGCTACTCAGGAGACTGAGGCAGGAAATGGCATGAACCTGGCAGGCGGAACTTGCAGTGAGCCTGGATCGCGCCACTGCACTCCAGCCTGGGTGACAGAGCGAGACTCCATCTTAAAACAAACAAACAAACAAACAAAAAACAGAAAGAAATTTACTTGGTCTGGTGAATACTGATGATAGTTCCCTTTTGACGATTTGAGTAGTTTCATGTTCATATTTTTTGCAGTTCCTTTTAAGTTTGGTCATATAAAATGCCTGGGTGTGACTGTTATATATTTGGCAACAGAGCAAATGAAGAAATACATAAATGTCAATTGAAAAAATAAATGTATTTCAGAGCTCTGATGCTGTATAATTTTATATGAAAAAAAGTCTGGATAATTAAAGGGAATTGTTGCATATGAAACAAAATTCTTCATTTTCTTATCATGTAATCTATTACTTACCCTTGACTTAAATTAGTGTCCTTATTTTCAATATGTATGTGTCATAGATTTGTGTGTTCTGTATCTCTACGAGATCTATAAACAGGTGGAATATATGCCAGAATTTTGCATTTACTTAAGTAACAATATCATTTTTAAAAAGTATGTCAGAAATGGATAAGTCTACAAAGTTTATTCTATAGAAAGATGTCTATGGTTACAAAGGAAAGGAAATGATTTAATATAAATCAATATATAAAACAGTCTCCAAAGAATTAAGCCAGCATAATTAATAATACAATACTATCAGTAGTTATAATATTTGTAATAACCAATACTATAATTGGTTGTAATTAGAATACAGTCTAATTTCTTAAATTTCAAATTTAAGAAAAATCAAATTAAAAATAATGTTTTTGTAGACCCCCACATTTTTATTTAATTTAGAACTTCAGGATAAATATGTATCTCTATAATAATATATAAATACATAACAAATGTATTATATATACAATATAGTAATATACAAACATATTTACAATTACATTTTTCAAGGTATCCCTTATAATGAAACTGTGAGATGGGCTAATTTTACGGATGTGTACAGCCAGTCATTTACATTTTTTAACATCTCAATCTTAAAAATATATAGCAAATTTGTTTTACATATTAGATAACTGCAATGAATAAAAAATGGTAATAGGAGATTAAAGAATAAAAGTAAGATAAAAATACAGTTAAGATTATATATTTATGATTTTGAATTTGGTTGAGGTACTCAGTTTATAATGGATGGGTTTCTACCATTATTAAATTTGATCTCAAAAAAATTTACTCACAAGGTGTGCCTAATATATTTTTAATTATTTGCAGATGAAGGAGTTGAAAGATTTTACAAAAATTTCAAGTTAAACTTTGCAACAGAGAAAACATTTACATCAATGCATCTGTGTGCACTCTTGACACTTGCAAACATCCCAAGATGACTTCAATACTGCATGAAATTTGCACACTGCTATAAGCAGTATAAAATAATGCCTAAAGGAATAGCTTATTAGCTGGTGAAATAGGTCAAGTCATTACTCATATTTAGTTAAATATGAATAGTTCAATGAAAAATAGTCCAATAATTTTATTCAAGATAAGGTGAACTTTTTACCCTTTAAACTTTTTTGTTAGAAACTATGACATATGCAACACACATTAGCCTAGGCCTACACAGGGTCAGAATCATCAAAATCACTATCTTCCATCACCACATCTTGTCTTGTTCCACTGGATGGTCTTCAGGGGAATAAAATGCACGGTGCTGGGAAGTCCAACATTAAGAAGCCAGCATCTTGCGAGGTGTTCTTACTATGTCACTATATGGTAGAACACTTTCTGAAGGTATTCTAGAAGCGTGTGTGTGTGGGGGGGGGTATAAAAGGAATAGTCTCTAAAGTAACAATAAAATGTATAGAATAGTAAATGCATAAACCAATATGCATTTACTATACCTCCTAAAGATATTCTATACATACATAAAGAATTATAATATAGTACATGCATAAACCAGTAACATAGTCATGCATCATATTTATTAATAATTACATACTGTACATAATTGCATGTGTATAATTTTGTATGACTGGCAGCACAGTATGTTGACACCCACATCACCACAAATACAAAATAATATGTATGCGATGACATTATGATGGCTATGATATCACTAGGTGATAAAAATCAGCTTCATTATAATCTTATAGAATCATCATCACATATGCAATTTGTCATTGATCAAAACGTCATTATGCAGTATATGACTGTAATTTTAAATATTAGACTGATTACAAGAAAAATGCTGTAGATATATGTGAAGTAGTATGTTTAGTGTACTTTGTGTTTGCTATAAGAGAATACTACAGACTGGGTAATTTACAATGCACAAAAATTTACTGGCTTACATTTTTTGGAGGCTGGGAAGTCCAATATCAAGGTACCAGCATCTGGCAAGGTCTTCTTTCTATGTCATTGTATGGTAGAATGTTGAAGGTCAACAAGAGAAAACCCGTGCCAGGAAAACTCGTTTTTAAAGATGTTAAAGTTACACGTGAGCAGAAGGCCCTCATGGCCTAGTAATCTCTTAAAGGTCCCACCTCCCAATACAATTACATTGGCAATGAAATTTCAACATAAGTTTTTTTGGGGGAAAAGCATTCAAACAATAGCAGAGAGGATAAGAACTTTAAACAGACAAATATGAATATAAGATGCTAAGGTTTTGAGTTTTTTTTCTTAACCATAAGTGATTTCAGAGCCAGTATCTAATATAACTGGTTTCTTTCTACTACTAAATTTATATATATACACACACAGACACACACAAACTACCCAAGATATATACATTTTCTAAGTATATATAAAACTTTTCATCAATGATTTTATTATAATCATACAATAAATTAAAAATCATTCTGCTTGTATGCTTAATATAAACAAATGTAAAGAAGGAGATAGGCATAGTTTTAGGCATATACATAATCAGTGACTTTCTAATACTGACGGTGCTTTGTTGAGAGAATAGGAAATTACACAGTACTAAAATTAAACCCATCAAATTCATCTCAAATTTCTTTCATAATCAGTTATTCAATTGAAAATATCACTCATTTCAGAATTTTCTACACCTTTTGTGTTACAGATTGTTCATGATTTGTGGTATCTCATAAGATTATGAACAACATGATGTCATGCCAAATGTGTAATTTTAAATATATTAAAAGAAGGAGAAATCAGAAAAAAAGGAATATTATATTTTTAATAGAAATTTTTAAAAACTGCTGATTCATTGCTACTTTATTTTAAAAGCCCATTATTTTATGTGACTTTCTATATGAGTTATCATCATTGAGAATTTTCAAAAATATTCCAAATTCTATTTTCCATTCCCCCCATGCATTGTATATTATTTTAGTGAGCTTAACACAGCTAACCTCTGATGTGGTGGCTATACATATGATCTTTAATTTTTCAAAAAGGTGAGAGATAATTTTTTAAATTATTAGAGTAATGAAACCAGATGACACACACACACAAATATTCCCTTTGTCTCCTTTAAAATTTAAGTTACTTGCTTGTTTTTGATTAAGGAATTAATCTTTTTTATTTACTTTTTAGTTTTTTGGAGAAAGGGTCTTGCTCTGTTGCCCAGACTGGAGTGCAGTGGTGCCATCTCACTTCACTGCAACTTTGGCCTCCTGAGCTCGAGAAATCCTCTCACCTTGGCCTCCCAAGTAGCTGGGACTACAGGTGCACTCTGCCATGCCCGGCTATTTTTATTTTTATTTATTTTCTATTTTATGTGGACACAGGGTCTCACTCTGTTGCTCAGGCTGGTCTCAAACTCCTGGGCTGAAGCCATCTGTCCACCTAAGCCTCCCAAACTGCTAGAATTACAGGCATAAGCCACCAGGCCTGGCTCAATTAATCTTTTTACACGAGATCTATGTGAGTTGTATTGATATATTTGATTAGATATCAAATCTTGCTGTTTGTGTTTTTAAGCTGGCAAAACAGAACAACTGAACAACAGAGTATCACTCTCTTGTTATTCAATAAATTGATTAACATGGAAAAACACATTGCTTAGTGAATGACTAAATATTTAAGAAACCATCATATGCAAGTAGCAAAAATTGTAGCAAACTTACCTAAACCTTTTTGCTTTGCTCACATGACAAGATGCTAGTAGATAATAGCTGATTTTAATCTAGAAGACCAGGAAGGGGATAATCAGAGGAATATGCCTCTGTGTGTAGCTTGGCTTTTCCCTTAAGGTCACAAAAGAACTGTGTGTCTACAAAAACCTTAAATGGTACATATTTATTCCATATTTAGCACAGAGAACGAAGTCTTAGAAAGAGTAGAAGTACTCTGGCATTCTGTGTTCTTTTCAGGAAGAGTTTTCTCAAGACCTCTTAACAGATATCTGCTTCACATTTTACTCACAAGCCTGCATCAAAGACAAATTCCTATTGCAGGCATTGGAATTCCTGAGACTAAAGTATTTCTTCTCAATACCTCAATAAAATTTCATCCCTCTTAGCATCAATAAAAGACAGCAACCATTCTGGGACTGGACATAGAGAGTGATGTCCTAATATAATGGGTATGATATACGTCTGTGTGCTCACAAATGCATTTATAGACAGAGCATTAGAAGCTTATGTATCTTCAGTGATGTTTGTGCTACTAGGTAAGCCTAGATGAGAAAGGCTGGATTCATTTAATAGAAGAAAAATGAGTGAAAATATTAATGAGCATTTTTATTAACATTCAAGAATACTGCCCACCAAATGGCAGACTTTGAACTCCTCTTACAGCTATGGCTGTTTCTTATAATTATAATTATTAACTTCCACAGTCATGTAGAGATAGCTATAGGAAAAAAATACAAGATGATAATATTTTAAAATCACAAATGATTATACCACTGTTTTTTTCATAACTATGTTAGATTTCTTTGCTAAATTTGGCTATATAACTAAGCTGTTAACCAATTTTATTTACAAAGTAAATAAATTTCACTAGTACCTACTCCTTTTAATATATTATCTAACCTTATTTTACACTGTTAATTGACATTCTCTCAATATCTAATCACACATTCAGATTTTAGGCTCATCTTTTGACTCAGGTCATAGGTCATTTTTTGAGATGGAGTCTCACTCTCTTGCCCTGGCTGGAGTGCAATTGCATGATCTCAGCTCACTGCAGCCTCCACCTCCCAGGTTCAAGCAATTCTGTCTCAGTTTCCCGAGCAACTGGGATTACAAGCATGCGCCATGCCACCTGGGTAATGTTTGTAGTTTTAGTAGAGACGGGGTTTCGTCATGTTGGCCAGGCTGGTCTCAAACTTCTGGCCTCAAGTGATCTGCCCGCCTTGGCCTCCCTAAGTGCTGGAATTACAGGCGTGAGCCACCTCGCCCGGACAATGGGTCTTTCCTCAGAGAGATTTGGCCTTGCATAAGCGGGAATTTATTTTCTTTATAGTCAAAATTCTGTTTCTTTTACACTGAGCCAGCTTCACTTTCTAATGCCAAGTGTGTCTGTTTAGGAAAAGGCACTGTCATCTTAATGAAAGAGTAAGAATAGAGTAAGAAAAAAAATATGAAGATCAATACTGAGAAAGTCAAAATCCTCCAAAATAATAAAATCAAACAAAGAAACAAAACCATCTTAGCTTCAAAAGTGTAAATATTCTACTAATGATAAAACAAAAACAAATATGTTCTAGTATTTAAAATGCTTACATCTACTAACACAATATCAAAATTCTTAGTCTTGTTTTAAAAAATAATTGAAGAAAATAGCAGAAAAATGAAAAGGCATATTACTTTTCACATGGCAGATCTACTGCATTTTTGTTTCAGTCTGTTCCAATTCACCCAGGCAACATTGCTTTCAATTATATGCTAAATTGTGATTACTTTTTGTTCCTTAAGTTATCAACAGAAAGCAAGAATCACGTTCTAACAGAATTCAGTCAGAAAAGAGACTGGCATGAATGTATGGCTGGTGTGAGAATAAGAGAATGAAAAAAAGAGCGAAGAAAAAAATAACATAAATCTGTCATCTAATCCTTTGATAATTGAATTTCAAAGATCTTTATTATGATATATATGACACGTAATCTAATGCCATTCATCTCAGAAACTGATATTCAATAAACAAGTGGAAGACTTTGAATAGCATGCATCATTTATAAAAATGACCCTGCCCCTCATAGGCCAAAATGCTGAGTTTCAAGATTCTGAAAATTTCTCTACTATGTCCAATTCTAAAGCAAATCAAGTTTAATTGTTCTAGAATCTTTCCCCCTGTTCCTCATTGGAATATTGAAAAAAGTTAGTGGGAAAAAATAAGTACAATTGGGTCAAGAAAAACAAGTTTCTTTATAATGATGGGTAGAATCTAAATTAAGCATATCCTCTCATGGATATCATTAGATTCACCAATTTGGTGGAAGAAACAGGCATTTAAGGCATTTTATAGAACCTAAGAAGTGAGAGCAAAGCTCAGTTACTCTCAAGAAGGATACTCACCTACTGAGTTTTGCTATCTGCCCCACTAAGAATATCAACAAAAATATTATGTCTAAAAGATAAACCATATCAAAGAATAGCTCTAAAGGGAATCTAACTGATTTAGAAAAGTTGGGGATTTGACAAACTTTCCCATAATATCAAAGCAAATTTGAGGTCTGCAAAAAGCTTTGTACACATAGTAATATTAAAAACAAATAATGTGTTAACTTTATGCAAATGTATTATGAGAAAAAAGGTGGTAATTAAGGGAGAGAAAAGAGGAAGAAAGAGAATTATCCAGTTTTGGATTCCAAGAACACAATAAAAAAATCAGAAAATTCATATAAATTTTTAAAATTATAGGAAAGTTGGTAACAATGTATAATCAAAAATATAAGGTCAAAATTGAGAAATGAAACAAAAGTATGAGGTAAAAGGAGATATTCACATAAAGTGACATATACTTATGCACAAAGATTCCTGATAGGATTAATAACATGTAAGTTTACAATATAAAAATCAAAATGAATTTGTCAGTAATTGGAAAGAAAGGTTGATGAGTTAATACCCTTGTCTTTCACAGTAGGGAGGCAAATGAAAGTCTATAGTTGTAACATGATTTAAAATAATCTCAATGCCTCTTATGCTATGTAGTCACTCTATTAGTCTTAGAAGAATCTTTAAATGTCTTCATTCGCTACAATATTTTGGAATTTTTTAAAAAAACTATCTTTAAAAGTTTATTTGACATGTCTTTCTTAACTAAATATACAAAATATTTTAGATAAAAAAGTGTAAATATTTTACATAGAAAATTAAGCAAATGCATATAATTGATAGAGAAATATGATGTGCTTATCACATCTATTTTCACTATTCTCCCTCGCCTGTCATTTAGAAGGTATTTATGATTTTATTTATAAAAATACAAAAATACAGACTTCTTGTTATGACTTTATTTTGTCACTAACTGAATGAGTAGCTTGAATACTAAAGATATCTCCTGTAACTACATGTAATACAATAAGTTAAACCATCTGTGTCCCTATTGTATTTTCCAAAGAGAAGCATAATTACTATTTTACTTTAATTTTATTGTATTTTCTGTGATATGCTATTAAATCTATTGGCTACTTAGCATTTTGACATACTGGTGTATTAGTCAGGTTTCACTAGAAGGACAGAAATAATAGGATCTATCTATCTATCTATATATCTTATTTTACTAATCATGAAAGCTGTTATATACTAAGCACTGAGAGTACAAACATGAATAAAATAAGATTAGTAATGTATTCACTTGTTTGATCATAATATTTCATACATATATATGAAGGGGAGTTTATTAAGGGATATTGACTCACACAATCACAAGGTGAGGTCTCACAAAAGACCATCTGCAAGCTGAGGATCAAGGAAACAAGTCCAAGTCCCAAAGCTGAAGAACTTGGAGTCTGATGTTCAAGGGCAGAAAGCATCCAACACTGGAGTAAGATGTAGGCCAGAAGACTAAACCAGTTTAGTCTTTTCATGTTCTTCTGCCTGGTTTTATTACGGCTGCACTGGCAGCTGATTAGATTGTGCCCACCCAGATTGAGGGTGGGTCTGCCCTTCCCAATCCACTGACTCAAATATTAATCTCCTTTGGCAATACCCTCACAGATGCACCCAGGAACAGTACTTCACATCCATCAATCCAATCAAGTTGACACTCAGTATTAACCAACAACTGTTCAATTTTTTAAAGTATTTCATATATTCATATGCTTAGACCTTGTAAGTATAAGATTTAGAACATGTAATTTTTTAGTTTATCAAGAAATACTTGCAAGCTATTATATATTATAATATTATATATTAAGCACTGAGAATACAAAGATGAGTAAGCATAACTCACGGACCTTAAGCTGGAAAAGTCTAACCCATGACTTTGGCAATATAGTGTGATAGCTAAGAATACAGGCAGTATGGCCTTCAGAAAGAAGATGTAGTGGTTAATTTGCTGAATATGCTTAAAGACATCTTGGCTTATAGGTAGGTTTATTTTGCTCTGTAACTGGAAAGGGAGAAAAAAAAAAAAAAAAAAGAAAGTCCAGATAGTAGATATGGAAAGCTTGATTCACACAGCTACATCATGGAAATGCATGCAGTTAAGAATTACTAGAAGTGAATGCCAGAATGATGACAGTTGGGCAAGACCAGATGATAAAGCTCTGGTATAATGTGATGATAAAGAATACAGTGTTTATTGATTAGGCTCTGAAGAGCAAAACTAGTATTTAACCAAGGTAATGGCATGGGGAAAATTGTGTTTTATTAAACTCTATGGAGGATGCCTTCCAGAAGAAAGAAAATGGAGTTAAATATGGGAGGCTACTCTAATAAACCTAAGTGAGCTACAATAAGGTTCTGCATTAAATTTATCATGAAGAATTTAGAACCTAGCAAGATTCAAGAATAAAAAAACTAAAGATGATTACTTGGTTTCTATTTTGTGCAGATGGGTCAAAACACTAAGTAAACACAGGAAGTTGCACAACTTATTCGTGGAAATACTATTAAATATCAAACTTACAGAGTTTGAAAAAGCAATGAGACCAAAGATGTTTCATGAAAATGGTTGACTTAAGGTTGGTCATTACAAAAATGAAATCCGAATCCCTGAGAAGACATAAACTAAGAAATTACTTCCACATAAGTAGTAATGTAGAAAAAAAGTATTGTGAGAAAAAAGGTAACTAAGAATTAGTCATTTGCACTATAAAATTTTATGCAACAACAACAAAAAAGGAGCGTGGCCATTGGAAAAGTTTGCATGGGATTGACCATCAATACAGAGGAAACAGCTGAGGATGATCTTGAAGTAAAGGAAAGAAACAATAGTAGAGAAAAAAATTCAATCAGTGTTAAATATGAAGTCAAGTGTAAGTAAAATAAGATTAGTAAGCTTGTATTCACTTGTTTGATCATAATACTTCATTAGAGACTTTTCGTACAGTAATTGTTTTGGGTTTGGGGGTAGATGGAATAATGCTGTGAGTTGAGAAGTAAATATTGCATTAGATCGCAGACATAGCAAGTATAGAATATTTAAGAAAATGCCTCTGAAGGAAAATTGAAGGAAATTTTGGTTGCTAAAGGATGATATGGTTATTGTCTGTGTGTATGTAAAGGGAATGAATTGTTTTTGTTCAAAAAATAGGTAAATTTTAAACTCATTTATAAGCAGAAATAGGAAAGGTATATAAAATTATGCTAATATTCATTAAAAGCAAATTAGTATAAAAGTGAAATAAAAGTATCTAAAAATACCTTGCTAAAGTAAGTAAAAATATTCACAACTTTTAATTTTACACTTTAAAGAGAATTAGGCAATTTTATGTCATGCAATGCATCTTCAGCTTTTAAGTACATAAAGTGATGGTAATACAACTCACTTGATGAATTCAGTAAGTACTTTTCTTCGTATCTTGAGAGAGTATATAGAAGAAATATCTTGTTGACTCTGTAACTGTGGTAAGATACAAAAGTGTTTACCTCTTGAAATGTAAGTTGCTGCTAAATTTGTTTTGTTGAGTTCTCAATGAGGTGGACTACCTTCGTGAGCACTTAAATACCATATGGTTTCATAACCTGACAAGTACAACGGCTTGATGATTTTAATCCCAGTTCGCCAAAGGAATCATAATATTATATAAAGTGAATGAATTAGGCTTTGTTATATTGATTGAATGGTTAGGAAAGTTCATTCAAAGGAAAATAAACTCTGATTTACACTTTAATCCGCAACATAACAAAATACCGAGTCAAGGATAGTTGCTTTACTGGTTATCTGAGCATAAAATTGTAAAGAACTGTTCCCTGAGGAATTACAAGTAAGATTCCTTCTTTTATTTTAATTTTATAGGTAAGTGTTATGACTTTAAAATTAAGAAGACTTTTATTTTTTTTAATATTGTGTAACTATTGGATAATTCATTTATTTTATTCATGAAACTTTGTGTAATCATGAGTTTCAGCTTCCAGCTAAGTCATAAACTCTAGTATTACTACCTCTAGCCTGATGTCTAAACATCAATTGAGAGATTCTCTATAGCCCTCTTTAAAAAAAGGTCTTTATCGTAAGTTGTTAACTAACACTTGTACTATGAAGTTGCAGGGCTTTGACTCCTGGCTACACATACCTCATCCAAAAAGGAACACTGACCCCTACTGAATGTTAAATGTCAACACTGGCATCTGGCACCAAATTCAAGTTCACCAAAGCCCCATCTTCAGACCTGGGAGATGACAGTAAAAGTAACCTGCTTTCATAGAACACTGGACCAGGCTTGTATACGAAGTCATACTCATTTAATAGGCCAGGCGCAGTGCCTCACACATGTAATCCCAGTACTTTAGGAGGCTGAGGCAGGGGAATTACTTGAGGCCAGGAGATTGAAACCAGCCTAGGCAACATAATAAGACCATGCCTCTACAAAATTTTTTTCTTTAAAATTAGCCAGTAATAGTTGTCTGTGCCTGTAGCTCCAGCTACTTGAGGGGCTGAGGTGGGAGCATGACTGGAGCATAGAAATTTGAGGCTACAGTGAGCCATCATCATGTCGTGGTACTCCAGCCTATGCAAAAAAGCAAGACCCTGTATCAAAACAAAATCCATTTAATAAATTTTCCTCTATATAAAGTAATATAATTTGTTCTATGCTTTAATACAGAATAATTTAAATGTTTAGCTACCCATGACTTTCCTTGTGTTTCATTGTCAGACCTAGGCAGGACTTATGCCCCTTTTGTCTAAAACATTGGTAATTCTACCTGTAGCTTACAAAATTGGGTAACACAACAAAGATTATCTTTCTCTTTCTACCTGATTATCTTCAAAATTTAAAAACCATTTCGAATCCCACTGGGCCTGAACTATTTTCACTGCTAATTCCCTGCTGCTAAAACTATATAGGCAACTTCTCAGACTCAATTGCAAAAGAGGTGGGCATGTGAGATTTTAAGGGTCAATTTTGAGAGATAAAATTAATTTAGATCCTCTAAATCAAGGAGGCACACAAATGACTAAACATAGAAACAAAATAAGGGGCTTTGCCTCCTTAGTCCTTACTTGGCTCCTAATACCCACCCTCATGAAAAATACCATTTGGCATACGCAAAAGGGCCATTTTTGTTGGGAGGATTTTCTTTATCCAGTCTGTCATTGTGTATATGTACCACATTTTCCTTATCCCAGCTATCATTGACCTATCATTTAGGTTGATTCCATATCTTTGCTATTGTGAATAGTGCTGCAATGAATGTACACGAGTGTGTCTTCATAAGAGAATGATTTATATTCCTTTCTTTACATACACAGTAATGGGATTGCTGGGTTAAGTGGTATTTGAGGTTTGGGTCAAAAGTCTTCAACTCTTTGAGGAATTGCCACACTATCTTCTACAAGGTTGAACTAATTTACACTCCCACCAACAGTGTATTAGTATTCCTTTTTCTCCACAGTCTCACCAGCATCTGTGATTTGTTGACATTTTAATAATAGCCATTCTGATTGGTGTGAGATGGTATCTCATTGTGGTTGTGATTTGTATTTCTGTAATGATTGGTGATGTTGAGCTTTTTTCATATGATTGTTGGTCACATGTATGTCTTCTTTTGAAAAGTGTCAGTTCATGTACTTTGTCCACTTTTTTATGGGGTTATTTTCTTGTAATTTTGTTAAAGTTTCTTATAGATACTGGATATCAGACCTTCGTCCAATGCAAAGTTTACAAAAAATTTCTCCCATTCTGCAGGTTATCTATTTCCTCTGTTGATTGTTTCTTTTGCTGTGCAGAGGTTCTTCAGTTTAACCAGACCTCATTTATCAATTTTTGCAATTGCTTTTGGCATATTTGTCATAAAATCTTCACACATGCTGTGTCCTAAATGATATTGCCTAGGTGGTCTTCCAGGGTTTTTATAGTTTTGGGTTTTACATTTAAGTCTTTAATACATCTTGACTTAACTTTTGTATATGGTGTAAGGAAAAGATGTAGTTTGAATCTTCTGCATTTGGTTAGTCAGGTATCTCAGCACCATTTATTGAATAGGGAATCCTTTCCTCATTCCTTTATTGTCAGAAAAAAAACCTCTTTTTCTCTTTCAAATACCACAATAAGGTGTAACAGCAAGGTGGTGGGGAAAATAGATTTGACTATCGTAAACAAGTTCTATGACAATTTAGGCACTGAGCATCAAGCATTTCTCAAAATTGATTCATACTCTCCTCAGGATGTCACACCTATGGACACCAATTGGCCAGAAGATAAATTTGTTGGATTCTGATTTAATGTTGGTGCTTGATATGGTTTGGCTGTGTCCCCACCCAAATCTCATCTTCAATTGTAGTTCCCATAATCCCCAGATGTTGTACAAAGGACCCAGTGGGAGGTAGTTGAATCATGGGGGCGGTTACCTCCATGCTGTTCTCAGGATAGTGAATGAGTTCTCACAAGACGTGATGGTTTTATAAACAGCTTTTCCCCCCTTCGCTGTGCACTTCTCCTTGCTGCTGCCATGGGAAGAAGGAGACGGTTGCTTCTCTTTCCGCCATGATTGTAAGTTTCCTGAGGCCTCCCAAACCCTGTGGAACCAAGTGTCAATTAAACCCCTTCCTTTATAAATTACACAGTCTGGGGTATTTCTTCATAGCAGAGTGAGAATTGACTAATACTGTGCTACAGTTCTCAAATAAGCAAATGACCCTTGCTAAGGAAGGCAAACATATGGTAAGTCTGATTAAAGAATATGATGTTACATTCAGGGGATTTTTTGTTGTTGTTGCTTTGGCTATTTAGGTTGTTTACTGTCCTCTGATTCTACCTACGACTCTCTTGAACACCAAATATTCACTATTTTTATGATGCTTATCATTATATTATTGTTATCTATCTCTTGTAAATGTCATGATTGATTCAGAAAAAGAAAAAAAAAAAAAAAAAGGAAGGCATAGATCAACATAGCTTGCATAGTAGATCTGATCCAAGATTTTTTTTTTTCAGGCTGACTTCTAGGCCTGATTCTCTCTTGCCTCTTAAATAATTAGCTGTTAAATGAGGTCAGACTGTATCTTTCCCCGGGACCAAACACTGCAAGTACTGAAACTGTCAACACCCATTGGACTACTCTAAGAATGAGCCTTCCTAGCATCATACTACTCCTTGCCATTGGTTGGCTTGCACATGCAATTTATGGAATAACTTTTGGCCAAGAGAGGATACTCCAGACTAAACTCTGATCTTCTTTTTCTCTTCCTCTGTATTAGTCCATTTTTATGCTACTGATAAAGACATACCCAAGACTGGGCAATTTGCGAAAGATAGAGGTTTAATTGTACTTACAGTTTCACGTGACTGGGGAAGCCTCACAATCATGGCAGAAGGCAAGAAGGAGCAAGTCATGTCTTATGGATGGCAGCAGGCAAAGAAAGAAAAGTTGTGTAGGGCAACTCCTCTTTTGAAAATCATCAGATCTCATGAGACTTATTCACTATCACAAGAACAGCATAGGAAAGCCTTGCCCCCATGATTCAATTACCTCCCACTGGGTCCCTCCCACAACATGTGGGAATTCAAGATGAGATTTAGTTGGGGCCACAGCCAAACCACATAATTCTTTTGCCCAAATTCCTATCTAACAGGCCTGGGAAGTCATTTACTATAAGTCATAAAAATCACATCATATGGGTTATTTAACGCTACATAATATGGCTTTACTTTCCAACTTGATTCAGGCATGACATCAAATGACAGATAAATAAAAAAATCAAAATATTTTACCCCATATGTTTCTTTGGCATATTTTGAAATGGCCATGCAAAGACATATTTCATTGGGGGAAAATTTGCTTCTATAATGTATCTCTATTAACATAACTAACTCTTTCCCTTTTCAGGCCATCCCAATCATGAAGAGATTAACTGAGAGACTAGCACATTTGAAGGTCTGAATAGGACCTAAGAGACTTCATCTACATAATAAGAACCTTGGTCGCCACAATCTCTTTTTAACCCAGACACTCCTTTATATTGATTCCATGTTTTCAGGTAATAACTCTTTCAACAAATTGCCCAAAAAGAAACCTTTGAATTCACCTATGATCTGTAAGCCACTGCTTAGAGGTTTCCTGCTTTTCTAGACTGAACAAGCATATACCTCACATGTATTGGTTTATGTCTTATTTCTGTCTAAAATATATAAAACCATGCAGTAATCCAACCACCTTGGGTACATGCTCTCAGGACCTCCTGAGACTGTGCACCAGGCCACGGTCACGCATATTTGGTTCAGAATAAGTCTTTTCAAGTATTAAAAAATAGGATAATCATTCCCAAATAAGTTTGTGGAATACCTTTTAAACAGTATCTATCATGATTCCAACAGTACCTTGTTATATAAATATGTGTCATATCTCAAATGTTTGAGTCAAGTGGCCAAAAGAGTTGAAAGAAAACAAGAAAGCCAAAGTATATTGGGGAACTTAACTATTTTATAATGTATAGCAAGATGACATTTAATATCAATTATCATGATCATTCCCAAATAAATATGTGGAATCCCTCTTAAACAATATCTATCATGATGGTTTTCACAGTACCTTTTTATATACATTATGTGTAATATCTTTAAAAAATTGAATCAAGTGGTCAAAAATGTTGCAAGAAAATAAGAAATCCAAAATAAAGTGAGGAACTTAACTTTTACTTAAAATTTATAGCAAGATGAAGTTTCGTATCAATAGATATAGAACTTTATGTATGTGTGTGATTAATCCTATTTCATCACAAACTAAGAACAAAATGCACCATATTGTAAAAATTTATATACATGTAAAGACAAAAACTGTTATTGAATCTTATATACAAAAACTGTTATTAAATCTTATATATAAAAATGACTATTTGATTAATCAAATAGTAAAAATATGTAAAATAAAAAGCTATTTTAATGGTAATAAATTTGAGTGCAATTCAACTATAGAAGTTTCCAGCTAAACACAGCATCAAAAAAAAGACAAGCAAAGGAACTAGATGTAGGCACAAATTTTGTCACATGACTATGGTAAGCAAACCATTAAATGAGCCCAATATAAAATGTAAAGGAATTTTAGAAAGTCCTATTTTTAAGGAGATATAACTTTTTGTGTAAATAACTTTATTCTGAAATTGAGAGCCCACATGATTGTGCTCATTATGAAAATTTGCTAGGATACCAGATTCCCAAACAGAGATAACTGCATATGATTACTACAAAGGGTGCTATTGCCCTGTCCTGAAGAAGAATTCTCTCTCCTTTAGGAATAGCAAAAGATAAAAAGTCATTCTTGTCTACACATTCCATTTCATTTTGATTTTTACTTTCTATGAATTTATATAGCACTTATCTTTCATGCTCATTTTAAAATTGAATCATATATGACTTTGTATAATTCTCAGAAGTTTTATGTGTTTGTTCCTTCTTCCAATTTCTGAAGGAAATGGTCATATTTGTATCTCTTACTACAGCATACTGAGAGGAAGATACATCAGTTTTCTGTACAGAAGAATAGATATCTCATTTTTGAATTCAAAAGGATAAATTTTTAAGCCCAAATACAAAGAAACCTTAAGTAAAATCTCTATCATTGAACTTTCTGTCCTGTAACCCGTTTATGTGGGTAAAAAGTTAAGATATGTCTAAATACATGAAAATAATTATTTTATTTTCCTTTTACTTGTCTTTCTCATTTTGTTTACTTTCAAACTTAGAAGAACATGGTGGATACTAACATAGTGTACAAAGGCTGAGGAAGTCTTGTGATTGACACATTATTATTTAAGTAAAAACCAAATTCCAGACAACTTTTAGCTTTTGAGATATTTCATGTTATCTAATAGAGGAAAGTAAGCATTAGAGGAGCAAATGTTTAGCTCCAGAATTTTTGGAACTGCTTACAATCATGGTAGCTTAATAAAGGCTAATAGAATATATCAGACAAATGTGGGTTTTTCCTCTTTGCAAGATGCAATGCATTTCAAAATATTTTGTAAGACAACTGTCTAGAGACAAATGTAAATATAGAACAGACATTAGTGAGTCTAAAACCTAAAAAAAAATTTGAAAAGTAATTTTAATTATAAAAGGACTTTAGAAAAAAGAATAAGATAAAAAGCACCAAATCAGTGTGAAATACCTAGTAGCAACAAAGTGGAATGAAAACAGATTATGAGGTATATTCATTTTGTGATTCCATTTTTAATGCACCATTATCCACCATTTTTATAAGCTGATAGTAAATACCAAAGTGAAATTGACTGACATTTTGAATCCTTTGCCTCATTTATTATGGTTCACCTGGCAGATAGCTAAGAACATTAAATTCACTTGTAATGGCCTCCTTTGCTAACATTTAAAAATAGTCATTGTAACTGATAATACCTAATACTGTAGCTTATATCACTCATATTCTGCATTAACTTTAACCTTTCTTAGAACCCATTGATTAGATTATAAAAGTAAAAAAAAATGCATGCAAAGTCTTATGTTGTATTACCACATATAATCTAAAGGGTCTTACATGCATGTATCCTAGAGGAAAGTATATGGCTACATTAGGTCTAGTAATACATTAATAAGAACTGTTAAAGAATATAAGTATTTACTGCAAAAGTTTCTGCATTACAAAATATGCAATAAATGGTAATAATTTTCAGAATATAGCAAACAGCAATAACTGATTTTAAAATAGGTATCTTTGCTAGGAGTCTGTTTAAAATATTCACCTTTTCATTTCTAAAATATGATTGGAGAAGAAAGAAAACTGTATAGCTATTTTAGCTCCAAGGTCCACACACCCCTACCCTCACACATGTGCACACACACAAACACCAGTAAATATGAAACTGACTGAAACTCATTTACAACTAAGCCATGATATTCCACGTCAAATGATATATTATTTTTAGCCCCATACAAGAGCCAACTATAGACAGAACTCCCCATAGGCTTTTTTAACCGAATTCATGTCTGAATCTTCCCCTTTGCTCTTTTCTCTCTCCATGGAGCTGCTTTGATGAAGTGTTTCATTTACATAATCAAAAATTCCTGTGTCTCAGTTCTATCTATGTTCAGAACAGCTCACCGGGAATGGGCTAGAAGTACAGAACATATGAACAGAGAAAAAATTAAGAATGAAAAATAAGCTTAAACTCACCTAAAATGTGGCTTTAACACTAATTAGATGGAACACACACCCATGCTCACATGCACACATACACACATTCACAACACTTATCCTCCTTCAGGTCATGAGCAAATTTCTCCCAGTAACATTTCTCATTTGATCCACAGGGAAATTGGCATTTGGCATTACCTGTCTCTACACTGGATTTGAGGAAAGAAACTTCAAATCAGCTATGCAAACTAACTGTAGGCCAACATTAAATTAGCCACACAGCGGGTTGTGATATCTAATTTATCCATATTCTCCAGTTAATTTATCATCTAAGGCATTTTACAAAATCAATTTTGTTATGACATTTTATTTCACATGGAGTAAAGAGAGGCTTAGAATTTTATACAGCATCACTAAACTTTTAATGTAAAAAATTGTGAGAAAATATTACTATATCATGATCCATAATACCATGCAACTTTGTGACATGCATTCTATTACTAAGTCATTAATATTAATAAATTATTATTAATAATAGCATACAGAGCAAAGTGTCTGCTTATGAATGCCAGCAGAGCCTCCATTTGAAAAGTGCAATCTTCTGTTAACAATGAGTCCTGTGAATGAGCACTACCTTCTACTAGGTTAAGTAAGATTTTCTAAACACCCAAATTACTCCCCCTACCCTTTCCTCTGTCCAGTCAGAATCACTTTGGAAATGACCACAACCAGTTCCATTCTCCCAACCGTGAATATTATCTTCATATGTTCTATTTGGTCAGTAGAGATCCTGCCTCAGCATAGAAAGTCCCATGTAATAATATAAATTTTGGTTATGCTTTTACTGAAAGACTACATAACTTTACAATCGTAAAGAAGATATATTTGATGTGGTTGAATTTTTTATGTAAATACACTGATAAAGAGGACCAGCAGCTTTCAGCATTTCACTTTTCCAGCATGAAAGGACACTTGCACTGAGTTTGTGTCATGTTGTTGATTCTGTGCCAGTGAGGTTCAGATTGATCTCAACACAATCTGTGCCTTTATCTTAACCAGCGGCAATGCCCTTAGAAAACCCCAGAATGTGTCTAAGTTACTGTGAGTCCTAAGCTTTATTCCATTAACCTTTAATGAAATCAATGAATCATAAACTTCTCTAATTATTGTCACAAAGAAACCACTGTGTAACTAAAGCTATTATGGATCCATGCATTATTCTTGTTGGCAAAAAGAAATGTAATTTTGTTTTTGTATATCCTTAGCATCTGAATATTTAATAGATACACAGGAAGATAGTTTATCATTAAGTCATCTGGATCTAAAATGTGACCTGAAATACTATTTTTTTTTTCTCCTAGGGACTCTTCAAGTTTTTAAAATAATTTTCCAATAATGCATTTTGTCAAGACATACTCTGAAAAGTTGATGTTTGAATCAATCAATCTTATGAAACAACCAGAGCCAAAATTAATCCATCCTCGGTATTAGAAAGTGATTATTAAATATGTTTAAAAACATTGTTGGGCAAATACACTATTCAGTTATCTTGTTGGGGATTACTTCTTTAACATGGAGACCAGTTTACATGAGCTTCCTGTTCTGCTGTCTTTCGTGGTACCTTTCTTGCTTAAGATTAAATCCTGTATGTTGCAGTTTTAAGTTATTTTATGTGTTTTATTTAAAGCTTTATACAGGGCCAGGCGTGGTGGCTCACTCCTGTAATCCCAGTACGTTGGGAGGCTGAGGTGGGCTGATTGCCTGAGGTCAGGAGTTTGAGACCAGCCTCGCCAACATGGAGAAACCCCATCTCTACTAAAAATACAAAAACTAGCTGGGCATAGTGGCATGCGCCTCTAATCCCAGCTACTGAGGCAAGAGAATCAATTGAACCCAGGAGGCAGAGGTTGCAGTGAGTTGAGATGGCACCACTGCACTCCAGCCTGAGCGAGAGAGAGACTTTCATAAAAAAAAAAAAAAAAAAAAAAAAAAAAATCTAGTTTCACAATGGTTTTCAGTTAAACTTGCAAAAAATCCTACTATTCATTCATACTTCCACAAAAGTTTCACCATTTTCTAATCATCATCAACGTATCAGTCCGAGCTCACTCAGAGAAACAGAGACAGTATAAGTAAAAATGAGAATTGTTACAGAAATTAAACCTTTCATAACAAGGAGGTAAGTTGTGGAAATGAAATAGCTGCTATAATGAATAAAAGCACATTGTGCTGTAGTATTATATAGAATAGGCTTCAATAAGCATGTTGAGTAATAAAGTACTCATGTCAGCAATATTTAAACAAACATTGGGAGGTAACAGAACCTGAGTAACAACTTAGTTGTATACAAAATATGCGCTTTTTTTTTTTTGAGACAGTCTCTCACTCTGTAGCCCAGGCTGGAGTAGAGTGGTGTGATCTCCGTTCACCACAATCTCTGCCTCCCGGGAGCAAGCAGTTCTCCTGCCTCAGCCACCTGAGTAGCTGGGATTACAGGCTTGTGTCACCATACCTGGTGAATTTTTGTATTTTTAGTAGAGATGGGTTTTCACCATGTTGGCCAGGCTGGTCTGGAACTCCTGGCCTCAAGTGATCTGCCTGCCATGGCCTCCCAAAGTCCTGGGATTACAGGTATGAGCCACTGTGTCTAGCCAAAATATGCTCTCTTCCTGTTGTATTCTCTTTACAGACAACTTACCAAGCAGTAGGAAGACTAGAAGAAATAAAGCCCCTACAGACAGAGGTTTCTTATTGTTCTTTCTCTCATCAGTTTTGTTTCCTACCAAGAATCTCCTTACAGTTTCCTTGAAGGATAGTTGGGCATGCATTTTGCACATTGAAAGATATGTGGATATGTATTCTGCACATGTAAGATGTTAAGATTTGGCATAATATGATGTTATTATGTGTCATGTCTACAATTCAGCCTGGAAAATGCAGGCTAAAAGAATGTGATTTTTGGTTTGTTTTGTTTTGCTCTGTTCTGTTTTGTTTTTGAGGCAAGGTGAATGTGAGGAATGAAGATAGTTGCTTTTAATGCATTGGACCTATTGGTGAAAAATTTTACCAATGTAATATTGTTAACTGCCTTAAAACACATTACAGATTATTTTATGAAATGTATCTGTTTGATTTTTTTTAACAGTGAATTTTTTCAGGTAAGAAAGAGTGATGGACATCATTTCTTTAATTATAGATAGCACTGTTTCCTGCACCCAGGAAATGACTTAGATATCAAAAGCATCTTCAGCACAAAGTTCAACATTTCTGTTTGCTTCTTCCTGTACATTTTTAAAGCTGGTTTCTAGGTTTCTGGAATAAAATAAAAGTATGTCAAGGCAACAAATTCCTGACAAGCAGCCTGAACTAAGCTTCAGATGAGTTCACTTAACTAATACTTACAAAACTCACTTATACCTACATAAAAATATTTTATTTACCTTTTAAATGTTTCAGCTATATTTCTAATTTGAAATATAAATTATGCAACTAGATACTAATATGATATTTCTAATCACTCTTTAACTTTGCCAATACAAAAGAACCAATTTAAACTATATCTGTGTCTTGAAACCTAAAAATAATACTTCCTAGGGAACATCGGTAGAACATCATTAAAAATACATCATAAATAACCAAGGAACTTCAGTCTAGCCCAGTGGTAATTTTAAGTGACTAGTCAATAAATATATTGCCTAGTTGAGATTTTTTCAATGAGCTCTTGTTAATTAGTATACACAAGCCAGGAATCGGTCTCTCAAAGAATCCAACAGTTTTCGTAAGTCTTATTTTGCAGTGTTTTCCAACTCCATGACATTAATTCATAATTATGGTCAAAGTTTTATTGCCTAAATTCAGCACCATTTCATCATAGAATGACAGGAAATCAAAAATATAATATGATGATACAGCAAGGAAGAAAGTATAGTACAGTGATATTCACCATATGAAAGACATATGCTTCAGAATCTATATTTATCCAAGGATAATAAATACAAAATACACTTGATTGGAGGCATTGGGAAATTTACACACAGACAGAGTAGCTGGCCAATGAAAGATAGTCCTGACAACTCATAAAACATAAAAAATTGACTATGAGCCTGTCAAGGCAGCAAAGGCTTGATGAACTAATATTTGAAAGATAAACAAACAAATGTATATAGAAGTATGTTGGGCATTCTTTGCTTCTCTTATATGCCAATCATTTCTGTATCCATTGTCTTCCCAGAAATGGTGGCTAAGAAATATAAGAAAATGTAATGGAATTTTTGGAAGTCTCACCTTGCTGGGGAGAGGAAGAATTGAGTTCAAGAACCTCTAAAAAGCAGAGGCGGTGGTAAACACCATACATTCTCTGTTGAGATTATTTAAGGATTGCATGCTATTAGTGAAGGCCAATCAGAAAAAGCATCAGTCTTGAAAAATTGAAACATGTTGAGGGCTCAGTCTCTGACTGAATTGAGATCTGCCTGCTATTATATATGCCTGTTAAAGCATGGGGTTAATCTTACCTTAAGAAAAAATATCCTCTACTACCTCTGTAATTTCTCATACAAAATTTCTGGGCATTCCATTAAAAAGTTATCAACAATCAGTACCTGCAAATTAGACAATATAAGCAGAGTTGTCTAAGACCCAGATCTTAAGAGTTATCAGATATGGACTTTAAAATAGCTTTGATAAACATTTTCAGGAGAAATAGAAGACAGTATATAAATTTTGCCACAGAACAGGGAATTACATAAAAAAAATCAATTCAAAATCTTTGAAATGCTAGATATCAAAAATAAAGTGATTGAAATGAATTACAGAATGTTTTACACAGGTGAGCAGAGTATTAGTTGAATAGAAAAAGACCAGTAGACTGAAGCAGAGGTTTTTAAAAGAAGAAAAAACTATGACATATAGAAATTATGCTGCAAAGATCTAATATCTATCTAATTTGAGTCCCAGACTGGAAAAAGATAAAAAAAAAAAAAGCAGGTCATAAGTATTGATGAGATATCTTGTCAGAGATACAGAAATCACTGTATCTTCACCACAAGAAAAATAGATACAAAAATAATCTCACTTAGATATTACAATATAGCTACTAAAAATAAAAGCCAATATAAAATGCCAAACAGCACCAGAGAAAGACATATTAAAAACAAAAGAATAAACAATTAGACTGACACTTGAATTTCAACAGTAATTATGTAAGTCAGAATATAACGAATGGCAAAATTAACGTAATAAAAACATTTAACTGTCCATCCATAATTCTATAAACATTGAACATATTCCTCAAGATGGAAAAATTAACTAAATGCAGGAAAGAATTAAGAAAAATAACAAGGGTAAATATGTAATATATAGTAAGTCTAATTCTAAAGATGTTGAATAGTTTATAATATTATATTATGAGCTATTATGTACAAAAAATTTAAAATAAGTGGAAAAACACTAGTAACACATAAATTATTAAAAAGTCACAAGAAAAAATAGAAATTTGATTAACTATAGAAATTAAATATGTAATTAAGTGTTTCTGAAATTTATCTTCCACCTTTTGGCATACAGTTGTCTAGCAAATTATATAGAATAATATCTCCTTCCTGCTCACCAGATCCAGTAATAATAATAGCACCAATGCAGTGAACCAGGATGGTATTCTAAGAAAATAAAAAGGTGGTCAGGGTACCCGTGTACTAGATTATAACATAAAGCTAGATAATTGATATACTGCTAGGGTAATAGGACAGTGGAGATATATTGCTGGCCTCATTAACTGAAAATGAATTGTTTTTGGTGGTCTTTTTAATAAAGGGTACAGAGAAAAAGTATTCCCCAGATCAATAATCAAGTGTCATGAGATTTATTGATTTACTCCTACCATGAAACCACAATTGGTGCAGCAACTGCAACTGCGGTCACCAGTTACAAAAATCCTCTTTCATTCTCTAACATCAGGCTGTCTTCTGCAGAGACCAAATAGGCTAATTAAAGCAGAATATGATAGGGAGCTCCACTTCTTCCTCCTGCAAATCCTTGATGGTGGCACTCATCCCTGTAATCCCTCCAAGAAAGTGGTATTACTTTTGGTTTACCTGTCTTTTGAGTTGAAGCAGTTCCTGTGGCTTCCACTTATTCTCTCCTGTCAGGACTACAGAATTTCTCTTTCCAGCCAGGATAAAGATTCATAAAGAAGAAAATTTAAGGAGACACCCACACTTGGGAGTTATGCCTGTACCTCCCTACATTGCATGCTCCAGGCTCCTCTATTACCTTGCCCTAGTCCTAACTGCATAAAATCTTTATCCCATAGTTATTCCATAGACTAGCCTGCCATTGTAGTTCTACAGACACCACGATGAACTTGCTAACACAAAAGCTCTCTGCAAATAATTTTTTTTGGGTTTTGTTTTTACTATTTTGAATTGCTGTTCATTAAGGTATTCATGCTCCCCTTATCTTTGGTAACTGTGATCACAGTTGGCCCTTTTCACCTAGTGATCCCATCAATAAATTATTAACTTTACAAAAATATTCATGTTAAAGTTTTAAAATCAATAGCCACAGGCCACAGTTCTTTTCTGGTACTCATTGCACAAGTATGAATTTGTCTACAACAAAGAATCAAGAAGAAAAAATGCCACATGCTTAATATTTAAGCAAAGAATCACCAATCTGTACAATCTGGGGAAAAAAAATTTTGATGCGTCTCGCTGAAAAATCTGAATTAAGAATCATTTTGAAAGCATATTGTCTTTATTTTAATTTTGTTCTTACATTGAACAAAATAATTAGAAAAATCATACTACTATGCTAATTGCTACTGATCCAGAGTGTCTTAATTACAAGTAAACAAGTGTATTTTTGTATTATCAGGATAACTTTTCATATTTTATTTTATTATATTGTTTCCAAAATGTAAATTATAAATTGCACTGCCCATACACACACACTTAAAACAACACAGAGGCATATGGCACGCAGGAAGTGACCACCTTTAATGGAGTTTGGGCACACGTGGATACATACTTTTATATAGTTAAATTATAAAAACAGAAATGTCAGTGTTGCAACTTTAATTAAACATACGGAAATGTTGTCCTTAGAGTAAAATTTCCTACTAAAGCTGTTTTCTTGCCAACTGTTTTTTATTTTTCATCAACATTTTGTTACATGAGTATTTTTTTATTTAAAAAAGTTGTAAGAATAACTCCGAAATAAATCTCTGTAGCTTTAAAGACTTTTCTAATTAAGTCTGACATTCAAATTTAAAATAATATTTTCTGGAATTACCTAAAAGATTAAACCACATGTATTTATCTAAACTTAAAATAATATTTTCTGGAATTATCTAAAAATATTAAACCACATTGTCATGGTTACTATCGTGTGTCAACTTGATTGGATTGATGGATGCAGAGTATGGATCTTGGGTGTGTCTGTGAGGGTGTAGCCAAAGGAGATTAACATTTGAGTCGTTGGACTGGGAGGGGCAGACCCACCCTCAGTCTGGGTGGGCACAATCTAATCAGCTGCCTGGGAGGCCAGAATAAAAGCAAGCAGAAGAACCTGGGAAGACTAGACTGGTTTAGTATTCTGGTCTACATCTTTCTCCTGTGCAGGGTGCTTCCTGCCCTCGAACATTGGACTCCAAGTTCTTCAGCTTTGGGACTCTGACTGGCTTCCTGGCTCCTCAGCTTGCAGAAGACCTATTGTGGGACCTTGCCTTGTGATCATATGAATCAATACTCCTTAATAAACCCCCCTTTATATATACATCTATCCTATTAGTTCCGTCCTTCTAGAGAACTCTGACTAATACATACATATATTTTCCTAGTTTCAAACAATATTTTCATGAATTATCTAGAAATATTAAATCACATATATTTATACTGTAAGTACATCTGGTTTTTAAATTTAAGTTTATACATTAAATATATTGCTTATAATATTAGGTAAAAATTTATTGAGAATGTATCTTGTGAGTAACTTAGTATCATTCACCATAGTCATTCATAACTTCAAAATTGTCAGAACATTGACATTACATAAGCAAAACATTGATTAAAATGCAAACTTGTAAACTTTTATCAATATATCCATGTAGGTAAGTTCATATAGTCACAAAGTTAAATGATGTATCATTTTTACTCCCTTAAAACATATATTTAATATAATAGAGACATGATCCCCATTTTACTCATATTCTATAAGAAAGAAAGAAAGAGAGAAAGAAAGAGAAAGAAAAAGAGAGAATGGGATGAAGGAAGAAAGGAAGGGAGGGAGGGAGGAAGGAGAGGAGAAGGAAGGAAAGAAGTGAAGGAGGGAGGGGGAGGAGGATAAAGGAAGGGAGGGAGGGAGGAAGGAAGGGAGGAAGAAAGGGAGGAAGGGAGGGAAGGGGAGGAGAAAGGAAGGAGGGAAGGGAGGGAGGGGGAGGAAGGAAGGAAGCAAGGAAGGAAGGGGAGAGAGGGAGAAGAAAAGAAGGCAGAAGGAAAGAAAAGAAAATGAAGAAAGGACATAAGGAAAGAAGCAAATAAAGAAAATTGTGGTATTTACTCTTACAGTACAATATTTAAAACCTAATGCTGGCTCAGTTTTCCCAGATTTTATGAGATGTTCCTGACATACAGGGGTATGCGCAATTTCCTTTCCAGCACATCAAATTACAAAATATGAAAGAAAAACCTGTGATGATTCACATTGAAATAGAAACCAGAAAACACATACAACTTCTAAAATAAAACACTTTGAAACTATTTAAGAACAAAGTATCTTATTATTTTTATTAAGTGACAATACATTTTAATGTGGCCATGAATACATTAAATAGGCAGCCCCTAATCCACACTTAACCACCAACTTCCTCAGTCAATGGAAGAAAATATATCCTAGTTAAAATGTAATGCAAATTAAACACTTCCGCTGTGGTACAAACCCAGATAGTTTGTATATTCAGGATTGTGGAAATAGAGCAAAAACAAAAACAAAAGAAGGTATAGATCTCACAGGACACACACACACACACACACACACACACACACACACACACAAAATGCCTGAGGTCTCTCTAATTATATTTAGCTGGTAATCTCACCTCCAGATCTTCTCAATCAACTGTTTTAAAGTCAGTTGTCTGTTTTTAGTATTTTGATAAAGTTTTCATTAATTACAAATGATTATACATGACAAAATATGCAATTTTACTTTTTCAGGGCTTCAAAATGACTTTCTTATTTATTGTTAGAAATGGGTGTGGTTATTTCAAAATAATAAGAGATTAGACACTGCACTCCAGCCCGGGCGACAGAGCGAGACTCCGTCTCAAAAAAAAAAAAAAAAAAAAAAGAGATTAGAAAATAGTGAACATAAGATAAAGGCCTGTTTCTGGGCTCGACAGTTGTGTCACCCCTAACAAGTCATTTTGCCCATTGGAACTTCAGTTTCTACATATAAAATAGGAGCAAAAATTCTTTTTAGATGTCTGTCTTAAAGAGTTTCTGTGGGCCGGATGCAGTGGCTCACATCTGTAATCCTAGCACTTTGGGAGGCTGAGGCGGGAGAATCACAAAGTCAGGAGTTCGAGACTAGCCTGGCCAACATGGTGAAACCCCGTCTTTATTAAAAATACAAAAAATTAGCTGGGCGTAGTGGTGGGTGCCTATAATCTCAGCTACTTGGGAGGGTGAGGCAGGAGAATCTCTCGAACCTGGGAGGCGGAAGTTTCAGTGAGCCAAGATTGTGCCACACTGCACTCTAGCCTGGGCAACAGAGTGAGACTCTGTCTCAAAAACAAAAGCAAACAAACAAAAAAACAACCAAAACAAAAACAACAACAACAAAAAAACTGTTTCTGTGAAACTCATTTACTGATGCTCAAGACCCCCAACTGATTTCCTGGTTCATATTCCAGGACACAGTGATGAAATTATGTGGTGTTCTGAGGTCATCTTCCTGTATAACTGTGTAGAGCTCTAATTACCATTATTGCCTGACTTAATTCTTTCCGTTCTTTTTTTTCTGGTTAGTCAAAGACATTATGTCGTTTTTTTCCCGTTTTTCTTTAGTATCTATTTGGAAAATGTGTTTGATACGTAATTACATTTTCCCAAGTACTATGTTCAGTGCATATTACTTCTTACCTCTTGAGAGAATTCAGGCTATATCTTATACTCATTTTCTATTCCTTGTAGCTCAAGGGTACGCTGGGCACCCACTCACAATAAATATAGACAGAACTGAATTAAATTGTGTATTTTAGTAGTAGATATTTTACACAATATGAATGCTGACACGGTTTTACATTAGAAGTTATTCCATGTATTTAGTATTAAAACTCATTCTATGTACTAATATACTAACAATATTAACACCACGAATATTTTTTGCTGAAGTCTGCCTGGAGACAATTCTGTATGGGTCTCGCATTTCTGCCTATCTTTTGAGCAGAGGCACTGGCTGCGTTTTTCTGCACTATCTTCCAATGATGTTTGTATAGCAAAAGCCTTTGAAGATCAAAATAAGGTTTCTCTTTGGGGAAGCATGCTTACTGCTGATTATAATTTTTTTTCTTTTAAATTAGGTTTTCTACGCTTAGGTTTCCTCTTTGCCACAAAATCCCCTGCCAGCCTCGTCTTCTTTATATCACCCTGGGGAATAATAATAAATTATCATTTGTTTTTATCCCAAGAGTCTCTTGTATAGCATCAGAATCAACAAAACTGTGACAACTTACCTGATTAGCTTATAAGTAGGGTCAAAATATGTAGCCTTTCACAGCCCTTGACAAAGTCTGTATTCATAAGCCACTTCTTAGTACAAAGAATCAGAAAATTTTAAGCTAGGGTGGAACACTTAGAACTCAGTTTTAGAGCTCTCTCATATCATAAATGAAAAACTTATATATTGGAAATTAACTGACTTTCTGAAGTTCACTGTATGTTAATGAAAGAGCATAGACCAAACCCTAGAATTTGTAATTACTATGAATGGCATTTTTCCCAACTGTTACAGAATGATATCTAGTAATACACATTTGAACTTCATGAATGCCACCTGATATATTAGCTTATTTAGACTTTTTCAGAATGAGTTTATGAACATTGTATTAGCTTCGACCATTTGATGCTGTATAACAAAAAATCTTATCTCATTGAGTATATATATATATACACACACACATAGAGAGAGAGAGAGAGAGAAATTTGAAGAAATATATATATTTAATCTAACCTCATGACCATAGTGGAACAGTTGTGACTCTGATGTGTTTTCCTGGCCTTCAGCCTGATTTGGCTTAGTTCAGATTGCTCAGGCTCAACTTGGTTTCACTGGACTGAATTTGACCATAGTTTTCTTGGCCAGGTTGAACTTTACGAATCTTCTTTTATTTTACAATCCAGGCCGAAAGGGATTTCTCCATGTGAGACATGCTGTTATAATAGAGAATAAATGAATGAGTGCCCCAAACAAGCTATTTAAAACACGTATCTTCTGTTAAAAATGGCAAATGTCATATCTGCTTATATACTGCTCTTCAGCACAGTTCACATAGCCAAGCTGCAGAGTCAATGAGATGGGCAAGCATAAAAAGGCTAAGGAGAAACAAATAATTGCAAAAATTCTGTAGAAATAATAAAAACTACCATACATGCATCTAAGATTTCAAGTCCAATGTTACAGTGCTTACTCACAAATATATTAATATATTACATACAAATTACATGTGTTTTATATATATATAAAATAGCTGACACATATAGGCTGACCACACTTTTCATCCAAATACAACTGATTTTTTTTATATTTAAAATGGTCCTTTTGTTTTTCTAAATTATCCTTTCTGTGTCCTAATTATAAAACTGAGGAAATGCTTCTAAAGTGCTCTGGATCTTATCCCTAGAAGCAACCTTTGCCAAGTGCTTTTAACTATTAGTTTATTGAGATATAATTTATAATTTATGTACAGAGGAAAGTATCCATTTTAATGTGTATTTAGATTACTTTTTACAATTAGAGCACTGGGTAGGCTAAAAGCATGGGAAGTTCATTTGAATTGCAAGCATATGTCTCCCATATTTCTGCATGTCTTATGAGTAGAAGCAGTGCCTTTCTTTCTTCCAAACCATTTTTATGAGGATAATTACACAGCAAAAAGTGTTTGTGCATTGTCTAGTATTATAAAGATAATTACCCTCTGGGTAAATATCCAACTGATTAACTACCTATTATTAAAAAAAAAAAATCCCAAAGCATGTGGTTCTACTCTTTTATTTCAGCCCTATGCAGGTATCAGATTGTCCTATTTGCCTCACCCTGTGGATCTGTGTCATGTAGAACAAGCACAAATACTGATATTCTGACTACTGTTGTTGTTGTGATTAATAAACTGTTGTATCTGACCCAAGTTTCTCATGTTTTCTGCTTTCACCTATGAAAATACGACAGATTAACTTGTTAGTGTGAAAGCAGGGTAAAATCTCATATACTTTACTGTTCTTTTTGACTAAAAATGTCTCTTTAAATTCATGGCTGTTCTTCTTAACCATTCACTAAAAGTGTCAATGCAATCATAGTGATGTTAGTAAGTTTTTTAAAACGTGCACTATTTCTAAGATGCTGTACTCTCCACACAGTTAAGAATTCTTTTTTTCCTCATTTTTATGCTCAGCAGATAAGCTCATCATCTATTTTTAGAAAATATAACCACTGAAAGAATCAGTTTGCTTCCTGGTACTAAATCTATCAGCCAATCTTTTCTCTCTTCCTTCTCTCTTTCTCTTCTGTTATGTGCAAATGAAATAAATGTTTCATTTCCTGTGTTCTTCAGGTCCTCTCCTTGTTCTTTATCAAAAGTATACACATTTTCAAAAAAATCTAAATTTAGAACTCTAAATTCTAGCAATTTGAACTACAGAACAAGATGGAAACATGATTACTGAAAATTGACAACAAAAAAGAAAATTACTGCACTTTCCATTCTAGCTACCATCCTTACCTATAAAATTTTTCTTCACACTCATAGTAGGAAAAAGTGAATTAATTTGCTTTTGAATTTTATTATCTTTCATTGATTCTTCAATCTGCCCTCATTACAAGAAAACAGCCTTTCTTAACCTTAATAACTTACAGAATGCTATAACCAATTCATATCACATAATACATAATTTTTATTTCTATTAAACTTTGACAGTTAACTACTGCATCTTCAGAGACTTTCTGTTTGCATCTTTTAGATATTAGATCATACTCATATCTCTGCTACCTCAGTGGCTGTTGTTTCACTAGATTTGGTAATATTTTATCTTCATCTTCTCAACCATTTAACATAAAGATCTTCAAATTATAGTCACTCACACTCTTCTAACTCTATCCTCTAAATGTGTAAATATTCCAATTAAAAAATAAAGATTGGGGTTACAAGGCAGAGCAAGATAGTCAAATAGCACCCTCCAGTGATTCCTCCAGCCTGCAAGAATACCAAGTTGAACAACTATCCACACAAATAGAAGACCTTCGTAAGACAGAAGGATCAGATAAGTGACCACAGTACCTTGTTTTCACATCATATCAATGAAAAAGTCACCAATCCGGGCAAGAAAGTCTCGAATCGCCTACACCAACCCTCCTCCATCCCCTGGCGGCAGCCATGTGGTGTGGAGAGAGAATTTGTGTACTTGGGAAAGAAACAGCAGGGATTGTGGACTTTGCTATAGAACTCAGTGCTGCCTTGTAACAGCAGAAAGCAATACGTGGCAGAATTTGGCCAGTGCCCACCAAGGTAGCAATGAAAATAGCCCTAGCAAGGGAGGAATTATCCATCCCAGTAGTCAGAACTTAAATTCCAGCTACCTCTACCACTGCAGGCGAAAGCACTCTGATGTCCTAAATAAACCTAAAAGGCAATCTAAGCAACCAGAACTACAATTCCTAAGCAAGTCCTGGTGCTGCTCCAGGCTTAGAGCAAGTAGACTTGGGGCGCATGCAACCTGGTGAGACACCAACAAGGGTTGCCAAAAAAGTGCTTCTGTCATCCCCTCCCCAACCCCTTGGGAGCACAACTCGTAGCTACAGAACAGACTCCATATTTTAACTTAAAGGAAAAGTAAAGAGGACTTTGGCAACTCAGACACCTGCTCAACCACAATAGAAAAGGGCAGCAGGCAGAGTCCTGAGGCCCCCATTCCAGGTCCCAGCTTTCAGACAACATTTGTAGACAAACACTGTGCCTGAAGGGAACGCACTGCCTTGAAGGGAAGAATCCAGTCCTGGCATAATTCATCATCTGCGGATTAAAGAGGCCATGGGACTTAAAGAAACATGAGTGATAGCCAGGCAGTATTCACTACAGGCCTTGGGTGAAACCCAGGGCTGTGTTGGCTTCAGGTGTGACCCAGCACATTTCTAGCTGTGTCATCCAAGAGGAGAGACTCCTCCTGCTTGAAGAAAGGAGAGGGGAAAGTAAAGGAAACTTTGCCTTTCAGTTTGAGTATCAGCTTGGCTATAGTTCAGTAGAGCGTCAAATGGGATCCTGGAGTTCCCGATTCCAGACTTTGGCTTCTGGATGGCATTTCTGGACCTGCCAAGGATTGCAGGGCATCTCACTTCTCTGAAGGGAGAGACCCAGGCTTGGTGGAATTCATTGTAAGTCGATTGAAGAGCCCTCAGCCCTTGAGTGAACATCTGTGGCAGCCAGCAGTACTCACCATGGGGTAGTGGTGACCACGGGGAGAGATTTCTTCTGCTTGAGGAGAGGAGAGAGAAGAGTGAGAAGGACTTTGCAGACTGGATGCCTGCTCAGCCACAGTAGGATGGAGCACCAAGTCAATTTCAAAGGTTTTTATTTCAAGCACCGACTCCAAGATGAGATTTCTTAACCTGCCTCGGGCCAAAGAGGAACTTGCCACCATTAAGGGAAAGACACAAACCTGGCTGGATTCATCATTTGCTGACTGAAGAGCCCTAGGGCCTTGAGAGAACATAGGTGGTAGTCAGGCAGTGGTTGGCATGGGCCTTGTTAATGACCTAGTGCTGTGCTAGCTTTGGGTCTGACCCAGTGTAGTGCCAGTGGTGATGGCCACAGGGGGACTTGTGTCATCTCTCCCCCATCTCTGGGCAGCTCAGCACAGACAGAGACATTTTGTTTGTTGGGGGAAAGTAAGAGTCGAGAACAAGAGTCTTTGCCTGGTAATCTAGGGAATTCTCTCAGATCTTACCCAAGACAACCAAGACAGTACTTCTATGAGTCTGTAAGAGTCACAGCATTCCTGAGCCTAGGGTGCCTGCTAAAGCAAAAAAAGCTGCAGTGAACAAAGTCTTAGATCACAGCACTCCACTCTCTCTGAATACTTGGAAAGCCTTCCCAAGCAGGATGAGCACAAACAAGCGTAGACTGTTCAGACTGTGATAAACACATAACTCATCAATGCCCAGACATGAAGAACAAATATCAAGATCATCCAAGAAAACATGACCTCACCAAATGACATAAATAATACACCAGTGACCAATCAGGAAGATGAGGAAACGTTCGGAACTTCCTAGAGACTAGTTGAATCATTTTGACCAAAATGCTGATAGTGATATGGACAATAAAGTCATTGATGAGGATATCTCAGATGGAAATTATGAACTTATCGGAAACTGGAGTAAAGCTCACTCTTTACTGGAGCGAAGGTCATGCTTTAGCAACGAGACTGGCAGCATCGTGCCCCTTCTCTGGGGATGTGTGGAACTTTAAACTTGAGAGAGATGATTTAAGGTAAGTCATGGAAGAAATTTCTAAGCAGCTAAGCATCAAGATGTGGCCTGGCTGCTTCTAAAGCCTATTGTCATGTGCATAAACAAAGAAATAAACAGAAACTGGTACTTACATTTAAAAGGTAAGCAGAGAATAAAAGTTCGAAACATCGCATTGTAGTCATGTGGTGGAAAAGAAAAACCCATTTTCTGGGGAGAAATTCCAGAAGGCTGTAAAAATTTGCATAAGCAAAGGGGACCTGAACGGTTATACCCAAGAAAATGGGGAAAATGCCTCCAAGACATTTCAGATACCTTCGTGACAGCCCCTTCCATCACAGGCCTAGAGGCCTAGGAGGGCAAACGGTTCAGCAGGCCAGGATTAGTGCCCTACTGCTCTGTGCAGCATTAGGACTTAGCATCATACATCACAGATGCTCCAGCTCCAGCCATGGCTAAAAGGGGCCAAGGTACAGCTCAGGCCATTGGTTCACAGGGTGCAAGCCCCAAGCCTTGGTGGCTTGCAAATGTTGTTGGACTAGTGGGTGCACAGAAGGCAAGGATTGAGATTTGGGAGTCTCCACCTGTATTTCAGAGGATATATGAAATGCCTAAATGCCCTGGAAGAAGTCTGCTTCAGGAACAGAGCCCTCATGGAGAACATCTACTAGGCCAAAGCAAAGGGGAAATGTGGGGTTGGAGCCTTCACACAGAGTCCCCACTGGGGCACTGCCTAGTGGAGCTGTGAGAAGGCGGCCACCATATTCCAGATCCTAGAAAGTTATATCTACCGACAACTTGCTCTCTGTACCTGGAAAAGCCGCAGTCACTCAACGCCAGCCCACAAAAGCAGCCTTGGGGGCTGAACCCTGCAGAGCCACCGGGGTGGAGTTGCCCAAGACCTTGGCAGTCCATCTCTTGCATCAGCATTCCCTGGATGTGAGATGTGGAGTCAAAGGAGATTATTTTGGAGCTTTAAGATTTATTGACTGCCATGCTGAGTTTTGGACTTGCATGGGGCCTGTTGCCCCTTTGTTTTGGCAACTTTCTTGCATTTAGAATGGGAACATTTACCCAATGCCTGTACCCTCCTTGTATCATGGAAGTAACTAACTTGATTTTGATTTTACAGACTCATAGGCAGAAGGAAGTTGCTTTGTCTTGCATGAGACTTTGGACTTAGACTTTTGAGTTAATGTCAACATGAGTTAAGTCTTTGGGTCACTGTTGGAAAGGCATGATTGTGTTCTGAAATGTGAGAAGAACATGAGGTTTGAGAGGGGCTGGTGCGGAATGATATGGTTTGGCTCTATGTCCTGACCCAAATCTCTTGTTGAATTGTAATCCCCAGTGTTGAGGGGGTACCTGGTAGGAGTGATTGGATCATGCGGGCAGACTTCCCTCTTGCTGTTCTCATCACAGTGAGTGAGTTCTCATGAGATCTGGCTGGTAGTGTGTAGCACTACCCCCTTCACTTTCTGTCTCTCCTGCCACCATATGAAGACATGTTTGCTTCCTCTTTGCCCTTCTACCATGATTGTAAGTTTCTTGAGAACTCCCCAGCCATGTCTTCTGTACAGCCTGCAGAACTGTGAGTTGATTAAAACTCTTTTTTTTATAAATTACCCAGTCTCAGGTAGTTCTTTATAGTGGTATGAGAATGAACTATTAATAATATATCATCTGACAAGTAATTAATAACCAGAATATAAAGAGAACTTTAGTAACTCAATTGTAAACATCTAATAATCCAATTTTAAAATGGACAAGAGATCTGAATTTACACTTCTCTAAAGAAGTCATGCAAATAACAAACAGGTATATAAAAAGGTATGCATCATCACTGATCATCAGAGAAATGCAAATCAAATCTATACGGAGGTCAGGCACAGTGGCTTGTGCCTGTAATCCCAGCACTTTGGGAAGCTGATTAGAGCAGATCAATCACCTAAGGTCAGGAATTCGAGACTAGCCTGGCCAACATGGTGAAACTCCATCTCTACTAAAAAGACAAAATTAGCTGGTTGTGGTGGTGCACACCTCTAATTCCAGCTACTTGGGAGGCTGAGACAGGAGAATCACTTGAACCGGGGAGACAGAGGTTGCAGTGAGCCGAGATCACACCATTGCACTCCAATCTGGGCAAAAAGAGTAAAACTCCACCTGAAAAGCAAATTACAGGCAATAACAAATGCCAGTAAGGATGTGGAGAAAAAGTAACTGTCTTACACTATTGTTGGGAATGTAAATCAGTGCATCCACTATAGAGAACACTGTAGATTTTCCTTGAACAACTAAAAATAGAACTACCATATGATCCAGCAATTCCTCTGCTAGGTATATGCCTAAAGAAAGGAGATCAGAATATCAAAGAGATATCTGCATGCCCATGTTTGTTGCAGCACTACTCACAATAGCTGAGATTTGGAAGCCACCTTAATGTCCATCAACAGATGAACAGGTTAAAAAAATGTGATGGAATTCTAGTCAGTCATAAAAAATTAATGCAAATCTGTCATTTGCAGCAACATAGTTGGAACTGGAGGACATTATATTAGGTAAAATAAGTCAGGCACTGAAACACAAAAGTCGTATGTTCTCACTTATTTGTGAGAGTTAAAAATTAAAACCATTGAGTTCATGAACACAGAGAGTAGACTGATGGTTGCTAGAGTCTGGGAAGGGTACTGAGAAGCTGCAGAGGAAAGCATGGATGATCAATGAATATAAACACATAATTATATAGGAGGAATAAGATCTAATATTGTATAGCATAACAGGGTGACTACAGTCAACAATAATATTGTACATTTTAAAACAACTTAAAGAATGTAACTGGCATGTTTGTAACACTGCAAAATGATAAATGCTGGAGACCATGAATATCCCATTTATCCTGATGTGATTATTATGAATTGCATCTAGTATCAAAATATCTCCTGTACCCCATAAATATATATACCTACTATGGACACATAAAAATATAAATTAAAAATTTTGAACCAATAAATAAAGATTGACCAAGTGGGTTAAAAAACATGTCAATTAACTGTTTTATACCAAAAACTCATTTCAAATACAATGACATAGTTTCAAACCAGATATGCGGAAACTGATACACTTTACAAGCATAGCTTAAAACAAATTAAAAAAGCAAAGGCAAAAATGGCTATATGTTGTCAGACATATTCAATTTCAGAACAGTGTAAATTATGAGACATAAAGAGTGACATTATGTATTGATAAAAGTATCATCAGTACAGTCTAATCATCCTAAATGTGTATGCACCAAATGACACAGTCTCAAATACATTACATAAAAACTTATAGAGCTGAAATGAGAAATAGACAAATCTACAACTATATTTGTGAATGTACTCCTATAATTTTAATGTTTCCTTTGAAAGTTGATGTGTCATAAACTTAATTCTGCTGCCTTAATGAATGGATTAATGTTGCTCTCATAGAAATTGGTTTGTTATTATGGGAATGACTTTTTAATACAAGTGTGCTGTCTCTATCTCTGTTGTGCTTGCTCTCTTGCCATGGTATTTCCTCCATCATGGTATGACACAGCAAGAAGAATCTCACCAGATGCCAGCACCATTGTTTTTGGACTTCTCAGCCTCTAGAATCATATGCTAAATAAGTGCATTTCCCTTATAAATTACCCAGTCTGTGATATTTCATTATAGCAACAAAAAACAAACTAAACAGAAAATTGGTTCTGAGAAATGAGGCCATTGCTATAACAATTCCCTAAAATTGTGGGAGCCATTTTGAAAAGGAGTGATGCATAGAAGTCATATGAATTTGGAGGAACAGACTAGAAAAATTCTGTATTGTGGTGAATGAAGTGTTAACAGTGATTCTGGTGAGGGCATGGTAGGAGAGATTAGGGAAAATCTTGAACTTCCTAGAGATAATTTAAGTGGTTGTGAACAGAATGTGGATAGAACTACAAACATTGAATACCACTTTGATGGTTCGCAAATAGAACTGAAGAACGAGGATTTGGAAACCATAGCAAGGACCAACCTTGTATAAAGTAGAAATGAATTTGACTGAACTGTTTTTGTACCTGAAGGCTTTATGGAAGGCAGAATATAATAGGAACAAACTTGCATATCTGGCTGAAGAAATATTTAAGCATCAAAACATTTAGGCTACTGCTCCAAAACCACGAACTAAATACACTTCTCTTATTTCAAATTACTTTGTGTGTGGTATTCTCTTATAGCAACAGAAAATGGACTAAGGCAGTAACTCTCTCAATGACTGGTAGAAATACTTAACAACATATCAGCAAAGATATTGAATAACTGAACAACATCATTTGTACCAGCAACCACTCTCTTACTATTTGAGAAAAATATGTTGAGATTGAAAAAATAATTTATCAGTATAAGTTCATTAGGATGGACTTTGAAAACACAAAGAATTATCCTAGAAACAACACAGGAGATAGAAGGGCAAGGATGGGAAAAATAAACAAATATACAAGCCAATAATCTTTAAACATGTGGATAAATGTAAATAAAATATAAAATAAGCTCTATCTTTACAAAATGATAATGATATTGATAATACTGTCTGTTATATATGAGGAAAAAGTACAATACAAAGTACTATAAACAAACAACATGCAAGTAAGTTGAGGATGATTGGTATAAACCTTTCTGATAACTTTGTGTTTTTACAATGATAGTTAATATAAGTTTTCATTTTGTTGCATATCATGATAATATTTTTAGAAAGCCTATGGATAAATTGAAGGAGACCAAATTAGCATCCAAATCAGTAAAGGGAAAAAGAATATGTTTTCAAAGAAAAAATAAATAGCATACAGAAATGTAGATTAATTAGAAGTTAAAAAATAGTGTAAAATATGAAAACATTGTATCTAATCACAACAAACATAAGGACTAACCTCACCAATTAAAAACAAATGTAAAAAAGTTAAAAAAATTTAATTTAAAAGGGCACTACTAAAACACAAGTTTGTAAAGTACATTAAAGTAAAGTAGTGAGGATTGAAACAGGTATTTTTGTTTGGGAGTTTGTGTGCATGCATATGTAAAAGTAGACTTTGATAGATATGTATGTAATACCAGTTACCAATTGTTCAATTCTCATGATACTGAGCTTTAAATATACGTTTCTAAATTTATGATAGGTGAAGCAGACAAAAATTTAGCAATATGAAAGCTTCAACATGTAATCAACAAACTTTATTAACATTACATGGAACACCACAATTGATGATTTAAATGGTGCCTCTAATTATATATATTTTGTTCTTTCTTGAATACATTATTTATTAAAAATTGACTGTAGAAATAGCTACACAGAAAATCAAAGAATTTTGAATACTTGCTATTACCTAGATATTTTATATATTATGTTTAAGTTCAAATTCCATTTGAAGACTAAAAGTAATAACCGTATGTTGTCAGTTGAAGGGTGTCCATTTAAAAAAAAAAAGTTGAAATCCTGACACCAGGTGCCTGTGAATGTGACCACATTTAAAAATAGGATCAAGCTGCTATAATCAAGAAGGGGTCATACTGGATTATGGTGAGCACTAATTCAATGACTGTTGTCCTCATAAGAGAAAAATTTGAACACAACCGCGAAATAAGATAATGTGAAAGACATAGTCACACAGCAGAAAAATCATGTGAAGACAGACATAAACATGAAAGTGACAGTTCTACAAGACAAGAAACACCAAGCATTGCCAGCAAACAACAGGAACTAGGGGAGGGGCATGAAATAGTTTCTTCCTCAAAACTTTCAGAATGAGGCAACTCTTCTGACACTTGGATTTTGGACTTTCAGTTTTCAGGACTGTGAGATAATTTTTTTTATTGTTTTAAACCACCCAGTTTGTGATAATTTGTTATGGCAGCCCTGAGAAAGTAATACATACTACTTTTGACTATTAAAATAAAACACTGATAAACAAGTGATAGCTTGGAGAAAAAAAATTGAAATGAAAGTTTAAAAACATGCAACCAACAACTGTTTTAATACAATTTAATTGCACATGGAAAATTCACCAAAGACGACAATATAGTAGTAAATGAACAGATTTTCAATAAATTGTAAAGGCTCTTAAAGATCAACATATATTATTTGATCACACCTAAATTAAATTAATATATGTAAATAAGATATCTATGAAAACCCCAAATTTTTGAAAAGTAAGTCTTTTCTAAAAGACAACATCAATTATAGAATAAATAACATGGACCACTTACTGAGTTATATTAAATATACAGTATATCAGAATTTGTGCTCCATCTTATAATTCTGTAGAAGAAAATCTATGACGTTGTACAAATAGAAAAACTTAAAACTGGTTATCTAAACTTCACTTTTAAACATTAGATTAAGAATAATAAATAATACAAGTAGTAAGCAGCAAATGGGAAACAATAAAATAAGGGCAAAAAACTGACAAGCATTAGAGAATGCCAAGTAAGCAAAAAGTTGGTTATTTGCAAAAAGAAACAAAAACCAAATTAACAATATAATAAAAAAGGAAATAGCACTACATATCTTACAGGTATTAAAAGGACAGTAAGAAAAATTTGTATGCTTACAACCAATAAATTTAAAACGAATAAATCATGGAAAATTCTAATTTATCAAAATTAACATAATAAATAATGAAAGATCTGAATAGTCCTTATTGATTCAATAAAGCGAATTTTTTATTATAAGTTTTCCCAGAAACTAAACAACTGGCTCAAGTACTTTCTCTTCCTCCAGTGAATGCAATCAAATATTTTATGAAGAAGATTCAGATTCTGACATTTTCAAAAAGTTTATGAAAGATGCTGTTATATTTAAATGCAATACTTTTGTGAGAATAACAACAGATAAGAAAAAAGGCGAATGTGCATTTTCTCAGGAATATCTGGATGGACACAGAAAACAAGGAATGCTTCAATCCAACCATGTTGTGAAGAATATACATCTTCTACTCCACTCGTTTAAGAATCAGGACAAACCAATAGATTAAGGGAAAAATGAATTTAAATAATATGATATTCAACAGAAAATAATATAAATAGCTACCATATGATCAAACTCAAGTTTAAAAGTAACATTTGCTTTATATTCTCATGTCAGAAAATGTTGCATTTTTTTTTTTCTAAAATACAATTTAACCTTAAGCTGTGGGGCAGAGCAATAAGATAAAAGAGAAAGTGTTTGGCAAAATCTAATGTTATATTCCATAACAAAGGTTTTGAACTTTAATTTTCTCATTTTCGATACTGATTTTTTCCTGGGATTTGGTGATTAAAATGAAATAGTACATAAAATGCAAAGTGCTTAACATGTTACACGGTAGGTTTTAAAATGTATTTTTAAGTAGCTCCATCTAAGAGTTTGTCAAAAGAAATATATTTATTCTATACAAATTCTAAATCACTATCCTATGATAACTGGTTTTCCAGCTGTATTACATTTTTTGACTATTATTTTATTTTTGCATAAATAGTATTTTGTTGATTCTTCACATCTCATCTGATCCAAACACTTTTTCTGTCTCTGTTTATATTCCATCAATATTTCTCTGACTTAAAAGAAATATGTTCCAGATAATCTGTTATTAGTAACACAATCTCACACACAATTTTTTCCTTATTATATGACACATACTATTACCTCAGATAAGTATATTTCAATATATACTTTCAAAGGACAAGTAAGTTCTCACAGTTCCACATTCGTGAAATGTTATTTTTGTGTTTCTGAAGAATTTTTGTAATTTTAAAGAAGTATTTTTTTCTTTAGATTTTCATCATGATTTTTAACATGCTAGTATAATTTGTGACTTACCAGGAGAAGGAATACAGATTTCAAGGTTTCCAGAAACATTTAAGTTTTAAACATATTGTATGGAACATTCATTATTGTATGATAGAACATTAGTATTCTTTACATTGAAAATAAGGATTGCAATTGCTCAGCGTTTATTTTCTATCATAAGATCATGCTATTTTTAATATATAAATGTTAATATTTTTGGCAAAAAAAGATTTCTGCTTGTAAGTTCTTCTGCCATGTATTTTTGCTTCCCCTTTCAAGCTATCTGAGCCCTAACTGCTCATAGCAAGCCCTCCAGGATGTCCTTTTAACTTGCCTTCTGGAAACCCACCCACTAATGCATATATGGCTTTACCATCTTCTTTTACCCCTTCCTCTGAATACTGACTATGAACATCTTGGGAGGAGTTCTCTGAAGTGCATGTAGAACTGTTCTTTGTGTAGAGATGGCATTGAACTAAGAGAACTGTATCCCTTCTGGGTTCACAGAAAGAGAAATTAAAATTGATGCAACTCAAAACAGGTGTCCAGAGTTGAGAGAAAGATTGGTTCTGAAAGCACATCCCAAAGGATATGAATCCAGAAAGAAGTTACTGAAACTTTACCAATCTTTTCACGTTAATTAAAAAATATATATATCTGCAGTACACCACTAAAATCCAAAGAAACTATAGACAAGGTAATGGTTACTGTGACACTTTATAGTCTATTGTTTTTTTTGTTTATGTCAAATATTTAGTTTCATTGATTTTAAAAAATATATTCTGAGAGTTATTAAATAAAACATAAATAATAATACAGGCATTTTGGAAATTACACCAAAATATATACTGAAAACATGATTGCTGATTTAATCTTTTGTGAATACCTTTAAACTGTTCATGAGTGAATACATCATCTGTAGGAAGGTTGCATTATTTATAGCTACCAGAAATTCTCTATAATGTACAGTGCTGAATGCTGGTAGATATTTAATAACTTCAACGGCCTTAGAAGAAGGAATTTGTTCAGCAGGATGCCTTAAGAAAAATTACTTCCTTCTCCTCCATTTCTCTGATCTACTGCCAGAGCTTCTTGTGACTAAAATAAATGAGAGCCAGAAAGCATTGAATAACTCTCAGTCCATGCTTCTTAACACCCTGGGAGATAACGGGCAGATATTCAGTACAGTATTATATAAACTTTCAGGGTCCTCTTGGATACCTTTTCTAGATTAAAAGTTTGTGTTCCTGACTCAAAGGATGACCAAAACCACATTAATGTATGATGATATTTGCTTAGCCATATCCCCACTTGAAAATCGCCACACGTAATGGTTTTTATATAAGATCATGGAGTAAAACAGAGATGAAAACAGTAAGTAACAAAGAATAAGAATATAGTTCCCATATTGTTTCTACCCTTGATAATGTAAAATTATTTGTGCCCTGTACGTTTACAAATTCACTTTTTTCCTTGACATCTTCTAACACTTTGACTGTGATATCTACTTTGATTGTGTGACCAAAATCCTTATTCCCACAGCATCATATTTCTTGCAATTTTGTCTCCATTGAATTTCTGAAGTTTTCCTTTGACTAATATTAATGAGCAAGAGTACAATAGGAGGAACCCCAGTTAATCACTGGTCACAACCATTGTCATTCATATCAAAGTACAAAAATGGTGAAAATCATCCATTTCTTCCCACAAGCAGACAACTTTGCATTGTAATGTTATTGCTCCTTCTATGAACATTTTGAGTCTTTTTCTTTATCCCTCGACTATGGGATAGCCTCTGGATTTGCTTTGACGATAAAACACATTGGAATTGGCATTGTGTGTGGTTTGAATCCAGACCTCAATATTTGTATGTTTCTGCCCTCATTTAAGAAATTTTGTTGAGCTGTCATTTGCAAGGCACTGAATGACTGAATACCTAAGTCACAGATAATATACCTTAACTAGTGGACTGTTCACTGGCCAAATAGATGAGTTAAAGAGAGATATGGTGGAAATTAGCAAGCATATAACTCTAAAGATTCTAAAAGGATGAGATCGGGCACATGGATTGGGTTCAGTGTATACTGCTCAGGCAATGGGTGCACCAAAATCTCATAAATCACCGCTAAAGTACTTACTCATGTAATCAAATGCCACCTGTTCCCCCAAACCTATGGGTAAAAACATTTAAATTTAAAAAGTAAAATAAAAATGAAGAATTTAATTGGCATTGATCTCTGCAATTCCTGCACACATGTGGCATTACTTTTGGTTTACTATCTTGGCTAAAGGAAAGAGAGACTCAAACATGGAACCTGCATTTGGGCATGTTTGCCATAACGTCCCTCACTCCATGGGTTAAGAAATCAAAGTGAGGATTCTGCTTTGCATTAAACATATAGGTTCCAACTATTCATTTCAGAATTGAGGAAATAATTCAAAGAAGCAATTGCCTCACTAAACCCACTTTAGAATCAGACCAATAATTAATTTACCAGATAACTGCTACAAATCTTTACTCTGGGTGAAAAACTATAGTAGTAACCAAAAATCAGCTCCCATCTGGAGTCTATATCTAACAACCCCTACCTTGCTAGTAGACCAGCCATTGCTATAGTCAAGTTAGTTTTCTGCCAAGTAGATCTCAGCAGACATAGAACAATTGTTGCTATATAAATCAAGCAGTACTTTTGGAAGCTGAAATTCTATTTAATATTTAGCAATCCTGAGATCATTTAGTTATTGTCACAAATCATTGAGCTTAAAAAACATCTAATTTATGCTAATGTTACTTGTGGTAATTGTAACCATGCTGTCCATGATGGTTAATTATTGCCAACTTGCCTCTACATCTTTAGATCTTATTATGCCAATGACATCAGGTTATGTGTGTCCAATGTATTATCACTCTCAGTCATCTCCAATATACAGAGCTCTTCAAGATCAAAATGCTCTTCTTAATATTTGGTAACAGAAGTACCTGTTGGGAGACATTCTTAGGAACAGCTGAGCAACATGCACATGAAAGACTAGCTTTAACATTTCAATATTAACTCTTCAGACTCCACTCTCTTCAACATACAAGGAAATTCCAGCATTTTCATGTTATTCATTACTGTTATTTTTAGTATAGTTATCAAGAGCACAACTAGTAGATTATTATTGCTCTCTGGCAATCCAGTCAATACTTTAATGCTCACATGCTGTATTCTATTTTTAATACATTTGACCAAATCAAGTTTTTATTATGTCTTCTTTGATGTTTCATACTAGAATCACTTCCATAAACGCTTCTCAGGCTTATAAGTCTTTCAATGTCAATGCGATTTTCTCATGGCTCAAGACTTGCATTTCTCCATCATAGATTTGTTGTGTTTGACTCTCATTAGGTACTTGAAGGAATGAAAGGCAATGTGGGGGCCCATCTAAGTATATTTGACCTCTGTTTCTGAGAAAACTTTCTGAGTGTAGCAATTAAAATGTTTATATTCAGAGATCATATTCTGGATAGGGGTAGGAGCAAAGGAAATTCAGGAAAATGTAGTTTCAAGGTTCTTAAACTTATCAATATCTTTCCCCAAATTCTCATCCCTTCTCTTAGTGGGGGATCCTGCTTTTGACCCCACAAGAGTAAAGTAAGTACTTTAGCACAAAATGTCTAAAATGAGAGAGCATTCAATTTTGTGCTGCAGCTCTGCAAGGTGTATATTTTTTCTCATATTAAAGGTCCTTCCCTGTTATTACAGAAGCTGTGAGAACTTTTTAAACCTTCCTTTCTGGATGCATGCTTCATTGGATACTGATAACCGCTTTCTTTTCTCTGTGTTCTCTAGAGCTGTACAAAGAAAGGTGATTCTACAATCTTTATAATCACTCTAGTTGCTATAGTAACTAAATACCATACCACTTTCTCTCTGAATATTATACTTTCTACCTATAATTCATCCTATGTTACTACTGGTAGTAATATGAGAAATTGTTATACCCCTTATGCTATGGATTAATCCTGTGTGTCAAGAATTGGGCTTGAACATGCTTTGCCTTGAATATTTGAGCCAACCAACCCTAGAATCCCATTATGAGTTCATATTTTCCGGGATAATTCTAATGTAAATTATTACCAAAGCCAAAACTAGATAAATACAATATAAACAAATTATGATAATTAGAACAATTACAAATAACTATTTTATGAAAGCATAGGTTAGATAAAATGAACCATAATGATTAGCACAGGAACCCTAAGCTGGAAGAGGTAGTTTATCACCGCCTGCAAGTCTGAAGGAACAAGGGGAAGGGGAGGTTACTAGAATTCATAGCAAGTCAGTAAAATGAAGTAAGCCACCTTGAGAGAAGCAATGACCTTCTGTCCAAGTGACACAATAAATTCAAGTTAACCTCACAAGAGGGAAGTTAAGGAAATAAAAAATGGTACAAAAAAGAAAGAGGGTGCAGGAGCCCTCTGATATTACTAATCATAATGGTCTCCTTCTGAGGCAGAAAGCAACCATGATAAAGTTGGATGGTGGATCCAGAAGACAGAAGGGATTCAGGATGCCTTTATAATACATGTATTCAAAATAAAATAAATATAAATGTATCTATCGGCAGAATAATTAAGATCCTATGTGAAAATTTAAGGAGCTAGAGTTAATTGTGCTTGAGATAAGAGGGAATGATCATATTTTCCATAGGCCCTATGGGATATCATTACACACACACCCCCATACATATATATGTAAAAATAAACACGTATGTATGAATGTGTACATATATTATTTACTTATTCATAAAGTTAAGAAAAGACATATTTTCAGCACCCACTGCCTAGGATTAGGGCCCAGAGAGGTAACATTATTTGTTCTACCCAGGGGGCCAACCTTATTGCAACACTGAAGATAAGATCACAATGTTTCTCTAAACCTATTTCCACAGTTAATCAATTGGTATTAACGAGCAACAATGATCAGAGGCAGACAGTTAGCTAAAAATACGTTCTTTATGAGAGAAATACCAGAAATTTAGGGAATGTGGGAAATGTTTAACTGAACATGTATTCTACTTTTACAGCTTTTATACCCCCCCTTCCCTATGGAGTATCATTCTCTTATTCTCTCTCAGGACTCCACTCTTTTAAAGCATTTTTAGTTATCAGAGTCTGTTAAATACTACTGGTTTGTGTGTTGAGACAAGCATTTAAAAGGCGGGCAATCATTTAAAATCATCATACTCTTTAGGCTTAATACTATGAGTCCAGGTTTACATTTTCAAGCAGAGAGACTCTCATCCATTCAAAATATTTAATGAACATTCATGAACTATTCATTTGTAACTCTTGTTTAGAGTTTAAAAATAATTAGGTCTGTCTCAATATAGTAACAAAGCATGCATTTATTCATTCTGGTTACTGTCTTATCAATTAACTTAAAATATTAGCTGAATATATACTTATGATCACACACTCTTCTTGACAACGATGAGATAATAGGGGCAAAAACAATAAAAATCATTGCCTTTGAGAAGCATACATTTTCATGGGTACCTGTATTCTACTGAAATGCGAGAGAATCTAATATTAAAATAGCTACACATACATTGTCAGTGTGGGTACTTCACATGAAGAAAGTATGCAAATAAAGTACTGGGCAATGGAGAGTAATGGAGAGGAGGTACAATGGTGTAATGTGAAAGTAAGCTTCTACCAAAAAGCACATAGAAATTATAGAAGCAACATTTAATAATAGAAAATAATTAGCAAATTACAGTAAAATATAGTTTTAAAATATTCTACTTGTCCACACTCAAATATTAACCTTTTATTATTTACATTTTAAATTTCTATATATCTATATTATATATTTTTATAAACATATGTTTATTTCCTTAATTTCCCTCTTGTGAGTATCACTTGGGTATGTTTTGTCACTTGGACAGAAAGTCTTGATCTCAAGGTATCTCACTTCACACACACATATACATATACATGGATATATTAGGTAGATAGATACCAATTTATCCAATTATATGTGCAATACAGATACATACTTTGTCAACAAATGGCAAATAGACATCAGGATATGAACAAAAGATACACAAATAGCAATATCAAAATTTCCTCCTCGGGCCTTTACTTTCAAAATCAAACTGAAAGAATTCCTTTTTAATTAATTCTCACTCTTATCCTGAATATTTTATAGCTATTGTAAGCGCTTCCATTTGTAGCGCTGAATTTTCTGGGGGGATCACTGAATATCCTCAGAACATTATGTTTATTTAAATAACAACAAAATGCTGAATAAGCACATAAATTTTTCTCTTCATTGAGATGATAATTTAAAGGTAGCAAATATTAATTGCATACTTACTTCTGAGAGGCATTCTAAGTCATATTTTCAGAGCATTAGTTATTTCCTTGCTAAAATATTCATCATGACAGTAATGAAAATGAGACTCAGAGTTAAGTAACTTACTCAAAATCTGACTTTCATTAAAGAGAGATGGAAGACTGACTTAATTTTGATTCTGGTGCCTGTGCTCAGTCTTCTCAATTCCATCCATGTTTATTGATACATTTTTTAAGGAAGCAAAAAAAAAAAAAAAGAAAAAGAAAATTGTATACATTACTACTACTATTATTATTTTACATCTCACAAGACTGTACACTAAATGACAAGAGAAATGACTACTGAACTCACAAAGCTTTGAACAGTACTTTATATGTATTACTGAGCAATTTAAACCAAAGTTATTTATTGAAGTGACACTCCAATACACATTGCAGGGTTATACCAACGTAAATAATACAGTTATATTTAGAATGAAATTGAGTTTGTGTGTTTGTGTGTACATGTAAATGATACACAATTGCACTCAGAAGACCTGAGTTGAAGCTACAGCCCTTATAACCTTCAAATTACACGAACTTGGTTGAATAATAATGCTTTTTACCTTACCAATAAAATAATAGCAATAAATCATTTAAGAATGTAGTTGAGAAGAGCAAAATGGGATAATGGGAACAAAAGTGGTTGATAAATTGTTAATTAATCTATATTTTTTGGTCTAATTATTGCTGTATCTGTTTTAAAAATTTTAAAAAAAATGTGTAGCCAGAGAATCATCCCAAAGGTGACAAGAGTTGTAATTGGTAGGAAGAAAGGACGGTTGAAAAGGGAGTGGGAAGAGTGTCTCTGTAGGGAATTTTCAACAGTGCTAGAAGATAACATCTGTCTAATATTCAGAAGAGTCAAACAGCCTGGCAGAGAATAGCAAAATGAATGAGTTTGCTAATTAGCACTAATTAACCTGTTTGGGTGGAAAATTTGGTTTAATTCAGCAGATCTACCACATGCTGATATCAGGCTGAATTTCAACACTAAATACGACTTTTGCTAATTTAATTGATCAAAGTTTGAATCTCTTAAGCATTTATTTGATCATATTTATAGATTCAATAACTCGCTACAGCTCTAAAAAATCAGGAAAAATAATGTTATTGTTGCTGTGTATTGCCAACACACATTGTAAAAACATTTATTTTTACAATTTATAGGGACTACACTAAGATGCAATTCAAAGAATTCCTGGAAAAATGAAAGTTGTTGGTAATTCTATCCTCACAGATATAAACTGTACTAGCAATTAAATACATGTATCCAGGTGTATTAATTTTATACACTTAAGGCAATGCAACTGTGTTACAAAGTAAGTCATCTACTTAGCTTTGTGAGTTTTTTTAAATGATAAAATATACACTGAATTGTAGTTTTAAAGGACTCATAATTCAGTATCTTAATATAAAATGTACATTAAGAGCTTGTCTCAGTTCATGTGGGCAGCTACAATAAAGCTATAATACCTTGGACTAGGTACTATATAAATAATAGAAATTTCTTTATCACAGACCTGGATGCTGGGGAGTCCATGATCAAGGCACCAGTAGATCTAGGGAAGCCTCACTGTCTGCATCATAGGTAGTGTTTTGTTGCTGTGTCCTCATGTGGTGAAAGGACGAAAAGGAACCAAACACATTTCCTCAACCCCTTTTATAAGAACAGCGCCTCATGACTTTATCATCTCCTCAAAGTGCTACTTTGTAATACTATTGCATTGGGGATTAAATTCCTGCATGAATTTTGGAGGAACCCAACTATTCAAACTATTGCGCTACTCCTGCAGGTAAGTACAAGCAGGGATTATTATATTAATATGTCCTTCCTCAATTTTCTCTAAATGTGTAACAATCTACACCGATTGGTTTAAAACCCAGAAAGCATCCGTACTTCAAAAGTTTTAATTTGATCTTGTGCAAATATATGTGAGAATATTACCACACATCTCCTAGAAAAATATATTTTATTTTCCTTTTTAAAAACTTTTAAATTCAGGGGTACATGTGCAGGTTTTTTATATAGGTAAACCTGTGTCATGGGGGTTTGTTGTACAGATTATTTCATCACTCCAGGTATTAATCCTAGTACCCATTGGTTATTTTTCCTGATCCTCTCCCTCCTCCCACCCTTCACCCTCCAAAAGACCCCAGTGTGTGTTGTTCCCCTCTATGTGTGTGTGTGTTCTCATCGCTTAGCTCCCACTTGTAAGTGAGAATATGCAGTATTTGGTTTTTCGTTCCCGTGTTTGTTTTCTGAGGATAATGACCTCCGGTTCCATCCATGTTCCCACAAAAGACATGATCTCACTTTTTAATGGCTGCATAGTATTCCATGGTGTATATGTACCACATTTTTCTTATTCTCTACTATCAATGGGCATTTAGGTTGCTTCCATCTTCTTGATACTGTAAATAGTGCTGCATTGAACATTTGTGTGTATGTATCTTTATGGTAGAATGATTTATATTCCTCTGGGTATACACCCAGTAATGGGGTTGCTGGGTTGAATGGTAGTTCTGGTTTTAGGTCTTTGAGGAATTGCCACACTGCCTCCCACAATGATTCAACTAATTTACAATCCCACCAACAGTGTATAAGTGTTCCCTTTTCTACACAACCTCACGAGCATCTGACATTTTTTGACTTTTTAATAATAGCCATTCTGACTTTCTGACTGGTGTAGATGGTATCTCATTGTGCTTTTGATTGGCATTTCTTTAAGGATCTGTGATGTTGAGATTTTTTCATATGCTTGTTGGCCTTAACCCTTATTCAGCAAGGGAGGTATAACTCAAACTCATTGTTTAGAGCTTTTATCGTTTGTTATTCCTCAGGATTATAAACTTGTTAGGGACGCAAGCACACTTTGTTTATAAAGACACCAAGTATCCTTTCTTTCATTCTTTGGGTTTGGAATATTTTTTCTATTTTGATAGAAATAGGGTGCATAGAAACCATTCTGTAGCTGACATGTCAATCTGTGACAAAAGAAAATTTAAATTGCTGACGGTCTTAGGGTATAGCAAAATTTTTTTTTTTTTTTTTTACATCTTGCTGCAATGCCAAGATGATATGAGGAAATTGGGTTTTAGGTCCCCTCTGTTTGTAGTATTTTCTTACTTTAATTCTCAGCAAGTCACATCAGCTGTAAGAGAGAACTTGCTGTAATTGGGAAGAAGAGTTAATTTAGGGAAACTAAGCTAGTGACCTTAAGAACAGAGGAAAGTAGGCTTGCTCCTTCCTCCCTCCCTCCTTCCCTTCCTTCTTTCTCTCCTTCCTTTCTTGTTTCAAAACATTTACTGTGACATAAAAGATTAAGGGAATATGACTGAAAAGGATAGTCACCGCTACTTCATAACTTTTACTCCAAGTTGTGAAAAACTTGCTCTTTTGAGAAGATGGTATTTTAAAATTCTGAGAAAGTCAAGAGAGCATGGATATCTTCTGATCCCAGGTATGGATTGTTTATATTTCGTTCTCTGATTTATATTTCCAAGAGATTAATAGTGGAAAAAAGGTCCTCTGATACTTTAGATCAACATCACAGTTTTCCAAAGGGAAGGCATAAACAAGAATGTTAATAATTAACTAGTTTCCTATACTTGCCTCTTTCATGCCACAAATCTATGTCAAATGTTTGTCTTATTTCATAGTTAATGACGTAGAATACTCTAAAGTGCAAGTTATCAGGAATTAATATGTTGTAGAATTCCACAACATTTCCACAACATTATATCTAAATGTTCTTCATTTGTGTAACTAAAATATAGTAGGGTCCCCACTTTCGTTTTGTATTTTATGACAACCACTAACTGCAGCATTTTGAGTCCATTCTTCTATTTGTAAGTTTTTTTTTTTTCCCTTCACTGGACAAACTCCCACTTAATTTCAAAATTACAGATGTCTTTGGGTAGAAGGTATAGTTGACTAAGAAATAAAAAATCAGCAGAAATGATTAAGTGCATTCCTAAACTTAAACTATAATTACCTTTGAGCTATATAGACTTATTTAAATTAGAACCTGATAAAGTGATTAATCTCTACTCTGTCAAACTCCTAAATAATAGATAATAGTGCTACTATATTTTCTCGGGGGGTATAAGGAGCCATTTAATTCCCTGTGTGAGCTTTCTAGATGTCCAGGAGCGAATCAAGAATTTTTTAACCTAGAAGCTGGAGCCAGTTAAATAAATTTGAATTTCTCAGGAGCTCACTCAAACTCCATCATGTGGTGTGAATCACATCCAACCAAATTTCATCTTACGTCTACACTTATTCCCTAAGCAGTGACATTATTCCAGTCCCACAGATTTCTTTTCCTGCAACACATATTTTGAAAACTCGAAATAGGTATTGTAAATTTGTATCTGTTTTTAAGTGTTTTGTTTTTTAACCATACTCATCACCTCAGTAGCTAATTTCCTGTGGCTTTTCCTATGATATTTGATGATATTGCTGTTCTTGCTCTTTGTTTTGCCATTTACTGGGAGGAATTGTCACTAAGTTAGACACACCAAAATTTTATTTCCAGTATTCTCACATACTTCAGCATGAATAGTGTGCTTTCTTTTTGTCTTTTATGTATCACATTTTTTCAATAATTTCTTGATTTATTCATATATTATGGAATAGAATGCTTATGTGTACATTTTGACATAAGTGTGTCTGAAATTATTGACAAAAACACTTTAAGTCTATGCAATTTAAAGAATACAGTATACATTTCATTTCAAAAATGTAATTCAGAAGAAAGTTTCTATACTGTAATTATAAAACTATTTACACTTTATAACACTTTCTTTGTATGGATCTACTTAATATTTCAGGAAGCCACAACACGTCCATTTTATGACTTAAATTTCAGTACCTGGTAATGTGTCTGAACTGGTGTGGTGGGTTCTTGGTCTCACTGACCTCAAGAATGAAGCCGCGGGCCCTCCCAGTGAGTTTTACAGTTCTTAAAGATGTTGTGTCCAGAGTTTGTTCTGTTCCTTCAGAGATTCAGATGCGTGCGTCTGCAGTTTTTTCCTTCTGGTGGTTTCGTGGTCTCACTGGCTTCAGAAGTGAAGCTGCAGACCTTCGCAGTGAATGTTACCGCTCTTGATGGCTGTGCAGAGCCAAACAGCAGCAGCAAAATTTTTCCAAGAAGTGAGAGAGGGAGGCTCCCACATCAAAAAAGGACACCTGAGTGTGTGGCCGCTGTCGGTTCCAGCAGGCTGCTTTTATTCCCTTATCTGACCCCGCCCACATCCTGCTGATCGGTCCATTTTACAGAGAGCTGATTGGCCCATTTTACAGAGAGCTGATTGGTCTGTTTTGACAGGGTGCTGATTGGTGCATTTACAAACCTTGAGCTAGATACAGAGTGCTGATTGATGCATTTATAATCTTTTAGCTAGACTCGAAAGTTCTCCCAGTCCCCACTAGATTAGCTAGATACAGAACACTGATTGGTGCGTTTACAATCCTCCAGCTAGACATAAAAGTTCTCCAAGTCCCCACCAGACTCAGGAGCCCAGCTGATTTCCCCTAGTGGATCCTGTACCAGCTCCGCGGAGCTGGTTGCCAGTTCCCCGCCGCAGGCTTGCGCTCCTCAGCCCTTGGGCGGTGGATGGGACTGGACGCCACAGAGCAGGTGACGGCGCCTGTTGGGGAGGCTGCGGCATGGCGGACTGCAGATCCCAAGCCCTGCCCAGTCAAGAGGCGGCTGAGGCCCGGTGAGAATTCGAGCGCGGCGCCCGTGTGCCCGCAGTGCTGGGCGACCCAGCACACCCTCCGCAGCTGCTGACCCGAGTGCTAAGGCCTTCACTGACCGGGCCGGTGGCACCGGCCTCTGGGAGTGCGGGGCCCGCCTGGCCTGCACTCACCCGAAACTCGCGCTGGCCCGCGAGGGCCGCGTGCAGCCGGGGTTCCTGCCCGCGCCTCTTCCTCCACACCTCCCCCCAAGCAGAGGGAGCCGGCTGCGGCCTCGTCCAGTCCAGGGTGGAGTTCCCACAGTGCAGCGGCTGGATGAAGGGCTCCTCAAGCACGGACAGCGTGGACGCCGAGGCCGAGGAGGCGCCGAGAGGGAGCGAGGGCTGTTAGCACGTTGTTACCTCCAAGTAAAAGTAGGTATATAAAAAATGATTTTTAAATAAGTATGTATGCATGTACATTTTTACTACAATTTTACATTTACGTTTCAGTAATGGTTTTTGTTTAAAAACGTCAGGTTTTGTTATTTTTTATTTTTTGACGGAGTTTCGCTCTTTTGCCCAGGCTGAAGTGCAATGGCTCACTGCAACCTCCGCCTTCTGGTTTCAAGCGATTCTCCTGCCTCAGCTTTCCCAGTAGCTGGGATTACAGGCACCAGCCACCAGGCCCAGCTAATTTTTGTATTTTTAATAGATACGGGGTTTCACCATGTTGGCCAGGCTGGTCTGGAACTCCTAACTTCGTGATCCGCCTGCCTCGGCTTCCCAAAGTGCTGGGATTACAGGCGTAGGCCACCTCGCCTGGCCTGTTTCTCTTAATACTGTGTTACTTGTTGACGTTAGATAACTAAAGAAAATAATTTTTCCTCATTTCAACATTCCAGGGTTAACATTTTTTAATATAATTGTTTTAGATGTTTAAAAGAACCATTACAAGGTGGTTTTCTCTTACAATTGCTGCCATGTTTCCAATGTACAAGAAACAATTTGTTTCTTACAGTATTTTTCACAGTTCCTAAATAAAGTAAGTACATTATATACTTACCCTTCGTTTTAAAAAAATGGAGTTTTCTAAAACAAGCAGAATGTGTTGTCACCTTTTCTTGGGTCTCCACGATAATAACCTTTTATTTGTTAAGTAGTAATATATGCAGATTTTAGAATTTATAAGGAACTTTGGTTGCTCCTCTGCTGAGAAACTTTGTAACTACCCACCTTAGTTACATTTTAAATATTCTGTATTTGATATGTCTGACTTAACCTCTTTTTTGTCTTGTTTCATAGATGGTATTTTGGTTGGTTATTTTAATAAATTCTTATGTTATTCTATAGCAAACACTCTTATTTCCACTTGTATCCACCACCTAGATTGATAAATGGCATGTATCATCCAATTTAGAATCTATTTTGATTTTTTTCGTATGTCTTCCTTCCCTCATAAACAGACTTGTTATTTGTATTTGTATAGTTTTAAATTTCTCAGATATTACAATTAGACACCATAGTTTGCCTAGTTTGTTTTTCGAGATAGGTATTTTAAGTTCCTTTTAATCTGTAGCACTCCAGTCTCCTTTTTTTTTTTTTTAAATCTATCTGCAAATGATTTTAGGACACTTGAATTCTAGTATTCTCTACACTCTGAGTTTTGTTGATTGTATTTATTGGAGCAGTTCAACATATTTCTTATTTTTCTGTATTTCCTGGCAAACTGGCACCTCCATCCAGAGAATGAATCAATTTTAAGTTTAGTGTCCTTTGCAAGACTCAAACTTTGACTGTACATAGCCATGCGGTAAATAGTATATGCATATGTACATGTATCACATATAAATGTGATGTGTATGTGTATGTATATGTATCACATACACATATGATGTATGTGGATCACATATATATGTGATACCTAGTAGGACAACAAAAGGCACATGATGTCTAATTTAATCTGTGGTGTTAGGAGCCCTTGATGCTTAATACTTATTTCAATTTATTAATATGTAGTTTATATGTATTTAATGTATTCACTGTGGTGGTGTTATGATTTTATAATTTCTTTTTTCATTCATTTATTAGTTGAGATTTTGCAATAAAGGGATGCGTCCCTCATATCTAATTTGGTTTCGGGTATTACTTGGTACAGTTTATGCAGGAAAGTCAAGACAAATGCTTACCCTTTGTTCTATTTATTAGTTTCCAAGATACTGATTTGCTATCATTTCCCGAAGGTGACTACATAATTTTAAATATTTTTACGAACTCATTATTTAAATGTATTATGTTATTTCCAATCCATTATAACTATTGTCAAAATTAAAGCTCGAAACTTCTCATCTCTACCTATTGGAAACCTCGGTACCTTCAACATATCCCTATATGCCTGGAAAATATCTCTTGAGATATGATACAACATCATCTTTTATGTTATCGTCTTAATACCTGAAATAAGCTATTTCCCCAAGATGCCTGAAATCATCTAGTGAGGAAAGTCACTGTAAGACTACAATCTTGAGCATGGATGCTCATTTTTGGTGGGCGACCATGTCTAGAACTTTTTGAGACAACTCATTGATGTTCAATTCAAGTTGAAGATGAGACTTTCATTAAAACATATTCTTGAAAAATCTGTGTCTCTTTTCTTTCATACCAACATTCCTGATCCTCAGGGATACAGGGGATAGTAAAAGTAGATCATTCTATGATTACGTACTATTCTTTTCTACCTTTCAATGCTCATTTCCACAGCAGGCAAAGGACCTGTGTGAAAGTTTCTCTAATTCATTTTTATTGTTTAAATGTTATTCATTAGTAGATTCCTCCAGAAGAACCCATGCATAAAATCAAAGTTTTTGCTTTTTGATTGAATTGGTTGAAAGTCAGTTTTGCTGGATATATAATCATTGCCTTATACAGTTGTTCTACCATAAAGTATTGTTATGGATAGTTTTGAAATACAATTTTTATTTCTCATAAATATCATGCTCTTAATTTTATTTTATTTTTTGATGCCCAAATGATATTTTTTTCTGTAAACTACTGAAATATCCCAAATTGGTATTCTCAGTTGTGTGGTGTGCCATTTCAGTAATATTTTCAAAATTTTCAGGGAGTTTCCTTGAATTGTAATGTTTAGTATCTTTTCTGTTTCCTTCAATTTTCTTCTTTAGAGAATTCCATTATCTGTAAGTTACAGGTTAACTATATGATATTGTTACCTTTAGTATTTGGCACTTTCTCTTAACTGATTTTTATCTTGCACATTTTCTTTTTATAAAGGAAGTATTTCTTGTTTTATCTTTCAAATTAAAGATCTATTATCAGTTTAGAATATATTTTATGTCTAGTTTGTGTGCAGTGTTATGTAGAGCTCAAGGTTACTTTTTTCCTACCTAAAATGGAATACTAAACAGAAATGAGAAAGAATGATCTAAAACATAAATGAATTTCAACCACAAAAAATTTAAGTAACGGAAGGCAGACACAAAACACATTCTGTAGGATTCCACCCACAAAATATAAAAATATGGAAAACTACTTGATACTGTTAAAAGTAGAGACAATGATTATTCTTGAGAGTTAGTTACCAAGGGTCAATAAGGGGCCCTTATGGATACTTTTATAGTCATTTCTGGTCTAGTGATGCTTATATGGGTCTGTTAGTGAAAATAAAACAAGTTTAAGTGTATGATTTGTGCACTTTAATGCATAAGTATTATAGTATGTCTATGCAATTTTACACCTTAACATTGTGCAAAGTGCAAAATCTACATCTTCTTAAGTAGCCCTTGCATTGAATGCCTGATAGTAGTGTATCTATGCAATTTTCTTTTGATTAATGTCAAATTTCAGTACGTTTTCCTATAGTTCTACTTTCCCCTTTTTGATGTTTGTATTTAAAATGTGTCTCTTATGAGCATATTGTTTTTATGCCAGTATCATAGAATATTTTAGGATTTCTCTTTAAAGTACTCAATTGATATATAACATGTTCATTAAATTGATGTTGGCTTGTATATACTGATTTAATATTTGTGTTCTAATTATTTCACCTGTTTTATGTGCCTTCTATGTCGTTTCTTTCCTTCTTTGAAGAATTTTAATTACCCCTTTCTTAAAATGGTTGAATGATTCTTCCCAATCTGTAACTTCTAAATGAGTATGATAATCACACGTAATGATAATGTTCTTCTTGAACATAGAAACTGTTCCTTGCGTTTGCAGGAGGGATTTAGATGAACAACATTTTTTTCTGAGCAAAAACAACAACTCTATCCCATCCAGTAATTTTCCCCCCTTAAGCTACATTTTAAATCTGATTGCAATCAATTCTTTCTGATATTTATTTTCCTTTTTCAACTCATTTTCTGTTATAACATCTTCTGTTGTATTGGTTAATTTTTGTCTTCCTTTTCCCTTGTTTCTGTAATGTTTTAATTCTTTGTTAAAATATTATAGATTCAGGGAGTACATGAGTAGGTTTGTTTTAGGGATATATTGTGTTAAGGGTAAGGTTTGGGCTTCCAGCTTCATCCATGTTGCTGCAAAATATATCATTTCATTCTTTTATGGCTGTGTGGTATTCTGTGATGTGTGTATGCCACATTTTCTTTATTCAGGCCTCTGTTGATGAGCATTCAGGTTGATTTCATGATTTTGCTATTGTGCGTAATGTGGCAACAAATATACAGGTGCAGACTTTTTAATATAATGATTTATTTTCTTCTGGTAGATAGCCAGTTGTGGGATTGCTTGGCCAAGTGGTAGTTCTGTTTTTTGTTCTTTGAGAAATCCCCATATTTTTTTCTGTAAAGGTTGTACTAATTTAAATTCCCACCAACAGTGAATAAACATTCCCTTTTCTTCACAACCTGCTAGCATCTGTTGTTTTTTGACTTTTTAATATTAGCCATTCTGACTAGTATGAGAGGTGATATGTTTAAAATTTTTAATATTTGTGGCTATATAGGTATATATATTTATGAGGTCCATGAGATAATTTGATACAGGCAGACAGTGAGTAGTAATCATAGGGTAAATGAGGTTTCCATCACCTTAAGTGTTCATCCTTTGTGTTACAAACACTCTAATTATACTCTTTTAGTTGAAAAGATACAATTCAGTTGTTAATTGACTACAGTCACTCTGTTGTGCTATCAAATACTAGATCTTATTCATTCTTTCTAACTATTTTTTCTACCCATTAACAATCCCTACTTCCCCTCATCCTCTCCAGTGCATTTCTCTGATGATTAGTGATGTTGAACATTTTTTCGTGTTTACTGGACACTTGTATTATGTCTCCTTTGAGAAATATCTGTTCATATCCTTTGCAAAATTTTAATGAAGTTGTTTTTTTTCTTGTCGACTTGAATTTCTTATAAATTCTGAATATTAGTCTTTCATCAGATGCATTTTTTGAACATATTTTCTTCCATTCTGTAGGCAGTCTGTTTACTGTGTTGATTATTTCTTTTGCTCTGCAGAAGCTTTTTACTTTAATCTGTTCCCACTTGTCTATTTTAATTTTTGTTGCATTTGCTTTCCTCATGTCCTCACATTTCAAAACCAGTAATGCCTTCCCAGCAGTCCCCCAACATCTTAACTCATTTCAGTATTAACTCAAAAGTCCACAGTCCAAAGTTTCATCTTAGACAAGGCAAGTCCATTCCACCTATGCGCTTGTAACATCAAACACAAGTTAGTTACTTTCTAGATATAATGGGGGTACAGGCATCGGGTAAATACAGCCATTCCAAATGGGAGAAATTGGCCAAAACAAAGGGGCTACAGGCCCCATGCAAGTCCAAAATCCAGTGGGGCAATCAAATCTTAAATCTCCAAAATGATCTCCTTTGACTCCATATCTCACATCCAGGTCACACTGATGCAAAAGGTGAGTTTCCATGATCTTGAGCAACTCCATCCCAGTGGCTTTGCAGGGTACAGCCTCCCTCCTGGCTGCTTTCAGAGGCTGGCATTGAGTTTCTGCTACTTTTTCAGGTGCACAGTGCAAGCTGTTGGTGGATCTACCATTCTGGGGTCTGGAAGACAGTGCACTCTTCTCAGAGCTCCACTAGGCAGTGTCCCAATAGGGACTCTATGTGAGGACTCACATTCCACACTTCCATTCTGCACTGCCCTAGTAGAGTTTCTCCATGAGAGCCCTGCCCCTGCAGCAAACTTCTGCCTGGGCATCCAGGTGTTTCTGTACATACTGTGAAATCTAGGCAGAGGTTCCCAAACGTCAATTCTTGACTTCTGTGCACTCGTAGACTCAACACATGTGGAAGTTGCCTAGGCTTGGTACTTGCACCCTCTGAAACCACAGCCTGAGCTCTATGTTGGGGCCTTTTAGCCACAGCTGGTACAGCTGGGATGCAGGGCACTAAGTCCCTACATTACACACAGCACAGGACTGGGCCTGGCCCATGAAACGGTTTTTTCCTCCTAGGCCTCTGGGCTTGTGATGGGAAGGTCTGCCATGAAAACCTCTGACATGCCCTGGAGACACTTTCCCCATTGTCTTGGGGATTAACATTCAGCTTCTCATTACTTATGCAAATTTCTGAAGCCAGCTTGAATTTCTCCTCAGAAAATGGGATTTTATTTTCTGTAAAATTGTCGAGCTGAAATTTTCCAAACTTTTATGTTCTGCTTCCCTTATAAAATGAAATGCCTTTAACAGCACCCGAGTCACCTCTTGAATGCTTTGCTACCTAGAAATTTATCCTACCAGAGACCCCAAGTCATCTCTCTCAAGTTCAAAGTTCCACAGATCTCTAGGGCCGGAGCAAAATGCTGCCAGTCTCTTTGCTAAAACACAAGAGTCACCTTTGCCCCAGTTCCCAACAAGTTCCTCATCTCCATCTGAGACCACTTGAGCGTGGATTTCATTGTCCATATCACTATCAACATTTTGGTCAAAGTCATTCAACAAGTCTCTAGGAAGTTCCAAACTTTCCCACATTTTCGTATCATGAGAACAGCTCAGGAAAGATCTGCCCCCATGATTCAGTTATCTCCCCCACTGGGTCCTTCCCACGACATATGGGAATTCGAGGTGAGATTTGAGTGGGGACACAGCCAAACCATATCAATCATTTTAACAATATTGACTCTCGCAATCGATCAGTATGGCATGTTATTTTATTTGTTCATGTCACCTATTTATTTCTTTAATAATGTTTTGCAGTTCTCCTTGTACAGATCACACCTCCTAGGTTGAAGATATTCCTAGGTATTTTATTTCTTTAATGGCTATTGTAAATGGGACTGCATTCTAATTTTTTTCTATTCTTTCTCCAAATATCTGAGTTATTGCGGCTCTGATTCAAGCTTTTTTTTTTTTTTTTTTCTCCCTCTTCTTTTCCTTCACTTCTCTTAAAGTCTATTAGGTGTTTTAAAATACTAGGTTATGGTTGTGTTACTTTAATGGACACAATTTTCTGAGTTAATACCTGGAGAGATACTATTCTGTTCTCTATTCTTTCTGGTGTTTTAATACTAACTCTGGAATTTGAACTCAATAGTATTCTCTTTTCTGACTTCATGTGAAATTTTCCTAAACTTGAAAATGAAGGAGTTTTCAGGAGAGCTTTTTAACTTCCTAGAGTTCTATCTTCTGTTGTTTCCAAGAAGTGTCCAAACATATGGCACCTTTGGTTTAATTTTTGTGGTTTCCTGGTGTTATTATCCTGTGCTGTTTTGGTCAAGAGCCTTCTCTTTTCTCTGTCTCTGTTGTCCTTTTCCTACTCAATTTGATTGCATTTTCAGGGGTATTTTGTCCATATTTAGTGTTGTCTTAGAGTGGAGCACTGAGAGGAAAGGGATGGTAGTTTATCAGGGTTAGTTAGCTAAAGCCACATCAGGTCATCTTACCATAGGCCCCTTGTACTAACTCACAACTGGAAAAGGTAAAACTTATCCCTGTTTCAGCTGCTGTTCTCCAACATACTTTTCTCATAAACACCTGTTAGTTATTTTGAATTGTTTTGCCAAATCTGTCAGGTGCTGTTTTCTCCTGTACAGGTTTACAGATTTTGACACCAGGACTGGTATAATTTATGAGGCCTGGTGCAAAAATGAAAACATGAAAACATTTTTTTCAAAAATAAGAATTAAAGATAGGGATGGCAGAGCATAAAACCAATTATGGGGCAAGAAAAAGTAACATGTCCTTGAAGCAACCTCTGTCTGATGACATGTAGGTCTTATGTCTCTTGGTGGTTTGTCCTTATTCACTGGTGGTGTATCTTTCATAGGAACACCAATCAGTAAATTTTCTTTTAAGTTTTGCCCATAGAATTTAGTTTTGTTATGTTTTGTCTTTCGTAATGTAAAAATTATTCTGAATTTAAAAATTATGCTCTGGTCCCTGTCATCTTCTCACACACCTTCTATTTAAAATAAATAAATAAAATAAAGAACCCTGTTAAACAGATTTATTTAGTATTAAAGTCCTATTTATCCTAAATTAAAATTGTCTATAAGATTTAAATGAATATTGGAATGTTGTTCTTTTTATATGACCAAGTTTGCATTTTGCTTTATGAAAAAAGTTTGTCCACCATTTTAAGAATTATTAGTGCATCTAACAATAGAAGTGTTTTAGTTTGGACAAATATACTACACATCTGTGTAACTGTTCTTTAATAGTTCATATCTTTGGCAAAAAAAAAAAAAATCAAATTTTTAGTAGCAGAACAAAATTGAACCTTACTTTTTCCTAAGATAACAGTTGAATGCAGTTAGTTTGCTCAGCAGTTTAAGTGGCTACAGTCAATAGAAACTATGAGGGGCCTAGGCTGATAGAGGACCTGCCTTCTCCAGTAAGTGTTTCACCAGATTGCCCTGGAAAGCTATAGAGGCAGAACAGGAAAGAACATAAAAAACTGAGTAATGAGTGTCACCTAGTGATGAGTGACACTTAGTAATGAGAGACATCTAGCGTCACCAAGACAGTCTGATAATTTCTGTCCAACTGCATGCCCCTGCACCCCCATGAATTACATGGATTTAATGAAAATGTGTTATTTTTCTGGGACTGCCAGAACATACTATCACAAACAGAGTGGCTTTAAAAACATAAATTTATTCTCTCACAATTCTGGAGGCTGGAAGTTTGAAATCAAGGGGTCACCAGGGTCATGTTCATGCCACAGGCTCTGGGGAAAATCCTTCCTTGCTTCTTCTAGCTTCCGATGGTTGCCTGTGATTTTTGGCATTCCTTGGTTTATGAAAGGGTAACTCCAAACTCTGCCTCTGTCCTTACAAGGCCTTTTTTGTGAAACTCTCTGTGTCCCTGTGTCTCCAAATCTCTTTCTTAGGGATACTAGTCATTGGAATCAGGGTCCAACCTAATCCAGTATGATTTCATCTTTATTAAATCTGCAGAGTCCCTATTTATAAATAAAGTACCATTCAGAGGTACTGGGGATTAGGAACTAAACATTATCATTTGTGGAGGACACAATTCAACCCACACCAGTCAGATAATCTCTGCCACGTTCAGTTGTGACTTCAACTTGAAGGTCTTTTCTCATGAATAACATAAACTATTTTCAATTTAAAAAGAGAAAACAAAGATATTACTCGAATAATACCCTAAAACATTTTTAGTTGTAGATATTATTGTCAATATACTGAAGTTGTGGTTTTATCTTTTTATAAAGACCATGTTGGCACATTTTATAATCTCATGATGTCTGAAGAGTATGTGATAAGCTATTTTCCCTGTCCATTAATATCCTGACAACAGAATATGAATATTACAAGAGTTGAAAATTAAAAGAGAAATCGATAGAAGCAGTATTTGTTCACTGATAAAATGGTATCGCCAGATGACATCTTGAAGTCTAGCATCACACTTCTGAGTTGAGTACTCTGAGTTTGAAAAAAAAAAATAGTTTAAAATTTTTGGTAGACAGTGTCCAAATATTATGCTGGATATTTGAGGAATGACGTTACTGAAAATGATACCACTTGGCGGCTGCTCACTAGATAATGCCTTTTTCTTTTGGTCTTTGAATAAACCCTTAATAACATGATACCATACTTACAGTATGTAGGCTTTACTTACTGGGTTAATCTTTTGTCATTGCTTTTTAAACAAAATATATTATCTCTTTCTTGTTAGTTATAGAGGAATTACCAGACGAAAAATAAAAAGCAGTTATTAATATGGGTTTTTAGGAATACTTCTGAAGTGGCCTATAAACAGACACAGTAACATTTAAATAAAACAATTTCTAAAACCTCTATTTCTGTATACTTTATATATTATACATTATATGTTAAAATGGATATGCCAGAGAATTAATTTGTATTTAAGGCTCTATATGGCCTCTTTTCCCACTTTGTACAAATAAGCATCTGCCATTTTCCAAAACAAAATTATCAGCTATTTTGAATCTCAATGAAATACATTGTACCTAGTGGAGGACAAATAACATTTTGCTACTGGTTGTAATATTTTAAAAGTTACACATTAATTGACTGGGTAAACCCACCTGTTTGTACTTCATATGTTTTCCAGTTACTTGCTTTTGAAAATCCTGAAGAAGGATATAATTAAGTTGTAAAATAATGAATGATTTTAAAAATGTATTGACTGTACGATTTTTGCTCAGAATTTGAAAGTTTGAGGAAACAACTGTCACTGTTATAACAAAACACCTTCTATTCTTATGATCTTACTTATTTGAGCAAATGTTTTCAGAGTTTGTACTTATTAATACTGAAAATGAAGAATTAAGTGTATCCTTAAAAACTGTTACATTCTAAAATTTAAAGACATAGAGTCTGAAATTGACAAAATGTAAAAATGAATAAAGCGAACCTCAAATTTCCACCCAGTGTGGATGTGGGTTGCAAATAAGAAACAGGAATATCCATTTTTATGTTGATTTTACAGTCTGCATCAATATAATCTGGTCTGGATTTGTCTTCTGTAAAGGCGAGATCATACTAATATTACTGGACATCCATGAAAATGATGGAGTAAAAACTCCACCACTCCATAAAAGCAATTTAAAAACCGGCAAAAATCAGTTAGAATCCAGTTTTTAGAGCAGTAGAAACTAACCAAGAGTATGGACTCAAGAGTAGGAGCACTTTTTCAAGAAAAGGGTTGAATTTTGGTTTAAAAAAACAGCCAGTGTTACGGTATTTTAGTTTACCAAAGTCCCATTTTCCACTCTCCAGCTGAGTAGTAGCTGTGAAGAAACAGCCTGCGCTTCTGGCAGCAGTATCAGATGAAACATAATGGACTTCATTTTTAAAGAATTGCAACTTTTGTTTTCACCTGTCTGGTGACTCCTTGGAAGTCACATCATGGAATGTGGAAGTCACATCCATGGAAGTCACTACTTCCTTGGAAGCAGTTCATCGTGATGAAGCTGCTACCCAGTGGGTATTTGAAGAAAACATAGGTAGGCAAATGCTTTAGTCAGCGCTGTCTAATGCAAAGGATTACAGTTGTGGCAAATAATAGAATAAACAAAAAGCTTAAGAGGAGAGGTTGAAGAATGAGATGCTTTAGGGAAATAAGGGCTTTGAGAAGATCTGACGTATTCTAGAGAATTTATAAGGCCAAGTGCATGCCCAGAATTCTGCACATGCTCGGAAGAGACTAGATGAAGCATTAATGTCTAACTCTTCCTCCTCCTCTTCCTCCTCCTCTTCTTCTTCCTGTTCTTTACCCTGAGGCTATGTGAAAGTGGGAAATAAGGATAACGTGAGGCTATAAATGATGTAGCTTCATGCTGGGCATTTCTAACATACCGCAGTCACTCTGCAGAAGTGGGGAGATTTTACTGTTGTGCCAAACACTAAAGGAAATTTCTGTCCAATCATTAGATGGTCCAGTAAGCTGATGGAAAAAAAGGTATCTGTAACCACATGCAACACAGAATATATCCCAGGCCAGTAGGCAGTGGGATAAAATATTCAATTTTCACAAAGAAAAATACCCACAAAATTTCAACTAATAATTCTAAATCTGGCAAAAACTTCGTTTCAAAAATGGAGGAGATAACCTTCATCCCTTTGAATATGGGTGGAACCTCTGAATATAATGAGATATTACTTATGTGATTAGGTTACATTGTGAAATACAGTTGATTTTAAAAAAGGGAAATTATTGAGGTGTGCTTGTCCTAATCACCAACAACACAGCTAACATAATGCCACAACTACAAGGAACTGAATTCTCCCAGCATTCCGAACGATCTTAGGAGTGATCTTGCCAGTTAGAACCTCCAGATAATGGCACAGTCGCTCAACATCTTGGTTTCAGTATTATGAATTTCTGAACAGAGAACCCAGTTAAAACATGCTAGACTTCTGACACAAGGGAAATGTGAGATAATAAACGTGTGTTGTCTTGAGCTGCTAAGTTTGTGGGTTTTTGTTGTTGTTGTTGTTGTTGTTACACAGCAATAGAAAACTAAGACACCTTGATTTATGCCTTCTTGTGATTAGGTCATTAGAACTGATAGAGCCTTTAGTCCACTGAACTCCAAGGCATTTATTCCTCATGTGACACTTTGACCCAAGCATGGACAGAAGACCATCTTTGGTTCGTTCATGTTGAGACTATTTGGAATATATTTCTTTCCTTGTTTATATATTTATCTTTAGGGAGGGTATTTTAAAATCTATTTAAGTTTGCAAATAGCGAATTTAGTTGAGCCTAGGTATCCTTGGAATTTGGTTCCAGGACCCCCTGTGGATAACCAAATCCATGGATGCTTAAGTGCCTTACATAAAATGGTGTTGTATTTGCTTATAACCTATATACATCCTTCCTTACACTTTAAATTATCTCCAGATTACTTACAATACTTAATTATAGTGTATTGTTTAGGGAATAATGACCATGGAAAAAAAATGTTGGTACATGTTTAGTGCAGACACAGTCATCCTTTTATTTAACTTTCCTGAATATATTTGACATGTAGGTGGTCGAATCCATGGATGAAGAACCCAAAATACAGAAGGTTGATTATATATATACATGGGTCAGAAATAAAATTTGACAACATTTATAGTGAGAGCTTTCCCAGGCTTTCTTACCCTCATCTGCACTGTTTTAATCTGTCTTCTCTTCAAATAACCAATGCTTTTAGTTTCTCGTTATTCTTCTAGAGTTATTTTAAAATGCATGCCTGTGAAAAAGACTATTAATTATTACCAATATTCATTCTCCTCATCTTAAAAAATACTAGAATTTTTTATTGGGCACATGACTCTAAGGAGTAAAATCTACAGTCTTAAAGCTACGTCATAGCTAGATGTGGCCAGGTCAAATATAAGCAGAAGCATATGTGGCAGCTTCCAAAGTATGTTCCTTGATATGCAACCTTTGCCTCTTCTGTTTCTCCATCCTGCTTTCTGGAAAGTAGATGGTAGCTTGGACCAGAGGACAAGGCCATAATCTAAGGATGGGCTGGTGAGTTTGAGGTAAACTGGCTCCAGAAAGTCTCATAGAACAGAGCTAAAAATGCTATCATCGTCTACCTGCCCCCAGGCATTTACGGAGAAAAACAAACGTATGATTAAAAAAGAGAAATTAAGACCTCCCTAGATAAGCAAAAGCTGAGATAGTTTATCACTGAAAGACCTGTACTTCAAGATAAGCTAAATTGAATTATTTAGGCTGAAATTTAACTTTATGCTACATAAAAACTGCTGTATACAAAAGGTCATAGATTGTGTGATTCCATTTATATAAAATTTTTAAAATAGGCAAATTCTTAGGGAAAGAGAGTATATTAGTGCTTTCCAGAGGATGAGGTGAGAGGGAAATTAGGAGAGCAGGATTTCTTTCGGAGTGATGCAATTGTTATAGAATTAGCAATGATGGGTGTGCAATATTATATGAGTATGGTATAAAAATACTGAGTTACATATTTTTTAATGTTTTAAATGGTAAATTTTATGATATGTAAATTGTTTAGTAAATTATAAACTGAAACTGTTAACTTATCTATGTCCAATGCCTATGCATGATGTGTATATGAAGATAATACACACAAATCACTAATAACAGAATCAATAATGTTCAAAATAACATATCTTTAACCATTGTAAATCTGGTAACTAGAATTTTCTGTAATGTGGGAATACTTATAGTAGAGATATTTCCTTACTCTCAGTAACTGTTTCTTTCTTAAGGAAATTCATAGAAGGATAGAAAAAAATGAAAAACATTTCATGTCATCAGATTCTTCATTCATTGAAAACAAATTGTCTATTGATTTTTATGGGTCAAGAAATATTTCAGGACATTGGAATACATCAATAAGCAGATGTAGACCCTTGTCCTCAATAATAATATAAAGAACACAAGAAACAGTAAGTGATGATAATATGAGACAACATGTACGATGTAGAATGGAATAAAATGATAATTGTTCTGATATAAAAGGGAAAAAAGTGTTTATGGATATTGGGAAAACTGGGTTGATAGATAAATTAGGCATGAGAGAAGCATGAAATTTTGGACGTTTCTTAGTTTTTGTGTGGTGTAGTGACTCACATAAGCCTCAAAAGTGTCCTCTTCTGGCACACCTTATGTTCTCTTCCCCCAGGTCCTTGCTCAAGGATATTGACACCAGTAACTACGTTCTAGTATATTAAGTTTGATACGTTGATGTCAGAATTGATTCTTCATTGTCTCTCTGCAGCCAGGTGTTTAGTATATCCTTTATTTTATGTGTATAAATACCTGTTTCCTTTTATCTCATTCGAGTATACGAAGTTGTGCAAGAGCATCCTAAAATGTCTTCCTGCCTCCAGGCGCAATGCTTGTTTTGTTTCTCTGTCTATATCTTGTAGTCAGTTTGAATAAAAAAGACAACTTTCATCGGGCTGTGTCTATTCAGTTAAAAAGCATCCAGTGGTTCTAAATCACCCAGATTAAGTTTTAAGTTGCTCCACACAGCACCTATGGCTCTACTTTATTTCTTGTAACAACATGTTTCAAACTCTCTCTCTTCCATTTACCTCGTGCTACAACCGCATCAAATCCTGTTCTTTAATCTGTAACAAAGTCTCTCTGTCACGTTTTAATACCAGGATGTGTAGTTTCTCTTATACTTAATATGATTTATATTTTTCTCTGCTTTTGCTTAGTGATTGTAACTAAGGTCACATTCATTCATATGGAAAGGTCACCTTAAATATAAGTTGTAGCTGAACCATTATATATTCCCATCTCAGTTCAAGAAGTAAAATGTAAAAAAAAAAAATAAATAATTCTCTGAAGTTCTCAGTGTTTGATTTCCTTGTCACAAACTTTCAACTCTCTCACTCAGGTAAAAACCATTTAAATGTTTTAAATAGTCTTGATATTATGTAACATTCCTATAAAGTCTGACCTGATGTTGCTTATTGTTGAATAGTGTATAAATAAAAATCATATTGTATGTATCATTTTACAAAATGTCATTCTCACCTAATTATGTGTTTGTGGGAGTCATCTGTGTTTTTACATGTAACTGCTGTTCATTTATTTTGTTACCTAATATTGAATCACTAGGAATATGTCCACATTTATTCGTCTATTTAACCTTGATGAACATTGAATTGCTTCTCTTTTGTGCTTATTATGAACTGTGTTGATATCAATTTCTTTATTAAATATATTGTTGAATCCTAGAGATACTTGCATATGTTTCTCTAGGTTATATACCTAGGAGTGGAGTTGCTGGGTTATAAAGTTTGTGTATAATTAAGGGTTTTCCAAAGTGGATGGACATGTCTACATTACAGACCACAATGAATAAAATATCTCATTGTTTTTGCATTCCAACCAGAGTTGTTGTTAGCAGTCGCTGAACTTTCTACAGTCTGGATTTGTGATCATGTTACACCGTGATGTTTTAGCTGCTTTATTGACATATAATTTACATACTATACTATTAGATTATTTATACTATACAATTACATGGTCTCTATTACAGATATGTGGAACCATCCCCACAGCTTAGAACATTTACATCACCTCAAAATAAATGTAGTACCTCTTAGCTATCACACTCCTAATCCCCCAATAACCCTAAATTCAGCCCTAAGCAGCTACTGATCTATTTTCTGCCTTTATAGTTTTCCCTATTCTGGGCATAAAGGATTTATGTGAATGCAAACATAGAATATGTGAGCTTTTGCAGCTTTTTCTAAAACCTGGAATAATCTTAAAGTTTCTCCACATTTAAAGCACAGTTTAGAACTTTTTTTATTTTTTGTGGCTAAATATTCTGTATGATGGAGGTATCTCATTCATGCATTCATGGGCATTTGGACCATTTCCACCTTGTAACTATTATGGATAATGCTGCTATCAATATTGATTTACAAGTTCATATAAGTATAAATGATTTTATTTCTCTTGGATATATCTAGAAGTGAAATTCCTGGGTCATAAATGACTCTTTGATGAACTGCTAGAGCTTTTCTCCGCGTGGCTGCAACTTTTTCATTCTCACCAACACCATATAGGGGCTCCAGTTTTTCCACAATTACACTAATGGAAATGATACCAAAACTAGTTGTCATTCATTTTAATTCTAATTATGATACAAGGTGTAAAGTGGTATCTCATTGGGATTTGAATTTTCATTTCTCTGATAACTATGATGTTGAACATCTTTTCATGTACATATTGGCAATTTGTTTATCTTCCTTGGAGGAATTTTTATTCAGAACTCTTAATTTTCACTTGATATATTTCTCATTTTATTCTGAATTGAAAGATCTAAAGATCTTAGATCTGCAGAGTCTACATACAAGTCATTCATCAGATACATAATATGCAATCATTTTTCAATCCTGTGTACTTTTACCTTTGATTTTTATTGATCCATAATAATTGTACATTTTTAATAGGGGTATATATAATATTTTTGAAACATGCATAAAACATGTAATGATCAAATCAGGGTATTTTGGATATTTATCATTTTTGTTACAAACATTTTAAATCTCCTGTAGCTATTTTGAAATAGACAGAAATTATTCTTAACTCTAGTCATCCTTATTGCTATTATATGCTAGAACTTATTATTTCAATCTAACTTTATTTCTGTACCCTTAAACAATCTTTCTTCATCCTCTCGTCTTTCCTAGTAGTCTCTAGTATCCATCATTCTACTCCACCTTCATGGAATCTACTTGTTTAGCTCCAATATATGAGTTAGAACATGCAATATTTGTCTTTCTGGGTCTGGCTGATTCCACTTAAGCTAAACACCTCCAGTTCCATTCATATTGCTGCAATATAATTGAGAAACAAAGTCATCCTTTAAGCCTGCATTTGTAATCTTTATATTTTTTTAATTAGATGTATTTCTTGCAGGTCATGTCCTTCCCACAGTGTCTTGGCTAACTTTTATTACTGTCTCAAATCTTATCAAGGTAATTTTGTTAAATTATTTATGTTAATAAAATATATTACTTTTAAGTTATAATTTTAAGTTATTAATATTATAATTTTGTATTAACTTCCTGATTATTTTTACCTGCCTTATACTCTCTTCTTTTCTCCTGATGAATTTTGTGTTTTCCATCACAGAGAAGAATGTCATGTTTTTTACTCTTCAGTGCAGTTTTCAATAAAACAAAAGGTTACATCCAGACTCTCTTCTTTATACTATTGTTTGCATATTATATGGGTTACACATCTATTATAGATTACTTTGTAGCAGGATGAAGTAATTCTTACCCTATATTTTATGTAGGAAAATTAAAACAAGTCTTGTACTTTGCAATTGTATACAAATATCAAATCCACAGAAGTAAATTGGACTAAGCATCAAGACAATGTGATCTAAGTTACTAGGGGTCAGTGGAATCTTATTTTATTCCCTGGTATGATTAAAGTAACATGAATTCAAATTTTGAGTTGATTTTCTTCAGAAAAATATGGAGCATTCAGTGATTATGTAAATAATGATTCTCTTCTGACCAGAAGACATTAACTCACTCCTCTATGGAGAAATTTAGTTAAAAGCATGACTGTGTATAACTGGACATTATCATAATATTGATTTAATTTTATTGGATATTATAAAGGTTTATTCTTATAAAGCTCTACTTTCTTTTAGAAAGTATGAACACTATTATGTCTCATTTAATCAATGACAAAGTATACAAAATAGAATTGGAAAATAAGATATAATTTTAGGCGACATCTTAAGCAAACATATAGAACATTTTTTTGAAATTTATGATCACTTAAGAAACTTATCCTTTTGAGTGTTAGGAAAACATTGAAAATGTATTATTTGATGTCCTTGAATACTTCCTTTCATGGGACACTACCACACATCTGTTAAAATGACTAAAATATGGAAATTGGCAATTCCTATTGCTGCCAGTGATGCTAGCCACAGGAACTCTTGCTTATAGCTGGTGGTAATGCAAAATGATGCATCCACTTTACAAGATACTTTGATAGTTTGTAACACAGCTTAGCAATCTTACCATGGAATCCAGCAATTACACTCTTAGGTGATTTGTCTGCTTGGAAAACTTATTTCTACATGAAAACCTGAAAATAAATGTTTATTGCAGCTTTAATCATAATCATTCAAAATTGTAAGTAACCAGTATGTCCTTTAAAAAGTGAATGTGTTTAAAAGTCATGGTACATTCACACAATAGAATAACATGCAGCACTAAAATGAAATGAGCTATGTAGTTATGCAAATACCTGTATAAATGCATGCATATTGCCAAATAAAAGGAATCGTGAAAAGGCTACATATTGTGTGATTCCAATCATATAGCATTCTATAAAAGGCCAAACTATAAATATAACAAACACATTGGATGTTGCAATGGGACATGTTCGTGTGTATGTGACGGGGGAGTTTGAGTAGGTAAAAAAGTGTGAATTTTAGGTTAGATGAAACTATTCCATATCTTTCTGTAATGGTGATACATTACACTACGTTTGTCAAAACCATTGTATTTTATAGCAAAAGGGTGAACCTTAAAGAGTGTGTGTATATATATACACACACACACTCATCTAAGTATATAATATATAATATACATATGTAACATATACATATGCTACATATCCATATATGTATATACATATATGGGTATGTATGTATATGCACATGTATTTATATGTATGTATATATTTGAGTATATGTGTATATACATACATACATGTATATTCATATATTTTTAAACTTGTACTTTAAGTACAGGGGTACATGTGCAGTTTTGTTACACTGGTAAACATGTGTCAGGGACATTTGTTGTGCAGATTATTTATCACCTAGGTATTAGGCCTAGTACCCATTAGTTATTTTTCCTAATCCTCTTCCTCCTCCCAACCCCTACTCTCTAAAAGTTTCCAGTGTGCGTTGTTCCTCTGTTTCCATGTTTTCATCGTTTAGCTCCCACTTTTAAGTGAAAAGATATGGTATTTGGTTTTCTCTTCCTGTGTTAGTTTGCTAAGAATAATACCCTCCAGCTCCATCCATGTCTCTGCAAAGTACATATTCTTGTTCTTTTTTACAGCTCCGTAATACTTCATCTTGTGTATGTACCACATTTTTTTATCCAGTCTATCGTTGATGGGCAGTTGATACTGCATCTTTGCTGTTGTGAATAATGCTGCAGTGAATATATGTGTGCATGTCTGGTGTGTTTTTAATAGAACATTTTATATTTGTCTGGGTATATATCTAGTAATGGAATTGCTGGGTCAAATGACATTTCTGGCTTTAGGTCTTTGATGAATCACCACACTCTCTTCCGTAATAGTTGAACTAATTTGCACTCCCACCAACAGTGAATAAACACACCTTTTTCTCCACAACCTCACCAGCATCTATTATTTTTTGACTTTTAAATTATAACCATTCTGACTGATGTGAGATGGTATCTCATTGTGGTTTTGATTTGCATTTCTTTAATGATCAGTGACATTGAGCTTTTTCTCATATGATCATTGGCCACATTTATATCATCTTTGGAGAAGTGTCATGTCCTTTGCTTACTTTTTAATGGAGTTTAAGAGATCACGGGATCCTAGGGTAGAATGCAGAGTATGACAAGATAATGTAACTGCATTCCAAATGTATGAAACAATCTCATTGAGGAAATATGGTAAGGAGCAGTGCTGACCTAAGTTATGTTCTAAATGGATACTATAACACTAAATATCAAACAAACTGTACAAATTATCATACTTTAATTGATAGTGGTGTTTCCCATAGGAGTACAGTGGGAACTATAATACTGTTCTACATGTATTCTGCTACTACTACTGTTCTACAAAACTAAATGAATTGCGAATGTTGAGAAACAATTTCTTGCGTTTATAGTAGGATATTAAAGATCATCAATGACAGGATGGATAATCGATGCTATGGATTAGAGTAGGGGAACATCATTATGAACTCGTGTTCTGCTTAATGTCAATATGGATAATTACATATAGACATATTTTAGATGTGTGTTCATACACAGTTTAGTATACACACATATATTTATTTTCTGTGAGTTAATGTGGTCTAGAAGTGATGGCACTTATTGCAATTAGGCTTTGTGTCCAAACTCAAATCTTATCTTGAATTATTATCCCCATAATCACCATGTGTCCAGGGAGAGACCAGGTAATTAATTCTTGGAGGGCAGTTTCCCCCATGCTGTTCTTGTGATAGTAAGTTCTCATGAGATCTGATTGTTTTATAAAGGACTTTCTCCCCTTCACTTGGCACTTCTCCTTCCTGCTGCCTTTGTTGAAGAAGGTGCCTTGCTCCTCTTCACCTTCTCCCACGATTGTAAGTTTTCTGAAGCCTGCTCAGCCATGCTCAACTGAGAGTCAATTAAATCTTCCCTTTAGAAACTACGCAGGCTCAGACAGTTCTTTATAGCAGTATGAAAACAGACTAATACAGTACATTGGACCAAGATTGTGAGGCACTGCTATAAGGATTCCTGAAAATGCAGAAGTGACTTTGAAACTGGGTTACAGGCAGAGGTTGAAAGAGTTTGGAAGGCTCAGAAGAGACACAAAGATGTGGGAATGTTTGAAACTTCCTAGAGACTGGTTGAATGGCTTTGACAGAAATGCCAGTAGTGATATGGACAATAAAGTCCGGGTGAGGGTGGTCTTAGATGGAGATGAGAAACTTGTTGGGAACTGGAATAAAGGTGATACTTGCTATGCTTTAGCAAAAAGACTGGCAGCATTTTGCCCCTTCCCTAGAGATCTGTGAAACTTTGAACTAGAGAGAGATGTTTTAGGGTATCTGGCAGATGAAATTTCTAAGCAGCAAAGCATTTAAGAGGTGACTTGAGTGCTGTCAACAGGATTCAGTTTTATGCATTCACAAAGAGATGGTTTGGAATATGTTTGAAAGGGAAGCAGATCATAAAATTTTGGAAAATTTGCTGTCTCACTATGTGATAGAAAAGAAAAAAAAAATTTTTCTAAGAAGAATTTCAAGCCTGCTGCAGAAATTTGCCTAAGTATCCAGGAGTCAAATGTTAATCACCAAGACAATGGGGAAAATGTCTCAAGGAAATGTTGGAGGTCTTCATGGCAGCCCCTCCCATCATAGGCATCGAGGCCAAGAAAGGATAAATGGTTTCCTAGGCTGGGCGCAGAGCCTTGCTACTTTGTTCAGTCTCAGGATTTGTTGCCCCGTCTCTCAGCCATGGCTAAAAGGGGCCAAAGTACAGCTCAGGTCATTGCTTCAGAGGGTGCAAACCCCAAGCCTTGGTGGCTTACACATGGTGTTGGGCCTGTGGGTGTACAGAAGCCAATAATTGATGTTTGGGAACCTACACCTAGATTTCAGAGGATGTATGGAAATGACTGGATGTCCATAAAGAAGTTTGTTTGAAGGGTGGAGCCCTCATGGAGAACCTCTGCTAGGGTAGTGCAGAAGGTAAATGTGGAATTGGAGCCCCCACACTGAGTCCCCATCGGGGCACTGCCTGGTGAAGCTGTGAGAAGAGGGCCATTGTCCTCCAGACCCCGGAATGGTAGATCCACAGACAGCTTGCACTGTGTGCCTGGAAAAGCTGCAGACAACTCCAGCCCAGGAAAACAGCTGGGATGGAGGCTGTACTCTACAAAGCCACAGGGGTGGAACTGCCCAAGATATAGGAACCCACATGTTACTTCAATATGAACTGGATATGAGACATAGAATCAAAGGAAATCCTTTCAGAGCTTTAAGACTTGAGTGCCCGCTTGATTTTGGACTTGCACGAGGCCTGTAGCCCTTTTATTTTGGCACATTTCTCCCATTTGGAACAGATGTATTTACCCAATGCCTGTACTCTAATTGTATCTAGGAAATAACTAACTTGCTTTTGATTTTAGAGGCTCATAAGTGGAAGGAACTTGTCTTGCCTCAGATGAGACTTTGGACTTGGACTTTTGGGTCAATGCTGGAATGAATTAAGACCTTGGGAACTATTAGGAAGGCATGATTGGTTTTGAAGTGTGGCGGTGACGTGAGATATTGGAGGGGACGGGTAGAATGATATGGTTGGGCTTATTGTCCCCACCCAAATCTCATATTGAATTAAAATCTCCATAATCACCACACATCACTGCAGAGACTGGGTAATTGAATCATGAATTTCCCCCATGCTTTTCTCATGATAATGAGCTCTCATGAGATCTCATGGGTTTATAAGATGCTTTCCCTGCTTTGCTTGACACTTCTCCTTCCTGCTACATTGTGAAGAAAGTGCCTTTCTTTCCCTTTGCCTTCCACCATGATTGTACATTTCCTGAGACCTCCCCAGCCATGCTGAACTTTGAGTCAATTAAACCTCTTTCCTTTATAAATTATCCAGTCTCAGGGAGTTCTTTATAGTGGCATGAAAATGGGCTACTAATGCTCATTGGTAATGAGAATATCTAGCAGCCAGATTTTGGTTTTTAATACTATTATTCAATAAAAGAAACCAAGGTTCTTTGAATAAATGGCTAAATCTATCACAGGGGAAGGAATCTACAGCATTAGCCTGGAGCATCTTATAGTTGTAGAAGTTAGTAAAGTGCACAAAGCACACAGACTCTCTGTCTCTCTGTATCTCTCTTTCTTCCTGTCTCTCTTTCTCCTCCTCCTCTCTCTCTCATACACACACACACACACACACACACACACACCCCTTGGGGATATGTCAAAAGGACACCTTTCACTCGAAAGGTTTTTCAGTAACAAAAGCTGGACCAAATTGAGCAGAAAATGCATAATATACTATTGGATTATCTCTCTACATATAAAATAAATACTCCAAGCCCACACAGATATAAATAAATAAATGACTGAAAAATAAGTAAATAGAATGGTCAAATCTCATGTCCAGAAGAATTCCAAATAATTTATGTAGATTCTCCTTCTTCAAATCAGCAGAATATATCCCTGCCCTTAAGTGTGATTGCCACCGTAATGACATACTACTGAAGACCTTTGCGGTTTCCTTTGTGGTTAGTGATTGTGTGTGTAATGGTGTACTTTGAAAATAACAGAATTACATTAATTTTAAATAGAAACAATTCCCCAAAATATATGGACTTTATGGTTTTATTGGAATCACACATTACCTCCCATTTCTTTTGTCACTAAGGAGTTTCCTGGCAATTTAAAAGAACATTCTTGCCTACATGGTGGATATAGTGTGAACGTTTGAATTATATAATCGTTCTTCCAATTTATATTTAAATTCTATGTTCCATGGTGTTCAAAAAATATTTTAAATGTGCCACTTATCTTTGTCAAGTGATTATTGAACAAATAAGCAAAAACAACTGACAACAGGCATAATGTTACTTGCCAATCTTGGGTTTTTTTCTTACTCTGTTTTGTCTTTATTATTCTGAAAGGTCAGAGATGGAAGGAAGGAATAATTAAAGATTTTTCTCACTCATGTCTTCCAAATTCTGCCATTCCTTTTACATCTGTTGAATTATTATAAAAATATTTCCATGAATTCTTTATGTATGATGTAAAGAAAATTAGCATTGACACAAGGTGATGTTCATTGAATCATTTGACAGACTTTTTTCCCCATAGAGAGTTAAGGAGTTAAATGGTGCTAACTTATGTATAAATATATCTTACGGTTAGAGACAGCAGTACAATGCTGAACATTCAGACAAAACAAAGCAAATACATCACACGCTTTTAATACCTCCATGGTATGCAGTGTCCTCATGATAATTCATAGCAAATTAAAGGATACTCAGTGTCTAGCTTTCTTTATTGCCTGAGTTCCTCAAGTTCCTGTCACAAATTTTAAGACTTATGAAGTCTCTTGACTTTAAATGTACCTGTGATCTTTTCACAGGCAGAAGTAAAATGAAATCCAAGGACTTTTTTCCCTTGCATGATCTATCAAAGACCAGTAATAACTGCCAAAAATTAATTCACATTATTCAAATCTAATCTTTGTGTAATTAATTGCTTCTAAATCATTGAATACATTCATTCCCCTTCCTCATCATTAAAATAGACATTTTGTAATAGAAAAAACATTGACCTCTCCTTTCACATCTTAATTAAAAATTCTAGTATATTTTCAAGAATGTATCAAATGTTATGGGTGGCAGGAATAAGAGCCCATATGAATTTCTAAAACATAAATGATTAAGTCATTTTGTTCTGTGGAATGATATGACTGTGTCACAAATATTCTACAGAGTCACATAATTGATGTCCTTGCTCATGCAAAAATGCAAGTTTCTGGATTGCTAGTCTAATGTTCTATCCACTGTATTAAACTGTCACTGCATTATTTACATTATTATACCTGTATCAGATTTATTAATATTACATTTTCTGATTGTATGTTCTTAGGGAAAAAACAAACACACATATAGGTAATTTGTCTAGACAGCCAAATGTTTAGTTATGTGTCTTTGTAAGAAATGACAAATTCAGGGTACTAATAGTATGGAGAAAAAATATCTAATATCAAAATTAGGTCTATAGACTTATGTTGATGGAATTTGGAAATAAAATAATTATTTTAATTGGTATACATAAACTTTCATTTTAACAAAATCATAAGATTATTCCCATGCTTTTAGTAGAATGTATTTGTATCCTTGTTGTCCTGCGTGTGATCAGAATCTAAGCACTTTACATTGGTGTCCCCTTCTGCCATTTTTCTGTAATGTGTCCCTCTGCTATAGTGGTTAAGTTTTCTCTCACACATGCTGCTTTTCTTGGTTTCTGACATGAGTCTTAACTTTGCATGTCTACAGCACACTGAAAGCCATTTTTAAATAATATCTATAAAAAAGTTTAACTCCAATGCTTATCTTTACCCACCAAAGTTGTAGACATACTGCTGGTTCCAAAAAATGACATTCATAAAAGATGGCTTTTATTTCATCCAAGTGTTCCTTCAAGCTAGAAGAAATACGTTAATATTGGTTTAATATTTTAAGAAAGAGGGATTTGAATAAGGTTTAATATCTGGGGAATATTAAAAGATAAGACGCTAATAAGGTCCTCCAAAGGTTCTATGTATTCTTAAGTGAATTTCAAAGTAAAAAGTGTCATAGAGACAGGATAATTTCTGCAGTTATTTTTTCCAGTAACAGAAAATGTGGTACTTCAGTTAAAAATGAAAATGAAATTGATACTTTTTTGTTTCTGTCCTGTGATTTTTTTTCTTGTTTTCTTTCTACTAATATTGCACAGAATCAATAAATTGGAGATTTGTTTAACCCTTGACAAAAGGAAAATAAGATACAAGTACAAATGAAACAGCCTATTATCAAAATAATTTTAAAATTCATACATTTTATAATATTTTGAATACTTCTAAAATAAGTGTATGTTTTCTAGTGGTATTTATAGAATCGAAAGCATAAAGTCTAAAAAAGAATTCATCCTTAGGTAGCAAGTGTATAGAAGACTAAAACTTCTTATCATATATACATTTATATGACAAAACTCTCATCCTATGATTCAAATAAATAATATGTATTCATTCTCTTTATTACTGGGGCTAGCACCATGAATAGTTCCAAATATATTGAAATAATATTTCTGAAGTCATATTCTGATAATGTTTTCAATACCCTAAACTTAGTGTTAAATTATTTATGGCAATCCTTCAGCCAGGTTCAATAGATATGTGTGCTCAAATTAGTTTGAATATTAATAGCACAGTTTTACTGGCAACAGGAAATTACACAATACTATATAATTCATAAGATTTCTAAAAGCAAACAAAGTTGATTTTGTAGCACAATTGAAAATGCGGTTTCTGTTAATTTCATGGTTGGAGGAGTGGTGTTTTGTAACATTAGTATTGATTCAAGATACCACATTCTTGACAAACATATATCCTAAATCCATGTCACTTGCATATTGATTGTTCTGGCTATAACTTTGTATTGGTTTAATCCATGAATACTTTATATTTGGCAAGAATTGGTGCAGGTTTGAACGGATAATTTTCGGTATTAATGAGATTACAGTAAAAACAAATACTTGATTTTTTTTACAGTCTGAAATTGTGCACATGAAAATCCATTTTATGAGACAGTAATAGTTAAAAGGTTGTTCTCATAATAAAATAGATACTTTTTTTGCAATAGTATATTCATAAAAACTTTGTCTTCTTGATATTTTACCTAATGAGAAGATAAATTTTAGTTTCAAATATAGTAATGGGCTTTGGGTAATGTATTAGCATGTATTTTGTCTTATCTTTTATCATGAATTTTATGCTGATATTTCCTTAATTTTGGAATAAAAATAAAAGCCTCCCATTGTATTCTAAATTTATGACATTTTCATATAAGGAAGTAGACACATTATTAATTTATAATTATGGTGTTATTAATATCAATTACATTAATGGAGATGAAAACTGTTATTTCCATTTCAGAGCTGACTTAGAGACATAAGTGCAATCACTTATTTGGGAATGCCTAATCGTAGAAAGATTGGTATATAATATTATACACTAATTTTTGACAATCAATGTCTGCTTAGTATAATATATATTAAAAGTTCTAACAGTGTATGTCAGGTCCATGAAAGTCCTAAAGTCCACACAGTTTACTTTAGGCTTTGTTGCCATTTAATATTATCATTTTCTCTCTGCTAATTTTGGTCTAAATGAGTTAAATTATTCAATTAATTGAAAATATACCTGTTGCCAAAGTTATTGACGAGTCAACTTAATCCAATAAATCTAACAATTTGCAACTAGTTTCTGACTAGTCACATGGTAAAAAATTAGTTTTTGTATTGACTAAGAATTTGTATTTTTCCAGAAACTAAACTGGAGTAAATAAATGACCTAAACTAAAATACTTAAGTGTGTACTCTAAAAATGTAAATAGGGAGAATCAAGGTGCTGTGGTTTGAATGTGCCTCCCAAATTCCATTTGTTAAAAACTTAATTGCCATTGTAACAGTGTTAAGCAGTGAGGACCCAATGAGAAGTGATTGAGTAATGAAGATGAAGCCCTCATGAATGGATTAATGTTATCACGAGAGTGGATGATTTACTGTGAGAGTGTGCTATAATGCAGGTTTGGCCACTGGTATCTCTCTCTGTCCCTTATGCTTGCTTCAGCCTTCTGCCTTTCCAACATGGAAGGCTCCTTACTGAATGCCACTGCCATGCTCTTGAACTTCTCAACCTTCAGAACCTTGAGCAATATAAGTTTCCCTTCTTTATAAATTACCTAGTCTGCTACATTCTATTAAAGTGACAGGAAACAGAAAATGACACAAAGTTTATTTATTCTCATTAAAGTTTTGACTTTAGTAAGTTTGGGACTACAAAAGTTTCTTCCATTATTCACTTTAAAAATATACCAACAATCAGGTTTCCAAAACAACCAAATGTTATTTCTGGGCACTCATGATACCTTAACAGAAGTAAATAATAATTTGTATGGTGCATGGAATTTTTAAAAAGCAAGGGAAGAAAATAATATAGTATAGAATAGATTAACATCAACTTTCTCCTTCTGCATTCACTCTTTCATATCAGGAATGAAATCAATATTGAAAGTTTTAACTGTGTTCTTTTATATCACTTGCTGAGCCCATTCATTAAATTTTTATGTGTTTAGAGGTAAACATAAAAGGCACATTTCTTTGATGTTATTATTTCCAAAAATAGAATTTACTGCACACTTTTCTAAATCCTGCTTTTCTCATCCAGCAGTGCATTGTAAAAATAACCCCAAGTGTAGTAGTGATAATAATGGCTAAAAATAGTCTATTTAATGACCATAATATTTCATGACAAAGGAGTGATAAATATTATCAGCTTTATTCATTTTGATTTCTTTTTTTGTCTTTATATAAAAATATTTCAATAAATTACCCAATGTGTCTATTCTGGTAACATTTGTTTGCTACATAATATATAATATGTAATCTTAGAATTAACAACGGAATAATAATGATGGGTTGTTGAAATATTTTTAGTTTTAACATCAGTTTGCACATTACTTTCTGAAATTGTTACTAACTCTTGTCACTTCATTCAATAATGTATAAGATCACCCTTTTTCCTTCAGTGCTGCCAAAAAGTATGTACTACATAGAGGCATATTATAATTTGATACTTGTGTTATTCTAAAATTATATATTATTGTTGCTCTAATTTGCATCCCTCATAAATAAATTTGAGCATGTCTCCATGTTTGTATTGACTATTTGGATTTGCTTCACAGTAAAATTCCTCTTCATATATTTTCCCTATTTTCCTATTGGATTTGGCTGTTTTCTTCCTGTCAATATTGAAATAGTTTAAATGCCTACACTTTGTGATCTCTATTAGAATACAAAGTTTAAAATTTATCTCTTTACATTTTATATATAAACTGAGTTTTCAATAACATGTGTTACTTGTTCATAGTTGATATCCTAAGGGGTAAATATAATGCCTATTTTAATGTTTCACCCACTCTTTTTACATATTTCAAAAAGAACAGAGAAAACATCTCTTCTTCTAATGTCATTTGCACAAAGGATTGCCACATATCCTGCAATGCTGGCTATTTATTTACTCTAGGAATATATCTTAAAGTCAAACAGATGTTGACTCTAATTGAACTTGTCATTAGATAGATTAGGCCATTCTCTACATCAGAGATTAGAATGTATTTTTAATATATACTTCTGGTAATTGTTCTGTCCATTAATCACAGAAAATGTCTTAGTTATCTGATATACTTTATCCTTAATCTGTGCAATAACTTTCAGGGTCTCATATTAGCATGTGAAATTCAGGTCCCCTTAATTGATGTGCTTCTTTATTTTGAAAAGATCAGTTGAATGATCTCAAAGGTGACACAAATCTATTAAAAGAATTTTAATTAGCATAACATTTTTAAAAGTGTGTTTAAATTACATTTTTGTCTCCATAAACATAAATTTGCTTAAATATGCATGACTATCATTTCTTACAGAAAAACTCATGTTAAAAATATTTATTGTCTACATTTACATAGTATAAATTTTTGAATATGGTTTTTGTAGATCTTTGCAGACAGTTATTTGGACAAATATACTTGAGTACATAGTAGTGTTTCAATAAAGAAATATTGGCCCAATATAAAAATATAACATACCAATGTATCCCACCATGTTTAAAATGTCAGAATTAAGATAGAACTGTGCAAGAAAAAAACTATTTTGTCATACACAGAAACCTAATAAACCTAATAAAATTATGAAATATGTTAATTTGCTTAAGTTCAGAAGTATTGAACTCCATGGACAACATAATAGGTATGCAACTTTAACCTATAAAATACATTTAAACATGATGTGATATAATGTGTCATATTGAAGATGACAAGCCACATTGTATGTATGAAGTTAGAATATCTTGGGGGCGGCTCCAAGATGGCTCAGTAGGAACAGCTCCAGTCTACAGCTCCCACCATGAGCAATGCAGAAGAGGGACGATTTCTGCATTTCCAACTGAGGTACCTGGTTCATCTCACTGGGTCTTGTCAGACAGTGGGTGCAGGACAATGGGAGCAGCCCACCAAGTAAGAGCCAAAGCAGGGTGAGGCATCGCCTCAACCGGAAAGCACAAGTGGTCAGGGACTTCCTTTTTCTAGCCAAGGGAAGTGATGACAGCATGTGGAAAATTGGGTCACTCCCACCCTAATACTGTGCTCTTCCAAGGGTCTTATCAAATGGCACATCAGGAGATTACATCCTGTGCCTAGCTTGGAGGGTCCCACTCCCAGTGAGCTTCGCTCACTGCTAGCACAGCAGTCTGAGATCTAACTGCAAGGCAGCAGTGAGGCTGGGGGAGGGGCGTCTGCCATTGCTGGGGCTTGAGTAGGTAAACAAAGCAGCCTGGAAGCTCGAACTGGGAGGAGCCCACCACAGCTCAAGGAGGCCTGCCTACCTCTGTAGACTCCACCTCTGGGGGCAGGGCAGAGTGGAACAAAATGCAGCAGACACCTCTGCAGATTTAAATGTCCCTGTCTGATAGCTTTGAAGAGAGTAGTGGTTCCCCCAGCACGGAGTGTGAGATCTGAGAACGGGCAGACTGCCTCCTCAAGTGGGTCCCTACCCCTGAGAAGCCTAATTGGGAGGCACCCCCAAGTAGGGGCAGACTGACACCTCACATGGCCAGGTACTCCTCTGAAATGAAGCTTCCAGAGGAACAATCAGGCAGCAACATTTGCCATTCAGCAATATTCGCTGTTCTGCAGCCACCGCTGCTGATACCCTGGCAAACAGGGTCTGGAGTGGACCTCCAGCAAACTGTGACACACCTGCAGCTGAGGGAGCTGACCATTAGAAGGAAAACTGACAAGCAGAAAGGACATCCACACCAAAACCCCATCTGTACATCACCATCATCAAAGATAGATAAAACCACAAACATGGGGTAAAAACAGAGTAGAAAAGTTAAAAATTCTGAAAATCAGAGCACCTGTCCCCCTTCAAAGGAACACAGCTCCTTGCCAGCAATGGAACAAAGCTGGGCAGAGAATGACGATTTGAGAGAAGGCTGCAGACGATCAAAGTTCTCCAAGCTAAAGGAGGAAGTTTGAACCGATCACAAGCTAAAAGCCTTGAAAAAAGATTAGACGAATGGCTAATTAGAATAACCAGTGTAGAGAAGCCCTTAAATGGCCTGATGGAGCTGAAAACCATGGCACAAGAACTGCTGATGCATGCACAAGCTTCAGTAACTGATTCGATCAACCGGAGGAAAGGGTATTAGTGATTGAAGATCAAATGAATGAAACGAAGTGAGAAGAGAAGTTTAGAGAAAAAGAGAAAGAAATGAACAGAACCTCCAAGACATATGGGACTATGTGAAAAGACCAAATCTACATCTGATTGGTGGACCTGAAAGTGACGGAGAGAATGGAACCAAATTGGAAAACTCTGCAGGATATAATCCAGGAGAACTTCCCCAACCTAGCAAGGCAGGCCAACATTCAACTTCAGGAAATACAGAGAATGCCACAAAGATACTCCTTGAGAAGAGCAACCCCAAGACACATAATTGTCAGATTCACCAAAGTTGAAATGAAGGAAAAAATGTTAAGGGCAGCCAGAGAGAAAGGTTGGGTTACCAACAATGGGAAGCCCATCAGACTAACAGGGGATCTCTCAGCAGAAACTCTACAAGCCAGAAGAGAATGGGGGCCAATATTCAACATTCTTAAAGAAAAGAATTTTCAACCCAGAGTTCATATCCAGCCAAACTAAGTTTCATAAGTGAAGGAGAAATAAAATCCTTTACAGACAAGCAAATGCTGAGAGATTTTGTCACCACCAGGCCTGCCTTACAAGAGACCCTGAAGGAAGCACTCAACATGGAAAGGAACAACCGGTACCAGTCACTGCAAAAACATGCCAAAATGTAAAGACCATCAATGCTAGGAAGAAACTGCATCAGCTAACAAGGAAAATAACCAGCTAGCATCATAATGACAGGATCAAATTCACACATAACAATATTAACCTTAAATGAAAATGGGCTAAATGCTCCAATTAAAAGACACAGAATGGCAAATTGGATAAAGAGTCAAGACCCATCAGTTTGCTGTATTCAGGAGACCCATCTTACGTGCAGAGACACACGTAGACTCAAAATAAAGGGATGTAGGAAGATCTGCCAAGCAAATGGAAAACAAAAAGGCAGGGGTTGCAATCCTAGTCTCTGATAAAACAGACTTTAAACCAGCAAATGTCAAAAGAGACAAGGCCATTACATAATGGTAAAGGCATCAGTTCAACGAGAAGAGCTAACTATCCTAAATATATATGCACCCAATACAGGAGCACCCAGATTCATAAAGCCAGTCCTTAAGAGACTTATAAAGAGACTTAGACTCCCACACAGTAACAATGGGAGACTTTAACACCCTACTGTCAACATAAGACAGATAAATGAGACAGAAGGTTAACAAGGATATCCAGGAATTGAACTCGGCTCTGCACCAAGTGGACCTAATAGACATCTACAGAACTCTCCACCCCAAATCAACAGAATATACATTCTTCTCAGCACCACATCGCACTTATTCCAAAATTGACCACATAGTTGGAAGTAAAACACTCCTCAGCAAATGTAAAAGAATAGAAATTATAACAAACTTTCAGACGACAGTGCAGTCAAACTAGAACTCAGGATTAAGAAACTCACTCAAAACCGCTCAACTACATGGAAACTAAACAATCTGCTCCTGAATGACTACTGGGTACATAATGAAATGAAAGCAGAAATAACAATGTTCTTTGAAACCAATCAGAACAAAGACACATTTAAAGCAGTGTGTAGAGGGAAATTTATAGCACTAAATGCACACAAGAGAAAGCAGGAAAGATCTAAAATTGACACACTAACATCACAATTAAAAGAACTAGAGAAGCAAGAGCAAACACATTCAAAAGCTAGCAGAAGGCAAGAAATAACTAAGATCAGAGCAGAACTGAATGAGATAGAGACACAAAACACCCTTCAAAAAATCAATGAATTCAGGAGCTGGTTTTTAGAAAAGATCAACAAAATTGATAGACCGCTAGCAAGACTAATAAAGAAGATAAGAGAGAAGAATCAAATAGATGCAATAACAAATGATAAAGGGGATATCACCACCGATCCCACAGAAATACAAACTACCATCAGAGAATACTATAAACACCTCTGTACAAATAAACTGGAAAATCTAGAAGAAATGGTTAAATTCCTGGACACATACACCTTCGCAAGACTAAACCAGGAAGAATTTGAATCCCTGAATAGACCAATAACAGGCTCTGAAATTGAGATAATACTTAATAGCCTACCAAGCAAAAAAAGTCCAGGAAGAGACGGATTCACAACCAAATTCTACTAGAGGTACAAGGAGGAGCTGTTACCATTCCTTCTGAAATTATTCCAATCAATAGAAAAAGAGGGAATCCTCCCTAACTCATTTTATGAGGCCAACGTTATCCTGATACCACAGCCTGGCAGAGACACAACAACAAAAAAGAGAATTTTAGGCCAATATCCCTGATGAACATCGATGCAGAAATCCTCAATAAAATACTGAGAAACTGAATCCAGCAGCACATCAAAAAGCTTATCCACTATGAGGAAGTGGGCTTCATCCCTGGGATGCAAGGCTGGTTCAACATATGCAAATCAATAAACATAATCCAGCATATAAACAGAACCAAAGACAAAAACCACATGATTATCTCTATAGATGCAGAAAAGGCCTTTGACAAAATTCCACAGCTGTTCATGCTAAAAACACTCAATAAATTCGGTATTGATGGGATGTATCTCAAAATAATAAGAGCTATTTATGACAAACCCACAGCCAATATACAGAATGGGAAAAGCTGGAAGCATTCCCTTTGAAAACTGGCACAAGACAGGGATGCCCTCTCTTACCCCCCTATTCAACATAGTGTTGGAATTACTGGCCAGGGCAATCAGGGAAGAGAAAGAAATAAAGGGTATTCTATTAGGAAAAGAGGAAGTCAAATTGTCCCTGTTTGCAGATGACATGATTGTATATTTAGAAAACCCCACTGTCTCAGCCGAAAATCACCTTAAGCTGATAAGCAACTTCATCTTAAGGTGAATCAATCAACAAAATCAATGTGCAAAAATCACAAGCATGCTTATAAACCAATAACAGACAAACAGAGAGCCAAATCATGACTGAACTTCCATTCACAATTGCTTCAAAGAGAATAAAATACCTAGGAATCCAACTTACAAGGGATGTAAAGGACCTCTTCAAGGAGAACTACAAACCACTGCTCAGTGAAATAAAAGAGGACACAAACAAATGGAAGATCATATCATGCTCATGGATAGGAAGAATCAATATCATGAAAATGGCCATACTGCCCAAGGTAATTTATAGATTCAGTGCCATCCCCATTAAGCTACCAATGAATTTCTTCACAGAATTGGAAAAAACTACTTTAAAGTTCTTATGGAACCAAAACAGAGCCCACATTGCCAAGACAATCCTAAGCCAAAAGAACAAAGCTGCAGGCATCACGCTACCTGAATTCAAACTATACTACAAGGCTACAGTAACCAAAACAGCATAGTACTGGTACCAAAACAGAGATATAGACCAATGGAACAGAACAGAGCCCTCAGAAATAATACCGCACATCTACAACCATCTGATCTTTGACAAATCTGACAAAAATAAGAATTGGGGAAAGGATACCCTATTTAATAAATGGTTCTGGGAAAACTGGCTAGCTGTAAGTAGAAAGCTGAAAGTGGATCCCTTCCTTACACCTTATACAAAAATTAATTCAAGGTGGATTAAGCACTTAAATGTTAGACCTAAAATTATAAAAACCCTAGAAGGAAACCTAGGCAATACCCTTCAGGACATAGGCATGGGCAAGGACTTCATGTAAACACCCAAAAGCAGTGGCAACAAAAGCCAAAATTCACAAATGGGATCTAATTAAACTAAAGAGCTTCTGTACAGCAAGAGAAACTACCATCAGAGTGAACAGGCAAACTACAGAATGGGGAAAATTTTTGCAATCTACTCATCTGACAAAGGGCTAATATCCAGAATCTACAAAGAACTCAAACAAATTTACAAGAAAAAAACAAACAACCCCATCCAAAAGTGGGCAAAGGATATGAACAAAGAGTTCTCAAAAGAAGACATTTATGCAGCCAACAGACACATGAAAAAATGCTCATCATCACTAGCCATCACAGAAATGCAAATCAAAACCACAATGAGATACCATCTCACACCAGTTAAAATGGTGATTATTAAAAAGTCAGGAAACAACAGGTGCTGGAGAGGATGTGGAGAAATGGGAACACTTTTACACTCTTGGTGGGAATGTAAACTCGTTCAACCATTGTGGAAGACAGTGTGAGGATTCCTCAGGGATCTAGAACTAGAAATACCATCTGACCTAGCCATCCCATTACTGGGTATACACCCAAAGAATTATAAATCATGCTGCTATAAAGACAGATGCACACGCATGTTTATTGCGGCACTATTCACAATAGCAGTGACTTGGAATTAACCCAAATGTCCCACCAATGATAGACTAGATTAAGAAAAATTGGCACATATACACCATGGAATACTATGCAGCCATACAAAAGGATGAGTTCATGTCCTTTGTAGGGACGTGGATGAAGCTGGAAACCATCATTCTGAGCAAACTATCGCAAGGACAAAAAACCAAACACCACATGTTCTCACTCATAGGTAGGAACTGAACATTGAGAATACTTGGACACAGGAAGGGGAACATCACACACCAGGGCCTATTGTTGGTGGGGGGATGGGGGAGAGATAGCATTAGGAAATATGCCTAATGTAAATGACTAATGGGTGCAGCACACCAACATGGCACATGTATACTTATGTAACATACCTGCACGTTGTGCACATGTACCCTAGAACTTAAAGTATAATTAAAAAAATATATATCTCAAGTACAATTATATAGGTGTTTTTCTACAAAACTTTAATCCAACAGATTAGTCATGAAAATTAATTCAAGTGAAAAAATGAAGATTAGTGAAGTATTAATTTTTTTATTTTGAAAATGCTTCCTTTAAACTATAAAGTAATAAAAATACATTCGGATTCCTAAACATCTAAAATTTAAAATAATCATTATTTCAGGAAATTTAAATAAATTATGGATGATTATCTATGTAGAATATATAGATACCTATATATAGTTATATAGAAATAGCTATATAATTACTTTATAGAGATAATTATGAATATATAGTTCAGAAATATTAAATTGTTTATATAGATTAATATCTGTATAGAATTACCTATATAGATAATTATTTTATATAGATAATTATGGATAATTATTTAGGTCAAAAAGTCATTTTCAAAGAAAATGTACAATATACATATTGTGTCCAGTGTTCTAATTAATCACTGTATAAATGGAAATTTAAACTCCTTTATAATTAGCTATAATATTAAGTTATTCTATAAAAAATATATAAAATGTGAAATTATGTTCTACCTTTCCATAAAACCAGAGCTTTTAATAAGAACAACAAAATAATCGAAGAATATTTTCAAGGTAGCAATATATTTCTATATTTCTCTTAGATCTCTGGACTAGAAATAGAGTAGAGGACACAGGTGTCACCCTGGGAACAATTCTGTCAATGGGAGAGTGAAAATGGCTAATGCCAGTGCCAGTCAAGTTTAATCTAATGTAAGCAGAATTTAATCAGATCAACACACTGTGTTTCAAAAGTCATCTGTAAGGTAAATTCCTTAAATTAAAATTAAATGGAGACACTGAAACAGACTTCTGGCAATGGCAATTAAAATGTATAGTTGTGTTTCGCTTTTAATCCATAGATATATTTTTCATGAAATATAAATGCTGTTATATATCGTCTATTTTGAAACAATTTTTGAAAGTCTAAAAGCCTCTGAGAACCAAGATATGGTAAATACACACATATTGGAACTGTACTTTGGAGTATACACACTTAAATTTCATGAGCATCTATTACTGCCATTGTGCTGTCTGTGTATTGTATGTGTGTGTTTGTATATTTGTGTATATAAATTTATCACAGCTGTTACACAATATACCAATATATTATATTTAGCTTATTGGAAAAGGTGAGGAATCCTTGGCTCAGCGACTTGAAGTAAATTCTACAAGATTACATAGCTTGTAAGACCTAGGGTGAGAGTTTAAACTCTTCTTCCCACCTGCAGTGACTGCTTTTTTTGCGTTGCCAAAAATCACAAAGTAAATGGAAAATGAAATATGAGAAAAATGACTAAAAGGGGACCTGATAATCTTAAATGCAATTTCCCCCCACTTTCCAAAATAGAAAAACTTGCACACACTTATTTATGTATCCCACAAATAAATCCAGAAATACTAAACTATTCCTCATGGGTGATGATATGCCTATATCATGATAATTTACTATTTAAGCAAATGTTTTATTTATTTTTCTCTCAACTCCCATCTAAAATACATTACTATGTTTTCATATACATTTCTGATCTTCTGTCTCTCAAATCTTGAAGAGAGATAAAATCTTTCCTATTATAACACAGTAGCTTACATATCTGCATTCCTCACATGTTGGGTCACTTCAGTCTGTCACTATTCCCATTGCAGGCATCTCGTTCATGGGGAATACATTAAAGTAACACTACACAGTATATATAAATATGTAAATAATTAACTTATTTGAAAATTTACCAAGCAAAACACTGATTACATTTTTATATATTTTATTACATTCATTTATACTCTGTATTTTTTAAATGGTGTCTTTTCTGGAAATTCTCTATTATATACATATCTTAAAATCTCTAACCTAGAAACCACAGCTAAGAATTCAAAGAATAAATCAGCTTGTGCATACATCACTTCAAAGATAAATTGTATCAGGAAAAATTACCTTTCATTTATGGAACCCTCCAGCTTACTATTTGTGGCATTCTCAAATACCTACATCTTGAAATGACTGGAAAAGAAAAACCTGAAGATTTAATATAGATCACTGGCAAATTTGCATAAGAGACAAAATTACGTGCCTATGTAGCATTAGTATGAGGATCGAATGGCTTTATAGAGAGGTGGAAAAATCTGCTCTGATTTGCCATCATTGGGAGATTACACAGTAACTTGGTCAATTCTGATGTCTGTCTGGGAATTTGCAATATCTTTGTCCTCCATGAAATTAAAAAAAAAAAAATCTGCTTTAACTAAATATACTCAAAATACACTATTTACATTCCTTAATTTCCAAACTGTTTCTAACAAGCCATGATGAATGGTAAATAAAAGAGATAAACGTACTTCTTGTGACTTGTTGAAACCATGTTTTGTTTTCTTGACTATAACTCATGACAACTAGATTATAAATTGTTCTGTTTCATAACGATTCATCTTCCATTGTCAGAGCTGAGGGCACAATATTAAATAGCATAGTTATAGAAAAGTAATACCTAGAAGCTAATAAAATCAAAATTCTAAAATGTAAACCTGAAAGAAATCTTGGAGATATGTTTTATTATTCATTTTAAAAATAAATAAGTCAACGTAGGACCTCCTTAGTATATCTCACAATAGAACACATACTTGTTTATATCAATGGCCTTATTCTTTCATCTTATTTAGTCTAACTGCTGAAGTGTTAATATTATCTTAGAAATGATTTGGGAATTTTTTTTACTATGACTTTCTTTGGGAAAATTTAGGAATATTAATATTATCATTCAGCAAACACACTACCTTAAATTTTTCTCAGAAATGGGAGTAAGACTATTATTTAGAGATTCTTATAAAATAATATAGCCCTTCAAGAAAATAAATTTGCAAAGCACACTAACAGTATTTCTGAATGACATCAACCTGAGTAAACAAATTAAGATGTACGTGATTGTGAAACATTATTTGAAACAAAGTTCTACCATTATTAGAATTATAAGAGAAAATAGAATGTGGTTATGCCGTCTTTTTCTGGTTAAATCTTTTGCTTATCTGAAAATCACTGTCTCCGAGAGTTTTATGAGAGTTAGATTAGATGATACATGCCCAATGTGGTAGAAACTCAGTGCCTTGTGGGCTCCACTAGAGAGATAATTCAAGAGGCTGCTGAATCAACATAGAGCATTTCAATTCTACTTGTCATTTGAGGATTTATTTGCAGGCTTAGATTACTTCATATTTCACTTCTCTGGCTTTCCGTATTATGGTAGGAAAAAAATCAAGAACTACATCTTATTGTATTGTTCAAATATATTACCAAGTAAAACCGAGAGAAAAAGTCATTCAAATAAAAAATGAGAATGCGTTTGCAGAAGCTATCAACTAAGATAAAATACTATTATTTTTGAGATCATAGTATTGGATTAAATCAATAATACATTTCTCCCATGAATCTATGGACATATTTGCATAAGTAAAATCATTGATAATTGACATAGTCCACATGATTCTGCCAATACAAAGTGAGGAGTTCTGTTAACAGTTATTAATGGACAATGAGCATTTGTATACAGTCTCAGGCCATTATGGAGTAATAAATGTCATAGTTCCATCCTGGGAGTATTCTGAGTCAATATATCAATATATGTCAATATATATCAATATATATCAATATAACATTTTGCCACCAGTGTAGATGAAAAATTAAAATTTTAACACTAAAATTACTCAGGTTTACTTATTTTTAATCTAGTTAATTCTAGAAAACAAAAAATAACTCAATAACTTTCAATAAGAATAGGTATTTCCCACTAAATGATAAGTTCAACTTTAATAGACATTAATTGTATTACTTGAGAGGAAATGTAATTGTTAAATATAAACCTAAAACTGATAATTTTGGGAATACCCAAAACATCATTACAATCCCCAGGGAAAATCTCTGAAAGGTAGAATCAAAGTGGGTTGACAACTTGCTTAACCCAACCTGATATTTTCTTCTCTGAGAAAAGATTGCAAAGTGAATGAGGTGGCAGTGAGTGAAGCACAGCAAAATGAAGCTATTAAGCCCTGTGTTAGCAATAGACTTCTGACACTATTAAAGGAAAATATTTCTTGGCTCATGTGGTTAATAATTATGGTCTCTGGGACCGGGCATGATGACTCACATTTGTAATCCCAGCACTTTGGGAGGCTGAGGCAGGTGGATCACCTGAGGTCAGGAGTTCAAGACCAGCCTGACCAACATGGGGAAACTGCATCTCTATTAAAAATACAAAATTAGACTGGTGTGGTAGTGCATGCCTGTAATCCCAGATACTTGGGAGGCTGAGGCAGGACAATTGCTTGAACCAGGGAGGGGGATGTTGCAGTGAGCTGAGATAGCACTACTGAACTCGAGCCTGGGCAATGAAAGCAAAACTCTGTCTCAAATTGATAATATTAATAATATTAATAATAATAATAACAATAATAGCTTCTGGAATGGTAATATTTCTTCTGTAGAGAAGAATGTATCAAGATATTATAATTTGATAGTATTGGTTGATTGACTCAATGTGGATAAGAAATTGGTCTAAGTGTTTTTAACCTCTGAAACAACTGCATATGTAGATACTACTATAATCATTGTACGGGTGAAAAAAATGAAACACTGAGGAGTGAAATAACTTACCCAAAGTGATGTAGTAGTTAATGTCAGAGTCAGCATTTGCATTCACTGTGACTGGCTCAGAGGTCATGACCTTCAGCCATTATGTGTATTGCATCTGTAACTGCTTCTCGTGCTTTTGAATCACACCACTCTCCTCTCTCATTTTAAATTAAGGATTATCTGGTACTCTTTTGATCCTGGTGTGACTTCCATTGAAAATGTACCAATAGGCTATAATATATCTATAATTCCAATTTAAATGTCCTGGTCATTGTGATATTTGCATTTATTTAATGTATAATTTAGAGATAAGGTAATAAGTGGCATTTTTGATTTACTGCACCAGCACATAAAAGTGGGTATCCCAATTTCTTTGGCTAAATAAACCAAACAATAAATCTTTGGATGGACGAAACATAAAATGAACGGAAAATAAGAATATTATAATTGGCCAAGGTGCACACCCCTCCTCCCTCTCTTTCTCTCAACTTCTTGAATTTAATATTGTCTAGATTAATCATATATTTTTCACTCCTTCAAGGGAGTGATCATATATTTTAAAAGTTAAATGTCTAGTTTTTAGGAAGTTAATGGCATCTTTTAGATATACATATGTATTTATGAACTTGAAAAATGCATATCTGCTCAGCTAATTAGTTACTGAGAAAGACCTAATGTTTTATTGCTATTAACTCACATTTCTATATTTAGTAATGTGTTTTCCGTACATATTATGATGGCAACTGCTCTATGAAAATCTTATTTGTGTTTAATTTTTCACTTCATAATGGTGGACACTTGTCTGAATGATCATTCTGATGTGAGATATATTAAAATGATAGAATGTGTACAAGTTCTTGCACACATATCATGGTTTTCTTATTCTTCTACACATCCTGGAGTCTAGTATATCGAAGTCAGGAAAAGAAAAGAATCAAAACATGTCCTAACCTGGGCAAGGATGGCAGAAACTTCTGAGGCTTCCTTAGCTTGGGAACTAGGAGAAATATTAAGGAGTTCAATTCTGGCACCACAAAAATATAATAGAATTTAAAGACTGAAAGATGGAATTTAATGTGGGATAGACCATATTTCAGGATTTAGGTGAGGCTGATTCAAAACAGAGAGAGGGAGTATAAAAAAGACAAAATGTCCAATGTCCAGAAAGGTGCTCTCCTGAGGACCATTCTTAAAAGCAACCACCAGGCAGTGCAAGGTGGCTCACGCCTGTAATCCCAGCACTTTGGGAGGCCGAGAGGGGCAGATCACCTGAAGTCAGGAGTTTGAAACCAGCCTGGCCAACATGGTGAAACCTTGTCTCTACTAAAAATACAAAAGTTAGCTGGGTATGGTGTAGGGTGCCTGTAATCCCAGCTACTTGGGGGGCTGAGGTAGGAGAATTGCTTGAACCTGGAAGTGGAGGTTGCAGTGAGCTGAGATTATGCCACTGCACACCAGCCTGGGTGGCAGAGAGAGACTCTGCCTCAAAAATAAAAATAAATATAAATATGAGAAAGCAACCACCAGGCAAATGGTATCTCATTGAAGGTTAAAGATCCCATGGCTATTGCACAACTCATCTGATGTGGTGACTATCATAAACAGCATAGTATAACTATTTTCTTAAATTCATTTTCTTAGGGAACCAGCAATGCTTGGAAGCTTTATTAAACCCCCCAATTTAAAGACAATTTTGCATACTTATTTGAATGTGTGTGTGTGTGTGTGTGTCCAACAGAAAGATAATTTATGATCAGAGACACTACCCTCCCCTGACACTCGGTTACATAACATTGCAGTACTTTCAGAAGGAAGCTGGGATTTTTGCCAAAGAAGTATTAATGGCACAAATAATCATCTAATTCTTGGTTATTGGGTACATTTGCCATAATATCTCATGATCATTCAAGATAAGAGAGCATTCGTAATGTAATAAAAATTTATTCTAAAATTTAGTAGATTTTATGAAAAAAGTGGAATATATCATAGAGGTTGAAAGTGAGATGCAGGTTAAGGGTAATGAGAATCGTTTTGAGAATATTTGTATGTGCATAATGAAAATTCTATGATTCTCGTCTCAACCAGCCTTCATCATGATCTCAGAGAGAAATCTGGACTTTATTTTCTTAATTAACAATTTTTATTATTGTTATAAGTGATCATATATTCTACAACATGGATGTTGTAGTATAAAGAAAATGGCCCATACATCCTCACTGTGCCCTCTTTTCTTCCCTTCCTGCTCTTAGTACTGCCTGTGCTATGATTTTCCCAAATGTTTATATCTTTGCATTGTCATGAGCTTTAATTTCTACTTGGAACTATTTCTGTAATTATGTGATTCTACAAAGGAAGGAATGGTCTTGTGTAAGAATTGCCATCAGCAGCTATTTTAAAAATAATATACCGCAAAAAAAGAAGAGGAAGACAATATGACCTTTGCAAGGGCTTACTGGTTTTTTCCATGAGTATCACATGTGTTTTTCCAATCAATGAACATATAAAGATATTAGGTAATTAGTTAAGCTTGGCTTTATATGTAGTGATAAATTTGAAAGAGAAAATATGTACAACTTCCTTGCAATAAGCAGACCTCTACAAATTCTGGCCTATTAGAGTAGCTTATGTATTCTGTTTTATTTTTGTTTTCTTGATTCCATGTTGCTGGCAGGTAAACACAGGGAAGACTTTTAAAAAACTTTTATTTGTTTGGGAGGTCGATCAACCTGTACTAGTTGTCTTTTTCCAAATAATAGTATGAACCTTGTTATAATCATGAATGAATGATAAATAGCTACAGATAGCCACAGGATAAGTTGCAGGAACATATTTGCTTATTCTTGCTATTTGATTGGTTCATTTTTCTCTGCCACTACTTGGTTTGTCTTTGATAAATGTTTATTATGAATGCCGTGGTAATTCATGAGAACTCTGATCTTTATATGGAAAGAATTAACCCATTTATGCCAGCAGTTGCAATTTTTTTGTGTGAAAAATCAGAACTTGGCAATGACATTGAGCAGTAGGATATAAATAAAACTCCTACATGTTAATTTTCTTTTCTTCAGAGTGTACAAATAAAACTCCCACATGCTTAACGTTCCAGTAATGGAACACTAAGCATTAATGGGCTAAAGACCTGCAAGAAAACCCTACGAAATTGGAAATCATGTGAAATCAAGGGTTCCTGAAGGAAACGCTAAACATGAAAAGGAAAAACCGGGACCAGCCACTGCAAAAACATACCAAATTGTAATGACCATTGACACTATAAAGAAACTGCATCAACTAACAGGCAAAATAACCAGCTAGTATCATAATGACAGGTTCAGATTCACACATAATAATATTAACCTTAAATGTAAACAGACAAAATGCCCCAATTAAAAGACACAGACTGGTAAATTGGATAAAGAGTCAAGACTCATTGGTGTGCTGTATTCAGGAGGCCTATCTCAAGTGCAAAGGCACACATAGGCTCAAAATAAAGGGATGCAGGAAGATTTACCAAGCAAATGGAAAGAAAAAGCAGGGATTGCAATCCTAGTTTCTGATAAAACAGCTTTAAACCAATAAAGATCAAAAGAGACAAAGAAGGGCATTACATAATGGAAAAGGAATCAGTGCAACAAGAAAAGCTAACTATCCTGAATGCACGCAATACAGGAGCACCCAGATTCATAAAGCAAGTTCTTAGAGATCTACAAAGAGACTTAGACTCCCTCACAATAATAGTGGGAGACTTTAACACCCCACAGTTATTATTAGGCAGATCAATGAGACAGAAAATTAACAAGGATATCCAGGACTTAAACTCAGCTCTGGACCAAGTGGACCTAATAGACATCTACAGAATTCTCCACCCCAAATCAACAGACTACACATTCTTCTCAGCACCACATCGCACTTATTCTAAGCTTGACCACAAAATTGGAAGTAAAACACTCCTCAGCAAATGAAAAAGAACAGAAATCATAACAAACTGTCTCTCAGACCACAGTGCAATCAAATTAGAACTCAGCATTAAGAAACTCATTCAAAACCGCACAACCACATGGAAACTGAACAACCTGCTCCTGAATGACTACTGGATAAAAAATGAAATTAAGGCAGAAACAAAGATGTTCTTTGAAACCATTGAGAACAAAGACACAACAAATCAGAATCTGTGCGACACATTTAAACTAGTGTATACAAGGAAATTAATAGCACTAAATGCCCACACAAGAGAAAGCAGGAAATATCTAAAATCGACACCCTAACATCACATTTAAAAGAACTAGGAAAGCAAGAGCAAATAAATTCAAAAGCTTGCAGAAGACAAGAAATAACTAAGATCGGAGCAGAACTGAAGGAAATAGAGACATGAAAAACCCTTCAAAAAATCAGTGAATTCAGAAGCTGGTCAAAACCTTGTCTTGTGTCAGTTTTCAAAGGAAATACTTCCAGCTTTTGCCCATTCAGTATGATATTGGCTGTGGGTTTGTCATAAATAGCTCCTATTATTTTGAGATATGTTCCATCAATACCTAGTTTTTTGAGAGTTTTTAGTATGAAGAGCTGTTGAATTTTGTCAAGGGCCTTTTCTGCATCTATTGAGATAATCATGTGGTTTTTGCCATTGGTTCTGTTTATGTGATGGATTACGTTTATTGATTTGCATATGTTGAACAAGCCTTGCATCCCAGGGATGAAGTCGGCTTGATTGTGGTGGATAAGCTTTTTGGTATGCTGCTGGATTCGGTTTTCCAGTATTTTATTGAGGATTTTCACATCGATGTTCATCAGGGATATTGGCCTAAAATTTTCTTTTTTTGTTGTGTCTCTGCCAGGTTTTGGTATCAGGATGATGCTAGCCTCATAAAATAAGTTAGGGAGTATTCTCTTTTTTTATTGCTTGGAATAATTTCAGAAGGAATGATACCAGCTCCTGTTTGTACCTGTGGTAGAAATCGGCTGTGAATCCGTCTGGTTCTGGACGGTTTTTTGTTGGTAGACTACTAATTACTGCCTCAATTTCAGAACTTGTTACTGGTTTATTCAGGGATTCGACTTCTTCCTGGTTTAGTCTTGGGAAGGGTGTATGTGTCCAGGAATGTATCCATTTCTTCTAGGTTTTCCACTTTATTTGCATAGAGGTGTTTATAGTATTCTCTGATGGTTGTTTATATTTCTGTGGGATCGGTGATGATATCCCCTCTATCATTTTTTATTGTGTCTATTTGATTCTTCTTGCTTTTCTTCTTTATTAGTCTGGCTAGTGGTCTATCTATCTTGATGATCTTTTCAAAAAAACCAGCATTCTATGCTCATGGATGAGAAGAATCAATACCATGAAAATGGCTATACTGCCCAAAGCAATTTATAGATTCATTGCTATCCTAATCAAGCTACCATTGGTTTCTTCACAAAATTGGGAAAAAAAACTATTATTTAATACTATTTTAACAAAATGTTTTAAAAACGTTGTTAAAGTTGTTAAACAAATGTTTAGGAGTATAATAAATAAGTGGTCTTATTCAACTTGTTTACCATGTTTCTTCAAAAAAGTATAATAGAACTTTCTTTGTCAACATAAAATTATAGTTATGTATGATGTGGCTAAATAAATGATAAGAAGTCACAAATGAAATAGTTACTGCTTGCATAATAAAAGTTCAGGATCTTCTTTGGCAAAAATAGAGAGTGATAAAATGCTTTGATTTAGGGCTTGGCTGTGATATCAAGGTCAGACAATAAGCTAAGCGGGAATCTGATAAAAATAAAGAGATAAAGAAAAACCCTAGAAAGATAAATGGTATCATATAAGATGTTACTGAAATCCCTTTTTATGAAACTACAATTTTTAGAAGATTTTGCTGTAATTTTTTTTTACAAAATTCATGAGCAGAGAAGAAAATTTGTGGAATTGGTTGTATAGTTTTTGGATCTTTCTCCACGTGTTGAAATAGGTAGCTGTGGTCATATATGCTTGGTTATCTTGATATAGTCCCATCACTACACTGAGCTACAGTATTTTCTAGAAAAAACGTGGCCATTTCACCATCTCGGTATTTATGAAAACTCTAGTTAACATTGCAGTTTCTACAATGGTTCCCTTCAACTCAATGTGAGCCTGAAAGAAATAAACATTTCCTCTAATTCACATGAAATGTTGTGCTTAATTATAATAGGGATATGGAAAATTACTTTCATGGAAGAGAGTAACAGTGCCTGAGAATGCCAGTGCAGTTGGCTTTCCCCAACTGGATGAAATCCACAGTGAATCACAATTATAGACAAACATAAATCAAAAGCTAATGTGAGCTGCAATCCTGTAGGTAGTTTGACTGAAAGATCACGTAGAATTAGTTTTATTCCATTTGAGTGTGTTAGTGTAAACCACTCAATGGCCGAATATAGTATGACTACTCATTTTTAAAACATAATTGGTTTCAAAGCACATACTTGCTTTTCATGTGTTTTGTGTTTCAAGATATAAATTTCATATTAAAAATAAGTATAATTTAAGAATAGATTATGACATAAAATTGCTGTTGCTGAAAGATAATTGTTTGTGACAGAAGGAATATAAGCAATATGAAGGTGGGAAAGACATTACATTTATCTAGTGAAAATGAAAAGATTTAAAGACAAATTTTTAAAAGAAATTGTTTCAGATCAGCAAGTCAGAAAACAGCAAAGTGGTGTAGGGAGAGAGAGAGAATAAGACTGAAGGAGAAAGTAGGAAGAGGTGTGCTTCAGAATGAGGTGTTTTTCCAAATTCTATTTTGTAATGACATCTCCATTTCTATTTTTCAACTTTATCTTTCAGGATATCTTGATGGTTGTATCTATGGGTAAGAAGCAAGGGAAGTTTCATCTGTATTTGCAGTGGCTCCCCATTGCTCAAACTACCACCTGGGCTCCACCTTCTGTCAGATCAGCAGTGGCATTAGATTCTCCAAGGAGTACAAATCCTGTTGTTAACTGTGAATGTGAGAGATCTAGGTTGCACACTCCTTATAAGAATCTAATGCTTGAACAGGTCCAGGCCTTCCACTGATTCTAGATTATGGTGAGTCCTGTAATTAATTACAATGTAATAATAATATAAATAATGTGCACAGTAAATGTAATGCACTTAAATCATCTCCCACTATCCCCCTAGCCAGAGGTCCATGAAAAAATTGTCTTCCACGAAACCGGTCCCTGGTGCCAGAAGGGTTGGGGACCCCTGCTCTATGGGGCTCAGAGTAATCTACATAGCCTTTAGCTCAGAAAGTTCTTCTGCTTTTACCTTTACTTTAAAGGGCTAGGCCTACTTATAAAGAAGGAGTAAATAAGGAGTCAATAGCTTTAGGGACGTGCACAAACATTTGATGATCTAGGATCTGTGGAGCCAGAAAACCAAGCTATGCTGATGTTGATATAAATGTACTCTGTCAGTGCCCAGAATGATTTCCTGGTGTGTAATTTCATTAGGTTCTGCACGTAGGTGCAATAATTCTTATTTTATTGCAGGGTGTTTTAGAAATAGCAGAGATCCTTGTCTCTCAAGGAAATATAGGGAAGAGGAGGCCAGTTATAAAGAAGAAAAGGATTTCATCAGAGGAGAAAAATACATCTCAAAAGTGTGGGTGTCATGAAACAGTTTCTTATCCATAGATATAACCGTCATGATATATGAAAGATAAAGCTGAAAAATAGGAATAGAGATGAAATCTGTAAGATATGAATATGGTACAGCCAGGGGCTGAGAGATAGGATAAAACAATTAAAAAAAAAATTGTTGTTCTAGCACCTAGAATAGGTATAATACAATAAAAGAGGAGGTTCTTAACAAGTACTTGTATTGAGAATGATGAAACAAAAAAAATCTTTCATTCCTCTCTATTTTTTCCTGATTGTGTAGTTTACTAAATTATATAGGATGCTCTTTATTTACTGTGTGCTTAATTTGCATAATTTTTATGGTTATAATACAAATGTAATAAATTAGCTGAACAGAATGCTTGCTTTGTGCTGATTATATTTCTTAACAACGTTTTTTAGTAGTCACTAAACTATCCCTTAAACATCTTTCCATATAAAAGACTGTCTCTCTGAACACCACTTTTCTCTTAATACTTCTCATAGTAAAAATGTCTATATCTCTATTAAGAATAATTATAAATTATATGAAAAGATACTAGTATACCTAGTAAAAATAAAATTTTGTATTTTTAAAAGTTATTTTTAAGTGTAATATAACCATTATAAAGTACACATATCTTAAGTGTGTAGTAAAATAAATTTTACAAAACTAATGCAGTCAGGCACACCTATTAATTTTCTGTTCACCCCGTACTTGTTGACATCTCCCATCTCAGTCATTACCTACCCTCAATATCATTATCTTATTTTGTTATAAATTAGTAACCCCGAGATGTTCCTTTGTGTCTGGTGTTGCTCAGGCAATGTTATGTGTGAGTTTCATCTAACTTTTTAAAATATATATCAGAACAACGAATAATTATAGGAATAAACCTGTTATTGTTTTTTATTCCTATTTTAAGGTTGATAGGAATTTGAATTGTTTCCAGTTGGAGACCTTATAAATATTGCTGTTAACATTCCTGTACATGACTTTTCTGAACATGTTTATGAATTTCTCTTAGATACGTCTCTGGGAGTGATTTTGTGGGCCATAGGTTATAAATATGTTAGCTTTCAATAGTTACTGCAAAATGACTTTCCAACATACCTTTAACAATTATATTCCCAGAACCCTTAAAAGAGTAATCCAGCTATTTCCGTATATTTCAACCTATTATTCAGAGTGGTATATTAATTTTAGCTGTTCTGGTGGGTTTTTACTGATAATAAATTTTGAAGCTTGTAAAGTAAGATATATGAAGAATAAAAACAGTCCCTGTGTTCTAAAATAGATAACGAGATTTGTATTCAAGGCATAATTTTCCCCTCAGTAAATGTGATTCGCTGGGTCACTAATCAGGAAGAGCAATTCTTATGGAAGTCATAAATATGGAGATAGGATAAAATGTTAGTGCTTCAGAATGAGGTGTTTTTCTGTATTATATTTTGTAATGTTATTTGAAAAATAAAACAACAACAGGAATATACTCTGCAAAGTAGGAGAATCCCTCCTACTAAAAAAGAATTTATTATATACATACATATATATATATATATGGCCTAGAGCAACCACTAAATATGTATGTGTGTATGTATATATGTGTATATCTATATACTGCTAAAATTAATATACAACTCTGAGTAATGCATTAAAAATACATGAAATAACTGTATTACTGTTTTAAGGGTTCCAGGAATATAATTGTTAATGGTACATTGGAAACTCATTTGACAGTAACTATTAAATATATATATTTAATATAATTATATATATTTACATATACACATACATAGTTGTTGCTCTAGGACTTATGTAGTTCTTAACACAGTCTGTTTTAGTTTTATATTAAATTCCAGTGATGTGTGGAAACATTAATTTTATATGACTTTATACACTCCTTTTAGGGTATTATTATTATTATTATTATGTATTATATGCATGTTACAAACCCAACAATATATTGTTTTAATTCAAACTGTTCTACCTCTGTTTAACTAAATACATGTTTGTTTTCATTACAGAAAAGACAGTAGTATATATTAATAATGTTTATGTTATGAATCTTCTTGTTTACCATTTCAGTTTTTCTTATTCCTGTAAATTTGACATACCAACTGGTCATATTTATTTACATCTTTAATGCTTTCACCCACATTCTATATGATGCTATTGACACCAAAATAAAATGTTATGCATATTCTTTTATGCAATTTATTTTAAATCACATATGATAAAAATATGCAAAAATATTGTCATCTTTTTTGATTGCCTCATTACCTTTACTACTTCTCTTTGTTGGTGCATGTGTGTAAATTTGAATTGCCTTCCACCCTAGTAATTTCCTTTAGTATTTCTTCTGCTAGCAATAAATTATCTTAAGTTTTAATTTAACTGAAAATGTCTTATATTATGCTTTGATTTTTGAATGATAGTTTTGATGGATTTAGAATACTTGGTTGACATATTTTTCTGTCAGCATATTAGATACATTGTCTCATCGTTTGGTGGCATCCATTACTTTAGTTGAAAGTCAGATGTTATTCTTATTAGAATTTCCTTGTCAGTTTTGAGTCATTTTTTTTGCTTACTACTTTCACATTTTCTCTTTATGATTGCTTTCGGCATTTTTAGTATGATGTGTCTGTGGTCTGGACCTCTTTGTTCTTAACATACAAATTTGGTAATATTCTTAGAGTTTAAATAAATGCTTTTTCTTCAATTTTCAGAAGTTCTATTTCTAGTTTTCTTCAGATATTTGGGTTTTTTACTCCATTGTCTCTCTTTTCTCCTTTTGGAAGTAGTATGATATATACAGTGGCACGTCAGTGTTGCCCCATATTTCTCTTATGTTTATTTTTCTTCATTCTTTTTTTCTCTTTTGAGTTCTGATTTTAAAATATACATCAACATGTCTTCAAGCTTTTTCATTTGTTTTCTGGTAGTCCATACCTACTGTTAGATCCTTCTAGTTTCAGTTATTGTATTTTCAAATACAAAATTTCCATTTGGATCTTTTAAAAAAATAATTATGTGTTTATTCATATCCTATATTAGGTGAAATGTGATCATCTTTTTTATTTCGAAAAATGAGGTTTGCTTCTTGTTTAAACATATTTGTAGAGGTTATTTTGTAGTTTTTTATTAAAGATGACATCTAGTCAATCTCACAGGCAATTTCTTTTATTGGTTCTTTCCAACCCACCCAATATATGGGTCAGACTCTCCTGTTCCTTTGCATGATTCATTTGTTTTTTTGGTTGGATACTGGACATGTTTGATAATACATTGCAGTAACCCAGTGTACTCATCTCTCCTGCTCTGAAATGTATTGTTTGCTTATTTATTTGTTACTGACATGCTGGATTACATTGTTAAAGTCTAGTTCCTACAGCATGAAACTGATTCTGCTCATCTGAGGGAAAGGCTTGGGTATGTACAGTCACCCTCAAGTGAGAATTGTGGCAGTACTCTTTTGGCCTGTCTCCTAAACCAACCAAATTTATCTGGCAGGCAAAGCTAATCAATGGCTAATCACTCTATTGCTTTAAATATGCCTGAGATATAAATTGCTCCACAGACTGATCCAATTAATTTTGGACTCCTTGTAGAAATACCTTTTTATGGTCAATGCTTGAGATTTGTTGTGACTTTAAGAGGGCTCTTCTCAAATGTCTTTATTCTTGCCTCTCCCTGAAAATTTAGCTGTCTTATAGTTAACTTATATCAATGATATAATGTCCAGTTTCCTCTTAATTACTTTTTATGATGACTTCCCTTACTTTTGAAAGCATTCTTAACCTCAAGCTTCACCACTATGTCTTGGTAATAAAGTCAATTCCTTCCAAAATTGTTTGTGATTTCTCTGTTTTATGATCTTTCTTTCCACCTAGGTAAAATGTCTGACCCATGGCTCTGAACCTGATGGTGGGAGTGGCACATTTCCCTCACAAATCCCAGTCTCTCAAAATGAAACAAACCAAAACAAAAAGTATTATATTTATACTTTACAATATTTGAATATTTTTATTATTGTTGAAGATGTAACTCTATCTGTTCTAGAATTTCTTTTGTTACTTGCAGAAACATAGTAATGGTAAGTAAGGCACATTTTTCTCCTTCTACCAAGGAAAATGTCAAAAAATGTAGAACAGTTTTTCCTTATCAAAAATATGCTAAATGGGTGTGTTTATACCTGATATGTTAAGAATACATTAATCGGGCTTTAGAGAAATTCAAAGTGTACTCTGTAACTTTTGCATATGCTATTAAGCCAGAAAGTACTTTGGGTTATATTGAGAGATTTTCACTAAAGAAAAAGTTGCATCTTATTCTCAAATATTTTAAAAGTCTGCAATTTTAAGAAATAAAACAAGACAAACTATGGATAACATGAAACAATGAATTGCATGATTTAAAATAATGTTGGAATGAAAAAAAAACTACAATAGCTTTTAAGTGTTTAAATGAGAGGAGTCACAGTTATCACATTTTAAATCAAAAGTGAACATGATTAATGTTAGCAAGGAAGGCATGTTGAAAACTGAGACAGGCAAAGGATGTGCTAAACAGTCATGTTGTAATGCAATGGCAAAAGTTTTGAAGGTAATTAAAATTGCTACTTACATGGGCATATGAATGATAAAGTGTAATTACCTTATCACTGATATGGAGAAAGATTTAGGGGTCTGGGTAAAAGATCAAACCAGGCACAGCATTCCCTCAAGCCAAAGCCTCATCCAAAGCCAGGGCTTAACTTTTTTTCAGTTTTATGAAGGCCTAGAAAGATAAGAAAGCTGCCTACACACACACACACACACACACACACACACACACACACACACACACGAAGTTAGCAGAAGTTGGTTCATGAAGTTTAATGGAAGAAACCATCTCTATAACATAAAATGCAAGATGAGATAGAAAGTGCTGGTATAAAAACTGCAGCAAGTTATACACAATATTTGAGATAATGAATGAAGGTGTCTACACTAAATAACAGATTTTCAGTGTAGACAGTGCAGCCTTATATTGAAAGAAGATGCTATCTAAGACTTTCATAGTTAGAGAGGAAAACTCAATGCCTCACTTCAAAACTTCAAAAAGCAGACTGATTCTCTTATTAGAATCTAATGCAGCTAGTGACTTAAAGTTGAATCCAATGCTTATTTACCATTTCGAAAATCCTATGACTTTTAAGAATTATGCTAAATCATGCTTGTTTCGACAGCACATAAAATTGAAATGATACATAGAAGATTAGTATGACCCCTGAGCGGGGATTATTCACAAATTAGATCCATATTTTTACCAGAAATTACAAAGAAAGTAGCTAAAATCTTCACAATAGGACCAAAACCTCACATATCAATATTAACTCTGAATGTAAATGGTCTAAATGCCCCCACTTAAAAGGCATAGAGTGGGGCCAAGCAAGGTGGCTCATGTCTGTAATTCCAGCACTTTGGGTGGCCAAGGTTGGTGGATCACCTGAGATCACGAGTTCGAGACCAGCCTGGCCAACCAGGTAAAACCTCGTCTCTACTAAAAATACAAAAATTAGCAGGAGAATCACTTGGACCGGGAGACAGAGGTTGCAGTGAGCTGAGATTGTGCCACTACACTCCAGGTCTGGGTGACAGAGCAAGACTCTGTCTCAAAAAAAAAAAAAAAAAAAAAAAAGACACACAGTGGCAAGCTGGATAAAGAAATAAGACCCATCCATCTGCTGTCTTCAAAAGACCAATTCCATAAGTAATGACACCCATAGACTCAAAGTAAAGGGTTGGAGAAAGATGTACCATACAAATGGAAAACAAAAAAGAGCAGAGTCTCTAATTTTGTATCAGATACAACAGACTTTAAACCAACAACAGTAAAATAAAGAATAGAAAAGAGTGTTACATAATGATAAAGGTCCAATGTAAAAAGAAGACTTAAAATTTTCCTAAATATATACACTTCCAGTACTGGAGCACCCAGATTCATAATAGAAGAACTTCTAAACCTATGAAAAACTTAGACAACCATAGAAGCAGAGTGAGAGACTGCAACACCTGACTGACAGTATTAGACAGAAACCTAGCAAAGAAATTCTGTACATAAACTCGACACTTGACAAATTGGGCAGAATAAACATCAATATTGTACTTCACCTGTCAACCACAGAATGTATATTATTCTCTATTATACACAGAGCATTCTCCAAGATTGACCACATTACTTGATCTTAAAGCAAGTCTCAATAAATTCAAAAAATGTGAAATCATACCAACCATAGTCTCAGACAACAGTGGAGTAAAAATAGAAAACAGTACCAAAAATATCCCTGAAAAAGACAAAATTACATGGAAATCAAACATCTTGCTTCTGAATGACTTCAAGGTAAACAAAACGTTAATCCAGAAATTTTAAAAAAGTCTTTGAAATAAATGAAAAGAGAGACACAACACATCAAAATCTCTAGAATTCAGCAAAAGCAGTGTCAAGAGAAAAGTTCACAGTGCTAAATACCTACTCCAAAAACTAGAAAAATCTCAAACTAATTATATAATATGACACAAAATAAGAATAAACTATCACCAAAGCTAGCAGGGGAAAATTAAGCTACAGAGAGAACTGAATGAAATTGAAACCCAAAAATCTGTACAAAAAATGAACAAAAGCAAAAGCCATTTTTAAAAGAATAAACAATATTGAAGGAGCACTAACTAAATTATCAAAGATAAAAAAACAGAGATCCAAATAAGGATAATCAGAAACAACAAAGGTGGCATTACAAGCTATCCCACAGAAATGAAAAATTTCCTCAGAGACTGTTAGGGACCCCTCTATGAACACAAATTAGAAAGTCTAGAGAAAATATATAAATTCCTAGAAACGTACAATCTTCCAAAATTGAATTAAGAAGAAATTGAAACACTGAACAGACCAATCTTGAGTTCTAAAATTCAATCCGTAATAAAAAAAAAAAATCAGCCAAAAAAAGAAAAAAAAGAAAACAAAGACAAAGATAGATTCACAAATTCCACCAGACTTACAAAGAAGACCTGGCATCAACTCTACTGAAACTATTCTAAGGAATCGAGGAGGAGGGACTTCTCTCTAATTCATTCTAGAAAGCAAGCATCACCCTGATACCAAAGCCTAGCAAACACCCACAAAAATAAGAAAATTACAGCATATATCTCTGATTAATATAGATACAAAAATTCTCTGCAAAATAACTAGCAAATCAAATGCAAATAGCAAATCAAATGCAAATAACATATCAAAACTTATTCACCAAGAACCAGTAGGCTTCATTCCTGGGATGCAAAGTTGGTTTAACATACAGAAATCAATAAACGTGATTCACCACATAAAAACAATTATGAACAAAAATGATATGATCATCTCAAAAGACACAGGAAAAAAAAACTTTTAATAAAATCCAACATTCCCTAATAATAAAAGGTCTCAACAGACTAGACATCCAAGAAACATTCCTTAAAATAATGAGCCAGCTATGACAAAATCACAGCCAACATCAGACTGAACAGGTAAAACTGGGAACTGTTCCTCTTGAAGACTGAAACAAGACAAGGATGTCCATCTCATCACTGCTATTTAAAATAGTACTGGATGTGCTAGCCAGAGCAATCAGGCAACAGAAAGAAATAAAAGGCATTGAAATAGGAAGAGAAGAAGTCAAAGTGCCTCTGTTCATAGATGAAATGATTCTATAACTAGAAAACCCTGAAGTCTCCCATCGAAAGACTCCTGAAACTGATAAATGTCTTCAGTAAAGTTTCAGGATATAAAACCAATGTATAAAAATTACTAGCTTTTCTATACACCAATAACATTCAAACTGAGAGCCCAGTGAGGAACACAGTCTCATTTACAGTAGCCATGCACGCACAAATAAAATGCCTCAGAATACATCTAACCAAGGAGGTAAAATATTCTATGAGGATAACTACAAAACACTCCTAAAAGAAATAAAGAATGACATAAACAAATCATTATCATTAAAATGGTTACACTGCCCAAAACAATCTACAGATAAAAAGCTATTCCCATCAAACTACCAACACCATTTGCACAAAACTAGAAAAACTATTTTAAAGTTCGTATGAAATCAAAAATTAAATAGTCAATGCCATCCTAAGCAAAAAGAACAAAGTTGGAAGCATCACATTACCTGACTTCAAACTACACTACAAGGCAGCGATGACCCAAACAGCATGGTACTGGTACAAAAACAGACACATAGACCAGTGGAACAGAATAGAGAACCCAGAAATAAAGCCACACATCTATGGCCATCTGATTTTCAACAAAGCTAACAAAAAGTAAGCAATGGCGAAAGTATTTTCTATTCAATAAGTGATGCTGGGTCAGCTGGCTAGCCATATGCAAAAGAATGAAACTAGAACCCTTCTTTTTACCATGTACAAAAATTAATTCAAGATAGATTAAAGATTTTAATGTAAGACCTCAAACTTTAAGAATCCTACAAGAAAATCTAAGAAAAACACCATTATGGACATGTCTTGAGAAAGAATTTATGACTAATTCCTCAAAACCAATTGCTACAAAAACAAAAATTGACAAAGGGGACCTAATTAACCTAAAGAGCTTCTGCACAGCAAGGGACACTATCAGTAGAGTAACCAGACAACCTAGCAGAATGAAACAGAAAATACTTGCAAAATACACATTCAACAAAGGCCTAATATCCACAATCCATAATGAACCAATAAGCAAAATCCAAATAACTCCATTAAAAAAGGACAAAAAATCTAAACAGACACTTTTTAAAGGAAGATAAACAAGTAGCCAACAAATATGAAAAAATGCTCCATGTCACTAATTATCAAAGAAACTCAATTCAAAACTACAATGAGATACCATGTCACACCAGTCAGAAGAACTATTACTAAAAAGGCAAAAAACAACAGATGTTGGCAGTGCTGTGTAGTAAATGGAATGCATATACACTGCCAGTGGGAAGGTAAATTAATCCACCCTTTTTGGAAAGCAGTTTGGAGATTTCTCAAAAAGTTAAAACTGCCATTTAACACAGCAATCCCATTACTGGATATGTAGTCAAAGCAAAACACTTATTTCTAACAAAAAGATTCTGCACTTACATGTTCATCATAGCACTACTCACAATAACAAAGACATGGATTCAATCTTGATGCCAATAAACAGTGGATTGTGAAAAGCACATGTGGTACGTACCACTGTGGAACACTATGCAGCCATAAAAAAGGATGAGATCGTGATCATGTTCTTTCCAGCAAGATGGATGCAGTTGGAGACCATTATCCAAAGCAAATTAATACAGGAAAAGAAAAGCAAATACTGCATGTTCTCATAAATTGAATCTAAAGTTTGAATACTCATCTACATAAAGATGGGAACAATAGGAGCTAGGGACTACTAGAGGAGGGAGGGGAAAGAGGAATAAAAAGTCTTGAAAAACTATCATCTATTGAGTCCTATGCTCAGTACCTGTGTCACAGGGTCATTTGTACCCTAAACCTCAGCATTATGCAATATACCCAGGTAAACAACAAGTTTATGTACCACCTCAATCTAAAATGTAATTTTTAAAAAGGAATTATGATAAATCTACTCTGCCTGTGCTCTAAAATGGAAGAGCCATGTCTGGATAACAGCACATTGATCTACAGCATGGTTGACTAAATATTTTGAGACCTGCAGCCCAAAATAAAAGATTCCTTTCAAAATACTATTGTTCATTCATGTCACCTGGTCACGTAAGAGCTCTGATGGAGATGTACAAGGAGATCAGTGCTGTTTTCATGCCAACTCACACCCCAGTTATTCCATAGCTCATAGATCAAGGAGTAATTTTGACGTTCAAATTTTAATTTTTAGAAAGACATTTCATATGGCTATGGCTGCCATAGGTCGTGATTCCTCTGACAGGTTTAGGAAAGGTAAATTGAAAATTTTCTGGAACAGATTCACCATTCTAGATGCCATTAAGAACATTAGTGATTCATAGGTGTAGTTCAAAATACCAATATTGACAGGAGTTTGGAAGAAGTTGATTCCAACCTTCATGGATGACTTTGGGGTGTTCAGATTACAGTGGAGAAAGTGACTGCAGTGTGGTTGAAATAGCAAGAGAATCGGAATTAGGAATTAGATCCTGAAAATGTGCCTGATTTGCTGCAATCTCATTATAAAACTTGACAAGGAGTTGCATCTTAAGGGTGAGTAAAGAAAGAGATTTCTTGAGATGGAATCTAACCAATGAAGATTTTATGAACATTGTTAAAATGACAACAAAGGATTTAGAATATTACATAAACTTCATTGATAAAGCAGCGCAGGGTTTGAGGATTGACTCCAATTTTGAAAGAAGTTCTACTCTGGGTAAAATGCTATCAAATAGTGTGTGATACGTTTTTCATGAAATGGAGAGTCAGTCAATGGGACAAACTTCACTGTTTTATTTTAAAAATTGCCTCAGCCATTTCAACCTTCAGCAACCACCATCCTTATTAGACAGTAGTCATCAACATTGAGACAAGTCCTCCACCCGGCAAAATTTCAGAACTCACTGAAGGCTCAGATGACCATGGTTGTTAGCATATTTTAGCCATAAAATAATGCTATAGCACACTTACTAGACTATGGTATAGTGTAAACCTAAGTTTTATATAGACTGAGAAACAAAAAAATTGTGTGACTATCATTATTGCAGTATTGTCTTTATTGCAGTATTTGTTTTATTGATACATCTACAGTCATACTTCAGAGATTTTGCATCCAGAACCTGCAGTATCTCTGAAGTATGACTGTAGTTTTCCATTTGTTTTGTCTTTTATTTGAAGAAGCTAACATTGAGAAATTCAAACTAAAGCAGTTCCTTTTTTATGTATATGTATATTTTACACCATAAAGAATTTCCAAAAGCATCAAACAGATAAATCTCAAAGACTACATGTTTTACCTAAAGAAGATAATTACTTAGTCAAAGTTTGAATAAGAATTTTAAGGCCTAGTTTATGTCTGACAATGATGATGTTCACTAAGCACTCGGAGAGAGGAAGAAGGAATTGCAGGAAAATCAGTACAAATTAGTGTTTATATTGTCAGTATAGGAGATATAATTCCTACATAAAAGAACAAAATTTGAGAAGAAATTCAAATAAGAGGTTTTCTCCAGATTCGATGAACATACGAGATTGCTCTATGCCCAATAACAGGCTCATCTTCACAACTGTTTCATGATAATCACATGACGATTAGTTATAGATTCTTGTGATTATCTACAAAATTTTGTTACTCATCCACATCGTATTTTGTTAAGCAAAGTACATTGTTTGCTTACTGTATTTTGACTAGCAAAAATGTAAATCACCCAAGTTTTTTGCATAATTGCAGAGGAAGCAATTGACTTTGAATTTAGGGGATATATGCTGCCTGTTTGACACAAATGTTGTTTAGTTTTTAAACTTTAGGGGTTTTTTGCTTTTCCATTGTGCTTAAATTCATATAAATAATTGTTTTACAGAGAATGAAAAAATGTAAGTGGCTGGGTAATTTTTTTTCTTTTTCTAAATTGTTTCAAATAAATATCTTCATTAAAAACATTGTAATATATTGAAGGAAGAAAAAAAAGTAATGGAAAAAAAGGAGGCCACTGGTGCTACCGGAGTATAATATATAATAATAACTAACTGGATTATTTAGTCCAGCAACATTTAATACAATTATTGAAGTAATTGGATGTAGAGCTATCTTTTTTATTTGTCTTCTTGTTATTCCCTCTAAGTTTTATTTGTCAGTTTCTGCTTACCTGTCTTTTTTGAATTATTTGAGTGTCTTAGAATTTAATTTTAATATACTTATTGTTTTAGTTATGTAAGCTTATATATTTTTGTGATGCTGAGGGAATTTCGATATGCGTTCATAACTTTTTACAGTCTACTTAGAGTTACTATTGTTATCATTTCACTTAAAACAGAATACTTTCCATCATTCCATTTTCTGTGGTCTTAAAAATGTATTAGCATAAGCTTGTTGTTGTATATATGTGTTTCAAATATTTTCTCTGTCTTTAAAACTCTGTTTTATATAACTTTGGCTGCTAATGTGATATTTTAATAGAGAATTTCTTAATTTTAATATGTCAGACTTCTAAATTATTTCATTCATAGTATGTTTTGTGTTCTATTTAAGAATCATTCTTAACACAAACATAATTGCTATATACTAATCTATTATCCACCACTCATTTTCTTCTTTTTTTCTCTCACATGTACATCTTCAGTCTGTAAGCCTGCTTATTATCCTGACTTTGTGATGAAACAAAGGTAGTATGTTTTCATGAAATTCTTTATTGAACTTTTATGAAGCCAGAACCCTTAATTGGAAAGAATGATGTTAACTTTGTTCTGCAAGTCTGGTTTGGTTGAAATAATTAAGCATATATACTTTGTTCTGCTTTAAGACCCAATTCTGTTTCATTGTCTGTTTATCCTTGTATCAGTGCCAAATCTCTGAACCCATTTAATACATGTCTTAGAATAAGGTGAAGTATGTTCAACTACCATGTGCCTTTCCAAGATTGCCTTGGCTGTATTTGGCACTTTGTATTTCCACATTTATTTCAGAAGCAACTTACGCATTTTTACAAAAACATTTGCTGGGCTTTTAATTGTGGATGCATCATATTTATATACAAACATGGGGAAATCTTCAGCTCTCCATATTTATGTTCTAATCAATAAACAGAGTGTTTGCCTGTAGTTAATCAGATATTCAGCAACTACTCTCAATAGCTTTATATCTTACTGTGTAGAGATCTTACCCAGATTTTATTAAATTTATTTTCAGTCATGTGGTGATTATAATGTTTCAGTCATGTGGTGATTTAAATATTATTGCTTTAAGCTTTATTTTTGAATTGTTTGTATTTGCTTAATAAAAATAAAATTAAATTTACAAAGTAACCTTAAATACATTACACCTGCTAAGTTTTTAAAAATTCTAGCGGCTTAATTGTAATCTTTTCAAGTTTACTTTCTTTAACTAACAATGGACACTTACAAACCTCTGTTCATTCTATTACCCATGTCTGATGTATTTGTTTTAATCCCTGTACCATCATTGTAGTTGAAACCGACTACATATGATCCCATCTTATCAGCTGCACTAGGATAATTCTGCACTCTCTTATGTATTCTGATTTCCTAGCAATATAAAAAAAAGTCTTTTTTTTTTTCAAATCATCTGAATTTTTTGTTGTTTTAGTTTAAAATATTTAGTGGCATCTATTACTGTTTTCAGCTGAGTATGTTTTCTTTCTGAGTGTGTCCCTGAACAGCTTCACACCTAGTTGGATAAGTTGTAATGGCTTTGCCTTCACTGCCATACCAGGAGGGTTACCATACAATACACAAGATGCCCAGGTAAATTTGAATCTGAGGTAAACAGTAAATATTTTCATATACTATTCCATGGGCCATTATTGTATTTTAAAGTATTTGTTGTTTATCTAAAATAAAAGTGCAACTAGACAACAACTCTGCCCCAAAGTAATCTTATGGAGTCCAGTAACAAATCCGATGACCTCGCCCACGTGGAACCAGTTACCGAGGCAGAAATGAACCTGTGCCCTAAGATGGGACTAGATTCACCCTGGACATTTTTCTACATCAGTCTATACTATACGTACTTTTGTTTATCTCTGCAATTTCCTTCTGTAGCATGGTATAAACCTTGATTTGTTTGTGGACATCTTTATCTTTTTGAAAGAAAATAAAATAGAGGAAAGTTGACCTGGGAGATGGATATATATAGCGAGAAAAAGCGAGAGATGACTAATGGCTTCTGTGAGTCTTTTAATTTAGTTGTGGAAATAAAGACCAGTCAAATGAGAACAAGCAAAAGCTATTTATTCTGAACTCGCAGCAAGGTAGTCAGTGCCTTCACTTGCGTTGCAGCAGAGACTCAAAGGTAGGTAGAGAAGTGGGGAAGTTTTATAATGGGAAAAAGGGAAGGCTTCAGTATGCCCAAGTTGGAGGCTGTTGGCATGGGGAAATGTAGGCAGGCTAACTAACAGCAGATAATTGTATTGGTTAGAGTATTCTTTGGGGTGCATAGTTAGATTTCCCTAGTTGGTTTTAAGTTGGAAGCAGGGACAAACAATAGGGAAGTTGCTAGTGACTCATGAAATCTTGACTATTAAGAGCCTGTTGTTACAGGGATTATTGTTTGGCTTCCTAGACTGTCAGTAGAGATAACAATACGGCTCTCTGCAAAACTACTGCAGGCTGGCCTCCTGGGCTGGTGACTTTAAATAAAGGGTTTCCTGGATATGTAACTGCAGGTTATGGGGCAGAGTTCTATTTTTATATATGGTTTGGCTATTGTCCATTTGTATATTCAATTGATCACAATAAGATATGAATCATAGACTTTTCAGTAATGTGAGTCTGTACATTCTCCATACAGTTAGTTTGAGGTGTGTTTAAGTCAGCTGCCTGAAGAACTCTGACTAGCATGAAACCTTTCCCCACATTGTTCTTAGCATAAAGAACAAATTATCAACATGCCCTGTGGTTCCTTGAATAATTAGCTTCTGTCTCTCTAGTCTATTCCAGCGTCACACTATCAGCAACTTACAGGCATTCAACTGCCATATTGACTTTCATTCAATTCCTGTAATAGAGTATTTTTCTTCCTCAGAGATTTTGCTTTTCAACTTTGTATTTCCAGGATTGTTGTACACACATGTGCTTCCTTTATCCAATTAATCACTATCATTTTGTAAGTTAACTCTTTCACTCTCTTGAGCTTTCAGAGTAAATCAGCTCAAGAGAGCTTTTCACTGACCTTTAGGATAACTTCATATCCCTATTATACACTGTTTCATAAACTTCTCTGATAAATACCACATCACACTTGTAATCAAAATATAAACTGTTTAATTGATTATTAAATGTCTATCCATCCTGCTAAGGGTAAGGCATTTTGACATTTTGTTAACTGCTACCCCTTACACGTAACTTGACCAAAGATGATGATTAATATGTATTCATTAAATAAATGAACATGTTTTTCCACATATTTTCTTAAAGTACATAGATAATATTGTATGTCTCAAAATGTTTAACTGTATACTGGACCTCAGCAACTATAATTCCAATTAACTGTCAGACTATCAGCTGTAAAACACATATTTTCCTTATAGTAGTAACTTGTTAGGTTGACAATGTGGAGGGTTTTGATATAAATATGAAATAATATTTAACAGAGAACTGACGTATGTTCTGACTTTGGCCTCTGTGTAATGTGTGTATATACATGCTGTTACTTTATAAATCAGTTATCCGGGGCTGCTTCTGTATGTTTAGCAGCACAACAAAACTTCATACTTTGTTTTTCACATATATATATATATATTCAATTTTAAATTGAAATGTCTCTTCAGATTATCAAAAATGTCTGACATTGCATGGTTCTTTTCTATCACATTTCTATAATACTTTATTTTATATTATATTTTCGACAATTTACTAACTCCTGGATATTTTTCTAGCTTATTACCAAAATTCAATAATTCAGCACTTTTTAATATTACATTGAAAGAAGAAAATGGACAGAGAAAGAAAAAGAAGCAGAAATAAATAGATCAATCTACCATTTTTTAGCTGAATTATATTGAATTATAATTTACAGTAGAACCAGGGAATGTATCCAATTATGCATGTGAAGGAAGATAATATAGATTCTGCTTATGCAACTTCTTGTCTGTTACTTAGTTCTGTGGTATGAGACTTATGATGCTGTCTTATGCCCTATAATTATTTATAATTTATAAACATAGTCATTTTCATTAATCTAAGTTTAAGGAAACTGATGCTAGAGTGAGAAAAAGGACATCTTATATTTTTGTCTTTTTTATATAATGGAGAAAAATCTATTTATTTGCATTAGAACTTGCATTGATCTTGACTCATGAGAAGTGATACTATGGCAAGTGGCAAAATAGTCACTAGTTATTGAATTTCCTAGTTCTTATCTTTAGTCATAAAGTAGTTTGTAAGCTAATTACAACAGAGACCAATTAATAGCAACAGTTGTAATTTATATGAAGCTCTAGTCTTCTTTTGAAAAATTCCCTTTGATGAGTAAAAAGAGAAAAGTACTTGACATTTTGCCACAGAAAAGTTAATTGCTCTCCAGTTCCAATTAGAATGACATATAATTTGAACTGAATTGCTTAATGTGTTGTTCTAAAAAAACAAAAAAACATATAACCTAAGGTGACCATGATTTAGTAGTTCAGTGCCGCAGTCCACACAGAGAGCAGTAAAACTAGACATTTCCTGCCTGATGATGACTAGTGATGTCATTTAGGGTAAATTATTAATTTCTTTTGGTGCCAAAGTTCCAGAAGCACCATGTTTTTTAATGTTGACTAATATTAGCTTTGGGGGAAGTTTCCTATTTAACGGCTCAGACAGTGAGCCTTAACATTTAGCAATAATATTAATGACAGCTCTAAGAAAGGAGAGGAAAACATAAAATATGATTTCATTATTTTTTCATGATGATCTATTCTTATTCTTACCTTAGCTGATTACAACATATATTCAAAGACAGTAGTAAAAAATTAATTAGCAAGGGCTGTAAAAAAACAGGAAAGCAATCAACATAGGTTGACATGACATGAGAAAACCAGAACTTGACCTGGAAATTGAAAGATAAAACCAAAAACAGCAAGGCTTATTGAGTGAAAATGGCAAATGGGAAAACATAATAGCATATTGATCCTTAGTGACAATTATAAAAATCACATACTGTTTTATAGTTTGTATAATTGAACTTTTATGTTCACAAAAATAGAACCGATAACACTTTATTTATTATAAACTAATAATGACAACTTTATTTTTATTTTATATATACATAATAGATGTGTTTTCATATTATCTCCTTACATAAACAGTTCAAATCTAATAGTAAGTAAAACAGCTGGCAGAATAGAAGGAAGGGTGAGGTAGAAATTTGCGGAAAAGGGACCACAGATGGAACTCCTAGACTTCTATTGTGCAGAGACAGGACAGGTGGCCCTTTGAATTTCATAGGCCCAGCTGCTCAGGACCTGATAGGTCAAAAGAGCAGCAGTGGGAGGGAAGAAGCCCTCATCTCTTCAGCTCGCTCTTGAAAGGCAGGGGCATGGAACTTTTCACACAATCCATGGTAAAGAGTGTTCACCCTGGATTAGCAACAAAGCTAGGGAGAGTATCCTAAAGAGCTTCTTCTGACTCAGTCACCTTTCCATCAGAGAGCACGTATGACTGAAATTGGGACATGTCTCATTGGGTAAAACTACTACCTAAGACAGGCATGGAGTCACACTGGGTAGAATGAGGGTGAAACAGTTCTAACATCATCAGAAACCAGAGGCAGAATTTGCAAAAAGGGCAGAGCGGGCAGGAACAGGAGTGCTTGCTTGGTGGGCAAACTGCACATTTTTATGGTGAGAGGACTCAGACTACTGGCTGCTCAATCTTTCTCACTACTTTTCCCCAGCAGACCATCAACATGTACATAACGAACATCTGAAAGGGCAATACTCAGTAAAAAGTGGGGTCATCCCCAGGTCCTTTTATCCAGGGCGGTAGGGCAGATTTGTCATGGCTTTCTGTGCTGTATCAACTGTTTCAAAAGCAAAGTTTAATTCAAATTTTAATTATAATAGCACTTTTATATTTTTAATACATTTCAAATAATTTTTATCTCTGAAGAGATGTTTTGAATCAGACAAAAACAGTCCTTTATATATGTAGGGATAATTTTCGTGTTTTTTAGAAAATAGAATATTACATCCAAGAATGCATTTCCACATTAAAAGATTATAGGTATAACAATGTTAAATGTTCAGTGCTGTCGTGTTATCTTTGGAGTTACTGTCCATGACAACATTATTTTTGAAGTGGTCACTTAAATAGGAAAACTGTAACTTTAAAAATAATGAATAAATTTTTCTTTAACAAAAAATTGGAAATATTTTTCTTTTAGTTTTGTACTTTTTAAGGAAATGAACATATACAAAGGTATGTAAATAACGTCAAAAAGTTTTGATGAGGGGGCGGAGCAAGATGGCCGAATAGGAACAGCTCCAGTCTCCAACTCCCAGCGTGAGCGACACAGAAGACCGGTGATTTCTGCATTTTCAACTGAGGTACTGGGTTCATCTCACTGGGGAGTGCCGGACGATCGGTGCTGGTCAGCTGCTGCAGCCCGACCAGCGAGAGCTGAAGCAGGGCGAGGCATTGCCTCACCTGGGAAGCGCAAGGGGGAAGGGAATCCCTTTTCCTAGCCAGGGGAACTGAGACACACAACACCTGGAAAATCGGGTAACTCCCACCCCAATACTGCACTCTAAGCAAACAGGCACACCAGGAGATCATATCCCACACCTGGCCGGGAGGGTCCCACACCCACGGAGCCTCCCTCATTGCTAGCACAGCAGTCTGAGATCTCGCTGCAAGGCAGCAGCGAGGCTGGGGGAGGGGCGCCCGCCATTGCTGAGGCTTAAGTAGGTAAACAAAGCTGCTGGGAAGCTCGAACTGGGTGGAGCTCACAGCAGCTCAAGGAAACCTGCCTGTCTCTGTAGACTCCACCTCTGGGGACAGGGCACAGTAAACAATAACAAATGCAACAGAAACCTCTGCAGACGCAAACGACTCTGTCTGACAGCTTTGAAGAGAGCAGTGGATCTCCCAACATGGAGGTTGAGATCTGAGAAGGGACAGACTCCCTGCTCAAGTGGGTCCCTGACCCCTGAGTAGCCTAACTGGGAGACATCCCCCACTAGGGGCAGTCTGACACCCCACACCTCACAGGGTGGAGTACACCCCTGAGAGGAAGCTTCCAAAGCAAGAATCAGACAGTTACACTCGCTGTTCAGAAATATTCTATCTTCTGCAGCCTCTGCTGCTGATACCCAGGCAAACAGGATCTGGAGTGGACCTCAAGCAATCTCCAACAGACCTACAGCTGAGGGTCCTGACTGTTAGAAGGGAAACTCTCAAACAGGAAGGACACCTACACCAAAACCCCATCAGTACACCACCATCATCAAAGACCAGAGGCAGATAAAACCACAAAGATGGGGAAAAAGCAAGGCAGAAAAGCTGGAGATTCAAAAAATAAGAGCGCATCTCCCCCGGCAAAGGAGCGCAGCTCATCGCCAGCAACGGATCAAAGCTGGACGGAGAATGACTTTGACGAGATGAGAGAAGAAGGCTTCAGTCCATCAAATTTCTCAGAGCTAAAGGAGGAATTACGTACCCAGTGCAAAGAAACTAAAAATCTTGAAAAAAAAGTGGAAGAATTGATGGCTAGAGTAATTAATGCAGAGAAGGTCCTAAACGAAATGAAAGAGATGAAAACCATGACACGAGAAATACGTGACAAATGCACAAGCTTCAGTAACCGACTTGATCAACTGGAAGAAAGAGTGTCAGCGATTGAGGATCAAATGAATGAAATGAAGCGAGAAGAGAAACCAAAAGACAAAAGAAGAAAAAGAAATGAACAAAGCCTGCAAGAAGTATGGGATTATGTAAAAAGACCAAATCTACGTCTGATTGGGGTGCCTGAAAGTGAGGGGGAAAATGGAACCAAGTTGGAAAACACTCTTCAGAATATCATCCAGGAGAACTTCCCCAACCTAGTAGGGCAGGCCAACATTCAAATCCAGGAAATACAGAGAACGCCACAAAGATACTCCTCAAGAAGAGCAACTCCAAGACACATAATTGCCAGATTCACCAAAGTTGAAATGAAGGAAAAAATCTTAAGGGCAGCCAGAGAGAAAGGTCGGGTTACCCACAAAGGGAAGCCCATCAGACTAAGAGCAGATCTCTTGGCAGAAACTCTACAAGCCAGAAGAGAGCAGGGGCCAATATTCAACATTCTTAAAGAAAAGAATTTTAAACCCAGAATTTCATATCCAGCCAAACTAAGTTTCATAAGTGAAGGAGAAATAAAATCCTTTACAGATAAGCAAATGCTTAGAGATTTTGTCACCACTAGGCCTGCCTTACAAGAGACCCTGAAGGAAGCACTCAACATGGAAAGGAACAACCGGTACCAGCCATTGCAAAAACATGCCAAAATGTAAAGACCATCGAGGCTAGGAAGAAACTGCATCAACTAACGAGCAAAATAACCAGTTAATATCATAATGGCAGGATCAAGTTCACACATAACAATCTTAACCTTAAATGTAAATGGACTAAATGCTCCAATTAAAAGACACAGACTGGCAAACTGGATAAAGAGTCAAGACCCATCAGTCTGCTGTATTCAGGAGACCCATCTCACATGCAGAGACATAGACATACATAGGCTCAAAATAAAGGGATGGAGGAAAATTTACCAAGCAAATGGAGAACAAAAAAAAGCAGGGGTTGCAATACTAGTCTCTGATAAAACAGACTTTAAACCATCAAAGATCAAAAGAGACAAAGAAGGCCATTACATAATGGTAAAAGGATCAATTCAACAGGAAGAGCTAACTATCCTAAATATATATGCACCCAATACAGGAGCACCCAGATTCATCAAGCAAGTCCTTAGAGACTTACAAAGAGACTTAGACTCCCAAACAATAATAATGGGAGACTTCAACACTCCACTGTCAACATTAGACAGATCAACGAGACAGAAAGTTAACAAGGATATCCAGGAATTGAACTCATGTCTGCAGCAAGCAGACCTAATAGACATCTATAGAACTCTCCACCCCAAATCAACAGAATATACATTCTTCTCAGCACCACATCGTACTTACTCCAAAATCGACCACGTAATTGGAAGTAAAGCACTCCTCAGCAAATGTACAAGAACAGAAATTATAACAAACTGTCTCTCAGACCACAGTGCAATCAAACTAGAACTCAGGACTAAGAAACTCAATCAAAACCGCTCAACTACATGGAAACTGAACAACCTGCTCCTGAATGACTACTGGGTACATAACGAAATGAAGTCAGAAATAAAGATGTTCTTTGAAACCAATGAGAACAAAGATACAACATACCAGAATCTCTGGGACACATTTAAAGCCGTGTGTAGAGGGAAATTTATAGCACTAAATGCCCACAAGAGAAAGCAGGAAAGATCTAAAATTGACACTCTAACATCGCAATTAAAAGAACTAGAGAAGCAAGAGCAAACACATTCGAAAGCTAGCAGAAGGCAAGAAATAACTAAGATCAGAGCAGAACTGAAGGAGATAGAGACACAAAAAACCCTCCAAAAAATCAATGAATCCAGGAGTTGGTTTTTTGAAAAGATCAACAAAATTGACAGACCACTAGCAAGACTAATAAAGAAGAAAAGAGAGAAGAATCAAATCGACGCAATTCAAAATGATAAAGGGGATATCACCACCGACCCCACAGAAATACAAACTACCATCAGAGAATACTATAAACACCTCTACGCAAATAAACTGGAAAATGTAGAAGAAATGGATAATTTCCTGGACACTTACACTCTTCCAAGACTAAACCAGGAAGAAGTTGAATCCCTGAATAGACCAATAGCAGGCTCTGAAATTGAGGCAATATTTAACAGCCTACCAACCAAAAAAAGTCCAGGACCAGGTGGATTCACAGCTGAATTCTACCAGAGGTACAAGGAGGAGTTGGTACCATTCCTTCTGAAACTATTCCAATCAATAGAAAAAGAGGGAATCCTCCCTAACTCATTTTTTGAGGCCAACATCATCCTGATACCAAAGCCTGGCAGAGACACAACAAAAAAAGAGAATTTTAGACCAATATCCCTGATGAACATCGATGCAAAAATCCTCAATAAAATACTGGCAAACCGGATTCAGCAACACATCAAAAAGCTTATCCACCATGATCAAGTGGGCTTCATCCCTGGGATGCAAGGCTGGTTCAACATTCGCAAATCAATAAACATAATCCAGCATATAAACAGAACCAAAGACAAGAACCACATGATTATCTCAATAGATGCAGAAAAGGCTTTTGACAAAATTCAACAGCCCTTCATGCTAAAAACGCTCAGTAAATTTGGTATTGATGGAACGTACCTCAAAATAAGAAGAGCTATTTATGACAAACCCACAGCCAATATCATAGTGAACGGGCAAAAAGTGGAAAAATTCCCTTTGAAAACTGGCACAAGACAGGGATGCCCTCTCTCACCACTCCTATTCAACATAGTGTTGGAAGTTCTGGCTAGGGCAATTAGGCAAGAGAAAGAAATCAAGGGTGTTCAGTTAGGAAAAGAAGAAATCAAATTGTCCCTCTTTGCAGATGACATGATTGTATATTTAGAAAACCCCATCATCTCAGCCCAAAATCTCCTTAAGCTGATAAGCAACTTCAGCAAAGTCTCAGGATACAAAATTAATGTGCAAAAATCACAAGCATTCTTATACACCAGTAACAGAAAAGCATTCTTATACATGAGTAACAGACAAACAGAGAGCCAAATCAGGAATGAACTTCCATTCACAATTGCTTCAAAGAGAATAAAATACCTAGGAATCCAACTTACAAGGGATGTAAAGGACCTCTTCAAGGAGAACTACAAACCACTGCTCAGTGAAATAAAAGAGGACACAAACAAATGGAAGAACATACCATGCTCATGGATAGGAAGAATCAATATCGTGAAAATGGCCATACTGCCCAAGGGTAATTTATAGATTCAATGCCATCCCCATCAAGCTACCAATGAGTTTCTTCACAGAATTGGAAAAAACTGCTTTAAAGTTCATATGGAACCAAAAAAGAGCCTGCATCTCCAAGACAATCCTAAGTCAAAAGAACAAAGCTGGAGGCATCACGCTACCTGACTTCAAACTATACTACAAGGCTACAGTTACCAAAACAGCATGGTACTGGTACCAAAGCAGAGATATAGACCAATGGAACAGAACAGAGTCCTCAGAAATAATACCACACATCTACAGCCATCTGATCTTTGACAAACCTGAGAGAAACAAGAAATGGGGAAAGGATTCCCTATTTAATAAATGGTGCTGGGAAAATTGGCTAGCCATAAGTAGAAAGCTGAAACTGGATCCTTTCCTTACTCCTTATACGAAAATTAATTCAAGATGGATTAGAGACTTAAATGTTAGACCTAATACCATAAAAATCCTAGAGGAAAACCTAGGTAGTACCATTCAGGACATAGGCATGGGCAAAGACTTCATGTCTAAAACACCAAAAGCAACGGCAGCAAAAGCCAAAATTGACAAATGGGATCTCATTAAACTAAAGAGCTTCTGCACAGCAAAAGAAACTACCATCAGAGTGAACAGGCAACCTACAGAATGGGAGAACATTTTTGCAATCTACTCATCTGACAAAGGGCTAATATCCAGAACCTACAAAGAACTCAAACAAATTTACAAGAAAAAAACAAACAACCCCATCAAAAAGTGGGCAAAGGCTATGAACAGACATTTCTCAAAAGAAGACATTCATACAGCCAACAGACACATGAAAAAATGCTCATCATCACTGGCCATCAGAGAAATGCAAATCAAAACCACAATGAGATACCATCTCACACCAGTTAGAATGGCGATCATTAAAAAGTCAGGAAACAACAGGTGCTGGGGAGGATGTGGAGAAATAGGAACACTTTTACACTGTTGGTGGGATTGTAAACTAGTTCAACCATTATGGAAAACAGTATGGCGATTCCTCAAGGATCTAGAACTAGATGTACCATATGACCCAGCCATCCCATTACTGGGTTATACCCAAAGGATTATAAATTATGCTGCTATAAAGACATATGCACACGTATGTTTATTGCAGCACTATTCACAATAGCAAAGACTTGGAATCAACCCAAATGTCCATCAGTGACAGATTGGATTAAGAAAATGTGGCACATATACACCATGGAATACTATGCAGCCATACAAAAGGATGAGTTTGTGTCCTTTGTAGGGACATGGATGCAGCTGGAAACCATCATTCTTAGCAAACTATCACAAGAACAGAAAACCAAACACCGCATGTTCTCACTCATAGGTGGGAACTGAACAATGAGATCACTTGGACTCAGGAAGGGGAACATCACACACCGGGGCCTATCATGGGGAGGGGGGAGGGGGGAGGGATTGCATTGGGAGTTATACCTGATGTAAATGATGAGTTGATGGGTGCAGCACACCAACATGGCACAAGTATACATATGTAACAAACCTGCACGTTATGCACATGTACCCTACAACTTAAAGTATAATAATAATAAATTAATTTAAAAAAAAAAAAACAACTTTAAAATGTTAAAAAAAAAAAAGTTTTGATGAGTTTATTAGTTAAATAACCTCGAAGCAACTTCAAATAAGTAGTCAACCTCCAAACTCATTGATAATTACTTTTTATTAGACTGAATATGTTAAACCTATGGTTTTGTAAATTTTATTCAAAGGACATTGCACAAAATCAATCCTGCTTTAACTTTCCCTGTGTTACCATTTTCCTTGTTCAATGTTACTTTTCAAAGCAAACCCAAAAAGAAATTTCAGGTTGTAATGTGTACAAAAGAAATTATTACAAGAAAAGTGTTTTTGTAAACATCTTCATTGAGCATATTCATATGTTACCTGAAAATGCTAAGATTGGCATGAAGCATCAGGTTCACTATTCAAGCTGTAAACAGACCTGCCCCATATTCCAGGAAATTAATGCCTCTGGATTAAAGAGGTAATTTTCAAATTGTATGGTTACTATATCAAATTAATGAGATAAGAGAGAAGAACAAGAGAAGGGAAAATATTAGAATACAATTTAGAAAAATTGTGCTTGTGGCAGAGTAAGAAAGTGCGTGTATGAGATAGAGAACTGGTTTATAATATGTTGGGTTTCATATGTTTGTTTCTATTCTGTTCTGTTTGGTTTTAATGTGAGCCTTGGTGAAAATATTTCGAAAACCTATGACATAAAGTAGTTTAAAAAGATTAATTATAGAAATTTCTCAGAGATTGTTCTTCAGAAATCAAATTTATTTGCTTATTCTTTTCTGGAGATGTTTTCTTTAAAAGAATGTGGATAATTTTGTGCCCATATTGTTGACAAGGCCAACTCCTTTGTAATAGGCAGGTAAGTTTGGTGACTTCTCACAGGACTTTAACCATTTTGTTTCTATGATACTAATTATATATTTACATTAGAATAATAATGTTTATTCAGATAACTATATACTTAAAATTAGGTCCTCTTAGGAGAGAAATCAAGAAGATTTGGCGTTTAATTTTTAGCAATAAATGATAGGAAAGAGCTGGAAAATGCATTAACATTAAAAGGAAAAACTTATTCACATTTGGGAGTATGTTTTTATCTCAATGGTCCCACATTAGTCAAATGTCACCACAGTAAAAACACAGTGGCCTGACATCTGCAGTGAAGAGCAGAGAGTGCCTTGCTACAACGGTTCCAGTGGTTTAATTCTTACACAGTACATAGCTCTGGATTTTGTCTTTTGTTTAGAAAATGTGATAATTTGGTAAACATTTTTCAATCACCTGAAATGTAGGCTCTAACAATGGGATTATTGGGCTGTAATATGCCTTTATTTTACCAAAGAAAGAGATTAAATATAATCTTTAATTGTCTTGTTCAGAATCTATACATTGAGAATTATGTCAATATTTTAGTCTATCACCTGGGAAATCATTAATATTTTACAGCTTCTAAATATTATTATATTTTTGTAAAGTTTAAAATATTTTGATGCTTCATAGAACAAAGTAAACTTTAAACTCTGCAATGTGGGTGAATAAGAAAACACATTTTGGAATGATGCAAATTCTTAAGAGTAATTAAGTAATGAAAGACTAGAAAGCAAAGAAGATACAAACAATAGTAGAATAGAAAGAATATACAAGGCCACAAAAAATGCATTTGCTGAAAATCCTAGTTAGACTAATGTTCTTGACCAAATAGCACACCTGAAAACCAGAACTCTGCCAAAATAACTAATTAATGCTCAGTACAAATTAACTAATGAATGCTCAGTACATTTCGAGGAAACCAAAGTCAGTGTTTCTTCTGGTGAATCACACTTTTGTAAGAAAGCTTTCTCCTTTAAGGACTAGCTCTAAACATTCTGTAGAAAAATTGTAAGAGCCCTTCTTTGCGACCAGACAGGTCTATGTTCATGTTCTGTTCTATATAAAAAGAGGATAGCAATACATCAATTGTTGTACATGGGAGCTCAATTAAATGGTACATCTAGAAAGTCCCTAGTAAAGACACTGACATAAAGTAATAACTTGTCTGCACCTGAAATATACTGCTGCAACTTATTTACATTTCTAATGTTCCTGTTCTTTACTATTCAACCCTTCAATAAATCATTATATTTTACAATATTCTGCCTAGGTTGTCAGTGTTACTGTCTTTTTTTTTTTCCAACAGTCCCCAGAGAGGGCATTATTACTAAAATAAACCTCATACAATTAGAACATTGCCAATTTTCTGTTTAGAGAAAAAAGTAAACTAAAAATTAGGAATTTCTAGATGGAAATTGGATTAAAAGCATTCATCAAAGAAACTGAAGAGTGATACTGTTTTTATGAGATTATCCCAAGATTGCATTTTTTTCATAAAATTTACCAGTATAGACACTGTTCTGGGAGCTTAAAAATGTGTGACTGATCTTTATGTGCAAAATGTGAAATAGAAAATAAATGACTGGAAACCTAGACAGCTAAATGAAACGATTTTTTATCCTTGAAAGTTATAGAAAAGTTTCTCTTTTCTAGTTTATGAAGACATTTGTACTCCCTTTTCTTTATTCATTTATTTTTGCCTCCCAACATGTGGCTTCACAGTATGCTTGTTAGTGTAGAAAGATGTCTGATAAACCCTTTCTGGGTATGAGGGGAGAATCTTTAATTAAGAACCAAATTTAAACAGTCTGTCTGTCAATATTTGAGGTGTACTGTTCAAAAGAGTTCATAATTAGGTCCCTGGGGACCATGAAGCATTATGCCATTGTTTTCCAAAAACATTATATTCACCTAATTTTTTTCTGTCCAGTTTTAATATTTTTATTATTTTGCATGATGTAACACTGAACTTTTAACATTTTCAGCCCTTTCTAAAACTTTGCCTTTTGTGTTTGGTCTTTTCATTGCAAGTGTTCCTCTGTGAACAAATGTATAATTCTCTCCAATTAGTAAACAAACAACTCTCCTCTACTTTCCTGGATTAAAGAGAAAACTGACAAACCTCAACATAAAATACACATACATTTTGTTCACAGTTTTTGGCCACATTTAGGACAGTTTAGTGATACAATCTTTGTTAAAATAGCATGTCGACATAGTCTGAATTGAACCACTTTCCTTTAAAAGCAGTTTATATTAGAAGTTCAAAAGCTGAAATAAAATTCAGGATGAAATTCTCATTTTAACTGTATTTTTCCCTTTGAGTTTTTTTTTTTTTTTTTAATTGCATGGATGTCACTGCCAATGTAATGCTTGAACATGTTATTGCTTCTGGGAACAACAGTATAAATGCTGATGACCTGCAACTCCTCAAGCCATTACTCTAATGCAGCTGCTGCTAGTTCAGCAAAGTTTGAAAATATGTTTCTACTAATCCAATTCCACATTTGTTTACATCACATGCTTGGGGATATTGGCTGGGATAACACTTCTATTATTAACAAATCTCTGTGTTCATAATACAAAATTAGAGCCATCCAAAATACGTCCATTGCACACATGAAGAATACGCCACGGACTTTGTACATGTTTTCCACATCACTGTTTCTTAATTTTATTCCCTAAATATATAACATATTTTATTATGAGAATCATTTTTGTGAGATGCAAGGAAAATTGTCTTCAGAAAACCTCAACTGAAATACACAGTAAAAATTTGCTTCTCATTTTCTAGGTAAGAAATCTAATGACCTTTCCTCATCCTAATGTTCTTGAATTTCGTATAACATTTCTACCAACTAACATTTTCCACTTTCAGTGAATAACTTTTTCTGTCTGCCTTTCTCCCTCTTTATCTTTTTTTATTTCTCTATTTGTTAGTTGGCTAACTGACTTCTCAGACTTTGCATTCCTCTCTTATTCCATCATAATTATTTGTATTCTCTGTATGGCTGTGTCCTATGACCACTTTATTACTACATCTCATGGTTATGTCCCACATCACTACAATGCTGATTTTCAACACAGAGCATCTTACTTCCCAAGGTTTATCATCATCTCTAGAAAATTTCCTAGATTCAAGTTCTGCATCCCCAAATCTCTTGTGATAATCTGTGTGATTTTATTTGATAGGCTCTTACTTTGCCATATGGAGAGGAATCTGAGGATCACCTTTCTATCTCACTTTCCTTAGACCTTACATAAATTATTAACCAACCTTTGCTAAACCTATCTTTTTCATTGGTGCCTATATTTTGATTTTGTATTCCCACTCCAACCATCTTCAGTCAAGTCGTCAGTTTTTTTTCTATTATATGGTTGTTTTTATAGGCATATATCATACTTCCCTTCAAAATGTAATGGCAAAAATCATTTACTTCCTCTTCAGGCTTATTCTCTGCCACACTCTTGGCTCTGAGTGAAAAAAAGATTTTCCTGAGGCATATGATTATGGGAGAAAGTGTATTCCTAAAAAAAATAAAATAAAAAATAAACCAAATTTTGTCATAAAACAAAAGGCACAGTAAATGAACCCTTAATAGACAATTAGTGGTGGATAATATTGCTGTCCATTTCCCTGTCATGATGATTAAAAAATGAAATTTAACTAAATTAATTAAACTAAACATCAAAATGACCAACTATATTTTCCTGACTTCGGAAGCCTTCTGAGGAATGAGTATGATCTTCAATAATGACTCATCTTGAGAGAAAAATGCAATGTGATATTTTATGTATCTGTGATGTTTTATGGAAAAAATATACAATGTACATGTACATATATATGAAATTTTACCTCCTTAAAGATTTCTGTTTCTACCTTCTGAGAGCATTGACTTGAAAAAATATAGATGGGGAGAAGTTGGGAGATGTGAATAGCACATTCTTCCACTCTGGCTTCCCCATATGCATATAGTATTTGATATTGGTGATGCAGTATTTTTTGTTGCTTAGTTCAGCTAAACTCCAGGTTATTGTCTCACGACAGGAATAATTAGGCATGCAGACATACTGAAAGATGAAGAGAGTGGAATTTATTAAGCAAGAGGAAAATTCTCAAGAAAAAGAGGGTTTCTGCAAGCTAGTTTCCACCTCACAAAAAATACCAGAGCACCAAACGTGAGCTGAAGAGGCTAGACTCCTTGTGCATAAGGCACAAATTCCTGGTGACTTCACCCCATTCTTCCAGTGCACATGTGGGTTTTAGTCTGAAGCACTCTGCATTGATTTATTTCCCATACAGCACATGTGTTAAGGGACGGAATATTTCACCATGCGCATGTTTAGGTAAGCTCCCTGTGCACAATGACCTGGGGGTTTAGAGGTTCTCCCTGGAGAGAGGTTCTCTCCTTATCTGCCTAGGCATTTGACTGTCTTCTGCCTCTATCATTCTCCACTCTGAAGAAGTACATCTAACTGCCATTAGGATAAGGATAAGGACAATGACCAATCTTAACTCCTGCTGACAGGGTGCTGTTTTGGGAAAAAAGTCAGATTTCCCTCAGTGGCCTAAGGTCCCAGATAAAAAGAGGTAATTATTAGAAGCTCTGGTTGCATGATTGTTTGGATTTCAATGGCCTAAACATGAGAAGAGACAAATCGATTTATTATTAGAAGAAATGTATCAAAATGAAACGGGTGGGTGGGTAAGGATAGCTCAAAAATCCTGCCATCATGACCAGATAACCTGGTGGCCATAGTTATGCCTGCTAAGATTAGTGTCCATGGGGCTTGGCTGTGGTTAGCTCTCTTGGTCTTATTTTCTCAAAAAACAAACCTTTGGGTTATGGGCACCCTATTTATTCCTATCACCTGGCAGAATTTGTAGGATAATTGTCCAGAACTAGAATATTGAACCAGATTTTGAGGTTACCCATCCCTTTTGTTTCTTCTGAGCTGCAGCCAGAGATCACTGGTTGATTCACAGGAATAAACAGGGTTAGTCTAAAATGTAGGCCAAAAACTTAAAAACAACTATTGAGTCTAGAGTTTAATGACAAATGTATAAGTTTAGAAACATAATTTCTCTCTCTCTAATCCTCATCTTTGTTAAAAACGAATCATGATAGGACTGAGTTGTTTGCAAAATAAACTTTAGTCTTGTACCTGGCCTATTTATTTTCATAAAGTACAGCAAAAATAATTATTTTTACATAAACCTTTTAAATTGACTTTGATAGAAGTCTATTCCACAAGGAACATCAGAGAAGACCCTTTAAAGCCAAAGCCAGCAATGGGGTTGTACCTCAAATACTTTTGAGTTGGGTAAATTCCTCTTCTTGAGGTCCCACAAACATGGGGTTCCTGGTCCTGTTAGAGAGTCACATTCTTTACTCATACAGGTTAGGAACCTAGTACAGAGGCTGTGTAGACAAGGTGTGAGGCCGCTTTTCCCTCGAGGCTTTTATTGGCTCTGCAAATCAAATTTGATCCCTGAAGGGAAACACACCCTTCTAGCCAAAGCTTTGGTAAACAACCAGTTCCTCCAGTTGTATCCTGTTGCCAAAGAAAATGAGTTCTTACTGCACTGATGCAAATAACTATATTGCTATGAGTTCAGAATACTTACAGATGATTTCCAAATTCTAAAGGAAGAAGGCATAGACAGGCAAACATATTCCAAAATTAGTTCACAGGAGTTTACCTTACTCAATTATAAAGGACTATAAGTAACTCAAAATAAAACTTACCTTGACTCTGAAAAACAAAACAAGGAAAAGTTAAAAAATATTATCTCGGTTTTCTATTAGTTCAGTCAGTTCAGTTAGTTCTTGTTCTGCTTGATATTCATGAAAATTTCAGCACTTAATGAGTCCTGCAGGTTTTTTCCTTTATTCCAATGTCAAAATCTCCAAAGTTATCAGGAACCTGTATTTGAGAGTACCTGTCAAAGTTCTATAGCTGATTTTAAACCATCTTTTGAAGACAATAAAAACAAGACAACAGTTTTCTGCAAATAAAAAAAAATTCAAGGTATTTACAGTCAAAAACACAATTGACAAATTTGTTTATCTCTGTGGTTTACAATAACTTACCCTTAATTGTGATTGATAGCGTATACTCAGACATTATAATTTTAGAAATCCTATACAATTTTGGAGCATATATGAATATTAGTTACTAAAATATAGCCTGAAGAATATTAAACATCATTTTGGCTGTCCCAAGTACCTAAACATGTTAGATAATCTTGTTTACCTCTTTTCTGTATGCTCCGGGCGTTCAGGATGCATTTGAAAGGGGGATAGACTGAAGATGAATGGCTACTCATCTAGAAAGAGGGGAGCCAGGCATCCCTGTTTCCTTTCTCTTCCTAGTGAATGCCTAGAATACTTGAGGGAGAGAAGGAAAATCATCGTCTTTCCTTCTTCCATTCTTATATACCTGAGTCTCAGCTTCCTCAACAGGGTGTTGTCCGTGGATTCCAGTGCGGTTTTCACCCAAGCCAACAGGGGGCCTAGTGTGTGCAATTATTCACACTCACCCATGTGCTGCCTTTCTCCCTGCTGTCAATAACCTTCTAGTTTCCTAGACCCCATTTATGCCATGGATACTAGCATGACCTTTATCCACGAAATTGGAGACTTGGTTTAATCAGCAGGAATTAGCCATGCTCAGCTGTGCTGTACCTTTTAACTTCTGTTGTTGTCTGCCTCTGGATCCCTCAGATCCAGTTTCCTTTCTTAGGGCTTCGACCTGAGCTTGGAATTGAGTTTGGGGCAAAAGAACTGCCTCAGGGGGTACATGGACTCATCAAGTCCCAGGTGTCTCTCATCAGACTGCAGCCAGCAGCCATTGGCATTGCTCCTTTGCAAAAATGCCTCCTCAAACATGGGAGAGAAAAGATGTCTTATGAATTGGTGTCCTGGTCTAATAATAAAGCCTCCGATATAGAGAAGAGGGCTGTGTTACTATGTTGGTGCAAGAGTAATCATGGTCCCTGCCACTCTTATTAATGGAAAAAATCACAACTACTTTTTTACCCACTCAACAATTCCTGATCTGGTGGAGAAAAAAACAAAAACAAAAACAAAAACTTAAATGCAGGGCTGTGTTAACTGCTGATAGGGTGGACAGAATTAAAAAACAAACAACCAAAAAAAAAAAAAAAAACCCAGATTAAGTACAGAGCTGCATTAATTGCTGACAGGTTGGAGGAAAAAAAAAAAAAAAAAAAAAGATGCCTGGGGAAGAAATCTCTTATTCTTATGCTAATGAGTTTCTTCAACAGGAAGAGAAACTTTTAATTGCTGTCAGACTGAGCTGGATCCTTCAGCTGGGAGAGGGGAAGACACCTTAGATAGTGGTGGGGAATGCTGGCCAGCCGACCACGTGGAGCATGGGTCCCCAAGGCCATCCTGGGTTCTAGTTAGTGGCAGTGGCAGTGGCTGTGGTTCATTCCTGCACTGTGTAGCCATTGGACACTGCATGTACATGTGGCAGGAAAACCCATGTTCCACAGCTGGAAGGGAAAGGGGGTGGGAGCTATCCTTTGCCCATCTGTCCAGTGTATGCACCTGTGGCCATTGGGATTAGGGTAAAACACCCCAAATATTGTAAAAGAAAAGACAGTGCTATTATATTCCCAAAAAAGAAGGAAAATGCCATAGAAAAGACTGGGTTGGATGCAGGCCAACATTCCCGACCCCTGAGAGGGACATGCGTTGGAGGGTGCAGTTTCCCCTGCCATCAGAAAATGTCTGAGTGAGAAAGCTCAGAAACAAAAGAGAAAGAGATTTTGGGATTTTACTCACAAATTTTAGAGATTTGGGGATTTTACTCACAAGATTTACATTTTACTCACCGTTCCTCACGTCCCCATACAGGTCACCAAAATGATGCAAGGTTTTTTTGCTCCTTAATTTAGCTAAAATCTGGGTTCTTGTCTCATGACCAGGAAAAATTAGGCACATGAACACCTTGAAAGGTAAGGAAGGCACAATTTATTAAGCGAAATGAAAGCTCTCAACAAACAGAGAGGTCCTGCATAGAGGTTATTCACCTCACAAAACTGATACCAGGCCAACACAAACGAGCTGAAGAGGCTAGGCTCCTCTCCAGCATAAGATGCAAATTCCTGGTGGCTTCACCCCATTCTTCCAGTGTGAATGTGGGCCCTTAGTCTGAGCCACTCTGCAATGATTTATTTCCCTTACTGCACATGTGTTAAGAGACAGAATTTTTCAATGTGAGCATGTTTAGGCAAGCCCTGTGTGCACCATGACATGGACGGCATTTGACTGTCTCCTGCCTCTATCACTAGTTCAACTGCTCCTTTCCTTAATTCTCTACAGGAATTGCTCTATGCAATCACCCAGTTAATTCTGGTTATTGCTGGTCATTTACAGACTTAAGAATGGGGTTTAGAGAGCATTTATAGTCGGCTATCTTGGCACACACCTGTGGTCCTAGCTACTCAGGAGACTGAGGCAGGAGAATTGCCTTCCTCGAGGTGGAGGTCGCAGTGAGCTGAGATCATGCCACTGCACTCCAGCAGCCTGGGCAACGGAGTGAGAAACTGTCTGAAAAAACAAAAACAAAACAAAACAAAAAACACGCACACACAAATAATATTTTATTTCAGCAGGCACTCAATTATAAAACGTAAGTAGTGCTTTGGAGTGGACAATATTGAAACATATGTCAGTACTTTCATTCCTTGGTATTTTTGCTCCTGGTTTCACCACAGCCATATCGTTACTTTGCCACTTTGTCACCACTTTGATTCCTAAAGCAGCCTCTTCTCTGTATTCCTCTCCTCTTGAATAAATAATGTTTTCAACATACCTTGGACTGTCACTGTAGGTTGCCAGCTATCAATTTGTTCACTTCCTAATATTGTGGTTTCTGTAAAAGTATTTTTAGTAGGACTTGCTGTTATATCTCAGTTAAATATATAAAAATGATAGCTTCTAATAACTGATTTTCTTTTGGGTTTTTTTCTGTATGAGTTAAATGGTCAAGCCTAAATTCTCACATAAATCATACCATGTTTCAGTCTTAAGATATTTAATGGTTATTCATTTTTATATTCAGTATTTATACTTAGCTATATAATGAATGAAAAAATGAGTATATATAAAACTAAAATGAGTATATATAGATATAATAAACTGAAATAAACTAAAAATAAAATACTATACATTCATTAGTATGTGTATATATGTATATACAATATATAATATATAATTATATACACTATATGAGTGTGTATATATATTTTTATTTTATTTTAGTGTGTGTATATATATACTAAAATCATTTTTATTTCATTTTATTCCATTTTAGTGTGTATATAGACATTTAGTGTCTCATACATTTTAATGTATATATATAGACATTAAGAGTCTTATACTTTTAGTGTGTGCATATATATGCTAAATGTCTATATATACAATAAATGTGCTTGTGTGTATTGTGTATATGTACAATAAATGTGCTTGTGTGTGTGTCTGTGTGTAGTTAGTAATAGCTAACTAAGTGCAAGGCCCTGGTCTGGTCACTTTTTCTCTTGACAATAAGCTCAATGAAGGTAAAAATCATTTTAAGGCCCATTTATTGTGCAGAGTTGAGTTCATGACTGGCCTTTGCCAATGTTGAGATTATAATATAATGGAAGAGACTAATACTAATAAGAAACTTAAAGTGTTATGTCAAAGAGGCTCATAATGCAGTGAAAACTCTTAGGGGAAATTGACTCAGTCAAGGAGGATAGGAAAGTCTTCCCTGAAAATGAGATTGTGTATCATGCAATGAGGATGTGTATGTTTTAATTTAGATGAAAGGAAAGATAGTTCTTGGGGCAATCTAGAACTGTGCTGGAGATTGGGAGACTGAAAGTATATAGGCAGACTGGATAACAGGTTGAGGGAGATGTCTACCTGACAAATGACAATAGTTCAGACCAATAGAGGATGATGTGAAAATTTTGAGGAGTAGTTGTGTATGAAAGGTAATATAGGGGCTCAGATGGCAGGGATTTCATGGTTGTCAAAAACACCAGCAGAAAAGCACCCCCCAATCTCCTTAACTCAGTCCTTAGGAACTGATAAATCAATGTTTCTTTCCTGTTAACTAGTTATTCTTTCTTACTTATCTCCATATCAATCAACTAATGTAAAGGTTTGCATTCCACTGTGAAATGTTTGCTTTGCGATATTCTCAGTTTTTCCTTAGAGCCTAATGTGTCTTATTCTTGGTAAGTGCTCAGTGTTCATTGAACTAAATTTAATGTTACTTTATTTTTTTAATCAAAACATCATTATTACTATTGGCCAAAAAGCATGGCTTGAAAGAATCATGATAATCATTCTTTCATCTTTAGAGTCCTATGGGTTATGACACAAATACAAATGAGGGGGAATCTATGATTAAGAATACATGTTTTGATAAATTATCTAAGCCCCTATGCTGTACTAGGATTTGGAATCAGCCTAAGGGCATTCAGCAAATTTTCTAGACATGAGATGGTTTGACCATCTTGAACCAATTAATTGTCCCTAAATGTTGCATAGTATAATTAAATCATATTAAGCCAAAAGATAGTTGTTATTTCTTCTTTTTACATATATTCAATTGAAACCATTCCCGTGTTATCTTTAAAAGGATGCTTTCACAATTCATGTTTAATGATGTCCCACAATCTTTTACAAAATTACTAAAGGAGATAATAATGGAAGTACCAATTCTACAATTGGATAGTAGATGAGCTTGTTTATTAAGTACTCAAGGCTAAAATTTTGATGAGAAAGAACATGGCAAGTTAAAACACTATTCAAATTGTGATATTATTGTTTCCTCTACATATATAGAAAGCCATTGATATCTAGAAAAAAATTATTACCACCTATGTTTTATCATGCCAGAAAAAATAATAAATGTTTACTTTTTAAAATATACATTTGGCCCATATATTTAAATAGACTTCTTTAGGTCTTAAATTTTAGTAGTAGATTAAATATAATGCTGCCTGATGCCAAAATAGCAGCTGACATACTACCTAGCATTTTCTTATTGCAGGATGGCAAAACTCACAGAAATTAATATGATATTTTAGGTATTCTGGGCTTTTTCGTAATTCACATAGAAAGCCCGTGATTATTCTCTGCTAAATTGGAGATAAAGAAGAATAGTATTTATATAAGGAATATTAACAGAATGAAATGACTTTGAAATTGTAATTGAAAGACTTGGTATTGCAATTTAGTAAGTTTTGTGAAGGGTTCAGAAATCAATATTTGGGATGTTTATTTGTTGTCTCTAAACTAGCTTTAAAATATGCTTTATATTATTGATAGCAATATGAGCAGTTTCCCAAATGTTTGTATATTGTGTTAATTAATTATCAGTAATGAAATATAGCAGCCATATTAAAAAGTTTTATACTGTGGCACAATTCTGATCTTCAAAATACGCCATGTGAAACCCAAGTTTCTAATCTGGCTATTAATTTTATGTTTTAAATTCTGCTTTTAAGCTAAATTCTTAATAGCAAAGAAATTATTTAACTGCAAGTTTTTACTTCTATTATATGCTTTAAATATGAAATGAAATATTGTATTCTGCATGTAGGTAGATAATATCTACTTGCATGCATGTAAATAATAAATATTAGCTATCTATTTTCTAATGTGACACGCTTAATTTTGTCAATCTTGTTTGATCTCTCCACTGTTAAGTTATTTTCCTGGAATCTTAACTTCTTAGACATTTGATGAAAATGATTAATTTTTCCTTCACTAACCCACAAACACAATAATATTTTCATCAATATTCAACTACAAATTGGAAATCTATTTTTTCTCTTATTTCTAAATGAATAATATAAGATAACAGGTTCTGATAGAATTTACAATCTTATAAATATCTTCACCATTTTTCCTAAATATGGAGCATCTAAATTTACTAGATTATTTTTTTCTTCTCTCAATTTCTGGTTTTAAGCTCTTAAGCCATTCATGAGGAAAGAAATGGGGGGAGGGTCAAGGGATGGTGGTCATTTCCTAGACACTGAAGTTCAACCGGCCTGAGGATACATCCTTTCTTGCTAATACTGGCTGTTTAAAACTGGGGAAACCTTCTTCATGTTTAACACTTGAGTATTTTCCTCTCTAAAATGCAGAAAATATCTGGCTTGAAGTATTGTTGTGAGGATTAGAGGTAATTTATTTTCATATGCTTAGCAAAATGCTTGACTAAGAGAAAGTGCTCACTAAATGCTTGTTTTTTCTGTGTGTGTTTGTTTTCTTAAGAAGCTCTTCCACCTTGGAAATCACTCACAGTTTTATTGCCATTTTGGAGCAAATTTAATAATATATGTATATGATGAAAGGATCCACTTTAACAGCTGTCTTCATTTTAAGCACAACTAATTGGGAAAGATCATGAATAATATTGCTAGTCAGAAAGCAGTGTGTTAATGCTGCTGTACGTATGCCATAGTGGCAGAATGGTATTTAGTATTCAGTGTGGAGAAGACAGCTGTAGGGATTGCTGAAAAAAGGTTTTTTTGAAGTTACTGTTTCCATGTAAGTCAAGATAATTATTCCCAAGTCTTAAGTACCTTTGAAATATAATTTTTAAGAAAGCATTTATTATTTTGAATGCAAGAGCAAATGTACCTTATGTTCTTTTACTTTTTTAATATTAGAATAAACTATTATATACTTTATTGTTATTTATTTAAAACTACTTTGGACATTTGGTTGGATAAAATACCACAAAAATTAAAATAAAGAATTTTAAAAATAGAAAGACTGATATGCTAAACAATAACAGTTATGATTCAATTTCAAAAGTTGTTCTTGATTGAACTAATAATTTTTTTGTTTTACCCCTTCAGTGCAAAAATAACTTTTCATTTCTAAAGGTTTTAAGTTGGTTTTCAAAATACAGTGACAAACTTCCCTGTTGGTCATTGAATTTGAGATATCATCCAAACTGAAAACAAAGAACTATAGTTTAGACCTGATAAGTAAAATGAATGGAACAGTATTCTGTTTGAAATAAAAACTAATACCTTTGTTTTGCCTTTCAGAGGAGGAACTTTCATCATGATAATTCGATGTACTTTGACATATATTTTGAAATAACAATTTATATTTCTTAAAATTAATATGCTCACTAAAATCATCATACATTTTAAGGAAATGTTTTGAATTATATACAAATATAGTGAACTTGCTGTTTTATAACTTGTTAATGTTGACTATTTTCATATTTATTATTTTTAAGAACATTGAAGTTTCAGAGCTCATTTTGGTTTTTTAAGGTTATATATTTGGAGAAAGGGAAAAGAGAAATCTGATTAAAGAGTCTGTAACATTGGCCGGGCGGTGTGGCTCACGCCTGTAATCCCACCGCTTTGGGAGGCCGAGACGGTCGGATCACGAGGTCAGGAGTTTGAGACTGGCCTGACCAATATGGTAAAACCCCATCTCTACTAAAAATGCAAAAATTAGCTGGGCGTGGTGGTGCGCGCCTGTAGTCCCAGCTACTCTGGAGGCTGAGGCAGGAGAATCGTCTGAATCTGGGAGGCGGAGGTTGCAGGGAGCGGAGATCATGCCACTGCATTCCAGCCTGGGCAACAGAACGAGGCTCCATCTCAAAAAATCAAACAAACAAAAAAACAGTCTGTGACACATTAGTCATCCTATGACTCCTTTACTCAAAGTTCAATAATTATATTTTTAGTGCTTGTGTAAGTGTTCTTAATTCCTATGTTCTTATTCAAATCCTCACACTGAATTGCATGGTCTTAATTTTCTCTCTATCGATGGGATTTCTAATCATAGTGATTAGATGTTGTTAACATGGTAATGCATCCAGTAACTATCATTTTCATTTTCTCACTGACTACATCCATAAGCAATATAGACAGAATTTTTTTTACCTTTTTATTTTTTTACTTTGTAAATTATCATTATTGAAATATAACTTACATAAGATGTACTCATCTTAATTGTGGAGTCCCATTTGTTTTGACAAATGCTTTTGATAACATTTAATCACCATAACAATGAAGATATAGGATATTTTTACTATGACAAAAAGTTTACTTTGGAGTCAGTCCTCCACATCTCAGACTCAAGCCACCAAAGATCTGTTTTTTTGTTAATTTATCATAATTTTGATTATTCTAAGACTTCATATAAATGGAATAAAGTAGCATTTGTTAATTTGCATAAGGATCCTTTGACTCAGAATGTTGCTAAGATGAATTCACATTATTGAATATATCTCTAATTTATTATTTTTAATTGCTTGCTTTTGTTCCGTATTACAAAAATACATTGGATGATGTTCTCTCATTCATCAATTGATGAACATATGGTTTGTCTTTCCCCAGTTTGAGGCTATTATTATAAACATCTGCATTCAAGACACAGAGTGGCTATTGTTTTTTTTTTTTGGTCTGTCCTGAATTAATGATTCTTTATTTTTAAATGACAAAGCTTTTTAGGTAGTCTCATGTCACTTAATCTTTTTTTTTTCCAATTGACACAATAATTACACAGATGAATAGGGTGCACAGTGGTGTTTTGATACATATGGTCAAATCAAGGTATTTAGCATATTCATAAATATTTCTTTGTGGTGATAATATGTAAAATTCTTCTAGCCATTTTGAAATGTACAGTACAATAATATTAACAATAGTTACCCTACTGAGCAATAGAACACCAGAGCCTATTCCTCCCATCTAACTGTAAATTTGTACCTGGTAACGAATCTCTTCCTCTGGTGTCCAGTCCCCTACCCTTCTTTGCCTCTCATAATCACTGTTCTACTCACTCCTTCTATGAGTTCAAGTTCTTTAGATTCCATATACGAGTGGAATCATTTAGTATTTGTCTTTCTCTGTCTGGAGGACATTTAATATAATGTCCTCCAAGTTTATTCATGTTGCCAAAAATGAGGACTTTCATTTATTTTTATGGCTGAACAGTATTCCTTTGTGCATATTTACCACGTTTTCTTTATCTTTTGATATTTAGGTTGATTTAATATCTTGGGTATTGTGAATAGTGCTGCAATGAACATGGAAATGCAGATATCTCTTTGACACATTGATATCATTTCCTTTGAATATGTAGTGGGATTGCTGCATCATATGGTAGTTCTATTTTTAATTTTAGAGAAACTTCCCTACTGTTTCCCATAATGGCTGCACTAATTTACATTTCCACCAAAAATGTACAACAATTCATCTTTCTCTACATTTGTGCCAATATTGGATTTGAGCAATTTTAGGAGCACCTTTTGAAGAACAGATTTTAATTTTTAAAAAAATTACATGTATCATTTTGAATAATTTCTCACACAAATTTTGAGGACATATTGATAATAGATATATCTGAAAAAAATTGGTCTTAGAATATATAGAGAAAGCTTACAACTAAATGATAAATCATCAATAAACCCATAAAGCACCTTTACATTTTCTTAACTCTTTCAAAGGGCAGAAGTTTCTTTTTTTGTATGCCTGTAATATCATAAAATTTTGTGTATTTTAAGGTAACTAAACTTTTCCCCTATGTCAGATTCTAGAAGATATGTCTTCATCATTTTCATTTAGATTTATATACATCTTATTTTGTTTATTATAAGTAAAAATAATTGATATTCATTTTGCTCCAAGTGGATATTGATTTATTCTAGCAATATTTGTTTAAAACGCTTACCTTAGCCGGGCACAGTGGCTCACGCCTGTAATCCCAGCACTTTGGGAGGCCGAGACGGGCGGATCACGAGGTCAGGAGATGAAGACCATCCTGGCTAACACGGTGAAACCCCGTCTCTACTAAAAAATACAAAAAACTAGCCGGGCGAGGTGGCGGGCGCCTGTAGTCCCAGCTACTCGGGAGGCTGAGGCAGGAGAATGGCGTGAACCCGGGAGGCGGAGCTTGCAGTGAGCTGAGATCCGGCCACTGCACTCCAGCCTGGGCCACAGAGCCAGACTCCATCTCAAAAAAAAAACAAAACAAAAAAACAAAACAAAACAAAAAAAAAAAACGCTTACCTTAGTACTTAAAAGTTGACTATATTTTGTGGGTCTGTTTCTGGACCATTTATCCTGTTATATTGTCTTACACATGTGCTTATACCAAAAACATACTGCCTCAACTACTGAAACTTAAGTTCAAGTCTTTAAATTGAGTAAGTACTCCAACTTTTTCTTTTTTTCCTAAAAGTTTTTGACTACTCTAGTTGTTTCTATTATAAGTTTACACACTTCTTTTAGAATCAATTTGTCAATTTCTACAAAATTAAGTTGGAGCAGATATTACTGACATCTAAAATATAGATTTAATCTTGGAGACTGTTTTCTAGAATGGGAGCATGAGAAGCTGCATGGAACCTATCCCCAACCAACCAACCATCACTACACATGAATATAATAATAAAAAACAATTAAAATATCTGGAAATCCTGTTGTTCTACGGAAGATGAAGAAACATTTATTCAAGAAAGTACACTAAATTGGGAAAGAGCTTCTAGAGTCTATGTCACTTGAGCCAAAACCTGTTCTCTTTTGCCACAGCTCAGTATGATGAACCTCCTATGGGTTGATGCAGATAAGAGCAAAGGCCTCACTCTGTACACAGGTTTCATTCTAGCACTACGACATGTCCGTGGGAAAGAGAGGCTACCAAGATTTCTCACATTTCCCCAGTTTTAAATTTCAGAACCTTACAGCAAGAAAAAACAGCTGCAAATTCTGGGGCTTACTTACTCTATCCAGCCCCCATTTCTCCATGAAAGCTCTACTTCACGCATGGTAGGCAAATAATACTGGAGTGCTAATTGCCCTCTCACATTCTCATTTTAAAGGTGGATGTCTCATGCCAGAGTAGAAAAGCCAAGAGTTAAGAAGCCACTGCCCCAATTCAGCAGTTTGCTTATAAAACAGGGTTGTCACTCTGAGATAAGTATGGCACTGTCCCCATGCTCAGCTCTGGAATGGTGGTGCAGAGGTTTTGCCCAGGGGAGGGGCAAACATGAAAACCATGTGCTCCAAAGTCCTCACTAAAGGAACTGTGTTTATTTGAAGATCATGGAGCAACTCAGACCTAAGTGTGGTGTGGAAAATGATAAGTGTTTTGTTGATAAGCCATTAAAAGGAGGCGTATAGTAACATGAGATTTGGAAGCTAAACCTTAAACTGTTTAGACACTTAACAGAGACAAGCAGGGAAAGTAAAAGATGAGAAGAGCCTTGCTGGGATCTGAAAGAGAGTAGACCTAATGTGTATCTCTGCGAGGAGGACTGTATTTAATTGGATCAGCCTGGTGGGCAATTTATTTCCCCAGAGTATTATTATTATTATTATTAAAAACAGTAGAACAATCAACTGGAAATTAGTTATGGCTATCAGTTGGGTGTGATAGCAACAAGAGAGACACCGTTGCAAATAAATCAGAGAAACTAACAACCCAAAGGAGTTCTGCTGAAACCACTGTTATCCTAAGGAAATTGTGTGCATGTTCAAGGCTGTGCCTTAGAGGAAGAACATCAGAGGCTGCATAGTCTGGAGAAATCACTGATACAGTCCCTCCAAGAAATTGAAAGTATAAACAGTCACCAAAAATAATAAGATGTCTTGGAGAAAGGTATAGATCAGTGTATAGACTTGCTACAAAGCAGTATTTAAAGGGCCAATTATGAACAAAAATTTATAACAAATACAAAAAGAAAAAACCTGAAATGTGTAAACCATACACAAGGAAAAAAATTAAATAATCAACCATAACTGTCACCGAGAAGTCCTAATTTTCAAATTTAACAGACAAATGAATATCTCCGAAAGCTATTATATGTAAGTTAACTAAAAGGAACCATGCTTAAGGAAGTAAAAAAAGATACAATGGCAATGTGCAATTAAATGGAGTATATTAACAAAGAGTTGGGAAAGATAAAGAAGAACTAAATTAAACTCCAGAGTAATTTAATTTTAAAAAATAATAAAATAAAAAAATTATTAGAGAGGATTAATAGTAGAATGTACTGGTAGAAGAAAAAACAGCAAAGATTATGATGGATTAATAAAAACTAAATAGTCTTAACAACAAAGAGTAAAACCAAGGAGTATGAAACAGGGCCTTTGCAAAAATGTGATACTTCATTAAGCACACTAATGTAACTATGCTTGGAGTTTCAGAAAGAATGAACAGAGCAATAGATCAGAAAAAGTATACAAATAAATAAAGGCAGGAAATGCACATCTGATGAAAAACATTCATTGGCATACCTAAGAAGTTCAATGATCTCCAAGCAAGGCAAAAAAATCCAAACTCAGATATATCTGAGTGTGGAAATATTGAAAGTGAAAGGCAAAGAAAAAATCTTGAAAGCATGAAGTCAAAAATCACTGATTGCATAAAAGTTAGCCCAATGAAATTTACAACTGACATCTCATCAGAAACAATGGAAGCTACAGAAGGTTGTAAGTTGACACACACAAAGTTTGGGAAAAAGTAACAGAAACACTGTATTTCAAAAATGGGAGCAAAATAAAAACACAACCAAATTTTGTTGCCAGCACATCTGCCTTACAAAAAATACTTGATAAGATTATTTAGGCTCAAATAAAATGATTCAAGACTGATCAATTCCATATTAAAAAAAAAAAGTAGCACCACACTGGTAAAGGCAATTATGCAATTATGAAAGACAGTCAGTATCAAGGTATATTTCTTCCTTCTATCTTTAACCAATTTGGAAAGCAATTGTATAAAATAAATCATACTGAATTTTATTATTAAGTTTATGATAGGTAGACACACAACATATTTAGCAAAAACAGCACAAAGAAGTTGGTGTGAGTGAAACTGAATTGAAGTAAGGAAATGACAGTGTTTGAGTTATTGACTCAAATATGCATGAAGAAATTAAGAGAAACAAAAAAAGTAAATATTAAAGGTAAATTTAAAAAAGTATTTGTAATTAGAGCTTCTTTAAATGGCATACAATTTTATAAAGTAATCATAACAATGTAGTTTTGAATTTGTAATGAATATACAAGTTTTATATATATAAATAATTTTAGTATCAGAAGAGGGAAAAGGACATAGAGTTATATAAGATTAACATTTCTGCATTTCACTGGAATTACATTAGCATAAAACTAAAACAGAAACTGATAATTTACAATGTGTATTTTAAGCTAAAGATTAACCACTAAATAAACGTAGTGAAATATGATTTAAGAAACTAAAATGACACAACAGGATATATTATTTTAAGAAATAATAAAGCAGTAAAATAATAGAGGAACAAAAATGGTATAAAGGTACCACCAAGAGTCAACCCTGATGTAAACTGTGGGCTTTGAGTGATGATAATGTGTTTATGTAGGTTCATCAATTTTAACAATTGTACCACTCTGGTGAAAGATATTTATAATGTCAGAGGTATGTTTGGGTGGGAGTATCAGGTACATGAGCATCTCTGTACCTTCCTCTTGGTTTTGCACTGAAACCTACAACCAGTATAAAAAATAAAGTCTTTTTAAAATAACATGAGGTATATAGCAATTAAAAATAAAAATAGCAAACTAAACTCACATGTATCAATAACATTAAATGCAAATGGTTTAAGAAATACAATAAAAAGGAAAGATTCTGAAATTGTTTTAAACAACAAGTAAAAAACAATATGTTTCAACCATATGCTGTAGGAGTCACACTTCAGATTTAGTGATACAAATATGTTCTAGGTAAAAGGGTAGGAAAATGCATAATATGCAACATGGAGCCAAAAGAAACCAAGGTTGGGCACAATGGCTCATGCATATAATCTATGCACTTTGGGGAGCCAAGGTGGATGGATCACGTGAGCTCACCAGTTCTAGACCAGTCTGGGAAACATGGCAACACCCCGTCTCTACCAGAAATACAAATATTAGCCAGGTATGGTGGTGTGTGCCTGTAGTTACAGCTGCTTGGGAGGCTGAGGTGCAGGGATTGCTGGAGCTTGGGAGATGGAGGTTGCAGGGAGCTGAGATTGCACCACTGCACTTAGTCTGAGTAACAGAGCAAGACTAATTCTTAAAAAAAAAAAAAAAAAAAAAAAAAAGAAACTCGAAGTAATCTGGAATAGCTGTACTTACATAAGAGCCTTAAAAATGAAGTTTATTACTTGAGCAAAGAAAAACATCTTACAATGAAAAAAGATATATTTATCAACAAATCTACACATACCTAGCAATAGAACTCCATAATACATAAGGCAAAACTGACATAAATAAAGGGTGAAAAGGACAAGGCAACAATGGTAATTACAGACTTCAGTAATAATACAGGCATACCTCCTTTTATAGAATTTGATTAATTGTGCATCACAGATACTACATTTATCAAAAATTGTTTTGTAGCAACCCCTGCATCAAACAAGCCTATCAGAGTCAATTTTCCAACAGCACGTACTCATTTTCTACATGTAATAGTCTGTTCTCACACTGGTAATAAAGCCATACCTGAGACTAGATAATTTGTAAAGGAAAGGGGTTTACATGACTCACAGCTCCACAGGGTTGAGGAGACCTCAGAAAACTTCTACTCATGGTGGAAGGGGATGCAAACATTTCCTTCCTCATGTTGTGAATGGAAGAAGAAGTGCCAAGCCCAAAGAGGGAAAAGACCCTTATAAAACCATCAGCTCTTACGAGAATTCACTCACTATCATGAGAACAGTATGAGGGTAACTGCTCCCATGATTAGATTACCTCCTATCAGGCTCCTCCTGCAACATATGGAGATTATGGGCTCTAAAATTCAAGAAGACATTTCAGTGGGAACAAAGCCAAACCGTATCATTCTGCCTCTGGCCCCTTTCTTTCTTTTCTTTCTGTCTTTTTTGAGACGGAGACTTGCACTGTCACCCAGGCTGGAGTGCAGTGGTGCGATCTCAGCTCACTGCAAGCTCTGCCTCCTGGATTCACGTCATTCTCCTACTTCAGCCTCCCAAGTAGCTGGGACTACAGGTGCCCATCACCAGGCCCAGCTAATTTTTTGTATTTTTAGTAGAGATGGGGTTTCATCGTGTTAACCACGATGGTCTTGAACTCCTGACCTCGTGATCCGCCCACTTTGGCCTCCCAAAGTGCTGGGATTACAGGCATGAGCCACCATGCCTGGCCCCCTTTCAAATCATATGTTCTCACATTTAAAAATACAATTATGCTCTTCCAACAGTCCCCAGAAATCTTAACTCATTCCAGCATTAACTCAAAAGTTCAAGCACAAATTCTTATCTGAGACAAGACGTGTCCAAAATCCAATAGGGCAGTTATTAAATCTTAAAATTACAAAATGATCTCCTTTGACTCCGTATCTCATATCCAGATCATGCTGATGCAAGTGGTGTACTCCCACAGCCTTGGGCTGTGGTTTTGCAGGGTACAGACCCCTCCTGGCTGCTTTCATGGCTGGTGTTGAGTATCTACAGCTTTTCCATGCGCATGGTGCAAGCTTTTGATGGGTATACCATTCTGGGGTCTGGAAGATAGTGGCCTTCTTCTCACAACTCCACTAAGCAGTACCCCAGTGGGGTCTCTGTGTGGGGACTCCAACCCCACATTTCCCTTCCACACTGCCTTAGCAGATGTTTGCCATGAGGGCCCCACCCTTGAACCAAACTTCTGCCTGGACATCCAGGTGTTTCCATACATTCTTTGGTCTAGGCAGAGGTTCCCAAACCTCAATTCTTCTGTGCATATGCAAACCCAACACCTTATGGAAGCTTCCAAGGCGTGGGGCCTCTACCCTCTGAAGTAATGGCATTAGCTGTACCTTGGGCCCTTTTAGCCATAACTGTAGCTGAAGCAGCTGGGATGCACGGTGCCATGTGTTGAGGCTGCACAGAGCATGGTGGGGAGGCTCTGGACCTGGCTCGCTAAACCATTTTTTTTCTCCTAGGCCTCTAGGCCTGTGATGGGAGGGGCTGCCATAAAGGTCCCTGATATGCTCTGGAGACATTTTCCCCATTGTCTTGGTGATTAACATTTGCCTCCTTGTTACTTATAGAAATTTCTGCAGTCAGCTTAAATTTCCCCCTGAAAGTGTTTGCTTGTTTGTTTGCTTGTTTTTTGTTTTTTGTTTTTCCTGTTGCATCATCAGGCTGCAAAATTTCCAGACTTTTTGCTCTGCTTCCTCTTGAACACTTTGCCACTTAGAAATTTCTTCCACCACATACCCTAAATCATCTCTCTCAAGTTCAAAGTTCCACAGATCTATAGGGTAGAGGCAAAATGCCACCATTCTATTTGCATAACAAGAGTGACCTTTATTCCAGTTTCCAACAATTTCCTCCTCTCCATCCGAGACCACCACAGACAGGACTTCATTGTCCATATCACTATCATCATTTTGCTCAAAGCCATTGAACAAGTCTCTAGGAAGATCCAGCTTTCCTGCATATTCCTTTCTTCTGAGCCCTCCAAGTCTCTAAGAAGTTCCAAACATTCCCACATTTTTCTGTCTTCTTCTGAGTCCTGTAAACTGTTCCAACCTCTGCCTGTTACCAAGTTCCAAAGTTGCTTCCACATTTTCAGGTATTACAGAAGCTCCCTACTCTATCAGTACTAATTTATTGCTTTAGTCTGATCTCATGCTGCTAATAAAGACATACCTGAGACTGGGTGATTGATAAAGGAAAGGGGTTTATTTGTCTTACAGTTCAGCATGGCTGCAGAGGCCTCAGAAAACTGACAATCATGGCAGAAGGGGAAGCAATCATGTCCTTTTTTACATGGCAACAGGAAGGAGAATTGCCTAGCCAAAAGGGGGAAAAGCCCTTATACAACCATCAGATCTTGTGAGAATTCACTCACTATCATGAAAGCAGCACAAGGGAAACTGCTCCCATGATTAAACCCCCTACTGTGCTCTTCCCACAACATGTGGGGATTATGGGCACTACAGTTCAAGATGAGATTTGGGTGGTGATACAGCCAAACAATATTACTAGCAGTGTGACACAAGTTGTAATTCTTGCAAAGTTCGAACTTTTAAATAATTTTATCTGTTATGATCTATGATCAGTGATCCTTAATGTTGCTACTGTAGTTGTTTTGGGGAGCCTCAAACCATGCCCATAAGTTTAATAACAAGGCAAGGTTATCTCTGCTTTCACAGGTAATAGCCAAAATTTTGTTGGAGGTTCTAGCCAGGGCAATTCAGTAAAAACATGAAATAAAAGTCATCAAGATTGATAAGACATAAAATAGCTGTTTGCAGATAACATAATCTTGGATATAGAGAATGTTAAATATCCACTAAAATTCTATTGGAATTAATACATGAGTTTAGGAAAGGTCACAAGGTACATGTCAATATATATAAGCCAACTACATTTCTACATACAATGAACAACCTGAAAACAACTTAGGAAAACAATTTCATTTATAGTAGCAGTACAAAGAATAAAGTAACTATGGATACATTTAACCAAAGAAGTGCAAAGCATGTACTCTGGAAAATACAAAACATTGCGGAAATAAATTAAAAAGATACTGGCTATCAAGGCAATGCAAATCAAAGCCACAATGAGATACCACCTCACACTCACTAAGATGGCTATTATCAAAAGAAAAGATAACTGTTGCTGAGGAAGTGGATAAATTGAAACACTATGCACTGTTGGTAGTTGTTTTGGAAAAATAAGTCTGGCAACAACTCAAAAGGCTAAACTTAATATACCATCCAGCAATTGTACTCCTAGGTATATACCCAAGACAATTGGAAAAAGTTACCCATGACATTTGTACATGAATCATCATGGCAACAACATTCCTAATAGTTAAGTGAATAAATGCATAAAATTTGGTGTATCCATACAACTGAATATTTAAAAAAATTAAAAAATGAAGTACTGATATAAGAAATAACATGGATGAACCTTGAAAACATTGGTTAACAAAAATATCCAGTCACAAAAAAATCAAATATTGTATGATTTCATTTATGTGAAATGTCTAGAATAGGCAAATTTATAGAGATAAAGAGCGATTACTGCCTATTACTGAAACTAGAAAAGGTGGTAAGGGACAGTTAGGGGTTACAAAAAGTGTAGAGTGATTGCTAGTTAATGTGGGATGATAAAATGATCTAAAATTAATCATGGTGTTATATGTACAAGTCTATGAACATTTGGAAAACCATTGGATTGTACTTTGTAGATGTGTCAGTTCTATGGTATGGGAATATACCTCAATAAAGTTGTTAAAAAAGAGCTTTCTAATTCATCAACATTACATATCTCTTCATTTGTAATCTTCATTTTCTTTCAGCAGTGTCCTGTAGTTTTCAGTGTACAGGACTTGCACACGATTTGTGTGTGTGTTTCTATTCTTAATATTATTTCAACAGCAGATTTTGTTCCAATTTCCAATTATTAATTGCCAGCATATGGAAATGCAATTGACTTTTTAGTATTCACCTTTTACATTGAATATGTGCTAAATTCACCTTTCAGTAGCTTTTTTGCTTATTACTTGTTTTTTTCTACATAATGTATTATTATATGTAGACAAAGTTTAAAAAATAATTGTAGATGTGTATATAGTGCCTTTATTTTCATTAACTCATTTCACTTTCAAGGACCTTCAGTACAAAACTGAATAGAATATAGAAAGCAGGCAAGTTGTCCATTTCTGAATTTTAGTGGAAAAGTGATAAACCTCTCAACACTGTATTTTTAATCAAATTGGGGAAATTTCTTATTGGATCCTTTAGGATCTGACTTTTAAGTTTCTTCAGGTGTAGTTACAATAGAATACTTTTTTATTGTGGAAATAACATTTAACATGAGATATACTATCTTCAGAAAATCTAAGTTCACAGTACAGTTCTCCCTCTGTTGTTCTGTTTTATGATTGACATATAATAATTGTATATAACTGAGGTATTTGCCATATTTCAATATATGCATTTGTTGTGTAAAAATCAAATAAGGGTAATTAGCATTATCCATCATCTTAAACATTTATCATTTATTTGTAATGAGAACATTCAGAAACCTCTCTTAAAGCTATTTTGAAATATACAAAAAGCTATTTAGTATTGTATGATTATGCAATACCAATATACAATATATAATATTATTCACTCTAGTTATCTTACTATGGAATAGAATGTCAGGGCTTATTTTTCATATGTAACTGTAGCTTTTTCCTGATGACCTGTTTCTCCCCTTCCCTTCTCCTCCCCATCCTCTGTTAACCACTATTCTACTCTTTACTTCTTGAATTCAACTTACTTAGATTTCACATATAAATAAGATCATGTGGTATTTCTCCCTCTGTGCCTAGCTTAATTCACTTAACGTAATGTCCTTCAGGTTCATTTATGTTGCCACAAATGCCAGGATTTCATTTATTTTTGTGGCTGAATAGTATTCAATTGTGTAAATTGAATGTTTTCTTTATCTATTCACCTGTTGATGGACTCTTAGGTGGATTCCATATTTTGGCCAATGTAAAAAGTGCTGCAATAAATATAGGAGTGAAAATATATTTTCCACATAGTGATTTTCTTTCCTTTGGATAGATACCAAGTAGTATGACTGCTAGATCACATAGTAGTTCTATATTTAATTTTTTGAAGAAGCTACATAGTGTTTTCCATCATGGTTATATTAATTTACATTCCTACAAGCAGGCAGTGAGTAAGAGCTTCCTTTGTTAGTATTTCCTTTCCAATACATGTTCCTTTTGATTTTTCAGCAGTAGCCATTCTAACTAAAATGAGGTGATAGCTCATTATAATTTTGATTTGCATTTCTCTGATGATTAGTGATATTGAGCATTTTTCTTTTCATATATCCATTGGCCATTTGTATGTCTTCTCTTAGATATATCTTAGTCTTTTGCCAATTTTTGATTGGATTGTTTTGTTGTTGTTTAGTTGTTTTGTTGCTTACATATTTTGAATATTAACTGCTTATCAGATATATAGTTGGCAAATATATTCTCCCATTCTACAGGTTGTCTCTTTGTTCTGTTGATTGTTTCATTTGCTGATGTAATCCCATTTGTCTGTATTTGCTTTTATTACATCTGCTTTTGGAGTTTTATCCAAAAAAAGTTTTCCTAGACCAATTTCATGGAGCTTTTCTACTATGTTTTCTTCTAATAGTTGTGTAGTTTTTGATCATACAGTTAAGTCTTCAGTCAATTTTTGTTGACTTTCGTATGTGGTAAGAACAAAAGGCCTAATTTTACTTTTCTTTATGTGGATATCCAGTTTTCTCAGCATCATTTATTAAAGTGGCTTTTCTCTATCCATTCTGCATACTTAACACTTTTACCTAAACTCAGTTTTCTGTAGATGCATGGATATATTTACGGATTTTCTATTGGTCTATGTATCTGTTTCTATGCTAGTACCATGGTGCTTTGGTTGTGATAGCTTTGTAGTATGCTTTAAAATCAGGTAGTGTGATGGCACCAATTTTGTTATTATTGCTGAAGATTGCTTTGGCTATTTGGGGTTTTTGTGGTTCAATATGTTTTTAGTTTTCATTTTCTATTTCTGTGAAGAGTATCACTGGTACTTTCATAGGGATAAGATTAAAACTACAGATCATTTTGTTGACTGTTTTATATAAATGGAACCATTCACATAAATCACCCATTTATTCTTCTGTGGTTGACTTGTTTCACTGAGCATACTATCCTCACATTTCATCCATGTTGTAGCATATGGCACAATTTTTTCATTTGAAGGCTTAATAATATTTCATTTTATGTGTATACTACTTTTCTTTATCCATTCACCCAGCAATGGACATTTAGATGGTTTCTATATCTTTGTTGTTGGTAATAATCCTGCAATAAGCATGGGAGTACAGATATCTCTTTGAGATCCTAATTTTAATTACTTTGGATTATTGCCCATAAGTGAGATTGCTGGATTGTAAAGTAGGTTTACTTATAGGTATTTTAGGAACCTCCAAACTATTTTCTTTAGGGGCTGCACCATTCACATTTTTGAAAACCATACAGGGGAGTCCCCATTTCAATATATCCTCATAAACACTTTTTATCTCTCTCTCTCTCTTATTTTAAAATAATAGCTATCCTAACAAGTGGGAGGTGATATCTCATTGTGGTTTTGATTTGCATTACCCTGATGATTAGTGAGACTGAGCATGTTTTCATCCTATGCTGCCCATTTGTGTGTCTTGTTTGGAGTAACTTCTATTTAAGTCCTTTGTCCATTTAAAAAAAATGGATGATTTATTTACTTTACTGTTGATTTAGAAGAGTTCTTTATTTTAGATAACAACTATTTATCAGATATATAGTTTACAAATATTTTCTACCATTCCATATGGTCCCTTTTCATTGTTTTGATTGTTTCATTTGCTGTGCGGAAGCTTTCTATTTTGATGTACTCTTATTTTTGCTCTTGTTGCCTGTTGTTTTGTTATTCTATTGGCCAAGACCAACATGAAGAAGCTTCTTTCCTATGTATTTTTATGAGTTTTATATTTTAAGGTCATGCATGTAATTAATCCTTTTTGAATTGATTTTTGAGTATAGTAAAGCTAAGTGTCTACTTTCATTCTTTTGCATGTAGACATCAAAGTTTTCCAACATCATTCATTGTAGAAACTATCCTTTCTCCATTCATTGTGTATCCTTGGCACCGTTGGCAAAGGTCAGCTGACTGTATTTGTGTGGATTTGTATTTCAAAATCATGGAGTATAATGCCTCTGGCTTTGTTCTTTTTTCTTTTTTTCTTTTTTCTTTTTGCTATCTAGGGTCATTTTTGGTTCTATATAAGCTTTAGAATTTTTTTCTCTTTCTGTAAAAAGTGGCATTGGAATTTTGATCCAGATTTCATTGAATCACTAGATCAACTTAGGATGTTTGGACATTTAAAAAATATTTAATCTCCTAATCTATAAACACACAATGTCTTTCCATTTATGTGTCTTTCATCTTTCATCAATGTTTTAGATTTTTGAGAGTACAAGTATTTCACCTTTTTATTTAAGTTTAATCATAAATATTTTGTTATTTTGATGCTGTTGTATAATGAAATTGTTTCCTGAGTTTCCTTTCTGGATAGTTCATTGTTGAGGTATATAAACTCAACTAATTCTTGTATGCTGATTTTGTACTCTGTAGTTTTACTGAATTTGTTTATTACTTCTAACAAATAGAAGACATACAAATTGGAAAAGAAGTAGTAAAATTATGGATGCATTCGGATGACACTATCACATATTTAGAAAACTCGAAGCACTCCATAAAATAGCCTTAAATTTAAGGCTAATTCACTACTACTATAAATTTGACCTTTTTCAGTTATCTACTAAAACCTCCAGGCTTTAACAAAATCTTTCCATGATGCCTAGTCAGAACTTGCTTGTCTCCCTGTCCTACACATGGTATCTGGGATTTTTTTAGCTTTTCCTCACTGGTATTTATTCTTCCCCCATTGCTGCTTTTAACTGGCCTCATAAAATATCACCTTACACAGTTCAGTTTACTGTTAACCAGAGACCCAAGCTGTCCTCTATGCAGATGTCTGAAGTTCTTTTTCAGAGTAGCCCTGTCTGGCATTCTGCCTTCGATTTCCAGCCACCTTATATCCCTTGAATTCTGACCTCTGCATCTCCTCATCAAAACTATGCTGCTCTGCTCCATTCCCCATCTGTGCACTGAAAACTAAAGAGTGTCCTCAGAAAGAAAACCAGAGTGACTCTATAACTAACCTTGTTCAATTCTTCTTTTTATGGATCTCATAACTGACCTTTTCTCCCTAATGTGTGTAAAATATTGTTTCATATATATTCTCCAGGATTTTTGTTGTTGTTGTTGTTGTTGTTGCATATGGTGGGAGGACAGTCTAGACTTCATTATTCTATAATGGCTGGACCCAAAAGTGTTTTCCATACCCAAAATTTGTTGTCTAAAGATTCTTATAAATTTTTCAAGACATGTTTATATAAAAGTATAAAAAGGACTCACCCTCAAGTCAAAATAGTGACAAATGTAAAATTTATTAGAGGAAACTCTAATTTCTCAGTCTATCCCTGAAGTTATTTTATGTATTGAGTCTTTATGTTGTACAAACAGTTGTTATACAGCTTTTAATCTTCACATATATGTAGAGCTATTATTATATTTTTCAACATGATAAGCAGCAGCTCATAGGATAGCACATACCTTTTCAAGATTGAAAAAATGTCCAAGCACAAAAAGCATAAAGAAGTAAATAAAGCACTCATAATAAAGTGAGGAGTCATATGTGATTTTTATTTCAATTGTGATAAAGCATACATGCTTATGTGTTACACATGCACAATCATATGCATGAAGTACTTCACTCATTAAAGTCCTGGTCAAAAAAAAAGTAAGTAATGAGAGTTCTTAGTTCTCTATCCTTATTTTTAATTTGCTCAGTAAAGTTATTCAACTGGTTATTATTCTATCAACATATTTTACTGTCAGTCTGGAACATTTCTCCAATGACACTGATTTTCAAACAAATCCATCTGCATTTCCTTCTACGAGGATGCATATTTTCTCAGAATTATTTTAGTATAAACCTTCAATAATAACAAAGCTTAGCATGACAAATCTATCGATTTTAAGCTACTTTTAATATTTTAACATATAAACTCTAAAGTCTCTAAAATATTACTTAATGAACAATAATTTCTAGTTGTAAAATAATTGTACTTGCAAGTTTAGGCTAATTATAATTTTAACTATAATATATACAAATCTAATTTTATGCATTCATATAAATGTCCACAGTGAAATAGAATTTTAGCCATAATTCAAGGCAACTATGACTATATTCAATTGATCACCTAGATGTTACAATTATTTAATAAAATTAATCCTTTTTTGACTTTAAAAAATTTAAAGTACAATACTATAGTTACTTTAAATATATATCTGAAATGTAAATAGAGTCATGAGAACAGGTATGTTTTTCCTATTCCCCACTACATTCTAAGGACTGCACAGAAATCCAGAAGTAGATTTCTAGATCAGATTCTAGAGAGGATCAAATATCTAGAGAGGACTCTGACTTTTGGACCAAGTGACGTTTATGATGCATGACTAGAGGGCTACCACTCTATCTCCTGGCTTCATCAGAGGCTGGAATCTAAAAGCAGTACAGAGGACAGTAGATTGTGACTGGTTCCATCTTCTCCTTCGTGAACAGGGTAGCATAGCTCCTTGCATGACATGGTTGGAGGTCAGTGGTTCCAATTTTGTGATCGCTGTTACTCCATGTCAGTGGCATAATCTGCAATCAACAGTCACAGTTGAGGGAGCCCTAGCTCCTCTTGCAATATGATTCTGGGAAGAAAGTCTAAGACTGTGATTATGTCTTATGTGACATGCTAAGTGGGTGAACTGATTTCTTTTTTTTTCTTTTTATTAACTTATTTTTAGGTTTCAGGGTACATGTGAAGATTTGTCACATAGGTAAACTCTTATCACAGGTCTTTGCTGCACGTATTATTTCATAACTCACGTATTAAACCTAGTTCCCAAAAGTTAGCTTTTCTACTCCTCTCCCTCCTCACACCCTTCACCCTCAAATAGACCCCAGGTCTATTGTTTTCTTCTTTGTGTTCATAAGTTTTTATCATTTAGCTCCAACTTGTAAGTGAGAAGACACGGTATCTGCTTTTTTTGTTTCTGTGTTAATTTGCTAAGGATAATAGCCTTTGGCTCCATACATGTTCCCACAAAGGACACGATCTTGTTGTTTTTATGGCTGCATAGTATTCCATGGAGTTTATGTATCACATTTTCTTTATCCAGTCTGTCAATGATGCACATTTAGGTTGATTCCATGGCTTTGCTGTTGTGAATAGTACTGCAATAAACATATGAGTATGTATGTCTTTATGGTAGAATAATTTATATTCTTTCAGGTATATACCCAGTTTTGAGATTGCTGGGTTGAATGGGAGTTCTGTTTTTATCTCTTTGAGGAGTTGCCGTACTGCTTTCCACAATGGATGAACTAATTTACACTGCCCCCAACAGTGTATAAGTGTTACCTTTTCTCTGCAAACTTGCCATCATCTGTTACTTTTTTACTTTTTAATAATAGCCATTATAACTGGTCTGAGATGGTATTTCATTGTGGTTTTGGTTTATGTTTCTGTAATAATCAGTGTTATTGAGCTTTTTTCATATTTTTGTTGGCTGCATATATGTCTTCTGAGACAACAGAGAAGTGTCTGTTCAGGTCGTTTGCCCACTTTTTAATGGGCTTTTTTTTTCTCTTGTAAATTTGTTTAAGTTTCTTATAGATGCTGGATATTAGACCTTCATTGATGCGTACTTTGCAAATGTTTTCCCCCATTCTATAGGTTGTTGGTTTACTCTGTTGATAGTTTCTTTTGCTGTGCAGAAGCTCTTAAATTTAATGAGATCCCACGTGTCAATTTTTCCTTTTTTTGTGATTACTTTTGGTATCTTTGGCATGAAATCTTTGCCCATTCTTACATCCATAATGATATTTCCTAGGTTGTCTTCCAGGGTTTTTATAGTTTTTGGTTTTACATTTAAGTCTTTAATCCATCTTGAGTTGATTTTTGTGTATGATGTAAGGAAGTGGCCCAGTTTCAATATCCTGCAATAGGCTTGCCAGTCATCTCAGCATTATGTATTAAGGTGTTTTTTTTACCCCATTGCTTGTTTTTGTCAGCTTTGTGGAAGATCACATGGTTGTAGATATGCAGCATTATTTCTGTGCTCTCATTATTTCTGTTTCATTGGCCTATGTGCCTGTTTTTATACTAGTACCATGCTGTGGTACTCATAATACAGTTTGAAGTCAGGTAACACAATGCCTCCAGCTTTGTTATTTTTGCTTAGGATTGCCCTGGCTATTCAGGCTCTTTTCTCGTTCCATATGAATTTTAAAGTATTTTTTTCTAGTTTTGTAAAGAATGTCATCGGTAGTTTGATAGAAACAGTATTAAATCCTTAAATTGCTTTGGGCAATTGTTGTGGGAAGTCAGGGACCCTGAACGGAGGGACCGGCTGAAGCCATGGCAGAAGAACATGAATTGTAAAGATTTCATGGACATTTATTAGTTCCACAAATTAATACTTTTATAACTTCTTAAGCCTGTCTTTACTGCAATCTCTGAACATAAATTGTGAAGATTTCATGGACACTTACCACTTCCCCAATCAATACCCTTGTGATTTCCTATGCCTGTCTTTACTTTAGTCTCTTAATCCCGTCATCTTCGTAAGCTGAGGAGGATGTATGTTGCCTCAGGACACCGTGATGATTGCGTTAACTGCACAAATTGTTTGTAGAGCATGTGTGTTTGAACAATATGAAATCTGGGCACCTTGAAAAAAGAACAACATGACAGAAATGTTCAGGGAACAAGGGAGATAACTTTAAACTCTGACTGCCTGTGATAAGGGTGGAACAGAGCCATATTTCTCTTCTTTCAAAAGCAAATAGGGGAACTGTCATTGAATTCTTTTTCTCAGCAAGGAATATACCTGAGAACAAGAATGCATCCCTGAGGGGAGGCCTCTAAAATGGCCACTTTGGGGTTGGCTGTCTTTTACGGTCCTAGACAAAGGGATGAAATAAGCCCCGGTTTCCTGTAGTGCTCCCAGGCTTATTAGGATGAGGAAATTCCTGCCTAATAAATTTTGGTCTGACTGGTTATCTGCTGTCAAACCCTGTCACCTAATAAGATGTTATCAATGACAATGCGTGCCGGAAACTTCATTAGCAATTATAATTTTGCCCCATCCTGTTGTCCTGTGATCTCGTCCTGCCTCTATTTGCTTTGTGATATTTTATTACCTTGTGAAGCATGTGATCACTGTGATTCACATCCTATTCGTACACTCCCTCCCCTTTCAAAAATCGCTAATAAAAACTTGCTGGTTTTACGGCTCAGGGAGCATCATGGAACCTGCTGACGTGTGATTTCTCCCCCGGCCACCCAGCTGTAAAATTTCTCTCTTTTATACTCTTTCCCTTTATTTCTCAGACCAGCTGACACTTAGGGAAATAGAAAAGAACCCACGTTGACTAATGGAAGTGGGGTTCCCCCAATAGGCAATAGAGCCATTTTAATGATGTTGATTTTTCCTATCCATGAGCATGCGACGTTACTCCATTTGTTGGTGTCTTCTCTGACTTCTTTGAGTGATATTTTGCAATTCTCATTGTAGAGCTCTTTCACCTCCCTGGTTAGCTGTATTCCAAGGCATTTTATTCTTTTTGTGGAAATGGTGAATGGGATTGCCTTTATGATTTGGTTCTCAGTTTGGCTCTTTTCAGTGTATAGGAACGCTAGTGAATTTTATACGTTGATTTTGTATCCTGCAACTTTGTTGAAGTTGTTTATCAGCTGGAGGAGCTTTTAGGCCGAGACTGTTGGGTTTTCTAGATATAGAATCATGTCATCTGCAAACAGAGATAGTTTGACTTCCTCTTTGCCTATTTCCATGCCCTTTATTTCTTCCTCTTGCCTTATTGCTCTGGCTAGGACTTCCAATACTGTGTTGGATAGAAGTGGTGAGAGAGAGCATTCTTGTGCTGGTTTCCAAGGGGAATTCTTCCAGTGCCTGCCCATTCAGTATAATGTTGTCTGTGGATTTACTATAGATGGTTCTTATCATTTTGAGGTATGTTCCTTTAGTACCTAGTTTACTGAGAGTTTTTAACATGAAGAAATGTTAAATTTTATTTTTTGCATCTGTTGAGATAACTATGTGGGTTTGTGTTTACTTCTGTTTATGTTATAAACCACATTTATTAATTTGCTTATGTCCAACCAACTTTACATCCTGTGGATAAAGCCTACTTGATTATGGTGAATTAGCTTTTTGATGTGCTGCTGGATTCAGTTTGCATATTTTGTTGAGAATTTTTGCATTAATGTTCATCAAGATTATTGGCCTAAAATTTTCATTATTTGTTGTGTTTCTGCCAGGTTTTGGTATTAAGATGATGCTGGATTCATAGAATGAGTTGGGGAGGAGTCCCTCCTCCTTAATTTTTGAAATAATTTCTGTAAAAATGGTACCACCTTTTTTTATTTTGTACATTAGGCAGAATTTGACTGTGACTTCATCAGGTCCTTAGCTTACATTGCTTGGTGTGGTATTTATTACTGATTCAATTTTGGAAGTTGGTGGTGGTGTGTTCAGGGAATCAATTTATTTCTGGTTCTGACTTGGGAAGAATGTATCCATCTCATCTAGGTTTTCTAGTTTTGTGCATAGAGGTGTTCATAGTAGTTTTTCATGGTGGTTTTTATTTCTGTGGCATCAGTAGTAACGTTTCCTTCACCATTTCTAACTGTGTTTATTTGAATTTTCTCTCTTTTTTTCTTTATTAGTCTAGTTAGTAGCCTATCTATTTTATTAATTATTTCTGAAAACCAACTCCTGGATTCATTGATCCTCTGAATGTTTTTTTGGGACTCAATTTCTTTCAGTTCAGTTCTGATTTTGTCTTTTCCTTATCTTCTGCTAGCTTTGGGGTTGATTTGTTCTTGTTTCTCTAATTCTTTCAGTTCTGAAGTTAGGTTGTTAATTTGAAATCTTTCTAACTTTTTTGATGTGGACATTTAGTGCTATGAATTTCCCTCTTAAAACTGCCTTAGCTCTGTCCTGGATACTGTGGTATGTTGCATCTTTGATCTCATTAGTTTCAAAGAACCTCTTGACTATCTTAAATTTCTATTAGGTTTCATTGCTTTAATTTATATCAGCTGTAGCTGATTTGCATAAAGTTTTGCACAATGCCAACTTCTAGATTATTCAGCTTGAAAAATTGTTTTTGTACCTTGCACTACCAGTTTATGACTTTTATATAATGCCATCTATTTGTAAGTTTATATACATGTAAATTTATTATTTGTCTGCTTTAGTGTAGTCTGTAGGCTGAAGCTAGAAATATTTTTTCTTTACATTTACTATGGCATAAACAATTTGAATATTTCTATAATGTGTGCACAAGGTATAATTTTAACAGGTATTTTACTGTTTTAATTTTTATGCAGCATTTACATATTAAATATTTAGTTTTTTTAATTTTTTATATCCAAAATGATTGTAATAATATAGGCTACTTGATTTATTGAATTATTGCTTTAAATAAAACATGATGTCACAAAATGAGGAAAATAATAAATATTGAAATTTGACAAATGTAAGCATAAATTCTTGCTAATTTCTCAACTACCTGCATTATTTTGGGAAACTTTTACCTCTGTGAGAGGGAGATCCTTTATGTTTTGGAAATATAAAGCAAATTTAAACTTGAAGAACTTTTCTGGTCCTCAGTAGTATATTTAAAATATCTAAACATTTTGTAATGAATATATAATCAAGTCATATGCATTATAATATCATAGGGTAATTTCCTAATAATAGATATTGTATTCAAATATTAATAATGTATTTAATTTTCTTTGAGTACACTTACCATTTTTTTCAAATATATTATAAAAATTGTCAATATTACTTACTATATGATGGTTGTACAAATTATGTTCTTCTGTTTGTATTTGATGTTCCTATGTATTTTAAAGGTGATTTAACTTAAAAGTCATTTAATTTTCATTTCCTGAACATGTTTAACAGACATCTCTGAAGAAAATTAACAAAACAACATAAAAAGTCTATTATTTAAATAAAAAACTAATAATTATGTTCAAAAATTGAAAAGACCCATGAGTTTGCACAATGAGAGAGTTGTAAGTGCAGTTCTTCAGTTACAGACATAGGCATTCCTGAAAAATTTTTATGCAAACTTGTGCAAATAAAATCACAAAGCTTATAGGAAAATATTATGTGAGAGGCAAAGGATTTTAAAAAAACTTCATCAGTGACAAACAAAGATAAAAAATATAAAGGAGTACTGCCATTTTGCACATGTTAAGTGGTTAACAAATATATATGGTACTATATGTGGCACATTACTCTGACAACTACTCAAAGTTTGAATGTGTATATGGGTGTTGCAATGACTGCTGCTTCTGACTTTTTGTAAAGTGGTGCAGACCATGGAAAGGGAGATACTGGAGATATTAAGAATAAAAAGTATTTTAAGTAGAAGAGGAATATGTCATTGTGAAAGTTTTATTTTAAAGTAGAGAAGAGAACAGGTGCAGTAGCTACAGTAATTTATAGTGTCAAGAATGAGGGTTTTTAATACTTTTTTTATTATTATACTTTAAGTTCTGGGATACATGTGCAGAATGTGCAGGTTTGTTACATAGGTATACATGTGCCATGGTGGTTTGCTGCACCCGTCAACCCATCATCTACATTAGGTATTTCAATGCTATCCCTCCCCTAGCCCCTGACCCCATGACAGGCCCCAATGTGTGATGTTCCCCTCCCTGTGTCCATGTGTGCTCATTTTTCAACTCCCACTTATGAGTGAGAACATGTGGTGTTGGTTTTCTGTTCTTGTGTTATTTTGTTGAGAATGATGGTTTCCAGCTTCATCCATGTCCCTGCAAAGGACATGAACCCGTCCTTTTTTATGGTTGCAGAGTATTCCGGTGTATATGTGCCACACTTTCTTTATCCAGGCTATCATTGATGGGCATTTGAGTTGGTTCCAAGTCTTTGCTATTGTGAATAGTGCTGCAGTAAATATACATGTGCATGTGTCTTTAAAGTAAAATGATTTATAATCCTTTGGGTATATACCCAGTAATGAGATTGCTGGATCAAATGGTACTTCTGGTTCTAGATCCTTGAGGAATTTCCACACTCTCTTCCACAATGGTTGAACTAATTTACACTCCCACAAACAGTGCAAAAGGGTTCTTATTTCTCCACATCCTTGAATATCAAAATGTGTTCTTCAATGAAAATAAACCTGGACTCTGGGAAGAGAGAATCTTAAATTTGAATGGAAAACTATTGCATTAGGGAGAATGCTTCTGTCTCAGAAATCTACAAGTATTTTTAAATTAAAAAGAAAATGGATTTTGCAATTGGATGTGGAGCAAGATAGCTAAACACAACCTTCCAGGAACTGTTCCCTTTGCAGGAGCACCAAATTATTGAACAAGTATCCACACAAGAAAGCACCTATATAAGAATCAAAATTCAGATGAGCAGCTGCAGTACCTGGTTTTAACATTTTATGAAAGAAAGAGACACTGAAGAGTATAGGAAAGACAGTCTTGAATTGCCAGCATCACCCCTCCTTCAACTCTCAGCATCACAGTGTGGCACGGAGAGAGAATCTGTGTGTTTGAGTGAAGGAGTTGGGGGAGTGCAGTGATTGTGGAACTTTGCCCTGGAATGCAGTGCTGGTTGTCACAGTGGAAAGCAACACATGGAAGTATTCAGGCAGCACACACAGAGGAATTATTTACACCAGCCCTAGCCAGAATTGGCCATTCCAGTGGTCAGAACCTGAGTTCTGACTAAACCAGCTAAAGCACTCTGTCAACACCGGTTAAAGCACTCTGGGGTCCTAAACGAACTTAGAAGGCATTTAGGCCACATAGATTGCAATTCCTGTGCAAGTACTGGTGCTGGGTTGGGCTGAGAGCCAGTGGACTTGGGGTGCATGCAACCTAATGAGACACCAACTGGGGTAGCCAACTTAGTGCTTGTGTCACCCTTCCTCCAATCCCAGGCAGCAAGTTTGTGCCCCAGAACAGACTCTTTCCTTCTCTTAGAGGAGAGGAGAAGGAAGAGTAGAGATAATTTGTCTTGCAATTTGAATACTAGCTCAGCCAGTAGAATAGGGAACCAGGCAGGGTCTTGAGGCCCTATACCAGGTCCTAGCTCCTGAACAACATTATTAGACACACCCTGGGCCAGAAGGGAACCCACTGCCTTAAGGAGAATAAACTTATTTTGGCAGAATTCATCCCCTAATGACCAAATATCCCTTGAGTCTTGCATAAATATCTGCTGTAGCCAGCAGTACTTGCTGCAGAACTTGGCTGAGATCCAGTGCCATGCTGGCTTCATGGGTGATCTAGTACATTCCCAGCTTTGGTGGCCAAGCGGAGAGGCTCTTTCTACTTGAGGAAAAGAGAGAAAATAATGAAGGAGTCTTTGTCTTGTAGCTTGGGTACCAGCTCGGTCACAGTGAGGTAGAGCACAAAGTGGGCTCTTGGAGTCCTCATTACCGGGCCTTGGTTCCCTAGTGGCATTCCTGGAACTTACCTAGGCCAGAGAGGAGCCCAGTTCCCTGAAGAGAGAGTCACAGGCCTGGCAGCATTTACCACAGGCTGACTGAAGAGCACCTAGGCATTGAGTGAACATTGAAAGTAGCCAGGTAGTACTCACCGTGGGTGATCTGGAGCAGTGGTGACCAAAAGGAAAGACTCCATATACTTAAGTAAAGGAGAGAAAAGAGTGAGAATGACTTTGTCTTGCAGGTTTTGTGCCCGCTCAGCCACAGTAAGACAGAGCGCCAAGTAGATTCTGAACTCCTGGATTCCTTACTGTGGGCCCTGCTCCTGAAGAGCGTTTCTAGATCCATCCTGGGCTGTGGGGAAGCTTGCTTCCCTGAAGAGAGGGACACAAGCCTGGCTGGATTTGTTACCTGTTTACTGAAGAGCACTTGGTCTTGAGTGACTACTGGTGGTAGCCAGGCAGTGATCACCACAGACGTTGGGCAAGGCCTAGTGCTGTGTTGGCGTTGAGTCTTACCCAATGTGGTCCTTGTGTTGGCGGCCACAAGGTTCTTGTCTCACCCCTTGCACAACCCCAAGCAGTTCAGCATGAAGAGAGAGACTCCATTAATTTGGGGTACAGAAAAAAAGAAAGAAATGGATTTTCTTTTATGTGATCAATAAGATGGCAAGCAAAAATAATCAGAATTGATGAAGAAGAATCTGAACAAACAAGAGGAAAATGACAGTGGAGTCAACAGTCATAGGGGCTGTTTGTGGTCAGCTGATTCTTAGAAGAAGCTGATAAGGGAGCTATGTTTCACTGTTTTGTGAATCTGCTCAATCTTGGTAGAAAAGACAGAGGCTGAGTAAAGTTTGGTTAAGACAATGTAATTGGTAAGAAATGAGCAGCTATGAGTACCTGGTCAATGTGTTGTTTGAGAAATTTGATGATGGGAGTATACAATGGAATATCATTGGGGTGATTCCTAAAGGAGAATAAAGGAGGAGATCTAGCTTCATAAAATAGAGATGACCTTTGCAAGAAGCCAGTCTATTTCATATATGAAAACAGAAAAGAAGAGTTTTTTGTTTGTTTTTACTTTTCTTATTAAGTTTAGTTGTGGCTCCCTTTCTTTCTGAAATGTGCTTTGTTGGATTACCTATACTTTTTTGTGTGAGAGTTAGTATTAAGTATTTTATGTCATAGGCCTTAAGTGATCTTTTACCCTTATTTCCCAAAGTGATTTTTAATATTCTTCTCTATGTTTTAATCCTGATGTACAACTATAGTTACAAAAATACTCCTTTAGCTACTTCATTCTCAAATGAAGAAATTGTGTATTTATAATATTTAATCTCATTGTACATTTAAGAAGGAAAATTAAAAACAATTTGAAATAAAAAATTTTTCTAATGAGGTATTATAATTTACTTGTGATATTGTTAATATCTCATTGTTTTCAGCTTTATGAATTACTATTTATGTTTACTGAGAAAGTATATATATTAACATCATAAAATAGCTAAAAATATTATTGTGTAGATCTACTATTATGTTAAAATGCCCTATCATCTCACTAATTTAGATGAAACAGATATGTAAATGGAAAGAGAATGATTTCTCTCCATTAAAGTCCAACTTTAATAAGATCTTATTTGCTTCTCTAGTATTTTTAAGATAAAGTAAAGTATAATAGCTGATGTATCTCCTTTTGTAAGACTATTTTCTCGCTTAGTAATTGTTTTCATTGTTTTACTTTTTCCAGCACACTTCAATTTTTGCCATTTTTGGGTATGTTTGATAATTATAATATCCCTATTTGTCTCAGATTCACTTCTGTAATTCACACACAATTGAACATATTAGTTTAATATTGTAGTCAATGTAATTAGTCTACAAGTATGCCTCTCCCTGGAGACTGTACATACAGGAATCAATGACTAACAGGGGTGTATAAATCACCATGTGGAAAAAGTAGAGCAATAAGAGAAAATGAACGCAAGGCAAAGAAAATTTCAGAGACAAGAGATGGAAACTGTTTCTCCTTTTTGTTTTCTTAGTTATGATTTGGTTTATTTTGTTTTGAATTTGTTGTTTTCAATTGATTGAATTATTAAGCCAACATTTTTTATACATTTTTTTTTCTATTTATGGGATTCTATTTGCCTATAATCAAAATCTTGGTTTGCTCACTAATCTTGTTTGAAACAAATGGATATATGGAATAAGAATAATATATGTACATTAAGGACCATCCCATAGTTAACTAAAGTTCACAGGAGTCACCATATTTCAACAGACTACTTGAAGTTTTTTTTTTTTTTTTTTTTAGTTATTATACTTTAAGTTCTAGGGTACATGTGCATAATGTGCAGGTTTGTTACATATGTATACTTGTGCCATGTTGGTGTGCTGCACCCATCAACTCGTCATTTACATCAGGTATAACTCCCAATGCAATTCCCCCACTCCCCCGCTTCCCATAATAGGCCCCGGTGTGTGATGTTCCCCTTCCCAAGTCCAAGTGATCTCATTGTTCAGTTCCCACCTATGAATGAAAACATGTGGTGTTTGGTTTTCCGTTCTTGTCATAGTTTGCTGAGAATGATGGTTTCCAGCTGCATCCATGTCCCTACAAAGGACACAAACTCATCCTTTTTTATGGCTGCATAGTATTCCATGGTGTATATGTGCCACATTTTCTTAATCCATTCTGTCACTTTCAAGATAGCAAAGTTTCTGGATGTATTAGCAGTTTGCTAATTTAGTCAGATGTGTTGTCTAAATATTTTATTGTATATCTTTTCTTGTTACTGAGGTATTTATATTTGAAACCTACTATTTATTTTCCATTTATTTTAAACTCAAAACACCAATTAAAATTCAGTCATTTAATGTCAGCTTTATTAAAGTAAGTTTTACAATTGGTTGATTATTTGGCAAAGATAATCAAAGCTAGCAGTTGCTAATCCATTCAAAACAGCTTCTCTGTTATATGTCTATAGCTATATTCATGAGGAAAGGAGACAAAGGCATCTTGCAACTTATAATCACATTAACAAAGTGTGGCAATTTTAGAAGGTTTAGTCAAGGTCATTTCGATTTTCATAGTAGTAACACAATTTCAAAGATCAGACTCTGTTCCTTGGTGTTATTAGACTTTATAATAATATAGCATGACAAATATCCTTCTTTGTGAGCCTATCACATCCACGTATTCTAACACATTACTAATACTCCAAGGGAAGGAAGTTAACTTCATTCTAGATGGTCTAACCTTTTTTAGACTAATATACTCATGATTTCTGTGATTTTTTTCCTTCTAGGAAGCTTTTGAAAGACATGTTTACACTAAATCAATGTATCACTAAAAGATAAATTTAACTATAAAATTGAATTATTTCTTTGGATAAATATATATATATATAAAATGTATATAAAATAGTTGTTTTCATATTGGATATAATGTAATAATTGAATGATTAAGAGGTATTCAGAATTAACATAAAAGAAGTGATCATATTTACACTTTACAATACATGATCATATTTACACTTTACAATACAGAATGAAGTGACTACATATATATTCAATTTCATAGCACAAAACATGGAAGAAGTCTTCTAGAGAGTACCTGGAAGATTAAGCTTCTAAGAGTAACACCTTTCACGGTTTTAATTGCTAAAGAAACTAAGATGCATGGATTAAAGATTCCAATAACAGAACTCACGGGCTCTTTTTTCCTAGAAGTCTGTAAAATGCCATTTGTTTTTATATAATTACTTAATTATTGCCTTTATAATGGCTCTTCTGGTCATTTTGTTATTGTACTCAGCAAATTGTAATTATATTATTTTGCAGACTTGCTTAAAGCAAGGTTTAATCACATTTTTTAAACAAATCTTGTATTAACGCCTGATCTTTTGTTAGTTATGAAGCTGAGTGTTTTAGATATTTCCATTTATTGTTTGCTGTATATAGAGAGTTCAGTCTCTTAAAGTTACGAGGAATTTCTAACTACACTTTGGTAGGATTTTTACTCCTATTGGAGTTCTCACATTTTCATTTTTACTAAAAAGGTAAGCTTTCATTCATCACATATGTCATAGTTCTGGTTTTTAGATAAATATTTCTGAGAGTTAATTACAATTTAATTTACCATTTTGATACATTACCACAGCAGGGAATAACAACAGTAAAAATTTTGTAAAATAAATATTATTAGAAATTAGAATAGCAATACTAATGGTAATTCTTAAATATTCTTACTATAGAAGTATAGTTTAGATAACCCATAGATCAAGAAAAATTCTGAAATTTAAAATAATGAATCTTGTAATTTTTAGAATTTCAGCGAGGAAAGAAAGGGTTGCTTAAAACAATACTTTTAAAAACAAGACAGTTTCAAATAAGCTTAAACCACATTTAATGTCCCCAATATCATAAATTATAGTATCCTTTGTCATTTCTAGCAGAAAATTATACGTTGTGTATATATGTCTGTATTTATATATACAGATATATATATATATATATCTGCTTTTATTATAGTAATTATTTCATGGCGTATAATTAGTCTTTTGGCACTGTAGTGAATAAAATAAATCTTTTTTATTTTCTAAACTCATGCCCCATATCTTACATATGGTTCACATTCATACTGCTTCCTTTAGTTACAACTTTTTACTAAGTATAATTACTGCTTCCAAAGGTCGTGCAAAAGCTAAATGTCACATCAGGTAATGCGTTCAGGTTTTTGTGGTGCATATAACATCCATCTGATTACTATGTAACAACAGCATGTATAGCATGATAGCTTAATTAGCTCTATATTAACTTATTTTGGAATTTTTATACATATTTATCTAGCGATCTTTATGTTATTAACTTTAGAGAAGTGATTTTTACCAACTTTCTAGAAGCATAAGGATCATACTGAAACAATTCTGATTTTAACACACTTCTTTCTAAACCAGTGCTACTTTTCCCTCATGATTTTTCACTCTTCGTGTGAAACTACACTTTTCATTGTGTAGTGTCACCAAAACAATAAGAAAAATAGATGTATCTTTTTCCAAACTGTACATGTACCATAATCTTTTTTGCCACCAGAGCCAAGTCTGTTGATCCTTCAGTCTCCGCTTCCGCTTGCAAAACTCTTAATTGTGCCTACTGTTCTAGAGATACAGATGGATTCATGTTTATGTGAAGATCAAAGAAGCTCTTACAGAAAGATGTGACATACAGATGGGGTCTTCGATTTTTTGATTTTTCTCCCAGAAAACCATAACTGTAAGAGAAAGACATTATATATAACTATCAATATCATTGCCAATTACAGGTTTAACAATTATTGAGAACTTAATTACCTGCAAAGTACAGCCTGAATTACTTAAGCATATTAACTTGAGCATGAGATTCCATGAGGTAGGTACTATTATTATTGTAATTGTATAATTAAGATAATTGAGCCACAGAGGAGATTAATTATGTGCCCATATTCACAAAGCTAAGAGGTAAGAAGCCAGAATTGTAACTGAAGTGTGTGCCAGAGACTGCATCATCAAAGATAAAACATCGTAAACTTTTGCCTTTCTTTTAAGTTAATTAAAAAAAACATTGTTAATGTTGCACTATTTGAAAAAAGCTATTTGAAATAGCCCCCTAGTTCTGTAAGACTTACAAAGAAAAGATCACCCCTAAACTCAATTTTTCCTCATCTAAATTTCCTCCTCAGAGTCATGCATTTTCAACCATTTATGATGTATTCTCTACCTCCATCCGTAGCTGCTGTTGCTTTCATGTTCACTGTGAAGTAAATCAATTGGCTTTCCATTCGTTTTATTCATATAAACATCCTTATATTTTCCTACCTTGCATGACTAGCATGCAATTTCATCTGCATGCTATTTACATTCTTCCTAAAAGTCAAATGACTGAGGGATTAGACTTGATAACACTGGTTAGAATCAAGTGGCATAATTAAAATTATACTTTCAACGTGTAACAGTAAAAATCCATGAATTTGTGTCCATTGACATCTGATAGTGTGAAGGCAATTGAGTTAGAGGTACTGAGCCTAGTTTACTGTCTATTTTTTAGTAATTTGTCATTACAGCATTATTTATATCTTTGCATATGACAAAACAGTACTGAATATATTAATCTCTAAGCTTAGAAATATGCTTTAATGACTGACCAACTAAAAATTTCCTATATTTTGTTCATAAAAGCATTTTCTCCTGTTTTCAAAACATTAAAATACCTGTTTTGTTACTGCATTTGTGGAAGGTCCACACTCAAGCAATTGAAACATCTTTCATGGACCTACATGTAAATTATTTTCATGAAGTTGTTGAGTAAAACTGTATTTTTAAACATTTTGGACATTTAAAAGTAGTTCCCATGTAGTTAATAAAGCTTATCATTAATAGGAATAATTTTTCAGGTTTCATGATTGCTTCAGGACTATGTATGAAGAAGATATATTATCTATATTCATTTATTGGCTTAACAGTGCTCTGACATCTTGAATATGTGACCTCCAAAGTTGCTCTGTGAATGAGAGAACAAATAGTTGGATGGAAACTTTTTGATAACATGTCTGGAAAGTGAAATACATCATTTCTGCCCCACATTCAATTGCCCATCAATTGGTCATAATATTAGCCATACCTGTAAGACTTATAGAACAGATAAGAATGTCCTTACACCTTGTACAAAAATTAATTCAAGATGGATTAAAGACTTAAATGTTAGACCTAAAACCATAAAAACCATAGAAGAAAATCTAGGCAATACCATTCAGGACATAGGCATGGGCAAGGACTTCATGACTAAAATTCATGACTAAAACACCAAAAGCAATAGCAGCAAAAGCCAAAATAGACAAATGGGATCCGGTTTAACTGAAGAGATTCTGCACAGCAAAATAAGCTACCATCAAAGTCAACAGGCAACCTACAGAATGGGAGAACATGTTTGCAATCTACCCATCTGACAAAGGGCTAATATCCAGAATCTACAAAGAACTTCTACAAATTTACAAGAAAAAATCAACCCCATCAAAAACTGGGCGAGGATATGAACAGACACTTCTCAAAAGAAGACATGCATACAGCCAACAGACACATGAAAAAATGCTCATCATCACTGGCCATCAGAGAAATGCAAATCAAAACCACAATGAGATACCATCTCACACCAGTTAGAATGGTGATCAGTAAAAAGTCAGGAAACAACAGGTGCTGGAGAGGATGTGGAGAAATAGGAACACTTTTACACTGTTGGTGGGACTGTAAACTCGTTCAACCATTGTGGAAGACAGTGTGCCAATTCCTCAAGGATCTAGAACTAGAAATACCATTTGACCCAGCCATCCCATTACTGGGTATATACCCAAAGGATTATAAATCATGTTACTATAAAGACACATGCACACATATGTTTATTGCGGCACTGTTCACAACAGCAAAGACTTGGAACCAACCAAAATGTCCATCAGTGATAGACTGGATTAAGAAGATGTGGCACATATACACCACGGAATACTATGCAGTCATAAAAAAGGATGAGTTCATGTCCTTTGTAGGGACATGGATGAAGCTGGATACCATTATTCTGAGCAAACTGTCACAAGGACAGAAAACCAAACATCACATGTTCTCACTCATAGGTGAGAGCTGAACAATGAGAACAGTTGGACAGTGGGTGGGGGCCTGTCATGGGGTTGGTAGGGGGAGGGATAGCATTAGGAGAAAAACCTAATGTGAATGATGAGTTAATGGGTGCTGCACACCAATGTGGCACATGTATACATATGTAACAAACCTGCACATCGTGCACATGTACCCTAGAACTTAAAGTATAATAATAAAAAAATACTGGAGAAGAACTAGCTGTCTCTGTCACAAGATGTAAACTTCTTTTTATAAAGATTAGGTTAACTTATTTGTATCTATGTATATGGCATAATGATTGCACTAGGGCATATCATATCACATTATGCCTTTTATTTCTCTTGTATTGATTTTCTCTAAGCCTGTGCTTTGATACCTGTTTTTTTTTTTTTTCCTGCAATATAGTCATTTATTTCTTTATTTACTATGGCTTATATTTTTGTTTTATTATAAGGTTATATGATACCTTTAATATTATATTTATTTAGGCATAATCTCTAATTATCACTGAAGATCATTATATCCTTTTCCATCACCTATGTTTTGTCAATAAAAATATACTTGTTTTTCTTTCCATGGTTCCATATGGTAATACTGTTATTTTACTTGTCAGCTTTAATACTTTTGACACTCAGTTATTACAAAGCAGGCAATTACAAGACTTATTATAGCTTCCAAGTTATTTTCTCTTCTTCGACACAGGGTTTTATTGAGTTTTTTTAAAAAATTAGAGCTTAAATATTTACATTTTTGCTCAGTAACTTTAACTCCCATATTATTATACTCAAATATACTTGATTAAACATATACGGTGTTCAAAGCCAATATTTCTGTCATGGTATCCTAATAATTATTTGGTTGCCTAAACTATGTCTGGAATAATTTCTTCAAAAACAGTTAATAAGTAAAATAGTCTTGAAGTTTTCTATAAAAAAGAAATATAATTTGTAAGCCATATTATTTTAGCATATTAAAGATTTCATTTCATTGTTAAATAGCTACCATTATGTAGTAGTTAGGAGAAAGTATTCCCAGTAATTTACATGCCTTCTGTGTAGAATTATACATCCACGGGTTTCTGCATGTGACTTTCCAATTTCCTCCAACTACAGTAGGCAAAGTATACTTTCCCAACTATTTAATGCAGGTGTACTTTGGCCAATCGAATGTTAGCCAATAAGACTAAAAGTTAAGCTTTAAATGTACTTGTGTGGTTTGGCTTGCCTCTGTGGTCCATCTGAGGAAGAGTCTGCTCCCTGTAGCTGCTGTTGCTTCTTACAGGGCTCTAGAAAGAGTGCATGGAATAGATCCTAACTGACTGCAGGTCTTCAATCCACACTGGTCCAACAGGTCCCTGCTAGGATTAGGTGAACTCCAGTTGATCTACAAGACTCATGAAATGAAAAAAATAAAAAATGGTTGCAAGAAACCACTGAGATTATGAAATGGTTACATACCAATATTTCAAGGAAAAAACTAATATATGTTTTTTAAAAGTTCAGCTTCCTATTCTACATTCCTTTAAAGATTTTTTTTCTGACTCCTTGTGAGATTTTTTTTCATTGTAAATATAAAAAAAAATTAACCATTTTCTGTCATATGTCTAGGGGTTATTCACTTTGTATTTAGCCTTACTAAGGCACAGGTGTATAGTATCTGTAGACAGATGATTTTCACTAGTATTGAAAATTTACACCCATCATCTCTTTGGCTACTTGTTGCTTCCCTATTCTTTTTTTTTTTTCTCTGTAACATTCATTAGAAATAGATTAATCACCTTTTATTGTGTTTCATGTAATTTTTACATGTTTTCCCATTATAATACTACCCTATACTTAAGTCTGGATTTTTTCCTGAGCAATGTCCATGTCACAAATGCACTTTATTTTCTAAATTTTGCTAATTCCATTCAAATAATGCTTAATTTCAGGTTTTAAAAAATCTAATTTAATTTTAAAAGGATCTTCAGTTCTTTGTTTATATTACCTAACTTGTATTTTGTTAAAAATATATTTCATTCACAGTTATTTTAATGTGCATGTCTGGACACCCGTATATCTACATCTTCTATGGTTTTTAGTTTTATGATATTCTCTGGAAGTTTTTATTAATTGCTTCTTCTTTTATGCTTACCTTCTTTTTTTTGAGTGGCACATATTTGATGCGAACATTTGTAGAGATAATCTAATGCATAATATGAATGTGTGTGTGTGTGCGCGCACGTGTGTTTTTGCGTGTGTGCGCGTGTATGTGGTGGTGCTGTTTGGATTGTCCTTGTCCTTCATCCCCTCCTTGCTCTGCCCTCTTCTTCCTCATCTTCCTTAAGAACACCTTTCCTTTTCCCCTCCCTCTTTTCCTCTCTTCTTCTTCTGTTTTTTTTTTCTTGTCATGCATTTTTGTTTATTTTTATGTTTCCAACAAGAACATTTTTCCTTTACAAACCACTCCACTGCTTGAAGTAAAGCTTATCTTTAATTTTATTTAACAATTTCACTTAGTCCATTTAGTTAAATTGTTCTTCTCTTTTATATTTTCATTTCTCACAGTATCTTTCTCTATCTGCATTTTTTTCCTGCCCTTCTTATGGTTAAGAATTTTTTTTCTAATCCCACTTAATTCTGTGTATTCACTTCTAATCCCCTTTGTCTCACTAATTCTTCTCCATATCCTTGTGATTCTGCTTTGTAATTTTTCAGATAGAAAGTTACATCATTAACTTTATTTTAAAAATTAATGGCAACCTATTTCAGCAAAACTAGTATTTTGTGGAAATATTTGAGCATTTTTCTACTGTGGGCTTATGATTTATGAGTATGACTTAAAATTTGTTTTTCCTTATGGTGTTATTGTATCTATGTGTACTAATTTATCTTATTTTAAAATAATACATAAATAAAATAGATTCTTTTCAAAGTAGACATTTGAAGGTAATTTAGGACAATCAGGAAGAGGAAGAGGCAGAGTAGCCGTTCAGTATTAATAATCCAAAGGCAAAGGTTTTCCAAATTACAGAGTCAGACAGACTACTTTCTTTGAGCTATCTTGTAGTCATTATTAGTATAAAGCTATACTATCTGTTATCTGACCAAAGAAAGTCCCAGGGAAATTCTGACAGAGTTCAAATTCACATCACTTTTTATCTTGTTTCCAAAAAAAGGGGTTAAAAGATCATTTCATGACACGATTTTACCTTCATAAAGTATTTCTTTTCGGTTTTATTCTAAATTCATTACTTTTGGGGTTTTTTTTTTTTTTTTTTTTTTTTTTTTTTTTGGGACGGAGTCTAGCTCTGTCGCCCAGGCTGGAGTGCAGTGGTGCAATCTCCGCTCACTGCAAGCTCTGCCACCTCCCGGGTCCAGCCATTCTCTTGCCTCAGCCTCCCTAGAAGCTGGGACTACAGGCGCCCGCCACCACGCCCGGCTAATTTTTTTTGTGTTTTTAGTAGAGATGGGGTTTCACCCGGTTCGCCAGGATGGTCTCCATCTCCTGACTTCGTGATCTGCCCGCCTCAGCCTCCCAAAGTGCTGGGATTACAGGCGTGAGCCACTGCGCCCAGCCACCTTTGGGTTTTTTAAACACTTTATTATATTTTCTTCACTTCTTCTCCCTGAAGTTCTACCTGATCTTAGCTCTTTCAATAATCTTTACCAAAATTTGGAGTATTTGATTTATCTGTGTTCTAGTTTTAATGCTAATAGAATCTGAAAACTTTCTTTTGTCATTTCCCTTGTTGCTTTTGCAACTTTATAAGGTGGTGACTGAAAGATTGCATTCAAATCAGCAATCCTGTTAACAACCACTTTTAAGGCTTCAAGAATTTTTCTAAACATTAACCCAGCTAATTCAAAGCACAGAACTAAAATTTTAATAAAAGTTTGAATGAGTTTTGAAGTCAAAGGCAATATAACTTTTTAAAATTTTCTTTGTATTTATTTATTTATCTATTTTTTGGATACAGAATCAATCTCTGTCGCCGAGGCTGGAGTGCAATGGCGCGAGCTCGGCTCACTGCAATTTCTGCTTCTTGGGTTCAAGTGATTCTCCTGCCTCAGCCTCCCCAGCAGCTGGAATTACAGGTGCCCGCCACCACGCCCAGCTAATTTTTGTATTTTTAGTAGAGATGGGGTTTCACCAGTTTGGCTAGGATTGTCTGGAACTCCTGACCTCAGGTGATCCACCTGCCTCGGCCTCCCAAATTGCTGAGATTACAGGCGTGAACCATGGTGATAACTTATTAAGACGTATATAATTTATACATTTCTTGCCCTCAAGATATTACCTTTTTGTAATTTGGTTCTTTAAAGTTGCAAGCAAAAGACACACTTCGGTTTTCTTCTTGATGGATATTTGAATTGCTATGTAATAGATACACACTTTTTTTTTGGTGTACATGTGATATTTTTCTACATTCACATAATGTGAAAGGGCATATATGTTGAGGCTACTTAGGGAAATAATGCAGTGAAGAAATCTTTCTCCAGTGCAAACTTCAGATATCCTGGGTAATTGGATTTCTCTTTACAATGCCCCATCAATAATATATCATAATTGAGATGTAGTTTACTCAGGCCTCTTCTCCGAGATTCAACTACTGATTCCTTCCCTATTCTCCGTTTTACCTAGGAATGTCTGATTGCTGAGGATTCTGACTATAATTTCTCTCTCACTACCATCCCGCTTCCTGTCTCCTGGCTTCTGACCTTCTGCTACCTGAATTTCCTGCTGTATATTTCCCATTAAGAAATTCTCCAAAAACTGTTGTTATCAATTATCTTATTCAAATGTTATCATCACTCTTTAAGAGACAAAACAGGCATTTTTGTCCTCTATTTACAGAAGAAAAAATACACTTATAATCCTAGAATATAGTAACCTGAAATTAAATTTTGGCTTCGTGAACATTAGCCTTATGACATTTAGCCTTCTATACTATATAATCTAAGGCCATCTAAATTTTAATGCATGCATCACACAGTTTGCAAAACTTAAAAGGTATATGTAGAAAGAATGTGATGGATTTTCATTTTATAATAAAGCTGTAAGATCACAGATGTACAAACAAAAAATACAGCATTTATCATTTTCTTTAACTTCCTAAATCATTCCCCGTATACTTAGTTACAAGAAGTATTTAATCTTAACCAGTAAAAGTACAGGCTTGGCTGAACCATAAAGATTTTGTCCCCTTCAATGATTGGAGAGAATGATGACCCATACCTGGATTAATTTGTTTTTGCTCTAACTTACTACACATGAGGTGACAAGCACTTCAGAAAGGTATCACAAAGGTATATAAACAATTAAGTGGACTAAGTTTTTGCTTTTTTTCCTAAGTATTTTCTACTTTAATGACCAGTGCAGTCTATAGGGAGTGAGAAAACCCAGGATGAGAAAGGCTGATACCAGAGTCTTCTGCTTATTCTGCTGTTAGGTTGAGGTGGGAGTATATAAGCCCTCAAGAATCCACGTGTGTTTATGCATATCCAATGCTGCACCAGTTACATGATTCTAGATTTGATTTCTTATGCATTATCAAATGTACAGCAGTTGTGGACAAGAGTTAACATAATACATCCCCGTCTCTGTCAAATCAATAGAATCTCTTTAAGGTAAGTTAAAAGTGTTACAGAAACTAATGAACAGAAACTGTGCCTTGATATAATCTGTGTATGAAGGATGCTATATGTCTTCATGATAGCAATTTTGAGGGGAAGGACCCTTCTCGTTTATGTTCATTTCTCCTGGTGTTTTCTGGTCTTTGGTTGTGCTGCCTTGTCATCCTTGCTTCCCTGAGCTTTAACCTATGTCTTAATTGAATCTGCTGGTGATCATGAAAGGTTCCATTCAACATCTGTATATGTACCAGTATCTCCTGCTCTCTCAGCCTAAGTTCTTGGTGAGATTCCACTTTCTGGATCCACCATTTTCTGACCCCAGGCTTATTTGTCTCTTAGCTCTCTGATAACCCCTTGTTGGCATGCAGGAAAATGTTGGTCTCATGCACAATAACGTCATTATTTTCCTGTTTAGTGGAAATCTCTCTTGATTAGTGCCATACTATTGCCTTTATGCAGGATGTTTGAGTAAATGGAGCACAGAGAGCTAAACTGATCTAGTGTTTCAAAAAGTGCCCTTTGCCTTGCCTCCCCCTGTGATTCTTCCCCTGTTTTTCCTTTGCACTCATGTTCTCATCAGAAGGACTGGTATGTTGGTTTCTTATGAGAGGGTGCACTGTTTATTTCATACTCTCGTATTTTTTCTACCTTTTGCCTATTATAACACTCTATTATCCAAGTTGTCTAAGTGTGTCCAGTAATATAAAAGGAGTTGTTGAAATTTAGAAAATCAATTTGTCCAGTTGTAGTTATCTGCTGCTGTATAACAGCTTACCCTCAAATTAAGTAGGCTAAGACAAGAACTATTATGGATGATTCTGTAGGTTAATATGGCCCAGATGAGCAATTCTTCTGCTCCAAGTGTTATTTAATGAGGCTGCAATCATCTGGAGGCTCAACTGTGCTGGAATGTTCAAGATAACTTTCCATATCACTGTCAGGTGATGCTAACCCTAGGCTTGGAATTGAGCTAGGACTGTTGATCAGAGATGCTTGTTGTTTTTCTTGTGGCCTATCCATGTCTTTTATGCTTTTCTTAGCTTTAAAGGTGGGTTCCAAGCATGCGAAAGTGGAAGCTGCATTTTTCTTAATGATTCAGAAGTTAAATAGCATTACTTTTGCTGTGTTCGGTTATTCAAAGCATGTCACAATTCCAGCCCAGGCTTAAGGGAAGGAAAAATATTTTCCATCTCTTGATGAGAGAAGGGGCAAATAATTTGTTTTCATCTTTAATTCCCACTCCGCCCCCGCCACACTGCCCCCAGTAAAACCTACCTGCAAAGACTGCTGAATCAGCCTGGACCATCCCCAAATCTAATCTCACGGTCAACACTCAGCAACAAGTTTGTGGTTTGAATCTATTTTTTTGAGAAGCTATAACTTTTTAGTTCACTATATTTGTATCAAGATTTAGGAGTCATATAACATGTCTGTTTATTCTTCAAACATATTATCCAGTCGGAAAAAATAATTAAAATTAGAATTACACTTTTGGGATAAGATAGTTGACACAACTAAAATTTAATAGAAGAGATATAGTTATCCTGGGACTTCCTAAAACTAATAATATCCAATCATTATTAAAGGTTGTCTGTGATGAAGTTCCACTGATAATCAGGCAGAGTCATTTAGAATGTTCCTACTAATTTCACACTCAATAGGAAATTGTATAAGCAAGAAAAGCCAACATGTTTCCCATCTGTCTTTTGAAAACATTCAGGAAAGCTCTCTTTTATAAAGTCCAAATCATTGGAAGGACCAAAGCAGAAAAGAAGAATGACAAAGCAATTTAAAAATAATAATTAAGGCTATTTCTGGTATTGATTTCTTAAAATGATAAAATTTTATATTTTGTAAAATATAAATTAATTTTAGAAATTATGAGTGAAAATTAATATAGACATTGTAAGATATAAATCTCTTGAAAATGGGCTGAGTGCAAATGTTCACACCTGTAATCCCAGTGCTTTGGGAGGCAGAGGCAGGAGGATTGCTTGAGGCCAGGAGTTCCAGACCTATAGGCAACAAAGCAAGACTCCGTCTCTGCAGAAAAAAAAAAAAAGTTAGTGAGGCATGTTGGTGTATAGATCACTGGAATTTTTAACATTGAGGAAGCTTTTACTGCTACAAACCTCAGAACTACTTACAATACCACTGCTACACCTGTACTACTTCAGGTTTACATAAGCATTAACTGGTTTTAAAAATTCTAAAAATATATTACGCTTTTCTAAAACTCTCAATTTAACTTCTTAGGTTCTCATTTATTCTATAATTTAAAAAATTCATATAAATGGAATTATACACTAATGTTCTGCTATTAAATTTTTTAACTCAGCATAATTCTCTGATAAGTCATTCATGATGAGTATAAATTTATAGCCAGTTCCTTTATTATTGCTGAGAAGTATTTCATGTTATAGAACTTCAACAGTTTGTTTAGTCAGTCACCTGTTGAAAAACATTAGGGCTGATTTAAGTTTTTGGCTTTTATGAATAAAGCTGCTATGGACATTTGTTTACAGGTTTTTGCATGAACATGAGTTTTTATTTCTTTGGGATAGACATGCAAGAGTGCAATTGCTGTGTCACATGGCAGTTGCAGGTTTACCTTTTAAGAAACTGATAAAGTGTTTTCTGCAATAGGTTTTTGAATTAAAGTATTTTTTTAAATGTTGAATGTGACAACTGATTTGTTTTGGTGTGATAATAATTGAGTTCGTAGATAATTGTAATGAGAATTCTTAAGACATTTGAATTTATTTAATATATTTGTCATTGCATTAATTTATGGCATAGAATATTTTGCTAAGAAATTTTAAATAATTACGTTATCCAAAAACGTTTTTGTACAGTAATCAAAACGGATTCTTGAAGCTCTATAACATTTATCATAATTTTTTATATAAAATGACTTAGAAAAAAAAGTAACTCCTGTAATAATTAGGCTGACCTTGAACAGTAAATAGGAGTCATATTATTTAGAAAGATACAAAAGGTAATTGTATAGCAAATTACTTATTAAGACCTTAATTATAGAGTTGATTAAAAAAATAAATAATGACACACTCAATTCTTTCATAAAGCTTACAGGTTCTGTACAGGTAAAGGCATATTAAGTAGAATTTTTAAAAATACAAATTTAGGTATAGAAGCATTATTCTTAGTAAATAAAATGTAATCAAGAAATCAGACTTAATCTGGAATAATTACCAGTTTGATTTTATTTGTGAATTATTTGTGTTTCCAATGTTTACTGTATGTTTTTCCAGTCACAATAGACAATCAATGTAGTTATATTATTTGAATTTAAATGGGTGCCTACAAATAAGTAATGGTCAAATTATATGATAATATATCTTGTAAAAAGCTTAAATATATCTGCAAAAAATGTAATGTAATAATACCTAGTTGAAAAGATACTACGTGTTTTATGTTATAGTTGGTTTGAAAATATAATTTCAAGGAATGCAAAGCTAAGGGTATGCACTAAAATTAGATAAATTCTATCAGCTTTTACGAATACATATGCATATGTTTACATGTAAATTTTTATAAATGAAAGCAGTTTTATTCTGCTAACTAAAACTATGTGTGTGAATGCACATACATACACACATAAACACATGCTTACATATATGCCTACGTACACACTCCAGCTACTTTTTGGTTGTAATAGTCTTTTATCTTATATAGTGGTCTGATGTTTCTATAGAAAACAAACATTTTATTACACAGAGCATAAAAAGAAGGCAGGATAACAGAGTAAAGTGAGGGTGAGTGGTTTTTCAGCATATGTATTGGGTTTGTACCTAAAGAGGGAACTCCCACATCATGAGATTCAGAGCTAACATAGGGGCTGCTGGCACATCTGTTACCATTTTCTCTGGAAATGTCTGAAAACCTTATTTTTACTTCTGCAAAGTAAACAGATTATCTTTGGTGAGTGTAGGGGGAGGTCCCTAGTTTCTTACAATCCTGAAAAGCAATTCCAAGGAGTGTGTGGGTAGATGTTTTCTATTTTTATTATAGTTTGTCAATGCCCTTTGCCCAGAATGCATGGAATATGAGAACCCCAAGGAGAATTTTCTCTTGAAATATCCACTTCCTGGTTTTACAATGCCCTGGCTGTTGGCCAGTTTTTCTAATTATTTCCCATTCCCTCTGTTACTCTAATATAATTCACCCTGGCTGATACCAAATCTGTTCATCAGCTTGTCTTGTGTAACACTTAAATTTAAGACTAGTGTCAAACTTATACTATTGAACTCAACCACGTCAAGTGACCTTGATACAGCCAGATGAACAAATACCATAAACCTTCAGGTCAACTTCAGAAAGCCAGGTAGTTTTCTATATACATTTCATACAAACTTGTTTGAGGCATTACCAGAGTGCTAGCATGATAGCCACTTCCCCCTTAATCTTTTTGTTGGAAGGTAAGAATACTGGTATCATTCAGAACATTTCTATCTAACGAAGATGGTTTGAATGTCTTCTATGGCTAGGAGGGTGTCATTGATCATTTTACCTAAGTCACAGACGCATTTTATATTATCCTTTATGTTTGAATGACTCCCATTGTAGTTAAAACTGCCCACAAGTCATGAGTCTGGTACTCTTCTGGGATTTCCCCGAATATCTGAGGGTAGCTTCATTTCTGAGAGACCTCTGCAGTTATCTGAAGACTACATGATCTGTTTGTGCATTTTCTTTATACAATCAAATGTCACTAACATGCCTTAACATAAAAATCACTGTGTCTCTTGTGAGGGAGGCAAGTCAATACCTGGCTCTCACCCAAGAAGGGCAATCCCAAGGATATGTGTGGTGCCCCTAGAAATAATGATTGTTTATAATTGTCTCCCCCTTCCACCCAAATGGAATATACTTCAGTCAGTATGCACAGCTTGACAGTGCCATTCTCATGCTTCCAGTGGGGTTTTCTAGCAGGTATCATGTAAAAGCAGCCAGTTCAATGTGTCCTACTTGTCCAGTACACCAACTTACTGATCCCCACAGAATAACTAAGCATAAACAACATAGAGATATTTTTGGTGCGGGACAGGCTGTTTTGTTGTCAGTGGCATCTGGTTATGGATGAGAAACTCAGTGGAGAGTTTATTCCACAGGTCGCCACAACGGTTTGCAAGAGTGGCACCACACTGTTTTCCTTCGAGAAGAAGGCACCAGAGGGGGTTTTAAAAGATTTTTAAAAATTAATTTCTCCCCTTCCTTATATTCCAAAAATCTATGATAATCCTTCCCAAGGTGCAGAGGATTTTTCTGTTCTTCCATCTGCACAAATTCTGTTGGTATCATTTTAGTAACTACACCTGCCCCTCTTTTAAAATCATCCCAAACTTTTACCCAGACCTTTCATCCGGAGTGGCTGAATAAAGAGGACCAAAAATATTTTTAGACGATTTAACTGGAATTAAGTTTAAATCCCCTAAGCCCTTTTTAGTCAGGCTACCAATTAGCTGGGTTTAGATTTGCTTCTAAGATACAGAATGGCAAATGATGCTTGGGAATGGTTAGGACTAAATTCTGAATTTTCACATGGGTGATTGTAAATCGGACTTTTATGATCCTGATCATTATTCAGTAAACAGCTTAGAAAAGATCATCCCTTTTCCGGGGCGGTTTCATTTAATGACTAAGCTGCCTTAATTTAGTCTGTGTTTACCAGGAAAATGCATGGTAAGTAGAGACAGAAATAATTTGGGGTAAAATTTTGAAGCAGGATTCCAATGCTCAATAATATCTTATTCCTGTAGATAGTAAGGAACATTGAATATCTACTGAATATCTTGACTTTCAGTCTAAGGTCTTGAGTGGCTTTTATTATAAAATGAACATTGTTGACACAGTTCCAAGAGTCTAGAAAGCTAAACTCATAACACATATTTGTTTCCAGAGCAGCTATAGTCTCATGTCTGGAGTATGCCAGGGATTTCATAACCTAAAAAGGTGTTAACAGCAGCAAGGCACCACCAATAGCCTTGAGAAGGGAACACTTTGATGTAAGCATTTGCTCAAAATGAGCATGTGTGTTGGGGGGTAGTCACAGTATCTGGAATGTGGCCTCCCCAACCTTGGGATAACCAGGCAAATTGTTGGCAGGAGACACAAGTCTGCCATGAAGTGGTAGCCTCTGCATCAGAAACCTAGAATCCTTTCTTCTAGTCTATGACAGTAGAGAGGTTGCCATGGAATTATCATGGCAATCGGGACAGCACAGGCTGAAAGCTGTCGATTCCAGTCAGTCTCATCAGAGAATGGGCCCTTCCCAAGGGCATTTAAGAGTAACCCAACTGGTTCGATCAGCAATCATGATGTTTCATGTTTCATAGTCTAAGGAAGGGGTGTCTATAATTTGCAGTAATCCTACTGCCTGTGTTCTTCCCACTGGGAATAACAACCACTGCCCTCTTATATCCCAGCATAACTGGTGATGAGGCTGAAACAGTTACAGCAGACACCATTGGGCTTTGGTTTAGGTTAACATCCTTAAACAAAACACAGGTATGAAAGGCACCCTTCTGTGAATTGACTATTTTATTGAGCAAGTAGTTTTGTTTTAGCCAGTGAATTGAGAGTCATGTTTTACCCACAGAAATAGTTATCATTTTTCTTGCAAAGTCATTAGTTTCCTGGGGATTAGGTTGGCCACATTCCTCAATTATCCATGCCCATTTGACACATGAGGTTTTTTGGGCCCTTCCTATTTTACTAGTTATAAAGTCCTAACTAAACCAACTTTTCAGGCCTCTATAAGTCAAGCATTGCTTTTCAACAAGGGCACTGTGGAAAAAAAGGGAGCTGCTTTTAAAGTAGCATATCCAGTAGCCATGTCAAAAGCCTAAGTTCCAAAAGCCCAAGAAATTTTTATCCCCTTTGGTCAGAGATACAAATCAGCAAAAATTATCATCAGTTAAAAGAAAGTTGCTGGATCTCCAATACTCTAAGAATTCAATAAGGTCTTAAGCCTCCTTTATGATAAAGGAACAAAGGCACAGCATATTTCTTGACTCGCCAGACTATCAGTGACTTGAGTCAACTGCTGTAAATATAAATTGTGTCAACAGTGGGAAATGGCAGGGAAATTTGTCCCAGGAACAGAGTTCTCTACCTGTAACTTTTTTTTCACTGGGATAATTCCCTGAGAAACTTATGAGAAGAGGAATTAATATAGCTCGTCATCCATTTCTGTCATAGATTTAAATGTAGAAGCAAATAAGGACTCAATACATTAAATCAGCCTAAAGGACTCTGATCACAAAATAACTTTAACCATTTTGTTTTCATTCACTGCAAGTTTTGCTCAAGCCCTAGTAGCTGAATTTGGCATTTCAAGGGCTATCATTACAACTGTCAGGAAATCCCAATGTTATCTCTCATCTGGGTCTTTGAGGCAAAAACAGACTCATAATGTTAAGGCTATGGGATGGGTGTGTGAGAGGAAGACGATGAACTTTTTTTCTGTATTTTGTTCTCTATTTTATTCTCCATGCACTGCAGGCATCAGGGGTTGTATGGTTGGTGGGGGCCTCTCAGAGTCAGAGGCTCTTCCTTTCTGTCCTTTTACCTGCCAACAGTGACATTCTTCCACATCTTCATTCACCCATATGCTCAGCACTCCTCCCCAACAGAATTTGACCTGTTGGTGATATGGGCACTTGTTTGCAATACAGTTATAAAAGTTGGAAGTCCCTCCTCTCCCTGAGTTCCACAGTATATTCAGATGGGTAGAAAAACTTCCAGTTTCCCTTTGCTATAGTAAGATGAGGAAATCACCACGAATCCTTCAGATAACTGAGGTTTGAATAGAGGGGGGAGAAAGGAATAGGTAAATGCATAAAAGAGTCTTCATGCTAATAAGTAAGCTAGGTTAGAGCAGTGCAATGACTTTTTACAGTTCAACTACCCATGTTCTTGGATGGTCTTCAGCCTTACAAGAGCTCTGGAAGCTAATTATCCCTTTCTGTTCCTGCCTGGTAATGACAGCAGCAAACAAAATAATTTCTAATGTTTGCTTCTTGACAAAACCTTATACAAGCTTTGGAAATTCCTTGACCTTTTCTTCCCCCGACCATTAGGGCTTCCCATTCACTTATTTCAACCCTACGTCCTAGACATAGGCCTTCAATAACCTTTCCTTATTAATGTACAGCAAAGAGAAAGACCAGTTTTGCCTAATTGAACCTACAGTTGGTCAACCTGTCTGCTGCTGATTCATGTTGACTTGTATGGTTCTTGACTTCCTCTACAAAGGTCTCCAATGTTGTATCATCCTTGCTTTCAAAAATTTTGAGTTAAATTGTGAAAGATCTGAGATTTACCCTACTTACAAGCTAACAAGTTAGCCTGCCAGTTTAGTACAACATATGTTGAGGGAAACACCACACCTCTGGATCAGAGAATGAACTGTTTATAACTCACAGGAAAACAAAAATCTCCACAGTATATCTTGCATTATTTTACCACACTCTAATTTCAACAGGGCAACTGAAGACCAACTTTCATGTGCATGTGCCCATAAGAAAGTAAAGAGAAATTGTATTTATTTATTTATTTATAGAGAGGGTCTCACTCTGTTGTCCAGTCCAGAGTGCAGTGACGTGATTATGGCTCAATGCAGCCTCGATCTCCTGGGCTTAAACAATCCTCCAACTGCAGCCCTGGGAGAATCTGGGAACACAGGAATACTCCACCATGTCCAGGAATTTTTTTTTTTTTTTTTTTTTTTTTGGAGAGCTGGGGTCTCTCTATGTTGCCCAGGCTGGTTTCAAACTCTTAGTCTCAGGCAGCCTTCCTGCATGGGGTTCCCAAAGTTTTGGGATTACAAGTGTGAGTCAGTGTGCCTGGCTGAGAAATTTCTTAATACAATATATTATAAAATCCTGTCAGATATCTAGACCAATTTTCACTTAAGTTATCTATATAGCTGTTTTAATTTTATTTTTTTCTCAGAGTCTAATCAAGTTTATTCATGTTATCTTTTTAGTTTCTAGTCAACCTTTTTTCCACATAATGGCAAATTTTTAGAGTAACCAAGCAGGGTAACATATAGAATATATAGGTCATGTAAGACATGTAGATTGTATTAGCAAATATTAAGCCTAGTCTTACTTTTTTTCTGATTAAAACTGATTAAATCTCTGGCTAACCAAGGTGACTCCCAGCACTTTGGGAAGCCAAGGTGGGAAGACTGCTTGAGGTCAGGAGTTTGAGAACAGTTTGGGCAACAGAGTGAGATTTCATCTCTACAAAAAAAAAAAACCTTAAAAATTAGCCGGGCATAATGGCACACACCTCTAGACCAACCTGCTTGTGATACTGAGGTGGGATGATCACTTGAACCTGGAAGGCTGAGGCTGCAGTGAACCATGATCACACCACTGGTCTGATCCAGTCTGGGTGACAGAGCAAGACCCTGTCTCAAAAAAACAAAACAAAAAACTGGTTAAAATTCATGATTCATGACTCAGTATATTTTATTAGACATCTTCGCTTAAATATTAATGAAGTAATTTGCACATGACTTTCTTTAAGACTTTATTTTCTTTAAAAGGTAACATGATATTTAATGGGTATGAAAATAAAATAGATAATTATAAAAGGTAGGATATCACATGGAAATCATGAGATGGGTTGGGTAATTTAACAGCTAACTGCTCAGATATTTGTAACATTTTTATCTAGCAAAAACATTTTTATCTAGCAAAAACACAAAGTTTCACATATTTTAAGGTTTGTTGCTAAATGCTGAGAATCATGAGTGCTGAATGTGTATTATAAAAATACTCATACAAAGATCTTAACATCCATTCATTCATTTAATCACAAATGATTGTTCACCAAGACAGACATTTTTCCCACCCTCAAGATTTACTTAATTACTAAAATGTTAATCAGGAATAAAGCATTTAAGTTTTCAGATGGCTTGTAGGAGAATTCAAATATTAAGGAAAAGATTCATAGATGGAGATTTAAAATCTGTATCACCATTATTATCTAAACAGTGATTGATTGGCCATGGGGCAGTAATTAGCTGCATAGTAAAATGAGTAACAAGTAGACACAAGGCGGTAAGATTTTACAATTTAGAAAAAGTATGAAAATGTTCAGAAAATATATTCTACCAGAAGAAGGCTGAATTGAGTGGAAAGTACCCTGAGTGCAGCACAGAGGACTTAACTAGCATAGAGATAGAAAAACAAACCAAAAAGAGAAGAGGAACCATCACTGTCCATCTCAATCACTGAAAAATTTAAGTTGCCTTGAACGTGCCTGTTACCCAAATGATAAACTGAAAAAAGATATGGTATTCCTAGAGATATTTTTATACAACTAAGTTAGTCTATCCTTAGAAAAATAAGCAAATTTGGTTTGGCTGTTGCTTCAGTAGAATTGATTTTTCTCTTCTTTTTCTGATAATAATTGGATGTTATATAAAATAGTAGTTGACTTAAAAACAGGATAAAAATGTAAAAGAGTTGTAGTATGTTAGGAATTACTGGGAGTGAGAAAGTGTTGAATCAATTGGTATAATTTATAAATGATAAAGACATATATCTTTTATTTTAAATTACTTATTTAATGAAAATTTTATTGAAATTTTCATTAAAATTTCATGGTGGTAATGACTTGTGGTAAATGACTTCTTCAAGTATACCTGAGTGTGCAAAATGGTCAGTTACAGAGGAAAAAGGGGTAACTAAAGGTACTTACCCCATGACAAAATTGATCTAGAAACACAACCAAAATTTTTTCTTCTTCCCCCAAATTAATTTTTTTTAAACAGCATAAGATTTGCCTGGGAGAAAATGGGCTATTGAATAAAAAAAATACTGGTTTTGAGTAATGAATCAGATCAAAATTAGTTTTCATAATAGAGAGTATTAGAAAATACATTAATAATACTAGGCTATTATTTATGCTGGATGAGCAGTATTTCCTTCTAAGTTTGAAAACATCTCACCCAAATTTTTCAGTAATACTTATTTAAGCTGAGTATATTCATATGAGGAAAAAATCTCCACTATTTTTAATAAGTGGAAATGAAATAGTCTCTCCCAAAATGAAGCAGAAGGAGAGCTAAGGCAGGACTTTTATAATTTGCTCTTTTTTAAACAGATGCTTTTGCTAAGGAGCATGTACTCTAGTGACCCCACCCTGCACCTTTACCTTGGTATTTTACGTTATTATATTTTAGGGTTTTAAAAAACATATTATTCCATTAGTTTCAATTGTGTGTAATTTTCTAATTCATAATTTATTTTAAAAAATGAAACAGAGGAGTGCTGTTTTGCTGACATCTAGATTACTCCTACAAATAATACCAGCTGACAAATTTTTAAATACAAGTTCCTTTAATGTTATGTATTCAACATGACATTAGGTTTGCTTTGTTTTGTTATCATTGCTGGATATCACCAATCCACCTTGCAGGAAGAAAGATTAATATATTATTTAATAATATATTATTTTGAAATGTTATAATCTTTTAAAAACTCTTTGTTTTTGAGATTGATTAAAGTTAATTAAATCATTAAAACGTAGTATTAGCATTACCTCAATGTAGACAGGTTAGAGTGATAGTTTTTCTAACAGAATGTGTCTGTGTCCCAGAGTATCATAAGATATTTAAATAAAAAGCTTTGTCGAATATTTTCATAAATAAGAAAAATGGGATTATGTTGAAAATGTAATTTCTCATATTATTATACAGCTTTACTTTTCTGGAACACAGTGTGTACATTTGTCATTGGCAAATTCCTTCCTATTTTTAAGATTCAATTCATACATTACTAACAAACATTGCAACACTTTTCCTGATTGTATCAAGTTGATCTTTCTATTCCTGCTTTGTCATCCAATCTCTGTCACATTCACCTTTTATCTAAAACATTTGCTGAATGAAAGCAAATATGAGTTAATAAAAGAGGTAAATGGAATGGCATTTGTTTAGTTTAAGAGTACCTTGTTATTATACATAAGATCTTCAATGAAGGGAATAAACTAAAAAGCAAATTCTACTTTATTAATATAATAAGAAAAACATTGAATATAAGAAAACCTCAAACATCTAATAAAAGCATAAATGCCTTATATAATAATGCAGTTCGATGATCTGAACTGCAAATATCCTAAGTTAAACACACAGTACGATAATACAATATAAGTGATAGTTCTTTCAAATACCTTTTCTGCATTCCCAGACTGAGCACCTGGTCTCAGACTCTATGACTCTTTAAAAATAATTTCATCCTAACACATATAACAAAATATTGTAATTTTTCTTTTCTTCTGCATTTGGAGATAAAGTCTTAAAAAGGTGGGACTCTTCAAACTTATGGTTTTATATTTTTATTTCTAGCATAGCTCTACTTATTTCATACCCACACTTAATGCTAAGTGAATGAAATAATAAATTAATACACGTTTACCCTTTATTGCTAAGTAATGAATACTTGCACAGACATAAAACTGTAGAGTTTCTTATGAGAATTCCTATTTAAAAAGTTGAGAACTCAAAATCCAGACTGACAAAGACTGAGGAGACAACACCAAAGACTGATGAGAATGTAGGAGCAAGAGGAACTCTGCTGCTGGTGGGAATACAAAATGGCAGAGTCATTTTGGAGGACAATCTGGTGGATTCTTGCAAAACTAAACATATCTTTACCATATGATCTAACAAACATGTTCTTTGGTATTTACGCAAAGGATTTAAAAAGTTATGTCCATACAAACCTGCATATAGATGTTTATAGCAGCTTTATTTCTAACTGCCCAAATTTGAAATCATCTAGGATGTCCTTCAGTCTGTGAATAGATAAATTGACTGCTGTACATTCAGACAATGCCATTTTATTCAGTACTAAAAAATAAAAGAGTTATCAAGACATATAAAGACATGAAGAAATTTTAAATGCATATAACTAAGTGAAAGAAGGCAATGTGGAAAGGCTATGCACTATAGAGTTTCAAATATGTGATATTTTGGTAAGGGGAAAATTTTGAAATAAAACGATCAGGAGGGCAGAGCAAGATGGCCGAATAGGAGCAGCTCCAGTCTCCAGCTCCCAGCGCGAGCAACACAGAAGATGGGCGATTTCTGCATTTTCAACTGAGGTACCAGGTTCATGTCATCAGGGAGTGCCAGACAATCGGGGCTGGTCAACTCCTGCAGCCCGATCAGCTAGAGCTGAAGCAGGGCGAGGCATCGCCTCACCTGGGAAGCGCAAGGAGGAAGGGAGTCCCTTTTCCTAGCCAGGGGAACTGAGACACAAAACACCTGGAAAATCAGGTAACTCCCACCCCAATGCTGTGCTTTACCAAGGGTCTTAGCAAACGGCACACCAGGAGATTATATCTCACAGCTGGCCATGAGGGTCCCAAGCCCACGGAGCCTCCCTCATTGCTAGCACAGCAGTCTGTGATCTAACTGCAAGGCAGCAGTGAGGCTGGGGGTGGGGTGCCTGCCATTGCTGAGGCCAGGTAAACAAAGCCTCTGGGAAACTCGAACTGTGTGGAGCCCACAGCAGCCCAAGGAGTCCTGCCTGTCTCTGTAGACTCCACCTCTGGGGACAGGGCACAGTTAAATAAAAAGCAGCAGAAACCTCGGCAGATGCAAACGACCCTGTCTGACAGCTTTGAAGAGAGCAGTGGATCTCCCAACACGGAGGTTGAGATCTGAGAACTGACAGACTGCCTGCTCAAGTGGGTCCCTGACCCCTGAGTAGCCTAACTGGGAGATATCCCCCACTAGGGGCAGACCGATACCCCACACCTCTCACGGCGTGGTACACCCCTGAGACAAAGCTTCCAAAGGAAGAATCAGACAGGTACACTCGCTGTTCAGAAATATTCTATCTTCTGCAGCCTCTGCTGCTGATACCCAGGCAAACAGGATCTGGAGTGGACCTCAAGCAATCTCCAACAGACCTACAGCTGAGGGTCCTGACTGTTAGAAGGAAAACTAACAAACAGGAAGGACACCCCTTCAGTGTGTCAAAACCCCATCAGTACGTCACTATCACCAAAGACCAAAGGCAGATAAAAACACAAAGATGAGGAAAAAACAGGGCGGAAAAGCTGGAAATTCAAAAAATAAGAGCACATCTCCCCGTCAAAAGGAATGCAGCTCATCGCCAGCAACAGATCGAAGCTGGACGGAGAATGACTTTGAAGAGTTGAGAGAAGAAGGCTTCAGTCCATCAAACTTTACAGAGCTAAAGGAGGAATTACGTACCCAGAGCAAAGAAACTAAACATCTTGAATAAAGAATGGAAGAATGGATAACTAGAATAATCAATGCAGAGAAGGCCATAAACGAACTGACAGAGATAAAAACCATGACACGAGAAATACGTGACAAATGCACAAGCTTCAGTAACCGACTCGATCAACTGCAAGAAAGAGTACCAATGATTGACGATCAAATGAATGAAACGAAGTGAGAAGAGAAGTCTAAAGAAAAAAGAGGAAAAAGAAATGAACAAAGCCTTCAAGAAGTATGGGATTATGTGAAAAGACCAAATCTATGTCTAATTGGGGTGCCTGAAAGTGAGGGGAAAAATGGAACCAAGTTGGAAAACACTCTTCAGGATATCATCCAGGACAACTTCCACAACCTAGTAAGGCAGGCCAACATTCAAATTCAGGAAATACAGAGGACGCCACAAAGATACTCCTCGAGAAGAGCAACTCCAAGACACATAATTGTCAGATTTACCAAAGTTGAAATGAAGGAAAAACTGTTAAGAGCAGCCAGAGAGAAAGGTCGGGTTACCCACAAAGGGAAGCGCATCAGACTAACAGCAGATCTCTCGGCAGAAACTCTACAAGCCAGAAGAGAGCGGAGGCCAATATTCAACTTCTTAAAGAAAAGAATTTTCAACCCAGATTTCCTATCCAGCCAAACTAAGTTTCATAAGTGAAGGAGAAATAAAATCCTTTACAGACAAGCAAATGTTGAGAGATTTTGTCACTACCAGGCCTGCCTTACAAGAGACCCTGAAGGAAGCACTAAACATGGATAGGAACATTCGGTACCGGCCATGGCAAAAACATGCCAAAATGTAAAGACCATCGATGCTAGGAAGAAACTGCATCAACTAACAAACAAAATAACCAGCTTATATTATAATGACAGGATCTAGATCACACATAACAATATTAACCTTAAATGTAAATGGACTAAATGGACCAATTAAAAGACAGAGACTGGAAAATTGGATAAAGAGTCAAGACCCATCAGTTTCCTGTATTCAGGAGACCCATCTCACATGCAGAGACACACATAGGCTCAAAATACAGGGATGGAGGAAGATCTACCAAGCAAATGGAGAACAAAAAAAAGCAGGGGTTGCAATCCTAGTCTCTGATAAAACAGACTTTAAACCATCAAAGATCAAAAGAGACAAAGAAGGCCATTACATAATGGTAAAGGGATCAGTTCAACAGGAAGAGCTAAGTATCCTAAATATATATGCACCCAATACAGGAGTACCCAGATTCATAAAGCAAGTCCTTAGAGACTTACAAAGAGACTTAGACTCCCATACAATAATAATGGGAGACTTCAACACCCCACTGTCAACATTAGACAGATCAACGAGACAGAGATTTAACAAGGATATCCAGGAATTGAACTCAACGCTGCACCAAGCGGACCTAATAGACATCTACAGAATTCTCCACCCCAAATCAACAGAATATACATTCTTCTCAGCACCACATTGCACTTATTCCAAAATTGACCACCTAATTGGAAGTAAAGCACTCGTCAGCAAATGTACAAGAAGAGAAATTGTAACAAACTGTCTCTCAGATGACAGTGCAATCAAACTAGAACTCAGGACTAAGAAACTCAATCAAAACCGCTCAACTGCATGGAAATTGAACAACCTGCTCCTGAATGACTACTGGGTACATAACAAAATGAAGGCAGAAATAAAGATGTTCTTTGAAACCAATGAGAACAAAGATACAACATACCAGAATCTCTGGGACACATTTAAAGCAGTGTGTAGACGGAAATTTATAACACTAAATGCCCACAAGAGAAAGCTGGAAAGATCTAAAATTGACACTCTAACATCACAATTAAAAGAACTAGAGAAGCAAGAGCAAACACATTCAAAAGCTAACAGAAGGCAAGAAATAACTAAGATCAGAGCGGAACTGAAGGAGATAGAGACACAAAAAACCCTCCAAAAAATCAATGAATCCAGGAGTTGGTTTTTTGAAAAGATCAACAAAATTGACAGACTGCTAGCAAGACTAATAAAGAAGAAAAGAGAGAAGAATCAAATAGACGCAATAAAAAATGATAAAGGGGATATCACCACCAAACCCACAGAAATACAAACTACCATCAGAGAATACTATAAACACCTTTACGCAAATAAACTGTAAAATCTAGAAGAAATGGATAATTTCCTGGACACTTACACTCTCCCAAGACTAAACCAGGAAGAAGTTGAATCCCTGAATAGACCAATAGCAGGGTCTGAAATTGAGGCAACAATTAATAACCTACCAACCAAAAAAAGTCCAGGTCCAGATTGATTCACAGCTGAGTTGTACCAGAGGTTCAAGGAGGAGCTGGTACCATTCCTTCTGAAACTATTCCAATCAATAGAAAAAGAGGCAATCCTCCCTAACTCATTTTATGAGGCCAGTGTCATCCTGATACCAAAGCCTGGCACAGACACAATAAAAAAAGAGAATTTTAGAGCAATATCCGTGATGAACACCGATGCAAAAATCCTCAATAAAATACTGGCAAACCGAATCCAGTAGCACATCGAAAAGCTTATCCACCATGATCAAGTGGGCTTCATCCCTGGGATGTAAGGCTGGCTCAACATACACAAATCAATAAACGTAATCCAGCATATAAACAGAACCAAGGACAGAAACCACATGATTATCTCAATAGATGCAGAAAAGGCCTTTGACAAAATTCAACAGCGCTTCATGCTAAAATCTCTTAATAAACTAGGTATGGATGGAACATAACTCAAAATAACAAGAGCTATTTATGACAAACCCACAGCCAATATCACACTAAATGGGCAAAAACTGGAAGCATTCCCTTTGAAAACTGGCACAAGACAGGGATGCCCTCTCTCACCACTCCTATTTAACATAGTGTTGGAAGATCTGGCTAGGGCAATCAGGCAAGAGAAAGAAATCAAGTATATTCAGTTAGGAAAAGAAGAAATCAAATTGTCCCTGTTTGCAGAAGACATGATTGTATATTTAGAAAACCCCATCATCTCAGCCCAAAATCTCCTTAAGCTGATAAGCAACTTCAGCAAAGTCTCAGGATACAAAATTAATGTGCAAAAATCACAAACATTCTTATACACCAGTAACAGATAAACAGAGAACCAAATCATGAATGAACTTCCATTCAAAATTGCTTCAAAGAGAATAAAATACTTAGGAATCCAACTTACAAGGGATGTAAATGACCTCTTCAAGGAGAACTACAAACCACTGCTCAGTGAAATAAAAGAGGACACAAACAAATGGAAGAACATACCATGCTCATGGATAGGAAGAATCAATATCATGAAAATGGCCATATTGCCTAAGGTAATTTATAGATTCAATGCCATCCCCATCAAGCTACCAATGAGTTTCTTCACAGAATTGGAAAAAACTGCTTTAAAGTTCATATGGAACCAAAAAAGAGCTCGCATCTCCAAGACAATCCTAAGTCAAAAGAACAAAGCTGGAGGCATCACGCTACCCGACTTCAAACAATACTACAAGGCTACAGTAACCAAAACGGCATGTTTCTGGTACCAAAATAGAGATATAGAACAGAGTCCTCAGAAATAATACCACACATCTACAGCCATCTGATCTTTGACAAACCTGAGAGAAACAAGAAATGGGGAAAGGATTCCCTATTTAATAAATGGTGCTGGGAAAATTGGCTAGCCATAAGCAGAAAGCTGAAACTGGATCCTTTCCTTACTCCTTATACGAAAATTAATTCAAGATGGATTAGAGACTTAAATGTTAGACCTAATACCATAAAAACCCTGGAAGAAAACCTAGGTAATACCATTCAGGACATAGGTGTGGGCAAGGACTTCATGTCTAAAACACCAAAAGCAATGGCAACAAAAGCCAAAATTGACAAATGGGATCTAATTAAACTAAAGAGCTTCTGCATGGCAAAAGAAACTACCATCAGAGTGAACAAGCAACCTACAGAATGGGAGAACATTTTTGCAATCTACTCATCTGACAAAGGGCTAATATCCAGAACCTACAAAGAACTCAAACAAATTTACAAGAAAAAAACAACCACATCAAAAAGTGGGCAAAGGATATGAACAGACATTTCTCAAAAGAGGACATGCATACAGCCAACAGACACATGAAAAAATGCTCGTCATCACTGGCCATCAGAGAAATGTAAATCAAAACCACAATGAGATACCATCTCACACCAGTTAGAATGGCAATCATTAAAAAGTCAGGAAACAACAGGTGCTGGAGAGGATGTGGAGTAATAGGAACACTTTTACACTGTTGGTGGGATTGTAAACTAGTTCAACCATTATGAAAAACAGTATGGCAATTCCTCAAGGATCTAGAACTAAAAGTACCATATGACCCAGCCATCCCATTACTGGGTATATACCCAAAGGATTATAAATCATTCTGCTATAAAGACACATGCACACGTATGTTCGTTGCGACACTATTCATAATAGCAAAGACTTGGAATCAACTCAAATGTCCATCAGTGACAGACTGGATTAAGAAAATGTGGCACGTATACACCATGGAATACTGTGCAACCATAAAAAATGATGAGTTTGTGTCCTTTGTAGGGACATGGATGCAGCTGGAAACCATCATTCTCAGCAAACTATCACAGGAACAGAAAACCAAACACTGCATGTTCTCACTCATAGGTGGGAACTGAATAATGAGATCACTTGGACTCGGGAAGGTGAACATCACACACAGCGGCCTATTAGGGCGAGGGGAGAGAGAGGAGGGATAGCATTAGGAGTTTTACCTGATGTAAATGATGAGTTGATGGGTGCTGATGAGTTGATGGGTGCAGTACACCAACATGGCATAAGTATACATATGTAACAAACCTGCACGTTGTGCATATGTACCCTAGAACTTAAAGTGTAATAATTAAAAATAAATAAATAAATAAAAGAAAAAAAAATTGGTCAGGTGCGGTGGTTCACGCGTGTAATCCCAGCACTTTGGGAGGCCAAGGCAGGTGGATTACAATGTCAGGAGATTGAGACCATCCTGACTAACATGATGAAACCCCGTCTGTACTAAAAATGCAATAATAAATAAATCAATAAATAATTAGCCAGGCGTGGTGGCCGGTGCCTGTAGTCCCAGAATGGTGTGAACTGGGGAGGCGGAGCTTGCAGTGAGCTGAGATCATACCACTGCACTCCAGCCTGGGCGACAGACCGAGACTCCATCTAGAAAAAGAAAAGAAAAAGAAAATAGTCTCTAAGTCAATCATTTGGGCATATGGACTGCCCTATGAGCCTGAAATGGGTGCTCCCGATCTCTATGAGAACCTGACATCCATCACTTTCTGGAATTGTCCACTTCTCCCTTCCGTTTTGTTCTTGCTTCCTGGAAACATGGAAACCTTATAATGAAATAAAACAACTGGCTTCACCACAAACACAGCCCCTTCAATGGGCTTCTTTCTTTACTATTGTATCTTTGAGTTTTAGACATTTCAGCAACCCCCTAAATCATCTTAACATTTCCCCTAAGCTGGAAAAATAAAACATAAAACACTCCACTGGGGAGAAAAAAAAAAAAAAGATCAGTGGTTGCTGCATTTGTGATGGAGGAGGGAACAGTGACAAGGCAGAACACAGAGGATGTTAGTACAGTGAAAATGCTAAATGGAAAATTTCAGAAATAAACAATTGATAAGTTTTAAATTGTGCATTGCTCTGAGTAGTGTGATGAAATCTCACACTGTTTCACTCTTTTCCTTCTTCATCTCAAGGGAATGAAGAGTGAGCATGGTATAAGGTAAGTTGAGAGGGAAAGAAAAACCACGTTCATATAACTTTTATTATAGTACAGTTATAATTGTTCTATTTTTATGTTAGTTATTGTTGTTAATCTTTTATTGTACCTAATTTATTAACTAAATTTTGTCATAGATATGTATGTATCCTAAAAGGTATAAAAGAAAACGTGATACATAAAGTTCAGTACTATCCCCTTTTAGGCATCCATTGAGGGTCTTGCAGCATATCCCCTTTGGATAAGGGAGGCTGCTGTACCCTATATACTAGTGTAACCATGAATATAGGTCTGTCTAATCACATGGAATTCACAACATTAAGAGTGAATTCTAATGTAAACTATGAAACTTTGGTTATGGTATGTCAGCGTAGGCTCATGAATGTACCACTCTTCTGGGGGCGAGGGAGGGTTGGTAATGTGGAAAGCTATGTAACTATTGTTATAAGAAGTATTCATATATGGGAAAACTCTGTACCACCTTCTTAATTTTGCTGTGAAGGTAAAACTGCTCTAAAAAACTATTTTAAAAAAAGAAAATGAAAAGCCAAATATATTGACCTTTGACAGCCCACTTAAACAAACTTGGTGTTTTAAATCAATTTTTAAACACTTTTAAAAATAAACTTTAATAATAAACACTAATTTAATAAACTACATGAATTATGGGTTTAGGATAAAATCATTTGAGTTACATAGAACATAGTTGTGTGCATGTGTGTGCATATGTGTGTATAAAGAAGAAAATAAAAGCAGTATTTTGTGGCTTCTGAGAAAAGTTATCATTCTTTATAAGATGATTAAGAATTTTTTTCTGGGTTAGTTTATACATGAATATTACACATTTTATCACTGAATATATTTCTTGTTTGCTTTCACAACCAGCGAGTTAACATGTAAATATCACCTCAACACTAAGAATTATAAATTAATGTGGGCTGTGAATGCTTTTTTCAAGATCTTTATTTTTCTTTTTTAGTCATATAGTCTTTTAACCCATAACTGCAGTTCTGGTTATTATGATTATTTTTTAATTGTATGTCTCTTTCTATGCCAGTGTAGATCACTTTAGAGGCCAAGTTATTTATGTGAAGGTGAGAGTAGGAGTGGTTTCCTTGGCCACAATGTTCTGTCTAAAACTCTTAACTATAAAGTGTACAGTATAGTATTAATACGTTCTTTCAAGTCGTTATACTTTATATTGGCATACATAAGAATACTTCCTGTTTCTTTCTTCTTCTAGGTTTAGAATCCCAGCTTCTTCTTTTGTCACAAATGTAAGACATTTTCAGGGTCCTTTCTCAGTATTTAATACATGAAGAAACCATTTACCTTGCCAGTTTTTCACTTCCTGGAATAGAAGAACTCTAGATGAATTTGCAAATGATAAACCTGCTTAGTCATCTAATGCAGACATCTGTATTCTTGGACCTGAACTAAGACGTATTTTTGGCTGTTCAAAAATTTTGCCAAAATGATGAGTAATTTGCTTTCTCATTCTTCTGTGATTATTTTCCTTTGGCAAAAGCAACTTCCTATTCTTTACCATTGAAAAAGTTGCCAGGAAAGGGTCTTAAAGTATAAACGAAATGATTAAATGGATGATGGCTTACATAGGGCCCATTTGTTAATGCATCATTGATCACCTTACCACATTTCATTAGACCCTGACATGAGATGCAACCTACAGTTTTAACCACCAAATGATCACAAGCACGTATTTGTTTGCCCTGTTGGCCTGGTAGAAAAGCCTGTTAATAAGGCAACATAACCTTGGGTCAGAAGCTTCAGAGACAGCCAGATATTTTTTTAAAGGAATCTACATAAAACATGAATTTGATAGTATTCACTGAACCCTTCTGTGACTTGAGTTCAATGATTGTGTTCCTTAGATTAGTTGTGCAACCTGGATGAGTTCAGAAATTAGCACCTGAAACTGGTCATTAGGTGAAGCCTGTGTGCCATATGTCTTAATTTCCTCAAATCTGTTGCCTCCAAAACTTCAGCAGCTGAAATCCCAGACTCCGTACACTGTTTTTAAGTCCCAATATTCATTCAGTGGGTAGCTAGGCAGAGATCTCCATCTCTTCCCCACTTGTTAGCAGCTGAAGTGTAGCTGTGAGACCTGGCTTCCAGCCAAAGAAGGAGGAGCTTATGGTTATCTTGAGAAGTAGTAGCAATTATATAGGAGCTGCATGTTGAGATTTAGAAAACTTCATTCGAATCAACTGATTAGGACACTGAGGTGAATAAACTATTTAATAAGAGAGATCCAACTTCTGAAACTTCTAGGAAGATAGAAATATCTGTGTTCTGAACAACTACACTGCTCTGAGAGATATATGAATATTAAGAGAAGGGGGTATTATTACCTTCAGACAACTGGAGTGCTTTTTCACAGTTAAGAAAGAGTGGTTCTTGTTTAATTGTATCTAATTCTGCTCAATTTCTATAGGTTGCACATGGTTGAAATGGTTACTTTTGTTTACTCAAGCAAATATGACCTGGTATAGAGAAATACCTACTCTTAAGGGGCGTGAACTGCAGCAGGGAAGTTCAGAGGGACAGTCCTATAGTTGACAAACACCAGAATCAGGGTTTACACTTAGGGCTGTCTGGCTCAAAACTTTATGCCCTTTCTATGTATATATATATATATATTTTTTTTTTTCTGACATATTGTCATGCTAATGTATTCCCATGCCTAAAACCTATAATTTTGACACTTACATACTTCCAGACATTGCAAAACTCTGTGAGACTCTAAGGCCAATTTGACAAGAGGATGCATTCTGGAATATTCTTCAAATAAGATACTGTTGCCTCTTTTGTGAAAAACTAAAGTAGAAGTGTGTATTTAGTGGTATTTAGTGTGTGTTTTACAGTGTGAAAATATTTAAGATATAAAATGGGCACCATTTATATTTCTAGACATGATGCAAATGGGGGTATTTTAATATTAAACCATTTGTCTCTGATACCATCTCTGGCATCAACTGAAAACTTCGAACCAATGGGATGAAAAGAGCTGGGGGCTAGGACAGTGGATCTTATTTCTGTAAGATTCTATTTAGAAAACTGTCCTAAAATAAGCCACTGAATGTGACTCAGCACAGCTAGATCACGGAGTGGCGCAAGTGTATGTACAGCCTGTTATCATTGCTGCATTCGCATATACAGAAAGAGAAACTTCACAAAGGTATTTGAAACTGAGGCCTGAAAGGAAGGGAGTGGTAGGTAATTCATACTTTCATGATTCCTGCTTGATATATTCTTTCTCTCATTGTAGAGGGAGTTCCATAGAGACACATCGATATCTAACCATGAGATTCTGGACTTTTAAGACTATACTGAATTTTTATGTGGCTTTTATCTTGTATCCCTTGAAAAGAGATTGCATGAATTTTATGTGGAGAAAAGAAATAATATATAAATGGTAGGATAGTGAAAATATGTTTTGCCCCACACTGTATTCCAGTCTATTGAAATTAAATATGGTCATGTGAATTGAGGATTGCAGGTATGTTTCCTGTTGAACTAAGAAGTGGTCACATGACTTGCTTTGGTCAATTAAATGTGAGCACACATGATGTGTGCTTTTTATAAGCCAAGTTTACTTTTGCCAAGTTATTTTCTCTCTACCACAAGATCAGTCTGGACAAAATTGGGGCTTTTCTGTTAAACTAATATTCAGAATAAACACACAAAACAGAGACATTCTTGACCCTCAATAGACATGTAACTTGAGTGAGAAATAAACTTTTATTTCACAAGCCACTGCTGCAGTAGGGTCATTTGTTGCCACATAACTTAAGCTGAATGAAAGAAGAATGAAAGATTAGTAATAAGATTACCAAATATTTAAAAATAGTGTAAAAACTGCTAACTTATTTTTATAACATGGCCACAGAAGACAAATACTTCAATAAAATTCTTATTAGTAAATGAAAGATAATTTAGTTTTGGGTTTGTTCGTTATATATAGAAAGTATTGAATTGAGATTATTAGAAATAAAATCCATTTTTTGCAGCTAAAATTAGTAGCATTGCCTAATTGTATAACTAAATATATGTTTATTCTTAAAGCTGATTCATGCAGTTTAATAAACCCATGAAATATATAAAACAGACAAGCACATTGTTAAAAAATGTTAGTTAATTCAATTTGCATATTATGTGATTTCAAGTAGGTTAATGTATATGTGAATGTATTTAGCTCATGATTACTTTAATGTAACAGTTAACATATCTATAACCAATGCAATGCCATTACGTTTTTAAAGTGTTATATTCTAAAAATAACCTTATAAATTTTATTGCTATATGTGAAACCTGCATGTAGAATATAATTTTTCCATAAAAATAATGATGATATAATAGTAACAATAAATGAGTATAAAAATTTCTAAGAGCTTCCTCTATTGCAGCCAGTGTTCTGTGAGTCCCAAATGAAAAATCATGATTATCATTTTTTAACAAAAGGGAAACTGGGTCAGGAGATTACACAGAATCTAAAAGACAGTGTAGAGATTTGGACTTAAGTAGTTTTATTCCAGGTCAATATTTCTTGACTATTCTCTCTCCCCACACATATGTAGAAAATTAATATAATTTTAGCTATGTGAGTGTATGCATACACATACACACATACATACATATAGCTAATCAATCTAATTTTAGCCTTCTAAAGGCAAGGATATTTTCTTAGTCAGAATTATTCATTCCCTGCATTCTCTAAGAAACAGATTCTAAATGAAAAGCTTATGTGCTAACACTTTTTTCAGGTGTTGCAAAACAGAGAATAAGAGGGAAAGGAAACAGGTAACTAAAGAAGGAACCGGGGAGTGCAAATAAGAAAATAATGCTACTGAGCTAGACATTGCTTTGCAATAATTCAGATCCGTTAGCCTAATCAGTTGAAACATCTCCTTAGAAAATGCATGAAATCATTTTGTGCAGGAATAATCTATCTTGAGAAAAGAGGATATAAAGTAATTTTCCAGTATCCCATTGGCCAGAGCCCCCTTTTTGGTCTTCTGTCTGACAGTCCCTGGATAAGCCAGAACTTCCATGGGTTCAGTCTGGTGAGACTATGAGCAAAGTGATCTCTCCTCAATCAGTGGAAGAGATGCTGGTGACAACTAGCACTTTATATCCATGAAAATAGTGTAAGGTATTGTGACGGCTCTTCAAGTCTGGAGTCAGAGCAAGTGGTGAAGGCCTGTATCGTTTTTTATGACCTAGCATGGAAAATCATGTAGCGTTATTTCCAATGCATTCTGTTTATAGAAGTAGTTACAAAGGCTCATCCATATTCAAAAATAGAGGACATAGATTCCGTTTTCTCAGTAAACTATGGCAGGGGCTGGAAAAGCATGTGCAATTGAAAATATTTTTGAAAATTAAATTTGCCAATGTCTTGGTCAATTTTGTCCTACCATACCAGAATACCTGAGACTAGGTAATTCATTTAAAAGAAAGGTTTATTTCTTATACTTCTGGAGGGCTGTAAGTCCAAGGTCCATCTGGTAAGGACCATCTTGCTACATCATCCAATGGTGGAAAACAGAAGGAAGGGCAAGAGAACACAAGCAAGCGACAGGTGGCCGAACTCACTTTTATAACAAGCCCACTCTCATGATAACAAACCAACCTCTGCAGTAATGACATTAAACCACTAATGACAGCAGATCCCTCATAAATTAATTACCTTTTATTAGACCCACCTTCCCATCACTGTTGCATTGGAGATTAAGTTCCCAATGCACAAACTTTGGAGAACACATTCACACTATATCAGTCACGTTGTCTTCTGACCACACCAAAAAAAAGAAAAAAAAATCATATTTCTCTTATTTGCAAACAACAACCATCATTGTTCCCAAACCCATCAAAGTCTTATCCTGTGATATCATTGGATTAGCCTAGAGGCTTGAGGATTTTTTTTATCTAAATCAGGTCCAGGTGTAGATGATTCTTTTCAGTCTAATATTATGATATCTCAGTGTTACTCTTTCAGTTACCAACCTTCTCATTCAGAAAACATGCAATATAACAAGACATGTATTTTTCCACATGCCTCCCAACATATGCTGTTGGATGAGGTATAGGATATCTGCCATAGGTACTTCCCAACATAAAGGAGAAATACAGCAGGAATACTATAGTCAGAGACTTTGCCATGACAATTCTAAAATCCAGTCAGACATATGCTGTCAGTTCCTTGATTACAGTATAGTGCTATGGAGAATTACAAGTTTGGAAATATTCTCCAAATTCTTGACTCAACCTTCTGGACCTCTTTTTAACCATTTCAGTTATTCTTTATTTTTATATAAAAGTTACCCCCAATTTGTAGTGCAGTATTTTCATCATCCTTCTTGTTGCCCACAGAAATATGAAAGTCCAAAAGCTTCTCCCCATTTTGTGCTGTCCTGGTCCTGTTAAGCCCAGCTACTACAGTTCATTCATTTGAAAGCTATTTGAGTTGTTTATGAATGAGTAAATAATCTGTAGAAGGAGTTAGCATTTTTTTTCTGTAAAGGTCAGAAAATAAATATTTCTCTTTTTGCAGCCATATGGTCTCTGACACAATTATTCAGCTCTGTGGTTGTAGCAGGAAAACATCCATAAACAGTATGTAAATGAAGGTATGTGGCAGTGTGGGAATGAATTTTTACCTGCAGAAATAATTCGGTGAGCTTGATCTGGCCTTTTGTTTATAGTATGCTGATGCCTTCCTCCACCCCTAGCAATTATATTAGACGTAAGTCGTTTCCACTGATCTCTTTGAAATGAGTCCCTTCTTGTTTACATCCCTGTTAAACTACTGTAAGGCAATGTCCTTAAATCCAAAGGAACTTTATTATTTAAAAGAGAAGATTTGCAAAGAACAACCCTATGATTCTCAGAGGGCCTTTTGTCTGTTTGGAAGTCTTTTGTATGTGTAAAACAGTCTATAAACCACTGCCTTCAATATTTCTGAGTTCCTGGCTAAAGGATTTTAAATAATAACCTTGGTTTCATTTTTCTGTACCACCCAAATCAAGGGTAGGGAGCAAGGCCTTGGATTTGGTTTTGTATTAAAGTAATTTCTTAACTGTAGCATCATTCGCCTTTTTGAAAGGCAGGACTTGTGTAAGAGTTTACTTTTCTATCCTAGCAATTTTGATTTCCTTTATATTTAATAGTTTTATCTTCTTCATTCTTTTATTTCTTCATATAGTTTGCTTTGAAAGCCAGTCAACATATTGTAAAAGTTTTGAGGCTACATTGAGAAGCTACATAAAGGTGATTTCAATGACAGTCTCAGCTAATGTCCCTGACAACACCAAATCCTTGGCCAAGTGATTAGATAATTCCAGTCTCTGGCCTTTGAGTCCTCCAGCTTTTGCGGAATAGAGCAATGATAAGCCATCCCTACTGAGTTCTTCCCGAATTGCACATTCATTAGTAAAATAAATGTTTCTTTTGGTCATTAAATTTTGGTATTAACTTTTTAAGCTGCAATAGATAAGTAGACCAATATCTAACTTAAAATATTGGTAAAGATCTCCTCATCAATTTCCTCAAATGAATTAATATTGACAAACTGTAAAAAGAAAATGGAGTTTCCTAAAACACAAATTCTTCAGGCAATTAATCCTTAAAACGCAAAAAGTTACATCTTCTAAGAAAATTTGCTTCCATGTGGAAATGGGAGTATTCTTTTATTAGCTTGCAGGAAATTGTGCATGATTCATTCACTCAGCAATGTAGTATCAACTGACTGAGAGATTTTAATAGTTTCTTGATTGTAATATATTGAGCACTATCATGGGCCCTAAATATTTTAAAGTTAACTTTGTGCTTTATAGATAATATGTTCCTAAATTTTGAAAGAGTTTCCTCCAATGGGTAATTCAGCTAGCTTATTATTTTTTACTGTTTAAACTTGTAAATCTGTAAATTGTTACTCTGTAGGCTAGTTATTTCTGAAACTGAAATAAACCTATGTCCTCTCCAAGGAAATGTTGTTACTCACAGAAAGAATATGTTAGAGTAAAATGATCCTCTAACCTTTGCCAAATTATATCAAGATGATCTCCACTGAATTTTTTTTTTTATATTTCAATGGTGGTTCTTATTTTCCCTCTGACTTTCAAGATATTGTACAAAGTAGAATTTACTTCCATTACTCAATTCAATTTAGAAACTTAAAAGAACAGAACCAGGAGTGAGTCACAAATAGTGATTATTGAAGACAAGTATAAAGCTCTTATCATTTCCTGGGAATTGTTCTGAGTCCTTTATATCCATTTAGAGTATTTAATCCTCAGCAGTTGCTCATGAGATAGGTTCACTCATGATCCCTATCTGACTGATGAGGAAACTGAGGTATAGATCTAAAAAGAAACACAAAAGAGGTCATTTGACTAGGAAGTGGCAGAGCCAAAATTCAGACCACATTTTCACTGATTTGTGGGTCCATGATCTTACCACCTAAGCCTGCTTCAGTAATAATCCTTGTACCTGCATGTGATATGGTTTGGCTGGGTCCCCATCCAAATCTCATCTTGAATTGTAGTGCCCACAATTCCCAGGTGTCATGGGAGAGACCCAAGAGTAGGTAATTGAATCATGGGGGCAGGTCTTTCCTATGCTGTTCTTGTGATAGTGATAAAGTCTCATGAGATCTGTTGGTTTTATAAAGAGGAGTTTCCTTGCACAAATTCTCTCTTGTCTGCTGCCATGTAAGATGTGCCCTTCCCATTTTGCCATGATCATGAGTCCTCCCTAGCCACATGTAAGTGTGAATCCATTAACCTTTTTCTTTATAAATGGGAATTCCAATATCTTGTCTGCAGTAAAATATGGAAATTGAGGCTCACAGTGAAGCTTTCACAGCATTGAATGGTGAATCTCGCTTGTCAAACCAGTTTCTGGTTTAGCCATGTCGTGTCTTCTTTTAACAAATTCTCAGATCTGAGATTATCATGTTATTATTTCTTTATGCAGATTATTGTTAAGCATTACTTTCCTTCTTACAAAACAAACTTTATACTAACGTCACTTACTTGCACATGCACACTGCAGTTCATGAGCTTTTAAAAGAGAAAAGGTTCTCTTTATCACAAAAGTCTTGATGAATCACAAAATGCCTTTGACATTTATTGTCAAAACTCATCTTTATGACACTTTGTCTTGATTTCACTTGATTTTGAGAAAGAGGGAGCACCACGTGTTTGCTACTTAATGAGTTATAAACAGTGTCATAAAAATCTCCTTCTAGCTGTCTGCATATTTCATTAGTCAGATGATCATTAAGTGAGCTACACATTTTGTCATGCTACTGTTTTATTCAATGTTGGTTAAATAAGAAAATATTAACAATAATTTTTATGTATCATAAAATTATGTATTTGACAGCATACATGGAAAAGCCATGTGAAAATGTTTTGGCTGACAGTCATGGCTGAAACAGAAAAGAGGAGAACTACAGAGAATGCTTTCATCTTCTTAGATAATATTTAAGTAATCATGAACAGACTGTATAGAAATGTAGACATTTAAGCCCATTCTGGTGATATAAATGAGGGAAATGAAGAACATGTTATCAGACAAAAGTCACTTCCACTGATCTCTTTGAAATGAGGCACTTCTTGTTTGCATCCCTGTCAAGATGTTGCAGGGCAATGTCCTTAAATCCAAAGGATGTCTATTATTTAAAAGAGATAATTTGCGAAGCACAGGCTTAAGATTTTTAGAAGCTTTTTTGTCTGTTTGTAGCAGTTCTCCTTTCTCTATGTGATGTGGTCTATGAGGCACTGCCTTAAAGAAATGTTTCTGAGCTCTTGGCTAAAGATCGTACAGTAATAACTTTGGCTTCATATTTGTACCACCAAATCAAGGGGAGGAAACAGTGCCTTGGATTTCATTCTGTATAAAAGTATTTTTAATGATAACATCATTTGCCTTTTCACAGGCAAGAATAAGAATTAACTTTTCCATCTTAGCAATTTTTGGCTCCCGTATATTTAATAGTTCTGTCTTTAACTTACCTTTATTTTATTAAATGTTTGCCTTCAAAACCCACTTAACATATTGTGAGAGAAATTTCAGGATACACTGAGAATAAAAAAAATGGATTGGAATGTTGGTAGAAATATGAACATTAAAAGCTATTCCAAGGAGATTGCAAATGACAATGAAAAACATATTATTGGAAACTAGAGAAACAGTGACCTTTGTTATGAAGTGACAAATAACTTGACTGAATTGTGTTTATGTTGTAGCATTTTGTAGATGGTAGAATATGTGAGGAATTAAATTAGATGTTTAGCTCAGGAAATTCTAAAATAAATGTTTCAGAAACAGCTGGGTGTCTTCCGACTGCTAATTGTAAAATGTGAGAAGAGAGAGAGAAATTGAGGTAAATTGTCTCTATTTTAAGTTATTTGAGAAATCTGGTATGAGGTGGTACTTTATTGTTGTTTTGATCTGCATTTCTCTAATGATTAAGTATTTTGAGCATTTTTTTCATGTATTTCTTGGCTGCATAAATGTCTTTTATTGTGATGTGTTTCTCATGTTCTTTCCCATTTAATAGAGTTGTTTGACTTTGCTTGTTAATTGTTTAGGTTTCTAAGAGATTTTGAATATTAGACCTTTGTTAAAGCATAGTTTGCGAATATTTTCTCCCATTCTGTAAGTTGTCTGTTTATTATGCTGCTAGTTGCTCTTGCTGTGCAGAAACTCTCTAATGAGATAGCACTTGTCAAGTTTTGTTTGTTTATTTTACAATTGCTTTGGAGTCTTAATACATCATAAAATCATTGCTTGGGCCTATGTCCAAAATGGCATTTCCTAGGTTTCCTTACATGGTTTTTATACTTTTAGGTTTTACAGTTAAGTTTTTAATGCATTGTAAATTGATTTTTGTATGTTGTAAAAAGTAGTAGTCCAGGTTCAATCTTCTGTATACATCTAACCCATTATCCCAGCACCATTTATTGAATAGAAAGCCTGTTACCCATTGCTTGGTACTGTCACCTCTGTAAATGATTAGATGGTTGTAGGTGTGTGACTTTATTTCTGGATTGTCTAACCAGTTTCATTGGTCTACATGTATGTTTTTGTACCAGTACCATGCTGTTTTGGTTATTATAGCTTTGTATTATAGTTTGAAGTAGAGTTGTGTGATGACTAGTTTTTTGCTTTCTACTTACGATTGTATTGACTCTTTGGGATCTTTTGTTATTCCAAATGAATTTTGGAATCATCTTTTCCTAATTTTGTGAAAATATCATTGGTAGTTTGATGGCAATAACATTAAATCTGTAAACTGCCTTGGGCAGTATAACCATTTTAACAATATTGATCCTTCCTCCTCATGAGCATGGAATACTTTTTCATTTGCTTGTGTTGTCTCTGATTGTTTTTTATTGTTACTAGTGTTTTCTAACTCTTATTGTGGATCTATGTCACTTCCCTGGCCAGGCATGTTCCTAGCTCTTTTATTCTTTTTGTGACTATAGGGAATGGAATTGTGTTTTTTTATTTGGCTCTCAACTTGGATGTTGTTAACGTATATACATGGTATTGATTTTTGTATGTTGATTTTGTAGAGTGAAGCTTTGCCGAAGTTTTTTTTTTTCTTTTCTTTTCCTTTTTTTATTAGATCTGGGAGTCTTTGTGAAGAGACTATGTGGTTTTCAGGTGTAAAATCATATTGTCTGCAAATAGAGGTAGTTAGACCTTCTTTTTATTTGGATGCCTTCTATTTCTTTCTCTTTACAGATTGCTCTGGCTAGGATTTCCAGTACTATGTTGAATAGGAATGATGAGAGTGAGCATACTTCTCTTGTTTCAGCTCTCAAAGGAATGCTTCCAGCTTTTGGTCATTCAGTATGATGTTGGTTGTGGGTGTGTCATAGATGGCTCTTATTATTTTTAGGTACATTCCTTTAATGCTTCATTTGTTATGGATTTTTAACATAAAAGGGTATTAAATTAAAGTATTTTTTGTGTCCATTGAGATAATCGTGTTGGTTGTGTTTTTAGTTCTCTTTATGTGATAAATCACATTTCTTGATTTGTGTATGTTGCACCTACCTTGCATCCCAGGAATAAAGACTACTTGATTGTAATGGATTACATTTTTGACAGGCTGCTGGATTTGGTGTGCTAGACTTTCTTTGAGAATTTTTGCATCTATATTCATCAAGGATATTGGCCCGAAGTTTTTTTTTTTTTCACTGTGTCTCAGGCAGGTTTTGGTATTTGAAAGATGCTGGCCTCAGATGATTAGGAATACCCACTCCTCAATTTTTTGGAATAGTTTCAGTAGAATAGGTACCAGTTCTTCTTTATACATCTGGTTGAATTCAGCTGTGAATCCCTGTGGTCCAGAGCTTTTTCTGGTTGGTATGTTTTTAAATTACTGATTCAGTTTTGGAATTCATTATTGGTCTGTTCAGGATTTCAATTTATTTCCTGGTTCAATCTAATATATATATATATATAATATACATTAATATCGAATATATATTGATATTAATCTAATATAATCTATCATCTAATATATATTAATATCTAATATATATTAATATCTAATATATATTATATATCTAATATATATGAGGCTAGAGTACAGTGATGAGATGTCAGCTCACTGCAACCTCTGCCTCCTGGGTTCAAGTGATTCTTATGCCTCAGCCTCCCGAGTAGCTGGAATTACAGGCTTGCACCATCACACTCAGTTAATTTTTATTATTTTCAGTAGAGATGGAGTTTCACCATGTTTCCCATGCTGGTCTTGAATTCCTGACCTCAACTGATCCACCCATCTTGGCCTCCTAAAGTGCAGGGATTGCAGGCATGAGCCATAAAGCCTGGTGCAATCTACTTCTATGTTCTTAAAGGACAATTTTGCTGTGCAAAATAGTCTTAGTTGGCAGGACTTTTTAAAAAATGTTTGTATTTGAATATATTATCCCACTCTCTCCTGGCCTGCAAGATCTCTGCTGATAAATTACTGAGAGTCTAATAGACATTAGTCTAATAGACATTACTTTCTATATGGCAAGTTATTTTTCTCTCACTACTTTCAAAATTCTCTGTCTTTGATTTTAGAAATTTAATAATAACATGTTTCAATGTAGGCTTTTTTTGAGTTGAACTTATTTGTAGATATTTGGGCTTCCTAAGATTTTGATATCCATTCATTTGCTTTCATTTTCAGTCATTATTTCTCTCCATACCCTTTTCCCCCTTCTCTGATTTACTTTTGAGACTTCTGTATTATTTGTCTGCTTTATGATGTCACATCAGTTCTGTAGCAATCTTCACTTTTTTGAATTCCTTTGTCTCTGTTTTTCTATTTGAGTAATTTGAAAAGAACTGTTTGATTTTGTCACTTTTTTCTTTTGCTTAATAAGGTCAACTATTGAAACTTTCTTTTGAATTTTCTAGTTTAGTCATTATGTTCTTTCATTCCAGAATTTCTGTTTGTTTATTTTTTCTGATTTCTATTTCTTCCTGAATGTTTCATTTTGTTCATTTTTTTTTTATAATACTTTCGTTTGTCTGTGTTCTCTTGCAGCTCATTAAACTTCTTTAAGGTGATGACTTCACGTTATTTGTCAAGCACTTCATGGGTATCCATTTCTTTAAGGATCAGTTATTGAAGCTTTGTTAGTTTCCATTTGGGTGTTATGTTGTATTGACTCTTAATGATTCTTGCATTGTTTCTGTAAATTTAAAGGAGAAAACTTCTCTTGTGGTTCTTACAGACTGGTTTTGGCAGGAAAGGATCTTCTGCAGTGAAGCGGGACTGGATCTGGTCATGGAGCTCTAGTAGGTTTGCAGTTGGTGAGCCTGTTAAAAGGGGTATAAATAGATGAGGCTTCTGCCATGTTCCAGGATGCACAGTATTTCCTCTGGGACCATGGACATTTGGAACTGGAGGCAAATCCACAAGCAGAATGGGGATGCTTCCAGGTTTGAAGCCAAGTCTCTGGTGGTAGACGTGCTACTGGGGCATGAACTTGCCTTTTCAAGAAACTTTCCTTGGTCGTGAACCTCATTGGATTTTGACTACCTCTTACTTAGGTCAAAAAGCTTCCAAAAGATTTCTACTTTTGCCTATTAATAGCAGCCAAATTGTTGTTCTTATAGGTGGGCAATAACCTGACTTGTCCTTATCTGTCATCTTGTTGACTTGTTTCTCATTTTTAAAGATGATTGGTTTCAAGCTATTTGCAGGTGTGTCTAATGACTTTGAGTGCTTGTAATATGTCTTGTGTGGCACCAGGGATGCTAGAAAAAATTCTAGATATTTAAGAGTCCTTCAAGTTAAAGTAACTATTAGAAAGCTAAAAAATGAACATTGCCAGCGTATTAAAGGCAATTGCTAAATATGAGGGTATGCAACAGTGTCTGATTAATTTTTTTCAAAAAATTTGGGAAAAAATTCAAAAACATAGTAACATTGAAAATTGCATTGATATATTTTAACAAACTTTCAGGTTGAAAGAATAGCATTTCATCAAGAGCAAAGGAATTAATGTATTAAAATGAACCACAGTTTTGGAGTATGGTAAGATATCACAATACATTAAATATGGATTGAATGAGAAGAAAGAGTAATTTATGTAGAAAATTTTGTTTTAAGAGAAACTATATACATCTTTCATTAGTTTTGCATATTTTGTTTGTAAAACTCAGCTTGAAGAAGGATCCAGATTCTTGTTACAATAAGTTGAAATTATGTTTTAGAATGTCACCAGGATTTCCTTTCTCCCTTCTTTTCTTCTTTCTGTTTGTTCCAAGTTTTCATCATTGTCTTCAAATATGAATATTTGTGATTTAAACTACAGAAAGTCTGATTCTATAGTGTGAAGTGAGGTTATCAGGATCATTTTGGTAGACAAAATAATGTCTCACCAATGATTATCATGTCCTGTACTCTGCAACCTGTGTTTGTGTTACCTTACATAGCCAAATGACTTTGCATACATGGTTTAGTACCTTTAGATAAGAGAGTGGTCCTGGGATATCTGGAAAGACCCAATGTAATCAAAAGGGTCATTATAAAAGATAAACAGGATGGGCAGAGTTAGAAAAAAAAATTAATTATGAAAGTGGAATACATTTGGAAATGCTATACTGCTGGCTTTGAAGATGAAAGAACATGTTACAAGGAAAATACGTGGCCTTTAGAAAGTGGAAAAACCAAGAGTCTCCTCTGAAGTCTCCAATAAAAGAACGCATAATCCCGCCAATACCTTGATTTTAGAAATATGACCTTCATAATTATAAAATTATATATTTGTGTTATTTTAAGCCACTGAGCTTGTTATATTTTATTTCAGCAACAATCAGAAGCTAATATAATTATTAATTTTAATAAGTCCCACCGCATATGATCCTGATATATGTGGTCTAAAGACCATTCTAAGAATCACTAGAAAAGAATAAAAATTTCTCATAGATTCAGAAAATCAATTCCTAGAGACAGGTCCCATTAAAAACAATAGTGAGCATGCTAAATACTGGGTTTCCAATGCAGCAACAAAGTCATATAGACAAATTTGAATAGTTTAGAGAACTATTGAATCTTGAATATTTTTATGCAAATATTGATTATTAAATCAAAAATTAGTTCTTGTTTGAGTAATATCAAACTAGCAATCAAAGGTAGATATAGATTAAAAGCTGAAAAAGGTAGAAGGTAAGGCACTATTACCACAGTTCAAGAAGGCCTGAGGCTCGCATTAGTGACAATTATAACTTAGATAAAATGCATTTGATCAAACATTTTAAATTTTTATTCAGCCCTGGGTTAATTGGTTGCATACAATGTAATCAAGAGAAACAGAAATGACTTTTAGATTTGTGATTGCAATTGTTGTATAGCTAGTGAAGGTTTTGACAGAGAAAGTATATGTTGAAGATAACTGAGGCTTTTTATTTAATTTTTTGTATTCCATTAGGTAAATGTATAATTTAATTAGACAACGTGCATGAAAAATTTGAATTGCCTAATGTTACAAAACTCATAGTGTTTATTTGAAAATCAGAACCAGTGAACCACAGAAGAGAGTTCTGGAGTTAAACATTTAAGTGTTTGGCAAAATATTGATTGCCGTTAAGTGAGCTAAAATGTCATTTTGTCTCTTATACCTTTACAGTTTTGGATAAACAGATGGTGAGGAGGACTCTGGCAATACAAAAAAATAAGATGTGGGGAAATGATTATTTGGGGTATAATTAGTAGGAAAAAATATGTAGCCTCATTTCTAAGATGGAAAAATACTTAAATAACTTAATATGCACAATGTAAGTCAAAATATAACAATGGATTATATGGAAATATAAACATCTTTATTGCACACTAATGAATTCAACAATATAATTAGATCTTGGAATGTTTTGGCTAACCATTTATTATTGACCCAGAAAAAGGTAAATGGAGATACATATTCACACAAAGCATTCTACAAATTTATTATCACTTTAGCTGACAAAGAGTATGCTTAATTTGCAAGGCATCAGAATTCAAAATTAGTCATATATACTTATCTATACATTATTTTAGTGTTTATTGGCATTGCACATATTGACCTTGAAGATTAAAGAATACTCCATATGTTTTTACATATTTTAGTGGATCTGAGTGAAGGAACTGAATACAAATAATTACCTATAACAGCAAGCAGCTGCATTAATTCAAGATAATGTCTGTGATTCACTCTGCATTATCAGTTTCTATGCTTGTCAACAGAGCAAATTACAGGCCTGAGGCCAATTCATGGTTATGCATTACTTTCCACAGTATTATTAATGCAGAATTCCACAGTGCACATACTACAGATTTTGTTATTAATGGCAGAGAATAACATAAAGACATTTATTGTAATTTATATGATTAGGACTCATTGCATATATTTTTAAGTTTATGTTGATGGGAACTACTACAAAGTTATGGGAGTTTTAGTGGTGCTATCTCTTATGCAAGTATTAACTAACATGGATCACATATTTTATTCTTTATATTCCCAGTGCCTAGTCCTTAATTTCAGAGATAGTAAGTGCTTAATAAATGTTTGTTTAATGTATGCATTTATTCTAATTGGCCACTGGAAATATGTAATTTTAAAGATCCTTTGGCACTTCCTGAGAAAATGATACAAATTTACATTACTCTCCCTTTCTGCCTAAACAATCTTTATTTCCTTCTATCTCAGATGATTGCTTTATACATGACTGGACATAGAGCTATGACATAAACGTTGATCTGAATCCCTAATTTGTACCTCAGTAACACTCCTGCATCAATTAAGTGTCTCTCATATCTTTAAAAATAAAAGCTTAGCCTGCTCTGATCTTCACTTCTCCCATATTTTTCACCCTTGCAGATATCTCCTATCTCTACTCTTTAATAGTTCTATCAGTGCTGCACCAATCTTCTACAGTGCCCTCCTTTACTTATGACTACTTAGTACATTGGTCTTCATTCCATTTCTTTCTTTCTTTTTCTTTTCTTTTCTTTTTGTTTTTTTTTGAGATGGAGTTTTGCTCTTGTCACCCAGGCTGGAGTGCAGTGGTGCTATCTCGGCTCACTGAAACCTCCACCTCCCAGGTTCAAGCGGTTCTGCTTCTTCAGCATCCTCAGTAGCTGGGTTACAGGCGCCCACTACCATGCCCGGCTAATTTTTAGTAGAGACAGGGTTTCACCCTGTTGGCTAGGCTAGTCTTGAACTCCTGGCCTCAGGTGATCCACCCACCTCGGCCTCCCAAAGTGGTGGGATTACAAGCGTGAGTCACCACGCCTGGCCCGTTTCATTTCTTAAAATACCGAGCTCAGGATCATTGCATGTACAGATTCCACAGCTGGAAACTTTCTCCCTACAGCTCATTCCATGGTTGCCTTCTATTCTACTTTTAAAATTTCCATCTGTGTCATTGTTTTCTATGGTTTGAGTGTGTCCCTTCAAAAGCATGTGTTGGAAGCATAAGGGCTCTACTGTGAATGGAATAATGCCATTATCTTCGGAGAGGATTCCTTATAAAACAGTGAGTTTGTTCCCTTTTCTCTCTTTCCCTTTCTTGACCTTTCACTTTCATCCATGGAATGCCACAGCAAAATGACCCTTACAAAATGCTGACCGCTCAGTCTTAGGCTTCCGAGACTTTAGTACTGTGATGAACAAATTTCATTTCCATATACATTACTGTGTCTCTTGTATTCTCTTATGGCAGCATAAATCGAATGAAGACAATGTTCCACAGAGATATATGTTAACCACCCATATAAAAGTAGAATTTCATTTCTCAAAGTTTCACACCTTGTTCATGTGCTTTGTATTACCTATTAATATCCAAACTATGCTGTTAATTTGTGATTTGACTACTTTATTTTCTGATAGCTCTTAACTTTCATGTAAATTCCATTAAACTACGTGTGTTTTTCACATTGTTTGCCACTGAATCCGCAATTTCTTGAATAGAATCCTCCACAGTTTCTTGAATAGAATCTGACTAAAAGTTCTAGAGTAAACATTTGTGGAATGAATAGACCTCAGAAAGACATCACCACTCGTGTGCATATTCACATTTCCACCTTATCTGTTTAATGCATAGGAATCATATAGTAGTAAGGTAAAAACAAGTTTTTAAGATCATGTGTTGAAAAGTCCAAATATGTTTGGATCCATCCTATTACTAATTCATTAGTGGTCATTCAGGTTCTACATGATTAAATCATGTGACTAGAAACTCACAACTTTATCAAAGTGTTCCTTTTATGATTATTCACAAATCTCTTTAAAGAATAGCGGCAATCTACTCCTAGAGATCTGATTTCTGACCTCCCCCAAATACTAGAAAAAGAAAAAAAAAAAGGAAGCCTCTCACAATATATTCATGTTTCACATCACTCTTGCAGCACAAGTCATGATAATAAAGCCTTTTTACCCCAAGTCCTTCAATCATTGTACTTTGCTCATTTTCCTTTGCCCATAGCACTACTTTTCATCTCACTACGTTTTTTTGTTGTTGTTGTTGTTCTTGTTGTTCAAATCGAGGTGTTTTTAAAGATACTCTCCCCTCCCCACGTCTCTTTTTTTTGTTTGTTTGTAAATAGCTGTACTTCTTGTGGCAATCTTGTCCACTTCTACCACTGGCCACTGTCACTTTAAAAATGATTTAACAGTCAATGTATCTTTTGAGTTTTCCTCATGAAATTCTTTTAAGTTTTCTTATATAATTGATTTTTAGGAATTCCAACTTGAATGTCTTACTTGCATTTTCCAAAATTTTTAGTGTAATAGCTCCAGGATTATTAGAACAAATAAATTGAAGATGGCAGAGCATAGACTTAACTACTTTTGTATTTGGAAAACCTAGTCAAAAGAATTTTCTCTCACAATAAAAAATGGAATTTAAATGGGTATAATTGCCAATGATGATTAGCTATGTAGTATATGCCCTGAACTCTGTCAGTAACTTTATATGAATCACGGGATTCAACTGATTAGAGACTCTGGCATTAGAATTAATAAACCATGGTAGCTCATTCATTAGGTATCAAAGTGGAGTAATATAGACAATGAAATTATCCCTGCCATAAGTTTCCCTCTATATATCCATCAGCCTTGACTTCCTCCTATATATTTGTCAAAATAGAATTTAACCTACCAAAATTTCATGATTAGGGGCCTGAAGTGGATGCTTCTTTTCATGATACAAAGAGTGAGAATTATAAAAATACTTTATTTTCTAAAAGTTATGTGTATTTAAAATAGCCTGATTTGTGAATAGTGCCACAATAAACATAAGTGTGCATGTGTCTTTATAGCAGCATGATTTGTAATCCTTTGTGTATATACCCAGTAATGGGATGGCTGGGTCAAATGGTATTTCTAGTTCTAGATCCTTGAGGAATTGGCACACTGTCTTCCACAATGGTTGAACTAGTTTACAGTCCCACCAACAGTGTAAAAGTGTTCCTATTTCTTCACATCCACTCCAGCACCTGTTGTTTCCTGACTTTTTAATGATCGCCATTCTGCAGCAAACTATTGCAAGGACAGAAAACCAAACACTGCATGTTCTCACTCATAGATGGGAATTGAACAATGAGAACACCTGGACACAGGGTGGGGAACATCACACACTGGGGGCTTGTTGTGGGGTGGGGGGAGGGAGAAGGGATAGCATTAGGAGATATACCTAATGTAAATGACGAGTTAATGGGTGCAGCACACCAACATGGCACATGTATATAGATGTAACAAACCTGCATATTGTGCACATGTACCCTAGAACTTAAAGTATAATAAAAAAAAGTCTGATTTATGTTTCAGAACAATATTTTCTTTTAAAGATGATCTAACAGCAATGAAGAAAGACAAACAGTGGATCAGGAGGGAAACATGTGCCGAGAGACATAGGAAAAAATAAATACAATGTTTAATCAACCTTTAAAAGTAGTTTATTTCATAGAGTGATTACCTCTCTTTTGTTAACTCAAAAAATATTCAAGATTTCTGGTATTATATGAATGTTTAGAGATTTTGTTAGGAAAGAACAGACCTCAAAAGGGCCCAGTACCACTGGAGTTACTTTTGAATCACTCTTATATCCAGAGTCACTGCCTCATGCAAGCCATCATTTATCACTACCTCTTTCATCTGTTGCAATTCCAGTTTCCTGGCAACCAGTATCTTTTCTTCAACTCACCATAAATAAATACATAAATATAGATATGCATGTGTGTATACATACATTTATATATGGATATATATTTGGCTTAATTTTATTTAAGTGTTAAAGTATACTTTATTCTCCTGCCTAAGCTATTGATTCATTGCTTCCTTTATTTTCTTACCTACTTGTGTCACTTTTAAGCCAGATACTCAGGATGATATATAATACATTAACATCCTAGAATTATTTCCTGCTATTCCTCTGTCTGTAACACATCAAAGCAAGCTAGTTACTATTACATAGGTTGCTAATTCTTTCAGCACATATGATACTCTCTAGTATTTCCTGTTTTTTTCTATAAAGTCTTCAGTTACGTCTAAAATACCATTTCCTTGTTAACTCAAGTACATATGAATTCTGTACATTTTGAAAACATAACAAAGATTTTGTAATTTTTATAAGAACCATCAAAAGTTTCCTGATGTAAGTTCATTTACATATGTATTTTATTTAATAGGTTGTAAGCTACTTGGGACAAGTTATTAACAAATGTGCATTTATTCAAAATATTTGTCCATAACTCAATGGGAGTTACGTTATATACAAATAACTATAAAACATTATTTTATTTGTATTATATACAAATAACTATAAAACATATTTCAGTAATAATTTCATACAAAAGGCTCCTCTCATCACAAAGTTTACCAACCCTTTTTGGAGCTTATAATGAATGTATGAATCCATTGTAACATAATATACAATGTCATGGGCACAGTGAGCATTAATTCATGTATTATTTTGATTTTTTTGTTTTAACTTATACATTGTGATTGAAAAACAATCTTGGTTGCAGATTTTTCCATTTCCATAATTTTATTTTCTGCCTTACTTCAGTGTGTACTTAGCTTTTAAAAAATCTTTTACTTCCATATAAAATATTTATATTGTAAATTCAAGAAAAGTATCCAGCAAAGTCATGTAACAATATTAATTAACCCCTCATATTTAGCAGCTATATTTAAGAAAATTGCTAAGTTCAAAATATTTATGGATTTTCTTGTCTGAGTTAGGCTTTTCACCTATTCCTTCTCATTCATAAATTTTATTCATGGCATTTCAGAAGAGGTTTTTTTTTCAAATTACAGTACAGGACTTAGGTTAATGCATAATGTTTAGCAAGATGGATTATGCCTAGAACTATTGAGATGACAAATACTTCTTCTAAAATGATAATTTACGGAGTTTTGTGTGTTCCTCATATTTTTAGCTGGTCTATGACTCTGTTGCCAAGTCATCTGTAATGTAACCTCATGGAGAGTTAAAAGGTAGGAAAAATGGCACCGAGGTATGTACTAAAAAGAAGCTGTTTCTCCTTTGGCAGGCACTTTATAAAACGATGCCAGCCACAGATGGTAAAGATGTTCCTGGCTTCTACCCGCTATCTTGACAGTCCAAACGCAGTCAGAGATCACTGGAAAAGGGTAAATGCCACACCTCCCAGCCGAGGCAGCAAAACCTCTAGCCGCTTTCTAAATGCTTTCTTTAGAACATCAGGTTCTTGTCCATTTGATTTTTGTTAACTTGCTGACAGAATAAATTGAACAGAACTCTCTGAGTAGGATGAAAGGAAGGTGGGAGAATAATCTCAACACTCTTAGCAACAATTGTGTTGTAAAAATCACCATGGTATCTTGGCACATTCATATAGCTGAGGGAACTGTTTATTTTGAATGTACATTTTATTCAAATCTCTGTCCAGTCCTCAGCAAGATAGTTTAAAAATAAGGTTTATAAATTAATGACATGCTTTTATCATAATAATGAAGTTTATCTCTTTAACCAAATGAATTCTATCCAAATAAGAGCATTAAAAACTGACACACTAAGTTTACATTAAATCAGAAACATAAGTGTGGTATCTAGTTTACTCACTAAGGGAATTTGAAGAAAAAAAAGAATTGTTTTTCCTTAATTTCCGAAGCAATAGCCAATTCAGTACAAAATAATTTTGTAAGAGGACAGGCTTAATGAAGATCAAAGAGTTCTGGATTATTAGGGTTAACTATAGTTCATAATAAAAAGTTATTTTTAATCAAATAAAACAAAGCGGAACAAATGTGATAGTCTCAATATAGTCTATTTATCTATTGGATTTTTTTCCTCACAAACTATATTTCAGTCTGAATTAAACTTTATTGAATTAGCTCTTGATGTAAATATCTTAATGCCTTTGATATTTTATTTGCATATGCAGCTTTTTTAACTTGGTAGGCAATAACACATTTTCTCTTATGTTTCTTCCAATCAAGGAAATTTGAAATATGTTTTGAATCAACAGTCTTCCTTATTCTATGTATTCAAATTGATTGATTAAAACTTTTGACTCTTATCTCTCCACCAGTTTACACATATAACTCCTTGTACAAGCATACTTTGTATTTGTATTACTAAAATCCTTTTCTGCAAAAATCTCCCTGTACAAGCCCTTTAACAAATTGTGAATGCACAAAATTATCTTCAGTGTCTATTAATTTCATTGCCCAAAGTCACAATCATTGAATATATTTCTAAAATGACACTACCCACTATTCCATGACGTGAATTTTGTGGAGAGAGAAATGCGCTGACTGGCTTATTGTGATTTTGAAACAGGAGAGTTCCCTGATCATTCTTGCAGGATGTGAGACAGGGGTGTGGCTCGCTTGTTCAGTTACTGCCACTGCTCAAATCCCTCACAGGAGTGGGAGCATGTAGACAGACAGGTGCAGAGGCTGGGACAAGCGCTTTGGGCTCCAGCCCCATGGTAGTGTCTGGAGTGGGGAGGTGCCTGCTAACCCAGTATTACAATGCTCTCTTAGCTTTGCCCTCTGTAGATGGCTTTAAGTGTTAATCAACTTTATGGACTCTGCCTTTTTGAAAGGGCAGAGGGCCAGTGTGACAGCTTTCTGTATCCTGAGCTCTTGCCCAGCATCCCGGAAGAATCAGGTCACACAGGGGCTTGAAGGATGAATGTGAGGTTTTATTGCATGGTGGAGGTGACTCTCAGTAGGATGGATGGGGAGCTGGAAGGTGGATGGAGTGGGAAGATGATCTTCCCCTGGAGTTGGGCTATCTAGCTACCAAACTCCTCTCAGACTGTCCCCAGCCAAACTCTTCTCATTATTCAGACATTCTTCCTCTTCTCTCTTTCTCTACCATGTCATTCTGCCATTCGTCTGCTTGTCTCATCTCCTCATCTGCTGGTCTGCTCTGGAGCCTGGAGTTAAGAGGTTTATATGGGTAAAGCTTAGGGGGCTTGTGGGCCAAAAGGAAACTTTTTGGGCATGAAAAAGGAATGCTTGTTCTCATTTAGGACCGGCAGATATCCAGGCTTGAGGGTGGGACCTTTCCCTGGGAACTGCCCTCTTCTATCAAGTGTTCCCATCTCCTGTCCTTATCAATTTGATAATCCAAACACATTATTTTTAATAAAAAAGTCTGCTGGGGTATTTTAAATTATCTTTAGATTATTTATTATTTGAGTTTTTACGTTATGCACTAAGTTCACAGTTACTTTTCATACATTACATTAGCAATAATATCTGTGTTTGCAGTCCTCCATGAGTTCTCTACTCTATACCACAAATGTCTCTTTTCAATAATTCATATGATCCTAATAATGACTTCCAATTAATAGTAATGAATGCTATTTACAGCAATTATAGAGAAACAGTTGTTGCATTAACAAATCAATTACAACAATGTAGTTCACTGAATCCATCATAACTACTTCTGTTTGACCAGTTATTTAAGGTCAAATTCAAAATAGGTGGATACCAAAATCGGTTTCTGCTGGAGTTTGTATAACATGTCTTTTACCCTGAGGAATTACTTTATTAATCCAGATTTAAAGAGCGGATGGAAAAATGAATTCCTAAAGGATTTGGACTCTGAAACTTTGGAGTTGAGGTGAGGAGAAGGTTGAAGAGGAGAGAAATGTCTTAGTGATATCCACTTTCGTTTTCATAGCTTATCTTACAGCACTGAGAAAGCATAATTAGTGAAGAACAAAATCTAATTACTAAATTGTAAGAAGCCTTTCTCTTATGCCTTCTTTTCATATGTACGGGGAAACTAGACAATTTTTGCCACCTCCATCACTCCTGTTGGATATCTATTGTTAGTGTTTAACGCAAGGGTAAATGGCAAAACATTTAAAGGTGGTTTGGGAAAGGAAGGGTATTCTTTAATTGTGCTGAGTAAAATGATAGAGGCTAGCAATATTAAAAACATTTTTTTCTTATATTTGAGCTTGTTTCCATTCATTTTTATCATTAACTTGGTTAATAAGCCTAACAAAAAAATCCATGTTTGTATTGAAAATAAATTGTAAACCTCAATATAAATCAGTAAAAAGTACAGTATGGTAATATATTTATGGCATAAAATATTAATAATTTTAAATGACTGAGAATTATGTGTGGTCATGTGTAGATTATTAAACATATTCGTGAATATAGAGCAATTTTCAAACTAGTTTCAAGTCATTATGCACAAATGTTTTATCTTCTTTTTAGAAGATTATATACAAATATACACATATATATAGACATATGCAAATCTATACATAAGTATTTATGAGCATATATAACATTAAATATGTCATATTTCATATACTGTATGTGTTTATAGAAGTGCACAATCACACACACACATCCTTGGAGCTTATACATTAAAAAAAGATAAATTTGGTAGTTAAAAGCAGATTTTATTCCTAATTGTAATGTTTTGTTATTCTAAAAAGTGAAATGTATTTGTTAATTATTAGTGCGTGAATGTAACAAATAACCAAATTATTAACTAAAATTACATATAGAAAAAACAATTGATTGTTTGAGGATTTATTAATATAGGATTGGTACCAAATCTTTAGTAGGAATATTTGAGGAAAGCTTATAATATAGTCTTTAAATATATTTATCTTCTTTTTTTATACACCTCTTAATAAAAAAGAAGAAGAAGAAAAAAAGCTGTTTTTTTCTTTTTGAGACAAGATGTTGTTCTGTAACCTAGCCTGGAGTGCAATGGCACAAGCTGTGTTCACTGTAACCTTCGCATCCCTGGTTCAAGCAATTTTGATGCCTCAGCCGATAGAGTAGGTGGATTACAGGCCCATGCCACCACACCCAACTAATATTTGTATTCTTAGTAGAGTTTGGGTTTCACCATGTTGGCCAGGCTGGTCTCGAACTCGTGGCCTCAAGTGATCGGGCTGTCTTGGCCTCCCCACAAGTGCTGGGATTACAGGCATGAGCCACCATACCTGGCCTCTTAAAAATATTTAAGCCACCATACAGTTCCAATTTTTTCTAAATACTAAAATTAATATTTCCACTATGTTTCGTGTCAGTGATTTTGCATTACTGTAATATTTTAAATTTAAGTTATTGCAGTTTCTAAAGATCATTAACACACTAATCTGTATCTAGACATAAAAGGTCTTGAAACCACATTATAAAATAATAAAGCTGAAGAACATCAGTGTTGACAACTAAGCCTGATTAGATCAGGTATAGATACAAGTGTGCCCATACATTTAGTTGAAGAGAAATATGGAAGAGAAATAAGATGCAGTCCGCATATTTACAATACTATACGTAAGTCCAACTTAAAGCTGCCCAAGAAAAAAGCTGGGTATTTTCTATGATTCCCCCTCACATCCAGTTAATCAAGCTTTTTGTCATTCTTCTAAATAGTTCTTAAAAATCTGGATGTCTGTTTATCCTTTCTTCAAATACACTCATTTCAGCTACCACAGTCATCCTATTTATAAATTTTACACAAGTCCTATCCTGTTTCTCTCCTGTCGGTTTTCCACACTGCAGCTAAAGTGATGTTCCAAACAGTGATTTTCATTATGTCAGGATGTTGCTCAGTGTCTTTTAAAGTCCTGATAGTTTTCTTAAAATAAAGTCCAAATTGTCTAACATTGTCCACAAGAGCATTTCAAACACAAATGCTGCTGAATGATGCATCCTCATATTCTTTTTTAATTTTAACTTTATTGTATTTTTATTCTTTTTTAAATTTTACTTTAAGTTCTGGGGTACATGTGCAGAACGTGCAGGTTTGTTACATAGGTATACGTATGCCATGGTGGTTTGCTGCAGCTATCAACCCGTCATCAGGGTTTTAAGCCCCGCATACATTAGGTATTTGTTCTAATTCTCTCCCTCTCCTTGCTCCCCACCCCCTGACAGGCACTGGTGTGTGATGTTCCCCTCCTTGTGTCCATGTATTCTCATCGTTCAACTCCCACTTATGAGTAAGAACATGCAGTGTTTGGTTTTCTGTTCCTGTGTTAGTTTGCTGAGAATGATGACTTGCAGCTTCATCCATATCCCTGCAAAGGACATGAACTTTTTTATGACTGCATAGAAATAGGCAAAGACTTCATGACTAAAACAGCAAAAGCAATGGCAACAAAAGCCAAACTAGACAAATGGGATCTAATCAAACTAAAGAGTTTCTGCACAGCCAAAAAACTATCATGAGAGTGAACAGGCAACATAGAGAATGGGAGAAAATTTTTGCAATCTACCCATCAGGCAAAAGTCTAACATCCAGAATCTACAAGGAACTTCAGCAAATTTAGAAGAGAAAAAGAGCCCCATCAATAAGGGGGTGAAAGATATGAACAGACACTTCTCAAAAGAAGACACTTATGTGACCAACAAGCCTCCTCATATTCTTATGAATGATAAACACTCTGGCCTCCTGAATTGTTCACTTCTCACTTAAATCTATGAGTTGTTTTATTTTGGCCCTTTGTGGATCTTGCTCTCTTTACATTTATCTTCACCTGGATAAGCCATAGTCTTCATTTGAAGTCTGCTTTCCCCTGGAATAGTTTAGTTTTCCTGGTGCATTTTCGTAACTAAGTGTTCCTATGTCATTATATATTTTTCTTATAGCCTTTACCTCATTATTGACATACAGTTTTCTTTATTTCCTGTAATGCAACATTTATGTCATGATCACTATTGTATTTCAGATATAATACACCATGACACAAAACAGGGGCTCAGTACTGTGTTTGGCAAAATAGAAGCATTCAAAAAAGATCAATCAACCAATCAATCAAGTTAGAGTAACAAGGTGGCAAATCTTATAAGGAAATAAAACTTTCTGTCAATTATAAATGCACAATCACTTGCAATGAAGTAGCGAATTATATGTTCTCTTTAGTGTTCAAGCAAAGGTAGCTGTCAAATTATGTGATTTTTTTTCTAGCCTACATCAATTTACTTAGTATTTTGCATGACTTGGAGACAAACAAATTGTTTGTTTTCAATGGTGAATACCTTAACTGGTTCCAAAAACATTATATACTTTATTGAGTGTGATTATTTCCTCTGTTAACATCTAATGCTAATTATTTCATTTGATTTTGTTAGTGTTTTAAAATAAAATATTATGGCTTTTTTGTTTTGTGTAGTGATGTGGGAATTGGAATGAGCCTTACATTTTAATATTGTACCAATGAAAGCACTTGAGCAAAATTAGGTTATTGCTTGGATAAAGTAATAGCAAGATGCAATGGACAAAAACAAGAATAGCTGAGCAGGACAATATATAGATGAAGAAAAGTTTTTATTAATAAGGTGAAAGCAAGGCATGAAAAGTACTGCTTGATGTTCGAATGTGTTTTAATGAACATAAGAAGTCCATTAATATTCCACCATTGTCCATATAAAATACTATGACTTTGCAACATTTTATTTTTAAAAATTGATATATCTCTGTGGTACAATTTGATGCTTTGATATATATGTTGTATAATGATCAATTAGGGTATTAATCATATATATCACCTCATACATGTTTCCTTTTTTGTGGTAAAAATATTCAAAATTCTCTCTTCTAGCTATTTTGCAATATATAATGCTTACTGTTAATGATCATCACCCTGCTGTGGAAAAAACACCAGATTTTACTCATCCAATCTAATTGTTTTGAAGTAACTTGATACCAATTGACCAACCTCTTCCTACCATCCATTCCCTTCTCCCGACCCCAGACTCTAGTGTCCAGTGTACTAATATCTGCTTCTATGACAGCAAACTTTTTTTATATATATATAATTCCACATGAGTAAAATCATATGATATTTGTCTTTCTGTGTCTGGCTTATTTCACTTAACATGATGTCCTACGGTTTCAACCATGTTGTTGCAAATTGCAGAATTTTGTTATTTTTCATGGCTGAATAGTGTTCCATTGTCTTAAATATATTATGTTTTCTTTATATGTTTATAATTTTTGGTCATGGGTTGGTCTCTTTGACATGCTGATTTTCTTTTCTTTTTATTTTTTTGGTTATATATCCAGTAGTGGGATTGCTGGATGATATAGTAGTTCTCTCTGTAATTTCTTTTTAGGAATCTCTATACTCTTTTCGATAGTGCTGTGCTAATTTACAATCCCACCAACAGGGTGTAAGTGTTCTCGTCTCTCCATATCCTCACCAATACTTGCTTTCTTTTGTCTTTTGATAAATAGCCATTCTAACTGGAGTGAAGTGATACCTCATTGTGATTTTAATTTGTGTTTCCCTGATCATAATTGATGTTTAACATTCTTTTATTAACCTGTTGGCAATTTCCATGTGTTCTCTTGAGAATTGTCTCTTTTGTCCACATCCTCACCAATGTCTGTTATTTTTTGACTTAATAATAGCCATTCTGACTGGAGTATGACGGTATCTCAATGTGGTTTTAGTTGCATTTCTCTGATGTTTATTGATATTGAACCTTTTTTCATGTGCATTTTGGCCATTTATGCCTTCTTTTGAAACATGTCTATTTGTGTTTTTTTGTGCATTTTTAATGATGAGTTTTATTCCTGTTGAATTGTTTTGAGTTTCCTGTAGATTCTGGATACTAGTCCTTTGTTGGATGCATAGTTCACAAGTATTTTCTCCCATTCTGTAGGTTATCTGTTTCCCCTGCTGATCATTTATTTTGCTGTGCAGAAGCCTTTTAGTAATTCTCATTTATCAATTTTTGTTTTTGTTGTATTTGCTCTTGTGGTCTTACACATGAACTTTTTGCCTAGGCCAATATCCAGGAGTCTATCTTAAACTTTTTACAGCATTTTTATAATTCCAGGTATTATATTTAATTTTTTAAGCCCTCTTGAGTTAATTTTTTGTATCTGGTGAGAGGTATGGGAGCATTTTAGTTCTTCTGCATATGGCTATCCAATTTTCTCAGCCAGTTTTGGAGTAGGGTGTCCTTTCTCCAGGGATAATTTATTTCCTCTTTTCCAATTTGAATGCCTTGTATTTCTTTCTCTTGCCTGATTGCTGTGTCTAAGACTCCCGATACTATGTTTACTGGGAGTGGTGAAAAATGGCAGTAGTGAAAGTGGAAGTCTTGTTTGAGTTCTTAGGGAGAATGCTTTTAACTTTTCCCCATTCAAGAGGCTGTTGGCTGTGGGTTTGTTTTATACGGCTTTCATTATTTTGAGATATGCTTATTCTATTCCTAGTTTGTTGAGGGTTTTTATCATGAAAGAATTCTATATTTTATCAGATGCTGTTTCTGCATCTATTGAGGGGATCATCTGGATTCTGTTTTAATTCTATTTATGTAGTGTATCACATTTATTTATTTGTGTATATGCTGAAGCATCCTTGTACCTTTGAAATAAAATCTAGTTGACTGTGGTATATTATCCTTTTAATGTGCTGTTAGATTTTTGTTTAATGTCAGTCAGTCAACCAGTTTAATGTCATAGTCAACCAGTTTGGGTTCAAAAACTCTTTCTAAGTTGGGTAACTTGAGGCAAGTTATTTAATTCCTCTAAGTCTCAGTTTCTACATGTAATGAAGACAAAGGCTTCTAATTCTAATTCGTAGGGTTTCCAGGAAGAATAATTGAGTCAATATATATAAAATTCAAGTGAATAATAATTTAATACCTGTTAACATTGAAACTGAGTTGCAGTGCACATTAAGTTTATCCATTTGTCTTAACTAAAATTTCTGAAAAAATAAATACTTTTTCTTAAACCATGTAAACATGTTAATTTGAAACTGAGTTATGACACTAGTTACACAAAGACAGTTTCATATTTCTATGGAAATTTTTCCATTAAAAGTCCATGGGCAAACACTTTTAAAATATTTCAGTTGTCAACATTATAGAAATTAATTTTAAAATCATTACTACTGAAATTTAAATTCTGAAGCAAAATAAAATGTACGTATTTATTCATTTTGCATCATTTCCAGAAATGTTCACTTCTTTTTAATACTGTTTGCTACAAAAATTACGTTAATTGTACTTTGGTTTTCAAGAACTTCCTTTAATTATAATTTATTTACCTAAAAAGGCGTATTTAAGGTAATAGCATTGGCTTCCTAGAAAAATTTAATATGGCTAGCTTTTGCATAATGAAATATTTTAGAGCAGTTTGTAAAAGGCACCAAGATATTTTTGCAAATTAGCTACTGAACCAACTTACCCAAAATAATAAAAATGTTATTTCTATAAATTAGACAGATGCTGTCTTCAGTTAAAAATTTCACCAACAAATAATTAAATTCATGGAAGTTTTTAAAATATGCACTTTAGACATATAACTACAAATAAAACTTAATAACAGAACAGAAATTTGTGTACAGTTACTTTGTTTATCAATTTTTTAAATTGAGGTATAGCAAGCATAAAAAAGAGGGCACAAATCTTATGTGAGAAGTTCAATAAATTATCAAAAAGTTAATATAACTATGCAACCACCACATAAATTTAGAAAAATAATAATAGTCTATAAATATCTAATCACATTTTCCCAAAATAACTATAATATTTAATTATACTTTTATGGACTCATTTTCATTCTTTTGAACTTTATGTGACAGTAATAATCTAGTATCTACTTTTTGCTTCTTGTATGTTTCCATTAATATTATGTTGTTTCATGTAGCAATATTCCATTTATTTTCAATGCTATATAATGGTTAATTCAGTATCTGTGTATTAATTATAAATTAATATATAGTGGACTTTCTTTTTTATATTTGTTTTGGCTCGTTCCCTAATTTTCATTTCCATATAAATCACAACATTCATCTTGTGAACTTTCATAATCATATATACACAATATGTACATTTATACACGATACGTTTACAGTTATTTCCAATATGTTATGCATCCATAGCAATGGGCAATGCATGTTCACTTTTGATAACACACAGCAGTTTGCTCTTAGTCATAGACACAAAGTTAGTCATTGTCCTAACTGAAGGTTTTCTGATAAAACAGAAACTCAAACAATAACAACCACAAAACACAAAAAAATACATGGAAAGAATAAATTGTGTAGAATAAGAAATAATAAAATTTACATGTTGTGTTTTGTCCTATAAGCAGAGAAAAGAAAGTATAAATAGCTTCAAAATGACTAAGTGACACAACTGAAATTCCTGTAAGAAGTCGGAAGTGTCACTTATTCAGTCTCAGAATCTAGTTGTTGATACTAAGTATTTTGAAACAAAGATACTGCTTCCCTAATATTCACCAGTTTTATTTACAGTCATTGAATCTTTTGTATCTGATACCTACAAATTCCTGCTTTTATGTGTCTTAGAAGTACTCTAAGGTTCACCAAAGGGGCAGAGTAGAAAAGTTTTCTCAAGGGCACTGCCATGGATTGGTGTCAGTGATCTAATCTAAAGAGTAGACTGAGCAAAGTAGATGTGCTAAATAATATTTCTGTTCAGCCAAACACTCTTCTATCTGGCAACATAACCATTTTATTTGAAGTCATGCTGAATGAAAATTAATTTTGTTCTTATCAGTGTATTATCAGTATGACTCAAGGGAGATTACTGACATTCTTGCATTAGATGTAGGGCCTGTGCTTCCTCCTTCTGAATCTGAGTGGATTCTTTTGGTTGCTTTGACCAATAGAAGTTATAATCTTGTCACTTTCAAGGCCCAGGACTTAAGAGAATGGCAATGTACACTTTCCTATATGTTGAAACTCAGCCTCCCTGCTCTGAGAAGTCCATATATACCAGTGAAGACACTCTTGAGTTTATCAGCTGATGTCTGAGCTGGTAGCCAATGTAAACCTCCCAGCCATGTGAGTGGTTGGTGAACCACCTTCAAAGTCTACCCTCGAGCTTCAGTCAGTCTTCTCACCTGATGTCACAAAAACAAAAGAAAAAGAGCCTCATGAAATCTTTGTTAAATTTCTGATCCATATAACCACTGCTTTAAGCCACTAAGTCTTGGCATAGTTTTTAACACAGCAGTCAGTAACCAAAACAATTAGTGGTACAGAATTTTCTAATTAAAGTGGAGGATATTCATTGTTGCAAAGAATGGGACTTATTAGTGGGGAAAAAATCAGTGTATACTATCAATTCTGGCATAAGGGTAATTTGCTACTTTCAAAAATATGTACAAATATTTTGTAACATATTCTATGAAGCATTGGGGATATTTATTATTAATTGAGAAACAATAATAATTATAAATATGTGTATTAGTCTGTTTTCACAATGCTGATAAAGACATAGCTGAGATTGGGCAACTTACAAAAGAGGTTTCTAATGGATTTACAGTTCCATGTGACTGGGGAAGCCTCACAGTCATGGTAGAAAGTGAAAGGCACATCTCACATGGCAGCAGACGAGAGAAGAGACAGGGAAACTTCCCTTTTTAAAATTAACAGATCTTATGAGAGTCATTCACTATCATGAGAATAGTATGGGAAAAACCCACCCTATAATTCAATCACGACCCATGACGTGGGAATTATGGGAGTTACAAGACAAGATTTAGATGGGGACACAGCCAAACCATATCGTCCCATCTCGGCCCCTCTCAAATCACATGTCCTCACATTTCAAAACTAATCATACCTTCCCAACAGTCCCCCAAATAATTAATTCTTCTGAACATTAACTCAAAAGTCTACAGTCCACTGTCTCATCTGAGACAAGGCAATTCCCTTCCACCTATGAGCCTGTAAAATAAAGAGCAAGTTAGTTACTTCCTAGATACAATGTGGGTATAGGCATTGGGTAAATACAGTGGTTCCAGATGGAAGAAATGGGGCACAACCAAGGGGCTACAGGCCCCATGCAAGTCTGACATCCAGCAAGGCAGTCAAATCTTAAAACTTCAAAATTATCTCCTTTGACTCCATGTCTTGCATCTTGGTCATGCTAAGGCAAGATGTGCATTCTCATGGTCTTGGGCAGCTCCACCCCTGTGGCTCTCCAGGGTACAGCTTCCCTGCTGCCTGCTTTCGTGGGCTGTTGTTGAGAGTCTGTGGCTTTCCCAAGCACACAGTGCAAGCTATTGGTGGATCTAACATTCTGCAGTCTGGAGGACAGTGGACCTCTTCTCACAGCTCCACTAGGCAGTGCCCCAGTAGGGACTCTGTGTGAGGGCTCTGACCCCACAAGACCCCACATTTTCCTTCTGCACTGCCCTAGAAGAGGTTCTCCATGAACGCCCTGCCCCTGCGGCAAACTTCTCCGTGGGCATCCAGGCATTTCCATACATTTTCTGAAACCTAGGCGGAGGTTCCCAAACCCCAATTGTTCCGTGCACTCACAGAGTCAACACGACATGGAAGCTACCAGGGCTTGGGGCTTGCGCCCTCTAAAGCCACAGCCCAAACTTTATGTTGACCCCTTTCAACCATGGCTGGAGTGGCTGGAATGCAGGGCACCAAGTCCCTAGCCTACAAACAGCATGGGGAACCTGTGCCTCGCCCACAAAACCACGTTTTCCTCCTAGGCCTGTAGGCCTGTAATGAGAGGGGCTTCCGTGAAGACCTGTGACATACCCTGGAGACATTTTCCCCATTATGTTGAGGATTTACATTTGGATCCTTGTTACTTATGCAAATTTCTGCAGCCGGCTTGAATTCCACCTCAGAAAATGGGATTTATTTTTCTATCACATTGTCAGTCTATAAATTTTCCAAATGTTTATGCTCTGCTTTCCTTATAAAACAGAATGCCTTTAACAGCACCCAAGTCACTCACAACTTGAATGCTTTGATGGTTAGAAATTTCTTCTGCCAGATACCTTAATTCGTCTCTCTAAAGTTCAAAGTTCCATAAATCTCTAGGGTTGGGGCAAAACACCACTAATCTCTTTGCTAAAACATAACAAGAGTCACATTTGCTCCATTTCCTAACAACTTTCTCATCTCCATCTGAGACCACTTCAGCCTGGACCTTATTGTCCATATCGCTATCAGGCTTTTGGCCAAAGCCATTCAGCAAGTCTCTGGGAAGTTCCAAACTTTTTCACATTTTCCTGTCTTCTTCTGAGTCCTCCAAATTGTTCAAACCTCTACCTGTTACCCAGTTGCAAAGTCACTTCCACAGTTTTGGGTATCTTTTCAGCCCTTCCCACTTCTGGTGCTAATTTACCGTATTAGTTCATTTTCACACTGCTGATAAAGGCATAACTGCAACTGGGCAATTTACAAAGAGTTTTATAATGGAGTTAAGTTTCACGTGACTGGAGAAAGCCTCACAATCATGGTAGAAGGTGAAAGGCTGATATCACATGGTGGCAGACAAGAGAAGAGAGCTTGTGAAGGTAAACTCCCCTTTATAAAACCATGAGATCCTACGAGACTAATTCATTATCATGAGAACAGCACAGGAAAGACTCACTCCCACAATTCAGTCACCTCCCATGACACATGGGAATTATGGAAGTTACAATTCAAGATGAGACCCAGCCAAACCATATCAATCTGTATTATAGTAACCAAAACATGAGTTAACTCCCATTCACAATTGCTTCAAAGAGAATAAAATACCTAGGAATCCAACTTATAAGGGATGTGAAGGACCTCTTCAAGAAGAACTACAAACCACTGCTCAACGAAATAAAAGAGGACACAAAGAAATGGAAGAACATTCCATGCTCATGGATAGGAAGACTCAATATCGTGAAAATGGCCATACTGCCCAAGGTAATTTATAGATTCAATGCCATGCCCATGAAGTTACCAGTGATTTTCTTCACAGAATTGGAAAAAATACTTTAAAGTTCACATGGAACCAAAAAAGAGCCCGCATTGCCAAGACAATTCTAAACCAAAAGAACAAAGTTGGAAGCATCATGCTACCTGACTTCAAACTATACTACAAGGCTACAGTAACCAAAACAGCATGGTACTGGTACCAAAACAGAGATATAGACCAATGGAATAGAACAGAGCCCTCAGAAATAATATCACATATCTACAACCATCTGATCTTTGACAAACCTGACAAAAACAAGAAATGGGAAAAGGATTCCCTATTTAATAAATGGTGCTAGGAAAACTGGCTAGCCATATGTAGAAAGCTGAAACTTGATCCCTTTCTTACACCTTATAAAAAATTAATTCAAGATGGATTAAACACTCAAATGTAAGACATAAAACCATAAAAACCTTAGAAGATATCCTAGGCAATACCATTCAGGTCATAGGCATGGGCAAGGACTTCATGACTAAAACACCAAAAGCAATGGCAATAAAAGCCAAAATTGACAAATGGGATCTAATTACACTAAAGAGCTTCTGCACAGCAAAAGAAACTACCATCAGAGTGAACAGGCAACCTACAGAATGGGAGAAAATTTTTACAATCTGCCCATTGACAAAGGGCTAATATCAAGAATCTAAAAAGAACTCAAACAAATCTACAAGAAAAAATCAACCCCATCGAAAAGTGGGCAAAGGATATGAACAGCCACTTCTAAAAAGAAGACATTTATGCAGCCAGCAGACACATGAAAAAATGCTCATCATCACTAGGCATCAGAGAAATGCAAATCAAAACCATAATGAGATACCATCTCACACCAGTTAGAATGGTGATCATTGAAAAATCAGGAAACAACAGGTGCTGAAGAGGATGTGGAGAAATGAGAACACTTTTACACTGTTGGTGGGACTGTAAACTAGTTCAACCATTGTGGAAGACAGTGTGCCAATTCCTCAGGTATCTAGAACTAGAAATACCATTTGACCCAGCCATCCCATTACTGGGTATATACCCAAAAGATTATAAATCATGCTGCTATAAAGACACATGCACACGTGTGTTTACTGTGGCACTATTCACAATAGCAAAGACTTGGAACCAACCCAAATGTACATCAGTGATAGACTGAAATAAGAAAATGTGGCACATACACACCATGGAATACCATGCAGCCATAAAAAAGGATGAGTTCATGTCCTTTGTAGGTACATGGATGAAGCTGGAAATCATCATTCTCAGCAAACCATCGCAAGGACAAAAAACCAGACACCGCATGTTCTCACTCATAGGTGGGAATTGAACAATGAGAACACTTGGACACAGGGTGGGGAACATCACACACCAGGACCTTTCGTGGGGTTGTGGGAGTGGGGAGAGATACCATTAGGAGATATACCTGATGTAAATGACAAGTTAATGGGTGCAGCACACAACACGGCACATGTATACATATGTAACAAACTTGCACGTTGTGCATAGGTACCCTAGAACTTAAAGTATAATTAAAAAAAGAAAAAAAAAAAAACCCAGAAAATTCCCGAGTTTGGTGGTTGCTGTTTGACCATTGCAGCAAAATCCCTCCAGCCCTGGGCAGGGCAGCAGGCAGCACTTGGAGCAGCCCCTTAAAGTTATGAAAGGGGCCCAACTTGGAAATTTAGATAACACCACTCAAAAAAAAGTAATATCAATTACACAAATTTTAAAATATTTTAAGCCTATAATATAAGGAAAGAATATAAAAATTGGCCTGATTCCTATAAATTCTTTGAAAGTTAAATAAAATATAAATAAAATAACACTGTAAACTGTTTGCATTGCTAAGATAAATTTTTACAGGATGGCAGAGTAATAAACATTATCTTTGGGATAATATAATAGGTTGATTTCAACAAATTCCCATATTTTCTATAGTAAAAACTCTTTAGAAACAAATTTTTTTATCATCAAAAAGCAATTTACTACTTGAATGGGAGAAAAGCATAAGGTCAACTGTTACTTAGTTACATCGTCCTTTAGTTTTGAGAATAGTAAGAGGTATTATTAGAAACCACTTTCTTTATCCTTGTTGAGAAGAGAACATACATTTTCTTTGACACCTCTGTCTTTAGTGACAATTTTTCTGTCTTTGACTCTGAAAGCCATATTTTCTCAAATATGGCTTTCTAACAACTTCATATTGCCAAAATACTTTTATTCTTCTATGATTTTATTTACACTAATGGATGTCACATCTCAATACTAGATTAAATGAATACAGATATTTCCATTAATGCTGTAGGGTATCCTTTGACCTTAATCCATGCTATTTGTCTAGTGAACCCTAATATTAATTTGTCCACAATTTGTAATTTGGTTACTCATTTGGCCTTCCTGATATAAATAAGATTATTTTTGCTTTGGAAGCTGTTATTTCCAAATTTACAAAGTATGTAATACAAATAACTAACTTTAAGAAAACCCTTTAAATATCCTTTAAAGTAATCAATTTGAAGACAGTACATATTCCTTGCAATGATAATAGCATTGCTCAAAATATTTTAGATCTACTATTTTAGAAATGTTTTATTACATAAACCAAAGGCTTTAAAATGTTTTATTAATATAGACACCAATAAACCAAAGACTTTAAGAATGTTTTGATTAATATAGACACCAACTGGACAATAAATGTAATGGCTAAACATGAACAGTGATTATCGCAACAAGGCAGCTTTTACTGGTGATGCTGAATACAATTCAAAAGAACAGAAGTTCATTTATAATTTATAGAAAAATTGTCTATTTTATATTGAATATATTTTATTAAGGAAGAAAACTATACATAGGAGAATGATGCAAAATTATCCTTTTAAGTGTAAACAATGGTAGCACAATTTTTCATGTCCAAACTTATGCTTGCTGAAACCTAACCAGAATAAAATAAATGCTTATATTCTCCAAAAGGATGAAAACGACTTGCTGTCTTTTTTTCTAATCGTTTTTTTTCAATTGAACGTTTTAATTTTCTTACAATTGATATCAGATGAACACAGAGCACACAGATACCTGATGTTTCTGAGGATTATCAAACACCAAATGTGATTTAAAACTGCATTCTGAATAGCAGGATTAACTTAAGTGCCAGACTCAGATCTCTCATTTCAAAATCCCTATGGCTGCATCTAAAGGTAGTGACTGTCATGTGAAACTGATGTTTGAAAAATACATTAAAATTCTGCCTGGAGATATTCTCTTTAAAAACTCTTATATCCTTATTTCACAAGAAATGTCCTATTGCCTCATGAATATTTTTGAAATGAGTAATATCCTTTGCTTAACTATCTGTTTATTTGGAGATATGGGAAGTTTAACTTCCAAAACGAAAATCTGGGGATGTTTGAATGTAATTAAATCTGTTTTTGGTTAGGTTCTAAGTACATATAAGAATACTTCAGTAGATGGTCTTAAAGTAGTTTTAGATGTGAACATCCCATACTTGTGAAAAATTTTGCTATTACAAAGTTTTAATACCATTTATATGACTTTCATATCTGTTTCAATATTAAATCAGAAATTATTCCTGTAAACGTAATTCCACACAATTTAATAATTTACCAAATTTATTATAATAACAAGAAGGATCGATGGGATATTGTTAGCAAAACTAAATAATATGCCCCTAATTACTTGAAATTATACTGGGTATATGAGTGCTTGATAACATTTTGTCCCATGGATCAATTTATCAAATTAAATAAACTATCAATCACAATTCAAACATTTAAGAATGGAATTGTGGCCGGGCGCGGTGGCTCAAGCCTGTAATCCCAGCACTTTGGGAGGCCGAGACGGGCGGATCACGAGGTCAGGAGATCGAAACCATCCTGGCTAACACGGTGAAACCCCATCTCTATTAAGAAATACAAAAAACTAGCCGGGCGAGGTGGCGGGCGCCTGTAGTCCCAGCTACTCGGGAGGCTGAGGCCGGAGAATGGCGTGAACCCGGGAGGCGGAGCTTGCAGTGAGCTGAGATCCGGCCACTGCACTCCAGCCTGGGCGACAGAGCGAGACTCCGTCTCAAAAAAAAAAAAAAAAAAAAAAAAAAAAGAATGGAATTGTTTTCTAACCGCATTTAAGCAGTGAAGAAATTGTGAGATTAGGAAGAAGTGTTAGGATCTACAGGTAAATAATAACGTTTTAACATCAAATGCGATGATGGAACTTATTTTTCAAATCCTTTATTTTTAACCTATCAGTTAATATATACTTTTGATGGCAGCGGCAGTCGGTCTGGAGCAGCCACTGCGGGGATGCTGGCTGCAGCAGGTAAGGCGCCGCCAGGGCTGCAGGCTTTGCAGAGCGGGAGCCAGGATTCTGCGGGAGCCAGGATTGGGCGAGAGCCCTGCCCCCTACTACGTTGGCGGGACAGGAGCCCATGCTCCCCGGTACAACTACGGCTGCCCAGCCGTGGCTCCACACTGCAGCATCTCTGTGCTCTCAGGGGCCCAGGAAACCCCTGGCCCCACAGGCTTGAAAGTGCCTGCTCCCACTCCCTGGCCTCTGCCTGCTCCCAGCACCTGCTCTAGGACGGAGCAAAGTTGTGGCAGAGCCAGGGCACTGTTGCAAACCGGCTGGGATTACATGCACTTGGGGTGGCGCTGACATGCCAGCCCCTGCCATCTTAGCCCTCTCTGGACTTTAGATGCCAACGAGCATCTGAGGGGGCCAGGGTGCTGAGGAGGAGGCTCGGCCCAGGCCTGCAAGCAACTCAGCATGGACAGCTTGGGTGCTGTGGATGACATGTTAAAGGCAGACAGGTTCTTAGGTGGGAAGGGGCAGGTCCCCAGTGAAATCTCGCTTTCAGGCCAGTGAAGGCCTGAGACCTGGGGGCTATCTGCCAGTTGCCTGCAAAGTTCACAGCTTAGAGTGTGAACTTGATTGATGACTGTTTGGCCTTTCGGATGGTGCTTTTTCCAGTCCTGCCCGGACCACTCGGCATGCACTTACTTCATTCTGAGCACATAAAATCCCTAGACTGAGCCAGACTCACTCACTGGTTGGGATGACCTGCCTGCAGAAAGGAGCTATTCACTACGGGTCTCCGCTGAGCTGTCCTATCTCTCAATAAAGCTCCTCTCTGCCTTGCTTATCCTCCAGTTGTCTGCCTACCTCATTCTTCCTGTATGCGGGACAAAAAATTGGGACCCTCCGAATGGCAGGACTAAAGAGCTGTAACAAAAATAGGGCTGAAACCCACTCCCTTCTCTCCTGCAATCCACGTTACGGGTGATGTGAAGGAGAGAAGAGCTGTGTGGCCTTTTGGGCAGCCCAGACCTAGGAGCCTCCGAAGCCAGGGCTGTGACACCCTCTTTTGGGCTCTGAGGTTCCTGGTGTCCCCAAGCTTCCAAGTACCACTGCATTCCCCTTATCCAGATGCAGCTGCCCACAGCGGAAGCCACTTGCAGTATATCTGATCCAGTCACAGCTTTGCATGGTACAGGCACCTGTGCTGGCACCTAGAGCTGCCCGCCCCACAGCAGCAGCTGGCGTGCCTGGTTGTTACACAGTGGCTGGACTCCACGCTCACTTGCACATACCCCCCTCAATGCTCCACACGTTGCTCACCCTTGGCAGACTTGGGATCCAGGCCAGTACCATGAGCCAAGTGCAGCCTGCCAGGCAGAGTGGGTGGAATGAACCCAGGAGGTCCGAGCAAAACTCGGGGAAGGGCGCCACTGACCACAGAGGTTTCCAGCTGGAGAAAAGACACCCTAAGCCTCCTGTGACACTTTCATTCATGTATTAATTAGGTCATTCAATCAGTGAAATGTTGTCAATCATTAGATAAACATACATTGAATACAAACATCCACACATACACACATATAAATATATATATATGTAATCAGTTTTGTAACACAGTTAAGTAAAATAAAGTTCCTGTATTTGATAAACTGACAGGCAAATGTAATTATTTTATTTTTGTTTTAATTTGGAAATAGTTGTAAAGTAGAACCTGCTAGTTAACACTCAACATACAATATGAGAAAAAATTTTAACAAAGACTATGTATAAAGAAAATAATCACCACAAAAGAAATAAAAATGAAATATTATTTGTTCAAAGAATACAAATTTGCCACACCCTGCCCCTTAAAATTAAGAAGTACATACCAGGAATCAGAGACAACATTAGCAAAGACACAGATAAATTAAAAGCATTATCTACTCAGTGATCTGAAAGTATCCTGATAAGATGAGGAATAAGAACATTCTTGAAGAAGTGTCAGCAGGTAATTGCATTTATTAAGAACCCATTATGACTTAGACTGTTTAGTCTTTCACATGAATAACTTAATTTAATCCTCATAAAACTTTGGAAAGTTTTAATCCTCATAAAACTTTGGAGATAGATATGAAAAACTTTCAAAAAGTTGAAGAAAAAAAAGTCAGAGATACTGGGTGACCAGAGAGTAGTCATTTTCTCATGACAAATTTTAATTATTGGTACGTCTGGAAAAAACTGTCCTTTCTACAACTCAATGCCTCATGCAAAGAGATAGGCAGGCAAATGAGGCCTGAGCACAAATCCCTTTCTTGCTAGGGTAAGGAATGAGTTTGAGTCTAATGAACAAGCTACATTTTAAAAGAGAAGTTCAGAAGACAAGTTGGCAGTTGGAGAGTAACTGTCCAAAATTCAAAGGAGGAAAAAAAAAGCCTTCAGAGTAAGCAATGAGATGCGAGTTAGTAAACCTTGAATAATGGCAAAGACACTGATGTTGGCAGGAAAGCTAGAGTTTTAGATAATTAGATGGAAAAAGAAAAGGACTTTCCGACTTGTATGTAAAGATGTAAGATAATAAAACTAAAGGATAAAATTGGATTTTTAGATTTGCCAAAAAATACTATAAAGGAAAAAAAGGGCACATCTAGTGAGATGTGATTTATTTTAGGTAACTTCACATAAGTTGAATGATTCAGGAGACATTTGAATGTAAACCATGGATTTTTAAAGAGTGGTCTAGGATATACACACACACACAAACATATATATGCATATATATATTTGTATATATGTAGTTATGCCTTAACATATATATTATTGTTGGGTCTATATCAATTTGATCATATATAGAGTGAGAAGAAGAATAAGCCAGAGAGGGAGGAGTTGGGAAACTATTTAAGAACTATAAAGAGAAGCTAAAAGTGGTGTAAAAACAGGAGAATAAGAACAAAATAATGTTTTGTGTTTTTTTGGTTTTTTTCAAACGGAATAATAGTCAATATTAGCTGGTGTTGAAAAGTGATTAAATAAGATTATACTGAAAAGCATGCAGTCAACAGTTAAATCAATAGTGGTCTCATAACCGTTTAAATAGAATAATTGAAGCAGAATATATGTAGTGAGGTAAGAGAACAATTGGAATTATACAGCAAAGAAAAATCCAATTTTTCAAATGTATGTTTAGAAAATCAAGGAAGGAGGTGATGATGGTGTGTGTGTGTGTGTGTGTGTGTGTGTATGTGTGTCTTTTGTTTCTCCTTCTTTGCAATACATAATGGAGTTGAAGTCCCCTGCTGTGTCAAAATAGGTGTGATCATGTGAAATTTTTTGGCCAGCGCATGATATGCTATATTTGCTTTTCTTTAGAATCAGTGGCCTGCCTGCAATGTTACCTTGAAAGCCTTTCTCAGTATAGATGGTAGAGCAGAGGCTACAGGAAACATACAGTGGTACTATAGCATGAGCGAGCAGTAAATTTTTGTTGTTTAAACCATTGATATTCAGATGTTGTTTGCTAGTGCACAATAAGTCTAGTCCTACCTGACTGATACAGAAATAGATATAAAAATGCGTGTATGTATGGTTTGTGTTATAAATTGCAGTGTAAGTCTAAAGGAAAAAAATGGCCTTTATATGATTGTTCTTTCTAGTATAAAAAGGTATTTTCAAAGGAACAATGTAGTTTATAAATAACATGGTGTTTTTGCTGCCTCAATTTTAAAAAGAAAATTATAAAACAAAAATCAGTTATTTAAATATGTACAAAAAGAATTAGCAAAATTTTAGTAAAATATATCCAGTGATATAGAAGAGAGAAGATGAAGTATCAATATAATGTGAAGTGAGGTTTCTGTTAGTTTCCAAAATCAGATTAAAATTTCAAAATAAATTAAGGTAAAAAAAAAGGCATATCATCATCTCAATAGATACATAAAAATCATGATAAAATCTCTTAGCAAACTCAATACAAGTTTATAATTTTAGCACACATCCTACAAAGGAATCATCAAAACTTTTCCTCTTATCATAAATAAGACAGGGGTGTTTGCCTTAAGAACTCCTTGAGCACATTAATATGAGTCTTGTAAAGAGGAACAAGACAGAAGAAAATAATAAGCAAAATGCTTTGGAAGGACTAGCAAACAACATTTTTCACAAATAATATGTGAGAAAACAAAAAAATTGAAAAGAATGCATTAGATGCATTAAATTAACTAAATGAAGAATTATGTCATGTGAATAAAGTAAAACATTGGATGCAGTTGAGATATTGTTTCTCCTTAATCTATACATTCCAAACAATTTAAATCAAAATGTATGGAAATTTATAAAATGATTCCAAAATGTATATGGACAAAGAAAGAGTCAGCATTTGTTAAGGCAATTTTAATAGAGAAGATTAAGCTGTAGGTTACTAAATATCAGAAACAACTTTAATACTATATTAATTAAGACATTGTGGTTTTGGCATGAGGATCAAGGAAACACAAGAGAATTAAAAAACAGGTCCATACCTACACAATCACTGGAATTATGACAAAGGCACCAGTGGAGTTGTGTGGAGGGAAGATGTATTTTTTAATCCATGGTTGTGAAGTAATTAGATATCCATATAAAAATAAACGATTCCTACCTCACACCATAACGTACTTAATTCTTGATGGATTTTTGGATATTACTGTGAAAGCTAAATCAGTAAAGCTTTTAGAGGAAAATGTAAGGGAACATATTTAACTTATCAATTATTTCTTAAGCAAGACACAAGAACCACTAATCAGAAATAAAATATTGAAACTTTGCAATATATTATGATTAAAATCTCTGTTTTTCAAAAGTTAGGTTTAAGAGAGTGAAAAGTTGATGGTGTCAAAGATACATGTATACACACAGGACAGCATAATTAAAAAATTAGAAGAAGACAGTAATAAACACTTGAAAACACTATTCTGGTGGCCACTTAACATTTAAAAATATGCTTAAACTCAGTTGTAAGGAAAATGTAAATTTAAGCGCAGAAGTACTATTACTCTTTTACACAGAATGAAAAATAAAGTCTGAAAATGTCCAGTCTTTACCAGTATGTAGACCTACTAGAACTCTCATACACTGCCAGTGAAAGTGTAAATGGTATAATCACTTTGGAAAATTGTTTTTAGTAGATATTAATACTGAATAAATGCATTCTCTGTAATTCAGAAACTCCTATCCTTAGCAGATGAGCTATAAGAAGTGTTTAAATATTCAACAAAAGTTATGTGCAAGAATCCTTATGGCAAGTCTAAAAAAATTGTAAAAAATTCAAAATATCCAAATACTCATCAGTATTAAAAGGAATAAGGAATAAATTGTGATGCACATATGCAATAAACGATTATTCAGCAATGAGAATGAATAGTTTAATCTACATCCAGCAATATGAATAAATCTCCCAAAGATAATGTTGAGCAAAAGAAGCCAAATACAAGTAAGTACATATTATAGGATTTTCTTTACATAAAATATAAAAGCAGGTAGGACTGTTCAAAATATATTTAAAATCAGTAATGATATCATTGAAGGAACGTTAGGGGCTGGGCACCAGGGGGCAGGTGGGATGGATATATAGCGCTGGGAGTATTGTTTACTTATCTGGGGCTGACTACACTGGTATGTTCAGTTTACGTAAATTTACGGAACTGAACATTGATTATATGTAATTTTCTGTATGTTTGTTAGATTTCAATACGAAGTTGAAAAATGACAAAATAAAGAAATGTCATGGCAATTCACACATAAAGCTCTGAACCCAGCTATTTGAGTCATGTTCTTTCTGTGACTAGTAGTTGTAAAACTGTGAAGCTAACTAAAGAAAAGAAGAAACTAAGAATAAAAAAGACTATATATATATATATGCAGAGGATGGCATCTATCGCCTTCAGATAAATTCACATCTGTATTTTGTCTGTAGACACTTGACACAATCTTGTTTAAAAGAGAAAAGTTGTCACATATTCTATGTTGCTGTGTATCTGAGATATGTACTGAATGTAAACTTGAATTAGGTTTTAGTCAGAGGTTTATAGTCATAACATATCCTCAATACAAGAGTAAATGTATATAAAAATGAAAAATTACAATAGTTTCTTGAAGATGACACATGCAATAAAAATATTTTTACTTTACTCAGTCTATTAAAAAAGCTACTTCACAGTGACAAATATATTTTTGTTATAAAATGTTAGTATGATAATATCTCAAATTCCGTTCATATTTATTCACCAAAAACTGTATTATATTATCAAATAATCAAAAGTTGATTTGTTATCTATAAAATTGATGTAGATATTTAAATAGAAGTAGAAAAATAACAAGAATTTTTTTCATAAAATGCATGTTGCAGTAGCTAAATATGGCATGTATTATTGATATACTCAGTTGAAAATCCCTCTTCTTGGTCTGTTCAACAAATCATCAAAAAGTTTTTCCCCACAATATGCTGCTATAAGCTATTTATCTAAAGAAATTTGCTTACAGACTCAAATAGAGTAAGTATAGGCATGAGCATGATAAATCCGTAAACACAAACTCTTTCCTGTACTTCTTCCTTTCTCTAAGTGATGTGAAGAGAGGAGTCCCAGAGAGGAGCTAATTTTAACATACCGCAAGAATTACTGATGACATTTCTACTCTCCCGACCTCAAATTCCCCAACCAAGAAGTGCCTTCCCCTTAATACTTATATGTAGTGTACATGAGGTTCATAATTTCCTTTATTAGAATTTTCTGAACTTGTGTAAAACCCACACGTCTCGTTTTCATAGGCATCTTGATTACTGTCAGCTTATTTTAACACATTATGTGTATATATATATATATTTGCTATTATTATGTTTTCCTTCAAAATTATATCAAACAGGAAAATAAAAGTTGGAAAACATAATCAAGTGACTTAAATAATTAAATACTGTGCATTCTCTTGCCAGTATCTCTCTCTCCTATATTATTAAATTAGATTTTTACATAAAATTGTTCAGTGATTTATATTTCAAAAGAGGTCTGTCTTCTAAAGCTCTTGATTGCGCATAATTTGAGAAAATAAAAATTCTAAGCTAAAAGTGTCTTAGACAATATTAATCTTGAAATAATTGTGTAAGACAGAGAGGCAGAGATACAGTGATCTACATTTCTTTTTAACCTTTAGTTTGAAACAGCCCAGTTCCACTAACATGGATTTGCCACATAATATGCTCTTTTGTAAGGAAGAATATTATCTTAAATATTAGTCCATGTAAGTCAAGGAACAACTATCAGAGAATGCCTATGCAATTTTTTAATGAGTTTGTGTGTACAAAAGTGAAAAAGGGCCAGGCGCGGTGGCTCACGCCTGTAATCCCAGCAGTTTGGGAGGCCGAGGCGGGCGGATCACGAGGTCAGGAGATGGAGACCATCCTGGCTAAAAGGGTGAAACCCCGTCCCTACTAAAAATACAAAAAATTAGCCGGGCGTGGTGGCGGGCGACTGTAGTCCCAGCTGCTCCGGAGGCTGAGGCAGGAGAATGGCGGGAGGGGGAGCTTGCAGTGAGCCAAGATCGCACCCCTGCACTCCAGCCTGGGCGACAGAGCGAGATTCCGTCTCAATAATAATAATAATAATAATAATAATAATAATAAATAAATAAAATAAAATAATAAAGTGAAATAGAAGATATGGTTTTACTTTGAATTCATGACTTTAAACTGAATTTTGTTTTAGCAAAATATCAACATTAATAAGAGTTGGAAGGTGTTGATGTTAACCTTCATGGATGACCTTGGAGAGTTCAAGACTTAAGTGGAGGAAATAACTGCAGATGTGGTGGAAAACGAAGAGAACTAGAATTAGAAATGGAACCTGAAGATGTGATTGAATCACCACAATGTCACGTTAAAACTTGAATGAAATAGGAGTTGTTTCATATGAATTAGCCAAGGAAGTAGTTTCTTGACATGGAATCTACTCCTAGTGAAGATGCTCCAAAAATTTTGAAATAACGAAGGATTTATAGTATTACATAAACTTGGTTGGTACCGCAGCGGCAGGGTTTGAGAGGACTGACTAATTCTGAAAGAAGTTCTACTATGGTTAAAAAGCTATCAAGTAGCATTGCATGCTACAGAGAAGTCTACTGTGAAAGGAAGGGTCAATTGATGCATCAATGCCGCAAATATTATTGCTGTCTTATTTTAAGATACTGTTCCAGCCCCCTGAATATTCAACAACCACCCTGCTCAGTCAGCAGCCATCAATATCAAAGGCAAGCCTCTGTACCAGCAAAAAGATTATGACTTACCAAAGGCTCAGTTGATGGTTAGCATATTTTTTAGCAGTGAAGTGTTTTTAATTAAGGTACATAGTTCATTAGACACAATGCTGTTGCACATGTAATAGACTATGGCAAAGTGTAAAGTAACATTTATATGCACTGGGAAACAAAAACATTTCTGCACTCACTTTATTGCAATATTGCTGTATGGAGGTGGTGTGGAACCGAATCCACAGTATCTCCAAGGTTTACCTGTGTATCCGGATACTTTGCAAATACAATTCTTAAATCTTGTATATTACATTTTTCACTGTACATGATTTATACGTCTTAATATATGTGTTAGAAGAAGCTTACAAATTTCTATATTTTTTTTTATTTTGGCTCAGATTCAATAAATCTATTAAACAATTTGATAATACTTGATATCTCATAATCTGTGGTGTTAAAATATGAATGTGCTATGCCAGTTAAATTAATGAACTCTGATAATACAGCTATCAGAGGTTTACATATTTACAAAAGTCTTACATATCATTTTAAAAATTTATATGTATATATTTCATATTTTAGTTATTCTGCATTGTATCAATCAAAATATTACATGTTTGCTTGTAGACTATCAAAATGCAACTGAATTTTGTGTAGTAATTTAATATCCAGTGATTTTGTCATACTCTTTTTAATTCTAATAATATATGGATACTTATGAAGTTTATAAATACACAATCACATCTTTTGACAACAAAGTTTTTTATATATATATATATATATATTCCTTATATATATATATATATATATTCCTTTTTTCACCACATTGCACTTACCAGTACTTAATCACAACTTCATATAGATGTGATATGGAGTGTCTTTCTTTTCTTTTTTTGTTATTTATTAATTTTTTTATTATACTTTTTAAGTTCTAGGGTACCTATGCACAACGTGCAAGTTTGTTACTTATGTATACATGTGCCGTGTTGTGTGCTGCACCCCTTAACTTGTCATTTACATCAGGTATATCTCCTAATGGTATCTCTCCCCACTCCCTGCACCCCATGAAAGGTCCTGGTGTGTGATGTTCCCCACCCTGTGTCCAAGTGTTCTCATTGTTCAATTCCCACCTATGAGTGAGAACATGCGGTGTCTGGTTTTTTGTCCTTGTGATAGTTTGCTGAGAATGATGGTTTCCAGCTTCATCCATGTCCCTACAAAGGACATGAACTCATCCTTTCTTATGGCTGCATGGTATTCCATGGTGTGTATGTGCCACATTTTCTTATTTCAGTCTATCACTGATGTACATTTGGGTTGGTTCCAAGTCTTTGCTATTGTGAATAGCACCACAGTAAACACACGTGTGCATGTGTCTTTATAGCAGCATGAATTATAATCTTTTGGGTATATACCCAGTAATGGGATGGCTGGGTCAAATGGTATTTCTAGTTCTAGATCCTTGAGGAATTGGCACACTGTCTTCCACAATGGTTGAACTAGTTTACAGTCCCATCAACACTGTAAAATCTTCCTATTTCTCCACATCCTCTACAGCACCTGTTGTTTCCTGACTTTTCAATGGTTGGCATTCTAACTGGTGTGAGATGATATCTCATTGTGGTTTTGATTTGCATTTCTCTGATGCCCAGTGATGATGAGCATTTTTTCATGTGTCTGCTGGCTGCATAAATGTCTTCTTTTTAGAAGTGTCTGTTCATATCCTTTGCCCATTTTTCGATGGGGTTGTTTGATTTTTTTCTTGTAGATTTGTTTGAGTTCTTTGTAGATTCTTGATATTAGCCCTTTATCAGGTGGGTAGATGGTAAAAATTTTCTCCCATTCTGTAGGTTGCCTGTTCACTCTGATGGTAGTTTCTTTTGCTGTGCAGAAGCTCTTTAGTTTAATTAGATCCCATTTGTCAATTTTGGCTTTTATTGCCATTGCTTTTGGTGTTTTAGTCATGAAGTCCTTGCCCATGCCTATGACCTGAATGGTATTGCCTAGGATATCTTCTAGTATTTTTATGGTTTTATGTCTTACATTTGAGTGTTTAATCCATCTTGAATTAATTTTTTATAAGGTGTAAGGAAGGGATCAAGTTTCAGCTTTCTACATATGGCTAGCCAGTTTTCCTAGCATCATTTATTAAATAGGGAATCCTTTTCCCATTTCTTCTTTTTGTCAGGTTTGTCAACAGTCAGATGGTTGTAGATGTGTGGTATTATTTCTGAGGGCTCTGTTCTGTTCCATTGGTCTCTATCTCTGTTTTGGTACCAGTACCATGTTGTTTTGGTTACTGTAGCCTTGTAGTGTAATTTAAAGTCAGGTAACATGATGCCTCCAGCTTTGTTCTTTTGGCTTAGGACTGTCTTGGCAATGCAGGCTCTTTTTTGGTTCCATATGAACTTTAAAGTATTTTTTTCCAATTCTGGGAAGAAAGACATTGGTATCTTCATGGGGATGGCATTGAATCTATAAATTACCTTGGGCAGTATGGCCATTTTCACGATATTGAGTCTTCCTATCCATGAGCATGGAATGTTCTTCCATTTGTTTGTGTCCTCTTTTATTTCATTGAGCAGCAGTTTGTAGTTCTCCTTGAAGAAAGAGGTCCTTCACATCCCTTGTAAGAGAGATTCCTAGGTATTTTATTCTCTTTGAAGCAGTTGTGAATGAGAGTTCACTCATGATTTGGCTCTCTGTTTGTCTGTTATTGGTTTATAAGAATGCCTGTGGTTTTTACACATTGATTTTGTATCCTGAGACTTTGCTGAAGTTGCTTATCAGCTTAAGGAGATTTTGGGCTAAGATGATGGGTTTTCTAAATGTAGAATCATGTCATCTGCAAACAGGGACAATTTGACTTCCACTTTTCCTAATTGAATACCCTTTATTTCTTTCTCCTGCCTGATTGCTCTGGCCAGAACTTCCAACACTATGTTGAATAGGAGTGGTGAGAGAGGGCATCCCCGTCTTGTGCCAGTTTTCAAAGGGAATGCTTCCAGTTTTTGCCCATTCAGTATGATATTGGCTGCAGGTTTGTCATAAATAGCTCTTATTATTTTGAGATACATCCCATCAATACCTAGTTTATTAAGAGTTTTTAGCATGAAGGACTGTTGAATTTTGTTGAAGGCCTTTTCTGCATCTATTGAGATAATCATGTGGTTTTTATCTTTGGTTCTGTTTATGTGCTGGATTACGTTTATTGATTTGCGTATGTTGAACCAGCCTGCATCACAGGGATAAAGCCAACTTGATCGTGGTGATAAGCTTTTTGATGTGCTGCTGGATTCAGTTTGCCAGTATTTTATTGAGGATTTTTGAATTGATGTTCATCAGGGATATTGCTCTAAAATTCTCTTTTTTGTGTGTGTGTTTCTCTGCCAGTCTTTGGTATCAGGATGATGCTGGCCTCATAAAATGAGTTACGGAGGATTCTCTCTTTTTCTATTGATTGGAATAGTTTCAGAAGGAATGGTACCAGCTCCTCTTTGTACATCTTGTAGAATTTGGCTGTGAATCTGTCTGTTCTTGGACTTTTTTGGTTGGTAGCCTATTAATTATTGTCTCAATTTCAGAGCCTGTTATTGGTCTATTCAGGGATTCACCTTCTTCCTGGTTTTAGTCTTGGGAGGGTGTGTATGTCCCGGAATTTATCCATTTCTTCTAGATTTTCTAGTTTATTTGTACAGAGGTGTTTATAGTATTCTCTGATGGTAGTTTGTATTTCTGTGGGGTTGGTGGTGACATCCCCTTTATCATTTTTTATTGCCTCTATTTGATTCTTTTCTCTTTCCTTCTTTATTAGTCTTGCTAGCGGTCTATCAATTTTGTTGGTCTTTTCAAAAAACCAGCTCCTGGATTCATTGATTTTTTGAAGGGGTTTATTTTGTGTGTGTGTGTGTGTGTGTGTGTGTGTCTATCTCCCTCAGTTCTACTCTGATCTTAGTTATTTCTTGCCTTCTGCTAGCTTTTGAATGTGTTTGCTCTTGCTTCTCTAATTCTTTTAATTGTGATGTTAGAGAGTCAATTTTAGATCTTTCCTGCGTTCTCTTGTGGGCATTTAGTGCTATAAATTTCCCTCTACACACTGCTTCAAATGTGTCCCAGAGAGTCTGGTTGTTGTGTCTTTGTTCTCATTGGTTTCAAAGAACATCTTTATTTCTGCTTTAATTTACTCATGTACCCAGTAGTCATTCAGGAGCAGGTTGTTCAATTTCCATGCAGTTGAGCGGTTTGATTGAGTTTCTTAGTCCTGAGTTCTAGTTTGATTGCACTGTGGTCTGAGAGACAGTTTGTTACAATTTCTGTTCTTGTACATTTGCTGAGGAGTGCTTTACTTCCAATTATGTGGTCAATTTTGGAATAAGTGTGATGTGGTGCTGAGAAGAATGTATATTCTGTTGATTTGGGGTGGAGAGTTCTGTAGATGTCTATTAGGTCCGTTTGGTGCAGAGCTGAGTTCAATTCCTGGATATCCTTGTTAACTTTCTGTCTCGTTGATCTGTCTAATGTTGACAGTGGGGTGTTAAAGTCTCCCATTATTATTGTGTTGGAGTCCAAGTCTCTGTAGGTCTTGAAGGACTTGCTTTTTGAATCTGGGTGCTCCTGTATTGGGTTCATATCTATTTAGGATAGTTAGCTCTTTTTGTTGACTTGATCCCTTTACCATTATGTAATGGCCTTCTTTGTTTCTTTTGATCTTTGTTGGTTTAAAGTCTGTTTTTTCAGAGACTGGGATTGCAAGCCCTGCTTTCTGTTTTGTTTTGTTTATCATTTGCTTGGTAGATCTTCCCCCATCCCTTTATTTTGAGCCTATGTGTGTCTCTGCACATGAGATATTTCTTCTGAATACTGCACACTGATGGGTCTTGACTCTTTCTCCAATTTGCCAATCTGTGTCTTTTAATTGGAGCATTTAGCCCATTTACATTTAAGGTTAATATTGTTATGTGTGAATTTGATCCTGTCATTATGATATTAGCTGGTTATTTTGCTCATTAGTTGATGCAGTTTCTTCCTAGCATCAATGGTCTTTACTATTTGGCATGTTTTTGCAGTGGCTGGTACCAGTTGTTCCTTTCCATGTTTAGTGCTTCCTTCAGGAGCTCTTGTAAGGCAGGCCTGGTGGTGACAAAATCTCTAAGCATTTGCTTGTCTGTAAAGGATTTTATTTCTCCTTCACTTCTGAAGCTTAGTTTGTCTGGATATGAAATCTGGGTTGTAAATTCTTTTCTTTAAGAATGTTGAATGTTGGCCCCCACTCTCTTCTCGCTTATACAATTTTTGACGAGAGATCTGCTGTTAGTCTGATGGGCTTCCCTTTATGGGTAACCTGACCTTTCTCTCTGGCTGCCCTTAACATTTTTTCCTTCTTTTCAACTTTGGGGAATCTGACAATTATGTGTCTTGGAGTTGCTCTTCTCGAGGTTTATCTTTGTGGCTTTCTCTGTATTTCCTGAATTTGAATGTTGGCCTGTCTTGCTAGGTTGGGGAAGTTCTCCTGGATAATATCCTGCAGAGTGTTTTCCAACTTGGTTCCATTCTCCCCGTCACTTTCAGGTACATCAATCAGAATCAGACATAGATTGGGTCTTTTCACACAGTCACATATTTCTTGGAGGCTTTGTTCATTTCTTTTTACTCTTTTTCCTCTAAACTTTTCTCTCTTCATTTCATTCATTTGATCTTCAATCACTGATACCCTTTCTTCCACTTGATCGAATTGGCTACTGAGGCTTGTGCATGCGTCACGTAGTTCTTATGCCATGGTTTTCAGCTCCATCAGGTGATTTAAGATCTTCTCTTTGCTTTTTATTCTAGTTATCCATTTGTCTAATATTTTTTCAAGGTTTTCAGATTCTTTGAGATGAGTTCGAACATCTTCCTTTAGCTTGGGGAAGTTTGTTATTACTGATCGTCTGAAGCCTTCTTCTCTCAGCTCATCAGAGTCGTTCTCCATCCGGCTTTGTTCCTTTGCCAAATAAAATTGTCTTTTAGTATGCCTTCAGTTAGTCACTGATATTTTCTTTAACATTATTTATATTTCTCAGATATCTATCCATCTATCCAGTAAATTTTTTACTACAGAGATTTTATCATTTAGCTTTCTTGTTTTTGTTTTTATTTTGAGATGGAGTCTCGCTCTGTCGCCTACACTGGAGTGCAGTGGCATGATCTCGGCTTACTGCAACCTCCATCTCCCAGGTTCAACTGACTCCCCTGCCTAGGCCTCTAGCGTAGCTGGGTTTACAGGTGTGTGCCACCATACCCAGCTAATTTTTGTATTTTTAGTGGAAACAGGGTTTCAACATGTTGGCCAGGCTGGTCTCGGAACTCCTGACCTCAGGTGATCCACTTGCGTTGGCCTTCCAGAGTGCTGAGATTACAGGCAATTGTTTAGCTTTTATTTCCCTAGTCAACATAATTATGTTTTCCCTTAAAAAGTTGATTTTTATACTATATCTGAAGGGATTTTGCAGGGATATACTTGAAGCAGTACTAGGACTTTCCTTGTGTGGTTCCTTTCACTCATGAATCACAGTCCTGGACTGCCTGCTTAACAATATCTAAAACGCTTTTTTTAATATATGTTTTCAGTTTCCTTTTTATTTAAAAAAGAGATGGAATGTCTGCTCTCAGATACCCCAACATGGTTGGAAGTATGAGTTTACACCAGCTTTTCTGGTTGTTTTGAATATTTGCTATGGTATCTTTTATGGTTTCTAATATATTTTATTTTTTATTGCCAAAAGCACTTAATAATGTAAAATTAAGTGGGCTATTGTTTATGTATGATACATCTTAATTGCTTATATATAAGCATATATATACATAAGTATAAGTATATAATTATACATATATAATTGCTTATATATAAGCAGAGTATATATATAGGCAATTACATATATATTCTGCGTGTGTGTGTGTGTGTGTGTGTATATATATATATAGAGAGAGAGAGAGACTGTGGCTTTACTAAAGTCAAACATGTAGCAAAGTACTGCTTTTCCAGTACAGATTTTTCATTCTAGAGGATATAAATAATATTATATGATAATCACACAATCCATATTCCATTAGAAAATAGTCCTACAAGAAATATTTATCTTGAGTCTCAGGTATTTCTTCTTTTACTTCTCTAATTCTTATGTAAGCCAAATCCTTATAATAGTTTTCAGTGCTCTAATATTGAGTTTAATCCACTATCAACATGAACCGAACAATGTGATTTTTAGCATCACATGAGGAATTGTTTTTGTGAAAATAATTCTAAAAGATAAGCATTCGATAGGCAAAAAGGGTTTGAAAGGAGGAAAACTTATTTGGTTTTATACAGAATAAAAATACTATATTGGACTTTTAGTCTGTCTTCATTCAAATGAATCAAACTATCATAACCACATTTATAAATCTTGGAAGAAGTAACAGAAAGAAAATCTCCTATAGCTCCTGCCAGTAAGTTAGCATTTCCCTAGCAGCAAATTTTTGTTACGCTCCACTACTTAAGATATTGTTAGGAAATGTTAAAAGAATTTGCCATGATAAATCCACATGGTTAGAACTATAGAATATAGAAATAGCATATCCTAGAAACCATTTTTTTTAAAAACCCTTCTTAGGTTTGTAAAACCATATAAGCAGGACATAAAGCAAGGAAGCAAGTCACCACTAAAATTTAAATTGCCTAATCCATCTCTAGGTATGAAATTAAGGTTGGCTTATTAACCTGTATTACAAAATAAATGGAAAAAGTAAATAGCCTATAAATGATACATGTGTTTAATTCAATCCGTTTATGATACACTTTTACGTATATAATAATACCTAAATCAGTTACATCTTACATAGATAAAATGCTAGAAAATTATTTATATTATCTGTTATTTGTTGTCACAAAATGTAGTAAGTGTATTAAATTTAAAATATTTTGGGGGGCTACTTTAAATAATAATTTAAAAAGATTTCACAACATGATTACTTGTATACTAAAAAAACCCAGCCTCTTGATCACATCAGATAAACTTCAAATTCTCGCTCACATCTAAAAATGCATATAATAATACAAAATAAAAACCTACATTAACTACCCTACAGCTTTTGTTCTATCAATTCCTGCCACAGTACCCATAACTCACTCTACTTTAGGAAAATGTATGTCTTTGCTCTTCTTCATTATTACAATGTAATTATCATATCAATAAACTTTTTTTCTTTTCTCTATGCCAAGAATGATCTCTCTGTAGTGATTTCTTCTTTATTTGTTATTTTTCCTTTTTTGAGACGGAGTCTCGCTCTGTCCCCCAGGCTGAAGTGCAATGGCACATCTCAGCTCACTACGACCCCCGCCTGCTGTGTTCTAGCGATTCTCCTGCCTCAGTCTCCCGAGTAGCTGAGACTAGAGGCTCCTGCCACCACTCCCAGCTAATTTTTGCATTTTTAGTAGAGACGGGGTTTCACCATGTTGGTCAGGCTGGTCTTGAACTCCTGACCTCAGGTGATCCACCAGCCTCGGCCTCCCAAAGTGCTGCAATTACAGGCGTGAGCCACCACACCCAGCCCTCTGTAGTGATTTCTTATAATTTTATGGCGCCTTGGCATTCATTTTGATCATAAGTTAAACTTGCTCATACCAGAAGCTGGACCTGTTTATCCTTGACACAGTTCCAGGTTTCTGTCTTCTCTCATTGCTTCAATGTGTTTAATCCAGATATCTACCTTATATAACCATCTCCTGGTGACCATTTTCCTATGAGACAGCTAAATACAGCCTGTTTGACTTCTCCTGCTGAGCCCACATGCCCCATGAACTGCACAGTTATGCCACCATGACTACTTCTCAGCCATGGAACTCATGCCTGCTTGCTCTAAACCAGCCAATTATAACTCCTATGGGAAACGTGCCTAGGTAACACCCTGGACTCCAATGAAGGCTTTGACGTACAAGTCCCTCACTCTCTTTTTTGCTCTCCACCTGCTGGTTGGGCACACGTCTCAGACAGCTCCCCATTTCCCATTGGCCCTGCAAGGTGTGCTGTTCTCTTCTTTCTGGGATTTATAAGTAATACATTGCTTCCGCTATTTCCTGTGTCTTAAGTTGCCTCCTCTGTGTCTCACCTAACACACTGGAATCTAACTAGAGAGTGACTGTCTTGGCAAAATAAACTAGATACAGGTCAAACAAAAGCCACGAGGACATCTGCTGGTGTAAAAAACTATCCTGTGTGAGGGACACCGGATTGCTGGTCAGACATGGTGGCGTTAGGCTGTCCACAAGGTTCAAGAAGTATCTTGTAAAAGGCAAACTGTAAACATTTAGGACCAAATTCCTGGAGTCTCATTAAGCTAAGGCTAGAGTTTATAGCCACTCCTTGGAGGGAGACCTCAAGACTAAATTGGAAAGAATAAAAGGTCAACAATTTCCTCTTACTTCTTACTTCATTCAGTGCCTGCTCAAATGCCACTGCCTTCCTGGACTGTGTTTATAAAAAGAGTCTCCTCACTTATCACTCTTCATCTTCTTGTCCCCTCGTGTTACTTCTGAAATTATATTATGTTTGTTTGTTTACTTATTAACGACACTCCCTACTAGAATGTAAGCTCCACAAGAGCAAGGATTTTATCAACTTTTTTTTTGGCACATGGAAGGTATTTTTTTTAAATATTGGAAGTCACTGAATGTATGAATGCAGAGCAAAGGGAATTCTCCTCTAAGTATTTAAGACTAATTTTACCCGAAAGCTTACAGCTAACTATTTGGACAATCTATAGATAATGGCTCATAAATAGTTTGCCTGGAAGGAAAATTGGTAGAAACAAATAGTTGGAACAATTAAATTTTGGAAGATAAAAATTTACTTGTAATCCAGTTTTATTATCTCCATATTTTAAGTGTGTATTTTTAAGAAAATGATACTGCTTAATATTCACATTTAGGTATTTTATTTGTTTTACAAAAAGTTGTTTTAATGTAATCTGAAAGGGTGGAGGGAAACCAAAGCCTAACCATCTCTTCAATTAATCTAAACTATATATTGGATAGCAGAAGGTCTGATTGAGATCCTTTATATGAACAAAAAGAAAAAACCATATAGAACTACTTGCTCTTTAATGAGTTAATGAGATGTTCAATAACTGTGTTTTATAAAATTATATTCGTTTGGTGCAAAATTAATTGTGACTTTTGCTATTATATGGTAAAAGAAAATTTTAGGAAGGTTATTTTGACACACATACATAAGGCTTCCAGAAAGGTAATTAAGGAAAATGTAATTAGAAATATCCAAGCAATTAAGCAATTCAAACATGATTGAAAGAATGTATTTCTAATAATTAGGGTAATTTTCACATAATTTCATTCATAGTACACCATTTTGAGTGATACTGGGATGCACTGTTTGTTAAAAGAAGCCAGTAACAGAACAGCATCTTTAGTTTGACTTTAACCTGGTTGCATTACGCATGGCACATTGTCCTGTCAACTTTATCAATTACCCTATCAAAATTGATTTATTGCATTCGTTTGCAACTGTGCTGCTGAAACTTGTGCAGACAACTTTTTATTCAATTCATCAAGCCCTTCTTCTAAAAGATCAATTACTTCATTATATTTCCTAGTCCATTATCTGAAATTAAAATAAGTCTAACAAGATAATTTCTTAGGTTGTCCTCTCCAGTACTTTTAAATCTGAGTTTATTAACCTTCTTTAAGCCAAGAAAATACTTACAAGATTTCTTGAGATTTATTGACAACTCTTGTCAATATTGTCAACTCCTATCACAGACTATATTTCTTCCTTAAGCCTTTCATAATCATACACTATCTCCTTTTAATATATGATTAAGTGTCTTTTGAGCTTGTATCACTATTTTATCTGAAACAGCCAATTAAATACATTTCAACATGCCTAACTTAGAAGCTGGAAAATATTGTTAAGGAGAGGTGGAATAGCTTTTATAAGAGTAGTCTGTAAACGAGATAAAAATTAGTCAGTAATAATAGCAAATATAATAAGAAGTCTTTCTAATGGTAAGGATCTTTTATTTCTTCTTCATTTGCAAGATTTCTGTTTACACCAGTCTTGTGTTATCTTAAAAGTACTAGCTTTTTGACCATACTATATACTATCCAGTTTTTCTTTAATAATTTTCAGACGTATGAATTCTGAAACTTAGATGAAAATGTGATTAGTTTTGGGAAAAGATCACAAATAAGTTACTATTGTATCCCTTAAATATTTTAAAAGATAATCAAATGCAAAATGTGAGCATTTTATTATAATATTAATCAAAATATTAGAGTTCTTTCATAAGAAAGACCATGGAAATAATTAATAGATGTTTGGTACTTTCATATTATTCTTGAAGAGGTAGACAGTGCATATAAACAGTGAATCAAATAAGAAGTGTACATATTGAAACAGAAAAACAGACAAAATTGTGACTGTATGCAAATAAGATGTTATATGTGAAAGCCACCATAAAAAAATATTTTAAAATATTAGAAATTGCTATCAATTGGCTAATGACATCATTAATACACACAAGAAGAGTTTTCTATGCCAAAATTAAATGAGTAGAAAATAGACTAGAAAACAGAAAACAAAAACACTCAGTATGTTAAAATAAATAAAATGAGAGACAAAAGACTATGATAAATGGTTTTACTAGTAGACAAAAGAAACTTTTATAATATTTTACTTTTGGAAAGAAAATCCATATTCATCAGAATATCATTACTGTTGTTAACACATTGTTTTATGTATTCTTTAGGGGTGTTCATTTTGACTATTATAAAATATTTGTTTCTTTTGATCCAGCAATTCTACTTCTATGGATTTGCCCTACAAATATGGTTACAAAGATAAAAAAATATTAATCCATAAAGTATCTCAAAATCTTTTATTTTAGTGTAAAATTTTGAAGACACTTTAAATATCTAGTAAGAGAACACAATGTATCAATTACAATATACACAAAGCATTCCCTCAGTTATTAAGTACTATAATATAATGAGATTATTTTTAAATAATTATGCATGTACATATACTATATGTTGAGAAAAAATCACATATAGTACTATCTCCATTATGAAAAACTATATGAAAAAGGGTACTCTGTACATATATGCATTCAGTGAGATCTGGAGTAAAGCTAAAAAAAAAAAAGTCATACATTATTACTTTTGAAAGTTGAATTTCACATAATGAATACATTCCTCCGTGTTTTTTACTGTGTGATTTAAATTGCAGATGCTTATAAATGTATCATTTAAAAAATCTGTTTGTTAGTTAAAAGGTGAAAAATAAAATAGAGCTAAGAATATACTTATGTTTTATGATTAATACGTATCAGTTCAGAAATAATGATCAGAACAATATAATACAATCTGAGTTTAACATTAGTGTGTAAAATAGATGGTGCATTACTTTTAAAGTTATTACTAGGAATTTAAGAGTATTTGCCAGATATTATATTTACATTTGAAGCTATTTACTGAGTTACTAACATGTTGTGTAATGCATACTTCTTTAAAAGGTACACACAAATTATATTAATGTTGAGAAATCATTTCCAAATGTATAAGAAAAAATAAAACCTACTGTGAAAACGCCACAGATATTTTTGATCACTGTCCTGAAAGAGCCAGATGTTAACTGTAGTTTTTAAAACTTTGCCAAAAGTCTTGATTTAAAAATGAGCATTTATAATATTAAAGTATGCAAAACTTTTTAAAAATATAAATACCTGTTTAAATATGAAACTGTGGAGTATGATAATATAATATTCCTTATTATTTCTGCTCATGTTTTATCCTCTAATTATAAACTAAGTTTGTAGGTTTTTTAAATCAAGGACGACTCACATCATAAAAGAAACAGAATATTTCAGTTATTATTCTGCTTTCTGTAGTTTTAACTTAACCTCTGCCTTATAAAAATACTTTGTCCCTTCTCCTTCACATAAAATAATTTTAGTCTCATAATTGAAAAAATATTCATTCATTTAAACATTCAGTGAACATTCAGTTGCACCATCAGCATGCCAAATACTAAACTAGGCACAATGGTCTGCAAGAGAAAAGAAGCACTGAAAATTCCTGACTCTGAGACAGTCTATAATCCAATAATTACAATAAAATATAACAGATATTTTAATACCATACTATACAATTGTTATTATTGTATTTTACAAAGCTCATGATGGAGAGTTACAACAATATCAGTACATGGAAGGAAATCTAAATACTCCTATAGAAATTATTTACACTGCCTATGCAAAGGTTGAAAGATCCAACATTGCTTCTAATTCATAGAAAACATATGATGTAACTATTATATTAATTCAGGTAAGATCTTTGTAATTTCAGTGTTTTGGAAGATAACTAACTTTCAATTGCAAATGGAGAGCTTAGTGAAAAAGTTTCGGTCTTTCAAGTTGTATCTCTCTAAACCTGTGACAAAGATTTGAAAACCGCCCTCTGGTGACGTCTTAGGACTTCCTCTGCACCATCTGTGCTTTTGAAATGTCAGCACTATAAGTATCTGATACTGAGAACAAGCTGCAAGGAGCTCACAGAAATAGGACTACTAACTTTTATCAGATTCAGCCCACTGCTTGCCATAGATGGCAACAGAAACAATCTGATGTCCTTTACTTGATGAAAATGGTTTTTACCAGAAACTGTTAGAAGTGTAGGTATTCCGAAGAAATTCATTGACACAATATTAAAAGATTTTAGAGAAGGAACTATATATGATAAATGAAAACGTTCTCATACATTTTTGACTGAAATACTATAAGGAATTCAATACCTTTGAATATATTTAATTCATTAAATGAAATAATAAAGTTCATTAAACTTTGAAATATTTGTCTTGATTGAAGAAAAGACTGCTATTTACCTGTACTTGAATCAAATAATATTGATAAATGTTTAATCAACAAAATGATATTAATTATATTTTATGTATTACTGATTTAAAAAGGAAGAAAAAGTAAGTAAAAAGAAAATATTCAATCATATTTTGGCTGAATACCAATTTTATCTGCAATCAAAATTTGTAAGACATTTGAGTTAACCATATTGTAGGAGGTTACAAAATAATATTCATTTGTATAAACATCTACAAATAGATTTTTAAAAACTATCCCATAAATATCTCAAAATAAAAATATGTAAGCTAAAGTGTGAAGATCAGTGTGGTTATATTTTATTACCAACCATGTAGAAATGATTCTATTATCAATTTAAAATGCTACAGACTTTTAAAAATAATGCTTTTAGAATGAAAATCTTTTCCTATAGTACAGTGTACACTGCTTAACAACAGGTTACATTCTGAGACATGTGTTGTTAGACAATTTCGTCGTCCTGTGAATATCATAGAGTGTACTTACAAAAACCTGGTGGATAGAGTCTACCATATACCTATGCTATATGGTATAACCTATTGCTTGTAGGCTACAAACCTGCAAGGTATGTCACTGTTCTGAAAACTGTAGGCAGTTATAACCCAATGGTATTTGTGTATCTAAACATAGAAAATGAATAGAAAAACTATAATACTATAATCTAATGGGACCAGCATCATAAATGTAGTCTGTTATTAAGCAAAACGTTGTTATGCAGTGCATAAAAATGTAGTTATATTAGTAAGTTTATCTATTAACTAACTTAATTTAGGTAGTATAATTATTAACTAAATTAAATTAATCTCCGTTAACCAAATGTTTACATCAAAATGTAGATATAGTGAAATATTATTCAGCCACAAAAAGGAAACCCTCTTATATGCCAGAACAGTGATCCCCAACCCTTTTGGCACCAGGGACCAGTTTTGTAGAAGACAATTTTTCCATGCGAGGGTCATGGCAGGGACGGTTTGGGGATGAAACTGTTCCAGCTCAGATTATCTGACATTAGATTCTCATAAGGAGCACACAACCTAGATTCCTTGCATGTGCAGTTCACAATAGGGATCCTGCTCCTGTGAGAGTCTCACACTGCTCTTGATCTGACAAGAGGTGGAGCTTAGGCAGTAATGCTTGCCTGCCCACCGCTCACCTCCTGCTGTGCTGCCTGGTTCCTAATAAGCTTCAGACCGGTACTGGTCCATGGCCCGGGTATTGGAGACCCCTGTGCTACAACATAAATAAACCTTGAAGACATTATGCTAAGTGAAATAAATCAAAAATCACAATATACCATCATTCCACTGACATAAAGGTATTTAGAGTAGTCGAACTCATTGAAGTAGAAAGTAAAATGGTGGCTGACCGGGGCAGTGTTGATGGAGCAATGAGGACTTCATGTTCTTTGGGTATAAAATTTCAGTTATGTAAGATGAAAACGTTATAGAGAACTGCTGTATAACATTGTGGTTATAGTTCATAATATTTTACTCTACACTTAAAATTTGTTAAGAGGGTAGATCTTATATGGTTTTACCACAATAAGAAAAGAAAAAAGAGAGTTGTTAATTTTACTTTTGTGTAGAGTTAACAAGTGTTTCCAAATATCAACCTAAAAAGTTGTATAACATACCAATGGATGCATAATCAAATTGTGAGTTGCAAAGTAGTCAGTTACAGTAGAAAGAGCAGCACTGCCTGCATAAATAATCAGTTTATGTTCTTTTTTCTTTTTAAACCTGTCAACCATGACTAATATGTCTTTTTTTGGTGCATTACCCGATTTAAGGATTTGTTGGTATGTTCTTTAGCAGCTTTTGCTATTTGTATAGCTTTGAAATATGAATTAAAGTTGTGTGGTGCATATGAATACACAACTAATGAGAATATCCTTCAGCTGCTTCTTTACCCATGAGGACCATAATTATCACCTAAAAATCAGGAAACATTAATAAAAATATACATATTGTATGTGAATCTTTGCATTATAAAAATGGAACTTAAGCAACAATTATGGAAAATAAATATTGAGCATGCATAAATGTAATATTTATATTAACAAATTCTAATTTTATTAAATGATATTTCAATATAGCCACTAATCATGTAGAAATAAAGTATCAATAAACATTATTTCCTGATAGAAATGACATTGATTCATTGAGGTAACTGCAGAACAAGCATTTAGAAAACATTCCTTTTTTTTTTTTTTGATATGGAGTTTTGCTCTTGTTGCCCAGGCTGGAGTGCAATGGTGTGCTCTCGGCTCACTGCAACCTCCACCTCCTGGGCTCAAGGGATTTTTCTGCCTCAGCCTCCCAAGTAGCTGGGATTACAGGCACGCACAACCATGACCGGCTAATTTTGTATTTTTAGTAGAGATGGGGTTTCTCCAAGTTGGTCAGGCTGGTCTCAATCTCCCAATCTTAGGTGATCCGTCGACCTCAGCCTCCCAGTGTGGAGATTACAGGCGTGAGTCACCGCACCCAGCCATGTTCAATAATTTTTATTTTAACTAGTTTATGTTGTTTATAGTCAAAATTTGAACACTTTAAGTTTATATATTTCTAATATTTTGGTGCAAAGTAGTGTTGATACCCTTGAACTTTTAGATTTAAACATTAATTCACATTAAAATTAATAATGTATAGAGTTACTAAAAGAGTTCATCGGTTGATCATAATACAAAATTTGAACAAATTTAGTTTTATTTTTAATATCTTCAATTCTTTTCATATTTTAGAGACAGACATATTTTATAAGAATTTAAAAATTGGTAATAACCTTTTTTCCAAAAGAGCCATAATATGTTATTATTTATGTTCCAGTACCTAAGAACATATTATGTATGTTCCTCAAGTATAATTCCCCAATCTTTAAATACACAATTTCTGTAAATGTAGGTCCCCTGTTGCCTACATAAAAGTACTTTAGGTCACTTCTCAGTTGCAGACTTATTTCTCCTTCCTCCTGATTTGGTAACATCAAGCTAATTAATTTTTTTTTTTTTTTTTTTTTTTGCATTATGTTCACTTCACTGGCTTCTTTGCAATTGTTTGTCACACAACAATGCAGAAAGAAACATATCAATTTTTTGTAATCATATATTAGATACCAATGAAAAGGACAGCATAAAATAGCATTTTGATAACATTATACAAATGTAACTGACACAATAATAAATGTACAGATAATGATTTAACTTCAAAACCAGTAACAAGCTTTTATGGAAATTTTTATTGTTGTCATCACTAGTTTTTCTGCATAAGGAGTTTCACTTTTTTTCTTTCAGTGGAGGTGATAAGAAAAATACTCCTCAGGTAATTCAGGGCAAAAGAAACAATCACAACTCATTGAGAAAATTAAGAAATATTATATTTTTGGAGAGTACCACATTTAATATGAGAGTAAATTTCTAAGGGACAAACCTTTAGAAGAACAATGATAAACTCTGGACAAAATATATAACACAAAATAAAAATTAAGAAAAACTGCCTGAAGCCTACATAGCATGAACAAAGGCACACAATCATAAAAAGGAGTTGAAACTTTCAAGAAATCAGAGGAGAAATTACTAAATTAGGAGGCTTTGGATCAATGAAGGGGTGCCAGACAGCGTGATGTTTGGTGGCAGAAGCTCTAATCAATAACCCAACATTATTCTGGCTCAAATGACAGAGCAAGGTCTGCCCAATGCAGCAGAAATCTAATATGAAAATTCAGAAACAGAGAACCCAGGTGTTCCTGTTTGAACTTTGCCAAGTAACTGGCTAAACCTCATATTCATAGGTTGCCACCAAGCTAAGGCTCAAATAATTAAACTGGCTGGGCGCGGTGGCTCAAGCCTGTAATCCCAGCACTTTGGGAGGCCGAGACGGGCGGATCACTAGGTCAGGAGATCGAGACCATCCTGGCTAACACGGTGAAACCCCGTCTCTACTAAAAAATACAAAAAACTAGCCGGGCGAGGTGGCGGGCGCCTGTGGTCCCAGCTACTCCGGAGGCTGAGGCAGGAAAATGGCGTAAACCCGGGAGGTGGAGCTTGCAGTGAGCTGAGATCCGGCCACTGCACCCCAGCCTGGGCGACAGAGCCAGACTCAGTCTCAAAAAAAAATAAAAAAATAATTAAACTGAGGCTTGAATTGCCATCTATCCTAAGTTTGATACTAATTCATAATTTATCAATTTAAGTTTTTACTTAACAAAAACATCACCACTATCTAGGAGAACTTAACGAAACTGAGAGGCTATAAAAGTTAACATCACAATGTTCAGGATATAAACCAAAAAAAAATAAAGTGACACATGCAGATCCCGGGAAAAGTTAGCATAGATCATCATCCAGATGTTGGGAGTTTTAGGCAAGGACTTGAAAGCAGCTATTATATCTGTGTACAATGCTATAAAAATCATACTTGAATAAATGAAATTATAAGAAATATAGTAGATGTATTTGTGCATTTTCATACTCCTCTAAATACATACCTGAGACTGAGTAATTTATAAAGAAAAGAGGTCTAATTGACTCACAGTTCCACATGATTGGGGAGGCCTCAGGGTACTTACAGTCATGGTGGAAAGGGGAAGCACGCATGTCTTACATGGTGGTAGGCAGGAGAGAGCAAGTACAAGAGAGAGCAGGGGAAACTGTCTTATAAAACCACCAGAGCTCATGCGAACTCACTCACTATCAGGAGAACAGCGTGGAAGACACTGCCTCCATGATCCATTAACCTCCCACCAGGTCTCCCCCTCAACACCTGGGGATTACAATTCAAGATGGGACTTGGGTGGTGATATAAAGCCTAACCATATCAGTAGGTAAATAGAAAAAATTTTTTTCTTAAGACAGTCTCGCTCTGTCACCCAGACTGGAGTGCAATGGTGCGATCTCGGCGCACTGCAACCTCTGCCTCTCGGATTCAAGCGATTCTGCTGCCTCAGTCTCCTGAGTAGCTGGGATTACAGGTGCCCACCACCGTGCCTGGATAATTTTTGTATTTTTAGTAGAGACAAGGTTTTACCATGTTGGCCGGGCTGGTTTCAAACTTCAGACGGCAGGTGATCCGCACGCCTCGGCCTCCCAAAGTGCTGGAATTACAGGCATGAGCCACCACTCCCACCTAGAAAATAGATTTTAGAAGAGGCAAATAGAGAATTTGTGATTGTAAAATATACCATTAGTAATAAAAAGCTCACCAGAGGATTTCTAGTTTTAGCTCCAATATCTGAAGGGCTTATAAGTTGTTGTTCTCGTTTCACAAAAAGGAAAGGCAGGACAAATTAAAATTCGCTGGTTTTCCTTCAATCCATTAGAGAACTGAAGTCATGAGACCAATTGCTACCCTTAAATCCGGGGAGAAAGTCGTACCCAGAGAGTTACATCAGGCAGTATCCGCTTACCTGAAACATAGGCCACTGGAGCTATAAAGTGTTATGAACACTGAACTGGTAATCTTGATAATACATTGAAAAAAATGATGCAGTTCAGGAGACTAGGTGTGGGCTATTGTGAGAGCGAGGCACTCTTGGGGGCTGCTTCTGGTAAGAGACCCACTCTTTCATCAGCATTAAGAATCCCATCAGATTCTTTTCCCCCATCTGTACAGAGGTATAATTGATTAAAAAAAAAATTGTATAAAGTGTACAATGTGATGATTTGATATGTCTGTGATAGAAAAGAATTATTTCATGTTTTCAATGTTTGTTTTTATTATTTAGATTTAAATATGGAATTCATTTGAAATATATCCTAATAGACTATGTATAAATGAATAAATATTACTTTTAAATTTTTAAATTTTGATTTCCAGGAACTTACCTTATGATCCCACTGCCATTTATTGATTAATCTATGTTTCTTCACCTGTGAGATGAGAGTCACCAGCACATCATGTACAAGAAATTCTCATGCATGTAAGTCTATTTCTGAGTTATTCATTTTTGCCAGTAAATCTCTTAATACTTTCCCTCTTACCACACTGTTATATTTAAGACTTTGCGGTATTACTATGATATAATTTAATATATGGTAGAGTAATCCTATTTTTATTTCTTTTTCAAATATATTACTGGCTGTATTGTTTGGTAAAGTTTTTATACAAATATTAAAACAGTTCAGCTAATTTTTACATTTTTTTTCTTCTTCAAAAAAGTTTTAAGGTTATCTTTATATTTATTTACACATTTATCAAGTATTTTTTGGTATGTTTCATTATTGTTGTTGTTATTGTGATAACTTGATGTTTTTGTGTCTATGAATTGCATTAAATGCCAGATGTTTCATGGAATCTCACTAATTACTGAACCTCCTGTTGTGTAAAGCAGTATCCATTCATTTTATTTTACAGAAATACCATATGTGGATGAAAATTATTGTTTGTTCATTTTAACTTGTGTATCTATATTTCTTTTTTATTAAAAATTCTGTAATATTAACTAATGATAGAGAGAGGAAAAAATGCTCTTCTTTAAAATACCTGAGGCTGTTTCAATTTGGGTCTCTATCAAACATAATGATAGCTTTTGGGTGGAAATAGTCACATTTTATCTTTTAATAGCTTGTATTATCTATTATTCTTTTAATTAGAGTTTATTTATTTATTTATTTACTTATTTATTTTACAGACAGGGTCTTACTCTGTCACACAGGCTGGAGTGCAGTGGTGCGATCTTAGCTCCCTGCAGCTTCAAACTACTAAACTCAAGAGATCTTCCTGCCTCAGCCTCTCCACTAGAGTAGCTGGAGCTACAAGCACATGCTACCAAGCCCAACTGAGAATTTATTTTCGATTAAGAAGTGATGTGTTGGCCAGGCATGGAGGCTTACGCCTGTAATCCCAGCATTTTGCAAGGCTGAGGAGGCCAGATCACCTGAGGTGAGGAGTTTGAGACCAGCCTGGACGACATGGTGAAACCCCATCTCTACTAAAAATACAATAAAATTTGTCAGGCATAGTGGCAGGTGCCTATAATCCCAGCTACTCAGGAGGCTGAGGCAGGAGAGTTACTTGAACCTGGCAGGCCGAGGTTGCAGTGAGCCGAGATCATGCCATTGTACTCCAGCCTGGGCAACAAGAGCGAAACTGTCTCAAAAAAAAAATAAATGAATAAAAATAAAAAAAGAAAGAAAGAATGTGTTATATATTAAATGTAGGTTTGGTATCTTCACAGGAATTATGTATTTTTTTCTTCTTTCATCTATTGATTTGTTGAATTATTTAATAAAATGCCTCTAATATAACCATGTTCACATTGCCAGGATAATGTTTACTTGTTCCCGGGTGATTATTTATTAAAAATGTTGCACGGTTTTGTTTCTTAAACTTTTTGCATGTTATCAAGTGTATAATATCTAAATTTATTGTCTATTTTTTATTCTCATAAAAATAACTCAGATAATTTCCTTATTTCTTTCTGGTCTAAAAAATGTATTACTCTTGATAAAGACAGAATAATTTTTCTTGTAAATATATCTGTGTATGTTGCATTTTATGGGGCAAAAAAATGTGTTTTCATATAACTGTATGTACTTTGTAAAGTTGCCCTATTAGATATTTTATTGCTTCTGCAGTCGGTTGTAGTAAATTAGATCTTCCTGTTAGGAAAGTTATTTAATCCAGTTAACAAATACTGATTTGAGTGAAAAATGTTCTAATGATTCTTTTAATTTTCACTTCATCTGTAGTTATTTCCTGCAATCTATTCCTGTTTTGGGTCTAGAAACCACCAACTGATGTCATGAGTGCACTTTTATAGTAATAGAAAAAAAAAAACCCTTTAGATTGAAATTGTTCAGGGATCAACAGAGGTTTCCCACATTGGAACTAAGACATTGTTTACAAGATCTTTTCACCTCTGTTGTCAACAGTCAAGAGGTAAAGCCAGCTTCCATCTGTCGCTATGTACAGAACATCTACCAGTTTCACACTACTGAATGCCTCAAAATCACAATTAATAAAGTTATGCTCTCTCACAGATTTTTCCAGGTGCCACCTGTTTTCTTGCAGTCTAATCTTCACATGTATTTTCTATTCTGTTTCATTCACCTACCCCCACTTCTTATCCACATTCCACTCTGTTCTCTGAAATTTATGGTTCATATTTAACGAAATCCACTGTATCCCTAGACGTTTCTTTATTCATAACATAATGGTATCCAGTCTGTCTCCGGAGAATACTGATTTTCCTACATGCTCTACTAAAATACTAAATATCTAAACATTTAGATTAGTATTTTCTTCCAGAGCTCTCATACTGGTCCTGGAAGTGGTATTAATCTCTTCCCTTTTTTTTTTGGCCATATTCAAACTGTTTTTCCCCTTATTCCCAATGTTAACCAACTTTGAATATCATGTCATCAAGATATAAGCTAATTTCCCTTAGGTTAAATTCTTTACTCCAGAGATATTTCCTCTCATTTCTCAATGATTTTATTTTCTGGCTCATTATCGTTCTACAGATCCTTTCAATTCAAAGACATTATAGCCTAGGTGGATTACAGTTGATATTGTCAATAACAGCAATAATTGAAAAAACTCAATTTATTGGAACAAGCTTTCTGATTACCATGTCCTATCTTTTCAGCTTTTCACTCCCTTTAGCGTTCCCAGTTCAATTATTTAGTATCACAGATACTTTCCATGCTCTTGATATCCTCTTTGTCATCATTTTTTTTTTTTTTGCTTAACTTCCGAGATTCCTTGAGATCAGTATCAGCTAGAATTGTAAAACAACAACCAAAAGAAAAGCTCTTGAAATTTGGATATTTCTTTTTCCCCAACAAATAATTAAGATGGTAAATAACTGTAGGCTTCAGATGGGAAGAAATGGAGCATATATATATATATATATATACACACATAGATACACACACACACACACACACTCTCTCTCTCTCGTGCACACACAGACACACACACTTGCAAGGTCATTAGTCTTTCCATCCTCCATGGAATTTGGTAGGCATTGAGAGTTGAGAATCTTAAGCTAACAATTTCTTGCATGGGGTGTCTCTTGTGAGCCTCCAGCTCACCAAACCTTGGTTTACTTTCTGTTGGTGTTGTTGCACAATTCTATCATTAATACTCTACTACTCTGTTCTTCTTTCCCTGGAAACATGGTGATCCATTAGTAATTTTCACAGATTCTAGAAGGTTAAGGTACCTTCATTTCTGCTCTAGCCTTATTTTCTGTTGTAGTAATTTTGATTATTCATCTGTGTTTAAGGGCCAGCATTTAATATCTGCCATTCTAGAATCTTGTTATACTTCCTTATACCAGGGAAAACAGTTCCACAACAGCACCTCCTGGAATACATCATTGTCTACCGAGGACAGCAACCTTCAACTGTTCAGGGAAGTAAACATAACCTTCACCAGAACAGTTCTCATCTACTTGATAAAACGATGGTCTTTTGTGTCCTCCAGGGAACATATACAAGTATAGTGGAATCTCTGGTCTTACAGTCAATCTAGTCTAACATTCCCATCACAGTTTTATATATGTCCTCCCTCCTTCTGTGATTGTAGGTGATGGTGGTGATGGGAGTGGTGGTAGTTGTTTATACTTTTAAAGCCAATGCCTAATTAGATGTCCAGCTGAGGAATGAGATAGTATTGCTCTCTTACTTTCCCATTTCCTCCTCTTCTTCCTCCTTTGCCTCCGTGGTCTCTTTCTGATGTTACACTCTCATTTCCACAAAGGTATAAATAAAAGAGAGAAGAGAAAAAAGAGACTCTGAGATAAACGTCAGTCTTTCAAAAATACAGACAGAAGAGATTACTTCAAAAATTATCTTAAAGATAAGAAAAATCCTGAAACAAATTTAGCATCCTTTAAAGAACTAAAAAATTATGTGAATATGGATGAAAATGTATTGAGGAAAAATTTTTTAAAGTGTATTATTTTATCTTTTGTCATTTGCAATAAAAAAATCAAAGTAAGGGCTATTAATTAGCACATACTTGAGAAATAATACATATGTTTCATATATATTTTTTGGAATCATTAATGCAAAGACATTTCAATATATTTAAGCATGTATAAACAAATTTATCAAACATGGACATAAACACAAAACAAATTTTTATAACGCTATTAAATACACGATTAAGGTTTATCTTTAAAAGGTGGGATTAAAATGATTTTATTATTTACTTTTATTAATTGCCTTTTTAACCTTTATAGTAATTATCTACTACAGTTTCAATTATAAAAAATTGTAAAACAAAAACACAGATACATTTAAGACTAACAAATTGGATATATCTATATTAATAAAATTTTTATTCATTTTATAGAATAAAATTCTTTCCAATAAAAATAAGATACTTTTCATTTTGAAGGAGAAAGTGGGATAGATAGCAAGATCCCACAATACTCCTTCACATTAAGGGACTCTCAGGCTTCTGAAGAGAAGAACAACATCAAAGACAAAAATTCACTTTTATTCCACTAATCATCATCTATGGTGAAATAACAAAATCTAATTTTCCACAGAGACCATCTTAGTGATATTTATAAGCTACCACCATTCTTGGCTTAGCTACATTGGTATGTTTTAAAATACCACAGTTGATTTTTATTGGAGAATGTTCCTATTTAATTATTAGATGTATATATAGTCCTCTAAGTTTATTATTTCTCCCAAGGTTGCTGTGTTGCATCATTCACAATTGTCTTTGACCAAATCAATTTGGGATCTTATTTTTCTCAGATCACAAGGTGTCCAGATGGAGGCAGTCTATAGCCATGGCACACATTCAGATAAATTTTCCAAGCACTAAGCACTTTTGGCTGCATTTTATATCATTCTAATGAGTGTCTTTTATGCTCATGGTAGCCAGATGTCTGCTCCTTTCCGGGAATTCATTTGTTTCAAGCAGGAAGAAGTAGGGAGGAGATACAAATAAACGATAAAAGGTGCATGCCAGCTGAGCCTGGGTATTTACATATTTTTTCAACAATCCTCATTCAATACTTCAATCGGACAGAAGTGCATTGATCGTGTACATCATTTTTACCTGCATGGGAATCATTGGAACTTATTATTTAAGTTGATCAGAATGCCAACACACTGAATAATATCAGTGTTCTCTCTGTAAAGAAAGAAGACATGAACAGAGAACACACAGATAGCATTGTCTGCATGGATACAAATAGCATTGTCTGCATGGAGACGAAACTGGCACATACTCATATCTGATCCTTTAGTTCAGTGCTGGGGGGGGATATCAAGATTGCATAATACGTTAAATACAACTAGAGGGAACCTGTGAAGTTTAGTAAGGCAATTCATAATTAATGTATAAAATGTTCTTAAAATTGACATTGTAAAACATTGTAAGAATAAACAAGGAAGGACCTGGTGGCTCACACCTGTAATCCTAGCACATTGGGAGACCTAAGTGGGAGTACCGTTTGAGGCCACGAGTTAGAGACAAGCCTGGGAAACATAAGGAGATCCCCGCTACCCCATCTCTATAAATTAAAAAAAAAAAAAAAAAAAAAAGCCTGTGTGGTGGCACAGGCCTGTTGTCCTAGCTATACAGCAGGCTAGGGTGGAAGGATCTCTTGAGCCCACTTCAAGGCTGCACTGAGCCATAATCATGCTACTGCACCCCAGCCTGGGTGACAGAGTGAGACTCTGCTTTGTGTCATGATGAATTCACTGTGTGTTGTTAATAGGTCAAATTAAATCTTCCTTTTCAATTTTTTCACCTGCTCATTCACTAAACAAGTATTATATTCCATCTTCTATAGAAAATCACAGTGAGATTGCATTAATGATAATGATCATTGACATCAATAACATCATTTATGGAACACTTAAATTTGAGCAAGTTTCCATTAAAAAAGTAAAGTACTACACCTGAATAAATAATATACATATGTAGTATTAATATAGATGAATATTTATTCACATAATCACTTATTTCCTAATAATTGCCTTTCATTTATTTTTCTACGTGCAATCATAGTTTTTAAGACACTGGTTTCTTTTGAGTATTGGTATTGTATATAATTTTAATTATATTTGCATTTTTACAACACATACTTTAAGATATACACTTTAGACCTTTAGAAAGAAACCAAGCATAAGAATCCTTGAGGCACAAGATATTTATTACCTCTTCTTTGCAAAATCACAGTGCAAGATGACAAATGGGCCCCATGCAAAGAAAACATATATTTGAAATAAACTTTTTAATTGAATTTAGTTCATGGTTTCAAATAAACCATTTTATTTGAAATATGATCACAATTACCCTAGCACTCAGTTCTTAATACATCATCAAACAGTCAAGTGAGAGAGTAAATAGCATGGTACTGAAAGTGTTTAATTATTTTCATTTAATGAAATTTCTGTAATGGGACCCTGTGGAATCTATCCCTGTTATCTCTGCCAATTCTTATATTGGTTCAAAATGAATACTATGAGAGAGTGAGAGGATTCGATTTAATTAGGAGGTATTGGTGAGCCTAACAGTGAATATTATGAAAATGCCCCTTGACATATGTGATCTGAGGACAAGTTGGCCCTGTCATCTATTATACTGCTTCACTGATGTGGCTGGCTAAGTGCCACTTCTACAGTCTCTACTCCATTTGCTTCTCTCATAAAATGAAGTATTTAATTTGACACGATCACCTCAGACAGAAGAAAATGTGTTTCCTCAGTTAGAATCTCCCAGCAAAAGTAGTGTATGTGAACTTAGAGAATATTGTCTGTGACTTCTAGAATATTCCTCAAGTCAAATTTGAAAAAGTATTGTCAGAGACCCTCCATTTAGAAAACATATTATTGCTTCCCTTTCATCTTACTCTTCCTTGTGCAATCTGGTGCCAAAGAGAAAACATATTTTAAGCTCAATAATAATAAATGCCTCAATTAGTATTCTCAATAAGTATTTTTGTTTTCAAAGCATCATTTTATACTTTTTTTGTTAGCATAATTACAGATGTATTCACTAGGTCTCTGAAACATAAGAGGAAACATGTCTGTATAAATTGCATGTTACATTTTATAAACTTATTGCTGCTTTAAAAGTCAGTTTTCTTAAGCAATAACATTAGAGTGTTAGAATAAAGCTACATAGTGTGCTAAAGAAATGACAGACATAGAGTTCTCTATTTGTAGTAAATCCTTCTCTCACCCCTACAGACATCCTTAACCTTAGTGTTTCTGATGCTGTTAACAGAATCATATGAAAGGACATTTTTTTTCAAAGCTCTTTGGTAGAAACTCTGACAGAAGACAGAGATAATTATACTCTCATTAATAATGGGTGTAAGGTCCCTGCCTAATTCTAGTTATTGGAGATTCTTCATCACTTGCAAGGCAAATGTTTTTCCTTTTATCTCTACCTGCTAATCCTCATTCCTCCTGTTACATTGTAGGTGAATAAGCAGACTCAACCTTCTGTTTCTAGAAAAATTTCACAAGTATTTGAATGTAACCAAATTGTTAATACAGCATTTAAAAATTTCTGCTGGCACTAGGTTATTTGTTTTGTTGTTGTTGTTATTGTTGAATTTTATATATAGGAGTCCTCTATATAGTCTACGTAACAACCCTTTATCAGATATAGACATTCTCCAAAGGAGATATAAAATGTCCAATAAGCACAAAAAATGATGTTTGACTTCACTAATCATTAGGAAAATGCAATGCAAATGAAAACTACAGTGACATACTATTTCATATCCAGTAGGATGGTTACTATAAAAAAATCAGAAATTAACAGATAATAAGGATGTGGAGAAATTGGAACCCTTGTTAGTGAGAATGTAAAATGGCATAGCCACTGTAGGGAACAGTATGGCAGTTCCTCAAAAACTTAAAACTAGAATTACCATATGATTCTACAGTTCCAATTCTGGGCATATAATCAGAATAATTGAAAGCAGGACCTCAAAGAGATATTTGGACGTTCATGTCCATAGTAGCATTATTCACAATAGTGAAAGAGTTTTCACAATAGTGAAAACAACCCAAGTGTCCATCAATGCATGAATGAATAAGCAAAATGTGAAATACACACACAATGAAAAATTATTCCATCTTTAAAAGAAGAAAATTCTAACATATGCTACAACTACAACATGGATGAACCTTGAGGACATTATGCTAAGTGAAATAAGCCAGTCACAAAAAGATGTATAAAGTATGTTTCCAGTTATATGAGATACTTAGTGTAATCAAAATAATAGAGACAGAAAGTAGAATACGGTCGCCAGCTGGTGGGAGGGGGAAATAGAGAGTTATAGTTTAATGGGTACAGAGTTTCAGTTTTACAAGATGAAAACAGTTATAAAAATGAATGGTGTGATTATTGCACCTTATGAATATATTTAATAATACTGAACTGTATAATTAAAATAGTTAAGGTAGTAAGTTTTATATTGCATATTTTACCAAAATAAAACTACTGAAAAAAAATTATGTTTGCAAACTCACAAAAAATATCTATTCTCATCTTTCTTATGTACTACTCTGTGATTTCAAAATAGGTTATTGGAAGCAAGTTACCATTAGATCTTCTTTATTTTATTTATTTTTTATTGAGACGGAGTCTCGCTCTGTCACCCAGGCTGGAGTGCAGTGGCGCGATGTTGACTCACTGCAACCTCTGCCTCCCAGGTTCAAGCGATTCTTCTGCCTCAACCTCCCAAAATAGCTGAGATTACAAGCGCCCCACCACCACACTCGGCTAATTTTTGTATTTCTAGTAGAGACAGGATTTCACCATCTTGGCCAGGCTAGTCTTGAACTGCTGACCTCATGATCCACCCGCCTCGGCCTCCCAAAGTGCTGGGATTACAGGCGTGAGCCACCGTGCCCGACCCCCATTCAATAGTCAATTGAAGGAGCTTATTTATCAGAAATACGGAAATATTTCCTTACTTGAAAACCCATAAAGCTTAATTTTTAAATATTGCAATAAGGCCATTTCAAGGTCTGGAATTTATGTTGTTTGGTAGAATATTATAAAATTGCACATGGAAACAGTTTATTTTTTCTTCTTAATAACATTATATTCAGAGTTTTCAAATGTGGGTTATTTGTATTCTAGGTAATTGTAATATATGTGCATCCACCACCTATCAAGAGAAATTATACTTCTATATGAATGCATCCGTAAAATGTTACATTGCCTTTAATTTGGTGACATGACTGAAACGAATGTGGCATATATTAGTCCTTGTCACTGATCACAAGTGATGACTGAATTATACTAAGTGCAGACTGCCATAGCACCAGTATAATTTTGTACAAGATATTTATCAAACAAAATAAAATTTAGAATTAATTTTTCCTAAGTATAGTATTTAGATAGTTATAGGAAGATTAGTAATCACTCTGAAGATTGCCTTAAAGAAAAAAAGACATAATGAATGATAATGGCAGCATTATATTAATAGAAAAGTATAAATAAGTAATTTCATTTTTCATTTTTGACTGGTCCTATTTTGTGAACATTACTCACAAATGTAGCCTTTTTTAGTGGTTAAAAAAGACAAAAGTCCAAAAATTACTGGTAGTCAATAGCACAAAAATGTTATCCCTTTATTTATATTGGAGTGAGACACAATTATTAAACACAAAGGAAGAGATGGTCATTTTATCAACCAGTTAAAACCGTGAATATGTTATATAATGACTATGGTTACTGAGTAATAACATTTTGCACATTTCTAGTAATATCTGTCAATTTGAAAAGTATGCAGTGTTTCCTTAATAACTTTTTTTTGATTCAACCAATTTAAAAGAAAGACAGTCGCAAAAGCTGTGTGTGTGTGTGTGTGTGTGTGTGTGTGTGTGTGTGTTTTATAGAAACACCTTCATTTTGCTCAAAAAGGAAGTCAATAGTTAAGGAGATGCCAGACTGAACAGATTGAATAAAATAAAGTTCACATCAGCAACAAATCCTCTTGCTGAAGAATCTGGCTAGAGGGCATGGGCACCAAAGTCCCTGGCTGTTAAGGGGCATCTGCAGACATGATCCTTGCCTTGAATACATTGGCTTGGAAGTCAGTTATGGATTTTAATAGTCTGTGCAAGGTAAGTGTAGCTACTCCTCTTTGGGGCTTTGTTGAAGTGGTTGAGCCCTATCCAAGTCCAAGGATGAGACATGTTACCAGGGTGTGGCTCAAAGTCTTTCAAATGTACTTCATACTCGTCTTCGTTTATACTAGTGTCGGCCCATCATTACAAATGCGAATTTAAACTTCTCAAATTCCTTCTCCTGGATGCCCAGCAGGCTCTGGATCCACTTAATCACCTCTCAGAAATGCTCGCCCTGGTGCATCCTCAGTAAAAATGAGTTTCTGAATGTTCTGAAGACCTCTTTGTGAAAATGTGCAACCATGACGAGCACTGATGAGCACTGTGACTATGTGTTTGTGGACGTGTGTGTGTGTGTTTATAATCATACTATATTCCTAAATATTAACGTAGTTCCAATCTAAATAGTAAACACATAGTTCTAGTAAATACATAATATCTCAGTTTCCTTCAAGATTGCCTAACGGTTTTCCATTGTAGAATAATCACACTTGCATATTTTATTTTCACAAGCAAACTTGCATACATACATATTTAGATGATTTTCTAACAATTTTAATACTATAATTGTAATAATTCTTAGGCAAAATAAATGTAATTAATCAAACACATTAAGATGCATCTAAGGACACAATATTCTTCCCCTAAGGCTAATTATTATTGGTGATCTTCAAATATTGGTTGCCTTTTTGGAAATATAGTATAAAATTTCATTTAATATATAGAAAAATAAAAGTCTAATCTATTAGATATACATATAAATCTAAATTTTTTAATAAGAAAACAAACAAAAAAAGTTAAAATGTAAGAATACAAAATTTGCAAAAAAATTACAAAGAGCTTTTATTAAGACAATATTTGGAAAAAGAAACCTCCAAATCAATAATAAAAAGAGAGACAACTATTTGGAAACATACAGGCAAAAAGCAATACAATTTATTTGTAAAAAGTCTTGTGAAAATGATCAATAACATTACAAAAGAATATTCAAAATTATTAGCAATCAGGAAATCACTGTAAACTTAGAGGAATAAGTGTGCCATGTTAAATTGTATTGTGCTGCCAAACATATCATATCACATATATGATATTAATAATTATATTTTATTTGTTATAAATATAATTGAATATTATTTAGAAGTTTATGCAATGATGTTGAGTAAGTTTAACTCTTGTTCATAAGTGAATGTGTAATTATGTAAAATTTGGGCAGAAACATATTAATAGTTTTATTAAAATGTATTGCAAATTTTTACATCACAGCACCTATATATATTTATAAAAGTGTTAGTAGTTGTTAATAGTCAATAATGGGAAATAACCCAAGCTCCCATTAACAGTGGAGTGAAAATATACTAAATTGTCATATAAATCAATGAACAATAGCTACAGAAGACAATTGTAGAAAATTTTACCAACATGATGTTGAAATAAGTACATAGTCTTTGGCATGTTTTATATTAATCTTTAAAAAATCAAAATTAAACTAATGAGTTGAGTATTGAGATAGTGTTTCCCTTTCTGTTAAGAAGAGAGGGAAGAATAATTGGATGTATGGGTGTATTCTCAACTTGTGCTGGTTATATTAGTCATATGAAATACATTGCTTTTTACTGTAGCTTAATATAGCATTTGTTTGGTACTTCTTAATGTTTATTTTAGTCAAATTCAGAGGTAGGGAAAGAATGGGAGAGAAAGGAGGAGGGAAGGAGAGAGAAAATCAGCTCTTTATATTCAGTGGAAGGAGATAGAAAATCAGCTCGTTATATTCAGTGAAATGTTATGTTTGATATGAAAATAAGATGTAACAGTTGTTTTTAGTTAACTCATATGTAATCAGTTAATTTTAATATTGAAATCAGTCTTAGTCCTATATGATTTGAAGTGTTATTTGGTTGTTTGTCTTAAATGCACTTAAGAAGTAATACATTATTTTTATCTATATGCACTGTTTATTTGTTATAACTTTCCCTGATTTAATAATGAAGCTCTTAAAAATTACACATTATTGATACAATTATTTCAGGTTTTGGTAGCAAAAATTTAGGTGCTATTTTATATAAATAATGAAAATTAATATATTTTTACATAATAAAACAAAATAACTAAATAACTAAAATTAGTAATAATCTCAAAAGAAAATTTTCACAATTGTTTCATTTCAATTACTGAAATAATTTACTTGTAAGACATTTAAACAGATTTCAATTCCAGATAGAATTAGAGTTACATTATATTGAATAAATAAGTTTTTTAAGTAACGCATAATGACTTTAAGTAACTTATATTTATGTGGAATACATTAAAGTCCTTTAAAATAAGGCTGTTGCTTTTTATACCCATAATATATTTTTCTTTGGGTTGTATCATATTCATGGCTATTTTTCCCTTAAGTAAAACATGTGAAGGGGTTCTGAAAGCCATTTCAGTAAAAGTGGTTCTAGCATCCTTATTATCTACTGGTAATTTCCATTACTTTATATTTAAGGTTATCACTTGAAGTACCCAAAGTACTATCAGAAATAAACTAAAAGAGGAAGAAAATCGAACTTCTTTTTTATTTTATTTTATTTTATTTTAATTTTATTTTAAATTCTGGGTTACATGTGCAGGATGTGAATGTTTGTTACATAGCTACGTAAACGTGTACCATGATGGTTTACTGCACCTATCAACCCATCACCTAGGTATTAAACCCAGCATGCATCAGCTACTTTTCCTGATGTTTTCACACCCCCCATCCCGCCCTCCCCTGACAGGCCCCAGTGTGTGTTGTTCCCCTCCTTGTGTCCTTGTGTTCTCATTGTTCAACTCCCACCAATAAGTCAGAATTTCATCTGTGTAAGATGAGAAGAGGTGAAAGTAAAATTGTGTTCCATTGGGGAACACCTGAACGGATGGAAAGAGCTAATCCTGCATTTATTGTGGATATCAGAAATCACTCTCAGAAGCATTATTAACAAAATTTAGCTCTCATGATGTCTGGTAAAAGCCAAAATTTTGCTAGAAGCCATGTAATTAATGAATTATTTTGCAGTGGTTTCAACTTTCTAAAACTGTAAATAAATTGACAGAAGGAACTGTTTAATTCTGGCTGGCCAGAAGAAATGCAAACGAAAGTGGTAATGTCTCTCAGGCAAAGATATCTGTTTGGTTAGAATGTAGAGGTAGAGTTAGAATTGATGTCTAAAATTTTACTTTGGAGATGCATTTATATTTCTAATTTAGATGATTTTATGTTTGTGGGCTTCATATAACCAACATGGCCTTTTCTTCAGAGGGTAAATAAAGTGAATTTGTCACTTTAATGTCCAAATCTTTATTTCTAAATTGTTAAAGAAAATCTATAATGGATAAGATGAAGACGCTGATTTTTATTTTGTTTTATTCTAAATTTCTGTTTCTTTTTATGTATTTAGTTTTATGGAAATTCTACTGAGTCCTTTCTTTTATGCTAAAATTAAATATGGTGTCCTTTGCTTATATCTGTCCTTGAATTTATTGTTATTGCTTTTTACATGAGCCCTCAATGTCATCCTTATGTGACGTTATGTGACATTCTTATTTTTGTTTTTGTTTTCAATTTTTATTTTAGTTTCAGGGGGTCCATGTGCAGGTTTGTCACACGGGTAAATTGCATGTCAGTTAGGTTTGCCATGAAAATGAAGCTGTCACCCAGAAAGTGGGCATAGTACCCAATAGATAGTTCTTAACCCTTACTCCGCTCCCATACTCTCACCTCCAGTAGTCCCCCGTGTCTATTGTTTCCATCTTTATGTCCATGTGTACTCAATATTTAGCTTCTTCTTATAGGTGAAAACATGAGGTATTTGATTTTACATTCTTGCCATTATTTGCTTATGATAATGACCTCCAGCTGCATCTATCTTGCTGCAAATGATGTTATTTCATTCTTTTTAATGGCTGCATAGTATTCCATGGTTATATGTACCACATTTTCTTTAACCAGTCCACTGTTGATGGACATCTAAGTTGATTCCATGTCTTTGCTACTGTGAATAGTGCCTGAGAGAAAGGTTTATGCAAACATTATATTTAAGATACATCAGGTAAGTTTTTGTTTAATATAGGGTATAAGAACTTCAACTTGAAGCTAGACTCTGGGGTTATAATTCTGGATCCACTCCTTATTGCTAAGTTATTTGGGGGTAAAGTATTGAACTCCTTTGCCTTAAGGACTTTATATATAGACTGGCAGTGGTGGGAATCCCTTGAGGCGAGGAGTTCTAGACCAGCCTGGGCAGCTGATGGAGACCCTGTCTTTACAAAAAATAAAAATTAGCCAGGTATGGTGGAACATACCTCTAGTCCTAGCTACTTGGAAGACTACGGTGGGAAGGTCACTTGAGCCCGAGTGTAAGCATATACTGAGCTAGAATGCACCACTGCACTCTAGGGACAACACGTGACCCTGTTTCTAAATAAATAGCTAAAATGAAAGAGACTTTATCTGCACATGAAGTTATAGGATAATAATTAGATAAGCCAATCCACAGAAAACTCTTAAGGGGAGGAAAATATATGAATTGTTAGTAAATGATAGATATTATTACTTTTATATTAACTCATGTTTTTGTCTGTCTCTATGTGTGGTTGGTTACCTTTCTAACCTAGATTGTGCAGCCTGTCACTGCATTATGCTTCACGCTCATTTCTAGCAATAACCTCATTTATTCTCTCTGGACTATTGTGCAGCCTGTCACTGCATTATGCTTCATGCTCATTTCTAGCAATAACCTCATTTATTCTCTCTGGACTGTTGTAATAATGTCCCACATATTTGCCCTCTCTATGATCAGTGATGTAATAAATACTATATAAATGTTAAGATATGTTTAAAATTTTGAGACTTCATAACATTCTATACTTAATTGTTATGAACAAAAGGATAAGAACTACTGATGAAGAGAAAAGGACTAAGTTCTGGGAATCAGTGAAACATGAGCCGAATCTATGCTTCTTCCTAAACCACAGCAAAACCTACTACTATCTATGTACTCATGAACAGATTATTTAATGTTTTTGAAATCTCAGTTATAGGCCTGTGATGAGCACTAAATAAAACACCGGTGAAAATTCCTACACGTTCCATAGCATGAAGTATGAGTAAAATGACATTTCTTTCATTTTATTTATTTTGTTTCTGCAGTGTTATTTTATCAAGGCCTAGGCTGTGTTTTATTAAATCTTTGCATTCATATCATATATAGTTCACCATATACTTTATAGTATATTGTAGCTCTTCAATTAACATTTGTTTAAGTGAACTGATTGTAAAATTATGATTGCGGCAAGTTACAAAACTTATTAATATAGAAATAAAATTTATAGCAAATAATCATGTCACTTAAAATACGTATTTATGGAATTTTAATTTTAATTCATTAAATTACAATGATATTCTATTTGCTTTATGCAAGCATAAATATTTTTCTACTTTATTTGCATAGGCACTTATTACTTTCTAGCTGCTTATGGAGTTCCAGCTGGAAAGAAATGGAATTTTCCATGTGCATTTGTCACAGATATTGAAAACAGGTGCAAACCTCACCTGAGCATTCACACTATTCGAACGTTCAGATTGACTCAGACAATTAACATTATTTACTCACACTCTTTGCAGGAATCTATCTTTATGGCTAGTCTAAGTCTAAGACAAATATGTTTGTCTGCTTGAGGAAGTCAACTGGAAATAGCCAACCCTCTTTTCCTGAGCTGCTGGCAGTTTGCTTAGTGAAAACTATATGCAAAGCAAATCTATGCCTCACAAGAGAATCAAATTGTAGGCTCAAAAAGAAATGAAATTGTCCCAATTATGCTGATTTTTCTATTGCAGCGTATATGCTAAAAATTAAAAAGATGTTTGTGAAGGTTTGTAGTGTATTATCATTATTATCAGAATAACTTTCTATGAACAAGTATGTACTGTAACATTAGTTTTAATTGTTCAGAATTCCTGGTTCTTCAAAACAGAATCCTTTCTGAGTTACTTAACCAGAAATGTGATTCTTTTAAGCTTCTTTGGAAACTCAGAAGTTCTCTGCTAAAGCCAAAGAGCCAGGCAGAGGCAGCAACAATGCACTACACATCACAGGGAATTTTCTGACTTGAAATGATTGCCATTATTTGTTGACTTCTAAGGCATTCAAAAATTGATAACAGCAACTCTGCCATTGCTACCCCCAAGAAAGAGAGCACCCTTATCAGAGTGGTTGACAAAACACTGATCTTCTGTTAGATGTTGATCACTGCTATATCCAAGACTTGCTTGGTTGCGTTTCACTGGAGAAACTTGAATTAAATGTTTGTAGTCTACTTAGAAGGGATCTTGTATATGGATGCTTTCTGGATTCTATTTGAGGAGGTAGAACTTACAGTGTGGAAAATTATCAAGGTGTAGAAAGAGAATGAAAAACAAATTGGGTAGCTTTAGGTAACAGATGACATCAACAGGGTAGAAAATAATATTATATAACGATGGATTTGACTTTCAGGAATGCGTGTTTTTTAAACAAAACAATGATTGATTCTTTAGAACACTGAGAGATTTACTTTAATTGTATATCTAGCTATTAAATGATTATATATTTATCAGTTGTGTCATTGTAATAGGTACTAGTGCCACAAAGATGTATAGATAACCTTCTGAACAATATACCATAGGGAATAGATATGTAATTTCATGCTTACAAATTTCAAGTCTTCTTGGAATGCTAGAATTATCTTCAAACAGTAATATTTGCAAACCTGAGTTCTTTTGACAATAAAAAAGGAACGGTTCTCTGTTGACAAAGGGACAAAAAGTATGTTTTATCCAAGAGAAACATCATGCAGTTGAAATTAGAAGGTATCGAATTATGCCAGAAATTCAGCATTCCTGCAGTACATATGCATTTGGGCATGTTACATGGTCTCAGTCTAGAAAGATAATGCCACTTGATCCTGAGCTGTATTTTACATGATGCAGATCAATATGCCAAGTATTTTAAGATATTAATAAAATTAAAGTCAACTCAGTAACATTATGAATGAGAATTATTGAACAATTAATTTACTAAGTACTAATTAGTATTAGTAAATACTAATACTTAGTAAATTAATCAATCAAATATGATTTTAATGCATATATAATTCAGTAAGTGCATATACAATTCAATAAGTACATATACAGTTCATTCAGGATATTAGAAGTTCAGATTGTGACATCTTCAACTAATACCTGCATGATTAAAGACTGGTTAAACTCAGTAAAACTACATTGTTTCACCTTAAAAAATGGAATAACACTTCTACCCCAGGACAGTGTCTGGCTTTAATAGAAACACTTCAGTGAAATTATCTAAGACCTAATCCTTTTCTACATGTGCTCTTCGATCTTTAGACCACTGAAATCTGGATACAGTCCTATTAAATATATTCTTATCAAGGATACCAGTAACTCCAAAATGATGACAGAAATTTTCATCTGTGTGCTTCCAGGTAGTACAAACTGTCAAGTTGTGTATTTTTGCAGTCATATCATGTTTGAAATCAGTTCAAATAGTGTGTGTTTCTCTCTCTTCCATCTTACTGGTCGGTCTCTATGTTCAGGAGATGCCTAGTTGGCTTTTTGTAATGAAAAAATGATAGAAGATGTTTGATCCCATATTGACTTTATGTATGTGTTGGTTTCTCTGACACAGTACCCCCTCTGTCTGAGCCCTGCAATATCACACATTCACAAGATCTAGAGTTTTTCTGTCCTAAAGATAGAGATTTACACCCCTTTCTCTGTGATGAGTATGAGATTCCTCAGACCTTCTGGACAGGATTTTGTTTGTTTGCCAATTCCTGTGCCTTTTTTGGGTGCAGAAAACTTGGCTTTTTAATTTAACATAATCCTGGGTTGAAAGACTTGAAGCGTTTTTTCAGGCATGTCTACTAATGCAGTTTGCATGACCTCTGACACATCACATTCTCAGTGTTTGTCAGTCCCTTGCTCTAGCTCAGCTTTGGAGGCAACACTCTTTTTTCATCTTAAGGAGAATCAAATGAACAGGTGAGATCCTAACCAACAGGCAAAATTCCAGCCACAAAATCCCCAAGTGTATCCAGATTCAGAGCTTTCAAAGTTTATCCTCCTCTCAATGTCATTTGCAGCAGAGTAATATCGCTTCCCACTTGTTTCTCTTTCCTGAGGTGATTATACAAATCATAGATAAATGTTTCCAATTTTAGCCACAAAGGCTCAGTTGCAGTCTCAAACTACAACCTAAAGAAGATAAACCCAATAAATCAGAATAATTTTTCTTATAGTTGGTAATTAACCAGCACAAACGTATTTGGGATTCATACTGTTTTTTGAAATCAGCATATATTAAATTTATTTCTTTTCTCTCTCAGGGAGATCTCTCTCTCTCTCTCTCTCTTTCTGTCTGTCTCTCTGCCCCGTTCTCTCTCTCTCTCTCTCTCTCTCTCTGTGTGTGTGTGTGTGTGTGTGTGTGTGTGTGTGTGTGTATAGATAGCTAGATGAACAGATAGACACTTAAACAGATACCAGTTAGGTTGGTCACGTCAGTAAAGCCAATTTGGCTTCTGCTACTGATGGGATGGTGGTGGGGGAGGCTATTTATTCAAATGTGGGTATGGTAGAAAAAATATTTAAGGTATTGTAAAAAAAAAAAAAGAAAAGAAAAGAAAAGAAAAGGACAGCTACAAAAAATGGAAGATGAGTGGCCCCCAAAGTAGGAAAATACCTATGGGGGTATTTTGTTTCATACAGATGTTATAATGTTTCATACAGATTCAACCATGTCAAAAACAGCTGAGTACAAGACAATTGATTGGTAAAACCTGATTATTTTGTAAAGTCATTAATAATTTTAGCAGAATTGATTGAATGGAATTGTAAGGGTCAAAGCCAAGTTTCAATAAATTTTGTAATAGACCCAAAGTGGAAACAAAATTTCACAAAGAATGGAGATGAATTGGGTAGAAAGAAAGATAATTAACTACAGGGTAAGAAGAGATAAATACAAAGTTACTATGTTCATCGTGTGTTCAAATGACACTGGTAAGGACAAACTTATCAAAAAAAATTGGAAAACCAGGAAAAAGGGACATCAGTGAAGTTCAGGACTTTGGAACACCTAAAGTGTTAAGAATTGGGCTTAGTTTGGATGAGGGAGAACACTTGCATAACGATGAAATAGAAAAATACACTTTAAAGAATGGATATATATATGGGTAAAACTGGTATACATATATACATACACACATACATATACATATACACACATAACACACACATATACACACATACATTGTACATATATATACACTAAGAGAGATACACTCTCTGTATGTCTCTGTATCTGTATATATACACTGTGTATATACTTAATGTATATATATGTTTGTATATGGTGTATATATATGTATATATACATATATTCACATCTCTCTCAGTATGTGTATATACGTATGTATATATACACACTCAGAGACAGTTGTGTATATATGTGTGGTGTATATATATGTATCTGTATATATATACACACACACAGAGATGTATATATATAAAATCTCTGTGTATGATATATGTATGTATGTTACACACACAGAGATATGTATATCTGTGTGTATATATTATGTGTACATATATATACACACACTGAGACAGAGAGAGAGAGAGAGAAATCCACAATATTCTAATTTATTTTGTCATCCAATGGAAAGGGTTAAATTTTAGAAACCTGATTGTAGTGTACTATTTCTTAGTTCAGGAACATAGGTCATAGCCTCTATGTCTTGTAATTTATATATTGCAGTACATATCTTTTAATGTCATCTATAAAATTATAATAGCAGAGAAATATCGTCACATTTATTTCCTATCCCTAAAAGCAGGACCAATATCTGATGCAGAGTAGGTGCACAATCATTGCTATTGGCTGTAAAGGTTTGTAATGTAGTCTTTTATGGATGCATCAGCTACAGTTGCTGTCCTCTATACCATTCAGAATATGACTTTTCAGATTATTTTTAATAAAGATTTCAATTAAAAAAGGAGAAAATTGTAAGCCTTCAACTGCTGGGCAAAGTGATCCTGGGGAAACAAAACAAATTCATCAAGACTCGATATCTGTTCTCTGATTTTTGCTTACATTTTTCAAGTCCTATCTCAACACCTAAATCTATTATAATTACTTTGTGATTAATCTTGTTGAAGCCATTTCTCCATTAGCTCACATTTAACTTTTTATACTATTTACATGTCATTTACTTTTCTTTCTCAACTATTTTTATTTTATTATAAATTTAATTAATTTATTGGCAAAGATAAATTACATATATAATGCCCATATACAAATATATATTTAGATCTCTGTATGTGTTCATGTGCTCCTTGTTACTGTTTAGCATTTCATAACATGTATGTAACAGAGATAGATGGCTTAATCATGTCACCTGTTGAAGGACATCTGAACAGATTCCAATTCTTTGCTATTATAAATACAGCTGCCATGAACATTGTGTTTGTCTATTTCTCTGGGATAGATGCCCAAGGGTGTAATTTCTGGGTCGTATGGTAATTGCATGTTTATTCTGGTAAGAAATTGCCAAATGGTTTCTCAGAGTGTCTGTACCATTTTACATTTCCACCAGTCAAGTATGAGAGAGACAGCTTCTCCCTTCTTGCCCTGAATTTGCTGTGCTGTCACTAATTTTAAAAATGTATTAATATATTTTAATTAACAAATAAAAACTTAAATATGATATGCATTTTAGTTTGTCATCTTAATAAGTAAGCAGAGATATTTCATTTTGCTTTTCCTTTACTTTTACCTAACGACAAATGATGTTAATTACTTTCTCATTGCTTATTTTTTTATCTGTATGTCCTATTCACTGAAATGTCTATTAATATATTTTAGACATATTGTAGTTGTTTTGAGATTTGAGAATTCCTCATATGTTCTAGATACCATTCATTTTTGGATAAGTGATTTGAGGCTGTTTTCTTCAGGTCTGTAGCTGATCTTTCAGTGACTTTACATGGGCATTCAAACAAGAATTTTATCCTGTTTTAATTTTAATAAGGTACAAATTATCAGGGTTTTCATTCATGTATTGTGTTTTAGAGTTGAGTCTAGGAATAGTTTGCCTATGGAACATTTTGTACTATGTTTTTTTTTTTTAAACTGCAGTTTATGTTTTACATTTAAGTCCATAATCTATCCTTAGCTATCTTTTATATAAAGTGTGACATTTTCATTGCTGTCAGGTTTTTTTATGTGAATATCAAATTGTTATAGAAACATTTATTAAGCTCATTCTTCTTTTATCAAATTTATTGGACATATTTGTCAAAGATCAATCTTCATGAGTTTTCTGATTCTGTTTGCCAATATATTGTTGAGCGTTTTGTTTGTTTTTAGCATATAATTTTATAAAGTGTATTAGCCTATAGTTTTTATTTTTTATATTCTCATCTCATTTTGATATCAGCGCAATACTCAAAAACTGAACTGGAAAGTGTTTCATCCTCTTCTATTTGGAGAAAAAGATGTGTAAAGTTTATGTTAATTATGTAAATGATTGATGGAATTCTCCAGTAAAACCATCTGGGCCTAGAGATTTCCAGGCACTTGTTTAATTTTTATCATAGTGTTGTTTTTTCTTTTCTTCTTAAAATAAACTTTTAAACTTTAGAAAAATTTAGGTTTACAGAGAAATTGCACACACTTAAAAAAGTACAAACGGTTCGCCACAGTTTCTCCTGTGATTAACATGATGATGGTACACTTGTCAAAATTAGCAAGCTGATATTGATACATTATTAAATTTCATACTTTACTAAAATTTTCCTAGTTTTTGCCTAATATCCATTCTCTATTCTAGGATGGCATACTGTATACTAGATTGCATTTACTCATGATGCCTCCTTAGTTTCCTCCTAGCTGTACCATTTCTCAGATGTTCCTAATTTGTGATATCCTTGAAACTTTTGATGACTGCTACTTAGATATTTTGTAAAAATGTCCTTATTCCTTATTTGGGACTTATCTTTTGTTTATTCTCATGATTTGGCCATTGTGATTTGTTTTGGGGAGGAAGATAGTGGCAAAATGCCTTTCTCATTACATCATATCAAAAGTATTAATACATTATATCACCATTGCATGTCACCTGTGGTAGGCAGAATAATGGGATCCAGATAAGTCTGCATGTTAATCTCCTAAATCATGACTATATTTTCTTCTTTTGGAAAAGTAGACTTTGCAAATATGATTGAGTTAAATATCTTAAAACAGGGTGATTTTCCTGGATTATCCAGATGGGTTTACTATAATCAGAAGGTCCTTAGAAGATGTAAGTTGGGGTCAGAGGAGTCAGAGGAGCTATGATGAAGGAAGCAGAGTTTTGAACCATGAGACTGCTGGCTTTGAAGATGCAAGGGGGCCATGAGCAAAGGAATGAGGGAAGCCTCTAGAAGTTAAAAAAAGCACTAGAGTTTCCAGAAGGCATTCTGCACTGCCAAGAACTGGATTTTTTATCCCTGTAAGATGCATTTTGGAATTCAGACTTTCAGAATGGTAAAATCATAAATTTGTATTGTTTGAAGCAACAGCACAACAGTTTGGATCTCCATAGATACACCTGCATTAAGTCCACATCTCTTCGGGCCAAATTATGACAGTAAACTGGTGAGTATAGATAAACCCTGTGGCAGTAGAGTAAATGTAAATTGGTGTCTGTCACACATGAAGCTGCTGTTGGTAATTTCCAGGGATTGAGACAGAGAAGATAGCATTTGTGAGATCAGTCACTAAACACCAGTCTTTTTTAACATCTTGTAGTTACTGCATTATGGAAATCATGTCTGGGACTGATGAGGCTATGTCAGGTACAACTTAATTTAAGCCTCACTGGCCTGTTAGTTTCCATGAGACATTCATTTTTTTATGGGCCATACAAGGACTATTTTACAGAAAATGTGTTGTTACCAGCATTTCAGCTTCTAGCATGTTAGTATTAGTGAACCCTGTATAGATATATAATGTATACATAGATACATATGAGTGGATTTACTATGAGAATTGGTTTGTGTAGTTATGGAACCTGAGAAGGCCCACAGGATGCTATCTGCAAACTAGAGAGCCAGGGAAGTTGATGGTGTGGTTCAGTCTGTGTCCAAAGGCCTTAGAACCAGAGAAGCTCTCATATCTGAGGGCAGGAGTAAATACAATTTCCCAGCTCCATAAAGAAAGCACATTTACCCTCTCTCTTTCTTTTTGTTTTGTCCAGGCCCTCAGTGAATTGAGTGATTCCTGTTCACATTGCTGAGAGCAGATTTTCTTTATCCAGTAACTGACTGAAAGCTAAATTTCTTCCAGAAATACATTCACACATGCACCTAGAAATAACATTTTACCAGGGCCTAGGTATTCCTCAACCCAGTCAAGTTGCACTTAAAAGTAACCATCACTTATGTCATTAATTAAAATGGTATCTAAGTATTCTATATTGTTTTAAATTAACAATTTCTATGGGTTCAGGCATTTCTACTGGTTCCCGGATAGCTTATTCAATTAAAACTAGTCTGAGAGAGGATTGTCACACTTTCTATTTTACAGCATTAGGTAGGAAAAGAAATATTCAGTGAAACATAGTATCTGTTTCAATAGTACGTACAGGCAAAGGATATATGACAAAAACTCACAAGTTTTATCCAAACTTATTCTCTAATCTCATTAATCATTGCATCACTGTAGCCTCCCAATCTAACCTTAGTCACCATTAAAACTTCACTAGCAGTTTGCAGAATCACAGTGCATTTGGCTCCGGGAAGTAAATATTAGTAGCCTATAAGCAACCTGGTCTAAGTTATTCAGGTACAGCAGCCCAAATGCAGCAAGAAAGTGAGGAACAGGCATATTCAGTGGGTGAATATCCCATCCATTATGAAGCCAGTCCCAATTAGCTTGCATAGAAAGTATACTAACTGCTTTATCTGCAGTGTCTCACTTGACATTTACAGCTGAAGTTGGGAAGTCCATTTTATCTGGTCCACTAGCCTGGCTGTCGCCTTGGGAATACCTTCCTGTGTGTCTGGATCACATAGAGCTATGTGTAATTATGCTAGTGAACTGTGGGTCTTGTGTCAGCCCAAATATGCTCTTCCCTTCTGCAGCATTTAAAATCAAATACACTACTTCCAAATTAGTCACTCTCAAAATAGATTTCAGTAAAGGTTCTTCAGGAAGCTGATGATACTGACCTACAATATGGGACAACTCCTTTAACTGGTTTTAGTAGTTTCTTAGTTTAGATTTTCCCTCCCCTCATGTGGATGATCTTCTTGGTCACTAGAAGCCTTAGAGGTACTTTCTGTTGGTATGGCATAAATTCTCCTTTTGTAGGCAACTTTCATGCTACTGGATGTAGCTCAGACTAACAGAAGTCTAAGCTCAGTTTAGCATCAAGACCTGACCCAGCACCTTCTTTCATTTTAGCCATTACAAAAAACAGTAACCAAGGGATTGTATGTTTAGCATCATTCTTATTATTTTGCATGCCCTTAGTTATCGAATGAGCTGACTTCTTGAGAATTGGGTCTACCACCAATTCTAATTTGTGGAGTTAACTTTTACCTTTAGTAACTCATGACAGCACAGCTGCAGTTTCATACCACAGGTGACTAAGTATCCATCCAGAGATCAAACTTACTTGGCGCTCCACCTTTTCATTCTTTCTCTTCACAAATTACGTCACAGGCTGTGTTATCCCATCTCACTTCTCTGACACCAACTAAGAGAAAAGCCATTTCTCTACTCGAAACCCTTCTGACATCAAATGTGTAGGTTTTCCAAACCAAGCAGTGCTCCAGTTTTCTGTACACATCAATTGGGTGTTCCACAGCTTAATTCAACTGTGACACTAAGTACTCAGAATTGACACAGAATCCGCAGGTTAAGACTCAGTCATACAAAACAACCCCCACTTCAAATGCCAATCACAAGTCTAGACCTCCTGTATTTCTGACAGACTGAGAAGTCAAGAGGTCCCGTGATTTCCCTCTTGGTTCTATAGCTTGCTAGAAGAGCTCACAGCATTCAGGGATTACAGGTTACTCTCTATTAATGGTTTCTGATAAAGGACATTATAAAGCATACAAATGAATAGCCAGATAAAGAGGTACGTAGGGCAAAGTCCAGAAGGATCCTAAGTGCAGGAGATTCTATCTCTTGGTGTTGGGTTTCACCATCCTCCCTTTACATGGATGTGTTCACTATCTGGAAGGCATCTGGACACCAGAGTTTAGTCTCTTCATGCAGGCTTCATCATATATGCACTATTTATAATTCATTCAATTTTCAGCCTCACTGGATAGGGACTGGGGGCAACTGAAAGTGCCAAGCTTCTAATCATGGCTTGGTCATTCTACTGACCAGCCTCCCTTGAAAAACTGTTCATAAGCTCACCAAGAGAAGCCCCATTAAACAAGACACTCGTATCACCTCGAATTCCAAGGAAGTTAGAAGCTCTGTGTTAGGTACTGGGAGTAGAGACTAAATACATGTGTTTCTAAACAAATTTTGTTGCAATGTGGGACCAAAATTGCCTTCTTTGAGAAGACTCAAGATGTCCTGTCTCTCTGCTTTTTGTCCAGTCCTGAGATCCCTAATCAGCTTACTTTTTTCTTACCACATTTCAGAGTCCTCTTTTGATTATATCTTGTATCATTTCCAGGGATGATCGTGGTGGTTAGTGAGGAGAAGCCAGGAAAAAACTGTTTTATGTCACCTAGTTTGAATCAGAAATTGCCCAAGTTGCCTTTTTTCTCTTTAAATAGAAAAAAATTAGTTTTTACAAAAATCTACTAATGTTCCCAAAATGTATAATATACCATCTGTACAACATACCACAATGTACTACTTTTAGGAAAACTCATTCAATTTCTTATGAAAAATGTAAAAATATTCAATGTCTACTAAATTATGAATCATATTTGATATTTCAAATGCACAACTCTGGAGCTTGAAGCTGTTTTACAATATTGGTATCACTTTCAACTTAAGAATTTATCCTGTGATTAAAGTTACATCACATAAGCCAAGTGTAAAACTACTATGAAAAGACAAAATATATATACATATGTATATATGTATGCCTATGTAATCTATAAAAGCAATTTGCTAATTGAATGGAAAAATAATTGTATCAGACAGAATTTAAGGGACAAAACAATATTGATCTGTAAAGAGACTGTGTGTTTAAATATTGATATTCACTCTATTACGACTTTATATTTTGAAAAAGTCATTAACAGTCTCAATTAATATGAGACTATTTTACATTTTACTTTAGCTTAAGTAAGGCAGATACTTGCAAACTCAGAGAAAACTGAGTCTCACTGCTAAATGGAGCTCAAATGTATACAAGAACACTTGGAATTATTTGTTTAATACAAATGAAGGTTTTGAAGTACCTCCTGAAAGTGAGATTATGCTAACTCGAAAGTGAGTTATGCTACTCTGATATATGGAAGAGAAAAAAAAGCAGCCATTTATATACACAATTATTTATTTATGTGTGAAATACAAACAATGACAATAACTAATAAATGGTGTTGGTATTTATAAAATAAAATATTTTTCAAGCTCTGAATAATTTTTGGCTGATGATGATAAGACAGAGTGGACTTTAACATGAAAATGTTCAGTTAATAAATACTTACAAAATCTTCTTTCATTTATTTGTCAATTTAAATTCAGAAAACTTAAAAAAGAAAAGTAATTATGTTGACAGAAAGCTGTTATCAGAATTGTCTGCCTTACAAATCTGGAGCCATATATTTAATATTCATGTACTAACTTAGGTTTGAATGGTCCTAATTAAAAATATTTTCAAATATTTATGAATAGGTTGGTTAATGTGTATTACTTACCAAACATATTGCATTCCTATGAAATAACGTTTAATGGAGCTCTTTATTTAAATTTGGAGATGTAGTATTTAACACAAAGTGAGAAGTCAAGTTTTCTATCCAGAAATAACTATTTTTGAATAGTTTTTCCCATGTCTAAAACATGTGTATACATATACATGTGTAAAAACTTCTAGCAACTATCTGAACTTGATCATACGAAGTTAGAAGAAAAAAATTCAAAAGCATGTTTTATAGGATTCATATCTTTGAATCACCTGGAAAGTTTTTTGAAATACATATTCGTTAGCAAAATTGGATTTACCATGAAGCTAATAAACTTTAAGCTGTATGGACTCTCACTTGAATGAGCACCTTCCATGGCTCTAAATTTGTATTTGTAAATTTGTGTGTTTTTTCTTCTAACAGGCCTCCCAGATTGTATGCATATTAGTCTGCACACAATTTCAAAGCACCCCTGATTCTCCTTCCTTAAAAGACTTCTTTATTGAAATTTTGAGAACTGAGTCCTTAGGATATGCAGTCTCACAAGCTTTGGAATAATTCTCATGAAAAATTAGAAGCCAGTATTTTAAATTTTAGAAGTTTGATTATAGCAAAAGTAAATAATGAGAAAGTGAACAGTCCGTGATGCTATTATATTATTGTTCAAAGCTCAAACACACAGTTTTCATAAGAGATTGTACTCTAATTGAGAAGTAATCCTTATGATGCGTAAAACAGAACTACCCACAACAAATGCACAGATATTTAGACAATCAAGATACAAACAAACACTGCATGTGAGGACACAGCAAGAGGCACCATCTTGAAAGCAAAGAGCAAGGCTGCGCCAGACACTGAATCCACTGGCATCTCAACCTTAGACTTTTCAGCTTAAAAAACTATGAGAAATAAATACCTATTATTTGTAAATGACCCAGTCTGAAGTATTTTGTTAGAGCAGCATTAATGGACTGAGACACCTTGAAAATGTCAAAAAACAAGATAAGGAATTGTAATGTAAACCAACTATTTAAACAATGATACTTTTTTCTCTAATAGTCTTGCTATTTGTTATATGTTTACTTTGAAAAACATGTAAATATCAGTAAGAAAAATTTAAATCAAAAATCTTTATTGAATTATCATGTGATCCACCATCCACTACTGAGTATATATCCTAAAAAAATGAAATGCATATTTCAAAGAGATTCTTATGTTCCCTACAGCATTATTAACAATAGCCAGGATATGAATCAACCTAGATGTCCATACGTTGATAAAGAAATAAAGAAAATATGATATGTATACACAAGGGAATACTATTCAGCCATATATAGAAGGAATTCCTGTCATTTTACTGACAATATGGATGAACCTGGATGACATTAAGTAAAATAAGCCAGGCTCAGAAAGATAAATATCACAAAAGTTGACTTATGAGTAGAATGTTAAAAGTTAAACCTATAGAAACAGAGAACAAAATGGCAGTAGCCCAAAGTGAGAGACTGGGGAGATGTGGATGAAATGATAAAAAATTTTGGTTAAATGTGAAGAATAAGTTCAAGAGACCTATTGTACCTCATAAGGTAACAGTAACTTATAACAATATATTACATACCTGAAAATTGCTAAGACAGTAGATTTTAAGTGTTTTTACCTCAAAAGTGGTGAGATAGTGAATAAGCTAATTAGCTTAATTTAGCCACTTCACAATGTATGCATTTATCAAAACATTATGTCACACATCACAAACATATACAGTTTTATCAATTTATATATACACATATACACACACACACATATATCTCAAAGCTAAAACCACCTTTAGAATAAAAGACCCAAGTGCTACAGAAAGACAACACAGTCTCCTGGTGAGCTAAGAGTAATGGAAAACTCTTTTTAGAGTTGTGAAACTGGGAAGATGAATGACAGTTTAATGGCATTGGGGACCAGTAGCCTTGACAGAGTCTCCGAGGTCTGTCAATCAGAGATGAGCGGACAGTGTTACGATCTAAGGGCCATGAGAGTAAAGAAAACAAAGTAGAGAGAGTTTTGTCTCAGGAGAAGAACAAAGGCTTCTGAAACACACTGATCACTAAAAGAAGTGGCAATAGATGAGTAAAACATTTTCTCATAATAAATGCAGGAGTAACCTAGCAAGTTATTAACTGAGTAGGTTATTAAATGTTCCCCATTTGTAGAAAGTCATTTGCCTCCACAGAAGAATGTCTATGTTTAAAATTCAGCAGATCGAATTCCAAAGAAGGGAGAAATGTCTATTTTTATGTGTAAAAGGTATGGGAGGGGTACTTTTGCATCCACTTTCAAAACAATTATTCCTGTCTTTTGCCACTTCATATCACTGAGAACAATGGCTTCAAATGCCATTAAATTACTAAAGAGAAAACAGTTCTCCACAGCTCAAAGCAAAAATACCTAAACTTTGAAACATGGTCAGTATTCAAATGAAGATATTTTAAATGCTCATTACAGCTTTGTTCTGAAATTTACCTTTTATTTGAAATGTTATCTCTGTTTAAAGTTTCATTTAAAATTCTAGATATTTTAGAAATTTGATTTGAGTGCTTTCAATTTGTATCAAAATTGGGCACAGACATAATAGAGTTTAGAGAGTTACACAAGCTAGAAGCATTGCCTCTTACTAAATTTCTACCAAGAAAAACTGTGTTAAAATCTTTTGTTAGGTTAAGAACAAAAATGTGTTCTTATAGAAAAATTTGTGGAGAAAAATTAATTTGCTTTCATTTATGTACAGGCCCTGTATAGTAATGGAAAACTAAGATCTTCTGCTATTTAAATCAATTATATTTGGATTTATGAATAATAGTTTAAAAATAAAAATCTAATATTAATCAAAAGTATCTGAAATATTTTAAAGGTGTAATATAAGAAGACTTTGAAATAAATTTGAAATATCAATATTAAGACAACAGAAGTCATAAAACTTTAGCAAATACAATGCTTAATTGAAGACTTGGAAAGTAATGAATATATTAGCATTTTAGCTCCTAGAGCTATGTTTAAAATTAATCTACTTACAAACAAAAGAGTAAAAGTAGTACTAACACTTTTTTTTATTTTTTCTATTTTTCTATTACTAATTTTTCTATTACTAATTTATATCAATATAATCATTATTTTCTTAATTCTGACATGACCCTTTGTCTTAGAATTGACAAACATTATTTAGCCTTGCTTCTTAACATTTTGGATATCCTTATGATGATTGACTTAGTAGTGAATACAAAATATAAATAATCCAGGCTCTATGTGTTTTCAAGAAAAAAACTATTACTTAAACTAAAATACTTCTGCACAACAAAGGAAGCAAAGAACAGAGTGAAAATGTACCTACAGAATTAGTAATTTACTTATTCGAGTTTTTTACTGTCTTTAGCATCTATCTATCTATATCTATCTATCTATCTATCTATCTATCTATCTATCTATCTATCTACTATATATCTCAGTGTCCAGAATAGTGCCTAGCTCACAGTAGACTCTCAATAAATATTTTAAATGTAATCATCTGTACAGCTAGCTTTCATATCTGAAATTTGAAACCTCCTTTATGTTATAGTTCTAAAACACTATTATTAATCACTTACTGGCATAGAAATATGAATATATTTAAACACTCAGTGATTTAATTTTTTATTTAAATTTATGTATTATTCATATACATTATTAATTATGACCATCAATAGATATTTATAACAAATACTGATCAACAATTGATTGGTAATGATGGTTACTATTCATAATTTATTTAAATTTCTTCATAAATCATTTGCTGTAGAGGTAAGACTTTCTAAAATATGGTTCATTAATTAAGAGTCCCATGTATACCTTCTAGCCATGTTTTAGATGCAGTATGTATGAGTTCATCATTCAGTTTCTTTAGAGAGGAGTCAGTCATCTTCTCATCACATCATTTTGCAGTGTTTTCTGCCACATAGAAATCAAGACTATGGCCTAGTTAGTGTTTTCTCAATATTTTCTCAGCCATATTCTCCAAAGGCTTATTTGAAGGAAACAAAACCAGCATGCAATAATCAGTAGTGTTCCTATACACTAACAGCAAATTATCTGAAAGTTATATTAAGAGAGCAATTCTATTTACAATCACGATGAAAATTAAGTATTTAGGAATAAATTTAACCAAGAAAGTCAAAGATCAATATACTGAAAAATAAAACATTCATCAAAGGAATTGCGATACAAATAAATGTAAAGATATTACATGCTCATTTATTGAAAGAATTAATGTTAAAATGTTTGTATTACCCAAAATGATGAAAAATTCAATACAATTTCTATCAAAATACCAAGATAATCTTCATATAAATATAAGAAGCAATGCTAAGATTTGTATAAAATCGAATAAGACCACAAATACCCCAAACGATCTTATGCTAAAAGAAAAAAGCTAGAGGTATCACACTACCAGGCTTAAAAATGTGTCATAGGCTATAGTAAGCAAAGCAGAATGACACCAGCATACAAATAAACACATAGGCCTGTGGAAAATAATAAGGAACTTAGATATGAATCTACACTTATACAATCAAATGTTATTTTAATTATTGTTATTATTTTTGAGACAGAGTCTTACTCTGTTGCCCAGGCTGGAGTGCAGTAGTGCAATCTCAGCTTACTCCAACCTCAGCCCCTCAGGTTGAAGCGATTATCCCGCCTCAGCCTTCCAAATAGCTGGGACTACAGACACATGCCACCATGCCTGGCTAATTTTTTTGTACTTTTTTAGTAGAGACAAGGTTTTACCATTTAGCAGAGATGAAGCCAAGCTCATCTCGAACTCCTGACCTCAAGTAATCCACCCACCTAGGCCTCCCAAAGTGCTGGGATTATAGGCACAAACCACTGCACCCCACGCAATAAATGTTATTGATAAAACTGGATATCATCATAGAGGAGGATAAAATTAAACATGTATTTCATACCATATAAAAAATCAAATCCAAATAGAAGATAGACAGTATATACACTGCACCTATGAAACTACTAAAATAAAGAAAAATCTCCATGACATTGATCTGGGCAGTGTTTTTTTGGATATGTCCCCAAAAGTACAGGCAACAGAAACAAAAATAGACAAATGGGATTACATCACACTAAAAGCTTCTGCATAGCAAAGGAAACAATTGACAGAGTGAAAAGACAAAGTAAACAGTGGGGGAAAATATACACACATTATTCATCTGATAAGAGGTTAATATCCAAAATATATGAGAGACTCAAACAACTCATAAGAAAACAAACCAATTTAAAAATAGAGAAATGATATGAATGAAAGATTCTCAAAGTAAGACACACTAATGATCAGAAGGTACATTAAAAAATGCACTCATCAACATCACTAATAATCAAGGAAATGCAAATTAAAGCCACCATGATATAACATCTCACACAGGTTAGAATGGCTGTAATCAAATAGGTGAATGATTAAGTATTGGCAGAGATGTAGAGAAAAGGGAATCCTTGCAGACTGTTGGTAGAAATGTAAATTAGTACAGCCATTATGAAAAAATGTATGGAGGTTCCTCAAAAAATTAAAAATAGAACTGGCCTATGATCCCATAATCTGACTACTGGGTGTATATCCAAAGGAAATGTAATCAGTGCTTAAAGAGATATTTGCACTCTCATATTCCTCACACTCACAGTTCCTCATATTCAGTCCATTCACTGAATGAATGGATAAAGAAAATGTGGTCCATATACACAGTGAAATACTCTTTAGCTTTTAAAAATAATTAAATCCTGACATTCGCAACAGCATAGATGAACCTAGCAGACATTACGTAAATTGCAATAAACCAGGCACAGAAAGACAAATACTGCGTGATATCACTCATACATGAAATCTAAAAAACTAGACGTTAGAGAAGTAGAACAGAATGTCGATTGCCAGGGGCTGGGGTGATTGAGAGAGTGTCTGGGGGCAATGTTGAACAAAGGACACAAAATTTCAATTAGATACAAGGAAAAAGTTGAAGTGATCTTTTGTACAGCATGGTGACTGTAGTTAAAAATATATCTTTGAAAAATGCCAAGAGGATGGATGTAAAGTATTCTCACCACAAAAATGATAATTGTATGAGAAAATGTATGTTTATTAGCTAGATTTAGTCACTCCACAATGGAAATATACTTCAAAGTAATGTTCTACATGGTTAATACATACAATTTGATTTGTCAATTTAAAAATATGTAAGTAAATAGTGTAGTTAAGATAAGCTCCAAAGCTAGATAACATGTAAAATTGTCAGAAACAAGTGAGGGTGTTTGCCATGAGGATATTAGATAGGAAAATAAATTCCTACAGATAATAATTCCTTTAATTATTGCCTACAGATAAGCTTTATTTTATTTATTTATTTATTTATTTATTTATTTATTTACTTATTTATTTGAGACATCTAGCTCTATCACCCAGGCTGGAGTGCAGTGGCATGATCTCAGTTCACTGCAACCTCTGCCTCCCAGCTTGAAGCAATTCTCCTGCTTCAGCCTCTCTAGTAGCTGAGATTACAGGCACCCGCCACCATACCTGGCTAATTTTTATATTTTTAGTAGAGACGGGGTTTCACCATGCTGGTCACACTTGTCTCGAACTCCTGACCTCAAATGATCCACCCACCTCGGCCTCCAAAAGTGCTGGGATTATAGGCTACTTCTTATTTACTTAATAATACCATTAAGTTGCCTGTGTTAGGTATATTTTGGGAAATGAATCATGGTATATTATCTGGTAACTATATATATACATTTTGCTTATGAAGTAACTTGGAAATTGTTAAACTCTAAAATCCCCAGTATTATATAAAATGGAAGAGTAGTCTGATTTATGCTCTTCTTTCTTTTTCCTTTTGTCCTTCCTGTTTACTTCCAATTCATATTATTTATTGAAATTCTATTTACACAATACATCTTAGTCTAAGGTCCTAATAGTGAAGTACTTTAAATTCAGAGAGATAGAAATAAATTATATTATTGACGGTAATTATAATGCTTGGATCAACCAAAAACACTCCTTTCTTATTAATTGTTATTATATACAGTAACACTTTCTACTGAATTAAGTTATTTTATTTATAATAGTACCTAATTAATTAATGCAATCTACAAAATAACTTCTGGTCTCATTGAAGTTTTCACTTAGGCCAATAAATAGTTTTCAGATGGAAGAAAAAATTATAAATCATCTGTATAAACACATACAGGATATTCACTCAAGATAAGAAAAATTAAGATAGCCATATTATAAATGTATATTCTGTTTAAAATTGTGCTGTAGATGCCCATTATACATCAAATAGTATTCCAAATAGTCACATTTTATATTACCATTTATATTCAAGATGTAATATTGCAATTAGTTGTCAGTTGTTTTGAGCACTTGCTTTACTTTCTGATAATATTATGATATATGATTGGAAAAATTTGTGTCAGCACATGTCTGCTTTTAATTAGACAACTTATTTATGGGTATAGACTGTTCTTTACAAGGGCAAATATCTAATTCACAGAGAATACATTATTTGTTTAAAAATAACCATAGTTATTTAATTTACCTTCACTTTACAATATAACTTTTTATAACTCTGTTTTGTGTTTTGTTTTTCCTATGCTAGTAAACTTTAAACCAGCCAATTGATTATTACTTCATTGGCCTGGATTTTAACATGTATTTTAACACTACCAGAACCATAATTCTAATAGAAATATCGCAATAAATGATTGTTGACAAAACACTTTGAATGCATTGAATTTTACTTTCTCCCACTTTTTTCCTATAACTTTCAACTTCTGTATCTGTCTCCCATAGAATGCTCTAATTCTTCATTATCTCCCAAGTTACTAAGTATTCCAGTATATCAATTTGCAGAACAACTAAATTGGCTATGCAAACTTTCACCACCTAGAATACTGCCATTTCCTCAGCAAAATAAAAATGTGTTGTAAATTTATCTTTTAAGATATCAACTTTGCCAAATGTCTGTTTTCTCATGAAGAATCAGTGATAAAATGATTTTAATGATTTAAATGATTTTAATGATGAATCTTTGGAACTTGTGACATAATGTAAGAAATTTTACTCAGTTTCAAATTATACCTGGTACCTACTTTGTCATTCCCCCCAAACAAATATGCCAATGTGGTAAGTGTCTCTTTATATTAAAACATTGAGATGTGATTTCAATGTAGTGAGTTTACTTTTATGATTGCATTAGAACAGATTTATTTTCAAGTTCACAAGAAGCCCCGAGTCAATTCTAAGGCCATGAAAACTGTTGAGGCACTCACCACATTAAGATTATAATATTTATTGGTGAGAAGGTATTAATTATTTAACTTTTCATTGTCCTTATACAAGTACATTAAGACAAGCTGCTGAAGTGATGTAGTGCATTCATAGTTAAAAACAAATCTAAATTTTTTTTCTGATTTCTGTCTACTTTTCAATTATACTCAATAAGGTGGGAGTGCATAATTTATGCTTATATAATTTGATGTAAAATAAATGATCAAATTTTTTAATCCTAGATTTATTAGCTAGTGTTACACTTGTTAAGTGGATTTCAAACTATATTATTTTTTGAAAACACGGCAGGTATCTGGTTTTCAAAAGTTTGTGAATCCATTCTAATGTAATCATTAATAAGCAAAAAATACATTTTAGAATACATTTCAACATAATGATTTGATAATAAATGCTTTTTCTCATAAGGACAATTCACTTTCCAGCAATTGTAAAGTGTTAAAAAAAAAGTGAAAAAGAATATATTTTGTGTTTACCTTTCACTGTAATGGTGCACTATTCTTACTTGATCACCACTATAAAAGAGACTGAGGGTCTAGGTAGAGTCAGGGAATTTGTTAATTTTATACTTTAGCTTTCAGGGGAATGGCTATACTTGCTTTGTATACAATACTAGATATAATGCATTTTACATATACATTCATCAAAACCTTTAAATAATTAACCAGTACCATCATAACCAATTTCAATATAAAATGAAGATTGTATTATTTATGTTTATTTTAAAACTTTTAAATTATATAAAATAGCCTTTATGAGAGAGTTGTCCATCCTCTTGTATATAATCTTTTAAAACTTACTTTAAATAAAGTTGTCCTTGACTAGACCTAAATTTTAATTATAGATTACACACAAAAATATAAAAATATTGCTTTAATAGAAGGCATGCTTATTAATATAGAAAGAAAACAATATACTCCTAAATTCGTATTAAGTTATTACTAACAATAAATGTCATTTGCAGAACTTAGGAATCAGAAAACCAAAGCACATGAACAGAAAACAAAACCACAAGTGTTCTTGAAAGCATTTTAATCAAAAAAAATCAAAGGATAAAGAGCTTAAAATTCCTACTTTTCATGTATTTTAAATGCTTTGTTATTCTTTCTTTATTCTCTAGGTCTTGCATTTTTCTTTCATCTTAAAGAAATTACTTAATGAATTACTGTATCATTTCCTTACTTTCTGTCTGTCTGGTTATTATTCTTTGAATAGTGTTATTCATTTAAGCTTGTTATTTTTGTTGCAGCTTTGTTATGTTCTGTTTGCTTTTTGAAAGCAGCAAGTTTTGACTTAAATACCTAAATACTGAAATATCAAAAACAGTGAAACACATTTTATTGGAACGTATACGTTTTGAATACAATTTTGGAATAATCTCTTCTTGTAAGGTACACCAAAGACAAAACTGAAGCTTCTTCAACTATTCCAATATTTGAAACTGAGCCTTCATTTTATATCATCCTAAATAATTGTTGCAATTGATTTGTTAACATCAGGAAAAGAAAAACACATTCACATATATATAAGGAAGCACATTTTATGTTTGCTTTTTGCACTGGTAAACTTGTTCACACACTTGCAAACAAAGGAGCCAGAAATTCATATTCAAAATAAAATTTATAAAAGTTTATGAACATATCTATCCATGAGTAAATTTAATCGGAAACTTACAGAAAATTAGGTCTTTCTTAACATTTTATTCTCTTGAAAATAATATTTTTCACATATACTTTGTTAAAGTTTGATATAAACAAAAATATGATTGGCAAGCACAATTTAGATAGTTTTCTACTTTTCCCTATGAAATGATAAACCATTTTCTAAACTTATATTTATGCATGTTTAATAAAAAATTCATTTTTCATTTAATTTTAATTTTAGACATTTGCCTTCTCAAGCAGATTAACAATGTAAGATACTAATTGTTAAATAAAACTAATTTGTTCATGAAGATATCGAAAAATATGAATTACTGTTGTCTATTTGAAAAATTTTTAACATAATAGAGTCTTTACAATGGTCCAAAAATGTGATTCCTCGCCATACATATTTGTTTGGATTTAGTAAGTAATCTCAAAATGAAAAAGTATATCTTAATGTCTTTAAACAATTTTGTTTTCCATTATGTCCTCTAAAGAAAGATGAAAATAAAACTAATGAGATAAATTAAATACTAGGATAAGATTCTTTTCAGATGTTTTTGAGTTTTGGAGAACCACAAAATATTGTATTATGTGATATTTCTGGCCTCCAAGAACCAACTTTTGCCCTTTAGTTTGATATTGCTTTGTTCAGAATTTCTGGTATATTCAGAGTATTCCCCTTCACTGTTCTATTTTTCTGTTTTGCGTGTACCATCATCTGAAATTCCATAGAACTTATTTATTTGTTTATTTTATGTTTCTTCTTGTTTAGTGGTAAATGCTATGAGAACACAGGTTTTTATATTTTTTACTTCGTTTTTGATTGTTCATAGTGCCTGGAATATTGCTTGATCCATATTTAGTAGGTACCCAGTATACATTTATCAGGTCAGACTTGTTACAAACACTTGAATAAACACTGTATTTAATAAGTTTTCCTCAATGATGCGTTCAATTCATACTTAACCAATGTTTTAGTCCAGTTTCATGCTGCTGATAAAGACATACCTGACACTGGGAAGAAAAAGAGGTTTAATTGGACTTACAGTTCCACATGGCTGGGTAGGCCTCAGAATCATGGCAGGAGGCAAAGGACACTTCTTAAATGGTGGTGGCAAAAGAAAATGAGGAAGATGCAAAAGGAGAAACCCCTGATGAAACTATCAGATCTTGTGAGACTTACTCACTATCATGAGAATAGCACGGGAAAGACTGGCCCCTGTGATTCAATTACCTCCCCCTGGGGCCCTTACACAACATGTGAGAATTCTGGGAGATACAATTGAAGTTGAGATTTGGGTGCAGACAAAGCCAAACCATATCATTTCGCCCCAGCCCCTCCAAATTTCATGTTCTCACATTTCAAAACCAAGCATGCCTTCCCAATAGTCCTCCAAAGTCTTAACTCATTTCAGCATTGACCCAAAAGTCCAAGTCCAAAGTCTCATCTGAGACAAGGCAAGTTCCTTCATCCTATGAGCCTGTCAAATCAAAAGCAAGTTAGTTACTTCCTAGATACAATGAGGGTACAGAAACTGGGTAAAACAGCCATTCCAAATGGGAGAAACTGGCCAAAACAAAAGGGGTACGGGGCCCATACAAGTCTGCAATCCAGTGGGTCAGTCAAATTTTAAAGCTCCAAAATGATCTTCTTTGACTTCAGGTCTCACATGCAGGTCACGCTGATGAAAAAGGTGAGTTCCTATGGTCTTGGGCAGCTCCACCCCTGTGGCCTTGCAGGAAACAGCCTCCCTCTTCACTACTTTCACGGGCTGGTGTTGAGTGTCTATGGCTTTTCCAGGCACACAATGAAAGCTGCCAGTAGATCTACCTTTCTGGGGTCTGGAGAATGGTGGCCCTCTTCTCACAACTCCACTAGGCAGTGCCTCATTAGGGACTCTGTGTGGGAGCTCCAACCCCACACTTCCCTTCTTCACTACCCTAACAGAGGTTCTCCATGAGGGCCCTGCCCCTGCAGCAAACTTTTGCCTAGGCATCCAGGCACTTCCATACATCTGAAATCTAAGCGGAGGTCTTCAAATCTCAACTCTTGACTTCTCTGCGCCTGCAGGCTCAAAACCACATGGAAGCTACCAAGGTTTAGGGCTTTCACCCTCTGAAGCCACAGCCTGAACTCCACCTTGGCCCCTTTCAGCCATGGCTGAAGTTTCCGGGACACAGGGCATTAAGTCCCTAGGATGCACATAGCACAGGGACCCTGGGCCCGGCCCACAAAACCGCTTTTTCCTCCTGGGCTTCCAGGCCTGTAATGGGAGGGGCTGCCTTGAAGGCCTCTGACATGGCCTGGAGACATTTCCCCATGGTCTTGTGGATTAACATTAGGCTCCTTGCTACTTATGCAAATTTCAGCAGCCAGCTTGAATTTATCCTCAAAAAAAGGGCGGGGGGGATTTTCTACTGCATTGTCAGGCTGCACATTTTCTGAACTTTCATGCTCTGTTTCCCTTATAAAACGGAATGTCTTTAACAGCACCCAAGTCACCTATTGAATGCTTTGCTGCTTAGAAATTTCTTCCACTAGATACCCTAAATCATCTATCTCTGTCAAGCTCAATGTTCTAAAAATCTCTAGGACAGGGGCAAAATGCTGCCAGTCTATTTGCTAAAACCTAACAAGAGCCACCTTTGCTCCTGTTCCCAACAAGTTCCTCATATCCGAGATCAGCTCAACCTGGACCTTACTGTAAATATCACTCTCAGCATTTTGAGCAAAGCCATTCAACAAGTCTCTAGGAAGTTCCAAACTTTCCCATATTTTCCTGTCTTCTTCTGAGTCCTCCAAACTGTTCCAACCTCTGCTGCTACCCAGTCCCAAAGTCGCTTCCACATTTCAGATATCTTTTCAGCAGTGCACCACTCTAGTGGTTCCAATTTACTATTAGTTTTCATGCTGCTGATAAAGACATACCTGAGACTGGGAAGAAAAAAAGGTTTCATTGGGCTTACAATTCCACATGGCTGGGGAGCCCTCAGAATCATAGCAGGAGATGAAAGGCACTTCTTACACGGTGGTGGCAAGAGAAAATGAGGAACATGCAAAAGTGGAAACCCCTGATAAATCCATTAGATCTCATAACCCTTATTTGCTATCATGGGAATAGTACAGGAAAGACTTGCCTCCATAATTCAATTACCTCCCTCTAAGTCCCTCCTACAACATGTGGGAATTCTGGGAGATAAAATTCAGGTTGAGATTTGGGTGGGCACAAAGCCAAACCATATCAACAAAGTAGAAGTACTTAACTAAGGGCTTTACTAATAATGGGTAATGGAAACTATTCAATATGCAGAAACACTATAATGTCTTATCTACTTCCTAGTGAACTCTAGTTCCTGAATGAAGGGAGAAAAGAATTGTCAAGCATTTACTAGAAGATACATTATTTACTTGCTCAAAACAATTTGTCATCTACTTATACATGTATACTATATATAGGTACTCCTTAAGTGGATTGTGGTCTATCTCAATTCTGCTATTGACTTCTTATAGAATGCAATAAATCTCTTTCTCTGCTAACAGTATCTCTAAGCATAATTTAAATTGCCACATGTATTGTATTTTAATTATTAACTTTTAAATGACTTTTAAAACGGTTACACATACTCTAATAAATTAAAATACTTCTGACAAGCATTACATCTATTAAAACATTATATAATGATAAGACATTTGTAATAAGGGAGAACAATTTATGCATGATATTTCAGTGGGTTAAGCCATTTTCCTGCTGTGATATAATTTCAGGAGTTCACAAAATCACATTTAAGATGTCATATTAAGATTTAAAACATATCAGGATCAAGTTCAGTATTTTTTTTAATTAATTTATTATTATTATACTTTAAGTTGTAGGGTACATGTGCATAACGTGCAGGTTTGTTACATATGTATACTTGTGCCATGTTGGTGTGCTGCACCCATCAACTCATCATTTACATCAGGTATAACTCCCAATGCAATCCCTCCCCCCTGCCCCCTCCCCATAATAGGCCCCTGTGTGTGATGTTCCCCTTCCTGAGTCCAAGTGATCTTATTGTTCAGTTCCCACCTATGAGTGAGAACATGCGGTGTTTGGTCTTCTGTTCTTGTGATAGTTTGCTAAGAATGATGGTTTCCAGCTGCATCCATGTCCCTACAAAGGACGCAAACTCATCCTTTTTGATGGCTGCATAGTATTCCATGGTGTATATGTGCCACATTTTCTTAATCCAATCTGTCACTGATGGACATTTGGGTTGATTCCAAGTCTTTGCTATTGGAGAAATAGGAACGCTTTTACACTGTTGGTGGGATTGTAAACTAGTTCAACCATTATGGAAAACAGTATGGCGATTCCTCAAGGATCTAGAACTAGATGTACCATATGACCCAGCCATCCCATTACTGGGTATATACCCAAAGGATTATAAATTATGCTGCTATAAAGACACATGCACATGTATGTTTATTGCAGCACTATTCACAATAGCAAAGTTCAGTATTTTTAATTAAACTTTTTTTTCTATAATGAAAATCATTTGGTTTGGGAATTGTCTGTTATCAGTCTTATAATCAAAAACTAAAACATTAATTTCATCTGAAAACTGTGAAAAACTATGCTAGAACATCATACTTATTAAGACTAAGAATAGAGACCACTTTTATCAACATGATTTAGTTAGTTTGCTATCCCCTTTGTCCAGAAAAGATAATACTTTATAAACCTACACCTAACTTTATTTTTTGTTTCAGGCATCTCATGCAGAGTAGTCTGCTGGGCTACACAAGGACTTCACTTACCACACAATAATTTACCAACATTTATTTCAAGACCATCACTACTCTAATCCACCACGCCAAACTACTGTCAAAACTGGCTAACCCTACACTGAAAGATCCAGGTTAAACCATTTAAACCTAAATCTCTAAATCCTTTAAAACCTCCCTCTGATTTCCCTTTTTTGAGATACTGCTAAAACTGTCAGGATAATATTCTCCCTTACTGCAATGAATTCTAGGGAAAGCAATCTTGATGTTGGTAAATGTTTCTGTTACATTATTTTTCTACTTCAAAGCCTGCTCTAGATTAGTGAAATTCAAAACACTGTTACAATTGAGACTGAAGACTCAGCCAAGCAGCGTAGATGAATCTAGGTCTGAGCAGTATGACTTTTTGGATACTGGGACATACAGCTTGGCTGAGAAGGTTCACTGGTCACTCTTTTATTTCATCCATGTTTAGTCTGGAGACTGCTTTCATTTGGGAATTGGTGCTAGGCCTGGTTTTTTCTGTGGCTGGAGCAAGCTCTCGGTCACTAGCTTATGTGTTATTTCGCAAGTTTCTCATTAGACTAGTCTTTCCACATCAATTGAATGACAAGATGGAAGATGTTGGCTTAGTTTTGGAGGAAAAGATGTAAGATACTGTCTGCCTCTGACTCCACAGTCTATTGACAAGGGAAAAACAGTCGTGATCATGTCATCTAGCTGACATTATGTAGGGGATCTCATTGAAGTTGGAATTTACATTCTGTGTTTTTTTAATCTCTTTTTTTGCCATCACTTCTCCCTTTTTTCCCCCTCCTCCTTCTTTTCCTTTTTAATCCTCTTTTACACTTAAGATATGGGTGGATATTGCAAGACAGTGATCAAAGATTAAAGATGCTTGAACTTGTTATCTCTTCCTTCATTTCTTTGCGTTTCTATTCATTGCAAGGAAAATTTTAGTCAATCCTTTATCTGAAGTAGAAGGTTAAACATAAGCAATTTTTCATGTTTTGTTTACATAAAATGTCTTATATAATCAAGCTGGATTCATTCTTGACAGAGCCCTGCAAATTATGTACGCCAAGGTTTAACAATATTTTGATGTATAAGTACTATGTGAAAGAAAGGCATATACTGACAAGATTGAGGTTATTATTTTAAAAGAGATAATTAAAAGTATTTGAGGATTTCACCCTTAAGTAATATTTAGTTGTTGAAAACTGATGTTTTACATACAAAAAATACATGCTGATAGGTAATACGCTAAAAAATAGCCTACTTGTCAAACAGATGATTGTTACTCGATCTTTTGTAATGTGAAACTTAGTTTTCTCCTTTCTATACTTTATTTTCATGTCCAAAATTCTGTTTCTTCTACTTTCATTAATATGTTGTTATGACTTATTTATTTGATCAAGTTTACTTCACAGCAATTGTTCTAGGAGATAATTTTTCTGAATTGCTTCTCAGTAAATCACAGTCGGTTCTTTTAGCAGCAATGTCCTTGTTTTAAAAGTATTTACTATTCTAAACACTTATGACAAGATATATCAGGGCTTGGAAATATCTATTTTGTTAAATTTATATCAATAAGCATGTGAGACTTCTACATGAAATAAAACAATGTAATTTAAACTGTTACTGCCTGGGGAGTAAGTAAAAGGAATGCTGTGTTACCTTTTAAAACCTTTCATGATTTCTGAAATTTATACATTTAATTAGATGTCCAACATATGAAATAAAGAGGTGATTTTAATTAAGCAATAGATATATATTATCATAACAGAGAATTCAAAATAAATGTGTACTTGGCACTTTTAAAAAAATTGCATTTTCTACTGATGTATTTGCTATCTTATTTATGCAAATTTCTTGAGTTCACATTGGTTTGTTACGACCCAAGTAAATATCTGCTTGTAATAATCTAGTTTTAAATTTAAATATTAATTTAATAGATGATAGTCAATTATAGTACCGTATATGTCATCATATAATAAATACACAGTCATCCCTTGCCATCTGTGAGGCACTGGTTCCAAGTCACCTCCCTGTCCACCCACCAAAATCTGCAGATGCTCAAACCCCAACGTCAGAACCCATGAATACCAAAAGTCCACCCCCTATATCTGCAGGCCTGTGAATTCCCTAAAATAAATACTATATTTTCAATCCTGATTGGTTGACTCCTAGGATGCTCAACCAACAAATGTGGAGGGCTGCCCATATAATTATATCATTTTCTTTATTCAGAGGCTATATATTTTCATTTATTTTTAAATGTATACTTAATATATAATTGCGCATATTTATGAGATACAATGTGATATTTCAATGCATGTATACATTCAGAGGTTATATAGTTTTCTGAACATTATTTATGTGTTTCATTGTTTTTCACAATCTGCTCATATTTAAATGACCAACCAAACTCACAAAAGGTCATTGGTTTAGCCACTTTTACTAGTTTTTATCAGTAACCACAGCTACAATTTTGATAATACTATTTTTCAATGAATTGGTAAATGAGGTTCTAAAAATATTGTATAGGTCTGAAGCCAATTCTGTGTCTTTAACTCTTCTTAAGTCCCCACTCACGACAAAAATGATACAAAGCAATAAACCCGATTTGAAATTCAGAGTGAAACATTTAAGATCAGTAAGTGCACCGATGTAACCCAGCCTTTATTCCTAGACTTTTACTAGCAGTAGTTCTCTTCCAGGCTCAGCCTGAAGGTTACAAACTTTTATAGGTGCCATTCTAAGGACGTGCTTTAATCTTGAAAGTTCCAGAGCAGTTTAAGGTGATCTATAGACTCATAAGTCAGTCCCTGGAATGTTTTGTTTTATGGCAGTTCTCAGGCTGTTTGCCAAGTCTTTCTAAGACTTTAGAAACATTGAGATCGTATAGATTTATTCCTTTAAAAAGGCATCTTCTTATCCTTTGGGGAAAAAAATATCCAGCCTAAACAGGATGAATCCCCTCCTTGTATATAATGGAACTTAAAGATTTTTTTCTCATAAGAACTAGGAAGGTTTCACTAAGTCTCATAAAGAATGTGTGAGAGAAATATACACATTTTTCTAGATATATAAGGCTACTTATATTTAAGTCTAGGTCAAAGCTAACTTTTGTCTTTGTGCAGATTAGAGAAAAACAGCACCTTGGAGGTGGTGAGTTACAAAGGGCCCTCCCTTGAATGTTATAATCTAGTGGGACAAATCACCATGCATAAGACATTTTTGCTGCATTAAAACTATTATTTCTTCCTGGCAGAGGAAAACATGTGGCTTAATCAGTCGAACCTAGGCTGGATTTATTTTGCCCTATGTAGAATACACACTCCCACATTCACATTTATCCACATTCACATGAATTTAAAATATATGCATTTTAAAAAACTTATCCTTAAATAGTTCTAGTAGGGAATTCACATTTGGATAAATGTGAATCTAGGCCTGGATTTACTTTGCCCTATGTAGAATAAATAAATAATAAATAAATTCACATTTATCCAAGTGTGAATTTGGCATGTGTATTCTACATAAGCAAAGTAAATCCAGCCTCGGTTCACATTTATTCAAATGTGGATTTCCTACTTGACATATTTAAGGGTAAGTTCATTTTTAATGCATACATTTTAATAAGGTCACAAATAACTTTGAGCATTGTTTCATAGAGAACTTGAAAGCAGGTTTTATTTTATGTACTCATTAAATATGCTGTTAATTAGTCTTAAAGTGTATAGTATTTTTTCTCTCTTTTCAGTTCAGAGTTAATTTCTCAGAATATAGTAAAAGACTTAAGAATATTCAGGGTTATGATCTAATTATTCTAAAAGATATTAGGTTAGTGCAAAAGTAAGTGCGTTTTTTTCCATTAAAAGTAATGAGAAAAACCACATTTACTTTTGCACCAAAATATTTATGTTATCAAAGATATACAGATATTTTTGTTTGTTGATTTTAATTGAGGCTGTTAAGAAGATGTGGTTAACTCAAAAGTGTATCTAAAAGAATCTTGTTTCGATTGAGGAAAATATTATAGTTAGTATATACTCATTATAATTTGCCATATGTATGACACTTTACAATTAGTTACTGTTGGAGGAGACCTAAGTCACATCCTCGGTCTCCACAGTGAATCTTACTCCAGGATGCCAGCCTCATGCCTTAAATTCATCCCAAAACATTCTATTTGGTATTGGTCAGTCTTGTCACACTCTGCTATTTTTGATCATTTATTCTCCAAAAGGGAACTCATGTGTATATATACAGTGGCAAGCTCTGTGCAACCTCTGTCTCCTGGGTTCAAATCATTCTCCTGCTTCAACCTCCAGAGTGTCTGGGATTACAGGATCACACCACCACACCTGGGTAATTTTTGTATTTTTTTAGTAGAGATTTAGTAGAGTTTCACCTTGTTGGCCAGGCTGGTCTTGAACTGACCTCAAGTGATCCTCCAACCTTGGCATCCCAAAGTGCTGGGATTACAGGTGTGAGTCACCATGACTGACCATGTCATAATGTATATTCTGGAAGAAATTTTAAATTCAGTTAAAATAAAACATCATATAAATAAATAAAACTATAATTTTATTTTATTCCCAGGATACAAGTTTGTACAGAAATTCCCAAATCATAGGATCTTGAAATGAACTGAGGCAACAAACAATATTTGCAGCAGAAAAGAAACTATTACTATAAACCATAATTAGCTAGAACCTATAATTAGCTAGCATTTGTTAAAGACTATTGGAATCCACACATTTGGTATATACAGAAATAGCCATGTACATTTTGTTTAGAAAAATGTTCCTGCAAGGTCATTTATGATAAAGAGAAACATGCACATAGATATAAGCAATTGTAATGGCGTTTGTATACAGTGGAACACATAGTAAATATACATAGAGAAATCGGGCAGCTAAACCATTTTGTTAGAATGGAATGACAGCTGTATTATGCAAAACACCAGATTCATTGTCTGCCAAAAGGTTCCTCTTGACCTCAGTTATCCTGTTTTGTGACAAAATTATCGAACAGCAAAAAGGGAATGGCGATAAAAAGCTTCATGGCTATCTAAGGCCATACCATTTTGTGATAACGAATCCTTCTTCTATTTGTGATGTATGAAGTGATATTGATGTGAAAAGCATTTCTAAAATTGCCAAATATCTAAATTCTCTAAAACTAGTCCAAATATGTCAAATGTTTATTAAATATTTAATGGCATGTTAAGTGAATACTGTCAAGTTTTCAGCAAAATTTAATGATGGTTTACTCAACATTTCTAAAAAGTTGTCTTGTACTTTGAGTAGGAATAACTGTAACTTTCCATATCCAGTAATGGGATTGTTGGATTATATGATAGTTTCATTTAAATTTTTTGAGAAACCTCCATACTGTTTTCTACAATGGAGATGTTGGTCAATGGGTGTAAAATTACAGTTAGGAAGAATAAATTTTGGTGGTCTATTACATAGTACAACCACTATAGCAAATAGCAATGTATTGTGCTTTTGAAGATAGCTAGAAAATAAGATTTTGGATGTTGTCACCACAAAGAAATGATAATGTTTAAAGTGGTGGATATAGTAATTACCCAAATTGTATTATTATACTATGTAGACATGTGTTGAAACATCATATTGTATCCCACAGAAATAGATGCAATTATTACATGTCAACTATAAATTGTTTAATTACATTTAAAAAGTACAGCACTTGAAAATGTGTAAATCATTTATTGTATGTAGTATTTACATAAGGCCGTTAGAAAGCACCAAGTGCTAGAATTTGTGAAAACTTTATGAGGAAGATTAAATATCATCAGATACTAGATAAAGCAAAAAAAAAAAAATCTTACAAAGTCTAACTTATTTAAGATAATATACAACATTTAGCTTTTATACTTAAGCTTTTATGACATTCAGCGGCATTACTGAATATGTGTATATATGTCCAAAGGAAATGAAACCAGTATGTCTAAAGAGACATCTGCATGCCCATATTTATTACAGTGCTATTCACAATAGCGAAGATATGGAATCAAACTCAATGCCCATCTAATGATGAATTAATAAATACAATACGATGTATAGAGATATATATGTATGACACACATATATACATGATATGCATATATTTGTCATATTTGTTTTATTTCTCTGAAGATCTCTAACATGTATGACACATATATATACATGATATACATATATTTGTCATATGTGTTTTATTTCTCTGAAGATCTCTAACATGACAGCTAAGATACGTGCATTTGTTTGAAAACATTTTGGGGATGCACAAGTCTATCATTCTAGTAAACGTTGTTCACCAACTACATGTCAGGCATTGTTTTAGGTGCAGGACAAAAGAGGAAAGGTATACAAGACATGAGTTATGCTTTTAGGTGAATTGAAAATCTATAGTGAGAGATAGATATGAAAACATAAAATTTAAATTAAGTATTATTAGGAATATGTTTAAATATAGATAACAGAGCATTGAATATGGAAAAGAATTGTTCTTTCAATATCTAAAAAAATTTATTAAAGAGTAAATTATGAGGTAAAATTATCTGGAAATGAGGATAAAAATGAAAAGCATAAAGGATTATGAATGCCATGAAAAGATACTGAATTTTATCCTGTTTTCACAGCACTCACTGAAAGTTGTTAAATTTGGCAATGAAATATTTTGATTTAGATTTTTGGTTTCTCTTTCTGATGATAATGTAGATGATGGATTTGTGCAGGGTGGAAATAGAAGAAAGAAAATATGGGAAATTTTTGTAGTAACCTAGGAAACAGATAATACCTGAACTAGTAGAGATGGAGTTCAGAGAACATATTTATAAATATTAATGAGATTGATTTGGGTAGAGTAATTAATGAAGTCATGGGAATTTGATCTATAATTAGCTGCCCCGAGATAAGTACTTGAGTATGTGAAGTCTGGCCAGGGAAACAGAGTCTTTTCCAGTCATGAAAAATTGAGACATTTTCTGTTATTCTTTGAATAAAAAATTCACTTTAATCTCTTACTACAAGCTTTAGAATTAAGCTGCTTTTAATGGAAGAGAACGCATTTATTGGATATTTCTTGGGATTTCTTGGATAATGAATATTTTCTCTTTTCTTTCTTTCTTTTTTCCTTCCTTCCTTCCCTCCCTCCTTTTCTTTCTTTCTCTCTTTCTTTTTCTTTCTTCCTTCCTTCTTTCCTTCCTTCTCTCTCTCTCCTTCCTTCCTTCTTTCTTTCTTTCTTTCTTTCTTTCTTTCTTTCTTTCTTTCTTTCTTTCTTTCTTTCTTTCTTTCTTTCTCCCTCCTTCCTTCCTTCCCTCATTCCTTCCTTCCCTCCCTTCTTCCTTCCTTTCTCTCCTTTCTTTCTCTCTTTTCTTTTCTTTTCCTTTCCCTTTCCCTTTTCCTTTTCCTTTTGTTTTCCTTGTCCTTTCCTTTCCTTGCTTTTCTTTTTTCTTTTCTTTTCTTTTCTTTTCCCCCTCTCCTCTCCTCTCCTCTTTTCTTTTCTATCTTGCTGTGTTGCCCAGGCTGTAGTGTAGTGATGCCCTCATAACTTACTGCAGCCTTTACCTCTTCACTTCAAGCAATCCTCCCAACTCAGCCTCTCAAGTAGTTGGGACTACAGGCACATGCCCCATGACTGTTTAATTTTTTTTTCTTTGTAGAGTCAGGGACTCACTCTATTTTTCAGGCTCATCTTCCACTCCTGGCTTCAAGTGATCCTCTTGCTTTTGCTTAGGAAAGTGTTGGAATTAAGGCATGAGCCATAGTGTCAGGACAGATATTGGATATATTTTCTAACTCGCTTCCTGTATTCATCTGGCTTCTTCAGAGAAACAGAATGAGGGGAAAAGAGAGAGAGGAAAGAAAGAAAGAAAAGAAAGAAAGGAAGGAAGGAAGGAAGGAAGGAAGGAAGGAAGGAAGGAAGGAAGGAAAGAAGGAAGGAAGGAAGGGAAAGAAAGAAAGAAAGAAAAATTATAAGGAATAAGAATGTGCAGATTATGTGATTATAGAAGTTGAGAAACCCCATGATTTGCAGTTAACAAGGTTTTCAGACACAGGGAAACTTATGCTATAGTTTCACCCGGAGTCTGAAGCAGGAAAGCTGATTGTGTGTGTGTATAAGTCCAAGTCTGAGTCTCAAACTAAAGGTAGGAGAAGACTGAGGTCCTGCTAAAAGACAGTCACATAAAGAGAGAGAGAGAGAGGCAGTCTTCCTAACACAGCTTTTTTATTCTATTCGATCCTTCAGTGAATTTGATGAGGTCCACCCACATTAGGGAGGGCAATTTTTCTTTACTCACTCTACCAAGTCAAGTGTTAATCTCATCTAGAAACATTCTCATAGACACACACAGCATATTTAACCAAATACCTGGGCACCCCATAGCCCAGTCACTTTTACACATAAAAGTAACCATGACAACTCTCCAATGCAAACTACTACATGATTTATTTCTTTCCTAATACTGAAAGATATTAGAGCACTTACAGATAGTTTTCCTCTATAGCTTTCTTTTATTTTGCATATGCTTAGTTGTTGATCATGTTAGAAAGTTAGAAAGAGTCTCTTGTTTTTCATCTAGAATTTTGTTGTTCTTATCTTTTCCAATTGAAGGAACATATATAAAATTTAAAATGTATACAGAACATGGAATTAGAAATGAAGAGATTATTTTCAAATTCTGCCTCTGCATAACTCTAAAGTATACATTACATTGCCTAAAACTGAGAAACTGAAATATATTCTTAAAGCCTATATCAAAGGTTTTTGTAGGAATAAAGTTTGATATATATGAACATTTGTAGAAGATGAATTAGCACACTATAAATATTCATTCAATTTTACTGAATTAGATATTCTTTGATTTTAAAATTTTTTAAAGCCATTGCTCCAAATTTCTTAGTTTTAAATTATTATAGGTACACCATGGTTGTATATAATTATCAGCTACATGCGATGTTCTGATACAGAAATACAATGTGTTATAACCAATTCAGGGAAATTAGCGTATGTATCACCTTAAGCATTGATCATTTCTTTGTGTTAGAAACATTCCAATTCCAGTCTTTTAGTTATTTAAAAATATATATAAAGTGTTGTTAACTATAGCTACCCCACTGCACTACTAAGTACTAGATCTTATTTATTCTATCCTATTTTATTTTTATACCCATTAATCATTCTCACTTTACCCCTCTTTCCTCACTACCCTACCCAACCTCTAGTAATCATCATTCTAGTCTCTATATCATTGAGTTCATTTTTTTTAAATTTTTACCTCCCACATGCGTCAGAACATGCAAAATATGTCTTTCTGTGCTGACTTATTTCACTGAACATAATGTGTTTCAGTTCCATCCATGTTGCAAATGACATTTTATTATTGTTTATGGTTGAATAATGTTCCATGGTCTATATGTACCACATATTCTTTATCCATTCATCTATTTATGGAGTATATAAGTCCTGTCCCCATTTTGTGAATGCTTTAACTTTTATCTTTCGACAAGTATAAGTAAATTTAACTCATTTTGTTTGTAAGGAGAAACATACTGAGTTTTAATAGTTAAGGGTGGTTCAGAGCATGTAGACAAGTTATTATTGTAACATGTCAATTTAGCTGTATACTGTGAATTCTGTCACCCTTGATACAGTTTTTCTTTATTACCACTTTTTGTTGGCTCCATCTCTTTAATCAACATAGTCTTCATCTCTATCTGTGCTTCTCAATTACAAGTGCCCAGGAGACAGGATTGACTGGGGAAGTAATCACTACCGTATAGTGTATAAGCAAACTCTTTGAGCAGTATTCTTTTTCTCATAAGTGACAATAAGCAGATTATATGTTGATAACATTGGGAGGCCACATCTCTAATCTAATCAACTTGGGCCTATTTGGCAGGATCATATGTAATGAGGACTAGAGATCTATCTGAATGGGACTATCCCCGGCTTCTTGCCAGTCAGATATCTTTGAACATGGAAAACTATATGACTTCTAATAGAAAAATATTTCACAGAAGAAAGTTTGACAGTAAGAAAATTACACTAGATTTTAATGGATTAATATATAGATCTCAAATAAATAAATATTTCTCAAATAAATATTCTGCTGAAATAATTTGAAAAAAACAAGCAATGGTGGCAGAGGGAATAAAGCACAAGGAATTTATACAAACTAAGAGGAGAGGTGAAAGAGATATTTTATGAAATTTAAAATACAGATTTTAATTTTATCAAAATAGTGTTAACAAGATGGATAAGAATATTTGCAAAATGTTCCACTCAGGAAAACCATATGTCAAGAATGCTGTAGAATCACTCATGCATTAAGAAGAAAACCATATGGAAAATTTTAAAATAATATTTTTTTACAATTCTGAAAAATACTGTGCTTAACAACTATTTATAAGTTTCCATACTTTTGTTGTAACCATGTGGTAATCAGAATAATGCCTCCCAAAAGTGTTCATATTTTAATTCTCAGAACATGTGAACATGTTGGGTGGCATAGTAAAGCGGTATTAAGGTTGAAGTTATAATTAAGATTATTAATCAGCTAATATTAAAATAGAGAAATTAACCTGGAATTTCAAGATGGGGCCAATATAACAACAAAGTCCTGAAAAGTGGAAGAGGAGGGCAGAAAAAAAGAGAATCAAAGAGCAAGATGTGAAGATGAAATGGAGAAAAAGTGAGGGGTTATGAGAAGGACTTCACCTATCATTACTGACTCTGAAGAAGAAATTAAGTTTGCTAGTCAGTTGACATTAAACTGATTAACCAAGTGTGTTTAATTTATTCACAAGGCCCTTATAAAATGTAGGTCAGAGGGTCAAAACAGAGGGTCAAAGGGAGAGAGAAGAGAACGAAGCAAAGGTCAGAGAGTACAGCAGATGATTTTCTGCTAGCTTTGGCTTTGGCTTTGAGAATACATTCTCAGTAAATTCTTCAGAACACAGACAGACAGCCCCAAACCCCACATAGAAAAATAATTTTAAAAACCATAAGTACAGAAAGAAAAACACAGCAAACCTAGATGTTTTAAAAAGAATCACTGTGCTCTAATACATTGAAGTTTGTGTAGGCTCAATATGATTAACATACATTTTTAATAATAAATGTATGATGCTGCATACATTTCTGTTTCTGTAAAAAGAGGCATGCCATTAATAACTAAGTTTAAATGTGCATAAAAACAAATATGATGTAATTAAAATATTACCATAGTTTGTTATCCAGACAATAGAAGAATGAATGCCAGACATTTAAGAATAAATGGATAATTGGAGTTAGAAAAATGTATTATTTGAGAAAAGTTTGTAAATTTTAAACTGCTTATTGAGCATAGTAAGAGAACAATTTGCTAAAGAACTTTAGCAACACTCACTATTTTCAGGTCAAGTTCAGCAAAAAGGTAGTATTTTGTAAAATATACTAGAAGAAAATAAGGCATTTTGCAGCAATGAAGGCAACTATAATTTCTCTTCAAATATCTGAGCAAAAGACAGAAGAAGTAGATCACAGCCAACCCTGAAAACCCTGGTTATAATTGAAAGCCCCTGGGACTCAGTCATGATCTCCCACATTCTTTTATATAGCCCTGTCACCATTATTTACTTACTCTAGTAAGTTTACTGGTTGTCTCTTTCCACTAGGGCATACGCTCTCAAGGTCTGCAACTTTTGTCTATTTTGTTAACTCCTAGGTCATGAAATATACACAATATAATATGATTAGCATCAATTTCTCAAAAAATTTTCATGTGGAATGAAATAAAATAATGTAGGGAAACATCATTTAAAACTATCATCAGTACAAAATGTGACTGACAGAATTATCAACCAAATCCTTTTTGTTGCCACATATTTCTCCTTAAACAAATGCAAAATGTTTATGCAGCTATGTTTCTGACTTTTCTATTCTGTTTCATTGGTCTATGTGTTTGTTTCTGTACCAGTACCATGCTGTTTTTGTGTCTGTGGTGTTTTATAGTACAGTATGCAGTCTATTAGTATGATGCCTCTGGCTTTGTTCTTTTTACTTTGGCTATTTGGGCATTTTTGGCTTCCATACAAATTTTGGAATAGTTTTTTCTATATCTGTGAAGAATGAAATTGGTAGTTTGATAGGAGTAGCATCAAATCTGTAAATTGCTTTGGGCTGTATGGTCATTTCTATATTGATTCTTCCAATTCATGAGTATGGAATATGTTTCCATTCATTTGTGTCTGCTCTTATTTTTTTCAGCAGTGTTGTGTAGTTCTCCTCATAAAGCCATACACGTATAACAATCTCATCTTTGACAAGGCCAACAGAAAAAGGCAATGTGGGAAGGACTTCCTATTCAATAAATGGTGCTGGAATATCTGGCTAGCCATATGCAGATGACTGAAGCTAGACCTCTGTTTTTCATCACATACAACAATAAACTCAAAATGGATTAAAGATTTAAATGTTAAGACCTCATACAATAAAAATCCCAGAAAACAACCTAGGAAATATACTTCTCAATATCAGCCTTGGCAAAGGATTTTGGCTAAGTTTCCAAAAGCAATTATAACAGAAACAAAAATACACAAGCGGGACCCAAATAAACTGAAGAGCTTCTGCAGAGCAAAATAAACTACCAGTAGAGCAATCAGGCAACCTACAGAATGGAAGAATATATTTGCAAGTTATGCACTTGATAATCAAGACCTAATATACAGAATTTATGTGGGAACTTAGCAAATCAACAAACAAAAAACAAATAAACCCATCGAAAAATGGGCAAAAGACAAAAACAGACAATTTTCAAAAGAAGATATACAAGTCACTAAAGAAACACTAGAAAATGCTCTGCATCGCTAATCATTAGAGAAATGCAAATCAAACCCACAATCAGATAACATTACACAGCAGTCAGAGTGGTCATTATTAAGAAGTCAAAAAACAACAGATGCTAGTGAAGCTGTGGAGAAAAAGGAATCCTTAAGCACTGTTAGTGGCAATGTAAAATAGTCCAGCCACTGTGGAAAGCAGACTGGAGATTTTCCAAATAACTTAAACAGAGCTACCATTAGACCCAGAAACTCCATTACTGAGCATGTACCCAAAAGAAAATAAATTGTTCTAGATCCCCAGCCATCCCATTACTGGGTATATACCCAAAGGATTATAAATCATGCTGCTATAAAGACACATGCACATGTATGTTTATTGCGGCACTATTCACAATAGCAAAGACTTGGAATCAACCCAAATGTCCATCAGTGACAGACTGGATTAAGAAAATGTGGCACATATACACCATGGAATACTATGCAGCCATAAAAAAGGATGAGTTTGTGTCCTTTGTAGGGACGTGGATGCAGCTGGAAACCATCATTCTTAGCAAACTATCACAAGAACACAAAACCAAACACCGCATGTTCTCACTCATAGGTGGGAACTGAACAATGAGATCACTTGGACTCTGGAAGGGGAACATCACACACTGGGGCCTATCATGGGGAGGGGGGAGGGGGGAGGGATTGCATTGGGAGTTATACCTGATGTAAATGACGAGTTGATGGGTGCTGACGAGTTGATGGTTGCAGCACAGCAACATGGCACAAGTATACATATGTAACAAACCTGCACGTTATGCACATGTACCCTAGAACTTAAAGTATAATAATAATAAAAAATAAATAAATAAATAAATGAAAAAGAAAATAAATTGTTCTACCATAAAGACACATGCACTCATATGTTCATTGCTGTGCTATTCAAAATAGCAAATACATGGAATCAAATCAGATGTCCGTCAATCATAAATTGGATAAGGAAAATGTGGCACAGATACACCATGGAATACTATACCATCATAAAAAAGAATAAAATCATATTTTTGTGCTGCAACACAGATGGGGCCAGAGGCCATAATCCTAAACAAATTAATTCAGAAACAAAACCAAATACTACATGTTCTCACTTATAAGTGGGAGCTGAATATTTATACTAGTTCATTTTCACATTGCTATAAAAAAACTACCTGAAAATGTGTAGTTTACAAAGAAAAGAGGTTTACTTGACTCACAGTTCTACAGGCTGTACAGGAGGCGTGACTGGGGAGGCTTGATGAAACTTACAAAAATAGCAGAAGGCAAAGGGGAATCAAGCACATCTTCACATGGTGACAGGAGAGACAGAGAGTGAAGGTAGAAGAGCCAGATACTTTTAAATCATCAGATCTCATGAGAGCTCATTCACTATCATGAGGAGATCAAGGGAAAATCTGCCCCCATGATCCACTCACCTTCCAATAAGCTCTTATTCTAACACTTATGATCATAATTTATCATGAGATTTGGGTGGGAACACAGGACCAAACCATATCATTCCACCCTTGATCGCTCCCAAATCTCATGTTCTCACATTTCAGAACAGAATCATGCCTTTCCAACAGTTTCTAAAAGTCTTAACTCATTTCAGCATTAATTTGAACATCCATGTCCAAAATCTCATCTAGAACAAGGCAAGTCTCTTCTGCCTATAAGCCTGTAAAATGAAAACAAAACAAAACAAAAAAAAAAAAAACAAAAAAAATCAAGTTAGTTCGAAGATACAATGGGAGTACATACATTGGATAAATGTTCCTGTTCCAAATGAGAGAAATTGGCCAAAATAAAGAAGCTACAGGCTGCATGCAAACCCAAAACCTAGCAGGGCAGTCATTAAATCTTAAATCTCTGCTATAACCTTCCTTGACTTCATGTCTCATATCCAAGGCACAGTGATGCAAGAGATGGGCTCCCAAGGCTTTGGGCAGCTCCAGCCCCATGATTTGCCAGAGTACAGCCCATGCAGCTTCTTTCATGGGCTGGCATTGAATGCCTGTGGCTTTTCCAGGTACACGGTGCAAGCTGTTGGTGGATCTACCAGTCTTGGTCTAGAGGATCATGGCCCTCTTCTCAAAGCTCCACTAGGCAGTGGCTAAGTGGGGACTCTATGTGGAGGCTTCAATCCCACATTTCTTCTCTGTACTGCCCTGGTAAAGGAAATGCCCACATTTCCTCTCCATAAGGGCTCTACCCCTGTAGCCAACTTTTTCTAGGACATCCAGGCATTTCAGTACATCCTCTGAAATCTAGGTGGAGGTTCCCAAACCCCAACTCTTGCCTTCAGAGAACCTTGGGTTCTGTGAACTGAAGACTACATGGAAGCCACCAAGGATTTGGGTTTGCACCCTCTGAAGCAATGACCTCAGCTATATCTTGGCCTCTTTTAGCCACAGCTAAATCTAGAGTGACTGGGATGCAGGGAACCATGTCTCAAGGCTGCACAGAGCAATGAGGCCCTGTTCCTGGCACATATAATTGTCTCTTCCTCCTAGGCCTCCAAGACGATGATGGGAGGGGTTACTGAGTAGGTCTCTGAAATGTCTTGGAGGCATTTTTCCCATTGTCTTGAGTATTTACATTTAGCTCCTCTTTACTTATGCAAATTTCTGCAGTAGGCTTGAACTCCTCCCCAGAAAATGTTTTTGTTTGTTTGTTTGTTTACCACATGGTCAGGCTGCAAATTTTTATTACACTTTTATGCTCGGCTTTCCTTTTAAATATGATTTAGTTTCAAGTCATTTCTTTGTTTATGCAAATGAGTGTAGGCTTTTAGAATCAGCCAGGCTACATCTGGAATGCTTTGCTGCTTAGAAACTTTTCCAATTAAATATTCTAAATCAGCTCTCTCAAGTTCAAAGTTCTACAGATCTTTACAGCAGGGGCACCACCAGTCTCTTTGCTAAAGCATAACAAGAGTGAGCTTAGCTCCAGTTCCCAGTAACTTCCTCATTTTCGTCTGAGAACTTCTCAGATGGGACTTGACTGTCCGTCTCACTATCAGCATTTTGATCACAACCATTTAACACATCTCTAGGAAGTTCCAAACTTTCCCTCATCTTTCTGTCTTCTTCTGAGCCCTCCAAACTGTTCCAACCTCTGCCTATTATCCAGTTACAAAGTCGCTTCCACATTGCCAGGTATCTTCATGGCAATACCCACCTCCTGGTAACAATTTTTTGTATACATCTGTTCTTACATTGCTATAAAGAACTGACTGAGACTGTGTAGTTTATAAAGAAAAGAGGTTTAATTGACTCACATTTCCACAGTCTGTACAGGAGGATTGGTTGGGGAGGCCTTAAGAAACTTACAACCATAGTGGAAAGTGAAGGGGAAGCAAGTACACATTTACATGGTGATAGGAAACAAAGGAAGCAATGGGGGAAGTGCCAGACACATCAGGTCTCATGATAACTCACTCACTATCAAAACAGCAAGGGAGATATCACCCTCATGATCCAATCACCGTCCACCAGGCCCCTTTTCCAATACTAAATATCATAATTTAATATGAGATTTGGGTGAGGACACAGAACCAAACCATATCAACATTGAGTATACATGGAAATAAATATGGTAACTGTACTACTGTGTGTAGACACTGTGTACTACTAGAGAGAGGGAAGGGAGGTGGGTTAATAAAACTATCTATTGAATACTACGCTCACTAACTCTATGACAGGGTCTGAACCCCAAACCTCAGCATCACACGATATTCCAGTGTAACAAATGTGCATGCATACCCCCACATCTAAAATTAAAGTTGAAATTATTTTTAAAAAGCAACAAAATTCATAGTTAACTGAAAAATTTAGATACTAAGTATTAAAATGAAAATTCTAGTGCTCATAAATTTGAAATCCAGGTAAGTCTACAGTAGTTCATACTTATCTGAGGGGGTATGGGGAGCAGTAGGTTTCCAGACCAGCAGTATCTCTCTAATACTTCAGATAGTTCAGAACCCTATATATATTTTTTTTTTCTATACACGCATACCTGTGATAAAGTTTAATTTATAAATTAGACAATACAAGATTAACAACTAATAATAAAATAGGACATAGAACAATTATAAATATATACCATAATAAAGTTATGTAATATGACATTTTTCTCCTCTCTTGACATATTCTACTGTAATCATCTTTCTCCTTCTTGCAATGATGTGAGATAATAAGGGGCCTATGTGGTTGAGATAAAGTGAGGTGAATGATGGTAGGCATTGTGATTTAGCATTAGGCAAGTATGGGGGATCATTTGCTTTTAAATTATCAAGCCATGAAGATGCATATGGCTGCATGTCAGGAGTAACTATGTCAATGTCTAAGGGGTATTTTATACAGTGTAGACTACCTGGGTGAAGGAATGATTCACATCCGGAATTGGATAGAGCAGGACTGCAAGATTTCCTCACTCCACTTACAATGCTGCACAATTTAAAAATCATGAATTGTTTATTTCTGGAATTTTCCATTGAATATTTTTAGATCTTGATTGACCATAAAAGGGGAATACTGTAAATGTGTAACAGTTATAAGTTATGCCTGTATTTGTATAAGATGACTAAGATTTATGATATGTGAGTATGAACATAAATCCATCAACAGTATTTTAAAAATTCAATATTTTCTGTGTTTCCCATTCTTCCCTTTAATGTCAAATTAGGGGGTTACTTTCCTTTTACCAACTTTATGAAATTGTGTATTTCACTTTGAATCTTAGCATATAAGAATCTCACTATTGAAATATTTTTTATTTCTCAATCTGATCATTTGGGTGCCTCTTTTCTTTAATATATAGGTGTAAATTCATGTCATAGAAGAGTCCACTATAATTTGTTTCTTGGATTACCTTAATGTCCACTCAATAGTTCTCTGTATTCAGTCAAAACATAAATTCTACATTTCAACTTGTTTTCTCTAGCAATTAAATTGGAGTATATTTTAGCTCTCTTAATGGATTAAAATTCCTTGAAGGCACAGAAGTATTTGTTCTGCCTCTCTTTTGTTTTTAGACTTCACTGCACAAACTATCTACTTTAATATTCATTTCCTGATGGTTAGAAATTGGAATTGGTGACTGGATTTGCAGAAGGTTAATGAAGGTTGACTCAAAATATTATTAATATATCTTTATGATTGCTGAAATGGAGCTGGTAATTTTTTCCCACTTGGAATTAATTGAATATAAGGCTCTTTCTGTTATCTTCTGAGTCATGTGTTTGATTAAGCTCTTCCAAAGACTAATAAACACATAGAAACTATTTAGGGTTGTATAAACATTCTTATCTCCCAAGTGAACACACATGAGAGCACTGCAACTCATTCCATAAATAATAGGTGATAGTAAAACTACCTGATGAAAATGCATGCAGCATTCTATACTTTGTTCCTCATTGTTTTACAAATAAACTCTGCCATTTTTAGTTTCTATAATTCAGTTTCTTCTTGATCACTGTGCAGAAATTGAATAACATGGCAAATGGGTCCTATACCTCTAAAATTTCATATATCAACAATAATAACCATCCTGTATGTCATTCAATATTTAGATTAATTTTATCATATAATTTGATTCCTGGTATCAGACTAGGTTTAAATAATTTGCCTTTTATAATCCTGCTGAGATTATCTGGATAATCTGATTTATGCACATAAATTTTTGTATTATTTGCTTTGTTTTTACCAAATCTGTCATCATGTATCTAAAACTGGTAAACATTCTACTTACTAATTACACACTTCTAGATTTGTGTGTATCCATCATTTACCTTACAATGCTTTGATAATCTCTTCCTAAATGCCACATAAAGCTATAGTTTATGCTAACTTGCTTCTGCCTTTCTGGGATTCACTATTCCAATTTAAGTCTGTGCATGCCTGATTGGTAAAGCATGCTTATAACTCTCAACTTATTTGCCCAAGTTACAGAAAATTATAATTCTTTTTACTAGAGACTACCATTTCTCTATGAAAATTATTTTGTTTTATTATTTTGCTAAAGTCATTTGGGGACCCATATTGATTTTTTTCTGCTGGTCTTTCTAGTTAAGTATCCTGATCTCTCACCCTTGAGTTTAACAACTCTTGTTGTGCTGCATTTCAGATCGTGTTCCTGCTACTTATTAAGTGTACTTGTTGGGAAAGGCAACCTCATGCAGCAGTGTTTCAACTCTGCTCAATGACATAAGAATAGACCTTGGGCCTGTAAAACTTCCTTATCAAGAATGAAAGCATGCACACAGCTTGTACGCCTTATTGACTTGTGTGAGAATATCTTTCCCTGTTTCAGATTCAGTGTGCTCATTCGTTGTCTTAAGCATGCCATCAGTGGCCCTGAGGCATACCCCCAGTTTGTATTGTTTTAGACTCCACAGGGGAATGGCCAGAGTACTTATATTGCAGAATGAGAGGGGTACCTGTAAGAATGAGAAGTGGGAAGTTACCTGCTAGCCCTGGGGGACTGACGCTATTGCAACTGACTTTGTGCTGTTTCTTCTCTATGTGAGAAAAGCATTGTTTCACATGTTGATTCTTTTGTTTTTCTTGGTAACTCCAATACCACAGTACAGTAAACAGAAGTGTTTGGACTGCTCTTTCTGGTGGTTGGGATAATAATGTTGTTGCTATCTCCTATGTAGTTGGAGTCCTTTCCTGACATTTGAAACCAAGCACAGTGCTCTGCTCTACAGTATTATAGAAAAAAGATACAACTGCATATATAAGTATATTTGCACATTTCTGCAAATAACAGACACATTAAGAATAGTAAGGCCAGAGTACTCTTACCAAGGTATCACTTTCTGATGCTGTTCATCTTACTATGTGAATACAATTCAGCTAACAAGCATAAAGTCTAAATTTGTTGAATACATTCTGATATGGCAGTGGAACTGGAATTAACTGCAGGCTATTGACAGCATAGCAGCATTTTTTTTCCTTAGGATAGAAAATAAGTTATTATCCAATCACCAGTCAGGTAAGGTAAAATCCACATATAGCCAGGTTTCACTGTCACTCTGATTGATTAACTTTAGTTAATCCTTCACCCAGAGATGATTCCTGATGCTTAACAGTTTTATTGTAACAAACAATACTGACTGTCAAATAACAGAAAAAAAGTCACATATTCCCTGAAAATGTAATTACTACTGTATTAGAAGGTTAACTTATCATAGTATTATGTTATTTATTTAATATAATTATGATTAATAACAGCATAAATTTTTGTTACTATTACTCAGAATATACATATTTTCTACTGTCAAAGTTTAAACTTCAGATTATAGTCTAAATTTAAGGTCTATCTTAAAGTAAGTAAAATTAGTGAGTAAAAATATTAAATAATGTAAAACAAAATTAGTATTAGACAACAGTTATATTTTTGATAAGAAGAAAGCAAGAACGGCTAAAATAAATGACAATGTATAAGATGTTCCATCACAATTAAATCTCATATTCAGAGAGAATATCATCTTTGGATTATCCTCTCTCTTTGTGTTTATGTGTTTTTGTATGCATGAAACATAAATTCTAATATGTAAATAAACATAAATATTCAGAATACACAAATATACATTTGTATCTGTAAGAGTCAAAGAAAGGAGAATGAAACATGAAAATTGGCTTAACACTCAGACAGGTTTATTTTGGAGAATAAACCTGAGAGGGGATTCTGGAAGATTTTGGTCAGGAGTGCTCTCTCTTACAGACTAAGAGTATTTATTGGTGAGAGAACTTGGAATGTTTCCATATAGGGGAGAGGTTTATGGCTGGGTTGGAATGTCTCTGGTAGAAGGGGAGGTTATGTTGGGGCTGACATCTCTATGGCCAGAGGGGAGGTTATTTCAGGGCTGGCATGTCTCTGGTCCTGGAGGAGTTTGTAATCTTTCTGGTCTGAGATTTCATTTGTGGTTTATGGTCATGCTGACCTTAGCCATTAGGCTGATGCCCTTTGGATTTAGGCAGTTTTTGATCAAGGTGAACTTTAGAATGGCAGTGCTTGTCCATGATGGTGATGCTCCTGCTCTGTCAATATCAATCTAAGTATATATAGGATAAATAATATAGTTTATATCAACCATTGTATCAGATGTTTTGAGTTGTTATATTGTATAGTTGTTTGGTTACCCACTTTTAACTACATTTTATATTTTCAAAATTTTTCACACTGCTGTACACAAAAGTGATGAATGCAAGTTTGGGAATGACTGAATGGTTATCAAGTTTAGTAAAGTTAAATAAACCCATTTTTAAGAATTTTGTAGAGTAACTTTTCTGAAAAGCCTCACTCAAAACATATTTTAATAAAAAGATAGATGCTTAAATAAAAAGCTAAAATCACAAAAATTTCAGGGAAATGCCAATGTCCAAATTTTAAAAGATAGCTGAAAAACAGAAAAGTATGCAGGTAAGCCCTATTATAATGATCTTTCCTCCATTGCACTTCATAGATACTGCACTTTTTACATATTGAACATTTGTGGCAACACTGGGTTGAGCAAGTCTATCAACATTGTTTTTTCAACAACATGGGAGAGCATATTTCATGTCTCAGTATGGAGATATGGAACATTCATTCCATAACCCATTGATCAAAAAGCAATGTCAACTTTCGCATTTGATTAGTTAAGAAATACATTTAATAAGGCTATAACTGTCATGTATAGTGATTCCTCTGATAGACATGAGCAAAGTAAATTGAAAACTTTCTGGAAAGAATTCACCATTCTAAATGCCTTTTATCAACTGTTGCAATGTTTTAAACTTTTTAAATATTGTTACTTCTTATAGTGATCTGAAATCAGTGATCTTTCATGTTATAATTCTAATTGTGTTGTGGCACCACAAACCACACCCATATAGTACAGTTGAATAGAATCAATAAGTGTGTGTGTTCTGACTGATGTCCCCACCAGCTATTCTTGTGTCTCTCAACCTCACCACAGGCAACCATATTCTCCTAGACATAAAAATATTAAAATTAGGCAAATTTATAACCCTAAAATGGCCTCTGGGTGTTCAAATGAAGAGTCTCATGTCTCTCATATCTTTGTATCAAATACGAAAAATGGCTAAACTTAGTGAGGGAGGCATATTGAAAGCTGGAGTAGTCTGAAAACTAAGCCTCTATGCTAAAAAGTTAGCATTGTTGTGAATGTAGAGACAAAGTTCTTGAAGGAAATTAAGAGTGCAATTACACTGAGTACACAGACAATAAGAAAATGATAGAGATTTATTGCTAATATGAAAACATGTTTGTGATTTGAGTGGGAGACCAATCCAGCAACAGTAATCTCCTAAGCCAAAGCCTAATGTAGAACAATGCCCTAATTGCCTTCAGTTCTATCCAGGTAGAAAGAGGTAAAGAAGTGGCAGAAGAAAAGTTTGGAGAAAGCACAGGTTGTTTCATAAGGCTAAAGGAAAGAAGCTGTCTCGGTAACATGGAAGTGCAAAGTGAAGCAGCAAGTGTTAATGTAAAAGCTGCAGCAAGTTATTCAGAAGATCTAGCTCAAATAATTAATAAAGGCTATACCAAACAGATTTTAGTGTAGATGAAAAAGTTTTATATTGAAAGAAGATGAGATCCAGGACTTTCCTAGAAACATAGAGGAAGTTAATGGCTGGCTTCAAAACTTCAAAACTTCAAAACTTCAAAGGATAATCTGATTATTGTTAGAAGTGTGAAAGGAAATTTCTTGAGCCCTGAAAATTACTAAGGTGAAAGAAAAATTCAAGCTGAGACCTGCTTAGGGCAAACCTGCCTATTCTTCTATTCAAAATTATTCCTCTGCTCACTGAGATAAATGCATATCTGATTGCCTCCTCTGGAAAGGCTAATCAGAAAACTCAAAAGAATGCAACTGATCATCTCTCACCTATCCGTGATCTGAAAGCTCCCTCCCCACGTCAGGTCTTTCGGCCATTGTTTCAAGTTGTTCTGCCTTTCTAGATCAAACCAATGTACTTCTTACATATTGATTGATGTCTCATGTCTCCCTAAAATGTATACAACCAAGCTGTGCCCCGACCACCTTGGGCACATGTCATTTGGGCTTCCTAAGGCTGTGTGTGCCACGGGTGCATGTCCTCAACCTTGGCAAAATAAACTTTCTAAATTAACTGAGACCTATCTCAGACTTTCTGGGTCCACAGTGGCTAATACAGCTAGTGACCTTAAGTTAAAGCCAATGCTCATTTACCATTTTGAAATACTGTGTTTCTTATAAATGATGCAAAATCTACTCTGCCTGTGCTCTATAAATGGAACAAGGCATGGACGACATAATATTTGCTTACAATGTGGTTTGCTCAATATTTTAAGACAGCTGTTGTGATCTACTGCTCAGAAAAAAATATTTCTTTCATAATATTACTGCTATTATCAATGCACTTGACACTCAAAAACTCTGGTGATGTACAAAATGACTAACATTACTTTCCTGCCTGCCTTCACAATATTCATTCTGTTACCCATGGATCAAGAAGTAATTTCAACTTTCAAGTTTTTTTTTTTAAAAAAAAAAAACATTTTGTAAGGCTATAGATGCCATGCATAGTGATTCTTTTGACAGATATGGGCAAAATAAATTGAAAACATTCTGAAAAGAGTTCATTATTTCAAATGCAATTAAGAACATTCATGATTCATGGGAGGAGGTCAAAATGACAACATTAAGAGGTGTTTTGAAGAAGTCAATTACCATCTTCATGGATGACTTTGAGCGATTCAAGACTTCAGTGAAAGAAATAATGGCAGATGGGGTGAACATGGCAAGAGAACTAGAATTAAAAGTGGAGCCTGATGATGAGAGTGAATTGCTTCAATCTAATAAAAATTCATGAATGAATGAGGAGATGCTCATTGTGAATGAGCAAAAAAGTGCTGTCTACACCTGGTGAAAATTCTGTGAATATTGTTGAAATTACAACAAATAAGTTAGAATATTACATCAACTTAGTAGATGAAGCAGTGGCAGGGTTTGAGAGGATCAACTCCAATTTAGAAAGAGGTTTTACTGTGGATAAAATGCTATCAAGCAGCATAGCATGCTACAGGGTAATCTTTCGTGAAAGGAAGAGTCGATTGATAGAGCAAACTTTATTGTTGTCTTGTCTTAAGAAATTGCCACGGCTACTCTAACCTTCAGCAATCATCTCCATAACTAGTCAACAGGACTGAACATCAAAGCAAGACCATTCACCAGCAAAATGTATAGGACTATGGCTCAGATAATCATTAGTATTTTTAGCTACTTTTTAGTATTTTTTAATTGAGGTATGAGCATTGCTCTTTTTTGACATAATGCTATTGCACATTTAATAGACTATAGTATAGTGCAAATGTAACTTTTATATGTATTTTGAAACCAAAAAAAATCATGTTACTCCTTTTATTGCTATATTCACTTTATTGCAATGGGTTAAATTTGAATTCACAATACCTCTGAAGTATGCCTGTATATCTTTGCTCTATATTTGCCAATATTTGTCACAAAAAAATCTGCAACTTAACTAAAATATGTAGTAAGACACAAAATTGTATCACTTATAAAAATGGGAATTACAAAAAATATACCCACTTTCAGTGAGGAAAACATGAATGCTTGTCTGGGTGACTAAAACAAATTTATATGAGAAGTAATATATCCTATTCACACCTTAAGGGGTGAAATAGTTTGGTAGTACCCTCACTAAAATCTCGTCTTGAATTGTAGTTCCCATAATTCCCATGTATCATGGGAGGGACCCTGTGGGAGGTAATTGAATCATGGGGCAGGTTTTTCCCACGCTGTTCTCATGATAGTGAATAAATCTCATGAGTTCTGATGGTTTTATAAAGGCAGTTCCCCTGCACACACTCTCTTGCCTGCCACCATGTAAATGTGACTTTGCTTTTTCTTCACCTTCTACCATGGTTGTTGAGCCTCCCCAGCCATGTAGAACTGTGAGTCAGTTAAGCCTTTTTTCTTTATAAATTACCAAGTCTTGGGTATGTCTTTAGCAGCAACATGAGAACAGACTAGTACAGGTGGTTTTGAGGTTTTCATTTTAAAACTGAATGGTTCAGTTAATCCCAAGCAATAAAATATATACTAATGCCAATTCTTGTTGATAGCACCTAGGTAATCATACAGAAACTGAGACAAAAAAGTCTTTGGAGGGACACACCTTTATATCAGGCACAAAGATTTCCACAGATAAAGCTGTAATGAATATAAACTGTTAATTATAAATTATAATCCTCAAAATGAAATAATCTATCATGAAAATCAGCAGAGAGAGTAAGTGGCAAAGGTAGGCTTACAGAAAGTTTAATTATTTAAAATACAGGATAAAAGAATATAAGCATGTTTACCTTGATTAAGTTACAGTGGTATAATCTCAAATGAAAAAAGTCCTATCAGATGTGTTTAAGAAAGGCAAAACTGGAAAACTGGAAATTCTAGCAATTAGAATGAACACTAATTTAATTAAAACCTAAGCTCAATGATGGGTATAAAACAAATTAACACAGCTGCTAATAGAATTTGTGTACTGAAGTATATCTTTAAAATTACATATAATTCCTCTGAGATATATATATATATATATATATATATATATATATATATATGAAGGATATAAAAATATAAAGGAGAATAAGAGACATACAGAAGGACAAAGTGATAGATCATAGGACTCCTAGAAGGTAAGAAAAGTAAAGAATGGGGGAAATAATGAAGTTATAATGACCAAGAATTTTTGCAAAATTATTAGATTTAAGAATTCCAACAAATTCCTAAAGTAGTAAGGAAACATAACTCCAATGACAAATTGAATGTGTTAAAGGAAGTTGTAAAGATAAGTTATTAGTATACTGAAAGCAGATGCTTCAACTAAACAATTGATACAGCATAATATCTTTAAAATGTTGTAAGAAAAATCTGCAACACAAACTGTTTTTATTCACTTAAGCATGACTGCATATTGGGGAAAAAACACTTTTAGGTAAAATAATGAAAGAGATAACTTTTAAAAAGCATTCCCTTAACAAAAGAGATTGTAAAGTTCATATTTCAGAAAGAAAGAAATTAAATTTAAAAGAATAAACTGCTAACAGAAACAGAAAATATATTGTCAATTATGCAGGTAAACTGAAACACAACTGAAATGCCTACAATGAGAGTCATAAAATTTTAAGCAAAGTAGATTTTAAAAACTGGAAACAGTATATAGTAAAACACAAGGGTGTGAATAGAGTTAAGGCTTTCAAAGATTCTTAGTTTATCTAGTAGAAGGCAAGAGACAATGAAAATTGTATTTGCCTAAGGGTGGCCATGATAAGTATAGAAATAGACTGGTAAATTTCCACATCATAGGATTAACCATCTAAGTTGTTATATAAGGTTAAACAAAAAGCTTTAATTGTAACTGCATTATTTTCATGGACACTTATTGAGGCATTTATAATGTTAATTTATACAATATTTAACACAATACTGAGGACATTGGAAAGCACTCTCAGATGTTTAGTGGTTGAAATAGCAAGTACTGAATCTTATAAGGTATGAAAATTTTACCAATTTAAATAAATCCCCTGAATCTATGCAAATTATTTCATTGTGACATATAAAATAAAGTATTGCATTTAAATATACAAAATGAACCTGTTATACTTACCACATAAAAGTCATACAATATTGATTCTTCCAATCCATGAGCATGGAATGTTTTTCATTTGTTTGTGTTATCCCTGATTTCTTTCAGCAGTGTTTGTAGTTCTCTGTAGAAATCTTTCACTTCCTTTTTTAGCTGTATTCCTAGGTATTTCATTTTTTATCTGACTTTGTTAATGAGATTGTATTCTTGATTTGACTGTGAGCTTGAACATTATTGGTGTATAGAAATGCTACTGACTTTTGTGCATTGATTTTGTATTCTGAAACTTTACTGAAGTTGTTTCTCATTTCCAGGAGCATTTTGGCTGAGTTTTTAGGGTTTTCTAGGTATAGAATCATATCATCTGCTAAGAGAGATAGTTTGACTTCTTTTCCTATCTGAATGCCTTTTATTTGTTTCTCCTGCCTAATTTCCATGGCTAGGACTTCTAGTACTATGTTGAATAAAAGTAGTGAAAGTGGGTATCCTTGTCTTGTTCAGGTTCCCAAGGGGAATGCCTCCAGCTTTTGCTCATTCAGTATGATGTTGGTTGTGCCTTTGTCATAGATGCCTCTTGATATTTTGAGGTATGCTCTTTTGATGCCTAGTCTGTAAAGGGTTTTTATCATGAAGGATGTTGGATTTTATTGAAAGCTTTTTCTGCATCTATTGAGATGATCATATGGCTTTTTCATTGAATTCTATTTATGTGATGAATCACACAATGTCAATATGTTGAACCAACCTTGTACCCCAGTAATAAGTCCTACTTGATTATGATGAATTAGCTTTTTGATGTAATGCTGGATTCAGTTTGCTGGTGTTTTGTTGAGGATTTTGGCACTTATGATCATCAGGAATATTGGCCTGAAGTTGTCTTTTTTGGGTCACATCTCTGCCAGACTTGGGTATTTAGCTTAAGCTAGCTTCACAGAATGAGTAAGGCAGGAACTCCTCCTATTAGATTGTTTTTAAAGTTTCACTAGAATTGGTACCAGTCTTCTTTGTACATATGGCAGAATTTGCCTGTGCATCCATCTGGTTCAGGGTTTTTTAAAGCTGGTAAGTTTTTTATTAATTAAATTTCAGAGTTTGTTACTGGTCTATTCAGTTTTTACTTTCTTCCTTGTTTGGTCTTAGGAGGTTGTGTGTGTTTTCAGGAATTTATTCATTTCTTCTAAATTTTCTAATTTTTATTAATAGTAGAAATTTCTATTTGTTCATAATATTCTCTGAGGATCTCTTTTATTTCTGTTGGATCATCTATAATGTCATCTTTATCATTTATAATTATATTTATTTGGGTCTTTTCTTTTTCTTTGTTAGTCTAGCTAGCGGTCTATCAATCTTATTTACTCTTTTGAAGAAGAAACCCTTGATTTCTTTGATCTACTTATGCATTTTTGTGTTTCAATTTCATTCAGTTCTTCTTTAATTTTAGGTATTTATGCTGCTAGTGTTTGGACTGGGTTCTTTTCACGGGGTGGAGGTTGGGGGCTTTGTTTGTTTGTTTGTTTTCTTTTTTGACAGGGTCTCTGTCAGTCAGGCTGGAGTAAGTGACATGATCATTGTTCACTGAAGCCTTGACCTTCCTAGACTCAAGTGATATTCCTACCTCAGCCCCCCAAGTAGCTGGGACAGTGTGCACCACCACATACAGCTAATTTATATATTTTTTGTTGAGACAGGGTCTTTATATGCTGCCCAAGTTGGTCTTGAACTCTTGGACTCAAGCAATCCTCCTGCTTTGGTCTCCCGAAGTGTTGGGAATATAGGCATGATCCATGAGCCATCAGGCCTGGACAAATTTTTCTCTTCCTTTTTCTAGTTCCTTTAAATGCAGTGGTAGATAGTTAATTTGAGATTTTTCTAACTTCTTGATGAAGGCATTTAACATTATAAACTTTCCTCTTAACACTGCTTGTACTGCATCCCAAATATTCTGGTAAGTTGTGTCTTTGCTTTCATTAATTTTAATTTTCTAAAATGTTTGTGTTAATTTTGTTGTTCATTTAAATTATTCAGGAGCAAGTTTTTTAATTTTATTGTGTTTGTGTAGTTTTGAGAGAGCTTCCTGATACTGATTTCTGTTTTGATTACATGGTGGTCTCAGAGTTTGATTAGGATAACTTCAAGTTTTATATTTATTGAGACTTGCTTATGATCAACCATTGGGTTGAACTTATAATATGTTCCATGTGCAGGTGAGAAGAATTTATATTCTGTGCAAGTTTCATGCAGTATTCCATAGAAGTCTATTAGATCCAGTTGATCAAGTGTTGAGATTAAGTCCAGAAATTTTTTGTTAGTTTTCTGCCTCAGTCATCTCTCTAACACTGTTAGTGAGGTGTTTAAATATCCCACTATTGTTGTGTGACTGTCTAGATCTTTTTGTAGGTCAAGAAGAACTTGGTTTATGAATCTTGGTGCTACAATGTTGAATGCAAATATATATAGGATAGTTAAGCCTTCTTTTTTAAAATGAAGTCAAATTTATGATTTATTGGCATTCCTGAGAGAGAAAGAATGAGAACATGTGACTTGGAAAACATATTTGAAGATCTTGTCCAAAAAAATGTCCCCAATCTTGCCAAAAATTGTCAATCTTGACATGCAAATTCAAGAAAAAATGGAGAACCCTTTTGAGTTTCAATACAGCTAAAGAACACTTTATTCCTATGTAATGCTCTTCTTTGTACTTCCTAACGTTGTTAGTTTAAATTGTTTTATCTGATATAAAAATAGCAATCCCTGCTCCATTTTGTTTTCCCTTTGCATGGCAGGTCTTTCTCCATTCCTTTACTTTGAGCCTGTGGATATCAATACATATGACATGGGGCCCTTGAAGACAGCAAATATTTAGGTCGTGTCTTTTAATCCAGTTTGTCACTCTGTGCCTTTAAGTAGAACATTTAGACCATTTATATTCAAGCTCAAAAATAACATGTGAGATTTTGATCTTGTCATCATGTTGTTATCTAGTAGTTTTGTAGACTTGATTGTGTAGTTGCTTTATAGTGTCTGTGGGCTCTGCAATTAAGTGTATTTTGTGGTAGCAGGTGTCGTTTTTTCATTTCTCTGGTTAGCACTCCCTCAAAGACCTCTGGTAAAGCTGGTCTAGTTATATCAAATTCCTTTAGCATCTGCTTATCTCAGAAGGATTTTACTCCTTGGCCACGTATGAAGTTTAGTTTGGTGAGATATGAAATTCTACACTGGAATCTCTCTTCTTTAAGGATGCTGCAAATAAGCCACAGTCTCTTCTGGCTTGTAAGATTTCTGCTCAGAGTTTTGCTTCTAGCCTGATTTGGTTCCCTTTTTATGTGACCTGCCCCTTCTCTCTAGTTGTCTTTAAGATTTTTTATTTCATGCTGTCCTTGTTTAATATGACAACTGCGTGATGTTGGGATGGCCATGTTGAATAGTGTCTCAAAAGGGTTCTCCATTTTTGTTTTGAATTTGCATGTCAAGATTGACAATTTCTGGCAAGATTGGGGACATTTTTTTGGACCAGATCCTCAAATGTGTTTTCCAAGTCACATGTTCTCATTCTTTCTCTCAGGAATGCCAATAAATCATACATTTGATCTCCTAACATAATCTCATATTTCTCAGAGGATTTCTTCATTTTAAAAAGTTTTTTTTTTTCTTAATTTTTGTCAGACTGAGTAGATTCAATGACCCAGTTTTTTAGATCTGAGATTCTTCCCTCAGCTTGTCTATTCTGCTATAATGGCTTCCAACTAAATTATAAAATTCTTGTAGTAAATTTTCCATTCCTGAAGCTGAGTAGGTTCTTTCTTAAAATGTCTATTTTATCCTTTAGCTCTTGGGTTGCTTTACCAGATTCCTTAGATTCCTTGTGTATTAGTCCATTCTCACGCTGCTATGAAGAAATCCCCAAGACTGGATAATTTATAAAGAAAAAAGGTTTAATTGACTCACAGTTCTCCAGGACTGGGGAGGCCTCAGGAAAATTATAATCGTGGCACAAAGGAAAGAAATCACATCCTTCTTCACATGGCAGCAGTAAGGAGAACTGCAAAGCAAAAAGGGGGAAAGCCCCTTATAAAACCATCAAATCCCATGAGAACTAACTTGCTATCATGAGCACAGCATGGGGGAACTGCCCCAGTGATCTATCACCTGTCACAAGGTCGCTCTCATGAGATCCCTCACAAGAGATAGGATGTAGTTTCTTCCTTCTGCTTATGGGTATCCAGTTTCCCCAGCACCATTTATTAAATAACCTGTCCTTTCCTCAATTTATGTTCTTGATGCCTGTGTTAGCCTGTTCTCATGCTGTTATAAGAACATACCCAAGACTGGGTAATATTTAAAGAAAAGAGGTTTAATTGACTCACAGTCCAGCATGGCTGGGGAGGCCTCAGGAAACTTACAATCATGGCAGAAGACAACACAAATATGTCCTTTTTCACATGGCAGCATCAAGAAGTGCAGAGCGAAGGGGAGGAAAAGCCCCTTATAAAACCATCAGATCTCATGAGAATTCACTCACTATCATGAGAACAACATGGAAGTAACCAACTTCATGATTCTATTACCTCCCACTGGGCCCCTCCCACAACACATGGGGATCATGATAACTATAATTCAAGATGAGATCTGCATTGGGGAACAGCCAGACCACATCATTTCATCCCTGACCCCTCCCAAATTTCATGTCCTAAAATTTCAAAACACAATCATGCCTTCCCAACAGTTCCCCAAAGTCTTAATTAATTCCAGCATTAATTCAAAAGTCCAAGTCCAAAGTCTCATTTGAGACAGGCAAGTTTCTCCTGCCTATGAGCTTTTGAGTTCCAAAATGACCTCTTTTGACTCCATGTCTCACATCCAGGTCACCCTGATGCAAGAGGTGTGCTCACATGGCCTTGGACAGCTTTGTCCCTGTTGCTTTGCAGGATACAGCCCTTCTCCTGGCTGCTTTAATGGGCTGGCATTGAATGTGGTTTTTCCAGGTGCATCATGTAAACTGTCAGTGTATCTACCATTCTGGGTCTGGAGGAAGGTGGCTGTCTTCTCACAGATCCACTAGGCAATGCCCCAGTGGGGACCCTGGGAGCTCCAACCCCATATTTCCTTTCTGCACTGCCCTAGTAGAGAATCTCTATAAGGGCTCCATCCCTGCAGCAAACTTCTGCTTGGACATACAGACATTTCCATACATCCTCTGTAATCTAGTCATAGGTTTCCAAACCTCAATTGTTGACTTCTGTTTATCTGCAGGCCCAGCAACGCATGAAAGCCACCAAGGCTTGGGACTTGCACCCTCTGAAGCAATGGCCTGAGCTGTACATCGGCTCCCTCTTAGCTGTGGCTGCAGCTGAGACAGCTGGATGAAGGGCACCATGTCTTGAGGCTGCACAGAGCAGGGGGTTCCTGAGCCCAGGCCAGGAAACCATTTTTTCCTCTTATGTCTCTGGGCTTGTGATGGGAGGGGCCTCCAGGAAGATCTCTGACATACCCTGGAGACATTTTCACCATTGTCTTGGTGATTAACATTTGGCTCCTTGTTAGCTATGCAAATTTTGGCAGCAGGCTTGCTTTTCTCCTCAGAAAATGGGGGTTTTCTTTTCTATCATGTCATCCAATTTTCCAAACTTTTATGGTCTACTTCCTCTTGAATGCTTGGCTGCCTAGAAATTTCTTCTGCCAGATAACCTAAATTATCTCTCTCAATTTCAGAGTTCCACAGATCTCTAGGAAAGGGGCAAAATGCTGCCAGTTTCTTTGCTAAAACATAGCAAGTGTCACCCCTTGCTATGGAGGGAGTTAGCAGGCTTGTTTACAGGTAACAGGGCATGCTGGATTTTAGAGTTGCCAGAACTTTTGTGCTGGCAAGAATTTCATTAACCTTTGAAGTTGCTGTCCTTTGGATGGGGCTTTTAGTTTTAATGTTCTTTCATGCCCTTGATGGTATGACTGTGGTGTAAGTTGAGTTCAGTCAATTGGCCTCATCTCTGGATACTTTCAGAGTGCTAAGGCTCGACCCAGCATGCCTGGGCTACATCATGCAACCTTGGGGAACTGGGACCAGGTATGCTGCTTTGTTCTCTGACCCCTTAAGGTTGAGCACCAGCTGTGCTAGTTGAATCCAAGGTACCCCCAGTCTGCTGGCAACTGCACTTTATCAGGGACCGTCAGCAAAAGCACACCAGTGTGTAGGCCTTGGAACCATGGGTGAAAGAATTCTTACAGGGTGGTGGTAGAGGGTGCATAGGTTATGCCTCAGTGGGGCTGTGGGGTGACTGTGGACAAATATTGTTAAAATGGCTATATTGCCCAAAGCAATTTGTAGACTCAAAGCTATTCTAATCAAACTACATGTATCATTTTTTACAGAATTAGAAAAAGCTATTCAAAAATTATATGCACCCAAAAAAGAGCCCGAATCACCAAGGCCCTCCTAAGCAAAAAGAACAAAGCTGGAAATATCACACTACCAGAGTTCAAACTATACTATAAGACTACAGTAACCCAAATAGCATAGTACTGGTACAAAAACAGATACATAGACCAATGGAAATAAAAAGAAACAGAAATAAAGCCGTAAACTTACAACCACCTGATCTTTGAAAAAGTTGGCAAGCACAAGCACTGGGAAAAGGACTCCATATTCAATAAATGGTGCTGGGAAAACTGGTTACCCATAAGCAAAAGAATAAAACTGAACTCCTACCTTTTACTATTTACAAAAATTAACTCAAGATGAATTAAATATTTAAATGTAAGACCTCAAACAATACAATCCTAGAAGAAAACGTAGGAAATATCCTTTACAACATTGGCTTTGTCAAATTATTTTTGGCTAAGTGCCCAAAAGCAACTGTAACAAAAACAAAACTTGACAAGTAGCACCTAATTAAACCTAAGTTTCCACATAGTAAAAGAAGCTGTGAACAGAGGAAACAAACAAATTATGGAATGGGAGAAAATATTTACCAATTATTCATCTGACAAGGTCTAATATTCAAAATTTACAATGAACTTAAATGATTCAACAAAGAAGAAACAATCTCATTAAGAAATGTGCAAAGGAAATGAACAAACACTTCTCAAACAAAGACATACAAGCAGCCAACAAACATGTGAAAAAAATCCTCAACATCACTAATCATCAGAGAAATGGAAATCATAACAACAATGATATACCATCTTACACCAATCAGAATGACTATTATAAAAATCAAAAAAATAACAGATTTTGGTGAGGCTGCAGAGAAAAAGTGATGCTGATACATCATTGATGGGAATGTCAATTAGTTCAGCCACATAATTAATTCAATTATGTAAATAATTGAAGCATTTAAAAAACCTCAGAGGACTGTAAAAGAATCCAGTAAGATTTTTCCTAGAATAAACTGAAGGTGAATTTGAAGAAATGTAAAAGTTTGACTTTCTTACTTTGACAAGGAACATTAATAATAGAGAAAGTAAAGGAAAAAAAATCCTTAATATTTAAGAATATGCCAGATATGTTAAGAAAACATAGAAACTAAATGATAAGAACTCATGAACACAAAGAAGGGAAGAATAAACAGTAGGGCCTAACTTGAGGGTAGAGGATGGGAGGAAGGAGAGGAGCAGAAAAAAATAACCATTGGATACTAGGTTCAATATCTGGGTGATGAAATGATCTGTACAACAAACTCCCATGACATGAGTTCACCTGTAATACAAACCTGCACATGTACCCCAGAACCTAAAATAAATGTTAGGAAAAAATAGTTTATCTAAAGTAACAAACATTTTATTTATATTTTAAAGTTATTTAATATTATTACCTTCAATATTTAACAATTATTATTTTAACTTATAAATTTGAATAGTTATAAATTATAATTTGTAGACATATTTGAACACTTTTGGAAAATACAGTAATATGTAGGATGATAGTATTATAGTATGCATAGTTTGCAATCTCATGTTCCTTAGTCACTATAATACCCACGGCAAATACAGAAAAATATTGTCTGTTACATGAAAGTTGAGAAATACCTCAAAAGAAAATAATTCCAAGGTTATACAATTTTAAGTTTAAAGCAAGTACTGCCACAACTGTACTGCTTGAATTTACTTATAGTATTTAAGCTTATGTTATCTTCTGGAATAATAATAAAACTACTGTAAAATGCCTTTGTGAAGATTATTTGAGGTACTATATAAAGAACTTAGAAAAGTGTGTATCACATTGTAATCTTTCAAAATGCATTAGCTCTTCTTAGTTATTGCTAGCAAATGTCTTCTTGGGGACAGAGTAAAACATTGAATACAAGAGTATAGGATTAGGGTCCAGAATCAGATAAAGTAATTGAATAATTAGAGAAATTCAGGTATCACATTGTGTTCACAGTAATGACAATATTGCTAAAGATAGTGGACAGTAGGATGTACATTTCTCATATTGGAAAAAGTGGAAGATACTAAGAATTTGGCCCTAACTCAATGCCCTTCCCTTTTCCCTTTTCTCTATTCAGAAATTGGTAATTCCTGGGATACATGTGGCTCTGGGATGTACATGAGAGCTCTTACTCTTGCAGACCACCAATGGACTAAGGATTCACTGAAAATGTGCCAGCTTTGACTAAAGCCTGAAAGCTTGCAGAAGGCTAGAATGGTCCTATTGATAATGTGAGGCCTGACTCTAGTTTTGAGATTCTTCCTGACCACATGTGGAGAAAGCATTGTACCTTATGTCTTGTGGGACAGACTTGACTTAGACCAGAGGTCAGAAAAAGAGTCAGCTCTTTTTTTTTTTTTTTTTTTCTGTAAGGTACAGATAGTAGCTATTTTAGGCTTTGTGGACCATATGGTATCTTTTGCCATTACTAAACTCTACAGATTTAGCATAAAAACAGGCATAGAAGATATGTACATGAATGAGTGTGAATGTGCTCTGTCATTCATGGACACTTAAAATTGAGTTTTACTAAATTTCCACATTTTTCCTTTGTTTGGTTCTTAATCAAAAAGATTGGTATATGTTTTTAGCCAACTGTACATGAATAACTGAATTATAATGTCTCAGGGAGGGCTAGCTTCTATATTTTGGAAAGACATCGAGTTCTCCAGCCAGAAAATAGGAAATTAGATTTACTTATATTTATACGTATAGGGCAATTTTCATGAAATATGACAATAATGAGGAAATTTCAAAATGGACCAACCAGTTCAGCTTTTGAGCTTGTCTCTAACTGCAACTCCATAGGTTGTAATAGGAAACACAATGTTGTTGTTGTTCTCTGAAATAATTTAAACAGCTACATACAACTCAAGGCCATCCAGAGATGATGGCTGTCACACATACCATCATTCAAATCATTATAAATTGATTTATAATTTCTGCCTAAAATAACTTATGATTTACAATATGGATATCAGCTTACTATCTATCTATCATGTACCTTTTATTTTACTCTGTCTTAAATATATTATATTGAAGTCTTAAGTATATCTCTTCACCCAACCATAAAAGGTACTAGGCAAGTATTTCCTTCATCTGCAAAATTCATGGGAGTATTCATTTTCATTGTTTCTTTAATTGTATCTACCATTTCTGAGCACAAAGTACTGAACTTTATAGTCAGCTTTCTTAAGGCAACTCATTCTTACCAATTACTAATTAATGTATAGGTATACCTGTACAATAACTTTGAAAAGGGTAGTATAACATTAATTATCAACATGCATTTTGCCTTTTAGCCAAAGGCAGTAAGATTTTTAACTGAATGTCCTCTGTCTTTATTTTATTTCTTGAGTTATATAATACTTAGGACTCTGCATTTTAACTTTACTGGTGAGATTATTTAACTTAATAGTATTATTTAGCTTGTCAAAGTTAACCATTCTTCAACAAGACAAGGGAGATATTATTAATCTGAATGGTCAAAGGAACATTTTGCTTATTTCTATAGTTTATTAATGAGATATCATGCACAATTTTTGATTCTGTGACCTACTTCTTTTATTCATTCATGTTGATTTACTGTTTAAGTCATCCAGGGTTTTCAGATGATTAAGAACAAGTTCATCCTGTTTTATGTTAAGTGGGGGTCGAGGGAAAAAAATAAAAGCAAAAAATACCACCTGAAATTTTAGGGAAGTGTTTAATGAAATGTGTTTTTTGTAATAACATATGTTTGTTAAACTTCCCTCTTCCTCTTTTCTCCTTAATTTTCTTGACCAGGAAGAAAAATACTGGTTTCATATATTTTATTATTGTGTTTAACTAGGAAGAATTAAATTAACAAAAACAAAGGACTGTCATGTTTTAATAATATTTGAAACCTACTATCTGTCTGAATAGCAGAATGTTTGTTGTTAGATAACTTAGCAGTCAGATTTGTCACTTGCAAAGCCCGATTAAACAGTATTTGTTTATGTAATATGTATTAGACACTAATAAGATCTTTAGTTGCCACATATTGCTAATTTTATACTTACTATCACATTACATAAAAAGAAGCAAAAACATTTATTCTTTTTACAAAGAATACAGCTTTCAATTTCAATTGTCAATCTGCTTATATTTTAATTTTCTCCATCTATTATTTTGCCATTTAACCATGTATGGTAAATATGTGGTTAAATGAATTTACCTAATACATTTCTTTTTATCTATCTATCTATCTATCTATCTATCTATCTATCTATCTATCTATCTGTCAATCGTCTGTCTATATCTCCATATACCAAGAAAGTACTGTCTTAATACATGTTTTGTCACTGTGCAAGTGTAACAGCTTTAAAGATACCTGAAAAACATAGGCTGCTTTGATTTTTGATATACATATTTTAGATGTTATTATCCAAAAATAACCACACGTATTAATTTGTGACAGATTGTCATTAATTGAATTTCTTTGTCTAGTAAAATATTTATAACATGAAAATATTTCTGTATTTTACAAAATAAATGCTTCTCCATTCTCCACTTTGCTTTAATTACTCCTTTGAAGATAAGAGCTTTCAAAGAGTGCTTGTCTCAAAGCAGATTGAGGGGTAATGAAGCCACAAAGGTAGTGGAGATTAAACCATATTAATATTACAGTTTTAATTGCATAAATACTGTGAAAGTATATTGCAATTGAGAATATACATTTAAAAATTGAGTTGAGGACCAGTAATTGAACTAATTGTAGCATTATGTTAAATTTTGTTCTTTCTCTGTGTCTCCCTCCAAAACACAAACTGTCTCTATATATCTCTTTTAAATTACTACTTTGAAAGGTAGCATTATCGTATAACAACCATTTTCTCCCACCATAAACAAACTTCATTTTTCTTGTAATCTCCATTTCCATTTTTTCCTTCCAGTTAATATTTATTCTTGTTTTCTCATTGTTGTTCTCTTCACTGTACAGCAATGTCAATCCTTCTATATTCACATATGTTTACATATTTAGGAGTTTTATGCACTATACTATATTTGAAATATAATAACTTGAAATTCTTACCTATATTAATATTAAAACAAATAACAAGACCAAGAAAATATCCTAGACTTCTGAGAGCAAGACATTAAACAATATAAATAGAAAATATAAAATGGAACAATATAAATAGAAAAAAACTAAATCAGAGCCATTTGAAGAATGGATTTTGGGAACAGAAGAACTAAAATATGTAATTTCCAAGGAAGGAGTTCCCCTCCAGGAGTGAAAAAGTGACCATGTAATAAACATTTGTGAAAAAAGTAGGTCTCAACCCCAAGTGGACTAATGATTAAAGGTCAAGTTTTTAAGTTGTGTGTGTGCATGTGTTTCTGTGTAAGAATGTGATTATAAATGTTTAGTGTAAGAATGTATACTTACAGTTGGAAAATACAGATCAGAAATTCCAGCATTAATGCAGTCTTTCATAAATATTTTATTAAATTAATATATACTTTTAATTAATCTACATTAATTGGAGGCAAAAATGAGACTCCTCAGCTTCCCGTAAATTTCTATATATTTTGAAAACTTTGACTCAAGATGTAACTTGAGTTAAATGCCCTTCATATGTTAAACTTACACAGAAAAATTTACTTAACATAATGTGTTATCATATCGCTTTTAGGTTCTATACTGAGATGCTTGAGGTAATCTGCTAATATATATCATACAGAAATACCAAAACAGTGACTCTTTTTTATATGACCTGCAAGTATTTTATCAATAAAAGTTGTGGTGGATTTTATTATTTGGAAACATTAAATTTTTGCTTATAGGCAAATAATGTAAACAAAGATAAAATAGATAATAATTAGAGTAATGAGAAAGAAGAGAGGAAAGAAAAGAAGAAATAATCAGAGCCTTGGAATCAGAGGATCAATGAGGAAAATGTAACTCAGAATAGGAAAAAGGATTGGAACTGACATTTGGAAGGGTACCAACATAAAAGCAGAGGCTAGGCATAGAAAGGGAATGAGGTTGGAATAAGAAGGAGGATTCTGTGCCAGAAGGAAAGGAGATACTGGATTCTGAGCCAGATTCAGTTATGAGGATGGTGGCACCCGTTACAAGATTGAGTTATGACTGGAGAAGGGAACAGAATGTGCCTGGCCAGGAGCAGACACATTGGCACAAAACTACAGCACGTGAGTGAGAGGAATGTGTTCAGAGCTGTTGGAGGTTGTGGTTATTTAATCATAACTTGCTTCCGTCTGGTGCCAGAAGACTGATGGAACTCTCTCCCACAGAGGTCAAACAAATGGTTTTCTCAACTCACTTAGTCAATTATCCACCCTGTGAATAGAAGGTCAGGTTGCTGTCTAACTGCAATTTAAGACAAATGAGATGCATTAAATGTGCAATTGTGTGCAAGGTGCTTATGACAGAACAATCTTAGGGAGTTTAAATACTGCTCTGCCAAGATCAGACTAACTTAATGGCCAGTGTATAAAATTATCACTTTGTATTCTTATAATATATACTTCTTGAGAATTACATAAACTATTAAATTATAAACACTCCAGGGAGAAAGAATAGGTCATCATAAACATATCTTAATGGAAATTATTACCAGTTTTTTACCTGAAAGGTGTGAGATAAAATCCCGGGTATTTTATTTACTTTTTGAATTGAAAAGTTTACATCTCAGAACCCCAGTGTTCTACAGTTAATATTTGATTACAATATTAATGTATTTGATTATAATATATATACTCCACAGATATAAATACGTACGTGTGTATGTGAGTGTATAGTTATATCTTCCCTAGTCCATAGCTTAAGGAATTCACAATGTAAGCAGATAGAATGAAAAAATGCTTAGCAAGCCCAAAGGTAAGTATGTAATCAGTCCTGTAAGAGAGTAAGATCAGAACAAGCACATGTTCTGCTACAGTTACGTTCTAATTCATATTTAAAATATATTACACAAATACTTAAATGAAGATATAGCTATGTATGTTTAATTTCAAATAATATCACTGAATTAGCTTCTACCCATGTGCCAGTAAAGCATCTGTGACAGCTTTGGTACACTCAGTTTATTAATTATTTAATGAGTCGCTAATATATCCCAAACAATGTTGTAAATGTTGGTGAAACAGCAGTGAACAATGAAAAAATACAGAAATATTAAACAAGTAAACATATACATACCTGATATTTCATGTAGTGATCAGCCATGAAGATAATAATAAGGATCAAAAATTAGGGAGTAAATGGAATGGGATGGGAATGTTTTGATAGAGAGTTTAGAGAAAGAGACTTTTGAATGGGGACCAGCTGACTGAGTGACCTATGTAAAAATATAGGGAATTGATTCATGGAATTAAGCAGTCAGCGTGTTTAGAGAACCTAAGACAAAAACAAATCGGCATCCTTGAAAAACTAAAAGAAGCAGAGTATAGCTGGACTAGAGTTAACGGGAGGAGAATGGTAAAGGGTAATGTTGTAGAAGCAGACAGCAAGGAGAAAGCCATAAGTAAATAAATAAACAAATAAATAATGAGACTTGATAAAGAAATTGGCTTTTACTTTAGATGTGATTGAAAGCCGCTAAAGGATTAAAAAATGTAAAAGATGTGCTTCAAATTGTCTTGGGGGTGGAAGAGGGAACAACCATGATGTTCTACTAGCAAGAGTGGTGGCCAGCAAAACAAACAGAATGTTCCAAAACCGACACAGAAAAAAAAACAACAACTATGATTCCTCAAAATCAGTGTTGGTACAATAAAGATGTCAAAAAGTGTCTGCTTATGAATATGTTCTGAATATGGAGTAAAATAGTATGTACACAGATATGGTAGACAGTAAATAAAAAGAGAATCTTAGGTTACTTCAAAATTTTACCCTTGGATACTAGGTTATTGGGGGTTTTATAGACAGTAATTCACCTGGATGTCACAGAAGTAGTTAAATACTTTGCTGGGCAAGTTCATTTTATCCCTGCCTTCAACCCTAAACCATTTTCAACATTTATTTATCCTGAACTAAGTCAGCAGCAGCTGAGACTGGAAGGAGGTGGACCCATGACGACAACATTCCTTGGACTTACTTACCAGTGGACTTCTCATTGGTTTTGCCAAATTGGAGGTTTTAATGATATTTTAAATACTATTTTTAATGCATTAAATATTTCTAGGGAAAATGTTTTTCTCTTTTTTTCAGGTTTATATGTGCAACTTGCCGTTCAAAACAAATACTTCAAAGTCAAAATATTCCAAGCCAAAATTCCTTCCAAACATGCATTTCAGCCTGGTTATCTCTTGATAAGTCACGCTACCATTCCATACAATTTTAAATTTCAAAGCTATGAATGCATTTCTCTGACTACTAGCATAAAGCTGTTAATACAGTATTTGTACAGTATTTATAATATCTCAATGTGTTTTTACTAAATATTTTCTTAAAGATGTCACACTTGCTGTCTTTTCATGGACATATGTCATTTCTTGACTAGACTATCACTCTAACTCCCATTGCTCAAATGAGTTTTTCAATTATTAACTTAATGTTCCTATAAAAGTTCATGTGTTTCATCTGTAAAATCTTCAACAACATACTTGCACAATACTCTAGGATAAGGTCTAAATGTCTCCTGTTTACACATAAAACTGATAATTTTCTGGACTTCAACACTAATACCTCAAGCTCAATTGTTGTCACACACACATACCTGTCCTTAACAGACACACACACCAACCCTCCACATTGGGATCCAATGAAGATAATTGTGTTTGATTTTATGTATACACAGCATTATTTTCATCTACCTCTCGCTTGGATCACTCTTTCTCTTTGGCATATAATACTTTTGAGCACATTTCCTCTAAATACTCAAAGAGGAAATCTGCTCCAAATTTGCTTCATATGAAGCTATTCTTTGTCTCAGTTAGAATTATTTTATTTATTCTTGATGCCCAAAAATGAATTCTGACTTCTCTAGTTATATCTTTACCACATTCTTACAAGTTATAATTTTATTTCTCTTTCTTTTCCAACCGAACCATCAGCTCTTGAGGAAAAGAGTGGTATTCTCCCAATAACCTGGTTGTTAATCTTAGGTTTATTATCTCATCAAATTAAATGCTCCATTCTGAAACTGTGAAATTGGATGCATAATTAATATAAACTGTTAGAGTTTTGTTCTTGTTGTTGATGTTGTTACAGTCCCACCAATGAGACTGGCATTTCAGCAGCACTGGCATTCAGAGTAGTAGCATCAGTAGAAATTTGTAGCGATAACCTCAGGAGCAATGTATTCTGTCTACTGCTCCTCAAACCTTTAACGTTGCTTCAGATACCTCCTAAAATATTTGTCTTTTCATTATCCTTCAAATACTTTGATCCACTTTATATATATTCAATCCATGTATTTTTCTAATTTATTTAGCTAGAGTAAATTTCACCTAGAAAAAAAGATACTTGACTGAAACAAATTTATGTATTCAGCGCCAAAATATGCTTAATATTATTGAAGTTTAATTTATATTTGTGGACTGTAGAAATGAGTGAATAAGAAGTCTGCTTAAATATTAATAAGGTAATAAAAGTTAACATTTATTGTGTGTTCAGTTTGTATAAAGTTTTTGCAACAATCTTTGCAGAAATGAACATGTTTTCTCTTAACTTCATTCTTTTGAGGTGGTTACTATTATCTCTGCTTTCCTTGGAGGACATTGAGGCATAGAAACGTTAGTTGCATGACTCAAAGTCACCCCTAGTAAGTGATGCAGCTGAGATTTGTACTTAGACATCTGTTTCAAGAACCTACAACCATTCTATTATTCTACACTGTCTCTTATAGCAGGATAAGCAGTTTGCTTTTTGTTTGTGTTTGTTTCTTCATTGCGATCATTGTTATTTAAGAATGTTATTAAAAAGAAACGAGTACTGTGAATATATAACATTGGACCACAGTTTTCAACCGTCTTTTGCCCAAAATAAAAGAATATATGTAAAACATACAGTTTGATCCAAATTCAAAAACGAAGTGAAAACGGTTTTAACGATCATCTTCCCAACTGTATGGTTTGCTTGTTAATCAGCGTGATCCGTAAATAAATCAGTTGATATTCATAACAACATCGAAGTAAATAATATATACCTTCAATTTAAAAAATCTAGAATCAACCCCAGGGAAATGAGAAGTATAGTAGAATCACATAAGTATTTAGGCATATCTTATATTATTATATAAATATATGCATAAAATATATATATATATTACATGTGTATATGCATATATCTTTGTAAATGACTCTATATTTAATTTTCATATAAATTAACTTTTTAGATTCTATGTCTTTATACAGGCAAAGCCTAAATCAAAATAAGAATGAGTTTGGCTTGGTAAAGACAGAATACCAATGAAGAGCTATCTTTTGAATTTTTTCTAAATGTTCTTATATTAAGCCTTTGTCAGAACTGGAGGAACAGAGCGTTCCAAAGCCTTGGACCCATGACAAAAATCTCTTCTTCTGAATTTTTCATCATTTATCATTTAACTACAAAATGTCAGAAATCAAAAAGACACCACCAGAAATTTTTCAGATCCTAGCTTTTCACCCCAATTATGGCCTTAAGAATAAAGTATAAAAAATTTCAAGCGCAGAACTGAAAATAAAAAGGAGCTGGTCCATTTCCAAAAGACTTGCTTTCAATTGTATACATTAGAGAGAGCATTAGCTTTAAAAATCAATATTCTACAATCATGAGTTTTTCTTGACCTATCAGAAAGTTGAGACTACAGAAATCGTGATTTTGTAAAATAAAAGCTTAATGCTAGATATTGTTGCATATATTTCTCCAAGTAGTAGCATGCAATGTTTATCCACTTATTCATATTCATTTTTTCAATATGAAAAAATTTTGAAGCAATATCATCTATTGAAGTCTGTAACCTACAAAGAAATAAACAATTATGCATTTGGATCTACTGTAAACATATACAACATACACAGTATTGAGTGTCGGTGATCTACATTGAAGTCAGGACAATCGTTGGCATAAGTAATTTTCCAAATTAACCATTTAAATATTCCAACATTTAACGTGTGTTAGATGTTAATATGTTTTAATTAAAATCTTGAAGACAAGGAATTTTGTTGGTTCAAAGGGACAGGTGGTACTCAATTCATTATGTTTTGCTAGTTTCATTTTCAAAACACTGGGATAAACCGATATCTGGATTTCTGTTTGTTCTGATTGAGCTGTTGCATGGTAAACACACACACACATATATAATAAGTATATCAATGAAATTAATATCCGAAGTAATCTAACACTTTTTAATATCATGTGAGCAGTTACACAAGCGCATTTCCTTCTTGGACGCATGATTCTTCTACTCTGTATTCTCTGGGTCCCTATTTTGATTTGTTCCTTTGCTTTCTAGGCCTGAAGCTGAATTTGCACTCTCAGATTTTATTTCCTTGCCCTCCTGAGTTTTCTCATCTGTTTCCTGGAAGTCATGTATTTCATTTATTTGATTTAAAACAAATAAACAAAAATAATGGAGCCTTAAGGAGTTTGTCCCAGAGGAATTGGAGGAGGGTACTCATGCACATCCCTGCAAATCTAAAAGTATATTTATGTTACTCTACAAATGATTTATATTCTGGCAGAATTTGATAAAAATAAATACTTGGATTCACCAAACCCAAGTTTTAAAATGTATAAAATATCAGCTTGAAAGGGTATATAGAGTATTAAATAAACTATATGAGAAGCAAATCCAAATAGCTACTTAGTAAATTTTAAAACATTGTGACATACTTCTGAAGGTTTCTTGAAATACAAAGCAATTCATTAAAAATTAAGAATTGATCTTAAGAGCAACACTGGTTAAAATAACATTATGGGTTAATATTTAGCAGGATTGGAAGCAAAATAATTTATTATTTTGATAATAAGTAGTCAAAATAAACATACCCTGGGCCATCAAAGAACCTTAAAATATTAAACAACATAACTTATAATAAATTACCTATATGGAATAAAATGAAATTAGAGCTCACTAAAAAATGGGGTATTAAAAAATAACTTGTTTTGGAAAACTATAGTAAACATGCCACAAGCAAAAGAAAAAATATTTTGAAGAAATTATGGCTTACTTAGAACTGAATTACTATAACATGTCAAAAACAGTTAAAAAGAAAATTTTCAGTTGAAGGACATTTTTCAGAAACAAGGAAATTTCAAAACCATGACGGCAGTCTTTAACTCCAAAAGTTAAAAAATAAATAAATAAACAGAATGAACTCTTTCAAATAAGAAATAATATAGAAAAAGGCATATCAATGAAATAAATGAAAACTGAACAATTCTATTTGTAACTCAATATAAAATGCACTAAATCTTAAATGTTTCATTAAATATCAGTAAATTACAAAATTTTATATGGAGCAGATATTATTTTCAGATAGATTTTTGAAATTTTTTTTGAGTAGATTCTTTGCAAATAGATTTTTTAAATAGAGTATTATTTTGAAATAAAAATTATTAGACTTTTTCGTAAGAAAATTTCCTTTGGAAAATTTCTAAAATAAAACAAAAATTCTTATGTACCATGGTAAGTCTCATTATAAATTTTACCCAATTGCAAAATATTTTGGGATTTGCAAACAAAGCAAATCAAATTAATAGTAATCTGAAAAACATTGACCCTTGTCTTATTTCAACTATTTAGGCATCACAATTAAATATCTCTATCTCTATCTTTCTCATTGTTTCTCTCTATCTCTCTGTCTTAACTCCTCCCATATCCAGTTCAGGAAAACAGTTAAGTCTTTAAAATGCTAACATAATAAAGTTGACAAACAATACTTGGTAAACATTATATACTGGAAATTGGATCCCCAGTAGGTTCAAATGCGCCTAAAAATTTCCCTTAGTTTTTTCTATTTTCTCAATCAAATACTTTATGTCAAATTTACTGTGTAGACCTTTGTTATGCCTCAAATCATGTTGTATGGACATCACTCTCACTGTATTTTCTCCTTTTAAGAAAAACAAAATGATGTTTTGACAGAATTTAGCATATAACATAGTAAATGCTGGAACAATTATTTGCCCAAAAATATTTCACCCACTGATTAGAGTGTTTTCTATATTATTTTATCATTAAATACTAGATAAGCTACTTGCTGTCATTGCTAAGTAAGGAAAAGGTAGAGGAAGTTACACTTAACTTGAGAATATATTTCTATTGGAATAGGATAAAATAAATTTCATTTCGAATCATATATAGATATATTAGAAATGAATTTCTTATACTGTAATGTGAGCATATTTAGATATTTTAGACATTAATTTTCAGATTTGATTTAGTTTTCTAAGGAAATGTATTATATAAATGTTTAAATATATATTGTATATATCATTTTTATATACACATACAAATATATTTGAATGTATATATGGATATGTTTGAGTAAATAATGTCTTCAGGATAAATCCAACAAAAATTAATTTATGGACTAATGACTCTGTACTAGTGCTTATTATGTATTTTATCACTAACTCTTCATCACTTGGAGCAAAATCTGAATTCACAAGTCATTCTTTCTGACAATCAAAACCCATCTCAGAAATGATATTTTAGTCATTGCAGTTCCATTTTCATAGGCATTAAGATATGTAGTCTTTCTAACATACATAACATCCCTGAGTTTTAATCCATAATGAGGTTTTTAAGATTTAAGACAGACTTTCTCTCAGCTTAATTTAAACAATGCTTTTTAAATTCTATTCATCATTTCGTAATTCCTTATTCTCTTTGGCTTAGTCTCAAGCATCAACTATTCCAGTCCATCATGGATCACATAGAGCATGCCACACATGTTGGGGTAGTAGAAGGCCACTCAGGCTTTGAGTTCTCAACTCCTCATTGCCTGACTTGCAAGTGTTACTGTGCTTCATTTCCATATTGTCTTTCTCTTACCCATAGCCTCTACTTGGCCTAGAAAGCTTTATTCTATTTCCTCTTGATATACTTATTATTTTCAAATCTTCCTTCAAGGAATAATGTGCAGTTAAAAGCAAGAAGACTTTTTAATGCCATACTTATTTCCTCCCATCTAAAATGTTCTAAAATGGAAATACTGATAGTTATCTGTCATCAGTTACCATCTGCTTCTCTGAGTCATTGCAGGCTAGTTATTGATATAGACTTAGGAAGATAAAAAGCTGAGGCTTAAACTTGGCTACAAAACATGCTGGGCCTCTTTTAGTCTCATTTTCTTCATTTGTTAAAACAACAACAACAAAATCCTGTTGTAGATTGTTTTGCGCATTATGTAATATCTAATTATATTAAAATGGTAGCTTTAAAATATTAGTTCACTCACTGATAGTAGTATTTGTAAAGGTCTATCTACAAAAGTTTAATGCTGATTCAATTATTTCTGTCTTAACAGAATTTTATTGAGCAATGTCTTTGATTATACAGCGTATTGCTTAACTAATTGTGTACAGTGAGTAACAGAACATCAGCTAGAAATATGGACTGCTTTTCAACTTAATGTATAATATGTCCTATGATGTGCTTTGACGCAAAAAGGCCTGTAATTGAAACAAATAGAAACAAAATTTGTATATAAATACATATTAAAATATTAAGCTTAAGAAACTCCAGAAGAATATTCTGCTTTAGAAAATCAGTTTAGCTGTGATATACATAAAACAACTAAATATGTTTAGCCTAATGTATTTTTAAAATAATCACTATAAGTTTTTAAAAAATAATAAAACTTTTTAAATGGCACGCTGATATACAATTAAAACTGTTTGAGGTATATTAACGATAAATTTTAAAAATCACCAAGTTCAGTAGAGCGAATTGAAATATACCTTATCATTACCTTAACATGGCAGTGATATTAAATTTTGATATGAGTCATTTTCTGCTAAAATTCATCTAGCATTCTTTTATTTTATTGATTTTATTTTGCTATGGCATAATTCTTTGTGCCTGCTGCTGCTAATGTTTATGTAAGATCACCACATTTTTCTATGGGTTTTGCGGTGGTATATTTGTTTTGTTTTTTTACTGCCATAAGAAAATTGTCTGTAGCTTATTTGTATTGTTTTCCTTAAACTCTATAGGTTTAACTCTTCAGGGTGCAAATAATATCACACAATTTTCAAAAAAGACTTTAGATTTTATTTACTACTTTTAATTTAAAAAGTATTCACGCCATCACCAACTTATTTAAAGACACATAAAATTAAACAATCCTGGATTTTGTTTATCTATGTAGTTTATTAATGAATTCTAACAATATATTTCTCTTTGTATATACAATAATAAATTATAGTAAGATAAAAATCAAAATGTAATTTATCGAACCACTTTAATACTATAAAATAAATTATGGATATTAAATAACTTTTGATATATTCATTATAATACCTTCTTTTTTACATCACACCAATATTTAATACATTTGAATTAGTTAATATTTAAGATAACACAAATATATGTCTATTTGTATTAAAGCAATTGTCTATCTCTGTTTCTGCTATTTTTGCACCTTACACCATTATATATTAACATTTTTTAGAAATGGAAACAGTCCCATAAATTTGCAGAAATGTCACAAGTCCAAGTTTAATAAGTAGGAAAGTCCATGGCTTATGTAATGGAAAGAAACTATGCCCACCTAGTGTGTTTCAAATATTAAAATATATCTTTTCATTTTTTATTCTGCCCCTCTACAAAATATAACCTTCAACAAAAATGTAAAATGCAAAAAAGATTTTATCAGTACATGTATTTTTTAAGTAATTCTGTCAATTTTTCATTAGTATACATCACATCGTTCTTACAGATTAAGTGGTATAGTTGTGAGATCTATGTTTCATATGTTATAGTGCCCAAACTGACAAAAACCTGAAAAATGGATTAGCTGAATATTACATATTATTTCAAAGATAACTCTTTGATACTGTGATGAACAAATTGTTTTAAATTTTTCTTTAGAATCTGCATTGATAAAATTATATTCACTGTGATTACTGACCAAAACAATTACATTGAATTAATTTCAATTTTACTTTTTATTCATCATCCACTTACTCATTAAAAAGATATTTATTGCATACATCTAAGTATACAATGGTTTATTAGACACTATAGAATTATCTGCTTGCATCCAAATATTTTAAGAATAAGATACTGATTATTTTTTAAGGTTGTGCCCAATTTTCTAATATTCTTTAAGGGTAATGATTAGTTTAAATTTAAATATTTTCACCTTAAATATATATGTACCTACTAGCATTAAAAATGTCACCTGACTGAAAATTATGTATTACAAATGTAAAAAATTTCCCTACACATTTTGAACAAATATATAAACTTAGATCTCTTAAAATAATACTCTTATTTATTGTAAATCCTTGTTAGGAGAAAGCATACAACCATATATGTCTGCATAAGATGATATTCTATGTGGGTATTTTCCTCCACAAAATTCAACATTCGTTTTAATCAATCCTAAAGCTACCATCAAGTATCAGAATAGATATGTCCATCTTTCCAGTAAGAAGGGTTCTAAATTTGAACCTCAATGCATTTTAAATAATTAACTAGGTGTAATTTAACCTTTCTTAATCTTTTATATTCCTCAAAATTTCCAGTACTTTAATTCTGCATTTATTCAATAAGATAAATGCCATGTACACTTAGATGCACTTTTTAGGATCATTACATAGCAGAAGGTGGAGAATCTTTTTTATCATGAGATTTTATTCATCAAGCCAAACACTACAGGTGATTTGTAGTATAGTTTGATGATTATATCTGCCATGTTATACTTTTCTGAATGGCCCTTGGCTATGCTCATCTTTATCTTCTTTGAGTTTTATAGGCACTAAAACAATATCATCAATATTCTACTCATCATATTTTGTGTCATATAATTCTTAGCAATTTGTGTATTTTTTCCCATTTAAGAAATTCTGTGACTGAGGGGCATTTATATTGACATGATAATTAACAATACTGAGTTAGACATATAATACATGCTGAATAAGAGCTTGATTAATGATTTTTAAAAGCTGAATTAATTAATTTGATAACCAACACATTTTAAGATTGATGTTAGGATTATAATAAAAAATTAAATCACTCATTATTTAATATATCACAATCTAAAGTAAAGACAGCAAAAAAGATGATATAAGATAAAGTTCATTGTGGTTATAGACTGAATTTTGTGCCCAGCAAAATACATATGTTGAAGCCGTAATCCCTAGTACCTAGGCATGTGACTATATTTGGAGATAAGATTTTTAAAGAGGCAGTTAAATTTAAATGAGGTTATAGAGTGAGACCTTAATCCAGTAGTACTGGTTATTACTGGTATCCTCCTAAAAAGAGAGAGACACCAGAGAAGCTTCTGCACAGAGTAATGACCAAGCGAGGACATAAGAAGATGGTCATCTTCAAGCAAGTCTTTATGAGAAATCATACCTACTAACCCCTTCATCCTGGACTTTCAGCCTCCAGAACTGTGAGAAAATAAATTCCTGTTGCTTAAACCACATAGTTTGATGTAGTTGTATGGTAGCCCTGGCAACGTAATACAACCATCAAAACAAAATATCTTCTACCCAATTTGGCTTCTGTGAACAAGAATGGCTATTATTTCTATAATTGAAATGTAACAAAGTTTATTTTGCTTAATTACTATCAATTCATGCCATTTTTAAATGGCACAACAAGCATTTTCTAATTTTGCATTAAAACAACTACAAAGCTTTCTTAATGCAGAATTTCTTCTTATTTAGGATCACGGTGTAGTATAGAGAAATGAATGCAACATATTTTTAAAAAGTGCTAAATGGAGAAGTAAATAAACTCTTTTGAACTGGGGTTTAAAATATTATACAATATAAACAGTTTTTAAATAAAACCTGAAGCAAGTACCACCTTAAACTAGAGAAAAAATATCTCAAAATATTAGTAAGAATAAAACATATTGACAGAGTAATTTCATTTTTCAAACTGAAAACTCAAAAAGTTTTTATAGTTCAAACTGAGACACATTTGATAAAATGTGTATCCTTCTTAGAAATCAAGTACCTCTTGTTTCTTAGTGTGTTAAAGTGTCAATTCCTTTCAGGTCATATAACATTGGTTAGAATATAATGTTGTAGGTGATAGTTCTATCTCCTTTTCAATATCTGAAAAGTTTGATGCTCTCTTAAAAATCTGTATTTAATATTTTTTGGTAAATTATTTTCTCATATTAAAATTTCATGTTTTAAGAAATTGTGCTAGTAAAACATTGTGGTCTGTGATGTAGGGAAGAGGATGTTGGACTTACAGCCTTTAGGGTTATCTGGGCCTACTTTTTCCTCTTACTAGCTTTGTAGCTTGAGACAGTCTTTTATCATCTTTGAGATTATTTATGCATCTGCAAAGTACCCTAACTGTCCCCAAAGGACATTTTGTTATATTACTTGTACTAAACAGAAGTTAGTAAAGTATTTTATTCAAATAGAAATTATTTGATAATGATTAAAATATTTTACGTTTTTTAAAAGGAATAACAATAAACATTACAATTCCTTTGGTTTGATACTTATTTTTGCATAATTTGTATTATACTCATGTCAACTGCTCCAGGATTATTAATTATTTCTTTACTTCATATGCCTAAAATTATAAGTTTAGCTGCTGAGGACATATTCACAAAGGTAAAATGATAACAAAGCTGTGTCACTATATGCCTCCTGGCTAGTCCAATACCAATAGTTGTCTTATTCAGGATAACTAGAATGATGATAGGAGCAACTCTTCATGAGCCTTTCTCTCTGATAACCTGAGCTGCTAAAATGGGTATTTTTCTTTATTTCATTGAGACATCAATATTTGTAGAGAAGACAAAATATACCTCTATTTCCGAGGTGTGGTGCTTTGGTAGATGACCAGTTCAGATCTTGCAAAGAAGGATATGGAAATCAGTTGTATGATCCTTATTGAGACTATAGAATGTGGTAACAAAATATTCAGCAAAATAATTCTTAAAGATTGTCTCTATCCTCTATATCACTTATTTCCCCACTTCGATGGGAAAGGTAGAAGGTTGCCTTCTTCTTACTGTCAACCAAATGAGAGTACTTACAGGGGGAGCTCTGCATACCTTACGTGAATCATGACCTTTGAGCAAGTGTTGCATTAAAAGTCTATAGGCAAGAGACTGAAATGACCTATGACATGTCAGTAGGTAAGATTGAAATTGAACTTTTACCTTTGTCTGAGCAAAAATGAAGTCCCCATAAAGGCATGTAATCAATATTTTCTTGGATCTTTTAAAATATAAGACAAGAATAGGTTTGTAACCCCAACAGAAGGTAAACTACTGAATGTCCTGAAGTTGAATGAGCAAACACAAGCTCCCCGAGAGACATTCCATGTCAAGGTGGATTTGGGAGACCATAGTAAGAGACATTTGAGAAACACACAGAAGTCTTCTACAGAAGTAAGAATTATTGTGATTGCAAACCCAAAGAAATCATCACACGTGTACAAAGACATTTTCTACACTTGCCTCTCTGTTCTCCCTTTTGCGGGTTCAGAGTCAACTTCATGAAGAAAAATAAGAAACATATAAAGTCAAGCAGAAACAGAGTGAAATCATTTATCCTCAAACAGTTTATTTTCTCCTACCAGACTTCAGTGTATGTTTTTCAGTTTGAGCTGAGATGGGAAAAACTTTCCATTGGATATGATTATGGCACGAGGGTGGCCATTATAATAGTTTAAATGAACTTGTGATGGAGGCTCAAATTCTTGGAAGCCATTCTGCTACTTATTAAGAGTGGAATGATTTATGAATTCCATTGATTGTCAAAGAGAAAACTTGGTCAGAGTGTGGGTTTAAAGCAAAGGTGTATTCCTCATCGGTTGTATGGTTTCCTTTAACAATTCGTCACATTAAGCCATGGTGTCTTGAAGTCTTTGTTTTTCTTTTAAATGTCATCGATTTAGTTTTGTTTGCTTGTTAATTTGCCTGTCTATGGTTCCTGTGAAAAACAAAGAAGCTTTACTAAAGACAGAGATGTAGAACAAAAGTAAGGCAAAATGCAGTTTTTTTGCCTACTCTGTTGGCAACCATCAAATGAAAATTTTGGAATTTGGCAAAGTACACTCTTTACGTAATCTAACAAGAACCTAGTGATTATCTCAAGAAATCACTTATCTCAAGAAATTTCTAAATGCTAATGGCATTTAGAAAAAAGCAGACTTACATACTTACTACCTTTTCTTTCTCATCTTCTATTTTTATTGAATTAAATATTACTACCAATTACAACACAATTAAAAGCACCGGTTTTAAGGGTAGAGATGAATGATTTTAAACTCATTTAATTTCATAGTTCACACACACACACACATATATCATGCACACAAGTAGATATAATGACAAGAAAGGCACAGATCATATCTCTTAGCCTGATGATTATCTCTTCTATATCACCCATGACAAAACTAGCCTTGTGTCACTATAAACAATATTTGCTTATTTAAATCTTCCATATAAATGAAAGATATAGTATGTACCTTCTTGTATATGGCTTCTGTCACTTAGAATAAAGACTTTGAGAATTTTCCATGTTATTTCATACATCAGTAGATTATTATTGCTGTCAATATTTGTGTAATATGTGGATAGATCAAAATATATTCAGTCATTTGCTGATAGATATTTTTGTTGTGTCTAACTTTTGGCTATTATTCAAAGAAAACTGCAATAAAATTTTTGTACAGATATTTTTAATAATATATATTTTAATTTATCCAAGGTAAATGTCCAAGAGTAGATTAACTGGACTTAAGGTAACCATGTGTTTAATTTTATAAGTAATTGACAAATACTTAGTAGAGTGATCAACCATTTTGGATTTAAAGTAGCAATATCTGAGTTATAGTTAATCTACATGCTTGATAACACTTGGTTTTCTCAGTCTTAAATTTTAGCTATTCTAGCACAATACAGTGACATCCAACCTTGGATTTAATTTGCATGTCCCTTATAATTAATTATGGTGGCCAGTTTTTCAAGTCTTACTTGCAATTAGCCTATGTTCTTTATTGAACACAATGTACAAAATCTCTGCCCATTTGTAATTGGCTGATTTGTCTTTTTTACACTTGTAAGAGTTTTTTATATATTCCAAATGCAAGTAATATATTATCAGATATTAGTATGGCAAACAAACATTTTCTTTCAGTATCTGCTTTCCTTTTCATTTTTTTATTTAAAAAAAGATTCTTAGTATTGATGAAAGTCTATTTTATGTTTTTTTAAATTTTCATGTGTTTTTCCTATACCATAATCATAAATATTTTTCCGTGTTTTAGTCTGGAAGTTTTATAGATTTAGCTTTTATTTCTAGGTCTATAAAATATTATAATTTATTTATTTGTTTGTGATACGAGGTCCCACAGTTTTTGTTTTGTTTTCTCCCATGTGGATATCGAGTTGGTCCATCACCATAGTTGTAAAGATGAACCATTCTCCTCATTAAATTATCAAGACAACATGATTGAATATCACTGTACATATAGAGTTCACCTGTGGACTTTCTATCCTATTGATCTATGTGTATATTCACAAACCACGTCACATGTCTTAATTACTATAGCTTTACCTTAAGTTTTAAATTACATAGTGCACACCTTCCAACTGTTTTCTTTGATTTAAAAATTGTTTTGACTATTCCAAGTCCTTTTAAGTTTTATACACATTTTAAAATTAGTTTGCATATTTCTACAAAAAAAATCTGATGAGATTTCAATTGGAGCTTTGTTGACTTTGTAAACCAAAAGGTATCTGAGACAAGTCTCAGTCAATTTAGTTGATTGGACCAAAGTTAAGGACATGCCCATGACAACGCCTCAGGAGGTCCTGAGAACATGTAAAAGGTGGTCAAGCTACAGCTTGGTTTTATAGATTTTAGGGAGACATAAGACATCAATCAACACATACAATTCTAATAAAGAAAGAACATTAATCAGCCAAAATATTGTTAGAATTATATTCCCTGGTAAAGTAAAAGTTATCCAGGGAAATTAGTCAATGTGTGTTTTTTAAAATTAAAGCATGATCTTAAAAATAAGCCCTCTGATAAGCTGGTCAAATGTAACTTCAGGAAATTTTATTTAAAGTTTAAATCTGAAGTTGGCTAATTTAGAATGTATTGTTTTTTACTAATCTGAAACTTAGCATTTTACTTTATATATTTTTAAATATTTCCTGCATATAGTAATAAATATACATTAAAAAGAAATTAAACACAGTTTATAAAACCATTAAATTCATTTTGTTTAATTATATCTAGTCCTCTAAAAGAAGTCTAATATTTTCTTCTAACTTGATTCTGGCATCCATCAAAAGAATTTATTTAATGCTAGAATAGGAAATAACAAACAATTCTATTTCACAACTGAGTGCATTTTTGCAATAGTCATTGTGTACCTCTGTCTCATCCAAAACTGACAATGCATATTTTTCTCATTAATCTTTTTGTGCAGTATGCAACACTGATTTTTTGGAATTGGGCATTTATTTCTAACTGCTGAAAAGAAGTGACAATTTAAATTTGTATGTTCTTTGATAGCTAATGCTAAAATAACGTTCTTGATGTAGACATGCAATTCTTCCCAAACATTTTATTTCTAAATAAACACATGGCTTTATTGGGACACACTGAATTCAGTTCATGGAACACTTTGCTGTCTTTTTTGATTCCAAAATATGTTGGTGCCTTGAGCAAAGAAAATATTCAAAATATGTTTACTGATGTTAATTATTTAATTTCTATTTGCTCTATAAGAGTATATTCAGTCGAAGTAAAAATATATTGCAGAATTAAATGAAAACAAAAAACATTTAGAAATAAAAAATTTAGTATGTATGTATGTATGTACCTGTCTATATATCTATATGTCTGTCTGTCTCTATCTATCTATCTATCTATCTATCTATCTATCTATCTATCGAGATATATTTATCTATCTAGTCTTAGGGCATTTGTGCCGTTACAACAAAATACCACAGACTGGATAATTCATAAATAATAGAAATTAATTTATCACAATTTTGTAGTCTGGGAAGTCAATGACCAAGGCACCAGGAGGGTCATCGTCTATGAGAGTTGCTCTTTCTGTTTCTGAGACGGCACCTTGTTGCATCCTCTGGAGGAACGCAACACTTTGTCCTTATATGGCAGAAGATAGGAAGAGCTGGAGAAGGAAATTATCTCTGAAGCTTCTTTTATAAAAGCGTTAATTCATTCATGAGGGTGGAGCTCTCATGAGTTAGTGATTTCCCAAAGACTCTACATCTTAATATCACCACAATGGGGATTAAGTTTCAACATGAATTTTGAAAAGAACACACATTTAAACCATAGCATGTGTATATGTATGTGTCTTGACAGTGTGCTTTCTACAAGTTTTGCAGTGTAATGCTTGCAAAAAGAAACTACTTTATTTAGATTGATTTGTTTAACATGATAAAATGAAGCCATCTAGACTAAAGACTATTTAGACCATCTGATACAACCTTTCCTCTAATAGACCAGGAAAGTCTGAAAAAATGTAATGACATATTAAAATAATATGACTAATTATTGAGATCATTTGAATTCAGTTCCAGATTTTGAAACCCATGTCCTAAATTCAAATTATAGTTTAACCAGCTGCTAATCGTGTGACTATGGTGTGTAATTTAATCACACTATATTTCAGTTTCTTCACTTGTAAAATAATTTTAGAGTGTCAAATAAGGTTGTTGTAATAATATATGAGCTAATAAATGTTTAACCATTGTGATAATACTTGGAATATAGGGAGTGCTAAAAGTGTTCCTTTTTTTATTTTAGCAAAAAACCACAAATAACATATATACATAAATATTTTCAAATGCTATATCTAACAAAATAAATCACTTCATTTATTTACATTCAACTCATAGAAAATATTGAAATATAAATTTGTTAAAAGATGTTTATATATTTGATATCAAATAACTAGAATTTATGAAAATTAATTTAGTAAAAGTTCCATATATGAAATAATTATATAGATGGATATGTACAAGAGCTTCTCAAAGAAAGAAAGAAGAAAGCAAACTGCATAGTGGTTCATTAGAGTGAAGCCAGAAAAAAAAATTATGGATGTGATTTTGGAGTTTAATTCCCCATAATCAGATTTTTGCTACAATATTATTTTCAATGTAATCTACTGTTTTTCATACTTAAGTAAAAAAAATACTTTGCACAGAGATTATTTATTTTAAATTCTATTTTATTTAATATTAATATAGCCATTCCATCATTTCATGATTGCTATTTGTATGGTATCTTTTTACATTTTTTTACTTTCAGCCTAATTGTATCTTTGAATCTAAAGTGTGCCTTCTGTAGACAGTATGTAGTTGAGTTCTGTTTATTTTTCATTCAATCTGAAAATACACCTTTTAATTAGGTTATTTCATCCTTTTAAAATCTAATGTTATCATTGATATACTTGTATTTGTCTGTCATACATTGTAATAGTTATTATTTTATATCAGTGCATGTAATTTACAAAAGCTTATCTAAATCATGGAGAGTAAGTTCATATCTGTAGAGTTTGTTTTACTTTGCATCTTATATACTATTTCTGATCCTTCTGGTCCTTTTCATTTTTTTCCTGTGGCTTCAGTTACCTTTGGTATCATTTTCTCATTCCAATATAATTTTGCTTCTACCCAACTCCTTTGTGCTGTTGTAATCAAATATATTATATTTCTATGTAAATCCAACAATACAAGTACATACAAATTGTTTTATACAATTGTCTTTCAAATCAGCTAAAAGAAGAAAGAAGAAAACTTATGTAATTACTCTGTATTTTGAATTTCGTAATTACCTTTACTGGTGCTTATTGTTTGATGTGGATTTGAAGTTTTCTCTGGTTTTGTTGCTTTCAGCCTCAAAATTTTCCTTTAGTATTTCTTTTAAGGTGCATTTGGGGTTTGTTAATTTTTCTGCTGTTTACTTTTTTCTTTGTTCTGTGATTTTGCGGGACTATCTCTATGAAATTTGCTCCCCTTGCCATGGAAAGGCTTATACCCTTACCACGTTGCTCCTCAGTGAATAGTATTAAACATCTTTAGAGTCCCCTGTGTTAGCAATGGTTTTAGATAAGCTGTATTTCACAGTCTCTTTACCTGATCTCTGTTAAGCTGTGTGCCTCTGTTAGCAACACACCTAGCTGTTAGCTATGGCTAATTGCTGGCTGATTACTTTATTCTTCTTAACAATGCCCCGATCCAATTGCAATTGGGCTCATTTGCAAAGGTAGTTTTTGAGCCCAGTCTTTCTTTTCTACTTTTTATTACTTATTTATTTATTTGTTTTGAGACAGGGTCTCACTTTTTTTTTTTTTTTTTTTTTTTTAAGACAGTGTCTGGCTGGAGTACAGTGGTGTGATGTGGGCTCACTGTACCCTCTGCCTTCTGGTTCAGGTTTCAAGCAATTTTCCTGGTTCAGCCTCCCAAGTACCTGAGATTACAGATGTGCGCAACCATGCCCTGCCTTTTTTTTTTTTTTTTTTGTATTTTTAGTGGAGACAGTGTTTCACCATATGGGCCAGGTCTCGAACTCCTGACCTCAAGTGATCTGCCTGCTTCGGCCTCGTAAAGTACTGGGATTACAGACATGACTTACTGTGCTCGGCCTCTATTTTTTTTTTTTTTTAATAAATTTTACCATGTGTGTTTGGGATTTATAACACACTGTTATGGAATACAGACATATAGTTAAATGGTTACTATAGATATCTGCACTTCTATGTTCATTTCACCATTATAAATAATAGTCAAGATGCAGAAACAACCCAAATGCCCAGTTGACTAAATAAAGAAAATGGGGTATAAACAATGAAATATTATATAGAGTTAAAATAAAAGGAGATCTTGCCATTTGCCACACATGAATGAACATGGAGGCCAACCTTTGAATATTTATTTTCTCACCGCATGAGGGATTTGCTAGCTGTGTTTTCTTAAAGAAAGAAACCAAGGCAAAATTAATATAGGTAGAGTTTTTTTGGGCCAAATTTGAATGCAGCGTGGGAAACGTGGAAAAGTGTCCCAGAGAACAAAGGAGAAGCTCATGTTTTTAAGGAAAAAAGGACAAATCAGGAGAGGAGGTGATTACAAACGTTGTTTGTTGGAAATTCTCATTGATGTACAAAAATAATACTCATTAGTGATTGGCTACACACCATTGAACTATAGGATATAAGTTATGGTATACATTGTGTGGTATTGTTAAGTAAATTGATAGCTATTTGTAGCAACACTTAGTCTAGGATTTGTATAGCGGGCAGCTTTAAGATGATTACTTAGCTCAAAGGGGTATGGTAGGACATGGCTACAGTCTCATTTCAAATACTCTCTAGGTTAGATAATTTAAAGGGGGCTTGCAATTCTCAGATCAAAAGTTCCTTTTTCCTTTCTCAGTCGTGTGTAAGTTAGTTTTACAGGATCTTTCTATAGGGAAGGTTTACCTCCAGGCATAGGTTTCTCTAGCAATGAAACAGTGTTCAACATGCTTCTTCATACATCGTAAGGAGCATTAGCATCTAAAATCTCAACCACTGGGCATGACTTTTACCATTGAAATAAGAAAGGGGTAACTATACATTGGAGTTTAAGTCAAACTGAATGTGGTGGTGGGGTGGGGGGAAATGGTGGAGGGCTGGCTAGGATTGTCCCTAACCCCCAAAGTAGAAATGCAGTCAATAGCATTTTGGATCTTTTGTTACTGATTGGATGTAAGGTGCAAGTTAGGTAAGCTAGAGCTTGAGTAATATGTTTTTTCCCTCCAAACCATATTAAAACAGGAAACCAATCAGCCTACCTGTCTGTCTCAGTGTAAAGCTTAGGGCACTCTCATGAAGCTGCTACTCTTTCTTATTGCTTACTATTCAATTCTCTCTTGTTTTTGAGAGAATCTTTAGGCTTATGCTTTCACGCACTCTATTCAAAAGGAATCAATTCCCTTGATGAAAAATTTGGTGCTCGCTGTTCTCGTGGTCTAAATTTTGCACTGGGAAAAACTTCTGAGTTACTGCTTTGGAACTAGGTTTGGGGATCCTTGTTCACTTCTCTTATAATAACACATCTGGGGTATGAGTAGGGTGCTAGAAAAAGAGGGTAGCCTCTTGTCTTCTCTGCTTGGCCCTACTGATGTAAGTGAGCTATGGTGAAGGCGATTGGAGAAGTATTCTAATCTCCCTGGCCTGGGGTAGAACCTCAGGTGCTTGCATCCAGCTAGGGTGGAGGACAGTAGCCTCCTTTCTCTCAGCTGCTCTTCCTGGAGTTTGGCTTCAGCAAGAAGGAGTTGTGGATGATGAGTTACGTTGATGGCTTCCACCTTCTAGAGAGAACTATAGCCCTTACCTGGGAATTAAATGGACAGAAAAACCTCTCTTTTGGCCATAGCTGCTCACAGTGAGTGTTTCCTCATGTTGAGCAGAGTCAGTGCGAGGAAGGCAGCAAGGCTTCATGGCTCAAGTCTACATTCCCTTATTCTTACAAAGACTTCGTAGAGTTTCTTGAATAAATATTTCTTCATTTGCTATGCTATGTGCTCTTAGTATAATCTGCAGTGACTTATTTTAAATGTAATTTTTTCCAATTATGGTGTTCTGCTGGGGTGTGGTTCCACAGAAATCCCCATAGCGCCATTCCAGACATGAAAGCTGATGTATTTAACTAATGCTAGCCATCACACAGAAACGCAATGTGAGACATAAAGACCAGTAAAGAAATGTAGATAACTCCAAAGAAATTCATTTCAAATAAATCTAAAAGTAGAACTTCTTTGTGACATACAAGATACATTACCTGCATAATCAACAACACAACTTTAAAAATTATTTGTGTGACACACAATGGCAGTAGGAGTACTGATACCTTCTTTTAAGATTGTATACTCTCCATTTTCCCTTTACTTACACTACATAAAGCATTTAAAAATCTTGTTGCCATGGTTACTGATATTAAAGCAAACATAGAAGAGATCAGAACTAGAACTCTAAGATAATATATTGTACTCAAAATAAAAGAAAAGTCACTACTGTGAAGGATACTTACATGTAACAGTTTTTTCCCTCTGACATTGCATTATTTTTCTTCCCTGAGAAGATATAATGATTAAACTACGTATGACCCTAAAAGGTTGCAGGATTTAAATAACTGCATGCCATTTTCTTAAAAGAGTCACATTTGGAAAGAAGAAATGGCATGACATTTATAAACACATTGTTTTTTAAAGTAGATGATGAGAACACAAGAAATATATTGAATGGTAAATTACCCAAAACACAAATTAAAACATACTCTTTTTCTCATGAATCTGTAAAGATGAATTCTGGTGAATATTTTTGGTAGCAATCACACTTATTTGTCAACTCAGTGCTATCCAATTGACATTCCATCAAAGAAAAATAAAACATAGTACTTAAACAGCATTTTAAAAACTATATTACTGTATGTGACTCTGCACAGTATTGTAGCCCATTCTGTAAGGTCATTTTGAACTAAATGAAAAGGTGACCTGAAATGAGATTTGATGTTGCTCTTAACAGTATGATGCCACCAATTATATTGCAATAGATGCATCATTTTAAATGTTTTAAATTAGTTTCTTTGCCTTTTTTGTCAAAAGAGCATACAGAATAAAAATGGCTTTGCAAAAACAATGTGAACACTTTTTAAATAACCAATTCCACAGAAATAAACCATATCACAGAACACATTAAGTCTTTGCAGCTGAAATCAACCCACTCATTTTTCGTTTCATTTAAATTCTACACATTACCCATGAAATCTTTGAATTTATCAGATTTTCTGTACACTAGGGTGTATCAATACCTAGATGGTTAGACAGATAGATGCACAGATAGACAATATGGATAATTACATGTAGATGTATAATAATAGATATATAGACATCATATCAAACACACACAAACATGCATATATACATAGTGGAATGATACCAAATTAAGGAGACCAGAGAGAATAACCTTTTTCATCTTTGAATCTTACTTCATTCTGTTTTCTGTAGTGCATTGCACTTATTGTATGGCTTAAGTAAATAGTTCTTGATTAATTTGTCAAAGAAAATTTGAAAATTTGAGCAGTTTAATAGGCTTACTATTTAGGATGAAAAATTATGAAATAAAAAATTCTGCTTTAAGTTTCTCTATCATCTAGAACTTGCATTCACTTATTTTCTTCAACAATACTTAATTTTAGATCTCCTATCCTTTCTCTTTTCTATTAATAAATTCTGTCCTTATGTATGCAATTATTTGCTTTCTATCAGACTCGGGCCTCAATGGAAATACAAATACAAAATATTTAAATTAATTCATGGGACACCCATTAATTTCTTCTGCTCATCCTCTGTCATTGATACACATACCTGGAAATCTCAACAAAGAGTAGTCTTCTGTCAGAAACTCATAACAAATATTTGGGAGTGACTGCTCTCTCTTTTTTTCCACACAATCACCTTTTATTCCTTTATTCCATCCATGAATTATTTTTCAAATTTGTCTGTTTTTCATATAGAGTGCCAGTTTGAGCCACTATCCTCTCACTTAAACCACTGTAATATGCTGTAAACTTATCTGCCTTGTCCTTTCTTGTAATTTTTCATTTGATTCATCACTGAATATCAGAACAATCTTTACAACTATGATTTAGGTAAGAGTATGGTCTTGCTGTAAACTTTACAAAGGCATCCTCTTTTCTTTACAAAACCTTGTATTAAATGGTTACAAATTTTATCTTCAAACCCACTTCATTCTGTTTTAAAATTCTTTCATTTCTTAACATATACAGGCTTCATATTTCCAGAATTTCAAATCCTCCCCTGCCAGGCATGCTTTTTCACTTCTCTCCATGGACTAATTTTTCTTTACCTTTACTCTTTAAAAATCCCTTCACAAGAAGTCATTCTTAAACTCCACCACTAGTGTAGGTCACCTCGTTACATATAAAATCTAATGACATGTATTTTAACATGAATTGTTTGCATACATTTTTAAAAATATGCCTCTCTTACGAGATTCCCAACTTCTTCAAGCCAAGGACAGTCTGTCTTGTTACACTTAATTCCAGCACCCAAGTTGACCACCTTGTAATGGGAAAATACTCATAATGTTTGTGGAATAAATGAGTCCATCAGTCAATAACTTATTAGTAAGGAATACAAGTGAGAAAATAAATCAAGTAAAATTTGACAAAATGGGAATGTATACAGAGTTCCTCTTGGACTCCCTCAATTGTAATGGCTACTGTTTAAAAATTGTCTTTTCATTCAATTCTACTTACTTTTCTGAGAACGCTGATGTTAAATACTAGCAACAGGGAAAACAGAGCTCTTTTGTTGATTTAATAAGACACAGACACACTGATATTAGGGCAAAGGATTTAAACCAAAGCAAACACCCTTTCTTCCCACCAGTACTAAGCTTAATGTTATTTCATTCTGAGAACCTCTGCAGGTTCTGGGATAAAGAAGTATATGCAGTGTTGGCAAATTAATTGAAATTTCAAAAACAGCAAATAATTTCTGTGGGCATTTTGTTGAACAGCTGGATAGGCAAAGCCCTGTGACAATGTGTGTGGAGGTATGGTGGTAAATAAAGAGCACATACAGCTGATTGTCAAAGTGGTTGTAATTAGGTCCTCTGATTTCATCTGCAGTACTTCTCTTTTATTTATTGTATGTTGATTCTTTCAAAACCCCTCCCAAAATTGGTATACTTGACTATGCCATTAAGTATTCTTATGAGGGGCGATTGTGGAATAATGCAGATGCTACAGTATAAACACAGAGTCTTGTTGTGTCTAGGGTTATCTCATGCAGCATTTATGATTTGAGTTTAGTTTGCTCAATATGTAAAATGAAGAATACTGTTTCTCTTTAAGGCCACATTTAGCAGTATAATCAAAAGTTTTAATGCTGTTGATGCTACACATTAAGCCATCTTTCACCATTTGATCATAACAAGTTTGTTCCTAAAAATATTCCTGAAATTTAGAAATTTAAAGGGAAAGAAAGTCTAATATTTTGCAGTGGCCTATTCTACTCCAAATCCTATAGATTTAGAACAAACCTGAAATAGCATGGACATTGGAACTGTGTAAAGGTCAACTGCAACCTCATAAGTAACAGTAAAGGACACTATATTTTTATCTGGGATGGCATGACATCCAATCTCTTACTTTTTTATGTTTTGCTTTCTCTTTAGAATCCTCACCTACATTTTTCGGAAACTCCATCGCCCTGAATTAATTATTCCTAATTCTCTGTTATACTACTTTGTGGCTCCTTTTGATGCAATGGATTTCAATTAGGTAGCTGAAACAAGATCCTATCTACCATAATAACAGAAACTTTACTAGACTTACCACCTAATTTATGTAATTACCTTTGCACTATATTATCTTATACTTTCAAATTTCTGTCTAGCATCTGTAGGTATCATTTTTACTTTATAATCTTTGTCCCATTTTCTTTAGAGGTAGCTACCCCAAGACTAATACTCTGCTCTCTGAAATAATAATAATGCCAATATGGTAGTTCCTCCTATATATAAAGTGGATACAATTACTCCAGTATAGTACTATGCACTTCACATGCATAAATGTGTTGTATACTCACAAGAAATGTTTGTGTAAGTACAAAGTCTATTGATAATTTACAAGAGAAGATGACACTCAGAAATTAAGAAACTTGTCTAATGTCATAGAGCTAGTAAGTGGTAGTGGGTTCAATCTGAGTCTAATTCTAGTGACAACAGTCTGAATTATTATGCAATAAGTATATGATTGCTATTGCTTGGAAAACTATTTGCATAATTTATCCTCTTCTTGGATGATTTACTCAATTACATATGTAAAATTACAGTAAATGTACATTCAACTAAAATGCAATTAAATTGAATTATTAGCCTGATAATAGTGGTTTCCTTAAGAAAGTGACCATCTTAAATGATGAGGGCAAACCAAAACGCAATTACAAATTAAGAGAAGCTTGCTTGAAACATTTTTAAACCTTCTTTCCAGTCCTCTTATGATAACTTCATACAACACACTTTCCCAAATGATTGTCATAATCATTTTTGAGTACTCACCACTCTTTGGAAGTGCCTGGATCCTTGGAGAAATTTCCTCTGTCAGACTCTCTTTTTATTGTCCCCATTTTTAAAATTGTTTTCAGTTTAGGTCCATGTTGACAGATAAAAGGATGACTGAAGAATGTTAATGTGTTAATGTAAGGCACCAGTTGGTTTAAAAATGAATTAATTTAATGCAATTATATATAGTGAATGGTCAGTAAATGCTTAATAATTAATTAATTTAAAGGTAAGAGATGGGGCAGGTTTATTTGTAGTTCATTACAAAAGACTGATATTTTGTAATATTGAGGTATACCATCTGTGACACAAACCCACTGTGTCTGTTGCATACACCTCAACATACATGCATCACATGCTGAGGATCTGGGTTGCAGCAGAGATGTAGGGGTAGAAGAATTGATGTAATTATGAAGTTTGTCCATCTTGCTATTCACAAATTAAAGAAAAACCCTTTGTGTCCGAAATGGGATGCCTCACATTTTCTCTTAGCAAACCATAAAACTATGGAAGGATAACTTGTTAGCTTGAAAGTACGGTAATTGTTAGAGCCTTCACCCTTTTTGACACCATCCTGTTTACAAGTTAATCCCACAATGATCAAGAAGTTAGCCTAGGAGAATGGCTATACCTGCAGTATCCATCTGTGTGTTTCTCTTATTTTAGCTTGCTATATATCTAAGACTTGTATCACATGAAATTCTGGTTATTTTAAAAATAATTTTTAATAATTTAAAAATAAATGTAATAAGTGATGGGGGAAAGTTAATGGAGTCAGTATTTCATTCAAGTAAAGGAAATATTGCCAAATTTAAACTGAGGAATTGATATTGCATGATGTATATATTTCTTTTCCTATTTTGAAGGCAAAGATTCAAATAAGCTAGTATAATCTATATTAATGATTTTCATATTATCCTTTATATTTGCCTGGGTACTTTGAGGATATTTATAGTTATAGTAGATAAAGTGGAAATCTAAATATAGTACAGGGGACAAATTAATCTCTACTTAGATATGCTTTGCCAATATTTCCACTGAAATTGAAGATAAAGGTGGAGGGTAAAATATTTTTCCCCTATTAACACTCCGGAGATCCTCAAAATTTCTTCCAGTGGGATTGATACAGTAAGATATTGAAAGGATGCATAAATATCTGACTATCTCCACACTTCCTTTTTGATGGTGCAAAGCAACATAAAAGTCACTGAAAGAGACTGTGGCAGAACCTCATTCTATTCCCGGATTTGGCAAAACAGAAGAAAGATAATGAAGTGATACTGAATTTTATTCCTCTAACAAGCAATAATATTTGCAAACATTAGTGGAATTTTGAGACCCCAGGATCTTCTCTGAGCAGTGGTGGCCTCATAATGTTCAGCTTATAAGCAAAGTTTTGCCTCTGATACATGTGGTCCCAAGTAGAGACTATCAGCCATTACATTACAGAGATTGACCTGTAGCCAGTTTCCTGAGATGGTCAGATATTACCAAAGTCTCAATGTAAACATACTTTAGAACTTCTTAATGTATCCTTTTTTTTTATTCTAACCCCCTTTTGGTAATACTTTTTTCACTTATGAGTCTTTCTACCGTCTTACATTCCTGTGTCTTCTTAAGGAAACTAAAATGTTTATCCTCATACCAGGTTCAATTATACTGAAATTGTCACTAGAGTAAACCAGTGTGTTTTTCTGTGTAATTTTTTGCTGAAGATCAAAGAAAAAAAATAATAGCAAGATTGGAACTGAAATCCGTATAACTGTCTTTACAAGCCCATATGTTTAACAAATTAGAGTATTTCTTAATGTATTTGTAATATTTAAAAAGCTGTAGTTTGAAAACTTCACTTAATTATTCTTTTTAAATTTATTTCATTAATATTTTGAAAAAATGTGGTAGGCCTAAGGGTCAAGAAAGAGATAGTATAGAAAAATGCATCTCTTTTCAATGAGCTCGTGTCTAAAAGAAACAGATGAGAACTGATAGGGATGCTAACACAGGCATTTCTATAGATCGTTCAAATTCATGTTAAAGATTTCACAGTTACCTGAAAGTGATTAGAGAGACTTTAAAAGTCTTTTCAAAATCTGAACAGTTGTTTATTTTTAAAATATCATTTTTTATTGCCATGTCAAAAATGGATACTCCTTATGCAGATGGCATAGCAATTCATTAGAAAATTGACAGCATTTTAAACATAGGTATAAACAGTAGTTAATAAAAGGATTACAGAAATATTTAAAATTAAAATAAAATAAACTTTATATATTTTTAAAATGAGAAGGTGGGTTCATGAGAAAGAAGGAGAGATTAAGAATGATTTCTAAATCTGAAATACTATCAAAGGAAACTAGTTTGATTAAGGTTTCAACACATGCAGGCAAACTTTGGGGGAAAATAATGAGTTTAATTTTGTTTATATTGACATGGTGGTATATAAGAGGTGTGAAGTAGAGGTATAAAATGAGAAGTTTAAAATACAGGTATGAAATCAGTATATTAAAGAGATACTTGCTCTTTCATGTTTATTGCAGCACTATTCATCATAGCCAATATATGGAATCAACCTAAATGTCCACTAAAGGATGAATGGGTAAAGATATATTTCTAATTATTACTAGAGAACAACTCCCTTTCTATCTTTTAACCAGCTGAATAGTTTGAATACATTTGCTATTCAAATTACTTTTCTTATTAATATATAGACATATTTAATATATTATGAAAGATTTTCACATATGATTATGTTTTTATTCCAACCCAAACTTGTACAGCTAATACTAATAAATTAAGTTCAAAGAAATACAAATCAGAAGGCATTTCCAAGATGGTCAATGTTATGTTTAAGAACTCTACAATGGAACCACAGGCTGCAGAACTCAGGTTGAATTGAAAAAGTAGCAACTAACCACAAGAAGAATGTCTAATTAAATAATATTACTTATTTGATTCACTCAGTTCTATGATTCATTCCTTAATTGTGAATTTCTGGCCAGAAGGCAATAGGGCTTTGCTATAGCATCATGTAATCATAGAAAAATTTATCTAGCTTAGCATTAATTTATTAATCCTTCCTTAAGTATATTAAAAACAATTCGGTTTAACAGTTCAATAGCTGATTTACTTCATGGTATCAATGTAACCATAATTTTAAATTTCTTTTTAAATACTTCATTGTTAGTGCACAGAAACAAACTGATTTGTGTACAGTGATTGTGTGTCTTGTAATTTTAATTTATTAGTGCTGACAGCTTTTTGTGGCATCTTCAGTGTTTTCTATATATAAAATCATGCCACCCTCAAACAAAAATAATTTCATTCCTTCATATCCAATTTAGATGGATTTTACTTCTTTGTCTTGCCTGATTGCTCTAGCTAGGTCTTGCAGTACTCTTTTGAACAGAAATGGCACATCTGCATCCTTTGCCTTCTTCCTAACTTTAGAAGAAAAGATTTCTCTTTTTCAACATTGAGTGTGATGTTAGCTGCGGGCTTGTGATATATGGCCTTTATTATGTTGAGGTAAACTTCTTTTTTGCCTACTTTTATTTTAGGTTTGGGGATGCATGTGCAAGTTGTTGCATGGGTAAATTGTGTGTCACTGAGGTTTGGTGTACACATGACCCTGTCACTAAGGTAGTGAACATAGTACCTGATAGGTACCCTGTAAATTCCTTCTATACCTAGTTTATTCAGTTTTTAATCATAAAAGTGTGTTAATTTTTGTCAAATTGCTTTTCTATATCTACTAAAATGATTAAGTAATTTTTATCATTTATTCTGTTAATACGGCATATCACTCAATTTGTGTTTGTTGAAGTATACTCACATCCCATCCCAGGTATAAATTCCACTTAGTCATGATATATGATCCTTTTAAAGTGTTGTTGAATTTAGCTTGTTAGTATTTTGAGAAAGATGTTTGCATTCATATTTATCATGGATCCTGACTTACAGGTTTCTTCTCTGGTAGTCTTTGTGTGGCTTTCATATCACGGTAATGATGACCTCATAAGATAAGTTTGGAATTGTTATTACCTCTTCAATTAGAATTGGTGTTAAAGCTTCTGTAAGTGTTTGGTAGAATTTCCAGTGAAGCCATTTGTTCCTGTTTTCTTTGTTGAGAGGTTTGGATTACTGATTCAGTCTCTTTACATACTCTTCATTTGTTCAGAATCAAATTTCATAAAACTTGATTAGCTTCATAAAAGTATAAAAGTATAGCTTCATAAAAGTATAAAGTACTTAGGAATAAGGTTAACTAAGAAAGTGAAATACTACTACACTGAAAACTGCAAAACATTGATGAAAAAAATTGAAGTCACAAATAAATAGTAAAACATTCTATGTACATAAATTGGAAGATTTAAACTTGTATTAATATCCATATTACACAAAACTGTCTACTGATTAAATGTTATTCCTATCAAATTCTCCAATGATATTTTTAAGGAAATAGAAAAGCTACAGTGATGTAAAAGTACAGTATTATCATAAAGACGAACATACAGACTAATTAAACAGATTAAAAGGTTCAAAAATATATCTGTGCATATATATACAACTGTCCTCTGACAAGGGGGCAAACAATATCAAATGGGGAAGAAATAACGCCTTCAAAAGAAGGTGTTGGAAAAATTGGAAACCATCTGCAGAAAAATAAAATTGGAAATTTATTTTATACCATACATAAAAATCAATTCAAACAAAAGATTTAAACGTAAGACTTGAAACTCTACAATTTCTAGAAGATGACAGAGGAAAAGCTTCTTGATATTGGTTTGAGCAATGATATCTTGACTGTGACAGCAAAAGTACAGATTATAAAAGCAAAATTAGACAAATGGAACTATATCAAACTGAAAAGTTTATAAACAGCGGCAAAAATCAACAGAATGAAAAGGCAACCTAAGGAATGGAAGAAAACATTTGCAAAACATGTATATGAAGAGGGGTTAATTTTCAAAGTAATTAGGGAGTTTCTACCACTGAAAAGCAAAAAAAAAAAAGCCAAGTAAAAAATGGTAAAAGGACTTGAATATGTATTTCTCCAAAAAAGACATTAATATGTCCAACAGGTATATGAAAAAAATGCTCAATATCACTAATCAGGGAAATACAAATCAAAACCACAATGAGATATCACTTCACACCTATTAGTATGGCTATTTCCAAACAATAAATAAATAAATAAATAAATTAATTAATAATATGCATTGAGGATATAGAGAAACTGGAAGCTTTGCAAACTGTTGATGGAAATGTAAATTGTTCAGCCACTATAGAAAACAATATGGAGGTTCCACAACAAATTAAGAATATAACTACTATATGATTCATCAATCTTAATTTCCAGTATATATCAAAAAAAGTTTAAATCAAGATCTCAAAGAGATATCTACAGTCCCATTCATTGCAACATTATTCACATTAATCAAGATATGGAAACAGCCTAAAATTTTTACTCATCTATAGATGAATGGATAAATAAAATATGGTATGTACATATGATGAAATAGTATTCACTATTTTAGTAGGGAAAAAACTCTCCATATTTGACAACATGGATGAACCTGGAGAAAGTTATGCTAAGTGAAATAAGCCAGGCTCCGAAGGGTAGTTATTACATTATTCCACTTATGTGAGATATCTTAAATAGTCTAGTAGAAGCAGAGAGTAGAATGTTGTTACAGAGATTTGTTTAATGGTCATAAAGTTTCAGTTATGCTTGATTAATACACTTTAGAGATCTATAGTATAACACAATGCCTGTAACTAACAATACCATATTTAGCATTAAAAAAACTCGAGTGTATATTTCATAATAAGTCTTCTTGCCAAAAAACAAAAACATAGACAAAAACAAGAAATGAAAGGGCAAGTGGAAACTGTTTGGGGGTCCTGGATTTATTTATTCCCTTGATTGTATGGATTGTCTTATGGGTCTATGTCTGTGTCCAAACTCATCAAATTGTATGCATTATATATGTGCAGTACATTTTTTTGTATGCCAAATGTACTTCAGTAAAGTCGTTGAAGATAAAAAAGATACTATTTCTTGGCAAAGCTTTGGTCATATGCAGAAAAATTTAAATTTAAATTACTACTCTTTTATATCTGATTCATGTACTGTTAAGGATTCCCAGGATAAATAATTTAAAGACCAATTATCATTAAAATTGGTAGTTAAATAATTTTAAAGTGTGTTAGTCATTTTAATAAATATCTTAATAAAATGTTATCTTATACCAGGTAAAATGATAAATATACAAATAATTTCATATTTTACGAGGTATTTAGGGTCATGTTTCACTGCATACTTCCAAAATAGAAATGTAAAGGGTTTAAATGTAAAGAGTTTAAAACGCAAAATTTTTAATTTAATATATATCATAAACTGGTTGTCATCAAATTTCTATTTTGAGGACACGTTTGATATTTTATCCAACATTTTCGTATCATATATAAGTTTGATCAAATAAGATATAAGAAAAATAAGCAAAACAAACAAGATGGGATGCTTTATTGGAAATATCAACTAAATATTATAATAAATAATAAAAATTTATGCTAAAATACATTTAACACACCATTACAGAAGCATAATTCAAATGTGTAAATATAGAATTATAGGAGCATTATATATCTTATAAGTAATTAGTTGAAAAGAACTTCAGTAACTGTATCTGTGATAAATCATATCCATAGAAAACATTAGAGAAAGAGAAGAAAGCTAACGGAGCAAAATGAAATGAAAGCAACTATGAAAACAGTAATTTTATTCTAAATGATATTTCATCTTACTGATTTTGAAACAGTCAAAACAATTTCAAGCATAAGAAAATTTAGATATAAGTAAACTCAGAAAAGTCACTTAATGTGATTATGGCTGTAAAATAATTATTATTTAGAATAATTAACATTTGGCATTAAAATTATTTTACTAATATTGAAACTATATTTTAAAGGTCAATAAGACATTCTGAAGGATATTTTGGATAGATGATTAAAAAATCCAGTTTTTTAATATAATGTACAGTCACTCCTGGATGCTTGAAGACAATAAGAAAGCCATAGAATTGTGCTTTATTACAAAACTGAATCTGAAATTAATTTTGAAAGAATTGAATCAATTATAAACAAATTTTTAAATGTTAATAGGAATTTTTACTTATGAATAGAGAAATACTGGGACAATTTAACACACTCCGTTGATGTTATATTCAGTGCTCTATCCAAATAGTTTAGGTCTCACTACTTGCTTATGCCTTTGCACGTCAGCATCTCTTGACCTGTAGGCATTTTCCAAAGCCTCAAGTCCTCTGCCCACTTGCACTGCAAACTAATACTACTGTTGGAAAATGCTTCCATATATTTACATTTTAACTGTGTTCCTCTAATGTCTATTAGACATATTTTAGCAAAAACTTTTATTTTTTATTAAAATATTTAATTATTTGACACCTCTGAGACCATCTCTAGTGACTGGTAATAGTTTTTATATATATACCAGCTCTCTTCAGAAAGAATAATGTAAAGGCACGTGTTTTCCACCATTTTTCAGAACTTACCTTTTAATTTAAATTCCAGACATTTATAATAGTAACTGGAGAGATAGTGCATCCATTATTAACTTTAATTCCTCTCCTTACTAACCTCTCCATGTTCATACTGATGTTTTCTGCCAAATAAATGATTTTCACTTATTTTCTTCTCTCTGGATCTTGTTCTGGGAGAAGCCAAATCAAGATGCAAATAATAAAAGTATATCTGTGCTCAGTCACATAATTTCAATAATAAGGAGTATATATTCAACATCAATAGACATGTCCAATTTATATGTTCCTTAGGCAGCTGAAACTCAAAAGGTATGTCAATCACCACTCCAAATCCATACCACCTGCCCTGTTTTTCCCTTGTGTAGAACATAAAGTTTTCCTAATAAAAACCTTAAATTTTATTCTTGATTTGGTTCTTTTCCTTACTCCCATATAGAATTCATTGAAAAGTATGTACTTTTCTTTTTAAAACACCGTTGTTGTCTGTACAATTTCCAACCCACAATGTCGCTCTGAGCATAAACTACCATAATCTCTCATCAGGAATACCACCAGATTCTCCCAACTGACCTATCTGACTCACTCTTTTGTCTTCCAGTCTATTTTGCCTGAATTAATTTTTAATCAGGCAATGCTTTATTTAGTATCAAAGTTAAATTTCAGCCTCTCATCTTGTCCCTGTTACATCAGTTCCTGGTTTCACATTCAAATTATATTTGTTTATACATCTCTTCAATGCCATTGTTTGTGGTTTCTTTTTTAGAGGTAACCTTTTTTAACCTTAGGTTTTTTTTTTTTTTTTTTTTTTTTAACTTGTATTTTAAGTTCAAGGGTACAAGTGCAGGTTTGTTACATAGGTAAACTTGTGTCATCTTGTACAGGTCATTTCATCACCCAGGTATCAAGCCTAGTACCCATTAGTTATTTTTCCCTGATCCTCTCCTTCCTCCCACCACCCACTCTCTGAAAGGCCCCAGTGTGTGTTGTTTCCCTCTATGTGTCCATGTGTTCTCACCATTTAACCCCCGCTTATAAATAAGAATAATATGTGGTGTTTAGTTTTCGGCTCCTGTGTTAGTTTGCTAAGGATAATGGCCTCCAGCTCTATCCATTGTTTTTTTGTTTTGTTTTGTTTTGTTTTTTATTGCTTTGTTTGTATTGACAGATAAAATTGCATATATTTGTCAAGTACAATGTGATGCTTTGAAATGTACCTTTTGGAACAATTAAATGTAGCAAGTAACCTATGCATTGCCTAACATACTTGTCATTTTGTTGTAAGAATACATAGCTATCTTAACATTTTTAAAGAATACTACATGTTTTTAACTATAGTTACCATGATGTAAAATAGATCTCTTGAACTTATTCTTCCTATCTAACTGAAATATTGTATCCTTTGACCAACATCTTGCCACTTCACTCCCAGTCACCCTAGTCTTTGGTAAACACCATACTACTCTCCACTTCTACGAGTTCAAGTTTTTTAGGTCTAACATATGACTGAGATCATGCAGTATGTGTCTTTCTGTGCCTGGCTTATTTCAATTAAAATAATGTCCTCCAGGTTATTTATGCTGTTGAAAATGACAGAATTAACTTTTTGTTTTTTAAGACAGGGTCTCCCACAGCCCACGCTGGAGTGCAGTGGCATGATCTGGGCTCACTGCAGCCTCAACCTCCTGGGCTCAAGAGGTCTGCCCACCTCAGCTCCCCAGGTAGCGGGACTACAGGTGTGTGCACCCATGCCTGACTAATTTTTGTATTTTTTGTAGAGAAAGGGTTTTGTCATGTTGCCCAGACTGGTGAGCTGAGCTCAAGTGATCTACCCACCCTGGCTTCCCAAAATGCTGTGATTATAGGCCTGAGCCACTGTATTTGGCCTACTTTCTTGTTAATAGCTGAATAGTACTCCATTGTGTGTATGTATCTCTTTTTCCTTATCCATTTGTCTGTTGATGTATACCAGTTGATTCCAAATCCTGTCTGTTGTGAATAGTGCTGCAATAATATGGGAGTGCAGAGATCTCTTCAATGTGCTGATTTTATTTCTTTTAGATACATATACAGTAGTGGAATTCTTGTATCTTATGGTATTTCTATTTTTAACTTTTTGAGGAACCTCCATAATATTTTCTAAAGGCTAATACTAATATACATTTATACCAACAGTATCTGAGGGTTTTGTTTTCTCCTCATCCTCCCCAATAGTTGATACTGTTTGTCTTTTGACAATAGCCATTCCAACCGGTTTAGGTGATATTCAATTTTAATTTTCACTTCCCTGATGACATATGACATTGAGCAGTTTTCCATATACCAGTTCACCATTTGTATGTCTTCTTTTGAGAAATGTCTATTCAGATCTTTGCCCACTTTTAAATTATATTGTTTTCCTGCTGTTCACTTGTTTGGATTGCTTTTATATTCTGGACATTAATTCCATATCAAATATATAGTTTGCAAATATTTTTCCCATTCTGTAGGTTGTTTTCTAGCTATTAAGTTTTACTTTATATATTCTGGCTATTAAAGCCATTTTAGATATTTTGTTTGCAAATACGTTCTTCTCTTTTGTAATTTGTCTCTTTACATGGTTGAATGTTTTCTTTGCTGTGGAAACAACTTGTTTGTTTGCTATCATTCCATTTGTCTATTTTTGCATTTATTGCTTGTACCTTAGGAAAAAAAAAATTACCTAAACCAAAGTTACAGAGATTTACACCTTTGTTTTCTTCTAGTAGCTTTTTAGTTTAATATTTAAGTCTTTAATTCATTTTTAGTTGATTTTCATATATGCTATGAAATAAGGGTCTAATTTTATTCTTTCATATGTGGTTATCCAACTTTCCCATGTGTTGAAGGGACTGTTCATTCCCATTTTGGGTTATGGGAATTTGTCAAAAATCAGTTGGCTGCAAGTGCATGGATTTATTCCTGAGATCTCAACTCTATTTTATTAGTCTAAATGTCTGTTTTCATGCCAATGCCATGATGTTTTAGTTATTACAGTTTTGTCATATATTTTAAAGTCTGGCCAGAAGTTTGATGATTACAGTTTTTTTCTTTATGCTCAAAATTGCTTTGTCTATTGAAGATCTTTTGTGGTATCATACATATTTCAGATTTTTCTATTTCTGTGAAGAACATTATTGATATGTTTATAGTAATTGCATTGTCATTCATATATTGATAGTAAATCAGTTGAATCAGTAGATTGCTTTGGCATAAATATTTTAACCATATTAATTTTTCTAATCCATAAACACAAGATATTTTTATATTTATTTGTGTCTTTCAATTTCTTTCATCACTGTTTTATAGTTATCAGTATTAGGTCTTTCATTTGTTTAGTAAAACTTATTTCTGTGTATTTTATCTTTATTTTAGACAATTGAAATTATTTTCCTTGATTTTTTTAGATAGTTTGCTGTTAGTGTATATAGAAGCACTCATACTTTTTGTATGTCAATTTTGTATCTTGAAACTTTACTGCATTTTTTATTAGTTCTGAGTTTTTTGCTGGAGTCTTTAGTGTTTTCTATACATAAGTTCACATCATCTGCAAACAAAAATGATTTTAGCTTTTTCTTTCTTATTTTGTTGCCCTTTATTTCTTTCTTTTGTGTAATTGCTCTGGCTGTGACTTCTAGTACAATGTTCAATAAAAGTGTCAGGAGTGGGCATTCTTGTCTTGTTCCAGATTTTTGTTGTTCCAAAAAAGCTTTCAATATTTCCCTGTGGAGTATGATGTTAGTTGTGGGTTTGTCACAAGTGGCTTTTAATGTATGAGGTACATTCCTTCAATAACTTATTTTGTGAGATTTTTTATAATAAGATGTTGAATTTGGTTAAATGCTTTTTTATTAATATTTTCATCTATTGAGATAGTCATAGAATTTTTGTTCCTCATTCTGTTAGCGTGATATATGACATTTATTAATGTGTGTATGTTGAATCTTCCTGCATCCCTGGATTGAATCTCACTTGATATTGGTGAATGGTCTTCTAATGAACTGTTTGCTTTGGTTTGATATTATTTTGTTGAGAATGTTTGCATCTGTTTTCATATTGAACACTATCCTGTAGTTTTCTTTTTTTATAGTGTTCTTATATGGCCTTTGTATCAGGGCAATCCCGGTCTTATAAAATAAACTTGGAAGTAATTCTTCTTTTTAAGTTTTTTTGGAAGAGTTTTAGAATAAATGATATTACTTTTTCTATGATTGTTTAATAAAATGTATCAGAGATGTCATTAGCTCTTGGATTTTTCTTTGATAAAAGACTTTTTAGTACTGATTTAATCCTCTTTCTTGTTAATGTTCTATTTTGGCTTTTTATTTCTTCATAATTCAATGTTTACAGGTTATTTGTGTCAATAAATATATCAATGTATTCTAGGTTATACAATTTTGTTGTTATATAATTTTTCATGGTAGCCTCTTCTGATTCTTTGTATTTCTGTAGTGTTAGTTGTAATATCTGCTTTTTCTGGTTGTTTTGTAGATTCTTTGTTCTCTCTTCCTCTCTTGCTATTTCATATATGGCTATGTTATTTTCTTTAATGGAATGATTTGATTCTCTTGTCTTTGTTTTTTGTACCTCTTGTATTGGTTTTTGTGTTGTGGATACCATTAGGCTTAAAAGGAAATCTTATAATTACAGCAGGTTGTCTGAAACCTGCTGTTTATGATATCTGATAACAACTTAACTTTGATTAGAAAATTTAAAAAGCACTTTTGCAGTAATACTCCACTATCCCCACACATATTTTGAAGGTCTAATATCACAATTTACATCTTTTTGTATTTTTCTTAATAAATTATAGTAGCTATGATTTTTAATAGCTTTGTCCTTTAACATTTATACAAAAAAAGTATAAGGAATTTCCACACCACCCTTAAAGTATTATTCTGTCTACTTGCTTTTACCGGTGTGTTTTATAATTTCCTTTTTTTCATGTTATTAGCATTTTTTAAATTTCAGCTTAAAAATCTCCCTTTAGCATTTCTTGCAAGACAGACATAATAGTGATGAATTTCCTCAGTTTTTCTTTGTCTGGGAATGTCTTTCTCCTTCAGGCTCAAGGATATCATTGATGGGTAAAGTATTTTTGATTGACAGTTTTTAATTTTTAGTTTTTTGTATTTTTCTCAGCACGGTGTTTATATTATTCTACTCTTTTTCTGGCTTCAAAAGTTCCTATAGAGCAGTCCACTGCTAGCTATATTGAAACTCTCTTCTATGCTATTTTCTTATATGCTGTTGCAGCTTTCAGTATCCTCTTTGTCTCTAATTTTTGACAGCTTGATTCTAATATATTTTAGGGTAGTCTTTTGTGAATTAAATCTGACTGTAGACCTTTGACTACATTATCCTGGATGGGTACTTCATTCATTAGGCTCGGAAAGTTGACTGCTACTATTTTTTTTTTAAAAGCATTTTACTCCTTTATTTTTCTCCTCTCCTTATTAACTCCTATTACTCATACATTTGCTCTTTTTAAGCTTTCCTATAAAAAGCATTCTTCATTTTTTGATTATGTTCTATTTTTTCTCCTTTGGTATATTTTCAAGTAATCTGCCTTTGAGTGAACAGATTCTTTCTCCTGCTAAATCAGTTCTGCTGCTTATACTCTCTATTGCATTTTAAAATATTATTTATTGTATTTTACAGCTCCAAAATTTGTTTTAATTTTTTCTCTCAATCTCCATATTAAATTGCTCATTTTGATCTCTTATTGTTGAATTGATCCTCTTTATTTTCTTGGAGGTGGCTGAGCTTCCTCAAAAAAAAGTTAATTTGAATTTTCTCTCAGGTAGTTCATAAATATTTATTTCTTTAGAGTTGGTTACTGATACTTTATTTTACCCCCTTTTTGTTGATATCTTGTTTTCCTGATTGTTCTTGATCCTTGCAGTCATGTGCTGATGTCTGCACATTCTAATAAGTAGCTTTTTACTCTATCTTCTATATAGACTGTCTTTATCTGGGAAAGCTCATCAATAGTCAGCCTGTCCAGAGATTATGGGCAAGCCATTTGGTGTGGTCTCAAAGGCTAAGGTCTCTGTAGTTAGTATGGCTCTTGGGCAGGCCAAAAGCCTGGGGAAACTGTGGCCAGTGTGTCACTGGAGCACACCAGAAGCCCAGGGATTTACATGGCTTTTATAGCACTGAGTAGTGCCTGGTTCCTGGAGCCAGTGAAGCCTGATTGTCACTATTGCCTGTCAGGAGTCTGGGGCCACTACAGTTGGCCCAGTGGTGGTACAGGCTGGAGACAGAGTCTGCCACACAAGCCTAAAGCCTGGGGCTTTGTAATTCCACCTGGTGCTGGGTTGGGCTTCGATGCTTAATCTACAGTTATATTCCTAGGATATGGAGTTCTAGAGGTCTTCTTGGTGCTGGGTTTCACTGTGCTGGACTCACTGTTGAGATCCAAGGCCAAGTTCTATGCTTAATTCCTCATTTTTCCCCAGAGCAAATGTTATTTCTCTGTTTATTGTGCTGAATGTGCTTGAAGAATGGGTGACTCGATAATATAAAACTGTCCTTCCAATCCTCTTCAAACCATTTTTTTTATTATACCACAAACAGGTATTGTCACTTTTCAACTTATTTCTTCAACTCATAAAGATATTTTTTGCACATGGATAGTTGTTCAAACTGGTATTTGCGTGGCAGATTATTATCACTGGGCAGACCTATTCTGTTATCTTACTCTATCTCTCTCAACAAAATTGTTTTGAGCGCCTACAATGCGTTAAGATTTACTGTAGATACTAAGAATAAATACACTGATAAAAAATACAAAGAAAATTTATGCTTTCCTTGGTCTCACACACATGCATACAAAAAACTAAGTGATATCAGGCACTGTGATAAAAAAATGAATTAGAGTAGGGTGAATAAATATCATGAGGAGATAAAGTGATAAGGCAAATGACTCTAATGAGTTGGATTTCTAAATAGATATCTGCATGAACTGAGGGGATAAACCATACAATTATTTAGGAGAAGCAGTTTCCAAGACACGAGAATAGCCAGAATAAATCTGCCCTTAGGAAAAGCAGGGATGCCACTCTCTTGACATTTTTGGTCTCTATTATATAATTAATCCTCCTCTGAGTTCTTAAAAAAATATACTTTCCCAATCGTATAAACTGATACACTTTTTATAACAATCTGCTTGGTTGACTATTTTTTTCAACCGTTATGCAAGCACTTAGACAGCAGAGTCCTTGCCTAAATTTTTGCTGTTCTTGGTACACAGTGTCTATGTAAAAAAGCTAACAATATATTTTGTCAAAAATAAAATATAAGCATGCATTCTTCTATCAACACAAACACACAACATGCACAAATAGATATATTCACTTAATGACATGGATACCTTATGTGCCCTGTGTCTTTAGGCAATTTCATTGGTGTGTGAACATCACAGAGTGTACTTACACAAACGCAGGTGGTGCAGCCTACTATACACCTAGGATAAATGGTATAGTCTATTGCTCTTAGGCTACAAAACTGTACAGCATGTTACTTTACTCAGTACTGTATGCAATTGTAACAAAATATTAAGGATTTATGTGCCGAAACATATTTAAACATAGAAAAGGAACATTGAAATTATTATATAAAAGGCAAAAGCTTTTATACTTGTGTAAGGCATTTACCATAAATGGAGCTTGCAGGACTGGAAGTTGTTCTGGATAAGTCAGGGAGTTAATGGAGTTAATGGTGAATGACTATGAAGGCCTAGGACATTACTATACAGTACTGTAGACTTTCTAAACGCTGTACACCTATGCTACACTAAGTTTATAAAGTGATCTCTTTACTTCAATAAGTTAACAGTGACCTACTGTAATTTATTTTACCTTATATACTTTTAATTTAAAAAATCGCTATTTTGTAATAACACTTAACTAAAAACACACATTGTACAGCTGTACAAATCTTTTCTTTATTTGTATTCTATAAGCATTTTTCTATGTAAACTTTTTTTTTTTTTTAACTTTTGTTTTGTTTTGAGATGTTTCTCTGTCGCCCAGGCTGGAGTGCAGTGACGCAATCTCGGCTCACTGCAGCTTCCTCCTCCCGGGTCTAAGTAATTATCTGCCTCAGCCTCCTGAGTAGCTGGGATTACAGGCATGTGCCACAATGCCCGGCTAAATGTTTTGTATTTTTAGTAGAGACGGGGCTTCAGCATCTTGGCCAGGCTGGTCTTGGGCTCCTGACCTCGTGAGCCACCCACTTCCGACCTCCAAAAGTACTGGGATTACAGGCGTGAGCCACCGCGCCTGCCCTTGTTTTTACTGTTTAAACTTTGTTGTTAAAAACTAAGACACACACACACACACACACACACACACACACACACACTAGGCTAGGCCTACACAGGGTCAGGATCATCAACATCACTGTCTTCCACCTTCACATCTTATCCCACTTGAAGTTCTTTAAGAACAATCACATGTATGGGGCTGTCATCTCCTATGATAAGAATATCTTCTCCCGACCCTGTCTCTACTAAAAATACAAAAAAATTAGCCGGGCGTGGTGACGGGCACCTGTGGTCCCAGCTACTCGGGAGGCTGAGGCAGGAGAATGGCGTGAACCCGGGAGGCAGAGCTTGCAGTGAGCCGAGATCGCGACAGTGCGACTGAGCAAGACTCCGTCTCAAAAAAAAAAAAAAAAAAAAAAAGAAGAACTTGCCTGAAGCTATTTTACAGTTAACTTTTTTAAGAAAAGCAGAAGAAGTACAATCTAAACAAATACAACCTAAAAATACAGTATAGTAAATAAATAATTAACATTGTTGTTTATTTCATTATCAAGTATTATACATTGTACATGATTACATGTGATATACTTTTATACTACAGGCAGTTCAGTGGCTTTGCCTATATGAGCATCACCACAAATTCGTGAATAAAGAGTTGCACCACCACATTATGACAGTTCTAATGTCACTAGTGATAGAAATGTTTTAGCTCCATTGTAATCCTATGGTACCAACGTTGTGTGTGTTGTCCATCATTGACTGAAGCATTGTTATGCAGTATAAGACTGTATATATATATATACATGAATGTGTAGGCTGTAGTGCAGTGGCACAATCTCGGCTCACTGCAAGCTCCGCCTTCCGGGTTCACATCATTCTCCTGCCTCAGCCTCCTAAGTAGCTGGGACTACAGGCAGCTGCCACCTAGTCTGGCTTTTTTTGTGTGTGTGTGTGTGTGTGTGTGTGTGTGTGTGTTTTTAGTAGAGAAGGGGTTTCACTGTGTTAGCCAGGAAGATCTCAATCTCCTGACCTCGTGATCTGCCTGGTCTTTTTGTTCTTTTTTTGAGAGAGAGACTGGGTCTTGTGAGGCAGGAGTACAATGGTGCACTCATGGCTCATTGCAGTCTCCAACTCCTGGAATGAGATGATCCTCCTGCCTAGGCCTCCTAAAATGCTGGAATTACAGGTGTGAGCCACCATACCCAGCTTAAGGCCTTTTAATAATTAGATGAGGGTCACACATTATGCAGGATAATATCCTTTAAAGTCAATTGATTTTAGGTGTTAACCAATCTACAAAATACCTTCACAGTGATAACTATATTAATGTTTCATTGAAAAACTGTGTATAATAGCCTACTCAGGTTAGGCCTCTCAAAGTGCTGGGATTACAGGAGTGAGACACCGCACCCGGCTTTTTATTTTATTTTATTTTATTTTATTTTATTTTATTTTATTTATTTTATACAGAGTCTTGTTCTGTTACCCAGGCTGGAGTGCAGTGGCATGATCATGGCTCACTGCAGCCTCAGACTCCCAGGCTCAAGGATCCTCCCAACTCAGCCTCCCAAGTAGCTAGGACCACAGGTGCACACCATCATATCCGGCTAATTTTTGTTGTTGTTGTTTTGTTTTGTTTTTGTTTTTTGTATAGAGGGGGTTTCTCTACGATTCCCAGGTTAATCTTGAATTTCTGGGTTCAAGCAATCCACCCACCTCAGTCTCCCAAAATGCTGGATTACAAATATGAGCCACTACGCCTGGCAGATCTATTTCATTTGTTAGTGATTCAATTGGACAGATGAAATCTTCGTCTCATGAATTTCAGATTTGGATATTGCAGTTTTGTGGGAGAGATACAGACAGCAAATTTATATTAAATGTGCTTTTATTTATGATAATCATAGCTTTTTAGCAATAAAATAAAGCAGGAAGAAGTGATGAAAGAGTGGAGGAAATATCTATCTAATTTAGATTTGATTCCGAGACATGGACAGCAGAAAGTAGGTCAATTATAGAAATAACTTGGGTTATGCAATTTTAAAACCTCTAGTCAAGGGAAAGCTTGATGTGTTCAGAAAATTGAACATGGACCAATGAGTAAAGAACTCAGAGACGGAAAAGTGGTACCAGATAAAATTGGTCAAATTTTCTTTTAAGTGCATTGCAAACCCATTTGAGGGCTTAAGAAGGAGAATGATATTATTTGTTGTGTACTGCAAAAATATAATTTTGATTCATCATAGCATTGTAGGTTGAAAACAAATATGACCACTGTCTATTTTAGTAGCCTAGATAGAAGATAATAGTGGTTTACACTGGGATATTGGCACTGAAGACTATAGTAATTCAATAGATAGGGCAATAATTTGGGAAAGAAAATCAACAGTATAAGCTTGATATGGTATGGAAAATAAAGCAGAAAAAAGAATTTTCTTTTTTTTAGGATTTTAGGAGGATAACTGGGTTTATGTTGGCCCCATCAACTGAGATAAAAAAGATAGAAGATGGCAACATATTCTACTGAAATACTAGAAGGCATCATTGTTCCTATTTTACTGTGGCAATTTTGAGAGGTCTGTCAAATGTCTTATTGGAGCTCAGTGGAAAAATCAGAGGTATAGAGGGTCATATTACAGTTATCTGGACAGGCCATTATATAAGATTACCTAGAGGGCAGATACTACTGGGAAAGAGCGTGTTGAATTGTAAAGATTCTACAAGGAAGAACATTTCAAAATGTAGATGTCTTATAGTGTGAATAGTACCAGCAAAATAAGGTGAGTTAGAACAAAAATATAGCATGCTAAAAATAGGTGATTTGATTTACTCGAAGATAATGAGATTGGCTGTAGTTTCAGCATGATGACAGTCATCAGCTATAGACAGTGTATATCTGTAGTTTGTTATATTTACATATTTTCCCACTTAACCTAAAGACTTTTGAGTAAATAGATAGCTAAAGAAAGTACAAATACTAATACCCAAGAAACACTGAGATTTTTTTTTTAAAGCCAGAAAATGGATTAGATGCCAGTCCTGGCTATATAATGGCTTAAACATAAGTATTGCTTTTTCACTAGACTGGCTGGAGAAGCATTCTGGAAAAGGAGGTATGTGATGTGGACCCTAAAGTGTAAATAACATTTGAATAGGCACTGAACCATGAGAGGAGATTTCAAATGGCAGAAACAATGCCAGTAATGTAAACAAGCACAAGGTTTATTTAGAGGATAGTGCATCTGCAACTTTAAAAGGAAAAGCCCTATGAATACAGCTTATAGTAGCAGATAAAAGAAAATCAATGTCATAAATATTGATGACCAGATAACATAGAGTCTGAATATTCCCATTAACGATAATGCTTTCTCCACTGCAGTTTTAGGGGCGTTTTCTCCTTTTTAAATTGCTTTTCTCTGAAGAAATATTATATGTATTTACATCATCATATCAAAGAGGGCCCCCTAGAGAAAAGTAACCACAAATAGGGTAGATTGAAAGAAGAGAAAGATATTTTAAAGGAATTGGATCAGATCTCACATGATTGTTGGGTCTGTCAAGTTGATAATCCATAGGGAGGCCAGAAACAGGCTGAAAAATCAGGCAGAAGTTGAGGCTGCAGGCAGGGGAGCAGAATTTTTTTACTTTGTAGAAAACCTTAGATTTTTCACTTTTTTGTTCTCTCTCTTTTTTTTTTTTTTTTTTTTGGATGGAGTCTCGCTCTGTCGCCCAGGCTGGAGTGCAGTGGCGCGATCTCCGCTCACTGCAAGCGGCACTTCTGGGGTTCACGCCACTCTCTTGCCTCAGCCTCCTGAGTAGCTGGGACTACAGGCGCCTGCCACCAGGCCCGGCTAATTTTTTTGTATTTTTAGTAGAGATGGGATTTCACCGTGTTAGCCAGGATGGTCTCGATCTCCTGACCTCGTGATCCGCCTGCCTCAGCCTCCCAAAGTGTTGGGATTACAGGCGTGAGCCACCGCGCCTGGTCTTTTTGTTCTTTTTTTGAGAGAGAGACTGGGTCTTGTGAGGCAGGAGTACAATGGTGCACTCATGGCTCATTGCAGTCTCCAACTCCTGGAATGAGATGATCCTCCTGCCTAGGCCTCCTAAAATGCTGGAATTACAGGTGTGAGCCACCATACCCAGCTTAAGGCCTTTTAATAATTAGATGAGGGTCACACATTATGCAGGATAATATCCTTTAAAGTCAATTGATTTTAGGTGTTAACCAATCTACAAAATACCTTCACAGTGATAACTATATTAATGTTTCATTGAATAACTGTGTATAATAGCCTACTCAGGTTGGCATGAAATTTGTCATTATAGTCCTGTCTTTGTCAATTTAACATCTATGTCCATCTACTTAAACCGTACTAAATATTCAAATAAAGACAGAAATAAAGTCGTATTTTTACCTAACATGACACAATAATTCTGCATACAATAGAAAACACATTAACCTTTTTCCCAAAAGAGGATGTGAAGTCCTTGGGTCATGGTCACCCTTCTCCTTAATACCCTAGAAATTAAATACTATGATGTAAAGTTAATTATTATTAATATGTTTTATGTTATGTAATAAGAAAACAAGTTGGGGGGAGAATCAAATATTTTATGTACACACATACTCATAACAAAATAAGAAATAAATCTCATAACAATTAGCTGCCCTCATTTATGCAACTGGTCACATGCTTCTGGCTGCTACCACATTCCACTACTTAGTCCACATTCTTCCTGCCCTCAGCAAGCACCTTGGCTGTTTGATTTACCTGGTGGGGTGACCAAATGTTTATTCCTGAATAGTCTGGGCCATTATTAGTCCTGCTGCCTGAACTGAGTTGTTATAGTTTACCATTCACTTTAATCATGGGGCATGGGAATGCTAAGACATGCCCTACAAGATCTTCTGTATTCCAGACATATTGTTCCTTACCTCTATTTTGTTGTAGCTGTCTGATTTTTTCTTAATAATCAGGAGCAATCACTTGAGCCAGGATAGTCACTTTCTTTTTTCCAGTTGATTCAGAGGCATGAAGAGTTCACCGCGCCTGGTAGCAATTTTAACTTCCAGGTCGGTGAGATGAATGATATACCTCTTTGTGGAAGGCTTTTGAAACTATGACCTCTCAGATGACTAATACAGGTTTATGTGGTGGGAACAGAAAGCAGAAGTTTTTCTAGCACATTGTTAGGGGAAATAGTGAGTGGAGCCACTTCCAAACCCACCCCTTGATTTCTGAACTCATGAATTCTGATTACAGGGTAAATGTTACCATTTATGACATGCTGATTTTAAGCACATAGAAACTTTGCTGAATATTGTCCCATATCTACAAGGTATTTCCACTTAGCTGGTGCTGTGGTGAGTCTTCAAAAATCATACCATCGTTCTTCCAAGCCAGCTGCTTCAGGAAGATAAGTGAAGTGGTAAAACCATTGAAATCCATGAGCCTGGGCTCATAGCCATGTTTTCTTTGCCATGCAGTGAGTTACTTCAAAGAAGCAAGCTAGAACGGTAGAGCTCTACAGATGTACAGAACACAATGGTAGTCAATAAGTCATTCTGTAAGTACATGAATGGAAAATTTTGCTAACTGCATATAAGGCAGGTAAATCCATATCCAGAGTAAGTGTCTATTCTAGTAAGAACAAAATGCTGCCACTTCCAGGATAGAAGCCATTCAATGCAATCAAACTGCCACCAGGATAATCTAATCACTCTGGAGAATGGTGCCATATCGGAGAATCAGTTTTAATTTCTGCTGTTGGCAGATCATGTCCTCAGTCATGTCATAGAAGTCCATGTTTCTTAGCCCATGCCTTACCTCCATCCTTTCAACAATGACCACATTGTTCATGAACCCATTGAGCAATGCAAGATATAGCTGGGGAAAGAGACTGACTGGCATCCAGAGAGAGGATCATTATAACTCACTTTATTGCTGGAATCCTCCTTGCTCAGGAAACCCTTTGGTGATCATTTACATAGAATAAACATATTTTCATGTTTTGCCCATTTGAAGTGATCTATATACATTTCTTTTTTCCAGACATCCTTTTCTCCAATATTCCAATCATGTTACTTCCAAGTCCCTGACAAGTCAGAGAAATCAATGGCCACAGTTCATGAATCTGTATACAATTGTCCATTTGAATATTTCTCATTCCAAGAAAAATGAACAGTCAAGTGCGCTGCTCAAAAATTTGCCCATTGAAAGGATTTCATTTCACCATTGTCCTTCAGAGTTATCTCAGAGTGTGATTGCAGTGACGTAGCAATTTACATTCAAGTAGTTCCTGCATGTCATGGAGAATCATCTGTAAATAAGGCCCCAATTTTTTCTTCCTGAGTCAGCTGATTACAGGGAATATGCATAATACTGTTGGTGTGAGTTGGAATAGAGAAGGTAATGTAACAGAAGTGGAAACCATGAACATTTATGCCAATTTTTCATGTAAATGGCTTTTGCCTTAAGGACCTGCTCAAGAATAATTCCATATATACCACTTCCTTTTGATTATGGAGTGCTGGTGCACATGTCTGATTCAAGGGACTGAGGATTAAGGAAACTTTCACTTCATGATAACCAGATTAGGTTGTATGGTAAGTTCATGACCCATGATTAAATATTCAATATCTACTAAGGCCCTGTGACAAGTCCAAATCTGCTTCTCAAAACAAAAGTTCTTATGTGCAGAAGATGGCAGAAATTTCCATTAAAATCCTAGGGGCTTTGCTATAGCAGCCTGTAAAAGGCTGAGAACAACATCTCTGTCACTGACACATGAAGAACCATTGGATAGATTGGCTAATATGACCCAAGAGGCAGAGTAGCTTGCACTGCACCCTGAACTTTATGCAAAACTTTGTTTTATTGTGGAGCCAACAACAATCTTTTTTGTGTCACTTGGTAAATGGCGCAGAATAGCACACCAAAATGAGAAATATGTTGCCTTCAAAAATCAAAGACACACTGAGATCTGTGCTTCCATTTTGATTGTAGAAGGGGCCAGATTCAAGAACTTATCCTTCACGTAGATGATATTTTTCTATCTGCCACAAAGCACCGTATCCCTAGAAAATTCACTAAGGTAGAAGGCTCCTGCATTTTTATGAGATTTATTTCCCATATTCTGACATACAATTGTCTTACTAGTAAGTCTAAGGTAGTTGTTACTTCTTACTCACTAGGTCCTAACAGCATAATGCCATCAATGAAATAAACTAGTGTAATGTCTTGTGAACAGAAAAGGCAAACTATTAAGTTGGTGCAAAAGAGTAAATTACTCTTAATAGCAAAAACCACAATTACATTTGCACCAACCTAATAGATCCCTGCACACTAAATGATGGCATAGGGCTACATAACACTTAAGTAGGAGAAGGAAGGTATACTGCTGGCTTATTGGCTGAAATAAAACTGCTTTTATTGACTAACAGACACTTGCTAGGTGAACAGCCACATACCAGGTACAAGGAGGTATGTTAATTTGTTCAAGAAGTGAAACCTCATTTGAACACCAGCAGCAACTGGAGTCACTACCTGGTTAAATTTAAGACAGTCCATTATTATTTTTTAAGATCCCTCTGTTTTATGCACAGACCAAACAGGTGACTGAATGGGGAGACAATGGTAATACCACCTTTGCATCTTTCATTTCCATGAGATGGTACAAATGTCTACACTTCTTCTAGAATGCGTTACCACTTTTAGCTTACTATTTGTGTAGGTTCAGGCAGTTCTAGTGTCCCAATTGAACTTTCAACCACAATGGCTCTCATTCTGCAATAAGAGAACCAGTCTGGAGACTCTGCTTGTTGTTATGTCTATTCCAATTATGCATTCCAGAACTGGGGAAATAACCAAAAGATGAGTTTAGAAAGTCATTGGATCTATCGTGAGATGGACTTGAGCTAAGACTCTTCTGATCACCTGAACCCCATAAGCTCAACTCTGACTGCTGGAAAACAGTGACATTTTGGGTCTCCTGAAATTCATGTCAGTTCAGAGCCAGTGTCTGATAACCTTCCCCAAACCTGATTATTTGTTTTTCCTCAATGCAGAGTAACCATAGTAAAATTTCCTGTCTTTTTTGAAAAAACTGGGAAAAAGATAATCAGTACAGATTTTGAAACTTGTGTTGTTTTTATTCTGGGGACCTAGTTTTTTCACTCAAGGGGTTCTGAGTCTATAAGTCTTATAATCTTATAGACTTTATGACTTTATTGCTCAAGTCTTAAAATTAAAGCTGAGGCTGTGGCTCTATGTTCTAATGATCAAGCAACATGATTGTTAACTTAAACTAGAGCTCTTCCATTTATACAGATCAAGAAAAAATTTAATTATTTCCTCACCTATTTCTCTTCTATGGACACCATAATAAACACTTAATGCTATAGTGAAGTTACCAATGACTTTCTTCACAGAATTGGAAAAAATACTTTAAAGTTCATATGGAACCAAAAAAGAGCCTGCATTGCTAAGACAATCCTAAGCCAAAAGAACAAAGCTGGAGGCATCGTGCTACCTGACTTCAAACTATACTACAAGGCTACAGTAACCAAAACAGCATGGTACTGGTACCAAAACAGAGATATAGACCAACGGAACAGAACAGAGTGCTCAGAAATAATACCACACATCTACAACCATCTGATCTTTGACAAACCTGCCTAAAACAAGAAATAGGGAAAGGATTCCCTATTTAATAAATGGTGCTGGGAAAAGTGGCTAGCCATATGTAGAAAGCTGAAACTGGATCCCTTCCTTACACCTTATACGAAAATTAATTCGAGATGGATTAGAGACTTAAATGTTTGACCTAAAACCATAAAAACCCTAGAAGAAAACCTAGGCAATACCATTCAGGACATAGGCATGGGCAAGGACTTCATGACTAAAACAACAAAAGCAATGACAACAAAAGCCAATTGACAAATGGGATCTAATTAAACTAAAGAGCTTCTGCACAACAAAAGAAACTACCATCAGAGTGAACAGGCAACCTACAGAATGGGAGAAAATTTCTGCAATCTACTCATCTGATAAAGGGCTAATATCCGGAATCTACAAAGAACTCAAACAAATTTACAAGAAAAAAAACATACAATCCCATCAAAAAGTGGGCAAAGGATATGAACAGACACTTCTCAAAAGAAGACATTTATGCAGCCAACAGACACATGAAAAAATGCTCATCATCACTTTCCATCAGTGAATTGCAAATCAAAACCACAATGAGATAGCATCTCACACCAGTTAGAATGGTGATCATTAAAATGACAGGAAACAACAGGTGCTGGAGTGGATGTGGAGAAATAGGAACACTTTTATACTGTTGGTGGGACTGTTAACTAGTTCAACCATCAAGGAAGACAGTGTGGCGATTCCTCAAGGATCTAGAACTAGAAATACCATTTGACCCAGCCATCCCATTACTGGGTATATACCCAAAGGATTATAAATCATGCTGCTGTAAAGACACATGCACATGCATGTTTATTATGGCACTATTCACAATAGCAAAGACTTGGAACCAGCCCAGATGTCCATCAGTGACAGACTGGATTAAGAAAATGTGGCACATATACACCATGGAAAACTATGTAGCCATATAAAAGGATGAGTTCATGTCCTTTGTAGGGACATGGATGCAGCTGGAAACCATCATTCTCAGCAAACTATCGCAAGAATAGAAAACCAAACACCGCATGTTCTCACTCATAGGTGGGAATTGAACAGTGAGAACACTTGGACACAGGAAGGGGAACATCACACACTGGGGCCTGTCATGGCGTGGGGGGAGGGGAAAGGGATAGCATTAGGAGATATACCTAATGTAAATGACGAGTTAATGGGGGCAGCATACCAACATGGCACATGTATACATATGTAACAAACCTGCACATTGTGTACATGTACTCTAGAACTTAAAGTATAATAAAAAATTAAAATAAATAAATAAATGAATAAAAAACTAATTAGTTAAATTAATAAAATGGATCTTGATACATGTATCTATTCAGTAAATGTGTATTTAAACAAGTAAAAATGAAGTTCCAAGTTATGGATATAAGATAATAGTATTCTACAGTAGACATAATTCATAGTAGCTTCGGAAAATTATCTATTTTAATGTTTTCAAACTAAGCATGGCATACTAAAAATACTACATAAATATTCACATTCACAAATTACATACCTGAACTATGTAATTAATGTATGTGAATTCTTTGAGTTGTAGAGTATAACATGTTTCAGAAATTAAATTATTTTAAAAAATAACTTCAGTAGCTATTTCACAAACATAGCATTAGCAACAAAACATGTAGTGTCATTGGCAAAAGCTTGCAGAGGTCAGCTGTTTACATACTCTTTCATTAGAGGAAAATATTGGTTTCTATATATAAATGGGTAGATATCAGTAGTTGTTACTTTGTTCTTTTATACAGTTTTAATCATGTTTTTAGCATAGGTTCAGATATCTATCTTTTTCAGAGCTCTAACAACTTTTTGAAGCTTCAGTAATTACATCTTTAAGATAATAAAGTATAATATTTCAAAAAGGTAAAAGAGGGATTTAGGAATAATTATGTCTATTTTTTAAAGGGGATCTGGTAACAGGCAAAACAAGCAACAATAACAAAAGAAAATAACAACAGAATCAATCAAATGTTCACCAACAGAGAAAACAGAAATACTGCCTAACACCAACTTTCTTTATTAAGATATAATAAAAAATAACACGAAGTTTACCACCTTTAAATGACCAGATAATGGAGGGATTCAGAGCCCTGGGCTTGAAGGGTTGCTGGGTACTAACCTGGAGAGAACCAGGGGTGTAGACAAAGGAAAGTGGTTTTTATTTATGTCTGTGTGTCTGTGTTTAATAAATAAGGGGATTAAATGAAGCTACACATTTGAGAACTATTGATTGTCTTACGTTGGCCAAGTATTGTAAACAATGTAACTGGCTATAATATTACTGTATGTTTTCTAAAGACCACAGTAGAGCCAGGTGCAATGACTCACACCTGTAATCCCAGCACTTTGGGAGCCTGAGGCAGGCGGATCACCTGAGGTGAGGAGTTTGAAACCAGCCTGGCGAATATGATGAAACCTTGTCTCTATTGAAAATATAAAAATTAGCCAGGCATGGTGACGTTCGCCTGTAATCACAACTACTCGGGAGGCTGAGGCAGGAAGAGGCGGAGGTGGCAGTGAGCTAAGACTGCACCACTGCACTCCAGCTTGGGCGACAGAGCGACAGAGCCAGACTTCCTCTTAAAAATAAATCCAGGCATGGTGGCTCACGCCTGTAATCTCAGCACTTTTGGAGGCCAAGGTGGGTGGATCACCGGGTCAGGAGATTGAGACCATCATGGCCAACATGGTGAAACCCCGTCTCTACTAAAGATACAAAAATTTGCTGAGCGTGGTGATGCGCACCTGTCCCAGCTACTCTGGATGCTGATGCAGAAGAATCACTTAAACCAGAGAATCGGAGGTTGCAGTGAGCTGAGATCATGCCACCGCACTCCAGCCTGGTGACAGAACGAGACTCCGTCTAAAAAGTAAATAAGTAAATTAAAAATAATAAATACATAAATAAATATAAATTAAAATTAAAATTAAAAAAATAAAGACTACAATAGAAAACATTAACTGGGGGCATGCCAAAATATCACTCACATTGTAGGTGCTTTCTGGTCAAAGATGGGCAAGAAGTAGCTTAAAACATGTACTTTTTTTTTTTTAAAGTAAAACTTTTCAAGTTATTTCTACAGTAAAATGCATATTTTATTAAGATATTTAAAATATGTTCAAGGTCTTATTGAGGACTAGAAGGTAAGTCCAACATGCATATTTTAGTCACATTTTCAATTCTGGATCAAGGCAGGTGAAGATACACTTCCATCACGTCCTTTCCGTTTATTGGAGCCTCCAAGTGAAAATGGAAAAACATGGTCTAGGACAACACGTAATGCTTCCTTAGTGTCACCCACAACAGCCATAGGAAGAGGTTATGGAGTAATACCTTAACAACAAAATAATGACACGGTCATCTGTTTTGTATTGATTTATAAACTATGGAATGATTGACTTGTGATGCTATTAATAAAATACTACTTCTCAAATTTGATGGGTAATGGTTACAGAGAAACTTGTTTGAGATTTTTGTAACCAGTGACATATTCGCTTTAAGTTAAGGGTTCTTCAACAGGTTCATATATATATTTGGATATATGTGTGGGTATGCACATGTGTGTGTATGTAGAAATAATGTGAATATAAAGACAACAACACAAAGTAACCATTTCATCACTGTAATTCTACTGTATCATAAATGCTTTGAATACAGCTGTGCTACATGCAGTGGAAACAGATACTTTGCTGACTGATGACATGATTAGGATTCTAGAATTTTAAAAAAATACAGTACATATTGATTTTATTTTTAGAAATTGTTTGTAGGAGAATTATCCAGGTAAATATTGACACAGTAAGTCTCTAGTAATCTTGCAACCCTGTGTCTCTGATGAATATGGGATTTTAGTGGCACTCAATTATGATATTATTAATCATAGATGGTTTATTTAAATTTCCAGTGAGATGCTGAGTTTAGTCTCAGTTTTTGGTTTTCTGTACAAAATAAAAACTGAAAAAAAAATCACTTAGGCAGACTTTTCTAAATAAGAAACAATTCAGTGGAAGTGAATTAGATTATCTTATCCCACTTGTGCATAGAAACAACCTATTACGTAATACATTTATCCAATTTTTTTCTTTAAAAAATTCAGCTTATCTCAAAGAATTCATAGTCAATACACTTATATTGTATGATTTTTGTATACAGAAAATATTAAACAGTAACTGTATGTTTACTCTTGTAGTGTTACATCATCAAAACTAAAACAGAATGTGATGAGATAAAAAAATAAGTAACTTAAAAGCTTTATTGACTGCTGTTTGTCCAGAGCAGTGTGTTAAAAATAATCCTGTCATGCAACATGGATGGAACTGGAGAACATTACATTAAGTGAAATAAGCCAGGCACAGAGAGGCAAGTACCCTGGTTTATTATTCATATTTGGAACAGCAACAACAAAAAGCTCATGACATAGAAAATGGAATGATGATAGCCAGAAGCTGTGAAGGGTAGTAGGGAGAGGAGGGATAAAGTGGGGATGGTTAATAGGTACAAAAATACAATTAGAATGAACAAGATGAAGTATTTGAGAGCACAATAAGATGACTATAGTAAACAATAATTTATTTTATATTTTAACATAACTGTAAAAGTAGAATTGGAATGTTTCTAACATAAATGATAAGGGCCTGAGGTGATGAATACCCACATTACCCTGAGTCAGCTATTGCACATTGCATGCCTGTATCAAAATATTACATGTTCCCCATAAATATATACAATTATTATGTACCAAAATAATTTGTTAAAGGGCATTCTTACTCTATGTGTGAGATATTCCTGAATGTGGAAGGTATCAATCATATTATAACTATAATAATTTAGCACTCTGGAAAGATCACATACCTCCAAAGGTGGTCTTCAAATACTAATAGAAAAAAAGAGAGTTGTGAAAGTAAATACTTGAGTATTCAGTTGAGACCGAGTATATGATTATCTCATCTCTGTAAATAATCAGATAGATTAGTTTTCCTTATGCAAACCAATCAACTAATCGACAACATTGAAGAGGATGACAATGAAACAACAAAACCTTGTTAATTATTCACCATAAGAGTTATGTCCAATGAGAAGAGATAGATAGCAATGACCTCTAAAAGAAAAGTATATTAAATTGCTTTTGAGAAAGTAAATTTTTCTTTAGTTATTTCTACTGTCCCTGTGTATAGATGTCTCCTCTTCCAAGACAGACTTAACATGGAAAGGAAAGAAATGAGAAAAAAATTCTAGTGTCTCTGCACATAAACTGTTTCTATTAAATATTAAAATTAAAATTCAACATATGTCTTCTGATTGTGTTTATTTTGAGGAAATAGCTAACAGTAAAACTACAGCAAATGATATACATTTTAAAACAAATATCATTTATTCAATACTCAGTTGATACAGAAAAAAGATAAATTATTTTACTTTCAATATAGTTTAATTCAGCAAGGAATCATTGTTTTTTTCTTCTGTGCAAAGTTTGGCCCTTAGTATTATATGTGGCAGAAAAATGAATAACCTCTCTACTAAAAAATACAAAAAAAAAACCAAAAAACTAGCCGGGCAAGGTGGCGTGCGCCTGTAGTCCCAACTACTAGGGAGGCTGAGGCAGGAGAATGGCGGGAACCCGGGAGGCGGAGCTTGCAGTGAGCCGAGATCCGGCCACTGCACTCCAGCCTGGGCGACAGAGTGAGACTCCGTCTCAAAAAAAAAAAAGAAAAGAAAAAGAAAAATGAATAACCTGTAATCCCTAGTTACAATGAGCTCATAGTCAATAGAATAATACAGATTCACAAACTGGCATACAAAATATTAAGTAGTGATATCCTAAAAAAGAGCAATGCCCTCAAACTTAAGCAGGCATCAGAATTACCAGGAGGAATTATTAAAACATAGATTGGTTGATTCCACCCCCAGAGGTTATTATTTAGTAGGTATACTGTAGGACCCAGATAATTTGAATTTCTAACAAGTTCTCATGTTATGCTTATGCTGCTGGTTGTGGAATGACACTTTAAAAATTATTGCTTAAAATGATGATAGAGGGAGATATTTGTTTTGAATTAGCTGTGAAAGGAATAATTCCCAAGGGACGTGAACTTATTGTTTGATAAATTATTAGAATTTGACAGGAAGATGAGAAAGTAGAGACTAATACAGAAAGAAAATAAGTCAATCACAGATACCAATACACAGAATGTTATAATTGTGTGTAGAACGTGTGGTTGGAGTATGAATGAGTTTATTTGATTAATAAAATGAAAACCTAGAAAATTGTACAGCAAGTATTTACTAAACATTTATATATGACTATCACAATACAATTTATGTTTAGTGAGGCAGTGCATCACACCAGTATGGCTAGAGTTACATCAAATAACAGTATCAAGTTCTGATGGTAATTGGTTGTAACTAAAACTTTATCCATTTCTGGTTAATGTGTAAAATATCACACCATTTTTCAAAAATTCTTTGTCAGATTTTTATAATGTTAAACAAACCCTTAGCCTATGACTCAGACTGAGTTTTATCCCTAGATAAGTTGCCAAGAGTAATAAAAAAGTCTACAAAAAGACAAATGCATCAATGTTCAAAGAAGTTTAATCATATCAGATCTTCATTTCAATCTGTAATCAACAAAAGTCCATTAAAGGGTGAATGGGGAAAGAAAATGCACAAATATGGGTGAATCTGAAAATTATTATGCTAGGGCTACAATGGAGTACAAAATGTATAATTCCAATTTTTAAAAACTTTTAGAACAGGTAAAGTTAATCTATGATGATTGATATCACATTACTGGTTTTCTAGGATAGGGAGTGGGGATATGTAAATAGAAATCTACATAACAAAAATTTCTGGGTTATGGAAAGCTTCTATTATTTGACAGAGGTGGTCAGGTGGAGTAATCTTACTAAAATGAAATAAATGGAATTTATTAAAAGACTAGCTGTTGTTCATAGTGGTGAAAAAAGAAAAATTTATGGTGACTTATGTTTTAAGCCTACATAGCGAATGTATGATATTAGCAAATAAAGTAGAAAAACCAAAATCCAAAAGTAAAAGCGGTATTTGTAGATATCGTGGATTTCTATTGTTGTATGATAAATTACAATAAATGTAGTGGCTTAGACAACACACCTTTACTATTTCACCATTTCTATGGTTCAATAATCCAAGCAAGACTTAGCTGGACTATTTCTGGACTCCCAAGGCTGACGTCAAGTCACTATTTAGCCTGCACTCTCATCTTGAGGCTTGCCTGGGAAATAATCGACTTCTGAGCTCTCTCAGGTTGTTGTCAGAATTTATTGCCTTGTAGCGATAGGACACATGACAACTTGCTTCTTCAAAACCAGCAATGAAAAGAGAAAAGGAGAACCCAGTGAGAGAGAGCATGCTGTATGAAAGACGAAGAGAGAAAGATGCTTGACAAATAGGTTTTACAATCGTATCAATGTTCTGTAATCATGTCAGTACAATCACATACTTCTCATGACCTTTGTCATGTTTCACTGGTTAGAAGTAAATCATATGTCTTTACACAACCAAGGGAGGGATTATCCAAGAATGTAAAGACCAGAAGCCAGGAATCATGAGGTCACCTAAAAGTCTATTCTCCGTCTTCCACACCAGAGGAAATAAAAGGACGATTTTGGACTTGAATTTCTGTGTCTTTTCTGTACCTCTATCAAGAAGATAGTAGAAAATGCTATCTTGATTGGAGATTTGTGATTAAGACTACAAATATTACAAAATATGTAAATAGCATGCTGATAACTGTTCACATTGTTCTAATTACTTTCTGGATTATAAAAGACACTAAAACATAAAAGTATAAAATGCACAAATAAAATGTTATGTAAATTTATTTTTATAATAACATACGTTCATTTTTAGTACAATGTAAACAAGGAGAGAAATAAATTTGCCTACTTATATCAGTTGAGGCATGGAATTTAAAATTATTTTTTTCCTGGAAATGATGAGAGACAAAGATATGCACTGCTATAAGAGCATGGGAGCAAAGATGGATGTCATTCTGAGCCAGTGGAGTCATTGAACATATGTTTTCCTTTCTGAGTGCAGAAATAAGGTGAATCAGTGTCACAGCGCTGATAATCAGTCTGTCTGTCAATTCTCTAGAGTACTGGCCCAAATCCATCCTAAAGGTTATTATTTAAAAAAAACTATGACCACTTGATCCAAGATTAACTAGGTAGAAAAATAACACTTAGCTATGGACTTTGTAAACTCTCTGGCAGCTTGGATAATATGAGAAAATAAACTTTGTCTTGGGTGATGAAATTTGTGGATTTTTGGTTGGCATATTTTGGTCATATTCATAGTCATTTACCAGAAGGAGGTTAATAAAAGAGCAGATTTTTGATGGAATAATTGGACTCTACTTATATAAATAAGGCAACTCTGGGTAGGTTCTTTCTAAGGTGGTGAGTATGAGTAAAAATGTAACACTCAAGAAGATAATCGTTAAAAAATTGAAAATATTTAATGACAGTTTAAGAGTAAACTTAGCTAAAGCAGATATAATAGCCTGGTTAAGATTTTGTAGAACAACAGTTTTAATAGAAAATCTTATTGAAGTGATCAGCAACAGTGAACAAATTACAATTTCAAGTAGAATTTCACTCACTGTTTCTGAAAAGTGTCATTGTCTTGGGAAATACAGTATTATAGAAAAATTATCTCTGAACTTATAGGAGGAATTATAAGAGGTAGAACCAGATTGGTATGAAACTCTTACCTTCAGTTACTCATATAGTTGAGAATATTAAGTAGTAACATTAGAAGGAAACTGGAACTAATAGTGGGGCAGAGAGGAGCTGTACTCTTTTATTAATTCAAGATGGAGAGAAGTTGCTGTTGGGAGTAGAATGGTATTAAATAATATGCACCTCGCAGCAAAGAGTTTCATCAACCATCTGAAATTTAAATAGACATTCAAGTGTCTATGTATGGGTAAATTTTTCAGAGAATAATTTCAGAAATGTACAGAAAGTGCTCATTGGGATACATTACCCCTAACAAGTGTGAATGAGGACACACACTGTCAGCTGTAAGATGAAAAAGTCTTGAAGATCTAATGTACAGCATGGTGACTTTAGTCAATAATACTATATTTTACACTAGAAATGTGCTAAGAGGCTAGCTTTTAGTTATTTTTACCATGCATACACACACACACGCACACAAATGGTAATCATGTGAGTCCATAAGTGTGTTAAGTCGATAATAATAATTTCACAATGTGTATGCATATCAACACATCATGTTGTTCATCTTAAATATGTACAATTTTTGTCAATTAAACTTCAATAAAGATGAAAAAAATGACAAGAATTTTCAAACAACCAAACAATGAAAAAAATCAAGTATAAGATCTGAAACTGTATTAAAAATTACATTTTGTTAGAGAAACATTCTCTTTTTAAGTACAGGAAGGACCAAAGACATCTGATGGGTCCACATGAAGAAGATCCAAAGTCTAGCCCTTGTCATATACTTGTCAAGGGAGAAACCCAGGAAAATTGTCATAAACTAGTCAAGAAACCTAGGACAATTGTCACATGTAGACTGATGTACCAGAATATGAGTGCTGACTGTCTTCTGCAGACATCTTTTTTTTTTTTTTTCTGGCTGGAGAGTAAAAACTAAGGGATGACTGGCTACAGTTCCTGAAAATAAAATACATAAATAAAAATAATTAAACTTCTAACTATTAACAAGTTCTCAGGCAATTTGAAAAGCCCCAACTTACCACACTCAAATGTAGTCAGACTATGAACTTAAGATTTTGTAGAAAGAGATTCTCCAGAAATTATTCTATATAGTGGTTTTGGATAAAGACTTGGTAAAGAAAAATTACACAGAATGAAGTTAAACAGGCAAGGATGACATTTGTCTAAGATTATTGCAAAGGAGTAAAAGGTTGTAGAAGTAGGGTAGAGAGATTGAATTCAACTCCCCTGAACAAAAGACAGAATGAATTTTAAATGCTGGGTGGATTAGTGGGAAAGTACTAGGGGATGTTAGGGAAAAGGAAGGTATGTCATTGTGCTTAGACCATCTATGTTTGCTAGCTGGTACTTATCTAAGTTATGTTCTGACACTTAAACCAAGATTGACAGGTTGGAATGCTATTATTTCTTGATGATAACATTCCAAAGTGATGAGTTCCAGGTCCTTAAGAAAGACTTCCATCGGTTTACACAACTGGAAAGAAGCTGAGAGAAAATTTACTTCTCAAACGAGGAGAGAAAATGTTATATAATTGCAAATTTCTGAAGTAATTTATGAGAAGGGAGGTGCTGTGATCTAAATGTATGTGTCCCTGCTGATTCATATGTTAAAACCTAATATAACCACTGTGATAGTATTTAGAGGTAGAGACTTTTGGGAAATGATTAATTTGTGAGGGCCACACCCTCATTACTAAAACATTTGAAGAAAGCATCGTAGTTTCTTCCTGTCTTTCTGCCATGTGAGGACACAGCAAGAAGGCACCATCTTTGAAGCAGAGAGCAAGCCCTCACCAAGCAATGAATCTGACAATACTTTGATTTTGGACTTTCTGGCTCCAGAGCTGTGTGCAATAAATTTTTGTTGTTTCTATGTTACCCAGTCTAATATATTTTGTTACAGTAGCTCAAATGGACAAAGCCAAGAGGTCAGAGGTATATAGTCAGGGAAAAACCTATCTAAAGTTTAGTTGAGCTGAGGGGAACTACAGAACGTCTGGGTCAGATTCCTGTTTTTCGACACCTTCTCTGTATGAAAGCTATATACCCAACTGAAATAGCTGCAGCCCTTATGTGGAAATTTAAAATTAGTGTTGTCTTCTTTTAAACAAATCCCATGGAAGAATGTAGACTTGGAGCTACCATACTAAACACAATTACTGTAAACAGAGGGCACCGTGTGTTCTTACTAGCCACTTTCAATTTACTAAACCATTCAATTTTCTCTGAAGAAAAAAGTATATATATACACACACACACACACACAAATGTATATATATACACTTATAAATATATATACATATATACAAATGTGTATATATACGTATAAAAATATATATACACACACACATACACATACGTATTTGAAGGGATTATTTTAACACATATGCAGACTGTGAAAATGTTTCCGCTAGACTTTCAAGGCTTTTGCTGAATTGGCTTAATTTTTTACTTTGCAGTAAAGATAACTATTCTTTTGCTTACACTGCTGTAAATTTTGCTTATTGTCATGTATAATGTATGAAGAAGCACAAATATACATTGTATCTTCTGCAGAAAGATTATGAACTAAATCAAAAGTATCTCCAATATAAATAATAAAATAGAAAAGACAATTTATAGAGCTAGAAAAGCTTAGGCAAACAAATATAATTTCCAGAGCCACTTCTGAAAACAAATTATCTAAGGCAGACTTGTGGGGACAGTGTCGTTATTAGAATTTATTGGATATATTTTTCAGTTGATATGTACAATTTAATATTGAAACTTACTTTAATTTATGATGAAAGTTAATCACTCAATTTTTTGGCTTCACACTAACATTTAATATCTGAATGAGGGAAAATAATAACATATTATGCACTGAGGAAACGAACGGGTGCTTGTGAGTGAGTAAAGCTTTCTAAACCATAACAAGTAACACTTAATACTCAAACTGCAAGCAGGGAAAGTCATTCAAATATGCCTCTAGGAGAGTGCCTTGTTAGACACGGGGTAAAGCCAATATGACATTATGTTTAGAATGTTGTGGAAAATGACAAAGAAACAAATGACTCTGAATAAAACTGACTTTCAATATAACTTCTCTCAATTTAATATTGAAGTAATCTTGAAATATAACCAATTCTGAACTGTACTTTTGGAAGTGTTATTTCTCAGTGTAGTGATGTTCTTGTCTGTGTAATCTGGACAACGGGTACTTAAGCAGCAATCCAAATTGTCCTGCTGCATTTGCTAAACGATGGATAATGTCCACTTCTCTCTTGGCTAATATTGATTAAAAATATTGAAAATACTTTAATGGTATTTCAGAAAGAGAAGTTTTAGTCATGAATCTCAATGGTACTCTTTCAAATTAAATATACACAAACCAATTGTCCTTGAGAAGGGCAATCTGAGTAACAGACAAATTAATATTTTACGAGAGAAACAGACTATTATCAAATGAATGTTTCTGGAATATTGTACTGTACTAAGAGACTGAAAGATATGTGTGTGTATGTGCATGTGTCTATATACATATATGCATAAATATTTATAGTTTTATTGTTTTCTTTTTTACATATATTAAAATTTTTTCTCTGAATGCATGCATTTAAATTTCAGTATTACTGAAATTTAGTTTCAGTAGTTTTACTGCTGCTATACTTTGCTATTTACTTATAGTCATTTAATTTTTGAATCTGTAACAAAGATGACATCGATATTTCCTTCTATTTTTAAATATCTTGACTTCTGCCTAATTTTCCCCTTTTTTCTCTTCCAAATATTTGCGGGTGATTCATTTCCTATCTTCATGGATGCTCCAGGAATTCGTGTTTCATTTTATATGATTATGTGGAGAAATTTACCTCCTCTTATTTGTTTATGATAATCAGGCTTATCCTTCTTAAATTGGCTTTATGAAAAATAAGCTTCTTAATATTTTTCTCAATGCATTTTCCCTAATAATAGAATTATGTACTTGGATACCATTATCCACTTTTGAAAAAGAAGAAATCAATGGCATTTACACTTTTGTATTAAAGACAAACGGCAATATTTTTTTCATATTTTATGATGTTAGTTCCCTTAGTATATTCTTATGATCCAATATCTATATGTTTTACTTATTAACATTCACTATTTATTTCCTTATAAATTTTACAGATATTATTTCTTGCAAAAGAAATAACAATCATAATTACAAACAAATGAGAACTTTATACATATGCATACAGAGAAGGGATTCTTTTATTTAAAACATTTTTAAATATTTAGGTTACTGGTGGAACAAAGTCGAAATTATTTTTATGAAGCCCAAAATATATTTAAGTTTGACATAAAGCCTATGTTGTTAAGATAAAAAGAAAACTAATGACTATTATACATGATATATTCTACTGGATTTTCAGATTTTATGTCCATCTTTTCATTGGTTCTCAGAATTCAACTAACGTTATTGCTCAGATTCTACTTATTATAAGTGTAGATGACATTTTAAAAACAAGAGAAAGAAAGGGAATACTTTGAAATTCAACTGAGGGAAATAATGCAGCAGAAGAAATTGGTAGGGGAAAAAATTTTACTAAAAAAGAGTCAGGCATGGTGGCTCATCTCAGCACTTTGGGAGGTTGAAGTGGGCAGATCACCTGAGGTCAGGAGTTTGAGACCAGCCTGGCCAACGTGGTGAAACCCAGTCTCAACTGAAAATACAAAAAAAATTACCTGGACGTGGTGATGTGCACCTGTAATCCCAGCTACTCGGGAGGCTGAGGCAGGAGAATTGCTTGAATCAAGGAGGCGGAGGTTGCTGTGAACCAAGATCATGTCACTGCACTCCCGCCTGGGCAACAGAGCAAGGCAAGACCCTGTCTCAAAATTAAAAAAAAAAAAAAAAAAAAAAAGAAGAAGGAAAGTCAATGTCTTGAATAGTAAATATGAATAATTGGTGCTGTGAGTTGTCACATTATAATGGTTGGATACTATTTTCATCAGTGCTGTATGTTTAATTATTAGTAGTAAGAGAACAAGTAATATAGACTTTGATACAATGTTGATGCATAATCTGAAATTAGACCTTTGGATAATATCATATTCTGCCACGGTGGCTAACCCTCCAGCATTCTCTTTTTTTTTTTAATTTGAATTTAAGTATATTATAGAGTTTCTGAAAATCTTTGATACCTTAAACAACTGAAATTACGATGTTTGTTTACAAAACGCATTTTTACTTTTCAGTCATGGAGTAGAAAATAGTTTGATATGATGTGGATACAAAACATTTCACTAAGCTTTAATATATCACTGAATTATAAAGTTTCCTTTTTCTACCTAAATTTTTGTCTGCAAAGCAAATTATACCTTGTGCATTAAACCAATGAATCTATATGTCTTTTGGTAAAACTAGTGGGCATAAGACACCAAATATTACATGTATTTGTGTGAAATTTAAAAAATAAAATAACTATTGTACTGAGGAATAATATGTTAAGAATTTATATATTTAATAATAGATATTTTTCTGATTCCAAACATATTGCATAAAACATATAGAATTTTCAAAATTCAGCATGTGAAGGAAATATTAAAAAATATATGCAAAACAATAGCACCGCTGATATGGTTTGGCTGTGTCCCCACCCAAATCTCATCTTTAATTGTAGCTCCCATAATCCTCATGTGTTGTGGGAGGGACATGGTGGGAGGTAATTGAATTATGGAGGTGGGTTTTTCTTGTTCTGTTCTCATGATAGTGAATACATCTTGAGATCTAATGGTTTTATTAAGGCAGTTCCCCTGCACACACTCTCTTGCCTTCTGCCATGTAAGACATGCATTTGCTCCTTCCTCACCTTCCACCGTGATTGTGACGCCTCCCCAGTCACATGAAACTGTGACTACATTAAACTTCTGTTTCTTTATAAATTACCCAGTCTCAGGTATTTCTTCATAGGAGTATGAAAATGGACTAATACAACACAATACACTACTCAGTTGTTCAAAGACTTATGACTCTGTGACCTTATGCATATTAAGTATCGTTTACTATAGTCACATAAGGATATACAGGTATGTACATATATTATGTAAGTTGCAAGAGCACTTGAATTGCCAGAAGAGGATGCATTGCCACCTCTTGACTCCACTTTTAACTTAGGAAGCAGGTCACAGAATCATCAGAATTTTCTACCTGGCAGATTAGTAGCCATGGTATGAAATTGTTCCCTCTATATGCCATAGACAAGGGAATAGTATGTACAGCATGCTCTTTTCAACCCAAACACCATAACCAACTAGAGAGAAATGCTCTACAGAAATCTCAGTAAGCTTGAGAATGTCTACAAGATGAAAAGGAATCATTTGGGGTCTTGAAAGAATGAAAGTGAATGAATAAAGTAATCCCCGTGGCTATCTGAGCAGCAAAAATTAAAATAAAGTTTATTTATATATGTATATGCTTCTGCATATACATACAAATATACATATATACATACACATATATACACACATCTATATATACATGTATACATATCCATACACAAGACCTGAGAAGTTCTGTAGTTACTCTACCAAAGAGGGCTACCGAAATTTTGAGTAAACCTTAGCAGTTAATGAATAATTTGAGTCAGAGGTTTGAAGTGATGGAATTTTCACTTCATGGAACCTGGCAGCACCAGGGCCACCGAGGACTCTGTTAAGTATTCACACTTATACCGCCTAAAACAGCAGTGCCTGGCTAAGCAGCCATTAACAGAGAAATTGCCACCCAGAAGAGTGATGTGGGAGAGGGCTACCCTTTTCCCAGTTACTGTTTTCTATTTGCTACTGAGAAAATTTACTTTTAAACATAGGGACAGACAAGGGGAAAAGGAATGGATTATTTTGCTCTCCACACTCCAAGTCCCTAAAGCCACAAGCTTGGACAATCATGATAGAAATGGAAAGCTTTGAGTTTGATACCACAAAAAATTTGATAACAATTTTAGATACCTTAAGTGACAGAGGAAAAATGCCAAAGGTGAAATCAGGGGCCAGAGAAAAAGAGTTTGATAATTTATTACTAATGTAGTTGAAACAAACAAACAAATGCCTACAAATGTAAAACTGAATATGCTGAAAAAATATTAGAAGTGTCATCATGTAATTGTTTCACTTACAATTAACTGAAATTTATTACATATTCTTGAGACTAAAAGTTTAATTAAAGTCAAGTCTCTATCATATACATAAAGATAAATATTTACAATATTTCTTATTTTTTGATATGTAAGTAGTTTCAAATATTTTGCCATTATATATAACACAGCCACGAATACTGTATTAGTTTGCTAGGGTGGCCACAACAAAGTATCACAAGCTAGGATGCTAAAGCTAATAGAACTATATTGTCTCACAGTTCTGGAGGCTAGAAGTCTAAAATAAAGATGTCTGCAGGGCCATACTCCTCTCAAACCTTTAGAGAAATACTTCTTTGCTTCTTCCTAACTTCTGATGGTTTGCTGCCAATCCTTGCATTCGTGGTTTGTAGCTGCATAACTCCAATCTCTGCTTCCTAGTCACAGGGTATTCCCTCTGCATGTCTGTCTCATATGGCCATCTTCTTTTAAGGCTACCAGTCATATTAGAGTAAGGTCTTACCCTACTCTAGTATGACCTTATCTAAGAGAGTTGAAGTTAGTATGTCAACATAGCTTTTTGGCAGGAAAGCAACTCAACCCATAACAAATACCTTTGCAAATTTTGCATATATTAGTGCTCACATTTCTGATGAGATTCCTCAAAACAATCCTAGAACTGCAATGCAGTTACAAGTTAGAATATAATGAATGGATAGATTTATCAGATTGGCTTTCAAAAAAGGTGTAGCTTTCTAACATATTGGCAGGGTATTAAATGTCATACTGTTAATAGAAGTTGGCTATAATTTGTTATATTTATCAATGAAATAGAAATCAGATCCCATGTCAGTTCAACATTATTTTTGATTCTTCAACTTTCTTGTCAGATAATTGCATTTTTAAGATTTTTTTGCATGATTGCATTCATGTCAGTTATGCATTCCTTATGAAAAACAAATATGCCCTCCATCTATTTTATCTTTCAGGTTAGCTGCTTTAGGATTCTGGTCTGCTAAATATTTTCATTATGATTACTTTCTTCCATTTTTGTAAATTTTTCCCACTCAATATCACATATCCTCTTTTTTTAATATTTAACTATTTAATCTATATTAAATATATATGGTGTATGTGTATATTAAGCATGCCAAGCATGCCTATATTTAAGTATATTTTTTCACGCAGCTGACAAAGTGAACTAACACCATTTAAGTAAATTTTCCCCTTTTTTCAAATTAACAATGATGTGACAAGTTACACATAGCACAATTGCATAGGAAAATGTATATGCATATACATATAATAGGTTGTTTCTGAAATTTGTGCCCTCTTTTATTATTTGACTATCTATTCTTGAGAAATTGCCACACTGCTACACTACAAAATAAGGTATGTTTTTGAAATAAAATTTGGTGCAACTATTGCTGACAATTATTTTTCCCTCAAATTTTGGGGTCATTTGTTTCAATTTTTCAGACTTTAATATTACCTTAATAAAGTAATTAAATGTTAATAAAACATAATGAATTACTAGAATATTAACTTGACATTATTGAGTGTTCTGATCTAGGAACATATTGTGTCTATAATTTTCAGGTCTATACTTTTAGTTCTTTAATATTATAATATTTCATAATTTCTTTTATAAGAAACCACATTTTATGCAAATTTTAAACCTAGACATTTATATTTTATATTTTAGTGAATTTTGGACAATTTTTATTGCAATTCTGATGAGAAATTGATATTATATGTAAGAGCAACTACTGATATAATTTTTATTTGATAATCATGATAAACTCTTAAAATGTATTTTGTGGGTTTTCTTGGTTTCCATGGCACTTATTTATATTAATCAAAAATGTGTGTCGGCCGGGCGCGGTGGCTCAAGCCTGTAATCCCAGCACTTAGGGAGGCCGAGACGGGCGGATCACGAGGTCAGGAGATCGAGACCGTCCTGGATAACACGGTGAAACCCCGTCTCTACTAAAAAATACAAAAAACTAGCCGGGCGAGGTGGCGGCGCCTGTAGTCCCAGCTACTGGGGAGGCTGAGGCAGGAGAATGGCGTGAACCCGGGAGGTGGAGCTTGCAGTGAGCTGAGATCCGGCCACTGCACTCCAGCCTGGGCTACAGAGCGAGACTCCGTCTCAAAAAAAAAAATAAATAAATAAATAAATAAATAAATAAAAATGTGTGTCTATGCCATTACAATTAGAGATATTTTATTTATTATATCTTTGCACATTGCAGAAGGCATGTATAACAAAACTACATAGTATTATTGATACTTCATATTTCATTCTGTGTTTCTAGTGAAATTATCTTTATTGCATCATTAAATATAATATAGGCTTTTTATTTCATATTTATTTTATCTTCTTAGTAATTTGTTTTTATAATTCTACTTTTCTAAGAAAATATATTTTAAATTGATTTAGTAATTTATTTATATCATACATTGGGATGATTACAAGATTTCTTCTTTCACTTTTCAATGTGATGGAATAGATTTTAGAAAAAATGATTATAGTATATGATTATTTTATAGGTTGCTAAATTTTATGGAATGGAAATTATTTAGCAGTGTTACATCTATAAGATTGATTTGATTTAAATCATAATGTTTTAAATATTTAGATATATAAGGGTACATCAGTTTCAATTGATATTAAATTAAACATATATTTTAAAAATTATTACATTAAATTGTGAGGTACTGGGTTACAAATGTGAATTTCCAAGAAAATAGCAATTCATGCACTATTTATATGAATACAAAGATGTTTGGTTGTCTCTTGCGTTTCATCAGATTTGGGAATTAACATAATGATAAATTCATCAGATGAATTGAGAAGTTTCCTTCCTTTACGAATCATATAATGCTCAAAAATTGGGAGTTCTACATTTTATGGTGTTATAGACATTTTCGTTTTCTGGTGATAATTCCTCGGATAATTTTCTTATATTCTTGTTATTACCATATTTTGTGTGTTCTGTGTATAGTTGGACAATCAAATTGTGCTAATTACATTATTAACCACATTATTTAATATTTTCTTTAATAATTCCTTCTTTTATTCCTTTTTGAATTTTAATTTACTTCAATCTACTTTTTCATATGTAAATTTGTAGAATTCAATAGTTTGTTATTTAGTTATTTTTAAGAAATCATTAAACTGTCTAAAGCTCTGAATAACAGGCCAATCCACAATCATTTTTTATTCATTAAATTTTAATAAAATTATTAAAGCATAACTTATATGTAGTAAACTTGACCCATCTGGTGAGTTTTCAAGGATGTCTCATGAAAATTGCAGCATGATCACAATGAGAAATATTTTGATGTTCCAGAAAAAATTTGCTCATGCTTATTTGCAGTCAATCTATTTCCAAACCCTTAGCCATATGAATATGCTTTAGCACTATGTAATTGTGCTTATTTTCTAAATACGATTTTGTGTCAGATTGCCTATATTTTCTTTTGTCAGTTTCAGCAACTTACAATTTCTATGTTATTCCTTTACTTTATGTAATTGGCATTAAGTTGTTTATAGTGTTACATTTCTATCATTAAAGTGTCTAAAAGATCTTAAGTTGTGCCTTTCCTACGATTACTAGTAATAATGATTTGTCCCTTGCCTCCTTTTTTCTTGATCAATTAAAAATATGTTTTATCAATTTTATGGATTTTTCAAGTAACAAACTTTTAGTATTATTCATTTTTATATTACGGTCATCAGATTTAGCAAAGGAAAAATACAGAAACCTATTTAAAGTTTAATTCAGATAAACAATATACATGTAGTTTGAATGTTTAATGCATACATGTGTCCTTTATGATATTTGGGATTTCTTATTTTTGAAGATAAATATAATTTTAGATCAAACTCAAAATTTCATTTGTTTTGCATATGTAATTATATCCTGTAAAATATTTATGACATACTTAGACTTTAAAAAACAGTTAATGTGAAATTCAGACTTGAGTGTTCTTTTACTGAGCAGTTCGACTTTATTTTTGCTTGCTTTTTATTGTGTTGACTTTTTCTCTTTATTTTTATTACACCCTTCCTTCTGCATACTCTATTTTTTATTTGCTGCTTTTTTCTAGTTTCTTGTGTTTGAAGGCTTATATCATTGATTTAAGACATTTATTTTTGTCTTATATTTGCATTTAACATAGAAAATGCTCCTTTACACAAATCTTTAGCAGCTTCACATACATTTTGGAATACGATTTGTATTATCATCTCACCAACATATTTTATAATTCCCTTTTGATTTTTGTGTTCTCATAGGGGCTGTTTAAAAATGAGTTGTTTAATATTTGGAGCAATTCTTCCTGTATTTTTTTATTTCTCATTTAATTATTCTGTAATCAGGGAACATAATTGTAAAGAGATTTTTATTATTATTTTATTGGAACTCGTTCTATGGATCAATATGTGGTCAATCTTGGTGAACATTCCATATAAGATTGAAACAATGTTTATCCCTCAGTTGTTATCTATAGTGTTCTACAAATAACAATATGGTGGTTGACACTGTCATTCATATCTTTTATATTATGTTTTATGTCTGGTTGGTTTCTCTGTACATTAATGTGAGATGTGTCTTAAAGTATTCCACTATGTGGATTTAACAATTTTGCCAGAAGATAATGCCTTATTTATACACTTTACAGTGTATTTAAATAATTATTTTTATATTATATGTTGTATTAATATTTTCTAATTGCTATCTATAGGAAGAGAATCGTTCACACAACCACAATGCTTTTTGCCATTGTGGGTATGATGTCAGCTTAAATGGGTTTAACAAATGTGCAGTTTTTGAATCAAGGCAGTTATAATTAGTGCTTGATGGATGTTTTCTTGATTTTAAAATGGGATTCTCATTATGTAAATGTAAAATCTATATTTTTTGTATTGATTATATTTTGAAACAAATACTCTGAATTCTTGTTAAGAATTTTGTTAGAATGTTAAGTTTAAGGCATTATGATTACAAAATTTTGACTAGTTAATTTATGACCTGTGGAACATATTAATGATTTAGTTATTGAATTCATTACTCCCCAGTTGAATCCTGGCCTCCTAGCTCATATGCCTATGATTTTCTTACTAGTGTTTGCTTCACAGACTTTTCCAATAGAGGAACAATTAAGGTGGTAGGTAGATGAGAGTTTTCTGCTTACTGATAGACATGAGCTAACACACTGCTGTATTACTCTTCTCCCATTCCTTTCATCAATATAGAGAAGAACCATATCATTTATTCATTTAGGTGATTTATCTCATCTTCTTAAGTTATGTAAATCAATGAAGGCAAAACGGGGAGACGAAATAGGTTCTCTTTATAGTCAAAACCTTAGGATTGTATGCATGAGAGTGAGCATGTGTGCTTTATATACTCTGCAACAAAGGCAGCCTTTATATAGGATGCAAATAATACATATGTTTTGAATATTTAATGGATAAGCTACATGTGTCCTATGAGGTATTTTGGATTTCCTGCATTTTGGAGATTAATATAATTTTAGATAAAATCCCAAATTCCAACTACTTTGAAAGTCAAGTCTTTTCCATTATTTTTCACTTAATTTCTCATGTCCTCCATGGCAAGTTCTATGACTGGTTCTTGTCTTAATATTATAGTCTCACTATTTTTAAATCAAAAAAGAAGCTTAGCTACTTACTTCCTTGGCCACATTATAGAGCACATAGACATCCGCTATTCATTTTGCTAATACTACTTGATCTATCTTTTGGCTTCTCAAGTTAGTTTCATAATGATTTCTTGTTTAATTTCCTTCTTGGGGGTTAACATTTTCTGCTTTCTTATTCAGAGAAATTCAGTTTCCTCTCTAGGTGCTTCCTCATTTTTCAGGACAAAATCATTAGTATTCTAAATAGCAACTTTATTTTATATACCAACAAGAAATATATTTATATGTCTCCATATATGTTTCAGAATTACCATCATTGAAATAAAATTTAAAAGATAATATGCAGGAATTATTAAAAAAAAAGTGATTTTTTTTCTTTTTCTATGTTATAGCATATGACAAAAATTCAATCTAAAGGAAGTAATATTTATATTACATACAATTTGAATTTATGCTCTGTATAAAGATTATGTTGCTTTAAATAATGTATTGGTCATTATATTAGTCAGCTCAGATTTCCAAAACAAAATACCACAGACTGGATGGCTTAAACAATAGAAATTTGTTTTCTCACAGTCAGGAGGCTGAAAGTCTGAGATCGGCGTGTCCACATGTTCAGGTTCTGGTGAGGGTTCTCTCACTGGCTTGCAGATGGCTGCCTTCTTACTGTGTCATCACCTGGTGCAGAGAGGGAGAGAAAGAAACAGAGATCTTTTTGTCCTCATGAGACCATTGTCTTTTATAACCTCTTTAACATCTAAATATCTTATAAAGACTCTGTCTCCAATATAGTCACGCTGGGGGTTAAGGCTTCAACTTACGAATTTGGGGAGAGTACTGTTCAGTTCATAGCGGTCATTCCTGTATAGTTACTACCAAAATAGTAATGTATTAGTCTTGATGAATATTTATTCTCTGTATAGTTTACATTTAGTTATAGCTTTCCTTCATTTTGTATTTTAATATATTGAAATATTTGTAACTGTTTTCTCTGAAAATGTGAGAATACTTTTTATGGATCAATGTCATGAAAATGTGTACAAAAATTAATTATATTATTTAAATAACATAAAAATATTAATATTATTTTTAATTTTTTATATTAAACTCCTTTTGAATATCTATTCTAGTAAATAAATTTGTTAACAAAAGTTAGTTTTTACATAAAGTAATGATGACTCCCAAACATTCTTACTTTAAAATGTCCATCAGTTTTTCTTCATTTACTTACTTCTTCTGAAGCATCTATTAGGAAAGCGACACGGTCTGTGAAAAAAATCACCTAGGGAAAGAGCAATGTTAAGTGATGTTAGGATGTAGTCACCTATGGTCCAATCAACAAAAAATATTTGCTAAACTAAATGTGCACATCAACTACTCAGAAAGCATTTACAAATATTTCCTAAAGTCTATTTTTTCAGTATTCTTAATAGCCAATATCTACATAGGCTAATTAACAAATAAATTTGATATTTCTATTTTAAGATTGTATTACAATTGTAAAGAGAAACTCAGTGCTTCTGGATCTTTATAAACTTCAAATTATTTGATTTTACTTAGGCAAGTACACTTTGTGAAGAAAATATGTAAACATTCAGGTTAAACAAAATTTGAAAAACACATGCACAATCATTTTATAGAGAGATTTTCTTACATAAATTATTCAGATATGATAGCATCACAAAGAGGAAATATGTTTATATTTGGTATTTTCTGGGTAAGAGAGCTAGTGGCATTTAGTCACTAATTCTAACTTGTAGAGTTTTCTGTTTTCTAATACCTTCAAGACAAACAAATTAGATTTAAAAAAAGAAAATAGCTTTTCTTGCACATGTCTGTTCTCACATACTAACTTTCCATTTATTTGTCTTCTTTTTCTTTATTTTTAAAACAAATATGATTATTTGCTTAGCTATTTGCCCCAAAATGAAAGTTTACCTTGCAATAAATTTTAAATGTACTGTATTTTAATTTTTCTCCTTTTAAAAATAAATAGATACAGACTACTGGGGACTTTCTTTTAAAATCTTGACATTATGAAGTGTCTATAAAATTGTTAATACCAGAAAAGCTTTTGAATTTCATGAAAGCATTTTATCAAATGCCTATGAGAGACTGTGCACCATTGGTAAATAAGGAAATAACAATGTCAAGAATTAAGAATTTCTTATTCTTAATGAGAAAATAAAGGATATTCATGAGCACATGAGTTATTATAGTTGAAGATAAATTATGTGTAAATTATAAATGGTGTAATAAATTGTGTGATGCTATTTTAAAATGGCATAATTTGTCTTTTTGCAGAAAACAGAATATTAAATTTATGTTGCTAAATAAACAAGTAACATTTGAGATAAATCCAAACAATATAAGGTTATTGTGAGAATTGCATACATATAATACAGTATTGACACTAACTTGTGTTCAGTGGACCAATTTATTTGGAAAGCCGTATGTAGATTCAGAGGTTATCTATTCAAGAATGAACGCTATGTGTAACAGTTATTATTTAGTCATCTGAGGGAAAACGGAAATCATGATCTCCAGTTTCCTTACCTTTCATATCAATTGTATCTCTCATAATCAACTCACATCTTATGTGGGAGAAACACAGAATCATATTTAATATCACATGAGAATAAATATTTAACTTAAAAACATTGACACAAATTACTAAGGAAGATATAACTCCTTAAATAGGAAGAACAAAAAGTTTCAGAAAAATATGTTACCATGGAATCTGCTTAATGCATTCAGCATTCTATAAAGAAAAAGAAACTGAAGAAAATATACACACACGGTTTCAGATGGAAGCATGGAGGGTGTTGGAAATTATATTGCAAATGGGAACTTTGAAAATATAGAGAAATTCTGAAATTCTGCAGAATTTTTTAAAAAAATAAATACGAGGAAAAATCTTCAAAAGCTTGAGAAAAAGAGAAAAGGCAGATTTGCTGATCTGTTTGTTTCATCACAAAAATCATTACTTGAGGCAAATGAACAAATAAGATGAAAGCACTTGTAGAGAAAAGTTTTGTTTTAGGATCACACATCCCAAATATGAATGCGGGTACCATACCCATGCCTGGATTGTTGGGACTTGGATTGTCACTGAAAATGAAATGTATCAAATGTTCATGTTTGCCCTAACTTAAATTCAATAAATATGAGACTTGATGTGATCTTTCAAAGGGGAGAGAAAATTCTTCATTTTACTCTATATCTATTATGGTATCCCAAATACAAACTTGGAGCAGAAAATTTTGACCCACTTCATTGTAAAGAAGAGTCCTTTGTGATAGCTATTTCAGTGGCAACCTATTGTATTTCCAGCAATGTACTTTATGCATTCTTTATCTAAATAATGTTTCCTTAATTCAAATGATGTAGAAATTTCTAGGTATTTTGTATTAGTATTATTTCAGTCTTTTAGATGACTGGCAGGAACCTGAGGCAGCCAGAGTGCCTCATGTGTTTAAACCATTGGGACATAAATATACCATCTGGTTCTCTGTGTGCAGGAAAGTGAAAAGTTAGAAAATAATGATATAATTCTCTCAACTGACCTATTGAGTAGTCATTGTTGTTATCCTCATTCTGTTTATATTTGTGCTGAAAGCAGTTCAGTATTTTATTTTATTATTTTATTTTATTTTATTTTATTTGAGATAGAGTCTTGCTCTGTGGCCCAGGCTAGAGTGCAGCGGCCTGATCTTGACTCACTGCAACCTCCACCTGTTGTGTTCAAGTGACTCTCGTGCCTCAGTATCCCAAGCAGCTGGGATTACAGGTGCCCACCATGACACCCAATTTTTGTATTTTTTAGTAGAGATGGGGGTTTCACCATGTTGATTAGGCTGGTCTCGAACTCCTGACCTCAGGTGATCTGCCCACCTTTGCCTCCCAAGGTGCTGGAATTACAGGCGTGAGGCACCACTCCCGGCCGGTAATTTTGTTTAAAGAAGTTAAGTAGCATTCTCTAAATCATGTGGTTAGTGAATTGTGTACACTCTGATTCTGTCTGACCTAATCTTAGCCTTCCAAGGACTGGTTATAGGCTATGAATACGAAAAACAGAGCCTCTCTAAGTACATTTGTCCTCTATTGCCAAGTTTGTTTGTATCCACTCTTTCTGCTTTCTCAATTCTTATTAGATAAATGTAGTTAAGTATGTTTTCATAATTCATATCCACTACTTTATTTGTAATTCTTGTTTCATAAAATGAAATGTAGAAAAATGAGTATAAACTTCAGAATCAAAAAAAAAAAAAATCTGGGTTGCCGCCCAAATTGTAAATGAGGATTACTGCAAAACTTTTATGTGGATTATACCAACAAATTCTGTAGAATTCTAGTTCATCTAAATTAATAGAACTTGCAGAATTTCATACTATAGTGAATAGTCTAGTTTAAATATATTATGTCAGTAAAGATAGCTCAGAACAGAGTTATCATACAGAAGTCCCTGTAAGAATCTTCATTGGCATCCATTGACCCTGATAACCCTGTAACTCCACCAAGAGCCAGTCTTCTCCCTACCACTGTGATTTGAACTTACTATTGTTTTCAGCTGCATGCCCACAGCTCCTTCTCTAAGTGAACACAGTTGCTCTCAATTTTTACTTGGCTTATGGCTTCTCCAATTCTATATGAAACAAGGCCTACTCTGTTTTCTTCTTCTTGTTTGAATTCCTTTTTGTTTTCCTTAAAATGAATTTATCTTTGAGGCTATCCTCTCTTTGTCTGTATATTTTGCCACCAACTGAGCCCTTTGAAGGTATTCAATTATTGTTCCCCAACAGCTAATATAACATCTGCCTTATAGTGGATTCCAAGTGAAATAACTGCTTCACAAATCAAAACAATAAAGGAGGCATGCAAAGTTGAATGCATGGAGTCAAGTATTGGAGAGCCAGAAATTTGTAACACAATATCTTTTAAAAATGTATTAAACACCAGGCGTGGTGGCTTATGCCTGTAATCCCAGCACTTTGGGAGGCCGAGGCGGGCGGAATATGAGGTCAGGAGATCGAGACCATCCTGGCTAACACGATGAAACCCCGTCTTTACTAAAAATACAAAAAATTAGCCAGGCGCGGTGGCGGGCACCTGTTGTCCCAGCTATTCAGGAGGCTGAGGCAGGAGAATGGCATGAACCCGGGAGGCGGAGCTTGCAGTGAGCCGAGATCAGGCCACTGCACTGCACTCCAGCCCGGGTGACAGAGACTCCATCTCAAAAAAAAAAAAAAAAAAAAAAAAAAGATATCCTAGGGAAAGCACTGTTACTGTGTGGCTTGAAAGTGATTTTGTACTCAGATAACTCTCTTTGTATTTGACCCCCATCAATGCATACATTATATTGTTCCATAATATGAAAGAGAGTATTCACTAGTTCTTATCAAAATTTTCCACATAAGTTGCTGAGGTGATAGTGAACTCTGAAATCTAGGAAAGGTGTGGAAGTAAAATGTATATTTTCTATAAGGCACACAAAAGCATTTTTCATGGATCATAGTTTCTCCAAATTGACAAATCAACAACAATGACCTCTTGGATAAGAGTGGTCTACAGTAGGATATGCAGCTGCTGGGACACCATTATAATAGCAAAATTAAACAACATACTTGAATCTTACTTACACAGTTCATTCATTTAGGCAGGTATCCTCTAATTTCAGATTTAGAAAAACATTGTGCTCACAGGATTTTTCTTTTCTTTGAGTAGGAAATAATTTATAATAGCTTTTATTTCAGATATCAATACAGTAATACAGATTCCATGTCTGACATTTTACTAGCTTTCTAGACATGCCTCTGGCAAGGCATCACATAAAGGAATGAAGTCCGTAAACTCAAAGTGTTTGAGAGACTGGTAAACCCTGGTAAGAGCATTGTTTATGTGGCTTCTGAAGCCTCTGAGAACTAGCATCAGTTTTAGTATATTCTGTCCGCTCATGAGAGCTATGACCACTAGGACAAGGGCCCTCCCTCTTGAAAGATCCAGAAAATCATGCCAGCATACATTCAATAAATATTTGTCAAGTGTCTGCTATGCCACAGTTTTGAAATAAAACAACAAAAAGTGAAGACAAAGATTTGTAACACCTGTGAGCTTAACTGTAGTCAGAAAAGCAAGAAAGCAAACTATTTTTTTTTAATGAGATTTCTTCTGGTTTTCAGTCCAACATGTAAAGAGTTGGGAAGCCATTACTCCTATACTCACAACCGGAAAAAAAACTGAACAAACTAATATTCAACAACTCTTCTAGGTTTATGAAATAACTGGAGCCATGAGGCAAACCATTGCCATGAAAAATGAAGAGAAAGGCCATTACAAAGAATCACAGCTTACTGAGAGGAGATGTCCAGAAGCAGAAACCAGCCAACGGAGTCAGTGCTGGCGGGAATACTTCAACTGAGAGGACAAATTGCAGAAGGCTCATTGTGAACTAGCTTGGGAATTAAAAACTCAGTGACCCAGTCACAAGGGCTCATTAGTTTTAGTTCCAGGAACCCCATCAGGTTTCTAAGATGAAGACCAGAGAAAAATCTCCTGAAAAAGTAGCCATTTTGAAATTGCTCAGTATATTTTTTCTCTTTAACAAAGGGTTCCTATGTGTTTTATCAAAACCTAATTGAGTAGAGGAAGGAAAATAACCCAACTCCCGATCCCTCTAGTCTTCATTTTCACATAAAGATGGAAAACAAAACAAAAAGCTGAGAAGGACATTTGAAAATCATAGCCAGATGCTCACTAAAACAGAGACCTAATCACAGGATTGCAGAGTATCACCCTTCTGTACACACCTTACCACCACACCAACTATCACAGAGAAAAAGAGACAAGACCAGTTAGATAGGCAGTAATAAATATAATAGAGGTTCATATTCTATATAGAATGGTTAGAAATGGTAATGGATGACCTTCATTAAATAAAAAATAATAAGCTAACAAGAAAGTTGAAGAAATTGAGAGGCGAGTCATGTGACTGCCTGAAAGCAAATGTTCCCAGCATAAAACAATAACAACAAACAGGTGTAAATTATCTGAGGATTGGGTATGCTTGGTGTGTTCAAAGAATAACAAATATGAGACTGTCACTATAATGAAGAGAATGTGGTAAAAGTTAAGATTAGAGCCAATGTTAGGGGCATCATGAAAGACCTTATAGGCCATCATAAGGAATTCAGCTTTTAATTGCAATGAGCTAAAAAGTTATAAAATGATTTTTAATAGAGCAGTTACAAGACCTTACCACTCTGGATTCATAGGGCAGGCTGAAACAAAAATCTAGTTAAAAGATGACACAATATATGTTTAATTATTTAGATTAGATGTTAAGGAGTTTTGGAGGTTTTTTTTTTTTTTTTTTTTTTTCCGAGAAACACCATCATTTATTCAAGTGCTTATAGATAATAAATAAATAAATAAATAAATAAATAAATAAAATGTATCATTGTCATTAATATATATGCATACTTACATGTACATGCATATCTAGCCAAAAAAACACCACAATCCTGATCACATTTATCACTAAGTAGATATGAAAAATGTCTCACAAAATGTTCTTGTGTGCTATAAAGACCTCCTCTAAAATAATTATGATATGAGATGATTGTTATGTATGTTTTCCATTATCTTTCTTATTAAGGGATTCTGCTTTTTTCTAACACAAACTCTAATGGCAGACAATTTACTAGTTTGCTTTGATCATGAAATTTCAGATTGCTATAAGATTGCTTAAATATCATCTAGTGTTTGTCACACTTCATTGATCATTGGAGTCACCTGGAACACATAAAAGCACAAACTTCCCAAATTCTGGAGTTTCTGACACTGTAGTTGAGGCTAAAGACTGAATCTCCCTTTTAAAATGTGCCTTAAGAAGATTACAATGATCACTCAGATTTGACAACCATTCGTTATAGAGTTGAGTACTCTCTACTTCATCTGTGCTGATTGTTATTTGATTTGTGATTGAATTATTTACACAGTGATTGAATACTTTTGGTGATAGAGAGCTTTTATCTTAATAAAATGCTTTTTCTTTTGGGATATCTCTTTTGTATTTTTTTTTTAATTTTAAAGATTAAGCCCTTTGCAGAATATTTATCATTTTAGTCATTTTTATATATCTCTTGTCACTTCTCATATTCAATAAAACATAAATTTCAAATTGATTCTAAGCTATATTTTGAATTTGTCCAATATGCTTTATTTCCTCTGCTCCACCCTATATCCAGCCCACATCTTTGCCTGGTGTACCACAATATTACCCTGACATTTTCTTTTAAAATGTTACATCTATAATCTCATATTCACATTTATTCAATTTATTCTCCATACAACATTTGAAATGATCTATTAGTTATCCAAATAGTCATGTGCATTATTCAGACTCTTCTCTCCTGAAAGCATGCTTACTCTCTCCACACCTATCTACTACTATTTTCATTCATTTCTTCTGTTTGTCTCTGGCTTATGTTGATTATCTTGGCAAATAATATTTTCTCAGCTAAGATCACTCTCCTCTTCCTTTTAACTTGTTTTGCAAGCATTGTATCCTCAATATTAATGTTAATACCTTAGAGAATTGTTTCTTTATCATAAAGGCTAGTGGAGTTCTCCTTGTTACATAATGTTCTAAATATTCTTGTTGTTCTTTTTTCTTCTGCTCCTTCTCCTTGTTGCTGTTTCTCTTCCTCCTCTTCATTTTTCTCTTTCTCCTCTTTCTTCTTCTCCTCTTTCACTATACCTAAATCTGAATAAGGAGCGAAACTGCATAATTTGCATTATTATATATTTCCTCAAAACGGTAGGCACAGTCCTTGCCATATATTTTATATTTAATAACAAATTGGTACGTCCCAAGAAATTCTAGAGAAAAAAAACCTTAAGGGAGAAGATGATATATTGTTCATAGTCCAGTCATAAAATAAAAACCACATAATAATTAGAACACTAAATTTTTAATCTAAAATTTATTTACTAGTTAATAACACATTAAATATTAGGGAAAAATGAAGTGATAAAACAAGTGTAGTGTATATTGAGAAAAATTACTACCTTTATTGCTGAGGCAGAGTACAAAGGAAAGAACAAATTTGGAAGATCTCCAATTCAAGGCTGAAATTTAGATCTGACAATAGAATACGAGAATGTCTTCTACTGCATGGGAGAGAAATTGTGTATGATGTCGCAAGTCAAGGATTGGCAAACAGCAAATGTCTGTGTAGATGTTAAAACACTTGCTGAGGAACTGACTGAGGTGAGAGGCAGAACTCACTGAGAAACTTCCCCTGGGGGTGCTATAGAAACATACTGGATATCCTCATTCTAGAGCACCTGCAAAACTCACTTGGAAGCTGTCCAGGTAGAATCTGCTACAACCTGGTTAGCATATACAAATAAAAATATATATTACAACAAAGAGGAATTATAACCAAGCTTAGGCAGGTCCAGAAGTTACTGTAAGTTTCACATTCAAGTGGCTAAGATGCTTTCAACACTGATTGCTATTGTATTAGCTCCTTTCCCACAATTTATGGCTGTGGTTCCCTGGGGTGTTCCTTATGACTAGTTGGCAGGAAAAAAACCACACACACACACTCACAATGGCTGCTTTACATATATGTTAACCTGATATGCTAGTACCACCCAAAGGTGGACAACAGTGGCACTACAGCCTCACACAAGAATGTCCCTAAAGAATAATTGAAAGATAAATTTATCCCATTGGGCAGAACTTGAGGCAGTGCATTTAGTTGTCCAATATGTCTAGAATGACAGAGGCCAACAGTACAGGTCTACATTATTTATGAAAAGTTGATAATGGTTTGGTTGAATGTTCAGGACTTTGGAAAAAATAGGATTGGAAGATTGGTGACATAGAAATCTGTAAAAGTATCTGGAAGGACATTTTAGAATTGGCACAAACTGTGAATATATTTGCTCCAGTGTGAATATACACCAAAGGACATTCCCAGGAGATAAGATTCTAAAGTGTCAGGTGGGTAAAATAAAATGCTCTATGGATATTGGTTAGTATCTTTTCCAAGCCCATCCATCCAGTGCTATCTCAATAGGTCCATGAACAAAATGATCATTGTGGTAAAAATGGAGGCTACACATTAACTCAACAACATGGAATTTCTCTTAGTAAGGCTGACCTGACAGTAATTCTGAGTGCCTAATACATTAATATGGAGGCTAACAATGAGGACTAGATTTGATATCATTACCTTGGTAGGCTAAATATTCTCATAGCTGTTGGTTAGATTGGACCTCTTCCGTCATGGAAGGGGAGAGATTTGTTCTTATTTAAATAGGTATATTTGGGATATGAATTGCCTTCTTCCTACATAATACTTCACCAACACCATCTGTTTTTAGCCAGTTCAGGCTGCTGATACAAAGTACCATAGACTAGGTAGCTCACAAACAACAGAAATTTATTTCTCACAGTTACGGAGGCTGGGAAATTCAGAATCAAATTGCTGGTAGATGTGATGCTTGGTAAGGGCCCATTTCCTGGTTTGTATATAGCACCTTCTCACTGTGTCCTCACATGGCAGAAAGGGTAAATTAGCTCCTTTGAGTCTGTTTTAAAAGGGCACTAGGCCCATTCATGAGCATTCCGTCCTCATGACCTAAGTACCTCTTCTAAGCCCCACAGCCTAATACTATCACATTGTGGATTAGAATTTCAAGGTATGAATTGGGGGTTAGGGGAAAGGGACACACACATTCAGATCATAGCATTGTCATTCATGATCCCCCAGAATATCTTACCCACACTTAATGATATTCCTCACAGCAACATTCATGAAGAAACCCATTTCTCAGCAAAGGAAGAGCGGCGATTGGTTCCTGCTCAGGAAATTAACTTCTTATAACATGTAGTCCAGCACACTTTTGGATGAGTAGTGGCTGAGTTAATTTAAAAATAAAATGGTTTCTTGAAGATTTAGTAATGGTACCCACTGGGAGATAACATTCTAAAGGGATTTAACGTGTGACTTGTATTATTTTAATCAGAAGACATTGTAGTTGTTTGTCTTCCCAGAAGTCACCATGCCTGAGTCCAGAAGTCAAGTAGTGGAAGTAAGGGGGACTCTGCTCACTCTTATTTCTAAATATCCTCTCTGAATATTTGCATTTCCTCTTGGAAACTTTGGGCTCTGCCTGTTTTTATAGGTGTTATTTCCTAAGGCTTGGATGCTTCAACTAGGAGATCCAACACTCGTTCAATTGTAGAATGAGACTGCCTTTAGGCAATTTGGGAATCCTTTTCCCATTGAACAAGCAGACAGAAAAGAAGGGTTACTCTGCCAGCTGAAGCTATTAATGCCAATTACCAAGGAGATATTTTGTTGCTGCTACACTGTGAAGGCAAGGAGGACTATGTCTGAAATCTCCAGGTGCTTTTTAATACTTCTGCACATAGTAGTACAGTAGTACAGGTTAATGAAAAACTGTGGTTATCAAAATAATGACTAAATTAAAATAAATAAAAAGATGGTTGTAAACTTAGACCCTCAATAAGAGTTTCACATTACAAGTTTTACATTACTAAACAAGACAAAAACTTTCAGCTGAGGTACCAGCTATATGCAGGGAATATATAGAATGCATAGTGGAAGAAGAAAGCTATAGATATCAGCTACTACATTGTGAGCAATTAGAGAGATAATAACCATAATAGCCTTGCATATTTTCTCTTCTCTCCCCAACCCCTCTCTCTCTCTCTCTCTCTCTCTCTCTGTGTGTGTGTGTGTGTGTGTGTGTGTATCTCTTTTATATACATGAAGGAAGAGAGTAGGAAAGAAGGAAGCAAAGGCAAACAAATGTTTATCTTCTTCTTTCCTAAAATTGTTAGAACTATACATCTGCTTTTGAGGAGGTAAAAAAGGGGTTTCCTCCTCTTCTACCCATTGTGCCTCAATCTCTAGCCTCCTTTAGGTCAAAGCTTTCTTCAGGGCTAGTGTCCTTCATAAGAAAATTAATCCCATGCTCGCCTCCTTCTGGGAGATGTTTTGTTAGTGATACACTACTTTAGGGTATGGCTTCATGCAGTTCCAGCTCCTGCAGAGGGCAAGTTCTCTTGTTCGTGGTTTCGGAAATACTTAGTTTTAGTAGTATCCTTAGGACATCCTACAGTGCCTTCACAGTAGCATGTCACCAGTGAGGCCCCTTCCTCCCTGCAAATGTTCTCTTTTGACTCTTTTGCAGGTGGCACTGTAATGCATTCTAAGGTGACAATCATCCCTGTAAATGGCTTCCCCCATTACCAGAGGGAATATATATTCAGAGACATCCCTAACATTTTCACCATCCAGCAAGCCACAGAAATGCCTCCCTTCAGCCTTTGGTTGGTGTGGCAGGGAGAAGGAGCACTTCTTTAAGCAACCTGTTACTGCTGTAGGGTTAATGGCTGCCTCTTATATCTTCATTTTCTTATCTATCTATCTATCTATCTATCTATCTATCAATCATCTCTCTATCTATCTACCTATCTATCTATCTATCTAATCTCCCTATATCTGTCTTAGTTAATTTTGTTTTGCTATAACAGAATTTCTGCGACTGGGCAATTTATACAGAACAAATGTATTTCTCACAGTTTTGGAGGCTGGTAAGTCCAAGATCAAAGTGCAGGCAGGGTTGGGTGTCTGGTGAGTGCCGGGTCTCTATTTCCACAAATGACGCCTTGAATGCTGTGTCATCTGGAAGGAAGAAACACTGTTTCTCACATGGCAGAACCCACTCCCATCAGTTCATTTTCCTAGTGGCATCAGTCTGTTCGCGAAAGCAGAACCCCATAGCCTAATCACCTCTTATAGGTGCCGCCTTTCAGGACTACTAACATAGCAATGAAATTTCAATGTCAGTTTTGAAGGGAACAAGCTTTCAAAATATAGTACCAACTATCTCTCTTTTCAGTTTTCTTTAACTCTCACTAACCAAATCTTGTGTCATCAATCCCTCATTAATAATTCTTTACATCAAAGATTATGTACTCAAATTACTGTGTCATTTCTATCAACTGATTTGAATTCATTCATTCAAGAGACTTTGGATCTTTGAATTATCTTAGGTCTAGAAATAGACGAGATATGGTGACTCTCTACTGTGGCAACAGGTTTTTATTACCAGACTGAAACTATTTTTTTGTTATTTTCTAATGTTAATCAAGCTGTATTCCAGTAAGACATCCATCTACTTCTATCTTAGGAACACGATAATCAGTTAATTAAGCAGGACCAAAGTTCCTTACTGGCTAAGTCATTATGCATACAAGTACATCCTTGAGCTGCCCTTTATAATTAATAAATCAACCTTGTCTTGGTAGTTAAGTGCTGCAACTTGGCCTCTGGTACCTCTGGATCTGATCTTCCATGTTGAAATCAGAAAGAACATATCAGTTGCAGTATCCCCCACAGTCACAAATAACCTGCAAAGGAAAGCAATCACGGGGCTTTTCATGGATTCAGGTGTTTCTCTCATGAGTACATTTCTCACTACCTTAATAAAGGGGATGACTGCTAGACTTTCTCTTAAACATACAAATTGGGACTACAAATTAACCGGGCGTGGTGGCGGGAGCCTGTAGTCCCAGCTCCTCCGGAGGCTGAGGCAGGAGAATGGCGTAAACCCGGGAGGCGGAGCTTGCAGTGAGCTGAGATCGCGCTGCTGCACTCCAGCCTGGGCGACAGAGCGAGACTCCGTCTCAAGAAAAAAAAGAAAAGAAATTGGGACTACTTTCACATGCTCGTTCTTCAACGTACCTATCTACTAAAGCCCCAGGATTCCCTCTTCTACTTTGTACCAGGGAAGTGCCAACATATTATTTCTCATGAAACACTGTTTTTTTCAAGTTTTACTTAAAAAACAAAAACAAAAACACATTGTTAAATGTAGTTCCAGGTCCACAATCTACCACATTATATCCAGCGTCTATAGTAAGTATGCTTGTATTAATGAATTCAGTCCAATTTAGTGTTCGTATTCCAATGTCCTTTGAAACCTTTAGAATCAAGTTCAAGAATGGGCTAGGCATGGTAAACCCTCAGGATTGGCTGGCTTGAACAATATCAGTAAGCTCTCCATTATAGAGGGATCCCTAGTTGTCTAATACTTGCCCCTGGAATAATTTAAGGCAGACACAACATTGATTTGGTGTGTGAGAGTTAAATAAAGGAGGTGGTTGGGGGTATGGACTTTGCATTTGTTGGTTTGCATGTAAAAGATATGCTGGCAGACAAGTTGATTACTATCTCTAGGAACTAGCTAACCATGAGAGGAACAGTATTTCTAGCATTAGCAAGGCCCTGAGATGTCAAAACATCATAAATCACAGAAAATCACAAATAATTCATACAATAGACACGTACTGAAAAGCAGAAAACTTCCCACTGGGATGCCAAGGAAATGCACTGATTCTGGCTGGTCTCCAATTGAACCCACTGAAAAGCCACTCTTGTGGTGCTGCTGAAACTAATTACAAAGCCACCTTCAGACATGCTGGTGGGACTCACTGGGAAGCCACCCATGGATGTATAACTGAAACATGCTGAGAAACTACCTGCTAAGATGCTTGCAAAACTTGTAGGAGGGCCAGTTGTAATTCTAACAAAATGCTGGGAAATTGCCTGGGGCTAGGTCACTGAGGAGCCATCTGGAAGGTCAGCATCACTGGGTATCTCACAGACACTGGTCTCCACACACTGCATAAGCAAAGAAGACAGAGAAACCAATCAGACTGGCACTCCTTACTGACCCAGCTTGATATTATGTCAGCTGGCAAAAGAGAAATATTTACAAGGTTGATTTCCAGTACCCCAAAGCAGTAAAAGACAGGTGGGTTTCATCTATGAGGGAATAATTTCCTACATGCAAATCCAGCATGTGATGTTGTAAACACATTAATATTTGGAGTGGTAAGTTAAATGTCAGTCAAATATTTACTCTGTGATACAAAACCTGCTACATACCCAACACACTTACACCCACACACACACACTCATAATTGCTGATAGATTCTCTCACACAAGCCGAAGTGTGTATATTTTAGTTCTCTTTTTCTCTAATTCTTTGCACTTGTAATTTAACAAGCTATCCAGTTTGAACTAGAGAATTTGGAGGTATCTAAGATTCCTTATTTTTTCTTTTATGCCTCATCTAATTTGTTACCAATCCTGGCCAATGCTAGCTCTCTTCATATTTATCAAATGATTTGAATAGCATAGGGTATAAAATAGAGTACAGTAGCAGCTTTGTTCAATGAAATGTTTGAAGTGGCATGTATCAATTCCACTGTAGTTTTACAAAGTCTGAGAATAAATGATCACATTTTTTTTTCTTCTGCCAAGGTGATCTTGGAAGCAAATGCTAAAATAAAGCTACTATCAGCTGGAATCTGAGAATAACTATAATGATCTAAATGTGTTGCTCATATGATAGGTTCATAGTGTGAATGGGAAATAAATTTTCATAGTGCTAAGCCATGAAATGTTAAGATTGCTTGTTACTATATCATACCCTGAGATATACAATGGCCAATTCCTCATTGTATTAACTCTATTAATGCAAGAGTAGGATTGAGATGTGTTACCAACTTCCAAACAACCCATAATTTATCCCAGTCTGTGTCTACTTATCTTCAGGGGCATGCTAGTGTTTTCATGTATCATTACCCTTCCAGCACTTTCTTTTCATGAAGGCATCTCTTTCTCTTCTTTAATAATTTTTTTCTTCGTCTTCTATGCCTTACATCTTAACCACTTTTCCCAAATTATTCACCATTAAGGTTCATTTGTTATTTTATGCAGGGTGCATGACTAACTCAAGGAAGAGTCAGTCTTTTGTTGTACTGTGACCTTCAACTGATTGAATGAGGCCAGCTATGGAGAGCAATGTGCTTTACGAAGTCTACCTATTTAATTTTTATTCTTATCCAAAACCACTCCCACAGAAACACCCAGAATAATGTTAGACCAAATATATGGGAACCCAGTGGCCCAGTCAGGTTACCACATAAAATTAAGCAACACAAAGTATAATTACTTTTATATCACTAACGCCTTTGTTATTTGAAAAATACACTTTTAATTGTCTCCTGTATCTAAAAGTCAAGTTTTGTGTCAAAAATACTTTATTTTCACTATTTCAAAGTGATAATGCAAGATTAATGTGACAGTTTTATAATATACATTGAGTTCCTTTCAAGAAATAAATAATTTACATTTTAACATACAATATTATAGTTTTTTAATATATTCAACAGAGATTCTGTCATTTACCACATGACATGAATAATGAAATATGTAGGAAAAAAAGAAAAACAATCTGTAAAATATTTTGAAGTTTCTGAATAGATATGTACACATCTTCTGTTTTATAATACCAGATACAGTATTGTAAGAGATGATAAAAGGAAAAAAACAGATATATTCTAGTTCAATTTGATTTTAATGTTTGTACTGTAAATGTTACCTTGAAGTATTTGTCAATATTTACTTTATCAGGGGAAATAAGATTAAGGCTCAAAAGATCTAATTTCTAATCCAGGAACTTTGACACTGTTGTCAAATTAAATTCATTTAGGATATTCACTTACAAAATTGTTAGAAGGGAGCTATAAACCGTAGAAAGAATCCTGTTTTAAGATTCTATGATCCTATACCATAGGTGGCAGACCAGTGTCCTACAGTTTTAAAAAGAAGAATAAGATACTGGTTTACAAAACAGAAGATTTTACATAAAAATCAACTGGCTATATATACGTATTTTAATTAGATATAGCAATTCCACCCTATATTTGCCCATATCATTTTATATCAAAGGTATGATTTTGCCATACTGTTTGTCATTCATTATTTCAACAAATATGTATTAAGTACAGGCATTAAGCATTCCTATATTGCTGTTAGCTTGCCTTTTCCACTTTGATACCAAGCGAAATTGCAACTCATGTTGTAAAAAATACTAAAAATATATTTAATGAATTTTTGTATAGTTTTGACTAACTAAAGTGATAAATTAGCATATGAAACCATATACATATCATATTGCAAGATGCATTAAGCCCCCAGATATTACCAAGTATTACAATATCGTCTTCTTTTAAGAATAATGTGGGTATTCTGTTTCTTCCTTCCGTTGCTATACAGAAATAACTCAATTAAGGAAACTTTTAAAATAGTCACAATTTACCCCTAATGAAAATAATACTATTATTACTTTTTTTTACTCAATATATAAATTTCTGTTACTTTTTGTGTTAGTGACACAAAAATAAAAATGAATAAGTTAGTTATTTTATACTAAGAAACTGTTTACCATAATCTATTGAGAGGAAAAAAAGTACAAATGAGTTTAAATACTTGATGTACCTGTACCTACATAATTAATCTAATACTATTAACTGTTAGTTTAAAAAGCAATGAATATATATTACTAATATATATATTAGTATATATATTTAGCATATAAAGTAGTAGTAGTACATATATTCGATTATATATTATACTACTAATACTAATATTAATATACCATATATTATACTACTAATACTAATACAGTATTTCCCTTGCATTTTATATATGTACATATACATATATATAACACAATATATATTATACTACTAATACTAATACCAGTATTACCTTTGACTTTTATATATGTACATATATATAAGATTATATATTACACTACTAATACTAATACCAGTATTAGGATTATTAGTATTAGTACCAGTAGCATTAGTATTAGTAGTATAATACAAAACCTAATATATATATATAAAAAAAATGTAAAGGTAGGAACTTATCTTTCTACTCCACTTATTACCAAGAGGTGGCACTACCATATCTCCTACATTCAAAAATTAATAAGAATTATTTAATATTGATTTAATGTATGATTTTTCTCTGTTTGAAAATTATTAATACAAGTGTGTGCTTATATTATTCCCATAGAACATCATCAATGGGTATAATTATTGGAGTATATTCTTTGTAGTCCATTATTAATCTTTCTTACAGAAATTATCTAGGGTTATTTCTATTATGAAGAGTGTTCTTTCATGATTGCTAGTACAATTCATGCCAGGCTGCCTCACCCTAATACTCAGTTCTTATGTGCTTGAGGAATGACAGGTATATTACAAAAGTAAATTAAAACAAAGTCTATTGTAATGTAGTGGCCTGAATGGGTATTGGCTCAAATATATATAATATTTATATAAAATGAAGAAAATTTTATTTAAATAATGCAGACCCTTGCTTACCAAAGTGTCATCCACATCAGTCACTATATTAGTCACCCGGGAGCTCATTATGAATGAAGAGTCTTAGGACCAACACAAACCTACGTGATATGATGTGCATCTTGATCCCCAAGCGATTTGTGGGCCCTTTAAATTGTGAGATGCATTCGTCTGGACTGACGACTACAAAAATCAGCACTGATATTCACAACTGGCCTCAGCGAGCCTCACTGGCTACCATAGAGAGAAAGAGAAATCCTAGAGTTGAGCAATTCCACTCTCATCTGGTTTTTACACAGCTGACTTGTCAGTTAATGCAGTGAAATGCAAAATTAGTACTAACAGTGAAAGTCACTTACAATGAATTATTGTGCTGCAAACCATGAGAAAAAATAATTGCATTCAAATCATCCCTAAAGTATTTTGAACCAGGCAGTTTTTATTTTTGAAATAGATCATTGGTTTTGGATTGAGAACCACATGAACTAAGTAATTTACCTTTATACACTATATTATAAATAGAATATGTCTTTATATATTGAAGTTACACTTGACTCTGTACAAAAGGTAAAAGAATAACTTGACTAATGAAAACAAACAAATATAGGTACATATCTCTGCTCACCTCTTTTCAAGAAACACTGGCTCTGACTCCAATGACAGCAAAAATTACAAACTACAATGATCATCCAGTCATTTTTTCTTTTTCATTTTTTTCTCAATTATTTATTAATCTAAGGTTAAAGTATCAACATGGTAGAGTTCTACTTCGAGATTCTCTTTAAGCTCTTTACTAAAATATGGGAGGCTGAGCATATTACTTGAAGTAGATGAACAAGTAATTCACCTCTTTTATTCATGTCATATTTTCACCTAAGTTTTAGTTGGTATCAGTTGTTATTCATGCGAAATGTAATTTCGTACTGATAACGGGGGTGTTTTAAGTCACAAAAGAGAGGATGTGAGGACAATAGAGAAAAGGGGCACGTATAGCATCGGGTCTATTAATATCAGCATCAGGTCTTACAACTTAGTTCATTTCCCAAATTCATAGATGAACGAGGGCTCAGAATCTCTGAAATCCATGTAAGAAGGTTTATTGAGACATGGATTTGTGATTGCAGTTATTACTAATTCACAGTTCATGTGTTAAAAAAAAAAATCTTCATCTACAAAATCTACCCAGCAATGCACTACTCCACAAGATGGGAGTATACAGATTCAAAGTGTTGTTTGTTTGTAATTAGGTAAACATTAGCATCTTCAGGATATGGAAAGTGACTGAAATGTTTGACACCAGTTTGGCAGACAGTGAGCAGTGGCAGTCAAGGGCAGTGATCTGGCATGGAGACTGCTGCTAATGGAACGTTTTGTGGGCACACGTAAAGTAGCCCTTTTGGGAACTCTCATAAGTAATGGGAGAGGGGTGAATGTCGAATGAGCTGGTCTCTATCAGGCTGCTAGGAATTCCATTAACTATAATGTGGTCATAAACAGCGATGAATGCAGTGGTGCCTTCTCAGCTCACTGCAGCCTCCACCTCCCAGGTTCAAGCAATTCTCCTAACTCAACCTCCCGCATAGCTGGGATTACAGGGGCACACCACACCCAGATAATTTTTGCATTTTTTAGTAGAGACGGGGTTTCACCACATTGACCAGGCTGTCTTGAATTGCTGACCTCAGGTGATCCACCTGCCTTATCCTCCTAAAGTGTTGGGGTTACAGGAGTGAGCATTCCAGCCTGGGCAACAGAGAGAGACCCCATATAAAAAAATTATATATATGAATGAAGGAGAGGTTGGGTCCCCTTGAGGAAGGACCCCACTACATTACCAACAATTTATGCATAGAATCTTTCTCCCATCCTTCCCCAAGGAGACCTCCAACCTTTTACAGGGTAAATGCACTGGGGAAAGGGAAATGATCAGACATTTCAGGGACACTGGCTCTGAGCTGACGTTGACTCCTGGGGACCCAAAACATCACTATGGTCCTCCAGTTAAAGGCTTATGGAAGTCAGATAATCAACGGAGTTTTAGCTCTGATCCAACTTACAGTGGGTCCAGTGGTTCCCCGGACTCATCCTTTAGTCATTTCCCCAGTGCCAGAATGTATAATTGGCATAGACATACTTAGCAGCTGGCAGAACCACCAGATTGGCCCCCTGATGGGTAGGGTGAGGGCTACTATGGTGGGAAAGGCCAAATGGAAGCCATTTGAGCTGCCTCTACGTAGAAGAATAGTAAATCAAAAACCATGTCGTATCCTTGGAGAGATTGCAGATATTAGTGCCACCATCAAGGATTTGAAAGATGCAGGAGAGTGATTCCCACTACATCCTCATTCAACTTTCCCATTTGGCCTGTGCCGAAGACACATGAATCTTGGAGAATGACAGTGTATTATCATAAGCTTAACCAAATGGTGACTCCAATTACAGCTGCTCTACCAGAGGTGGTTTTACTGTTTGAGCAAATTAACATATTCCCTGGTGCCTGGTATGCAGCCATTGACTCGGCAAATGCCTTTTTCTCCATTCCTATCCATAAGACCCACCAGAAGCAGTTTGCCTTCAGCTGGCAAGGACAGCAATATAACTTAACTGTCCTACCCCAGGAGTATATCAACTCTCTGGCTTTGTGTCATAGTTTAATTCAGAGAGACCTTGAACACTTTTTGCTTCTGCAAGATATCACACTGGTCCATTACACTGATGACATTATGCTGATTGGATCCAGTGAGCAGGTAGTGGCAAACACACTGGAGTTATGGGTGAGACATTTGCGTGCCAGAGGGTGGGAAATAAATCTGACTAAAATTCAGGGACCTTCTACCTCAGTAAAATTTCTGGGGATTTCGTGGTATGGGGCCTGTTAAAATATTCCTTCTAAAGTGAAGGATAAATTGCTGCATTTGGCCCCTCCTACAATCAAGAAAGAGGCACAATGCCTAGTGGGCCTATTTGGATTTTGGAGGCAAGACATTCCTCATTTGGGTATGTTACTCCGACCCATTTATCAAGTAACCTGAAAGGCTGTGAGTTTTGAGTGGAGTCCAGAATAGGAGAAGGCTCTGCAACAGGTCCAGTCTGCTGTACAAACTGCTCCGCTGCTTGGGCTATATAACCCAGCAGATCCAATGGTGTTTCAGGTGTCAGTGGCAGGTAGGGATGCTGTTTGGAGCTTTTGGCAGGCCCCATAGGTAAATCATAGTGGAGACCTCCAGGATTTTAGAGCAGTGGCATCTTCTGCAGATTAACTAGCCTCATTTTGAGAGACAGCTCTTGGCCTGTTACTGGGCTTTGGTGGAAACTAAACGTTTGACTATGGGTCATCAAGTCACCATACAACCTGAACTGCCTGTCATGAACTGAGTGCTTTCTGACCCATCTAGCTATAAAGTGGATTGTGCACAGCAGCATTCCATCATCTAATGGAAGTGGTACATACATGAGCAGACTCGAGCAGGTCCTGAAGGCACAAGTAAGTTACATGATGAAGTGGCTCAAATGCCTGTGGTCTCTACTCCTGCCACCTGCCTTCTCTTCCCCAGCCTGCACTGATGGCCTCATGGGGAGTTCTCTATGATCAGTTGACGGAGAAAGAGAAGACTAGGGCCTGGTTGACAGACGGTTCTCCATGATATGCAGGCACCACCTGAAAGTGGACAGTTGCAGCACTGCAGCCCCTTTTTAGGAAATCCCTGAAGGACAGCGGGGAAGGGAAATCTTCCCAGTGGGCAGAACGTTAAGCAGTGCACCTGGTTGTGCACTTTGTATAGAAGGAGAAATGGCCAGATTTGTGATTATATACTGATTCATAGGCTCTAGCAGATGGTTTGGCTGGAAGGTCAAGGCCTTGGAAGAAACATATTTGGAAAATTGATGGCAAATAAATTTTGAGAAGGGGTATGTGGATGGATGTCTCTGGTGGCCGAAAACTGTGAAGATATTTGTATCCTGTGTGAATGCTCACCAATGGGTGCCCTCAGCAGAGGAGGATTTTAATAATCAAGTGGATAGGATGATCCGTTCTGTGGACACCACTCAGCCTATTTCCCCAGTCACCACTGTAATCGCCCAATAGTCCCATGAACAAAGTGGCCATGGTGGCAGGGATGGAAGTTACACATGGGCTCAGCAACATGGGCTTCCACTCACCAAAGCTTACCTGGCTATGGCCATTGCTTAGCGCCCAATTTGCTGGCAGCAGAGACCATCATTGAGCCCTCAATATGGCACCATTCCTTGGGGATGATCAGCCAGCTACCTGGTGGCAGCTTGATTGTATTGGACCTCTTTCATCATGGAAAGGGCCAAGGTTTGTTCCCACTGGAATAGACACTTCGGATATGGGTTTGCCCGTCCTGCACACAATGCCTCTGCCAAGACTACCATCGATGTTCTCCAGAAGGACAAGTATGCTCTGAATTATCGTCTGATATATGGTACTGTTTCTCCCATAGCCAGGATTTATGGGTCCAGGAATCAAGAGGTGGAAGTGGAAATGGCACCACTCACTATCACCCCTAGTGATCCAGTAGCAAAATTTTTGCTTCCTTTTCCCCAACATTATGTTCTGCTGGCCTAGAGGTCTTAGTTTCAGAGGGAGGAACGCTGCCACCAGGAAACACAACAATAATTCCATTAAGCTGGGAGTTAAGATTGCCACCTGGACACTTTGGGCTCCTCCTATCTTTAAGTAAGCAGGCTAAGAAGGGAGTTACAATGTTGGCTGGGGTGATTGACCCAGACTATCAAGATGAAATCAGTCTACTACTCCATAATAGAGGTAAGGAAGAGTATGCATGGAGTACAGGAGATCCATTAGGACGTCTCTTAGTATTGCCATGCCCTGTGATTAAGGTCAGAGGGAAACTACAACAGCCCAATCCAGGCAGGACTACAAATGGCCCAGACCCCTCAGGAATGAAGTTTTGGGTTACTCCACCAGGAAAAAAACCATGACCTGCTCAGGTGCTTGCTGAAGGCAAAGGGAATATAGAATGGGTAGTGGAAGAAGGTAGTCATCAATACCAGCTACAACCATGTGAACAGTTGCAGAAACCAGGACTGTAACTGTCATGAGTGTTTTCTCCTTCTTTTGTTAAAAACGTTTTTGTGCATGTATGAACTGTAATAATAAAATTTCTTACTTTTATTTCCTTTACCCTTATCATGGGACATAAGATTTATTGACTTCACATCAGCATTTATGTATTATTAACTTTAAGTAATAGTATTTTAGTTGGGGATTGGTGTTTCCAGTTTTACACTTATATTCAGTTGCATTATGTTGGGCATAATTAAGGCCTTATTTTTGTCTTTATTTCAAGATTATATATGATCTCAGGAGATGTATATGGGTTCAAGTTGACAAGAGGTAGACTTGTGATGGTTAATACTGAGAATCAACTTGATTGGATTGAAGGATACAAAGTATTGATTCTGGGTGTGTCTGTGAGGGTGTTGGTAAAAGAGATTAACATTTGAGTCAGTGGGCTGGGGAAGCAGTTTCACCCTTAATCTGGTTGGCACAATCTAATCAGTTGCCAGAAAATATAAAGCAGGCAGAAAAACATGAAAAGGAGAGACTGGTCTAGCCTCTCAGCCTTCATTCTGCCATACTGGATGCTTCCTGCCCTCGAAATTGGACTTCAAGTTCTTCAGTTTTGGGACTGGGACTGGCTCTCTTTGCTCCTCAGCTTGCAGGCAGCCTAAGACCTTATGATCGTGTAAGTTAACACTTAATAAACTCCCAAATATACGTGTGTGTGTATATATATATGTGTAGATAGACAGATAGATAGAAAGATAGATAGATATCTCCTATTAGTTCTGTCCCTGTAGAGATCCCTAATACAATAATAATAAAAATTTTTCTAATAATTTTGTTCATGTTCAATAAAATTTTCTTAGACCATCTAATTTCATTTTTCTTTTAGAGGACATGAAAATATGAAAAGAAAACATGGTTCTGTAACTCAATCCAGCTGTAGAATAGTTTGAAAATACGTCAGTATTGACAAACCAGGGAAATAATAGGCCTGAAATAATATGAAACACAATTGAAAACATCAAAGCTATGTGATAAGAAAAATAAACAATTATCAAGTCATAATAGCTAACCTCAGGTAAATTAGACAATATATTGCCACAATATGGAATCAACTTAAAATATTAATGGCTTTAACATACCTAAATGATAAACTTAGGTATTAAAATTGTTCTGAGAAAATGAAAAGCTAAATGAATAACATTAAAAAAATATACAAAATAGAGCTGGGTGCGGTGGCTCACTCCTGTAATCCTAACACTTTGTGAGGCCAAGGCAGATGGGTTACTGGCGGTCAGAAATTCGAGACCAGTCTGGCCAACACGGTGAAACCCTGCCTCTACTAAAATTACAAAAATTAGCTGGAAATTGCTTGAACCCGGGAGGTAGACCAGTGAGCCGAGATCATGCCACTGCACTCCAGCCTGGGTGACAGAGTGAGACTCTGTCTCAAAAAATAATAATAATAAAAATAAAATAAATTGTTTCAGATGTTATCTCACAATTCAGAGCTAAATAAAAACATTAAAGTTAAAAAATATATTTTTCTTCCATTTTTGAGTCAAATGCATTTAAACATAATTGAGCTCATGCTCTGCATATTCTCTACAAGTGATTGTCTTTTTTCATTTGAACCTACAGTGTAAACATTTTCAATTCCTGTCTTACTCAGCTTGAAATATTGTAACAAACTACTATAGACTGGAGGCTTAAACGTAAATTTATTTCTCAGAATTTTGGAAGCTGGAAGTTTGATACCAGAATGCCAGCATGGTTGGGTTCTGGTGATGGCCCTATCTTGGGTACCAACCTGCAGATTTCTTGTATCCTCCTTATGTGGCAGAGAGAGAGCAAGAGAGTCCTCTGGGGTCGCTTTTACAAAGGCACTAATCTCATTCATAAGGTCTCCACCCTCATGATTGCCCCAAAAGACCCCATCTCCTAAAACCACTGCGTTAGAAGTTAGCATTTCAATGTATGAATTCTGGGAGGACTTATTCAATTCCAAACAACTGCAATTAAAAATAATTTGGATATAAAGGTTTTATTTCTTTGTTTTGTTTTTAAATAGACTGCTGCTTTTGTTGCAGTGAAGGGAGAAGAACTGAGGAAATACCCCTAGCACCAGTAGGTACAAGGGAGGGCAGCATTGATGATACCTTAGATAGGCATTCCTACTTTAGCCTTCCTTTAAAACAAAATGCCGTTTCATTGTTTTCAAAAAGTTTTGCAATGGCTTTCAATTTAACTAGCTGTAGGATTCGTCATCCCTATCAGACAGTTTGTACCATGATTTGATAGTTATTTTCCTTAACTTTAATAGTACTTCTATTAAAAACAGTAGGAGTCGGCCCTAGCTTCTGCATCTTTCATGAAAAAAACCCACAGATATCACTGGATATCTTCCCACACACATCCCCATAGTTATCACTCAGTGATTCAATGATGTGGATATATATACACACACACACACAGAGACACACAGATAAATATTGTCTGGAATGGGTTGGAACCTTCTGCCTGCCTAGCCTAGGATGAAAATTAATACTAGTTGTTACAAGGGGTGAACCTGAAACAGGCTATCATATTAACAAGATCTAAACCCAGGAAGAGTTAATAACAACTAGGACAAAATTTTGCCACCAGTATCTGAACCTATTGTTGTCCAGTGTACATCCTGCAATCTCAGCCCAAATTCTCCCACAGTACTAGGTAATAAAGAAGATCGTCTAGTACACATCCTACAATCTCCAAAGTTGTCCATACTAACAGGAAATAAAAAAGATAATTTCTTGCCCGGTAGAGCATAACATTTTAGACATGTTCATGACCAATTCCCAAAGAATTTCCTCAAGTTCCATTAATCAGCCCCCAAAGAGCCAATATTCTTCCCTTTTTATAAATGTTTATCTGTGTCAGTATTCCATCTTCATAGCCAAAATTGTCAGGATCTGGGAAAGATTTGTGATTTTATCTGACTTGCAAGCTAACAGATTAGGTTGCTATGGTTTTATAGATGCTGGCAGGCCATACATGAGACTCACGGTTCAGAGACATAGAATTTTATTGCTTTATGGTAATGTAAGCAGCATGAGCATCCGTGTATTTCCTCAGTCCTCTTTGCCACTAAGTCTCATGAGAGCAACCCAGCTGAACCCAGATGGATGCCTGCAAATGTAACTGTTTACATTGTATGAAAGAAATCATTCATTTAGGAAACAAATATTTTATAATCGGTAGTAAGCCTTCCTGCTCGATGGTTAGACACTCTGTCTTCCTAGCTACTAAACAAACATCATTAAAAAGACAGTCTAGAACAAAAGCAGTCAATGTCTCTGTTTGCAAAATGACAAAAAACTGGATTGATCCATAAATAGTTGCCTCTCAATGTTGGCTTATTAGATTTATCTACTCTTATTTTTCCATCTTCCCTCATGTCCCTCCTTCCCTTTGTATCCCATGCCTCCCTCTCCTTCCCCTTTTTCTTTCCTTCCTTCCTTCCTTCTTTCCTTCCTTCCTTCCTTCCTTCCCTCCTTCCTTCTTTTCTTCCTTCCTTCTTTCTCTTATTCCAGATGAAGTTTTGAACTTGGCTATAATTTACTTCACAAAGAGAAGACATTGAATACACATTGAAAATTCAGATTCTCAGAGCATTTCTGTACAAATTATATTCAATAGGCCTAAGATGATACCTCAGATATTCTATTTTTAAGATGGGGCCATGAGAGGTAAATATATTGAAGATACATAATAGCAAACAAAACACGCCTGTATGTGGGTCTACACATGAGAAATATAAGTTCAACCTAAATTAATCTGCTTAAATAATGAAGTTAAGGAAATAAAAAATGTAGACTATTGGTCGGGCACTACGGCTCATACCTGTAATCCCAGCACTTTGGGAGGCTGAGGCGGGTGGATCATGAGGTCAGGAGTTTGAGATCAGCCTGGCTAACATGGTGAAACCCCACTTCTACTAAAAATACAAAAATTAGCAGGACGTGGTGACCACACCTGTACTCCCAGCTACTTGGGAGGCTGGGGCAGGAGAATCGCTTCAACCTGGGAGGTGGAAGTTGCAGTGAGCTGAGATTGTACCACTGCACTCCAGCCTGAACAATAGAGTGAGACTCTGTCTCAAAAAAATAAATAAATAAAAATAAATAAACAAAGTAGACTATCAGAGGATAGATATCTACCAACTAAGAAATACTTTGCTGTTTAAATATTTTAGAGAATCAACAGGAGGATTAAAGTCTTTTCCACTCTTTGTTTCAAAAGATGAAGATGTAAATATACGCTTATTGTTATAAGCTATGTTTCTTAATGATGACAGCCTAGTATATATAGATGTAACTATGTTTTGATCAGTATGATTTATCATCTAATAACATTCAAAATATTCAACTATTCAGAAAGGAAATTTTATCTTATTAATTATGCTGAAGCGGTATTGTCTCAGTATTTCTGAAATAGTAATTAAGGGACAAATTTTGTCTTTAGAGAAGTGTTGGAAACAGCACAAATTTTATTTTATCACATTCTTGGTTTGTGTAACTGTATCTGATTGCTTTCAAAGTAAATGGGAAAGGCCATTGTTAGCATATTATGATTAAAGGAAAATATTATTTATATTATTTCATAAAAACTGCGGATCTCACACCATAAATTCAAGGTGTGAATTCTCACAGAATTTTCCTTAGAATATTAGATTTTTAAAATATTGCCCAAAAGTGTTACTCAAAAAACACAAGCTACAAAATTTTGTCACTTATGTTACAGTGATATCAAAGCATATAATTTTTACTTTTCATAAATGTTGTGTAGGTCACTTAGCAGAGTAAAATGGTATTGAAATTAATGATTCCCTTCAAGTATAAAATATAAAAGAATATATTATTTTCATGAAAATATTATTTAAGCTTTTACTTGTGAAGAATGTTAATAAAACACATTATACTTTGTCAATAGGTAACTATTTGTAAGCTTTCAGAATTTCAGAAGGAAATGTACTGTTAGTAATCAAATAATTTATTTATGATATCCTTATTATTACACACAAATCTAAAACTATACTTGTTAGATCTTTATTAATGTCTGGGATAGTCTCTTTAGTCTGGTAAGAGAAAACTCACAAAATTAAACCACTTAAATTTTTGAAATTTGTTTTTAGATTTCCCTTTCAGCTCCAGTCTTGACTTTTAAACTTATATTATTAAACAGTCATTGCATTTCATTTATGATGAATATGACACATAATAAGGGACAATAGCTGACCGGAACAGCATTGTTATCATGAAAATTTGTTTTAATTCAGATGACTAAATGTAGAAAAGTATTTCACTTTAATACAATGTTATAAAGAGATTAATCTCTTCATGTTGTGTTTTAATCACAAAGAAAACAGAGTTTCCCCCTTATCCTATCTACTTGACAACTAACCATTGGTTATTGAACGAAATTAAGTGGAACTGACTTCTCCTTTCTCAAAATATTCTTAGAGTACATATGGGGATTTAGGAAGTAAGATGTGTACGTGTGTGTGTGTATAATATTTTTAACTTAAGTGAAGTATGTAAACATGTAAAACAAATTATTTCTTGTGAAAAAAGAGGGGAAACAGCAAAGTTAATAAATCCAACATACTCTCAAATCTAAATTTTGCAAATTTTATTGCAGGAGCTTAAAGACAGCCCTAGCAAAAATGATTTGCTATTTTAAGCACCTATTTTTTTTGGGGGGTGGGACACAGAATCTTGCTCTATGGCTCAGGCTGGAGTGCAATGGTGCAATCTCTGCTCAATGCAACCACCACTTCCCTGGTTCAAGTGATTCTTCTGCCTCAGCCTCCCAAGCAGCTGGGATTACAGGTGCCTGCCACCACGCCTGACTAATTTTTGTATTTTTAGTAGACGGGGGGTTTCACCACATTCACCAGGCTGGTCTGGAACTCCTGACCTCAAGTGATCCTCCTGCCTCGGCATCCAAAAGTGCTGAGATTACAGGCATGAGCCACCGCCAGGCCCACCCTTTTTTAATCAAATGGGAGTAACAAAAGAATAGTCCACCACTTGTGATATAGATCTAGAATGTAGTGAAAACATTAGTATTATAGACCTATCTTCAATTAATTGATTAGATATTAATCAATTTGATTGATTAGAGTGTCAAAGCTTTTGATTTCTATTACCTTGTCAGTTCAGAGCAAGGTGAGTTAGAGAATATCATCCTATCTTTAGATCCAGAGAAAGTATTCTCTATAAAGATTCTTCATCAAAGGTATTTTCTTTTGACTTAAATGGTGTAAAAAAAAAAAAGGTTTTATTGCACAAAGCAAAATTCACTCATAAGTATGTGTATTTTGACATGATATGGAAGATGGGGTCGGTTTTGAAAAGACAGAATCAAAAAGTCATTATAGCTCAAGAAACAGAATGATCCATGGTAACGTATCTTAGGGCCATGCTCTATTTTTTTGAAATTGTTAAAATGCTAAAGGAGAAAAAGTGGAATGCATAGATAAACTTGGATATAATACAATAAGCTAAGAATTGGTCATAACAATTCTTTAATATTTGTATACATAGAGTTACTTTAACATGTATCTATTTTAGCCATATGTAAATATACCCTAAAAGTCTAAACACACACACAGCACCTAAATTTTTATACTTTGGTTTAGAAAAATACCTTAATGTACCATAAGGGCTAAATAAAGGAAGGCATAATGATAAAAGCATTGAAATCCTTTGTATAATTTAAAGGAAGTCATGTATTATTTTCATTGAGTAGGGGTTGTTGCTGTGGAAACGGGAAGAAGAAAACAAAGCCAGTCTGTCAATTATACCTTAATAAAACTGAAAAATAAAAAAAAAATAGGAAAAGAAAACAAAGCAAGGTCATGAAAGAATGATGAATAATATGGTGATAGGGTGATGCAGCTTTTGAAAAATGTGAGATAATGGGGTTCTTTAGATAACGTCAGCACAATGTTTTTTAAATTACATGCGTCTTTAAACACACTTTTCATGCATGATAGTGTGGTGAACACGTCCTTAAAATAACACTGATGTCAACTTTGTGTACGAATAGCACTGTTATTAATATCTTATATGTATGTGTATCTTTAAACAGTTTTTTGACATGCAGAACAGTATAGTCAACATATCCATTCACCACAATAACACTGTTCTCAACTTTGCACTCAAGTAGCATTCCAAGAAATATTTTATGCAGGCATACATATATTAATACATTTTAAAGCTATTTGAAATGTTATAATATATATTTCTGTTACTCCAAAGCCTTATTTATGCTAGAGGAATGAGTTCTCTCACGATTGTTATTTTTGTGACTGTTTTGAAAAATAGAGAGATCAGTAGTACTTTGTCGAGTACACATTATAGACAACATAAAACAAATTTCATGAAAATCAGTAAACAACTAATTTAGTTTAAGAGCACATAATCTGCCAGATCCTATAAATTCACAGAAATATGGGGAAGGCTTCAATATTCTCCAAATTTTCCAGTGAGGTTTTAGATGCTCTTACCACACTTTAAAATACTGCATCATATCTTGGGCTACATATCCATTAGTTTTTTTTTTTTTTTTAATTCAAACAACATTTTTAAAAATTATTTTACTGTGTTGCATCCCTTTGTTTAATTATCCCTTTCTTTAGTCTAAGCACTTGGATTTATATTTATTCTTAGTATTAAAAAAAAAAAACCACACACATCCTGAGCCATCTCTAAGTGCACTTGTAGAATCAGTATCCTATTCTATCTGTGACTAATGTTCAGTTTCTGCTTAAAGTCACTTTTCTCTTAGTTTCACTGCCTGAACTGTTGTTTTCCAGTAGACTTTAATCAAACGTTACCTGGGTAGTCCAAATTGAAAAACGATGACTACGATGCAGCTATGTCTTTTCCAAAACAGGAATTAGGAGGGAAAAAAACATTTTCTTTTACCAAATTCGATTTAGTGGTTGGGGCTGCAAATGACCTGAGAAAAGACAGAGAAACAGAAGAAATGACAAAGTTAACTCATGCACGTGGGAGGTGCACCAACAAGCAGCTCACTGAGCAGCTAGAGTTAGGGGTTTATATATCATCCACATAAGAAGGGGGTTAAGACTTCAAGGGAAAACAAATGTTCGGAAACTAATGAGAAACAAGTTCAGGGAAACAAGTGGAAGTTACAAAAGATTTTCATGGGGCTTTGCCTGTGTAATTTCTCATCCAGGTATAAATGTTCTCTCTCGTTTCTGACTGTAAACCTCCCAAAGAGGGCATTTCTGGTGGCTTTAATTTGGGGAAAGTGTTCTTAAGTCAGCAAAAGAAGTTAAACTTAGTTATTTTGAGTTTCATGTTTTCTTTTCTTAGAGCTGATGTTTATTCAGAAGTTTTCATCTTAAAATAATCTTCATATCACATTAGTGGGTTCAAGTGAATCCTATCATAAGTGATAATACTCTCAAACTGGTTGAGACAATGGAATGGTCTTTATTAGAGATGGGCAAAAACACATTTGATTTATTTGGTTATGTCCTAGTTACATTAGCATGATTTAGATACTCATTGGAGCATAGTACCTGAGAACAAGTAATTTCAACCACCCCCTGCTTCACCACTCACATAATTTGTGAATGTAGGTATGTTTTCTAACTTTGCTGTGTTTCAGTTACTTATCAGGAAAATAAAATTGAATATATGTTAAAGAATCAAATAATAAGGATGTAAATAGACTATGAAATAAAATAGTATTTTAATTTCCAAATAAAATAATAATTAAAAGGTAGGTTTTATACCAACGAATATATGCCAAATATTTTTAAAGTACATAATTTTGCCTGTGTATTTTTTATCAGAAACACATATGGTTGTATTTATTATAATTTTATCGTCATGAAAAGTTTACATGGGAGAATTTCATTCTCAAAATGTCTTTGTGAAGAGCTACAGGGAACTACTCCCCAAAGAAACAAACATAATTTGTGAAAATTATATTTTAAAATGCGATAATAAATAAGTTTCTGGAAATTGATCTAAGGGTATGCTGAAACTAAAGAAAGTTTTATTTTATAAATATCTTCTAAAGTCAGTAAAATAAAACAGTGACATTAAACCAAATCTGCTCCTTCTCTCTGGCCTCTTTGCACAGCATGATTGAAATTCCACTATGGGTGGGTAGAGTCAAGAACACAGGGATTCTTCCAGCTTGCAGTTGAAAGATAATGTATCTCCAAGGGAGGCTCAGGCAGTTAGCACTTCTCATCCCACCCAGCTATGTGTTGCAGAGGCTCAGTTATAGGTGAGTGCAGCCAAGAGGTGTAGTACCCCATCTTCTACCCAGCTCCCACTTGTAAAGCTAAGGTTCTACCACTAGTATGGCAGGCTAAGGATATCGTGGCACTGGAGGCTATCATAGCACCTTACTCAGTGGGCAAACATTCCATTTCAAGGGAGGAAAACCAAGAAGACAACAGTCTATTCATCCCATCTTGTGTCTCGTTTGTAATAAAGGCTTGTTACTCCAAAAGAATTAGGCCCCTGTCTCCTCCCCCACTTCCAGAACAGCAGCTCAGACATTTTGCACAGGGGGAGTGATAACCCACAAGAATATTGAGCTCTAAAGTTGTAATTACCACTCTAATGTTATATAGTATGAGACTGAGGAGGGCACTTTCTTGTGTCAAAATCTTTGGACACCTTATGGCCATCATGGGCTATCCAGATACTCCAGAAGACATGAGAGTAGATTGCTAAAGGCTCTGCAACGAAGAAGGCTTGCAAGGAGAGACACGGAGCACAAATAGGAGTGCTTGCTATATTGCAACTGAACCAGATTCTAGAGCCTTTTGTTGTAGGGGCCCCATTTATGGTGGGCTGATTTGCAAGTAAAAACATAAATGAGTTTAAATAAAACTTGTGAGTGAAGAATATGTTGCCTTATCTTGAAGTTAATTTTCATGTTTTAATCATAAATAAATGAGTCTAGCCATTATTATCTTCACAAATTAATTATAGCTTAATTACTATAATTCCAGTCAAAAATAGAAAGTCTTCACTTTTTATGACAAATCAAGATGTAATCACTTTCAAAAGTTAAAAACTTGATACATACCTGAAGAAAGTTAAGCTCTGACTTTAAAATTAGGATGATAGTTCATGCCTTTCTGCTTTCATATATCTTGTTCATAATAAATTCTGTTTATTTGGGGCAGATTTTATTATTTGTTTAAAGAAGTTTGCACATAAAATATTTGTTCTTCAAAATATTTTTATTTGATACTGTTAAAATATTTCAAATGCCAACATTTAAGAAACTATAAAACAGATTGTTTAAAAATTCCTTTTCATAGATAATATATGGTCAAATAGTATAGTGTGTCCTAACTTGTATAGTCTTCCAAAAATATTAATGCCTAACTTAATTTGTAAAAGCTCTAGGTCATTCTCACGTTTTCACATGCTCCAAGGAGTCCCACTGTTCTTTATGTATGTATCAATGTATCATTATCATGCAATATTTTGATCTGATCAGAGATACCAATATATTCTCGTGTCTAGGCCTTGTTTTTTCCCTTGTTTAATTGATTACGACATATCAAATATATCATAAGATATATCTTAATGAATCAAGTTCTGGTGATCCAACACAAACATTAAAAAGGCAACTGTTTTATCTTAATCAGCTCCAGAGTAAGCAAAGAGCAGATACACAGAAAAAAATCAATGGATTAATGGAGACTGGTCTCCCGATACTGAGTTGACGGCTGGAATTTGCTTAATTGTCCCTACCCAGCATCTTCCCTTCTCGTGTGTTGCCATTGATATTGATGTTGTTGTTGCTAAGACTAATAAGTCCATAAATTATTTGAAATTGTTTTGCTTCTGGAGTTCATGGACTGTGATTCATAAGACTATTTCTTAACCCATCTGAAACACAGAATCTCAACATTTTAAAATAAGAAAGAATGTCTTCATCTGAAGATTTAATGAAGAATACTGAATATGGCACTCTAAACTATCACTTTGGTTGTAGATACCCATTTAGAAAACAGAAGAGAAAATGGCAGTTTGAAATTCCTTTATGGATGGAAGCAATATGAAGAGATATTTAATAGAATTAAGTCAATACTGGCTCAAAGAGGAATAAAATGTATTTCAATTGTTATAGATACAATTGAACTGTCAAATAATTTCAAACATAGAAAAACTCAATCACTCTTTAATTTTTTAAATTTTACTTAAGTTCTCAGATACATGTGCAGAACGTGCATGTTTGTTACATAGGTGTACATGTGCCATGGTGGTTTGCTGCATCTATCAACCCATTATCTAGGTTTTAAGCCCCACATGCATTAGGTATTTGTCCTAATGCTCTCCCTCCTCTTGCCCCCCAGTCCCCAACAGGCTCCCATGTGTGGTGTTCCCCTCCCTGTGTTCATGTGTTCTCATTGTTCAACTCCCATTTATGAGTGAGAACGTGCAGTGTTTGTTTTTCTGCTCCTGTGTTAGCTTGCTGACAGTGGTGGCTTTCAGCTTAATCCATGTCCCTGCAAAGGAGATGATTTCATTCTTTGTTATGGCTTCATAGTACTCCATGGTGTATATGTGTGCATTTTCTTTATCCAGTCTATCCTTGATGGACATTTGGGTTGGTTCCAATTATTTGCTATTGTAAATAGTGCCACAGTAAACATATATGTTCATGTGTCTTTATAGTGGAATGATTTATAATCCTTTGGGTATATACCCAGTAATGGGATTCCTAGATAAAATGGCAGTTCTGGTTATAGACCCTTGAGGGATTGCCACACTGTCTTCCACAATGTTTGAACTAATTTACACTCCCACTCACAGTGTGAAAGCATTCCTATTTCTCCACTGCCTCATCAGCATTTATTGTTTCCTGACTTTTTAATAATTGGCATTCTAACTGGCATGAGATGGCATCTTATTGTGGTTTTGATTTGTATTTCTCTAATGATCAGTGATGATGGCTTTTTTTAATATGTTTGTTGGCTGCATAAATTTCTTCTTTTGAAAAGTGTCTGTCCATATCCTTCACCTACTTTTTGATGGAGTTGTTTTGTTCTTGTAAATTTGCTTAAGTTCCTTGTAGATTCTGGGTATTAGACCTTTGTCAGATGGGTAGATTGCAAAAATTTTCTCCTATTCTGTAGGTTGCCTCTTCACTCCGATGCTAGTTTCCTTTGTTGTGATCTTTAGTTTAATTAGATCCTATTTGTCAATTTTGACTTTTGTTGCAATTCTTTTTGGTGTTTTAGTCATGAAGTCTTTGCCCATGCCTGGGTCCTGAATGGTATTGCCTAGGTTTTCTTCTAGAGGTTTTATGGTTTTGGGTTTTGCATTTGAATCTCTAATCCATCTTGAGTTAATTTTTGTATAAGGTGTAAGAAAGGGGTCCAGTTTCAGTTTTCTGCATGTGGCTAGCCAGTTTTCCCAGAACAATTTATTATATTGGGAATCCTTTCTCCATTGCTTGCTTTTGTCAGGTTTGTCAAAGATCAGATGGTTGTAGATGTGTGGTGTTATTTCAGAGTTCCAGGTTCTGTTCCATTGGTCTATGTATCTGTTTTTGTACAACTACCATGCTGCTTTGGTTACTGTAGGCTTGTAGTATAGTTTGAAGTCAGGTAGTATGATGCCTCCAGCTTTGTTCTTTTTGCTTACGATTGTCTTGGCTATATAAGTTTTTATTTTTCTTTTTTTCAGTTCTGTATGAAATTTAAAATAGTTTTTTCTAATTCTACAAAGAAAGTCAATGGTAACTGGATTGGAATAGCATTGAATCTATAAATTACTTTGGGCAGTATGGCCATTTTCACAATATGGATTCTTCCTATCCATTTTTGGGAATAAGCCCCCAAAATCTGGCCATAAACTGGCCCCAAAACTAGCCATAAACAAAATATCTGCAGCACTGTGACAAGTTCATGATGGCCATAATGTGGAAGGTTGTGGGTTTACCAGAATGAGGGCAAGGAACACCTGGCCCACCCAGGGTGGAAAACAGCTTAAAGGTGTTCTTAAACCACAAACAATAGCATGAGCAATCTGTGCCTTAAGGACATGCTCCTGCTGCAGATAACTAGCCAGACCCATCCCTTTATTTCAGCCTATCCCTTTGTTTCCCATAAGGAATACTTTTAGTTAATCTATAATCTATAGAAACAATGCTTATCACTGGCTTGCTGTTAATAAATATGTGGGTAAATCTCTGTTCAAGGCTCTCAGCTTTGAAGGCTGTGAGACCCCTGATTTCCCACTCCACACCTCTATATTTCTGTGTGTGTGTCTTTAATTCCTATAGCACTGCTGGGTTAGGGTCTCCCCGACTGATCTGGTCTTGACAATCCATGAGCATGAAATGTTTTTCCTTTTGTTTGTGTCCTTTCTCATTTCCTTGAGCAGTGGTTTGTAGTTCTCATTGAAGAGTTCCTTCACGTCCCTTGTAAGTTGTGTTCCTAGGTATTTATTTCTCTGTGTAGAAATTGTGAATGGGAGTTCATTCATGATCTGGCTCTCTGCTTGTCTATTGTTGGTGTATAAGAATGCTTGTAATTTTTGCACATTGATTTTGTATCTTGAGACATTGCTGAAGTTGCTTATCAGCTTAAGGAGTTTTGGGGCTGAGATAATGGGGTTTTCTAAATATTGAATTATGTCATCTGCAGAAAGAGACAGTTTGACTTCCTCTCTCCCTATTTGAATACTATTTATTTCTTTCTCTTACCTGATTTCCCTGTCTAGAATGTACAATACTATGTTGAATAGTAGTGGTGAGAGAGGGCATCCTTGTCTTTTGCTGGTTTTCAAAAGGAATGCTTCCAGGTTTTGCCCATTAAATATGACACTGGCTATGGGTTTGTCATAAATGACTCTTATTATTTTGAGATATGTTTCATCAATGTCTAGTTTCTTGAAAGTTTTTAGCATGAAAGGATGTTGCATTTTATCGAAGACCTTTTCTGTATCTATTGAGATAATCATGTGGTTTTTGTCATTGGTTCTGTTTATCTGATGTATTACATTTATTGATTTGTGTATGTTGAACCAGCCTTGCATCCCAGTAATGAAGCTGGCTTGATTGTGTTGGATAAGCTTTTTGATGACTGCTGGATTTGGTTTGCCAGTATTTTATTGAGGATTTTCACATTGATGTTCATCAGGCATATTGGCCTGAAGTTTTTCTGTTGTTATGGTGTCTCTGCGAGGTTTTGGTGTCAGGATGATGCTGGCCTCATAAAAAGAGTTACGGAGGAGACCCTCCTTTTTTGTTGTTTGGAATCATTTCAGAAGGAATGATGCCACCTCCTCTTAGCACATCTGGTAGAATTCAGCTGAGAATCCATCTGGTCCTCGCTTTGTTTGTTTGTTTGTTTGGTAGGCTATTGATTACTGCCTCAATTTCAGAACTTGTTATTGTTCTATTTAGGGATTTGACTTCTTCCTGTTTAGTCTTCAGTGGGTGTATGTGGAATTTATCCATTTCTTCTTGATTTTCTAGTTTATTTGAATAGAGGTGTTTATAATATTCTCTGATGGTAGTTTATATTTCCATGGGATCAGTGGTGATATCCCATTTATCATTTTTTATTGTGCCTATTTGATTATTCTCTATTTTCTTCTTTGTTAGTTTAGCTAGTGGTCTATTTTGTCAATTTAAAAAAAAGCAGTTCATGTATTCATTTATTTTTTGAAGGGTTGTTCATGTCTCTATCTCCTTCAGTTCTGCTCTGATCTTTGTTGTTTCTTGTCTTCTTCTGGCTTTTGAATGTGTTTGCTCTTGCTTCTCTAATTGTTTTAATTGTGATGTTAAAGTGTCAATTTGAGATCTTTCCAGCTTTCTCATGTGACCATTTAGTGCCCTAAATATCCCTCTTAACACTGCTTTAGCTGTGTCCCAGAGATTCTGGTACACTGTCTCTTTGTTCTCATTGGTTTCAAAGAACTTCGTTATTTCTGCCTTAATTTTGTTATTTACCGAGGGGTCATTCAGGAGCAGGTTGTTCAATTCCCATGTAGTTGTGTGGTTTTGAGTGAGTTTCTTAATTCTGAGTTCTAATTTCATTGCACTGTGGTTTGTCAGACTGTTTGTTATGATTTCTGTTCTTTGTATTTGCTGAGGAGTGTTTTACTTGCAATTATGTGGTCAATTTTACAATAAGTGCCATGTGGCACTAAGAAGCATGTGGATTCTGTTGATTTGGGGTGGAGAGTTCTGTAGATGTCTATTTGGTCCAGTTGATCTAGGGCTGAGTTCAAGTCCTGAATACTCTTGTTAATTTTCTGTCTCATGATCTGTCTAATTTTGACAGTGGGGTGTTAAATTCTGCCAATATTACTGTGTGGAAGTCTAAGGTTCTTTGTAGGTCTCTAAGAACTTGTTTTATGAATCTGGGTGCTCCTATATTGGGTCCATATATATTTAGGATAGTTAGCTCTACTTATTGAATTTTTCCCTTTACCATTATGTAATGCTCTTCTTCATATTTGTTGATCTTTGTTGTTTTAAAGTCTGTTTAATCAGAGACTCGGATTGCAACCCCTGCTTTATTTTTGCTTTCCATTTGCTTGGTAAATATTCCTCCATCCCTTTATTTATTTATTTTTTCTGTCTATTTTTTTTTTAATTTTTTTTATTATGCTTTAAGTTCTAGGGTACATGTGCATAATGTGCAGGTTTGTTACATATGTATACTTGTGCCATGTTGGTGTGCTGGACCCATCAACTCGTCAGCACCCATCAACTCGTCATTTACATCATGTATAATTCCCAATGCAATCCCTCCCCCCTCCCCCTCCCCGTGATAGGCCCCGGTGTGTGATGTTCCCCTTCCCGAGTCCAAGTGATCTCACTGTTCAGTTCCCACCTAAGAGTGAGAACATGCGGTGTTTGGTTTTCTGTTCTTGCGATAGTTTGCTGAGAATGATGGTTTCCAGCTGCATCCATGTCCCTACAAAGGACACAAACTCATCCATTTTATGGCTGCATAGTATTCCATGGTGTATATGTGCCACATTTTCTTAATCCAGTCTGTCATTGATGGACATTTGGGTTGATTCCAAGTCTTTGCTATTGTGAATAGTGCCGCAATAAACATACGTGTGCATGTGTCTTTATAGCAGCATGATTTATAATCCTTTGGGTATATACCCAGTAATGGGATGGCTGGGTCATATGGTACTTCTAGTTCTAGATCTTTGAGGAATCGCCATACTGTTTTCCATAATGGTTGAACTAGTTTACAATCCCACCAACAGTGTAAAAGTGTTCCTAGTTCTCCATATCCTCTCCAGCAACTGTTTTTTCCTGACTTTTTAGTGATTGCCATTCTAACTGGTGTGAGATGGTATCTCATTGTGGTTTTGATTTGCATTTCTCTGATGGCCAGTGATGATGAGCATTTTTTCATGTGTCTTTTGGTTGTACGAATGTCTTCCTTTGAGAAATGTCTGTTCATATCCTTTGCCCACTTTTTGATGGGGTTGTTTGTTTTTTTCTTGTAAATTTGTTTGAGTTCTTTGTAGGTTCTGGATATTAGCCCCTTGTCCGATGAGTAGATTGCAAAAATTTTCTCCCATTCTGTAGGTTTCCTGTTCACTCTGATGGTAGTTTCTTTTGCTGTGCAGAAGCTCTTTAGTTTAATGAGATCCCATTTGTCAATTTTGGCTTTTGTTGCCGTTGCTTTTGGTGTTTTAGACATGAAGTCCTTGCCCATGCCTATGTCCTGAATGGTATTACCTAGGTTTTCATCTAGGGTTTTTATGGTATTAGGTCTAACATTTAAGTCTCTAATCCATCTTGAATTAATTTTCATATAAGGAGTAAGGAAAGGATCTAGTTTCAGCTTTCTACTTATGGCTAGCCAATTTTCCCAGCACCATTTATTAAATAGGGCATCCTTTCCCCATTTCTTGCTTTTCTCAGGTTTATCAAAGATCAGATGGCTGTAGATGTGTGGTATTATTTCTGAGGACTGTTCTGTTCCATTGGTCTATATCTCTGTTTTGGTACCAGTACTGTGCTGTTTTGGTTACTGTAGCTTTGTAGTATAGCTTGAAGTCAGGTATGAGCCTATGTGTGTTTTTGCACATGAGATGGGTCTCCTGAATACAGCACACTGATGGGTCTTGGGTCTTTATCCAGTTTGCCAGTCTCTGTCTTTTAATGGGCATTTAGCCCATTTACATGTAAGGTTAATATGGCTATGTGTGAATTTGATCCTGTCATTATGATGCTAGCTGTCTATTTTTCACATTAGTTGATGCAGTTTCTTTATAGTGTCGTTGGTCTTTATATTGCAGTATGATTTTGCAGTGGCTGGTACCAATTTTTCCTTTCTATATTTAATGCTTCCTTCCGGAACTCTTGCAAGATAGGCCTGGTGGTGACAAAATCTCTCAGCATTTGCTTGTCTGGAAAGGATTTTATTTCTCTTCACTTATGAAACTTTGTTTGCCTCCATATTAAATTCTGGATTGAAAATTCTTTAAGAATGTTTACTATTGAACCCCCAACGCCCCCACTGCCCCTTTGACTTGTACGGTTTCTGCAGAGATATCTACTGTTAGTCTCATTAGCTTCCCTTCGTAGGCAACCTGACCTTACTCTTTGGCTGCCCTTAACATTTTTTCCTTCATTTCAACCTGGGAGAATCTGATGATTATGTGTCTTGGGGATGATCTTCTCCTGGAGTAACTTAGTGATGTTCTCTGTATTTCCTGAATTTGAATGTTGGCCTTGTCTTGCCAGGTTGAGGAATTTCTCCTGGGTAATATCCTGAAGTGTGTTTTCCAACTTGGTTCCATTCTCCCTGTCACTTTCAGGTATAACAATCAATCATAGATTTGGTTTTTTCACATAGCCCCATATTTCTTGGATTCTTTGTTCATCCCTTTTTATTCTGATTTCTCTAATATTGTTTGTACACCTTATTTCAGCAAAGTGGTCTTCAATCTCTGATATCCTTTCTTCCACTTGATCGATTTGGCTATTGATACTTGTGTAGGCTTCATGAAGTTCTTGTGCTGTGTTTTTCAGGTCCATCGGGTCACTTATGTTCCTCTGTAAATTGGTTTTTCTATTTAACAGTTCCTGTAACCTTTTATCAAGGTCCTTAGCATCCTTGCATTGGGTTAGGAAATGTTCCTTTAGCTGAGAGAAGTTTGTTATTACCCACCTTCAGGATATTATCCAAGATATAATCCCATTTTATAAACCTACTTCTGTCAATTCATCAATCTCATTCTCCATCCAGTTCCGTGCCCTTGTTGGAGAGGTGTTGCTATCATTTGGAGGAGAAGAGATATTCTGGCTTTTGGAATTTTCAGCACTTTTGCACTGGTTTTTCCTCATCTTCATGGATTTATCTACCTTTGATCTTTGAGGCTGATAACCTTTGGATGGGGTTTTTGTGTGAAGGTCTTTTTTGTGATGTTGTTGTTGTTGTTTTCTGTTTGTTAATTTTTCTTCTATCAGTCAGGTCTCTCTTTTGCAGGTTTACTGCAGTTTTCTGGAAGTCCACCCCAGACCCTGTTTGCCTGGGTATCACCAGTAGAGGCTGCAGAACAGTAAAGATGGGTGCCTGTTCCTTCCTCTGGAAGCTGCATCCCAGAGGGGCACTGGCCTAATGCCAGCTGGAGCTCTCCTGCATGAGATGTCTGTTGATCCCTGTTGGGAGGTGTCTCCCAGTCAGGAGGCATGGGGTTCAGGGACCCACTTGAGGAGGCAGTCTGTCTCTTGGCAAAGCTGGTGTGCTATGCTGGAAGAATCCTCCTTGTCGGGATCAGCTGCTTTCTTTGCAGCCAGCAGGCAGGAAAGATTAAGTCTGCTGAAGCTGTGACCACAGCCACTTCTCCCCGCCAAGTGTGATCTGTCCCAGCGAGATGAGAATTTTATCTGTTAGCCCCTGACTGGGGCTGCTACATTTCCTTCAGAGATACCCTTCCCAGTGAGGAGGAATCTGGAGAAGCAGTCTGGCCACAGCCACTTTGTCACACTGTGGTGAATTCCGCCCAGTCCAAACCTCCCTGTCTCTTTAGCACTGTCGGGGAAAACCGCCTACTAAAGCCTCAGTAATGATGGATGCCCCTCATTTCACCAAGCTCGATCATCCCAGCTCGACTCCAGACTGCTGTGCTGGCAGTGAGAATTTCAAGCCAGAAGTTCTTAAGTTTGCTGGGCTCCATGGGAGTGGGACCTGCTGAGTGAGACCACTTGGCTCCATGGCTTCAGCCCCCTTTCCAGGGGAGTGGATGCTTCTCCTGGCTTGTTGGGGTTACAGGTGCCCCTGGGGTATGAAAAAACTCCAGCTAGCTCGGTGCCTGCCCAAACAGCCACCCAGTTCTATGCTGGAAACCCAGAGCCCTGGTGGTGTGGGCTCACGAGGGGATCTCCTGATCATAAGATTGCAAAAATCCATGGGAAAAACATAGTAACCTAGGGTGGGTAGCACAGTCCCTTACCACTTCCACTGACTGGAGGAGGGAGGCTTCCTGGCTCCTTGCACTTCCTGGGCGAAGCAATGCCCCACCCTGCTTCTACTTTCTCTCCATGGGTTGCACCCACTGTCTGACCAGTCCCAATGAGACGAACTGGATACCTCAGTTGGAAATGCAGAAGTCACGCACCTTCTGTGTTGGTCTTGCTGGAAGCTGCAGACCAGAGCTGTTTCTATTTGGCCATCGTGGCCCCTCTATCAAACTCAATCACTCTTAATAAACACAGTGCAATACTCATAAAAATATAAATATTTGAAACAGTTTATGAAAATACACATATTTGATCCTGAATACTCAAATCAATTGTTTTTGGTACTATTGTAATATGCAATATGACAAATAAAACAATTAGGAATGCATTAATTTTTCCCAAGGCTCTGAAAACTGTATAATATATATTGAAAATACAATGGTATAGGACTTTAGGGAATAAAAGAATTTTCTTTATCAACAACATAATGAATTTTTCTTGTTTCAAATAAAATTCTGCATACTATATTTTTACTGAAAACACTAAAATATAGAATTTTAGAAGGCAATAAATTAATGATCATGAATGAATAATAAATTAATTTAGTGCACAGAATAATCAAATTTCAAGTTTCAATAGAGTATTTCTTGTAGTCGAAAAATTTATATAATTATATTTGTTTAATATTTTGCCATATTTTTATAATTTGCCATATTCCTTTATATTGAGAATATTTCACTGAACATCCTGCTTAAAAGTTCATCATATTTCCTTTTAAACATTAGAATAAAAAGCAAGCAATATAGTTTCTCATTTTTAATAGAAAAGCTTACAAATAAGTACATTCTTTTTATTATTAAAAAGAAAGTACAGCCCTTGTAAATGCAATGTTTCAGAAGAAAACAGGTAATGTAGTAGAAGGTTGCCAGAAACCTTTTTCATCTTTAAGCACAAATGAGTCACATAATTTTACAGGTCACAGTGTCTGCTGAAGAAATAGTCTCCAAGGTGGCTTTAGAGAATGCTAGGGGTATACAACTCAATTCATTTCATTGCAAGTGTTAAAACAACATGCAAATTGTAAACAGCAATTCTCAGTGGTAATTGTTATAATTTGTTAATATTGTACTAATGTAGTAAAACACAAAATGTATCAATGAATAAGTATTGAAGTTATATTTTCTGATTAATTTACTGCAGACACATATTATTAAAAATGTTTGGAGTTTTTTCTCTGAGGAGTTTAAGAATAGAGGAGATGTTGGAAATCTTTGATCTCAATAGTTTTTTAGAAGAGGATGTTCCATATTTCAGTCCCTTCATAATTTCATGAAATGCATATTTCATTGAATTTATGTGTTATTCCAGATTCTTAATTCTCCAAGTTAGTAGATAGAGCTAAAAGTTATTCCTTTTGAATTAGATATGTTAAAATACCAAAAATATTTTACTATCTGGTTTTCAATATTTGAGCATTTAAGCTTTTAATCTCTTTTCCAATTACTGGTCAAATTTCTCTACTTAAAAAAAAATAGCCATTAGCCTTTAGTTTGAATCTTATTTTCCCCTGAAAAACCCTGCTGCTAAGTGAACATCTGGTAAGTAACTTAAGAAATAACAATTCTATTAATAATGGGAAAATTATATTTTATTCCTTCCCCAAATATGTAATTATCACAAAAAAACACATTAATTGAAAAACAAAAGCTATTTTATATGTTATAAATATGCTGAAAGTAAACAAATAGAAGTTGTACATAATGTGTAATGTAATGTAGCGAACAACCTAAGAGGAAATGAAGATTTGATTGTAGTGGAGGATGGTGAAGGTGGGATCAAAGTAGTCATTCTTAGGAAGATAAATCATTCTTTCTGCACTATTTTCTTAATTCACTTTTCATCCTTTTGGAAGCTCATGGTTAGTGTACACTCAAACTTCATATAGAAATATGGTTACATCACAGTAAAGCAATAATAGAACTAAATAGAGGCCCCCCAACTCCCCAAAAAAGAGTGTTTGTTAACATTTGGAAGACCAAAACTAGTGGAGATATAAGATAAGTTGTAGAAGAGGCTATATATTCAATCTTCTCACTTGCTGTATGCAAGAAATGTTACATAAAACTTGATTATATTGAAGTTTAGCTCAGAATAAATATTAATCCCAGAAAGTAGGAAGGAAAGTTACAAACATTAAGGAAAATAATTGTTTTAAAGTGCCTTGGTTTTCTAAGCAGATATTTTACTAAACTTGGATTTGAATTCATTCAAAACTGATAAAATAACCAGTCTTGCTGGTGTTGTCAGTGTGTCTAAAATATTTATGAGTAAACACCAGGGAACAATGGAGAGTAAAATTTATGTCTATCATTTAATCAGTGTTATAAGTTTTGTAAACTTATAGTTTGTTAGGTCATTCAATCATTCTTTCAGTATAAATTAATCTGATTAAATATCTCTACGTTATCCAAATAAATTATTGCAATTGTAAGATGGACATATTTGTCTTTGAACCTAACTGAAATATTGAATCATGCCTCCCACTTAAAGCAAGTTACTGAGAAAAAATATCGACTGGGAATGCATACAATTTTCATTTCTTTTTCGAAAGTTCTGAGTAGAAAACTTATTTTTTCCCCTGAATAAGAAACTTTTTTTAAAATTCAAAAATAAAGTCTCTAGAGATAAAAGTATTACCAATTTGTCAAACTGGATAGTAATTTTATTCAATCAAAATGAAAAATTCAAATAGAAAATGATGAATGATGCCAATAGTAAGTTTGTTTTAAGTCATAGTCTATAAAAATTGTCCAGGGTTATATCATGGCATTTCAAATTTAAACTTTTTTTCTCATATAGGCTATTTCACTTCTGTGGCATACATTTATATTAAACAAAATCATACTAACATTAATATCTATGTCTTAGGCTACATAAAATTTTAATTTTGGGAAAATAATAGAAAATCATTGAACACTAACACAAAACCGTTAACCATATTCCTATCTGTGTGCACTATTTAGGTTACACCAAAATAAAGAAACGTCTCCCTAATTAATTAATAAATAGAAAATAAAATAATAGGTGACTATTTAATATAAATTTGATATATCAAGCATAAATGACTTAGCAAAGGTTTGAATTATTGAATAAGTTTAATATTCTATAAAATACATTTAACATTCTGTAATCAGAATATGTTTAAATAAATTAGGTTTTGTTACTTGTAGATGAATATTACAATATAGAGTAGGCTATCAAAATGCAAAAATAAAAAATAGAAACAAAACAAAAAATAAAATAGCCCTGCATATCTTCTCTGTTTTTTGAGAAATTAGACTATGTCCACACATTTCTCATTTTTGTGTTTGCCTTAAACACTCCCATGGAACAACAAAAAACATTCAATTTGCTTGTGGCAGGGAAATAACTACTAATTAAAAAATAGTTTTAAGAGAGACCTCTTTGATTGATTAGATTCAAATACTAAACATATATTCAGAAAGTTGAGTTCTTTCCCAAGATCACTCAGCAAATTATTAGGCAAACCAGATATTTTACTCTAGGGATAGTGTGCTTTTCAGGATACTAGGAAAGATGATACCCAGAACCATTTTTTTTAAATGAACTAAATAAAAACTATTTGCATAAGATAAGCTTACATTTTGCACTCATAATATACTGGATTATTTTTCCCAAGTTCTCACTCTGTCTTTGTGAAAGTCATACTTCAACATACTTAGTGACTCCTATTAGAATAAGCAATGCATATTTTTTGACAATGACTTGGGGATTGAGAATGTGAGTTACTTTGGCTAATGGAATATTGGAGAATATGACACAAGCAGAGGCTTTACTGTGTCTGCATAGTTGTCTTCTTGAGCTTCTGTCATCTACCGTATGTAAACCATGCTCTTCAGGGTGAGGAGGCATGTGCAGTAGACATAACGAAAACATTGCAAAGGTAATAACACAAATGATTAGGGTGTTAAGCATCAGTGGATTTCGTCCTTACTGAAATACAAACCTAGCTTGGCTAGAAGACCTTTTAAAGAAAGAGTATGAACCCCAAGTTTGCACAAAAGTGTAAAATTTTCAAAATTCTAATATTGTGTGTGATTATTAATTTTAATAAACTTTTAAATTTCAGAATAGGTCTAAAGTTACAAAAATGCAAGTTTAGCATAGAATTCTCTTATATCTCATATTCATTTTCCCCAGTTATTTATATCTTACATTAAGATGGTACATTTGCTACAATTAATGAAGCAATCATTATATGTTATTACCGAAAGTCCATGATTTATTAAAATTTCCTGTTTTCCCCTAACATGCTTTTTACAAATGTTTTTAAAGTTTTCATCCTCGATTCCATGTTACATTTAGTAGCCATATCCCCTTAAATTTCTTATTGTTTTTGATGACTTTGGGAATTTTGAAGATTATGGATAAGGCATTTTGTAGAGTGTTCCTTAATTGTCATTTGTCTATTTTTTTCTCATGGTTAGATTGAGATTGTGTGTGTGCATTTACTTTTTTTACAGTTTATTGAAGTAAAATTAATATATTAAGAGCCACACATATTTGATGTGTACATTATGATTCATTGGGACATCACAAGATCATGACATCATCAGCATAATCAAGGTAATAGATACATCCCACACCTCTCAAAGTTTTCTTGAGTCCTTTTGTGTCTTTGCTTTTTTGTATGTGTGACAGGAAAACTTAACATGAGATCTACCCTCTTAACAAATTTTGAAATGCACAGTATTGCACAGTCAATTATAGCCACAATGCTATACAACAGATATCTAGCACTAACATTCATCTAGCATAACTGAAACTTCATACCCATTGGACAACAACTCCCCATTTCTGCCATCTCCCAGCCCCTGGAAACTGCTATTGTGTTGTTTGCTTCTATGAGTTTCACTATAATAGACACTTTATGTCAGCAGTATCATGCAGTATTTGTCTCTCTGTGACTAGTTTATTACACTTAGCATGATGCCTTTGGGTAATGTGTTTTTGAAAAAAAAAGACTGCAGAGGTAAATTCCCATTCTCATTACATGTTGTTAAGGGAACATAACATCAACATCACTGGTAATGTTAACCTTAAATATCTGGCTTGAAGTAGTGTTTATCAGATTTTTCTACTCTAAAGTTATTCTTTTTTTGTTTTGTTTTGTCCTTTTACTTCCTTCTTCTTTCCTCACTGAAAAAACTCAAGGAATGAGGATTTATGTTGAAGTCATTAATGACAAAGTAACTTCATAAGTTATTTAGAATTCTTTCTTCTGTCTGGGATATTTGTCTGTACCCCTCCATTTACTTATTTATACCATCATTTGTTTACATTAGCGCAGACACATGAATATTTACATTATGTTTATGATTATAATCTAATAATCTTTAAATTCAAATTATCCCAATTTACACCATTGGGAGATTCTCCAGTTAGCTCCTATTTCTCTTTAACATGCTTGTATTTGTTTATTGGTCTTCAGGTAAACTCAATAAATAGTCAACCAGAATATGTTTAAATTTACCTCTAGATTGGAAGTCCCAGCTTTGAGTTGTCCTGCCTTTTTGAACCAAACCAATGTATTTCTTAAATGTAATTGATTGATGTCTCATGCCTCTCTAAAACATAAAACCAATCTGTACCCTGACCACCTTGGGCACATGTTGTCGGGATCTCCCGTGGGCTGTGTCATGGGCCATAGTCACTCATATGTGGCTTAGGATAAATCTCTTCAAACGTTTTACAGAGTTTGGCTCTTTTTGTTGACAAGAACTATACGTGAATCTTTCTCAGTTCTTTAATGTGAATTGCAAGGGATAAAACCCATTAAATTATGTCCTCCCCAATACTTTACCCTCCCTCAATACTTTAGCCTTCATGAGTTTCTCACTATCATGTTAGTCCACACTAAGCTTCCAGCAATTCATCAACATTACCAGTTAATGGTCTTACCAGTCTTTGGTTCCAACTGCTTTTGCTCTGGCTAAGTAGATCTCAGCTGAATTATGTCCCCAAATTTCAAAGTTTTTGCCTCATCTCAGACATTTTTGGTATATCGGGTCTGTATTTTTATTAATTTCAAATACTTTTTTATTTCTACCTTAATTTTACTGTTTACTCAAAAGTCATTCAGGAGTAAATTGTTTACTTTCCATGTCCTGGTGCGGTTTTGACAAATCTTGGTATTCATTTTAACTTTCATTTTACTGTCATTGATAGTAAGCTTGATATGGTTTTGCTTTTTTGAATTTATTGAGACTTGCTTTATGACTGAGCAAGTGGTTGATCTTGGTGTATCTTCCATGTGCAGATGAAAAAAATGTATATTCTGTGGTTGTGGGTGGAATATTCTGTCCAGAATCTCTTTGTTAGTTTTTTGCCTTGATAAACTAACACTTTCGATGGGATATTGAATTCCCACACTGTTATTGTGGAGCTATGTAAGTCTTTGTGTAGGTCTAGAAGTACTTGTTTTATGAATTAGAACATTCCAATGTTGGATGTGTATACACACACACACACATATATATGATATTTAAGTCTTCTTGTTGAACTAAACTCTTCACTATGTAATGGCTTACTGGATCCTCTTTTACTGTTACTAAAGTCTGTTTTATCTGATGTAAGATTAGTGACCACAGCTCTTTTTTGTTTTCCATGTGAATGGAAATGGAAAACAGATCTTTCCGTATCCCTTTACTTTGTGTTTGTGGGTGTTGTTACATATGAGATTGGTCTCAAAGACAGCAGATAGTTGGGTCTTACTTTTTCTATCCAACTCATCACTCTGTGACTTTTTAACAGGGCGTTTAGACTATTTATATTTAAGGTTGGTATTATATTCAGGGTTGACAATACTATGTTAAGTTTTGGTCCTGTCGTCATGTTGTTAGCTGGTGGTTTTGTACACTCTACTGTGTAGTTACTTTATGGGGTCTGTGGAATATGTACTTAAGTATGCTTCTATTTTGTGGTGGAAATCATTCTTTCATTCTATGTTTAGCACTCTTCTAAAAACCTTTTGTAAGGCTGGTCTAATGGCAACAAATTCTTCTCTCATTTTATCATCCGGAAAATATTTTATCTCTTCTTTGTCCATGAAATATAGTTTGGCAGAATCTGACATTCTTGGTTGGAACTGCTTTTCTTTAAGAAACCTGAAAATAGGCCCTCAATTCCTTATGGCTTGTAAGGTTACTGCTGAAAATTCTGATGGTAGCCTGATGGGGTTTTCTTCGTATATGTCCTGGTCCTTTTCTCTGTCTTTAAGATTTTTTTTTTCTTTTGTATTGGCCTTGGAAAGAGTGGTAACTATGGTAACTTTCTGTCTTGGAGATGGTCATTTCTAGAGTATCTCACAGGGGTTCTGTAAATTTCTTGAATCTTCATGTTGACCTCTCTAGTGAGATTGGACAATTTTTTGTGGACTATATCCACAATGTTTTTGAAATTGCTATATCTTTTTCTTTCTCTCTCTGAAATGCCAACGAGTTGTAGGTTTGTTCACTTTATATAATCCCACATTTCATAGAGCTTTTGTTCATTTTTTAAAAATTATTTTTTCTCTTTATTTTTTGTCTGATTTAATTCATTTAAAGAACTGGTCTTTGAGCTCTGAGATTCTTCCTTCTGCTTGACTAGTCTATTGTTAAGGCTTCCAACTGTATTTTGAAATTTCTGTAGCAAAATTTTTAATACAAGAAGTTCAGTAGGGTTCTAAAATTTAAAAAAAAATTGTTTAACGTATGTTCTTTGGACATTTCAGCAAGTGACACACATGGAAATATCTTGAGTATCAATACTAACTTTTTTGTTAATTTTTTTTTTAATCTTGGGTTTATGGAGCAGCTACTGAAATTGAGGCAGGAGAAGAGTGTGTGGTGGCAGGGAACCTAAGGCTGATTTGTACTGACTTCCTAGAACTGAATCAAAAAGAAAACACCACCTCTTCACACCCAAGTAAGAAAAGGATCAGAGGCTACTCTCTCTGCACTACATGCCAGATGAAAAAGTGAAAGTACCTCTGATTGGTCCCCTCCCACAACCAATCAGACTGGTCGTGGGCCAAGTCTTCACGTGTAACTTTGTAATTTCACTTTAGCCTTTGACTGGTCCTCTTCTACAACCAATCAGATGTTTGCATAGGATGGAACTCTGTTACTTCACTTCAGCCTCAGATGGGTCATCTTCTGCAACCAATCAGACTGGTTGTTGGCCACTCCTTCATTTATGTAGAGTGTAAAACAAGGAACCAATGGGAAACCCCTGCAGAGTATTTAAACCCCAGAAAAATCTGTAACCAGTGCTCGTGAGCCCCTTGCTTGAGGCTGCTACCACTCTGTGGAGTGAACTTCCATTTCAATAAATCCGTGCTTTTCTTTCATTGCTTTGTTTGTGTCTTGTCCAATTCTTTGTTCAAAACACTAAGAACCTGGACACCCTCCACTGGAAACAAAACCACGTTAATTTTTAGATCTGCTTCTTAAAGACCTACAACAATTTGCTGTGTATAAATCACCTGCGAAAATAGGTCTGTATCCTTCTACTGTTGATCTTTTGATTATACACTCATATTTCCACGAGCAGAGTAGTCGCTGCTTTCTTTAATTACCCTTCCTGTAAAAGTTACCCTGAGGCATGGTAGGGATCCTCGACAGTAATAATATAACGTAGAAAGGGACATTTAAACACAGCTGAGTGTCTCTTGTGATAATGAAAATGAGCACCATGTTATAGCAGTCTTTATTTTCCACACTCCCATGTGTGCAGGAAATTGAGAATGAAAATTTTCAAGTCATACACAGTAAGAGAGAAAACTAAAAACACAATTTTAAGCACTGTGGTGTCAGGTTGAGCCACAGTACATTATGTCAATGATTTTATTTCCTCTGCAAGGCTCTGACAGGAAAGGCATATATCTTTACTAAACAAGAAAGAAAAGGTGGAATATATTTTATCTCATTAGAACATTTTGAACTAAAGGCACAATGGGGCCACTTGGAACATTAGATCCTGCTGCTGATTTCATATTTATTTCATTGAACTGACAACAAAGTAACTGATCTTTAACTCAGTGTGCATACAAAGAGTAGGAAAACAAATAAACCTGCTGGGGAGAACATAAAGTGCATTGAGAGTTACAAAACACTGCATCCTTCTGTCCTTTTAGAAATTGTTAAGTAGTAAAAATAAAAATACATGCTTAATCACAAATTAACTGTTTATGTTAAAAGCCTATAAAATCAGCTCCATTACATTCTAAGTGATGAGATGTCTTCAGTAAACCTGGGTTCAAAATACAACCATTCTATATTATCTTATATTTATGTAATACTAGGTTTTGTTTATCTTATCACCTTGAAGGGACACAAAATAATACATTAATAGTAATATTTATTTGATTTATGGTCTTTCTACCATTTCAAAGACGCCTCCAAATATTTTCAGATGTTCCCAGGGTGTGTTTTATATAAGCCTCCACAACATATTACCACTTACATTACTAGGCCTACCAGGTGCCACTATTGGTTCTCCCCCATCTTTTGCCATCCTTAACTCTCATACACACCACTACTTTTCATCAGCAACTCTGAATACCACTAGCAATGAACTGGAATCTTGAAATGCAAAAATAATATATTTTCCTGAGTTTTTGTCATGTATAATTTACTTGGAGAAATAGCAAAACAAGTCCTCATCCTACTGGCATCTTAGAGAGCTGAAGTAAAACAACTTTTTCTAATTTTATTTATCGTCCTTTCTCTGGGATCTGTTCACTAGTTTAGGGAGCTAGACTGGAATATTTTTGAGTGGCATGTATCACTTTGTGTGAAAATGTTTTTTCTATGAGGACTATGGCATTGTTACTGATATGTGCTTAGTTTTTGCTTTAATATAAGCTTTGTCCTAGGGACCTTGTCAGTAAATCTCACACATGGTGTTTTGAGGCAAGCTGCGAAATTTCACCAGACAGGCATATATTAGTATGTGCCATAGTAATGACCCAATTAAGCTAAGTCTTGTGTTTAAAACATCCATAAATGTCTTATGTTTTTCATCAAATGGGAGTCCCAGAGTCAATATAAATTACCTGCATGTAAAATTTGATGATATAATACAGTTTATAAGTTACAAGCTAGTATTTCACTCAGAAGGTTTTTTTTTAATATAAGAAAATAATGGTTACTTTAATTTTTTATTCCATTGCTCTAATTTCATGAATATCATCACATGTGTACACTTTCAATTATTAGGAAGCTGTCATGTAACAGTGTGAACTTCTGTGAAACAAAATAAATGTTACAATTATTCCTAAGGAAAAGTTCAAGTGTGAAATGAGTCATGTTCTTAAGGAGTAGCTTATTTTCACCAATAATATCTTAATCAAGGATGCTGTGTTTTCTACGGATTGGATGAATGTTTTCGTTTGTTTTTTTACTAAATTAATTATAAACTAAAAATATCTTCTGATTTATACTGATTTAGAAATACACAAATTAAAGCTATATACTTCTGCATTTTTTATTTCTTTGTTTTTATTACTAGCTTAAGGATGAAAATAATTTTCCTCCAAAAAATATATATTTTCAGAAAGAATGTGAGCTCTGGGTTTCAGTTGTAGTAGGTATATGACATCCAAATTGTATACATTAAAAATAATTCTGACCATTTGTGTTTGTGTTACGAATAATTCAATATTTTATTTCACGTTAAAATAGAAAACATTTTTCTATAAAAAAAAACATAATTAGCACCATTGTAGTCAGAATGAAGATTTTTAGATGAAGATTTGCTGTTCTGTGATAATAAAAATTCCCAGAGGCTAGCTACATAACCTTTGGAAAAGTGTAGTATCTTACCAAATTCCTAACAGATCAAAGGGAAGATACTTCATCAGATTTGGGAGTTGTCTGTGTATAATATTTGTTTCACATAAAATGTCTTTTTTAAAACTGTTGAAACAATGATTTCGAAAGAGCAGATATTCCAAAATTCTAAATGAATTTTATAAATGTGAATGCCTGAAATATAGAAAAAACAAAGGAAGGTCAGGTATGTATCTTCTACTTTTTTTATCCCTAGATCTGGAACTTTAAATTTTGATATGGAGGTCAAATTAGTGAAAGGAGGAAAGAAGTAAACTGAAAAATAATCAGCCCTCAGGGCTTTATGTAATGAAGCACATGTTTTATATCCAGGCAGCCCATAGAGTAGTCTCAAGCTCTATGTAGATTCTGAGCACAGGAACCGTGGCTAATGTAATTGAGAAACTGAGATTTTAATAATATTTTAATTTTTAATAAACTTTATTTTAGAATGTTGTAGACTTTCAGAAGGAAAAAGTAAGGATAGTTCAGAGTTCTCATATACCTTACACTCAGTTTTCCTTAGTAATAACATCTCACCTTGGTAAGGTAAATTTATTATATTTAATGAGCTAACACTACTATATTATTGTTAACTAACGCTCACAATTTTTTCATATTTCCTAATTCTTTACCTAATGTCTTTTGCTAGTTCAAGAATTGCATACAAGATACCACATTACACTGTTACATTTCTTTACGTTCCACTTGGCTGTGACAGTTTCTGAGACTTTTCTTGTTTTTGACTGATTACCTGAACACTTTGAGGAGCATTGGTAATCTGGTATTTCATAGCATGTTCCTCCATTAGGATTTTTCTGATACTTACCCAGATTTGAATGAGGTTATGGATTGTGAAAAGAAAGACCCCTGAGGTAATATACTATTCTCAGCACAACACATTAAGGGTACCTACTATCAACGTGACTTAGCATTGTTCATGTTAAACATTATGAGCTGACTCAGGCAGTGTTTGATAAATTTCTCCAATGGAAAATTACTCTTTCTTCCTGTATTTCGATACAGTACTCTTTGGAAGACTGTCACTGTGTACAACACTCACTTAAGAAATACGGATTTCACTCAACTTCCTTGAGGGGGAATTAGTTAAACAAATTATCTGTAATTTTTCTGCATGGTAGATTTGTGTATTATCCCCCATTCATTTATTTAATTGTTTATTTATATCAGTATATACCTATGGATATTTATTTCATACTGTGGGTTATAATCCAAAATATTGTTTTTATTTTGTTGCTAGTATTTTTCTAATTTCAGACTTGGGAGAATTTTCAGTTGAATTATGTATCCCTTTGACATAGCCCAGTCGTTTTCTTTCTACATTTTGTGTACCAGTCTTAGCCTCAGCCATTTATTCAAGAAGCCCTGGTTTCTCTTATTGGAGAACAGTGTTAATGCTTAAAATGCAGAAAATAGGTATGTTCATTGTCACTGAGGTGTTCTTGCTTCTAAGCAAAATTGTTTTTAATTTCAATTAATTCAATTTTAAATTTATATACTTCCATGTGGCTTGTCACTCTATTGTATTAAACAAATTCAATTGACAGATAAAAACACATTTATGTGGCTCTTGAGTAAGAATATAAGGCTTAAAATTTAATATCTGCCACTTACTAACTACAAAATTTGCCCAAGTTAATTCTAACTCTGCTTTATTCAAACGCAAAGGAGTTCATTATTTTATTTTCTTTAAAATATTTTATGGACTTCATAAGAATATTTATCAAAGAAGAGATATTCTAATTCTGGGAAACACAGCTCAGTTTCAGTGTTCCAAGGAACTGGCCTTGCACTCAAAGCTAGCCTGAGACCTTCTCTTGTTGAACATAATTAATCTCAAAGAACAACATCAGATAAATTGATACCAATGCAAAATTTTTTAAGAAATTCAGTCTTCAATCTTGTTTGAGAAGAAAGAAGGACAAGGTCTATATGTACACCATACAAATGATCAACAATTCATTTGTCTTTGACTAATACGTACAACTCTTGCTTTCTTATCAATTATAGATTAAGCCTTTCTTCTAGATAAGATTCATATAGACACCAACAGAGGAATTACCTGTTTCTTGACAGCAGCCCATTCGGAACAAAGCTCTACTCCCTGAACCTTCTGTAAAATCACCTAACACAAGCCTAATCACCTAACTCATGTCTCACATGAGTGATACCCTTCTCTGAGATGACAAAAATCCAACTTTGTCTACCGACTACTGGTACATACCCAGTAGTCTAGCTGGAGGTCATCAACACAGTGGTAGTATTATTTCTATAAAGGGCAGCCAAAGCTGTTGCTAGTTACTGTGGCTCTCATTCATGGATTCCATTGACTAAGTGTTCATCAGACTCAGAAAATATATTATCTGCTATTTCATGTAGATTAACTAATACCTACTGACACAGGATCCTTTCGGTGCTGCTTTACCAGCAGGGTCTCTGCTCGAGTTTTGCTCTAAGACCACTGGGCTGGCTCCACATACTTGGCCTGGAAGGCTGTGCTCGGCTTGCACCACCAGCCCAGATCTCACGCCCATCACATGCAAGCTGGGCAGGAGCGTCAAGGGGTGTGTGAGTGAGCACACATGAGGTTCAGCCACAGCACACAGCCAGGCACGCCGGCTGCTCAGAGGGTAGGGCAACTCCAGGTGCCAGCACACACACAAGCTCCATGTGAGGCTGTGACTGGACCCTGCATACCTTAAGTGGATTCTACCTTGAGAGATGGCATATGGACAAGGGGAACACCATGGCACTTGAAAATTCAGAGATGCCACAAACCATGGAATCCCAAAGGGGATGCTACAGCTCTGACTCGGGGACCCCCAAGGTCTGGGACCCCAGGAAGTGTTATGGTTCATTTGTGTTTCAGCTCATTTATTCCCTCCTGCCCACACGCTTTGGAGAAAGGGAGCATGTTCCAGCTTGCTTGTTCCTGTTGCCTCACTCTGGCCTGTGGCTCCTGGGCTAGCCTGACCCTGCTGTCACTTCCCATTATGGGAGGACGCCACCCAGTGTGGGTGGAAGACAAGAGGGCTGCAGTATTACAGCTCCTTTCACACCCACTATTCAATGGGTCCCATGTTCTTGTTGTGCATCCAAGAAGAATGAGGTTAGGCAGACAACCGGAGAGGGAGCAAGGTGGAGAGGAGTTTTATTGAGTGATAGAAAAGCTCTCAGTGGAGAGGGGATCCGAAGTGGGTAACCTGAAGGCCGTTAGTCCTCAGGTGTGGCTGACTCCAGGGTTTTCATGTGCTCAGAATGGGAAAGTGCATGCTGATTGGTCCATCGGCAGGCCTGGAAAAAGCATCATTTGATTGGCTAAAAGGCATCAAGGAAGTATGTGAACTGGCTATTTGGTTTTCATGTTTTAGAATTGCCTTTGGCTTGAAGGTTTCACTGGGGACCCACCACTTCCCTCCTAGGAATTTGTCTGCCTCCTGCTGCTATCATTACTAAGGTTGAAGTGATATCCTCATCAATTGTAATAAAATATTGAACATGACTTTTTTTCTTTCTATCAGGGGCTAAGGAACTAGTAAAGATGACTGACACCAAAAAGTATCAATTTAATGAATATAAAAGTGCTATGCAGCACTATGATGTTTGGAGGTGATTCAGTACAGGATGAGAAATTTAGTCTGGGGATGGGTTGGGGAGGAGTGGTGAAAGTGGCCTAGATTCCTTATAAAAACAAAATTAATTCTTTTTGCATATTCTGGTTGAACTTTATTTGTTATCTCAGCTTTTAAAACGGATTGTAAAATATAAACCTCTGGGGCATTGTAAGAGGGTTTTTTCCTCCTTTGGTCAGATATAGGCCATAGATCAGCCTTAGATCCTTTGATATTTGTTTTTCAAATCTAGCTTCAATTGGTACTTTTCAGTTTGTATTTTATATTACAATAAATTATTAATGATGATATAAAACATTTATATACTCCTATGATTTCAGAAAAACAAAATGTGCATATTATTTATCTTTTCATAAAAATTCTGCCTTTATAAATGTTATTTATGATAATTTGTAATTCAGAAAGAAAAGTATAAAATAAGAACTACATATTGCAGTAACATACTCTACATGCTCTGAAATAAAGTAGGTCAATACATCAATCAAGGAACATAGGTCTAAACATCAGTGATATTCCCCAAATGAAAGATGAATGCAGGAGGGCAATAGCTAAGGTTATCTACCTTCCCAGGAGGAGTTCTGCAATGCCCAGTTAACCCTTTTCTTTCTTCCCTATCTCTTTTCTCTAACATCTCTGCAGCATTCCCTCACTTCCCACCTTTGCCTTATGTGCTGAGCAGTTATTCTGTGGAATGGCCAAAGCAGAGGCAGAAGCTGGAGGCATAGAGGCAGTGAAAGACATCCATGCCAGCTAAATGTTTAAGCACCTGATTCTGAAGCATGAACATTTTAAATTGCACACAGCCATTTATTTTATAACTTCAAGCAAGGTTAACAATATATTTGAAGAAGTAACACACTGATTTCCAGTCATGCTCATTTGTTAACCATCACTTCATGTCTTTTCTCCCAAGAAGAATTTGATAGGTGGCGAGGTGAGAACTGGTAAGACAGACTTTTAATTCACATCTTTGCCTGGAACCATCCTAAAGAACATGAGAAATGTAATTCAGACAGTTATTTACTTACCTGTTAGTGAAAATCTTAAGATTGTCTGAATTGCCAAAACAATCTTTGTCATACTAAAGCTTAATGTTAGCACATAACATTTGTCCAATTAAGTGAAGTGCTCCACAGCCACCTGTATTGCTGTTGGTGTATGTGTCCCTGGGGTACAGTTAGTAGCATATAATAATTCAGAAATGATTGCCTGAAAAATTTTATTGGACTCACTCAGTTAACTCAGATAAAATACAAAGAAAAAGAAAATCTTCCAACAGACTTGCTGACTTTCAGTCTGAGGTGTTTGTTTTCTGCCTAGATATGCCTTGTGCAGTTAACAGGAAGAAGTATAGGTAGAATTAGCTTAATAATTTGTCTAATATCAAAGTTCAGTAAGTTAATTTTTTCAGGAAGTAAAAGCAGCCTGGCCCTTCAAATAAGGGCTCTTTTAAATATCCTACTTTGACTAGATGCTCTTTGTGAAAAAAAAAAAAAAAAAAAAAAGTAACCTGTGTATTCAGTTGGGGGAAAGAGAGCACACTCAAACTCATATTGAGCACTAATTAGACAAAAAATAAAAATAAGTAACTAGGTATTTTTTTTAAATTTTTGTTAATTAAGATTTCACCTCATTGAGATCATATTGCTTGATGGAGGCACAGAAATACTTAAAGAATTTTTCCATATAACCAGCTGGATGACATGACAAGCAGATATTAGTAGTAGTAGTGATAGTGGATTACTTAGGCCACTAAAAGTGAAGCTGGCAACCACTTGTATAATAGTAGTTTCCAAAGGATCTGTATCATTTGAATTAGTCCATTCCTCAAGGGATGAAGATTCTGATCAGTTCCCCAAGAGAGGTGCTTCTCCAGACTCCTAGAACTAATTTCTCATAAAGATGTCAAGATGTAGGCTATAGAGATTTACATCAGAAATCAACCTATTGCTATTCTCTCTTGTTCTCTTTCAATCTCTCTATCTCTTTATCCCTGTGTGTCTCTCTCTCCCCTCTCTCCATCTCTTTCTTTCCCTATACTCCCTCAGTCCCCAGATAATTACTATTTTTTCTCTCCAAAATGCTGCCTTAAATATAATATTTAGGCAATAATTTAGACTTCTATCAATAACTAGTTATGTTTATCTTTGTATTTATTTTCTAATCCTCCCATTCTACCTAACTCCTACATGGGTTTGGTGTCAAATTTAGTAAGAGAGCAATCACAGAAAAAAGAGTTGAAGAAAGAGACGCTAAAAATTGTTATATTGCTAAGATATATATACCCCGCCAAAAAGTTTCAAAAAAGGACAAAAAATTCAAGTCATTTGTTGGGATTTATCAGACATTTTTTAGAAGAGAATCTCAAGGCACAATTTACATACAGCTAGAGATTTCCTCTCTGATAATAAATGTTTAGTTCCATTTAGAAGTAGGTGGAATTGAAATAGGTGTTTTGTTTTACTGCCCTGAATTTGAAAATTGAGAAAAGTTATTTTGTTTTTTACATACTGAATATGGAAAACTTTAACTCAGATTCTTAGAATGTGGGATATTTTGTCTATTAACATTAGGAAATTTGAAAATAATAATACTCTGCACATTAGCACTTCATTAATAAGGATGATGAAAGGCTTAACAAAATGAACTCTGAAGTCATGGAATTCTCTGTCTGAATCCTCTCTGTCATTTAATGCAAGAAATGATATGAGACATACTAAAGCTCCGCGAGATATGTTTTCATCTGTGATCTGATGCTTGATAATAATAAATGACTCACAGAATTTTTGGGGGGAATAACATGAGTTCATTTGTAGTGTCTGGTAAAGTGTAAGAGCTCAATAATTGCGACTGGCTAAGAGAATGTCACCATAAGGCAGGTGAATTGACCTTATAAACACCCTTAGTTATGTCATTTTAGATGGCCTATAAAACTTAAAATCTGCACTACATATTTTAACACTTCTGTTTGAATCATAGTCAAGTGTTTCGTATATAATTTTTGTCTCCTTGAATATGGGGATTACACCTTTCTGTGTTACCCAATGTAGGCCATGCTGAATATTTGCTGAATTGATACTAACAAAAAAAATATTGTCACTTATAAAATTGAAAGTGGCTGTTATGCGTCAAATAATCCATATTTGCCTGCCTTAACCTATTACTGCTACGAGTAGTTTCTTTCTATTGGTATTAAGTGCATATCAGTATTAAGTGAATATAAAATATAAGTTTATAGTGCTAGAGCATGCTGCTACAGTACCATGATGTAATGCAATGAAAGATAAAATTTGGGACATAGATGCCTGTAGGAGGTCCACAAGTTATGAAAAATAATTCAAATTGTACAGCACACAATCACAGGATTAAGGAAAGCAATTGTCACTTGCCCTGTGTGGTTGTAATGAGAGCCGGAATGTGCCAGATGCGCAGCTTGTCTGCAGCTGTTGTTATTTGAATCTTTTTTGCAACATCCATTTTCTCCTATAACTGTGTGAGATTTATTAGGTGCAGAGAGTTCATCAGAATTGCTTTTGTGTAGAGAACACTGGTATGATGGTTCTTAGATTTAAACCAGGCATGGGAAAATATAATCCAGAAATAATTTTATACATACTGCTTAAGCCAGCCCAGATGCCTGTGTTGGATTAAGTTGGATAGAAATTTAAAGTACTCATTAGGTCATGTTATGGACATTGCCAACTTGAGCAGGAACCATATGAATTGCTAAAAAGCCACTTGGTATAAGCATATGTTTTAAATGCAGTCTTCACCTGTATATTAGACTATCAACCTTCACATAACAAATGTGTATTTTCCTGTATACATTGGATTTTCGGCTTTTAGTGGAAGATATTAGCTGAATAATACAGTTGAAGAGTATACAAATGCACTATCTACGTAACACATTTCAGAACCAGAGGCTATAAAAGTGACTATAATTTCATGTGTGTATTCTTTGCTCTCATGTTTAAAGATACATCATCTATGTTGACTAAAAAATTGACTTTAAATTTCTGGCTAAAATGATCACTTCCATAGAGAAGCACCTCATCTAGTTCACTATTTTGCTCCCTGTCTAGAAAAGTAGCTTGAGAGAATATTATAAGCAATAATTTTTGGTTTGGTCAACTTTGATAGACTCTTTCTCAAACTAAAGCAACTCCAAATCTTTCGTTTAGATTAAGTTTACCTTTAAAGATACTTGGGGTCTTCCTTATTTACTGTTAGGATCCCAGGGTTGTTTCATTACTATTATTATTACCTGTCACTAATAGATCCCAGAATACTGACTCCTGCTATTTGATTCTTGTTGCCAGAATCGTGCAATTTATGAGCATGAACTAACAGTTCACCTTTTCTGTTCTCATAGACTCAGGGATAAAGCCACATTATACCTTCTGATTCATAGACCTCCTCTAATAATACTGGCAATTATATACAACGAAAAGCTATAAATCCATTTGTATCTATGTAGCCCCTCTTTTATGGGCTGAGTTAGTATATGAGGGTGTGAGTGTTGGTAGGAGAACAGGGGAAAGAATCTTGGTGGAAGTACGGCTTAAAAAAATAATCTTTGTTCTTGAATGCATGAGAGTTTGTAATTTGACACATTATGGACAACACACATTATATATTTTCAATTCTAATAACTTTACTAATTTACCCAAGTGAGTTGATTTTTAAAAATCATTCTCCCACTATATACTGGTCCAACAAAAATCCAGTAGTTCTCTGAATTCCTAAAACTACCTATGACAAATAGATTATTTGAAATCTTCAAATTAAATTTTAATCTTCTCTGTTAGTCTGTTTTCACACTGCTGATAAAGACATACTTGAGACACTGGGCAATTTACAAAAGAAAGAGGTTTAATTGGGCTCACAGTTCCACAGGGCTGGGGAGGACTCACAATCATGGCAGAAGGCAAGGATGAGCAAGTCATATCTCACATGAATGGCAAAGAGAGAGTTTGTACAGAGAAACTCCAGTTTGTAAAACCATCAGATCTCATGAGGCCTATTCACTAACATGAGAACAGCATGGGAAAGAACCGCCCCCAGGTTCAATCATCTCCTACCGAGTCCCTCCCACAACACATGAGAATTATGGGCTCTACAAGGTGAGATTTGGGTGGGGATACAGAGCCAAACCATGTCATCATAAAATTTAAAAACACAATTTCTGTCGTGCATCACATCATATCTGCTTGTTGACACACATGGTTAGCTGAAAGGACTGATACATAACTTCAGAATCTTTGCTTTTGCCATGCAAGATAACAGTAGAGATAAGAGTTTGCTCCATCTTAGTTTTTATTCAAGTTACAAGTGTCCTACGGCTTCAGATTGGTCATATGTCCATCTGTTCTGATTCACTGTGCCTAGATGAATTAGGATATGTCATATAATCATGATTGGCATGGGTATCTCTGGATGGTAGCACATTTTTCAGTGAAGAGGAAACATTGGGAACTATCTTGATAACTCAAAAAACATATACTAAAAAGAAGAATGCACTTTTCATTAAAGATCACTAGTATATATTACCTTTATTGTCAGAACATAGAACATATCAAGCACATATATATGCTTGATAACTGTAGGTTATCTTATAATCAAAGAAATTATACTGTATAAAATCTGGCACCTCTTTTGAGAAGTATAAACATTGATTATGTTGGTAGTTGGCTGCAGTAACGGATGTCAAAAATGTGGGACCTGAAATTTACAGACAAGGACGATGGTGCTCCCAATAAATAAAGAATTTTTGTGTGTATGTGTGTGTATGTGTGACTTTCTAATCAGTGTGATTCCAAGAAGAGTGAATCTGTTGGTCATATTTATAAATTACTATGTTTTGTGTGTACACAACTATTTTTAATAATGCCTTGTTATATGAAATTCAACTAAAGTATTCCTCCCTGGAATATCACCAAATTTCAAAGTCACTCTCATTAGTTTCCAGACATATCTTTGATTTATTCACGTCCAACTGAAAAGGAAGTAAAAAGTAAGAAAATTTAATTTGTGACAACTATGTTTTTAATTAATTGATTTTTTTATTCATCGATTTCTGTGATAATTTTTAAATAATTCCATAATAATGATTCCTTTCACATTTTTTTAAGGATCTTGTAGGTTAATATAGCTTTTTATTGTATGTTCTTTGATAGAAAATTTAGATACATTAGGCTCACGCCTGTGATCCCAGCACTTTGGGAGGCCGAGACGGGTGGATCACAGGGTCAGGAATTCGAGACCAGCCTGGCCAAAATAGTGAAACCCCATCTCTACTAAAAATACAAAAAATTATCCGGACATGGTGGCGGGCACCTGTAATCCCAGCTACACGGGAGGCTGAGACAGGTGAAATCACTTGAACCTGGGAGACGGAGGTTGCAGTGAGCCGAGATGGTGCCACTGCACTCCAGCCTGGGTGACAGTGCGAGACTCTATCTCAAAAAAAAGAAAAAAAAAAAAAAGAAATAAAGAAAATAAACTTTAGATACATTATCTCAACAGAAAAAGCAAAAACAACAGATCCTTCATGTCATATTTATTTAAGTGACTGTCAGGTTTCCACACTAAGCTTTTTCCAATGTTTTCAGAACCTCCCTTGAAGAATAATAGCATGGTTTTATAAGAATGGCAATTTGCATGTATAAATTGCCAATGATTTGATTATTTTGTAACTCACATTTTGAACTATAACTCTTTGCCCTAAGACTACAAAAATATTGACCAAGAATTAAGCTAAGGAATCAAGATTAATAAATGATTAATAAATGTTGCCTTTAATTTTGGAACACAGACTAATGGTAACACTCAAAGTGCCTTTATAAGGGGTATAGTGGTCTCTTTTATATCTTGAGAATAACAATAATAATGATTGATCCAGTTATTTTCTCAAGAAATATTTTAAGCATTCACTGTTTAGGAATTTGGCTAGATACAAGGAAAGAATCACAACTAAGACAGAGAAAAGTATTGGTTTTAAGAAACATATCAGATATCAATTATATTTCAGAGAATTATTAAGCATAACAATTGATAATAGCTGTGTTTTTCCTTTCAATTAAATGTAATATTAGTTTAAAATATATTTATGGTGTTTAAACACTCACATCTTTATTACTTCTGTTGACAACATAGGCAAGGTAATGAAAAGAGTATTGCTGATTCATTGGTGAAAAAATTTATAGTTTTTTAACCTTTATTACATTCAGAGTTCAAGAAGAATGAGAAAATTCAGTGAAACTTTGGTATGAGGCTCAGGCATTAAAATTACTAAATTCACATGTACAGTATTTTAAAATACTTTACAACTCTTTGGTACAAGCTTAAATTGTTAGAAAGAAGGCATATATACACTTTGTCATGTTTTATAATAGTTTTCATACACCAGGAACAAAAAGTAACATATTATGATAAAGTTGTAAGCAAACGGATTTTTATTTAAATAACTACATAGTTCTTAAAATGCCATTGACATTCTCTGTAAATGTAATTCATAGTAATATAATCTTAATTTTCCATTTTAATTAGAATTTCTTAATTTTGCAAGTAACAGATTTTTAAAATAAGCATTAACTAAACTCTGAAACTAATCAAAATTAGTTATTTAGTAATTGTTTTCATTTTGTATGCATAAAATGTCAATAGTCTTTTAGAACTAGAGTACAAAGGTTTTATAAAACATTTGCTTAAATTAGATCTATTCAGGGATAAATATTTAGTGATACATCAAGAAATGTTCTGTTTTACAAGGAAGTTATACCACCACTAGACATATTTTAATTAGTTAACATTATTAAAATTTTTAAATATAAAATCTCTTTTAAAATATTGATGCCAAATTACATTTAAGCATACTGACCTTATCTTCATAAAGTATTTCAAAATATTTGTTCAAATAAATATTTTGGTTCAGAGTGTTTTCATATGTACCATATACAGAATCATAATGTGTTCATTCAAAAAATATCTTAAACATTATTTGATCCAATCTTTTTGTTTAAGAGATGAAGAGACTAACATCCAGAAAGTTCATGAAATATTTATAGATAGAAACCAGGTGTTTTTACTTCCTGTCATATATATCTTTTGTTATACATTTTGCAGCTTCATGAGTTATCAATTGTCATCAAAATAAAATGCTGTAAAGTCTCAATATTAAAAATACTTAATCATTCTATTACATTTGATTAATGATTTAGGTGACACATAAATATAATGTTTAAATGTGACATGTAATATTTTTTTCTCCTGTCTTTACAATTTTCTATAGTTTTACGGTGTTTAGTACTTAAAATTGAGACTACATATTTCTTCCTAAACCTTTAACTACTTTTGGATGGTGTTTAGAATTCTTGCAGTAGCATTACACAATTGCTTTTAAAAGTGGTAAAAGCGGTGACCTACCTACCTAGCTTGAAAGATTTGTCTATACGATAACGGCCCATAGTTCCCATTCTCATACAAATAATAGGGTTATAATAGTAATTATATTGTAGTATGTATTCTTCCTAGGGGATGCCTTTCTTATGAACAGTGAAGATAAACAGTAACTTTTCTCATGGAATTCTTAAGAAAATTGTATGAAATCATATAAAGAGTAATGTATTACTTATCTTGAGAAGGTAAAAACATTCAGTGTCTCTCTGTCACTGGACATAGTAGAGACAAACCAGAGTAGCACGAGGAAATTTGAAAGATTTTGTTGGCCCAAAATGTGGACAGTGACGAATTCCTCAAATATATTTCAAATATTTCTCATCTAGATCACAATACATCCAATGTTCTCAATTAGTAATACAATATTGCATCCCAAATTAACATGCCCTCTAAACTCTGAAGCAGTCATCCTGAGATGAAAGGGAATTCTGATAACTTCAGTATAAGTGAAGTATGCTTTCAATGATTTTGAGGAACTTTCTATTATAGAGTGTTTGGCAACTTATGATCTTCAGCATTCTGAACGTCACCAAAGGACTCTTTCCCATAACAAGCACAATTAAAGTTGAGGTATACCAACATTTTTAATTTATGTGTCAACATGTACTCCAGTATAAGAAGAAACAATAGTACTTTAATATTGATAAAGCATCAGTGAATTATTAAAAAATAACTTATGCTGAAACATAATTTCTGTACTTAAAGAAAATGTTGGTACTACTTCTTAATTTTCATTCCTATTTCCCTAATAAAGGCTTATCAACACCTGGCTGGGGGTCTGACTCTAAAGGAAAGTTCAAAAGGGAGACATCTTTATGATTACTATTATTAGCTATTTTGTTGCTGACGTGGAAGAAAAAAAATTCAAGGATATATGAGCACCAATGAAAGAGACTGCTAAAACCCCCAAAACTAAAATACTTACTATAAAATTTAAATATGCATATGCTACAAGATCATTTTGAATAACAATTATCACAACCTTGAGTGCCTGCTAATGTATCTGAAATTGTTTTTACTGCCTGAACATGCTGTAGGGAATCTGTGAATGAAAAAATTTTAGGCATTAACTGAAGAATTCCTAGGTGAACATTAACTGAAGAATTCCTAGGTGAATAAAGATAATCAATCACCCTTTTAATTCCATATGCTTCACAAGTTATGAAATATAAAAACAAATGTATATCAATTAAATATATATACAGTTGTTTCATATTTTATATATATTATAGTCGAACTGCATATACGTTGTGTGTGTATGTGTGTGTTTATGGGTGAATTTTTCACATGTATGTTTGCTCAGACTACTTACATCATAGATTTCTAAGGCAAACTTATGACTTTATTTGCAGCCTAATTATGTTATTTAAAACTATTATGCTTTGTGTTAAATATTGTGTGTGCCTTGTCTATATCTCGTTTACAGCCTAGTGTAGCCTTCAGTTACTGTGGGTGTTAGCTGTGAACAGCTCAAGAGTGCACTCTTATGCTGAAAAATACTCCTGGCTAAATTTAGTCATTTGAACCAACCAGAAATATCTCACAGGTTTGCTTTTCCCCTAGGAAAAGTGTGAAGTCCACAATGGACTGATATAGGGATATAGAAAAGTGGCCACCTTCCCTCAAGTTAGGGCAACTTTGTATTGCCATTCATACACTTGGGCTCTCTATTGGGACAGGCTGAAGCCAAAGGTCAATTGAAATCACATTTTTATCTGTATTTTTTTGTACTCAATCTTGCACTCTTCACTCCCTCATGGTTTCCACTTGGCAGATTTCCCTCAATCTGTCATTTGCACAATGACATGTTTTAGTCTCTTCTTCTGGGGAGCCTTAGCCTGGAAACAACAATCCAGCTACCAACTTCTGATAGGCGATTACAGCCAAAATTGGCTATTTCAAGAGTCAACGCATATGCAATTTTGTTTAGTTTTTACTTAACATCCAAAGAGGTCCTAAAGAAGCTCAAGATTATAAGAGAGTTGGGAGAACGTTCCCCATAGGTCTCATGTTTCTGCACATCTTTTATCCATTTTTGTGCTGAAGTATTGTTTCAAGGAAATTAATATAGTGAACAACTTGGAAAGTTAGTGTGAGTGACTACCTCCAAGACAGAGTGCAGACTGTTTACTGTTCAAGGTGTGCACAAAGTACCATCATCTGGGGCAAAGTTTGTTCAGGTTTGGTAGCAGCTTCCTTGTATGATGGGGAATCCCTTACACTTAGGGTTTCCTTAACTGTGACATAAACTTACTGTGCGTGCAGCATCTAGAGCTGCTCTCCGTTGTTCTATGGGACTTGGGAGTGGGGAGAAGGAGAACCAGTGCAAACATAGGGGCCATGCTGCTGCTTTGCTGTGAGTAACACAATTCTATGTCTCTGCCCAGGGAGTCTCTTGTATTTTTCCAGCACCTCTGAAATAAGACACTAATAGGGAACATTCTCCCAAATTTCCTAAAATCTTACCTTCTTTAGGAACTCTGGAAACCATTAGGTAATAACAATAAAGTAAGGTAAAATATCAGATCTTTATTCTATTTTAAACTTTTTCAAAAGGACCCTCCTTAGGCATATAACTTATCTAATAAAGAAAAGTGGATAGAAATTCTAGAGATTATGCTAACATCCTATCTACAGAAAGAGATTTATAAAAAGGAAAGAATGTACATAACATCTTAAGTTACCTTTAATAAATTTGATCAGTGTCAGATTTCATTGTTTAATGAGATCTTCCAATATGAATGTGATCTATCACAGAGTTGATTAGCAAATGATAGAAAATAAATGTCAAACTTACTAGTAATGTATACACGGAAATACTTACTCAATTCAGGGTGAAAGGCTCTCATTTGACATCCTGGACTTTGAAGATTTCTCATACCCATACCTAGCAGGGAAGGAAACAATCAGCTACATGAATTTAGACATTGCTTTTTATACATTTTTACAAATATAGTGGCCAAGCTGATAATTATACAATACATACAATGGTGACATTAGATAGTATATAAATTTCTCCCTAACTTGTATTATCCATTTGCATTCTCCACTGAAGATCTTGGGGAGATAACAGACATAACTAGGTTTTTCACATTCAATTCGTACTAGCAAAAGGTGGTAGAGGAAGAAAAGAAAAAAAGTAAGAGAAGTAGAAAGGAGGAATGGTCCACTAGTGGTGAGAATAATTCCAGCTAAGTGAAACTTGAAGACGAGGATAAGGTTTATGTATCCCGTATTCCCCTAAGTATTAGACTCTTGCTAGAGCGGAAATTTGGACACCATCTCACAGCATGTGTTCAGCACAAGCTGTCATTTTCTGTTAATGGTTTATACCTCATGTATGTGCACAACATGTTATCTATTTTTCCTCTACTTCTTAAGCTTAATAAGAACTACATTTTCAGATTACAAGTGAAAGAACCAAATTAATGAATTGTCTAACGTGGAGTTGAAGATTCTCTAGAGATAAAGCTGCTAACTGGACGTACCCTACCCAGAATTGAGAGTTTCTCTGTGTATACTATATTAGTAACATTGAAATAGCCTTTCTCATTTGCCAAAAATATCTATGCTAGATAACATCTAGGACTGAACTTTCATTTTATAGGCAAATCTGACCAACTCTGATCCTTTGAATGATATGTTAAGAGTTTTGATGATGATATGGTGCTCATGTGTAATCATTCTGTAAAGGTTCTGTTTTACTCATCATACCTCAGATGGAGATTATGTTGTAAATAGAATTTTAACTACCTCAGTGAAAGAAACCATTAATGAATCAAATGCTAATCGTGTATTCTATCTCTATTTGCATCCTGATTTAGAAACTTGATGGGCATTTTAGAGTACATTACTTAAATCAGTGTTTCCCAAACATGCCTAGTTGCAGAGTACTAGTTGGAAGCATGGAATCCCAGGTCACAATTTAGAAGCATGGAATCAGTATCTCCTGGGGAGGAGTCTGAAAAAACTGAGTTGTAAATATGAACCCATATAGGTCTTAAGAACAGACATTTTTAAAAATTAATTGCTTTATCTTTTCTATTATTTTGCAAGCTGTACGATGTGGCATTGTAGTGCTTCAAATATTGTTAGTGAATAACAATATTTCCTCATGTTCTTTCATTAAGTTTTAAAAGCGGGTAAGTAAGGAAATGAAAATGGTCATAAAAGGAAAAAGAATGACAGATGGTGTGGTTGAATGAGGTATGAGAGACAAAGATAAAAAATGGCATATTGGACAATAACTGTCCCCAGATTCCCAAGTGAGTAACAAGGACACTTTTTTTTTTTTTCTAAAAGAAAGTATCGATCTAGGTTATGGATGGCAGTAATAAATATCACTGAGTCGAGAAGGAATCACTAAAGACATCTTTTATTTCTCCTCTTCAGTTGACATAATCCACTAAAAACCAACAACCAGTTGTTTGGCCTTCTCAATAATTTTGGAGTCAAGGTCATATATTTCCAGGGTGTTTAATGTTATGGTTGGCAAGACAACATCAGGAGGCTTTCTAAAGTTGATATGGATTATGTGTACTGCATTGCTTTGATCGCTCATCTCTGTCACTCTGTCTTAGGGAAAAGATAGGTTATTTTGATAGGGTTTCTTCTTTTAAATTCTAGCTAAATATGGCCAAGTAACATGTTTTGGGCAATTTGTGGTAAATAATTCACAGCGTATTTCTAAATATATTCTGATAAGCTTACTGATTCATGCTTACCAGGCCATCTTTTGAGAAGCTATACTTTTACTTCCTGATCTTAAAAATAGTGGCCATGAGTTCCTACCTCTAGTAGCTTGAAATAATCATTTTCGCCGGGCGCGGTGGCTCAAGCCTGCAATCCCAGCACTTTGGGAGGCCGAGACGGGCGGATCACGAGGTCAGGAGATCAAGACCATCCTGGCTAACCCGGTGAAACCCTGTCTCTACTAAAAAATACAAAAAAACTAGTCGGGCGAGGTGGCGGGCGCCTGTAGTCCCAGCTACTCGGGAGGCTGAGGCAGGAGAATGGCGTAAACCCGGGAGGCGGAGCTTGCAGTGAGCCGAGATCCGGCCACTGCACTCCAGCCTGGGCGACAGAGCCAGACTCCATCTCAAAAAAAAAAAAAAAAAAAAAAAATCATTTTCAGAGTTGTTGGTTTTTGTAAATAAATGTGTTTCAGTCTTGAAATCAACATTTTATTACATTCATATTTTGAAGAATAAAGAGGTTCTTAATTTTGCTTGGTTTTAGGTTGTTTATCATAGAAAGCAAGGTAAAAGCATGGATTTGTGAAAGACGTCTCATTTAAATTGCATTTTGGTATGAGAAAGGAGGAAAAAAGTTGAATCTGTATTTGCAGGAGAATGTCATGTATTTGGAAAAGAATGTCATGATAATAGATTATATACAAAAAGATCCCTCACTGTATAAGAGAATTAAGAATTTCGATAATTTGACAATTGGTAGAAGTATTGTAGCAGGGTGTTTTTCATCTATCATGTATCCAGCAGACAGATGATAAACCAAAGCAGATGGAGAACCAGGATCTGTGAAAAATGCCTGGAGTAGTTTCTAGGTGATAATTAATAAAAGTAATATTTAGAGAAAGAAAACTAAAGGGTTTAAATTGACAGTGATATTCATTATGGGCCATAAATTTTCTTTGTTTGAAAATTTGCTTTATAGACTATAAATTTTTAGTTTTTTCTTATTTTACAAAGAACAGATAAAGCTACTCTTCTATGTTTTGACTTCTAAACAGTTGATTCATTTTATATAAACCATTAGTACTGCAAGTCTTCTTGAATCAAGCCACCTTCATCACCAACCAGGCAGGAACCCCCTAGAGGTAGAGGGACATGTTTGGGAAGAATATTAAAGCATCCCTAGTGCTATCTCTGAAACAGAAGCTTTACAAGAATTGAAAATACTATGCCTTTCTGTTCAGCCTTAACGTTATTGGTTTCTGCGTTAATGTGTTTTTCCTTGATGTTACAATTATCACCTTTGCACTTAATAAAATGCAATCTTGTTTTCAGCTAAATCCTATCAACTTTGTCTCTTCTTCAAACTTAGGCAAACTGTTTCAGTTTGATCAAATCCTGAGATGTTAGAAGGAGCTAAATTTAACAAGATACAAATAAATGTTAGCAATACTTTTAAAGGTAAGCATGCTAAGCCAGTCTTTACCCTGTCACACATATTAAAAATTATGGGCCGGGCGCGGTGGCTCACGCCTGTAATCCCAGCACTTTGGGAGGCTGAGGCGGGCGGGTCAGGAGATCGAGACCATCCTGGCTAACACAGTGAAACCCCAACTCTACTAAAAAAAAAGAAAAGAAAAAGGTAACTAAATGAAATATTTGAAACTATTTTTTTTTTCTTTTTTTTTTTTGGAAGGGAGAGGGAATGGAATTGTTTTAATTCTGTATAGTAACAAAGGTGGGGGAAGACTGGCTTCTGCACATAGGTATATACTGTCAAATATCCCCTTTTTCTCTCTGTGAGAGAATGAGACCATGTTTCTGCCTTTATTTCAACTTGGAGCTGATGCTTATGATCATCTGCAAATACATAACTACACAATCACCATGGTCTTGTGAATTTCCCTTGCTAGTAGTGATATCGGAACCTTTGACAGCAGTCGTAGGTGGGTTAGCTCAACACGCTCTTTCAAGCTCGTTGAATCATATTCAAGAAAAAGGGAATGGTACACTTTCACTGGGAAGCTTGGGACACTTTTATGGGCCCCAGAGATAACAGGGAAATCTGGAAATTTAAAGTTTTTTGTGTATATGGATCATTCAAGAGTACCTGATCCCAAGTCTCTGTGCTTTACTCCTTCCAAATGAAAACTCTGATCTTGAAAAAGTAGATTTGCTAGAGTTGAAAATTCCACCATCTAACTAGCCCTGTTACCATTATAATTTCATTCTAGCTCTAATTTTCAACTTCTGCTGTCCTCCAGAATAGGGAATTAGAGTCTTTATATATGCTCCAAATACTCACTGACTTTCATATTTGTCTTTGTATTTCAGATAGCTCTGAAGAATCTCCATGAAGTATGCAGGACACGTAAGTGCTTTTTTCTTTTTCTCTCTCTCTCTCTCTAAAGTAGATGAACTAAATTAAATAGAGGAGGCAAGTTGGTAATTTGATTCATTGCATTTCACCACCAGCCATTGTCCCTCTTTTGTGATAATCTGATATCTCTCATTGCTGCTGTCATGTTTGTCTTCAACTGTGAGTTTTGTGATTATTATTTTTATTGCACTTTTTAATGTTATTTTTATGTTAAATTGCAACAATAAGAAAATAAAGGGTATACCACAAGTCATGAGCAGCTGCAAGTACATAACCATGGGATCTCCACGGACTGGTGAACTTCCCTTGCTAGTGATATTGGAACCATTAACAGCAATCATAGGTAGGTTAACTCAACATACACTTCACCAGGTCCCCAGAGATCCTGAATCAATGCCACCTAATTATGAGCTAGAAGTAGAAGTTACTGGCGCTTTCAGGAATTTGTAGCATGGGTTTAGCATGAAAGGTCTTAAGGAAATCACTGCTTGTCTCAGAGCTGACGGTATTTATTCTTTCTTTACTTGGTGATTGACACAACATTGAGGAAGCTTATTGGCTTGACTGCTCTTCATTATGACCAAATTCTGCAACGTGGGCCATGTCTTTCCACCTTTCTGCTCGTTCCCATGTAATTCTGAACTAAATTAGATTGCCCCAAGCATGAATCCACTGCTTAATTTTTAAATTCTCATCCTCATTATATTTCCCAATCTCATTCTGTCAATAGTCTCTTTCCTTTAAAACCCTTACTCATAGAAAGTTTTGGAACACACAAAAAAACCCCACAAAACAAACAGAAAAACAATAACAAAACACATTTTCTTCTTAGACTAATTATTTCTAAACACATAATTGCAATAGGATACAAGCAATTATATTTTTTATAATAAACTTTAGCCATAGATTGTGATTCCTTCAGTCTTTATAATTGGTTATTTTAATAGTTGTGCGTATTATCTCTTAATTATTGAGTTCTACCACATTTCAATATTGTGCATACTCTACAATAAAAATTCTTCTGGAATATAACTTTTGTATTATACTGAATAATTTCCTTAAGGCAAATTCTCAATTGTGTATTAAAGTTTGTGGCAATTTTTACAATTTTGATAGGTATTGCAATCCTTTATCCTTTATTTAATAATGCATACACATAATAAAAATTACTACAGATATTTTATTATAAAAAAAGTATTGCAGATCTCCAGTAATACTTCTAAGGGACAATAATTTTTTAACATTGTGTTTTAAATATGGATGTTTCCTCCATTTAGCTAATTATTATTATTATTATTATTATTGTTATTATTTGAGATGGAGCCTTGCTCTGTCACCCAGGCTGTAGTGCAGCAGCGCCATCTCAGCTCACTGCAACCTCTGCCTTCCGGGTTCAAGAGATTCTCCTGCCTCAGCCTCCTGGGTAGCTGGGACTACAGGCGCTGGCCACCATGCCTGGCTAATTTTTTTGTATTTTTAATAGAGATGGGATTTCACTGTATTAGCCAAGATGGTCTCGATCTCCTAACCTCGTGATTCACCCACGTAGGCCTACCAAAGTGCAGGAATTACAGACGTGAACCTCTGCTCCCTGTCCTATTTAACTATTTAATATGTTTTTACAGCTAATTATTCAGTTGGAATTTATTGTTTTATTTAAAAGATGAATTGCTTACTATCAAAGATGATTTTTAATTGGCATAATTCCTATCTATCCGTTTAATAATAAATTATTTTTCTGATTTTTGTTAGTTGAATTTTACTTTTTATTTATTTATTTTTTAATGCTTTGAAATGGAGTCTTTCTCTGTCACCCAGGCTGGAGTGCAGTGGTGCATTCTCGGCTCACTGCATCCTCCACGTGCCAGGTTCAAGTGATTCTGCCTGCCTCAGCCTCCGAGTAGCTGGGATTATACGCACGCACCACCATACTTGGCTAATTTTTGTATTTTTAGTAGAGACAGGGTTTCTCCAGGTTGACCAGGCTGGTCTCGAACTCCTGACCTCAGGTGATACACCCGCCTCGGCCTCCCAAAGTACTGGGATTATAGGCGTGAGCCACCACACCAGGCCTGTTATTTAACTTTAAATAATAGTTTAAATGATAATAATAAATTCAAATAATAATTTAAAATTTTCTGAATATTAATTTCTGATTATTCATTTTAAACTCTGCTTCATGGATTCCCAATACATAGAGAAACACATTAGCTATTCTATCTCTCTCTCCATTTATTTATCTTCATTTCCTCTCTCAAATTCTGTCAGATTTAATTATAATTTGACATTTTTGAGCTGGTAATATTTAATTTTAGCTTAGTAACATTAGTAATAGTTTCAATTTTATTCACAGTTTGCCTACAAATTTATTGTAATAATTTAAAATAATTATAAAATATTTATTTAAATGTAAATCTGTGTATTTTTGCTGTAAAGCCATAAAATGTTCTCAAATTACTTGCTTTCTTTGGAGATCAGTGTGATTTGATTCCTATGCTACTCTAAAAAGATCGGGTTCACTTTTTTTAACATGCAACCTCTTATGAGAAACATCATATAGTGCAGATAATACGTACGTATTCTTTATAGGTTGTCTGTTTATTTAATGATATTCTGAAATTTAGTTAGCATGCATTTTTGCCGTTGTCAGGGAAAAATTGTATGCCTTTGGTTCTAATTTTTCTACTTTTTAACTATTCTATCTAATTAATTTGGTTCATCTACTTAGGAAAAAAAGCACACACACTTATGTGAACCGCATACTTACTGGAGATTCTGCAGAGCCATCTGAAATATAAAGCCACATGTGAAAGTCAGTATATTTTGGGAACATATATAAAAACTCTAAATCCCTGTTCTGGAGGATGGCAACCAAGTTGAAAATTAGAGCCAGAATTAAATTATAACGGTAACAGGACTAGTTAGATGGTGGAATTTTCAACCCTGGCAAGTCTGCTTTTTCAAGACTAGAGTCTTCATTTGAAAAGAGTAAGACACAGAGACTTGGGGATCAGGTACTCCTGAGTGATTCACACACAAAAACGGCTTTAATTTCCAGATTTTCCGGCATCTCCGAGGCCCATAAAAGTATCCCAAGCTTCTCTGTTAAAGTGTAGCATTCCCTCTTTCTTTAATATGATTCAAAGACCTTGCAAGATGGCATTGAGTCCATTATCTATACTCACCTTCCTTTCTTCTAACCTGCACCATAAATAAGATTAGTCACAAAACATCCTACCAAGAAAAGTATTATGCCTACTGAAAGAAGAAAGGAACTATACCTGGAAGATGCTACGAGAGAATTATGGGCCTGGATCTTGACATACTGATCAAGAGGAGTAAAACAGAAGGTTTGATAACAAAGGGTCCATCCATATGTGAGCACACTCCCACAGTACAAGAGTTAGCACCTTGACTACCAACCCAAGGAAAGGTGTTAATTGCTGTTAGAATAGCTTTTAGAACTTTGGATAATGTGATGGGCCACACTAGGAAACTAGAAATCTAGAATGACTACAGTAGGTGGTGAAAGGAGAAGAAAAAAAGCTGAGAAAATTGAATGTGCTAGAGTAGGTGTACTGTATAAGGACTAAACTCAATCAAACAAACAAAAAGCACCTGTCTACTATGTTATATGGTAGGGCTTGAAAGCCACTTTTTATCAAAGCAATAAAAAACATGATGAGGGTGACCTTGATGCCATTGAAAGTGTCATATGGTGACTGTCTTCTGTAGACTAGAGTTTGTGGTAGATGCTATTACAGATAAAAGATTCTCTACATTAAAGTATGTAATAAAATTCTGAAGTAACGGAGGACAGGGAGCAATGCTTAACCATCTTAAGTAAGCTAGATACAATTATAAAATCAGTGACAAAAGTCAGAGTGGCAGCAAAGTTGACTTGAACCTCAGAGAGTTATGAGATCGTTAATCAAAGTTGACATTCTTAGGGTCAAGATAGATTGGAAGCTATCAAGAATGCTCAATCCATGGGAATCAAGAACAATCAAAGCTTAATCTGACAATCTTTGCCAGACTCTGGACTTCAGTCTACATTATTTCCAGGAATCTATTGATTAAAGGAAAAGTTAGGACTCCAAAAGAAACAAACCTGAAACATGCGTCAACTCAAAGTGACCTAGAGTCATTGACTTTGGTAATTGGTGAATATCCAGACATTTTGAGACCTGTTACACCCCAAATTTAATTATGATCACTGTAGAAGTATGAATATCATGGGACCAGATAATAAATAAATTCCTAGACCAGATCTTACTATACCCAACTGAGAAATCTGTGATTAGAATTGCATTCTTGGTAGTTGACATCCTTGTAGTTGACAGAACAAGCCCCTGGCTCTGCGCGCGCGCACACACACACACACACACACACGCACAACATGTTGTTTCCATGGAGAGTGAGTTAAGTCTGTGATAGTGGGAAAAGTCAACTGGAAGACTCTGAACTGACTCCCCCATCATGAATGTTATACGATAAAATTATAAAGTAAAAAGATTACATCCAAGAGGTATGACAGACATTATTACCTACTTTAATAACCTAAAATATCAACAGTTAGTAGTACCCTAATTTCTCCATGTAATTCATCACTGTAACTTTTTCAAAATTTATACATTGTCTAGATGATGAAGGTAGAGTACTACAGACTCAAGCAAACGGAAACTTTAAGTGCAAATGTTATGCAACATGCTATATTTGATAAAACACATTAACAGGATCTCTGGTACAATGTATGCTGTCTGTAATCTGTCAAATGCCTTATTTTCCATCCCTATCAGGAATAAAGATATGATAACTTAAACGTTAAGTGGGACAGTTAACAGTTTACATTTACAGTTCTGCTGTAGGGCTATCTATGTTAAATGACCTGCTTTCAGTCATAATACACAGTCATACTTCACTTAATTGCTGGATAATTCTAAGAAATGTGTTTTTAAGCATTACTGTCATTGTGCAATATTCATAGAGTGTACTTAGACCAACCTAGATGGTTTTGCCTACTATACACCTAGGCTACATGGTATAGCCTATTGCACCTAGGCTACAAACCTGTGCCATATGTTACTGTACTAAATACTATCGGCTACCATAACAAAACAATAAATATTTGTATATCTAACCATAGACAAAAGTAAAAATATTATATAAAAGATTAAAAATGCTATACCTGTATAGAGCACTTACCATGAATGGAGCTTGCAGTACTGGAATTTTCTCTGGGTAAGTCACTGAGCGACTGAATGGTGAGTGAATGTGAAGGCTTAGAACATTACTGAACCGTATGGTAGACTTTCAAAACATGTACACTTAGGCTAAATTACGTTCATGAAAAAAAAATTTGCTTCACCAATACATTAACTTTAGGTTACTATAACTTTCAATCTTATAAACTATGTCATTTTGTAACTTCTTGACTTTTAAAAAAAACACTTAGCTTAAAGCACAAACACATTGTACAGCTGTACAAAAATACTTCCCTTCTTTATATTCTTGTTTTACAAGCTTTTTGCTTTTTTTAAACTTTTAATTTTTTTAAAAAAAACTAAGACACAGGTGCACACACACATTAGCCTAGGCCAACATAGGGTCAGTATTGTCAATATCACTATCTTCCATCTCTACGTTGTGTCCTACTGGAAGGTCTTCAGGGGCAGTAACACACATGGAGCTGTCATCTCCTATGCTAACAAAGCTTTCTTCTGGAATACCTCCCAAAGGAGGTATGCCTACAAAGGTTTCAGAATTAACTTTTTTGTGTAAGTTGAAAATAATAATTTAAAAGTATGGTAAAATAAATATATAAACCAGTACCATCGGTGTTTATTATCCTTATCAAATATTGTTTGCTGTACATAATGTACATACATGTATGTACTATATTTTTATATGACTGGAAGCACAGTAGGTTTATTTACACCAGCATCTCCACAGATACATGAATAATGCATTGCACTACAATGTTACAATAGCTCTGATGTCACTAGGTGATAAAAATTTATTGGCTGCATTATAATATTATGGGAACAATGTAGTATATGTGTTGCATTGATTGAAAACTATTTTGTAGTGCATGACTGCAGTTTGAAGGGACATAGACACATAATATGTATATTCCATAAAGTATCATATTAACATGAATGACATTTTGTTAACTTGATTGGATGAGCAATAGTTGGAAAATACGTTGGAGAGCTTGTTAAGATGTGTGTCTTCAGAGCCTGGGAGATAAATATGAATCTATGAAGATTCAGGAGCTCACCATCTGTAATGAAGAGTCTTTCTCCATTTGTTAATGTTTGGTTGCTGATAGATTTTAATTTTCATCCCTTTCCCTTCCCTTATGCTGCATATCTGAACAAGTTGACAAGAAAACCTTAATGCTCTCTCCTTTAGTGCCAGTGAGCATTAAAACCACATTCAGGGGATTCTCACTGGAACCTTACTCTATAATCACCATAAAATCTTTAAGTAAGTCTTCTCTTGGATTCTCAAGATCTTCAGACCTGCCTAGGAGCCACCCTGCTTTCCTTGGAAAGTCACATAATGTAAATCATAAACTTTTTTGTATCCTCTTAGATTGTGTGTATATATGGCATCATCAGTATGGTCAGATGTGTAAACTAAATTTAGGGTAGGAGTCCATTGTCCACAGAATAATCACACAACCCCGCATCAGTAAAGTTTTAGTAGATTCCTGTTAGGAAGGCAGGGAGCCTTTTTAAAGCACAGATGTGGTAACAACTTGATGATGACAACCTTCAAGGGTGAGCTACCATTTACTGATGCATTATGTAGTGGTTTATATTTCCATTATCGACAAAATGCAAGTCCAAATAATAAAGGGTGGAAATAAAAATATCCCAGTTTAGCATCTTTCCCAAGGACTTATCTGTCCACTCACCTCTAATCTCTACAGATCTAGCAGTAGAACGCTACTGCTAGAAGGCATAGCAAGACCCTCATTCAACTTTTTCTTTTTTTATCAATTTACATGTAATAATCTCACATATTTATGGAGTGCCATGTATTATTTTGATACATGTGCACTTTGTGTATAATCAAATCAGGGTAATCAGCATATTGATCACCTCCAACCTTCATCATTTCTTTGTGGCAAGAAAATACAAAATTCTCTCTGCTGCCTGTTTTGAGATGTACACTACCTTATTGTTGACTATAGTCACCTTACTGTTCAATGAGACGACAGAACTTATTCTTTCTTTCTAACTTTGTAACTGTTGACCATTCTGTCTCCAGGCCCCACTTCTCCCTGCACTCCTTAATCTCTGATAATCATTGTTTCATTCACTACTTCTACAAGATCAACTGTTTTAGATTCTGCATATGAGTGAGAACATTTGGTATTTTTCTTTCTGTGTCTGACTTATTTCACTTAACATAATGGTCTTCAGGTTTATCTGTGTTGTTACAAATAATAGAATATGATTCTTTTTAAAATAATATTCCTTTGTGTATATATCCTACATTTTCTTTATCCATTCATCTGTTGTTGGACACTTAGGCTGACTGCTATCTTGGCTATTGTGAATAGCATTGCAGTAAACATAGGAGTACAGTTATCTCTTTGACATACAAATTTCATTTCCCCTGGATATATATTATAGAGGGATTGCCTTTATATATGGCAATTTTCAAAAGTTTTTTGAGAATCCTCCGTGCTATTTTCTCCGTAATGGCTGTTCTAATTTACATTCCCACCAATAGTGTGTAAAAGTTCACATTTTCCCACACCCTCACCAACATTTGTTATTTTTTTGTCTTTTTGATAATGGCAGTTCTAACTGGAATGAAGTAATATCTCATCGTGGTTTTGATTTGCAATTCCTTGAGGATTGGTGATGTTGAGCATTTTTCCATATAGCTCTTCGTCATTTGGATGTCTCCTTTTGAAAAATGTTTATTAAGGCCTTTTGACCATTCTAATTTAGGTTCTTTTTTTGTATTGAGTTGTTTGAGCTTCTTATATATTCTGGATGTTAACACTTTGTCAGGTGCATTGTTTGCAAATATTTTCTCTCATTCTGTAGGTTGTCTCTTCACTCGGTTGATTATTTCTTTTGCTGTGCAGAAGCTTTTTAGTTTGATGTAATCTCATTTGTCTATTTTTGCTTTTGTTGCCTATGTTTTTGAGGTCTTATCCAAAAAACTTTTGCCTAGTCCAATGTCGTGAATCATTTCCCCTCTGTTTTCTTCTAGAAGTTTTATAATTTATGGCCTTACATTTAAGTCTCTAATCCATTCTGAGTTGATCTTTGTATATGTGAAAGATAAGGGTCTAGTTTCATTCTTTTGCATTTCAATATCCAATTTTTCCAGCACCATTTACTAAAGAAACTGTTCTTTTCTCAATGTATGTTTCCTGAGCCTTGATCAAAAATCAGTGGGCTGTAAGTGGGTGAATTTATTTCTTGACTCTCTATTCTGTTTAATTGGTCCATGTGTCTGTTTCTATGCTAATATCATGCCATTTTTTAACTGTAGCTTTGTCATATATTTTGAAGTCAGGTAGTGTCATGGTTCCAGCTTTTTTTTTTTTTTTTTTTTTTTTTCAAGATTGTGTTGGCTATTTGGGTTTTTTTGTGGTTTCAAATACATCTTTTTTAAATTTTGTTTTCTCTTTCTCTAAAGAATGTTATTACTATTTTGATAGGGATTGCATTGAATCTGTAGATCACTTCGAGTAGTTTACCCATTTTAGTAATATTAATTCTTCCAGCTAATGAACATGAGATATCTTTCCACTTATTTGTGCTCTCATTTTTTTTTTTTTTAATCAGTGTTTTACAGTTTCAGTGCAGAGAACTTTTACCTTCTGGGTTATATTTATTTCCAGGTATCCTGTTTTGTTTTGGAGCTAGTCTAAATGGGATGGTTTTATTGATTTCTTTTTCAGACAGTTTACTATTAGCATATAGAAAATCTATTGACTTTGATATGTTAATGTTTTATTCTGCAACTTTATTAAATTCATTTATTATTTCTAATAGTTTTTTGGTAGTCTTTAGGGTTTTCTAAATATAAAATCATTTCATCTGCAACCAGGGACAATTTGACTTCCCCCTTTCCTATTTAGGTGCCATTTATTTCTTTCTCTTGCCTGATTGTTCTGGCTGAGACTGACATCCAGTACTATGAAGGATAGAAGTGGTGAAAGTAGTATCCTTGTCTTGTTTCTGATTTTAGAGACAGGCTTTCAATTTTTTTTCATTTGTTATCATGTTAGCTGTCAAAATGTCTTATATGGCTTTTATTGTGTTGAGGTATGCACCTTTTATACCTAATTTTCCAGAGTTCTTGTTGTGAAAGAATGTTTGAAGTTTGTCAAATGCTTTTTCTGCATTACAGAGATAATCATATAGTTTTTGTCCTTTCTGTGAATTTGGTATGCTACATTTATTAATTTCCATATGTTATACCATCATTGCATCCCTGGGATGAATCGCTCTTGGTAATAGGGAATGATTTTTTGATTTTGGAGGCAAGAAAATTAGTCACTAATCTACCAGGAGCTTTGCATCCTTCACATTAGGAAGTTTGTAACATATTTTTGTTGTTGTTTATTTCAAAAATGGGGGAGTTAAGAATATATTTGTCATGTTGGCAATCCTTTAGTACATCTCTTAAAAGCATATTGCCTAATTTTGGTGGAAAAAAATATAAATGTGTCATTTATGTCCTATGAAGTGCATGGTGACCAGAGAAACAGACAAATCAGTGATTAGTGGCAGAGTCACCCCACCGGATAAGCTGTCAAAGCCTGTAAAAGTACTACTTATTAAAAGAGGTAATCTAGACTTTATAGTATAAGGATGAAAACTTGAGCTTAGTTTTGACCTCATAGCCAAATTCTGAGGCAGGGATTATATCTTCTCTTACTAATATATTTTAGTATTTTCTAAGAAAGGAGCCCTGCCAGAATGCTGGAGAAAATTTTCGTAAGTTATAAACTTATGAAATCAGTAAACTTTCATATAAATTTACATTAAATTAGTGTATCTGAGCAGGATGAGGAGTATAGTATAGTACAGGTTATAGTTTGCCTCACTGATTTTCCTCTTCAAGACTGAGCCACCTCAGATGGAAAACATTGTTTGCTGATGGTGCATTGCTGATTGTCTCCCCTCAAATCGTCTCCAGAATAAAGGTTCTATACCACCCAAACTTGAGCTACACTCTGATGAATGTTGTGGATGTATGAGTAGAAAGGCCTGACCCCCTTTTTTTTCTTCTTCTTTTTTAAATTTTATTTTAAGTTCCAGCATACATGTGCAGAACATGCAGGTTTGTTACATAGGTATGCATGTGACATGGTGGTTTGCTGCGCCTATCAACCCATCATCTAGGTTTTAAGCCCTGCGTGCATTAGGTGTTTGTCCTAATGCTCTCTCTCCCTTTGCCCCCGACCCCTGACAGGCTCTGGTGTGTGATGTTCCCCTCCCTATGTCCATGTGTTCTCATTGTTCAACTCCCACTTGTGAGTGAGAATGTGTGGTATTTGGTTTTCTGTCCCTATAAATCCCTTGTTTTCACTTGCAACATCTTTGAAGGGAGATTTCCGCTTTAGAACACCTCATGGGATCCTCGGACCACTCTCTTGTATCTGCATTAATGTTCATGCCTCTCACTTTTACGGAGGTATGGCTGAAATATTGTTGAGGTATTCTGAGAACATTGTCCAGTTGATATCCTGATTTCAAATTCTCATCTCAATGTCTATTTTCAGGAAACTTAACTTGACACACCAGTCTTGGCCACATTCATACAACACAACCCAGCATAAAGACTCTGAGGATAGTGTCATGAAACTTGCCCACAGTGTGTGGGCTGTAAACATATAAAAACATGTTTGTCATTTCAGCACGATCAGTTAGAAGAGGCACCAAGACTGCTCTCCCCATGCATTTCTCCATTATTCAATAACTTTTTATAATATTTATCCATCCAACTACATTTGTTGATAAACCGTAATGTGATAATAGCACGCTACAGTGTAAGCTAGAACAAGATTTAAGGTTAAAGAATTGCTCAGCTTAAAGACTCTAGTTGTTTCCCTTATTATCATAAATATATTTCAGAAAAGAGTTAAAGTACTCATGCATATTCTATTCTTACTACTCTTCAGAGATTCTATTGCTACTTCAAGGTATCCTTAAATTTGTGAATAAACAAGATAAATATGTCTGCAAATTTACATTGCACAATCTGTGGTATAGAATTCTCTTACTTTTACTCTGTAAAACCAAGTAAGTCATCTGTTTTTTCATTGCCTTATCAATAGTAGTACAGCACTGCACAGCTCACAGGTATTCTTCATAGTAAATGAAGAGACACTCAGTAAGAAAATAGCACTATCCTGAACTGATATAAATTTCTACTTAGGTAAATAATATAGCACGTTGGAATGATGACATTCAATAGCATAAACAAAGGTTTGACAATTAACTGAGTCTACATTTCAAAGTTTTTGTCAAGACTTTACATAGCAATGATTGGAATTTTACAAGTATTAAGCTTGTTGTAAATAAATAGTTACAAAGATCAGCCATAATATTTTAAGAAACATTTTGGAAAATGGAGTCAGAAAAATTTGAACTTTTTCTAATAAATATAAATATGTCTTTATTTGTGCATATTTAATTACCATTATTCTGTATTTATTACAACAAAAGAGAAAGTAATTTTCTTAATAGCTAAGGTATATACGTTATGTTAGTTTATATTAAGGAGGAGCATACTGTCAATGCTTTAAGTGTACACATACCACTACCAATTTTGTAGATATTATAGAATGATATATATATATATATATATATATTTTTTTTTTTTTTTTTTTTTTTTTTTTGAGACGGAGTCTCGCTCTGTCTCCCAGGCTGGAGTGCAGTGGCCGGATCTCAGGTCACTGCAAGCTCCGCCTCCTGGGTTCACGCCATTCTCCCGCCTCAGCCTCCCGAGTAGCTGGGACTACAGGCGCCCGCCACCTCGCCCGGCTAGTTTTTTGTATTTTTTAGTAGAGACGGGGTTTCACCGTGTTCGCCAGGATGGTCTCGATCTCCTGACCTCGTGATCCGCCCGTCTCGGCCTCCCAAAGTGCTGGGATTACAGGCTTGAGCCACCGCGCCCGGCCTAGAATTATATTTTTTATAAAATTAAACTTTATCATTCTTGTTAAGTTAGAATACATATTGTCATATCTTTTTTTATTGTTAAAAATAACATGTTTCTAAAACCATACGAATGATCTGAAATCCATTGAGGTTAGTCAGAAGCATTTCTGCTATTTATATGAAAAGTTTTCTTAAATTAAAATTCCCACAGCCAAAAAGTCATTGAAATGAGCTGAAGCATGTCTTAATAACTCACAAATCCACAAACAAAAGAACAATAAATTAAATAAATCAAGCTACTATAGCTCTTTAAATATTTAAAATCCATTAGAATTGAGTTGTTTCATTTAATTTTATATTTCCTGCCCTTTTAATTGATGATTAAAGAAACACTACAATAAGATAATTGAAAGGATAATAGAATAATTTTGCAGAATGGCTTAATAGAAGTCTCAAGATAGCTATATTTTGAGGGGTCATCATTGGCTTGATTTAGAGTTTGTGATATCCAGATGCTTAACCTATTTAGCTATTTGCAACTAAATCAGCTGAAAAAAAATTTACTTGCATTACTAAAACTCAGTAAGATCAAATACATGTATTAAGTCTAGTTTGTCAGCTGAGAGTAGAATATGTATCTAATGCAACATCTGGGAGCTGATGTGCAAAAGTGCTTCTTTCTGGCATATGTATGACTGATAAATAAATATACAGCCTGAGTACAATTTATTAATATAGAGTCAGATTATAATACATGGATGTGTGTAAAAATATGAAATTTCATCAAATTATCTCAGCCGAATAAATTTCTCTACGATTAAAGTTATATTTCATTGTGAAAATCAAAAACCTCTATTGGGAAATAAAATATCTTTTTCTATGATTTTATGCCATATAAGTTGCATAGAAATTGAGATGTGTTTCAACAGCTTATAACATATTGTCAGTATGTATTAGCTGCCTAGCGAAGAAAGTGAATTTTAAAATCAAATACAAATGCCCTCTTATTAGTAAAGACAGTATATCCTGCATTAAATTAAAAATATTGCATATGAAGAAATTCCAGTTTTATTAGGATTATTGATTTTTTTTCCAGGGAGTTATACTGCTTGAATTAATTTCAATATTATAGTTTGTACTAATATCATTGTTGACTCTCATTCAAAGTAGGGTAATTTTAAAATTTGTCTAGTTTTTAATTTTTAATTTCTATAAGTTTTTCATTTATACGTGAAAGTCTTCAGGTCTAAGAAGTTATTCAACTTCTCACAATGAAAATTAGTATGGGGAAAGTGGGGATGCGTTTGGCACAGTTAACTATAGCTCTCAGACATGTCTGTTTTTCAGATAGATTTTATAGCCATTATACCAAACAATGGTGACTAGCAAGGCATCAATACATACAATAATTAAAATAATAGCCTTCCAGTTAATTATTAAAGTGTGGTGTTTTCCCTGTGAAACTCTAGGTTTGAAAAAATGTTTTCATTAATCTGTTTATCATTTTTGTCTGTGAATATTTCCTTTTATCAATCACTCAATTTTGTATTATGTAATAGAATATGTAAACATAAAATCACAAAATCAGAGAATTTGCAGATTTACCCGACTGGTTTTTTTTTTTTAATATTTTAGTCCTGAGTTCTTCATTTGCTAAACAGGAAATGCACAAATCACTACACTATTTTGTAGCAAGTCCTGTGGTTTGGCTTTCTCAGTATTCTTTTTAGTATCTTTCTGGTATGCTTTTCTTTTCACCGGTACTGAGAAGCAAAACACTACATGTATGAGACTCCTTAGCCCTAAAGTTGCAGGTATAGTTGAGTTCTGCAAATCAAGCACAAAACAGGAGATCTGAATTTTCTATTTGGTTAGCCCAATGGCAACTGACTCCTGAGCCCACCATCAGAATAGAGGTGTCTATATTTAATAGGCACTTGCTTGTCTGTAACATAGCAGTGACTTCCTTCACAGTCCGGTTCTGTGAAACGAATTTAGGTGTCACAATTTGTTATGGGTGGCCTTGTTTCCCCTTCAAAACGTATATGTTGAAGTCCTAATTTCCAATACCTCAGAATGTGACCATGTTTGGAGCTTTTTACTTAATGATTCTTGTAAAACCTCTATCTCCATAACAAGTTGTGACACCTAAATTCATTTCACAGAACTGGACTGTGAAGGAGGTCACTTTATAATTTGATGCCAAGTGATGATGATGATGAGGAGGAGGAGGGTACTAACTAGTCTTATGTAAACTATCTAAAACTAGACCAAAACTATATAAATTTCTCCTAGTACATTGGCTTCGATCCCCAAGTGATTAAGGGGTCTTGATCTTCCTAATTGTCTGCACTGAGCCAGCATACTGAAGAAATAAATTATGAGCCAGTCACACCTAATTCATTCAGAAACCTTTACCTGCTCAAATGCTTTCAATGAGAAAGAGCCAGTAATAGATGGAAAGTGGGTGATCAAAATGTATTTTCATACATTTAGTAAATTAAGGGAACCAATCTGTTGCTCCAGATTTACTGAAACAAATTAAAACAACAAACAAACAAACAAACAAAAATGGTTCATGATATGTAGCCACTAATTTGAACTTGTTAGCAAAGACCACTGAAAGCAGTTTAACTGGCAGGGCCAAGTATAAATCTCACAGTCCTATCTCAGGCTTATATTTACTTTCTAGTTCGCATTCATAGAATATTCTGTAGGAGTCTGGTATCTTCTCAATCACACAGAGCATGGCGCTAGTCCATAAAATTCACCTTATGCTAATTGGAGTGTTTGTACAAGAAGTAGAAAGCTATTCTACTTATTTGTAATGAGGCAGGGTAGGGACAGGACTAGGCCTCTGTTCCCCACTGGGGACCTTTACTACAAGCTGCTGGAGGGGGAGGAACCTGTGTCCAGCAAGGACCCCAGCCAGACCATCCAGACCTTGTACCATGAATCTTACTCAAAGTGCCATACCCACTGATTGCAGGACCTTGGAAACTAAAATAAGCAACATCCCAATATAAATATAACTCAGAGGATTTAACCCTTTTGCCCCTGTTTGCACAAGTCCAGAAGAATGGCTTATCTTTAACTCCAGCCTCATTATGACAGTAAAACCTTTCCCAGAGAGGGGCTTATCTATCATTTTCTGACCATGTGGTGTATGTGCTAGCATGATTTCTCTACCTGTGCACTCTGTACTCCACTCAGCACATATAATGATGCTCATCCACTTCATGAATTATGTATGTTGCCCTCCTTAGGATACTGCAATGCACTCCCCCATGGAGTGCATAAGCTGGAGAATGTTTTGCTGTTGTTTGGTTGGTTGGTTGGTTGGTTGATTTTTTTCTTTTCCTGTGCTCTCTCTTTAATATTCAACCTTTCTGGGTATAAGTCTTAATAAACCTGTCTGGAAAAGTTTGCCTTGCTTCAAGTTAAATTTATTACATTGAGAGACAAGAACCTCTCATCAGTAACAATACAACACATATGTGTCATACAGTGAAAAATAAATCTCAAAAAATGTGGGAACTTCCCACCCCCATACAATTTCCATGTATGAGTATGTGGAATATTAAAACATTGCATCAGAAGAGGACAAATTCACACGGCTGGCTCCGGCACCACCCACCACTAAGACAGAGGAAAACTATCTAGTAAACAGTTTTGTTTTTGAAGGTCCATACCTACCTCACTGAAAGGCTTCCAGTTTTGAGTGGACTGCGAGAGCAAGAGAACAATATGCATTATGCCTGTGATGTCATATAAGCTCTTCTGCCAATTGGACTAGATGACTGAGGAGACACAATAGTGCTTGAAATATAAGAGTCAGATAACTTTTCCATATGGAGGCTTTAGCAGGTCACAATGGGTGAATCCAGTATAGACCTTAAGGTTTTGAAGTAAACATATGCTGTCCGTAGCCAATAAAAGATAGCTCTTTGAGAAACATCTTTTGAGCCATAATAGAAACAAAATATGAGACCATGGGCCACAATATGTACTAGGAGTTTTTCTAATCTTCTACACCTTCAGGTTGGATATATAGAGCACTATTCTACCAACAAGTGAAAATGATATGTACATACTAAATATGGCTTACAAATGTTCTGAAGGGACAAGTAATTTGCATGAACAAGTGGTTAAGAATGCACATTGCCTGCTTCTCACTCCACACTGGTAACCACTTGAGGCGATTATGACAACCAGAGGAATAAAATAAGTCAATGCTGTTTTAAATATAAATAGAGTTCTACATAATTTATCAACAACAGAAAATGGACAGCTGTAACATTACATCCCCCACTCATGGGAAACCCTATGAATAGGAGTGAATGGAAATCCCCTCAGTGACTGAAGATCTGTCTGTCATTTGGCCTGGAAAATAGAAGACTGAGATGTGGATCTACACTGATTTATAGACAATGGCTAATGATTTGGATGGATGCCCAAGACCTTAGAATAATTTGATTAGAAAAGTGCTGGCAAGGAGGCTGTGGAAAGAATTGTGTGGATTAACATCTTTGAATGGTCTCAAAGAGATACATATTTTGTTTACCCTGAAAATGCTTACTAAACAGCATCTTCAGAAGAAAAACATGTTAATAATCAGTTGGGCAAGATAATCCTTTCTGTGGATATCAGCCAACCTCTCTCTCCAATAACCCCTGTTTTTCTCAGTAAAATTGTGGCATTGGAAACAAGGATATGGCTATAAAAGTTAGTCATGCTATCAGAAACATCTAGACTGAAACATACAGGGTGATTTTAGCTATTGCTATTTCCCCAGCTTGCCTATAGTAAAATCAAAGATTTGATATAGTGCTGTACATCAGTAGCACAGAGCCTGTTATGTAGAAACGGATTAAATATATTTGAAAACTTCCATTATCGATAGAGTCATGGGTTATTCTGTCTGGATGGATGCTTAATCTGCATCTGCTTAAATTTCCTGCATGAAATAATTCTTCTAATACCACCACCTGTGACCTTAAGTGTGTTCACCATCATGATCTACCACATAACACTTCTTCTGACCAGGAAAATAATTTTAAATTAATGAAGAGTGGATTTGGCTTATTCCTATGGATTTTGCAGTTGAACCATCTGCCCTATCATTCTGAAATAGCTACCCCGATAGAATATTAAAATGTTATTTTAAATGGTAAATTACACTGCAGACTAAGCGGCACCTTGTAGTGTTGGGATCTCCAGGAGGCAAAATAAGTTCTGAATTAGTGACTAGTATAAAGTGTTGTTTCTCCCATATTGTGCCAAGATAACAGTATTTGGATTGTGCTGAAATGTACTGTGTCACTGTTTTGCAGCTAGTTGGGGTTGGATTATTGGTTTCCTTGCAAAGTTTTACTTTCAACTTGATGAAACATTAGACAGATTTTATCTAGATTCTCAGCCCCTGACCTCCCTTTTCTTACAGCACTATTTAGAAACTGTATTATTGCAAATTCTATCTCTGTCGCTTAGAGTTACAAATGTTTATAAAAAGTCTGTTGCCAGTCTTACAACCCCAAAATTGTTTTTTCACAAAGACCAGGGACATCCTTTTCAAGGGTAATGATCAAGGAATATAATAATGCCTCTATTTCCCAGTCTCTGTGGGAGGTTAGTAGCCTAACTTGATGAGCGCCAATTAGAAAATGAAACGACTTAATCATATTTGCAAACTAAGGAATAACTCAATGTGTGTATTAGTCTGTTCTCATGCTGCTAATAAAGACATACCAGAGACTGGGTAATTTATAAACAAGAGTTTTAATTGACTCACAGTTCCACATATCTGGGGGAAGGTCTAACAATTATGGTGGAAGGTGAATGAGGAACAAAGTCACATCTCACATGGCGGCAAGCAAGAGGGCATGTGCAGGGGAACTCCCCTTTATAAAACCATCAGATCTCATGAGACTTAACACTATCCCAAAAACAGTATGGGAAAAACCCACCTCCAGGATTTAATTACCTCCCACCAGTCCCTCCCAAACACATGGGAATTATTACAATTAGAGGTGAGATTTGGGAGGGAACACAGAGCCAAGCCATATCAATGTTCTTGACATATCCTGTGGATCAACCTTCTCCTAACATCCTCTAGTACTTTTCCAGTGGCTTATCCAAGTACTAAAAAACATTTTTGCCTTTGTTTTGGTGGAGTTGAGTTCAGAATGAGTTATGGTCTTTTTGCCATGCTACAATAGGCTTGAATAAATCTTCCTTTCCTGTTTAATTTTTTCAGGTACAATTTTTGCTTTTACACCATAAATTGAGCTGACATAGTAGAACTAATCATAAGCAGGGGATGGACATCCTACGCAAGAACCTTTGTCGTGCATTGTCCATGCTCAGTGCAGAGGTCATCAATTTTATCACCTGCAGCCCCCACAGCATTGCAGTCATCAAGAATAGTGGCTAAAGTTCTGAGTTGAGTAAATTAAACATCTCAACATGAGGGCAGCACACTTTCCAGAAACCCATCACAGTGGCACAGAGTGACAGCTGTCCCTGTGAACTTGGAGAGAATGAAGGGATGGGAAAAAATTGAAATAAAAACAAAATTGAAAGACTAAATATCTATTTAAAATGTTAAGCTTACTTAAAGGTGAGGTAACATTTACTCTTGGGTTTCTTGGGATAGCCTCTGTTTATATATAATTTATTGTAATTATGAATATTGCACACTTTCATCTCAAAAAATCTCAGTTTGGAAAATAAAGTATATGGTTATACAACAAAAAGTTATTGTTTAAGTGAAAACAGCATATTAACCTGATTTAATAATGGCATGCTCTCCTGAGTGCATACTCTGTTATTACTTGGGGGATAAGGGAATTAAGGAAAGTGTATTAGCCAAGGTTCTCCAGAGAAATGGAACTAATAGAAGCGTGTGTGTGTGTGTGTGTGTGTGTGTGTATGTGTGTGTTGTGAAAACTCCAGCAAGAGTTAATGTTGCAGTCTTGAATCTGAACTCACTCTGGAAGCAGAATTAGTTATATATTAGGCAACCTCAAACTTTTCTCCTAATTAAGGCCTTCAACTGATTGAATGAGACCCACCCAATTATACAGAATATTCTGCTTTCCTCAAAGCCTACTGATTTAAAAATACCTTCATGGCAACATCTAAACCGGTATTTGATCACCAATTGGGCACCATAGCCCAGCTGAGTTGACACATGTAATTAACTATTACATCAAGTAAAGGTCACATAAAATGTCATAAAAGTTTTATTTCTTCTGTGTATGAATCATAGTATGTAAATTGGAGCTTATCAGCAAGAATAATTATAACATTAGCTAACATTTTTAGTGCATTTTGTATAGATTATAATTTATCTTCATATATACTAAGTGAGGTAGTTACTATCTTTATGCTAAGTTTAGAGAAAAGAATGTCAGTCTTTGACATACACATAGATGTGCAAGTTTCTCAAGTTAATTTACCTGATAGATGTGCAGTAGGGCTTTAACCCTGTGTTGTTCAAGGCACTAGTGAGTAACCACGTGTGAATATTTAGCACATGCAATGTAGCTAGTACAAATATTCATGGTAAACAGAACGTACATTTTAAAAATGTATTTTATTTGCCCCAATACATTCAAAATGTTATTTCAACATATAATAAATATATGATTAATGAGATATTTTACTATTTTTACATACCAACTCTTCAAAATCCAGGGTGGACTTAGAATGAAAAGAAAAAGGATATCTCTTTAATGATTTTATTTTTATTATATTCTGTTTTTTCTTTTTTTCTACTAATTTTTAAATGTGGCTTCTAGAAAACTTCAGCTTACTTTTGTGGCTTTCATTATATTTTTGGAGGAAAGCACTACTTTGAGTACTTAATCTTCCTCTAAAGAATTTCCCTGTTACAATGATGTCTTACAATGATATGCAAGGTGTGGTTCATTATCACTCCAGAACAATTAGCATGTAATACTGAATTAGAGTACTTTATTATCACCTAAAGTAAGACACTTTGCACTACAGAATGGAGTAAAGGTGTTCTTCGTTCTGGACGAGAGGGAAACAGAAATTGAGACATATATTTTGTTTTAGTTTTATCTGTTAAAAGGCTATTATCTGGTATAAAAATTTATTTGATTCATCATGACACGTTCATTGAACATTATGGTAATTTGTTTACAAATTGAGACATACTGATTAAATCTTTATTAGATATTGCCTAACTACAACAGTAAGTTTAATTTTGTGCATGGGTCAACAATTACCTTGAAAACTAGTTTAAAAAAAATATCTAGAAACTTCTAGAATCTAGAATCTTTTTAAAAATCCAGAAACTTTTATTTTAATAAAACCAATTGCCATACTTGAACTCCAGGTATTTTTCAACTTGAAATGTCCAAGAGAATTATGAGTACCATAGATTACTATGTGCAACTCAGCCTCTAAAATTCTGAATCAGAATTTTTGTACTTTCAATAATTATTAATTTCATGGTAAATCTCTGATAATACCTGTTTGATGGGAAGATTTGAAGCTCACTGAGCTTGGAGAAAAAGGCTAATAAAAATAACAGCAAAAAAAGCTGTAAGATTTTACTAGGTACAAGTCCAAATTATTTATTCATTGGATTGAAACAACTGACAATATTAGGAAAGCTAAATGTAAAAGTTATGTGTTTCTAAATGTAAATGCACAGACTCTTATAATTCTGTTAAACTATATTTTTACTGACATTTCCAATAGATAACTGACACCAAATTAACAGTGGTCTTTCTGAAATTCAATCTAATTATTTTCTTTTGTACTTAAATTTAAATGTCTTCATTAACATTGAACATATTTACATGTGAGCCAAGTTTAAACTATTTAGCATATCATTTTTGTAACTGTAATTGTCTATCACACATTCAGTTTACTCTTAAAGTAGCTTTCCCTAGAACAAGGTCTGAACAAATATGGCACTGAGGACAAATCAGCCTTTTTTTTTTTTTTTTAATAATAATGTATTATTAGAATGCTCTTATATTTTTTAAAAAAGCATTCTGTCTACGGTTATGTTATCTCTATAATGGGGTTCAGAACATGTTACCCCAAAATGTAGCACAGTGGCATATTTAATATTTTATGCTGATGAAATTTCAGCAAAATCACGGAGGCAGAAAGGTAACTCTCACCTTCCTTTTCTACCTAGCCCCGAATCAGGCCGTAGAACAAATGAAGAGTGTTCTGACATTGCCAAAAGCATGTCAGGAGACTCTTAACGTAAAAAAATACCTTCCCAATTGCCAGATAAAAGGAGCATCCTTATGCCCAAAGACAAGAGGTCACAGAAAAGAATCTGAACAGACCTTGCTAAGTTTTCCAGTTTATTATCAGATCATACCCCATTTGGCCTATCCTATTTCTCTGCGTCTATCCAGTCTTCATCAAACCTAGCAAAAAACACTCAGATTTAACTATTTCTGTGGATCTTCTTTTCCTTATGAAGGCCTCCATGTCACATACAACTTATATTAAGTACCTTTGTGTGTCTTCTCTTTGCTAAGTGGTTCCTTGTTATAGGGGCTTCAGCCATAAGCCTAGAATGGGTAAGGAAAATATATCTTTCCTCCCCTACAGCTACAAAAGCGAAGTTGAGTAGTTCTGACAGATACTCTCCAGCCTGTAAAGCTTGAATTATTTCCTAACTGGCCTTTATCAGGGAAAGAGACTTGACACCCCCCATCATGGAGGGAGGTTTGGCTTATCCACTTAAGGCTATTTTGTACTCCCTCTCTACTCCCATCTTGCTTCCTATACACTTCTTTTTCAAAGAAAACATCATATTTTCTACCAATTCACGTACATATTCATTTGTATACCCTATGCCTGATGCCTAATGACTCTTTGAAAGATAAACAGTTGCTTAATGAATAACTTTGATTAATAAGATAGGAAGAATCTATTCTAAAGGTATATTTAGACAATCTTTTCTCTACTGAAGGGGTTTATTATTCTATTACTAGCTGTATTCATTAATTTGATAATTCTGTGTTCTTTCATATATCTTACTATTTTAAACAGAAGAAAATTATGAAATACCTGGTCTTACAGAATAACGTATTCAATTATGCAGGCTGCAATGATCAGTCATATTGGCCAAGCATTCAATTGCTAAGCCTCTCACCAAATTGAATAGTTTCTTGAATGAATGATATTAATTGCTTTTCTATCATAATATCGACCTTCAGTATATGTGGTGTACTCCTACATCCTTGTAAATGGCCTTCTTAAATATTAATGAGGACTACCATATATATAAAATTATCTTTATTCTACTATTGTTGACTGAGAAAATAGAATGCACTGGGTACTGTGTAAGTGTTTTACAAGTGTGACTTCATTAAGTCTATACATAAATATGAATTGGACCTAAAGCAGGGAAAGGTGGCAAAGATCAGAACTCATGCAGTTTCATTTAAATCAAAATTGTCTGACTCCCTATCTTCTGCACTTACACACAACCCATATTGTTTTAAATCACAGTTATTTTAGAGTATCTGGCAAGACCACCAGGACATTTTAGCAAACAGAGCTGTTAAGATAATTGTCTAAAGGGGTGGAATCAATCAATCAACTCTTAGTTATTTAAAGGTTGCTTATTTGGCTCTTTATTCTCTCCCTTTTCTCTCTGGCTTCTTGCCTTTGGCCATTTCATTGCTCTTTAGCACTGCCATTAGAAATTTGGCATAAAAAGAGAACAAAAAATGATGAAAACTGTATGAGGCTACTTAATTTCCCAATAGGCTTAGCAATTCTTATATATTCCTTCAGGGGAGTAGGGTGTACTTTGGATTATCTCTGCTACTCATTCAGAAGGTCACATACTTTCTAGCATTACATATTTTGCTACTCAGAAAATCGACATAGGTAAGTCCAAACGAACCTACTTGTAAGGGAGGAGACTACCTCTCATATTGTCTTATGCCAAATTTCTGCCTCCAAAGAAGGAAGAAGTCAAAACTAAAAGGCAGAAATGAAATCCACAAGCAGATAGCCTGGCACCACACCTTGGGCCTAGTAGTTAAAGATCGACCCCTGACCTAATCAGTTATTTGCATAAGAAAAGTACTGTGAAGATCCCTGTCCTGTTTGGTTCAGTTCTGATTATGGATGCATGCAAGCCCCAGTCACGTACCACCTGCTTGCTTAATTCATCACGACCCTTTCATGTGGACCCCCTTGGAGTTGTGAGCCCTTAAAAGGGACAGGAATTGCTCACTTGGGGAGCTCTGTTGTTGGAGACGTGAGTCTTGCTGAAGCTCCCGGCCAAATAAAGCCCTTCCTTCTTTAACTCAGTGTCTGACGGGTTTTGTCTGCAGCTTGTCCTGCTACATTTCAAAGTACAAAATTTTCCTTTTCAAAAGTTTTCAACCTTCAATATTCTGTTAAGATCTTTGATTAACCAATTAATTTTGATTACTATATTTATTTATTTCATATTACACTGACTTTTTCATTAAAGTTTTATTCAGAAATATTTCACATATGGTAAAATTCACCCATTTCAATGAACTCATTTCAAGTAAATTTTAGTAACTACAATGAGTGGTGGGACCATTAACATAAATTGATTTTTAAGCAATCTTATTCCCCCATTGAGATCTCACATACCACTAAATCCCCAATCTCACCCCCAGCCCTAGTCACCTCCTAATCTATTTTCTGTTTGCATAAATTTTCCTCTTCTGAATGTCTTATATAAATGAATCATACAGTACTTGTCTAGGCATCTGGCTTCTTTAATTTAACATAATGTTTATGACATTTATCCATGAAGTGGTATGTGCAGCAGTTTGTCCTTTTTTATTTTCAAATAGTGTGCCTTTCTATCAGCATCCCATGTTGTGTACATCCATTGACCAGTTGATGGGCATTTAGATCCATTCTAGTTTTTGGCTGTTATGACTAATGCTTCTATGAACATGTATGTCCTTGTGTGGACATGTTTTCATTTCTCTTAGATACATACTAATGAGTGGAATTGCTGGGTCATATATTAGTTTTGCTTTTACCTTTTTGAGGAACTACCAAACTGTTTTCTAAAGTTGACTGTAATTTACTTTTGTATTGAGGAGAGAGGACATTTCTCCTACTGTCCCCTGTCTCCAAAGAAAAGGAGGAAGTCAAAACTGAAAAATAACAGACTGATCAGCACCACCAGCCAGGCCCATAGGTTAAAGACTAACCCCCACCCTAACCGCTTGTGCTATCTATAGATCATAGACAATGGTATGGAGAAATACTTGCCTTGCTTACCACCCCAACCTAGTCACTTGCCCCATGGTTGCTTAATCTATCACGACCCTTTCACATAACCCCTTAGAGTTGTAAGCCCTTAAAAGGGCCAGGAACTCTTTCTTTGAAGAGCTGTATTCTTGAGATGGTAGTCTGCCAACACTCCTGGCTGAATAAAGCCTCTTCCTTCTTTAACCCAGTGTCTGAGGGATTTTGTCTGAGGCTTGTCCTGCTATAATATATTAGTATAGTTAACAGTATAATATTTTTCTGAGCTACAGCAACATTTATCTGAGCTATAATATTGATCTAATATTATTTGCAAATTTTGGCACTATTTCTTGAGAAAATTTTATGTAATATATTGTTAATTATTTGAGAAAATATAATTAAATCTATTTTTTTAGGACTAGCAGATGCATTTATAAGATATTAGGTATGTATGGAGAACTTGATCTGAAAATGTCATGCTGCTTGCTAGAATTTTTATAATTAATGCTACTTGATAATTTTAATAATTAAATGCAAATAATTAAGTATTTTAAAAAATTATAATTAAAAGTGGAAAGTTTGCATATATACTCACCACACACCTTAATAACCTTAAGGCATTCTCTGTATTCCCTACATGAGTTCCTTTTGAAAAAGTAATAACCAATACACCAGGTAAGTATATCAATACCCAAAATCAGAAACCTAAAATGTTTCTGATCTGCTGATGGCAAAGTAATTTACATTAGCCATAATAATCCTTCATATGAAAGTTATAAACTCTACAGGGGAAATCATGTTTGAAGGCACTGGAGATTAACCCACAGCTTCTGTTAACTGAAGAGTGTATAACATTAGAAAAAAAAAAAGCACTGATTAAGACTTACGTTTACATGAGAGCTTTCCCCAGTCTACTCTTGGAGGAACAGCTATAGTTTGTTTATAATAGATGCCCTGTAAACATAAAAACCGTTTGAAAGTTAAAGAATGGAAAAACAGATATGGTAACTCAAAAAAAAGCAAACTAATACAGAAATAGTAAAACAGACATGCAAAACTTAGAATACATAGTATTAAATCACAGGAAAAGAGAATATTCTTAAATTTAAAAGGGATTTTTGTCAAAACAGCATAACAAACATTTGTGCCCCAAATTAGAGTTTGAAGCCACATAAAACAAAAATTTGCAGAGCTAAAGTTTTTAGATAAAGTTCACAATCGTAAGTAGGGAATGAATACCCATCTCTTAGTAATTGATAAAAAACAATAAATATTTTTTTAAAACACAGAAATAAGTAAAGATATAGACCATTTGCACAATTCTACCAACCAACTTGATCTTATTCATATTTCTAGAATCCTTTATTGAATTTCTGTAGAATACATGTTATTTTCCAGTGTATATAGAATATTGATGAAATAGATAGTGTTCTGGGGCATAAAGTAAGTCTGGAAAGAAATAAATTCTGAAGTACCAAGTATATTCTTTGACTAAAATTTAACTAAACTAAAAACAAGTCAAAATAAATTTGCCAAGAAAGTCCCTAAATAGTGAAATAAAATTATGCATTCAAATACATCAGGAGCTAAAAAGAACTGCAATATAAACTAGAAAATATTACAAAAATGTTAATAAAACACAACATGTAACGACTACTACAGTATTACAGAAAAATGTATAGCTTTATTTGCTTTCATTAAAAAATAAGAAAGGTTTCAAAATCAATGGTTTAGGCTTCCAGTTTAGAAGGAAAGCAAATTTAACACAAAATAGAGAAAAAATGTACAATGGGAATACAATAAAAATAAATGGATATAAAAATAGAGAAAATTATCAAAACAATATTTTAATAATAATAATAGAGCAAATTCCCATTTATACTTATTTTGAAGAATCAGAATAAAACACACATCTAACAGTCATTAAAAAGACATTAAAAACATACTTTAAACAATGTGATGTCAATACATCCTACAAATTACATGAGATGGTCAAATCCATTGATAGGCACTACTTACAAAGATGAATGCAAATAGGAATAGAAAATGTGAACAACCCTATATATATTAAAATTTGAATACACAGGATAATTAAAAAGCAAGGACAATTTTAGATTTTCTACTGTCGTCTCCTAACATGTAAGTGCAATAAAGCAAGAAAAAATACAAATGTCATAAAGAGCACAAAGTAAAAATCAAAATGATATTTTCATTTTTTTCTTTATTTCTTCTAAAAAAAAAAAAGAAAAAAACAGGATACATGTGCAAACGTGCAGATTTGTTACATAGGAATATGTGTGCCATAGTGGTTTGCTGCACATATTGACCCACCATCATCCTGATAGCAAAACTGGGAAGAGACACAACACAAAAGGAAAACTTCAAGCCAATATCCCTGATGAACATCTATGCAAAAATCCTCAATAAAATATTGTTTTTTTCATTTTTTAAAGACATAATTTGTATGCAAAATATCTCAAGAAATCTTCCCAAAATCAAGACTTTATTAAGGGAATTTAACAGTGAAAGTAAATAAAAGCTTAAATGTACAAAATGTTATTGCATTTCTATATACTAAAAATAAATAATTGGAAATTTATATTTAACACGCAAAATATAATACAACATCAGTAGTTAGGCATACATATTAGCAATAATTAAATGTTTGTACATTATAGGTAGAAATCATTGCAGAGAAGTCTTGAAGACAGCTAATGTAAATGAGTAGACATACTGTTGTTGAGATGTCAATTCTTGCTAATTGGCCTAAACATCGAATACAATTTTAATCAAAATTCTAAAATGTCTGTGTAGAAATTTACAACATTATTATAAACTATATGGAAACAAGGAGGTCACAAAATAGCCACAATGCTCCTTAAAATAAGTTGTAAAACATGTATCTGATTTCAGGCCTTCTGCTAATTTACAATAATCAAAATTGTGTGGCATTTGTATAAGTATATACATAAAGCATCTAAAAATAGACTCACAAATATATAGTTATTCAATTTTCATTATAAAAACCAAAGTTAATCGGTGGGGAAAGAATAGTCTTTTCAACAAATGGTCTTGGAAAAGCTGGGCATCTGTAAGGGAAAAAAAATAGCTTTGACCCATTTCTTATGACATACAAAAAATATTAATTTGAGATAAATCACAGACCTAAACTTTAAGTTAAACTCTAAAAACTCTGGAATAAAAATTGAAAATTTTCACTCTTTTTGGATAAGTAAAGATAAATTTAATAAAAACAAAAAAAAACAATTAAATTAGAAAGACAATAAAAACTGGATTGTTTTCAAGTTGAAACCCTGGTGCTCTTATACATTAAAATGAAGAAGAAAAAGATAAGACACAGGCTGGAAAATATATGCACAATATATTTAACAAAAAACTTCTATGCAAAATATTTTTTAGACTTTTACAAATCAGTGTTAAAAAGGCAACACAATAAAATAGAGCAATATTCTCGAACTGACATAGCTAAAATATATAAATTACCAGTAATCAGAAGAAAAGGTACTCATGAAAGTACTGAATTGAATGCTAATTTTACTTGTAGGTTTTTGGTTTTGTTTTTATTTGGAACATCCATACTTTGCTACACACAATGGCTGTACTTGTTTACATCCCTACCAGCAGTGTATAAGAAATCTCTTTTTTCTGCATCCTTACCAGCTTTTTATATATATATAATAGTCATCTTGGATGGGGTGAGATGATACTACAGCGTGATTTTGATTTGCCTTGTTAGGATGAATATAGTTAGCAACAGAGTATTGTATCATTTCAAACAGGTAAAAAAGAGTAGTGACTGTTTCCAAGACACACAAAAAAGGATAAATGTTTGAGATGATGGGTATGTGAATTACCCTGATCTGATCACTATACATTGTATGTATTGAAACATCACTGTGTATCTCATAAACATGTACAACTGTTATATGTTAATTAGAAAAAAATTAAAGTAAATAAAAAGAAGTTGTAAGATTTCAATAACGAAAGACAATACTGAGAAACAGGAAAAAAAAATTTAAATAAATGGAGAGGCAGAGCATGTTGTTAAAAGAGATGAAGAAGGTACTCACCATTATTAATCATTAGGGAGAGGAAAAATAAAATCAATCAATATATCACATCAGTCTCACCATAACAGGTACAATTTAAAACATGAAAAATATCATGTTAGCAAGGAGTTAATATAATTATATTCTCAAATATGCAGGTAAGAATATTAAAACTTTGCAAAGTAGGTTTGCACTTTCTTATATGCCTAACTTCTATATTTACCCAATAACCTAAGAACTTCATGCTTATTGTATCCCCAATAATTATTAAGACACATAAGAGCAAAAAATCCTAGTAAAATAATATTTATATCATCTTTTATCATAAGGAAAAGCAACTGAAAAAAATCCAAATGTTCATCAATCAGAGTATAATTACCTTGTTCTGTGTTTATTCCTCAGTTGTAAATATACCTCAGAAAACAGGAACTACTGATACACAACATCGAAAATCTCAAAATAATGTTTAGTAAAAGTGTACAAAAGTACATACATATAGGAAACTAAAAACTACAGGAAACTAAAAACTAATGAAACTACAGGAAACTAAAAACTAAGCTGTGGTGGTGAATTGAGAGCTCAGAGCAGTGGTTTTCTACTGGGGATATAGGTATAAACTTGGGGAAAAAATAAAACTTACTGAGGAAATTGAAACCTGAGTGTATTTGTTTGAGAAACTCATTGTTTGATTATGTGCAATTTATACTTTAATACTTTTTTAATGTACTTATCAAAGTAATTAAAAAGTCATTTTTGAGTGAAGCGATCATGAAAACAGAATTAATATGTAGTTATTTTTATTTTTAATTTAATTGTATAAATGCAACTAATTAATAAATAAGACTAAATATATCAACTCAAATATCCTTGTTAAAAAACTCATTTTGTAATAGATATATGCAATTATTTGTCAATTAAATTTAAAAAAATATTGTGAAAGCTACCAGACAACTTAAGTAACTAATTTAAAACCTGAAGAATTTAATTGATGTTGCTGTTGAGATTGAGAACATGCCTAAACTTAGACAAGAAACCTTTAAATATTTTCAGGTTTGAGGAGAATAAATTTCACAATGAAATTGACTGAACTAGACTGTTACTAGCTTCACATCTATCTTTTACACTTTCTCACTAATCTATTTTTATCTGTATTGAGCAAAGCATCACTGATAGAACTGTGCTTTCTGAAAATGTCTTCTATGGGACAAATCATATAACGTTAGTGACAGAGTTTGCTTACCACATTTTTACCAAGAGTAACTATTAATATATACAAATGCAAGCTGGTGCATTGGCATGCACCTATAGGCCTAGCTACTCAAGAAGCTGAGGGAGGAGGATTGCTTGATCCAAAGAGTTTGAGGCTGTAGCAAGATATCACAACACTGCATTCTAGCCCAGGGAATGAAGGGAGACCCTTTCTCAAATATATATATTACACACACACACACACACCTCAAACAAAAAAGCACACACCAGATTTGATTATCTCCTTAGATAAAACCCATCAGGAATTTGACTATGAACCAAAAACCTTCTTCTGCGTATAAGTGAATTGCTAATCTATCACCACGTTGGTAGCCACTAATTTTGTGAGAGAAAAAAATATGCATCCATTAAATTATTTAATCATCTTATGAGGCTTGCTGATAATGCCATACAATTTACTAATTTGGTACAGCTACTTTTCATTTGGTACAGGACACCATGGAGCACCATTGATATTGTCCACAGAAACAGCATCATATATTTGCCTCTGCTGTTGCCATATCCACTAGTCATTTTCATTCACTGACGTGTGCTCCTTATTATCATCACCATCATCTAATTATTACTGCATCTTTAAATGCACCTTGAAGATTCAGTTTCTTGGGTACAATTGTCTGAATGACTAGACCACATTATGTTGCTTACATTTAAGCTCCCAGTGACAAGGGAGAAAGACAGAGTAGTTTTTTTCTTTACTTTTTTATTTTTTATTTTTAGACTGAGTTTTCTCTTTTGCCCAGGCTGGAGTGAAGAGGTGTGATCTCAGCTCACTGCAACCTCCGCCCCCGGATTGAAGTGATTCTCCTGCTGGGATTACAGGCGCCTGCCACCACACCCAGCTAATTTTTGAAGTTTTAGTAGAGATGGGGTTTTGTCATGTTGGCCAGGCTGGTCTCAAACTCCTGACCTCAGGTAATCCGCCTGCTTTGGCCTCCCAAAGTGCTGGGATTACAGTCCTGAAGCCACAGCTCTCGGCCTTTTCTTTAGTTTTCATAGTGTCTCCTGCAACCTTGCATTCCATCAAGATACTATAGTGTGGGTTTCCTCAAAATAAGTTGGCTATTTGAATACTGGGGAAATAAAATTGGACAAATACCTTCTAAATTTTCAAAATACAAGTATTGTACTGACAAACTCCATATTACATTTAAGTTTTATAATAATTACTTTGCTGTAGGCTAATGATGAAAAAAGGTTTCTTTTAATTGCTATCTTGCTAACATCTTTAGGTAAATGAACTATGATATTTATTAGCTAAAGTTTCCAACAAAAGTAAATTAAAGCAGCATAGGAGAAAAGTGGTCATGAAAACTATGGCTACAGTGTATTTGTAAAATATCTCAACATCTTAGTTTATAGTTAAGAGATGATAGACGTAAAATGAGTTGAAAAACATGCTGTACATTTTAGAGCCATAAAAACTAATAAAGTAATTATTCATGGAATTAAATATATTATCATTTATAGAAGATTAATGTGGGCAACTCTTTTGAGGAAGGTGTACACTCCTGCAAAAAATGACTTTTCTCATTTTAAAATGAAGTGGGCTTGTACACATATTAGAAAATAAAAGCTTGCACTCTGTTTTCTTGTATTGTTTGATGTAGTTTAAACACATTTTTATTTTGGGAAGAAGATAAAAATTGATTCTCTGACACATGAAATATTTATATTCATGTTTCTTCTGTTAACTTGTGACTCACATGCCAGCTTCTTCTCATTCATGTTCTCCTCCTGCCTTTGGATCCTCTGAAGCCTGCCTGGTTAGGCACAGTGTATTTCTATCAGCTGCTACTCTAATCACAACTGATTGTAAGGTCAACATCCTGGAAATGTCAGGTTAATACATCTATGTAAAATATATACAAATGATGCTTAAATAGATGCTTTGATTTTCTATACAAGCAAATAATGCCTAACTTGAGGAAAAAAAGTTATATGACAATATAATAACGTTTAACTGGCTGTATCAACCCTGCACAATATTGACTTCTATGGTGGACCACTTGTTTAATTTTTGGCTGAAGTGTCCAAAGATAGGGTGGTTTCACTTGTTGATATATTTTATTTAATATGATTTGTTGATATGAAGATAGAAATCAGAAATAACTGTCACTTCCACTGCACGATGCACTAACTTTTTTTTACCTTTTAGTCACAAAAATATGTCTTTTTTCAGATGTTCATCAATATCAGAGATATCAAGGTAATTTATAACAGTCTTTAGTCCTTATTTCCAATTTTAAAAATAATTTTATATGACATTTTTACTGCACAATACACTAATATTTTTTGTCTTGTAATTGGAGCCATGTAGCGATCCTCCTCCACCATCATAAGTCAAGTAGAAAATTATTTATCTCTATTCTCTACCTAGATGAGACTTGTAACTGTTTATTTCAATGATCTATATTTTAAATAAAAATTCGTTCTCTTTTTTCAGAGTAATTTCAGGTGTTTAATTCATTCAATCAATATTTATTGAATAATATAATGCAAAGTTCTGAGTGTCAAAAATATCTAAGTACAAATGCTAGCCTTTAATTTGCAAGTTGTATGGCTTTCATCAAGTTAGAACAGATTTCTTAACGTCACTCCTCAATCTAAAAATAAAGATAATGGTTTCAGGAATGTTGTGGGAATTGTGTAAGATACAAGATGTGAACTAGCACAGCACTTGGTACAAAGGAAAGGTTTGATAAGTGATAATTATTATTATTGGCATGAACCAGACACTTGGCAGTTGTTGAGAATACACAGTCATCATCAGTGCTACAAAGGAATACACAGACGGAGGTAGGAGGATGTGTGTACAAATAATTGATGTGCTGTGTTGTATTACTCCAAAATAAGGTTGCACTGGTGAGTTGCCTGCTCATGTTTGATTTCTTACAGTTTTATTTTTAGTAATATTAAAAAAGTGAATCGAAACTAAATGGAAATACATTCTTCATACACATGTTATTTTTTGGGTTTTTTTTTGGTTTTTTTTTTTTTTACTTTTGTTTCTTGTATTTTTACAAAAACAATTTAAAAGCTTTTAAACATTATTACAAAATTTACTTTTCCTTTTTCCTCCCCAGTGGCAACCATTACTATGGTAAGGATCCTTCCAAATTATTGGTGTATAGGGACACGATTTTGTTTTTACTTTTGTTCTTAACACATCCTTCTATTATAAAATTGATATTAATCCAACTTTTAAAAATTCAAAATTGTTTTGTAAGATATAATTTTTATATTTATATTTGTGTATATTTATAATTGTGTCTGGAAAACATCCATCTGTCATATCTATCTATCTATCATCTATCTATATCTATTTATCTATCTGCTTATCTTTCTATCTACCTAGATTTGTGAATACTACAGAGTGTTCATATTATACTCTTTTTAATTCTTTTTATTAGTTTATTTTTAATTATTAATTATTTTATATTGAACACTACCATGTTTTTTCCATTTTTTGATATAACAAAAAAGCTGTACTGAGTTGAATATTCTCATAACCAGTGTCTCTATGAACACATGTCGTTATTGATTCCTGGTGTCTGAAATTTTAATTTCATTAGATTTTAATCAACTTTGTTTGCAAGCAATTATAACACTTTACATATCAACCAGCAGAGTATGAAAATTATTCTAATTTCTGATTATTTCACATTTGTTTAGTTAAAAAATAAGAAATTCTCACATATTTTTATTAACCTCATAATTTTTCTTTGTGAACTGCTCAGATTTTATAATTTTTAATTTCTTAATTGATATATAGAACTTTAAAATATATTTGAGCCCTAATTTGTTACCTAATGTTTGAGTTACAAATATTTTCCTCCAGAATGTTGCTCATGCTTTTACTTTCACTAATACATTATAACACAAGTTCTAAAATTTTGGACGCTTAAATATATGCATTTTTATGTGTGCAAGATGTGTCTTTTTTTTTTTTGAGACAGTTTCACTCTTACTGCCTAGGCTGGAGTGCAATGGCGCTAATTCTAGAAAAAGAAAATGCAAATATTTTGTTTTGGTTTGAAATAAAACATAGCATAAATTATTTTTAATAAGTAATTTATTTATACTCTTGGAAAGATAGAGGGGTAAAACATTTCATCCCACTCCTCTTCCTTAGTCATTGAATTTTCATCAGTAGAGGCAGCCAAAAAAATAGGTTGAGAAGGGTATTTGTTAGGTTTTTATATAAGGTTTTTGTAGTTTGAGGTCTTACATTTAAATATTTAATTCATGTTGCATTAATTTTTGTATATGGTGAGGATAAGGATGACTTTACCAGCTTTTGCATATGGTGAGTATAAGGATCCAGTCTCACTCTTCTCCATATGGTTAGCCAGTTATCTGAGAATCATTTATTGAGTAGGAGGTCCTTTTGACATTGTTTGTTTTAGTTGGAGAGTGGCCATTTTCTTAAAACCTCAGTTAACACACAGGGTTATAAAACTTTGTAATATAATAAATTGATAGGTGAAACAGTATTACAAAATTTTCATAAATTTCATTTTTCTTACTATATTTAAAATTGAATACATTTTGATACATTTTGAGCCAATTGTATGTCCTTTTCTGTTACATATTAGTAGAACATGCTCAATTTTATGAGATAATTTGTCATTTTCTTATTTAATATCAGTTCTCTCTAAATGACTGAAGTGTGAGTTATGTGGGTTCTGTTGGTGGTAAGTAGATTTCTCACTTTTGCAATGCTGTATACACAAACTTTTGCCTCTAGCAGTTTTAAAAAATTATTAAGGTATAAATAGTGTTCAATAAACTGCACATATATAAAATTTAACAAGTTTTTACATCTGTATTACCATGAAAGTAAAATTAAAATAAATATATTTAGTACATCAATTACAATAAACAATTTCCTTATACACTTTTGAGATCTTCTTTGACTCCGTGAAAATAGAGATTATTTTATGTTGTTTCATGTGTCAGTAGCTATATTTTCTCTCTAAATTGTAGAGTCTGAGTGTACTACATTAATATTTTCCTGTTGATGAACTTTCACTCTGTTTCCAAATATGTATGTATGTATGTATGTATGTATGTATGTATGTATGTATTTTAGATGGAGTCTCACTCTGTCACCCAGGCTGGGGTGCAGTGTCATGATCTTGGCTCACTGCAACCTCTGGCCTCTTGGGTTCAAACAATTCTCATACCTCAGCCTCCCCAGCAGCTGGATTATAGGCGTGCACCACCACTTCCAGCAAATTTTTCATTTTTAGTAGAAACAGAGTTTCACCATTTTGGCCAGGCTGGTCTCGAGCACCTGACCTTACTTAGGTAATCTAATCTGCACACTTTGGCTTCCCAAGATGCTGGATTGCAGGTATGAGCCCACTGTGCCCAGCCTCTTTTCAATTTTATGGATATTACAAATAGGGCCTGTATAATTTTAGTGTACAAGCATTTGCATTGACGTATGCTTTCATGTCTTTGGTTAAATTCTCAGTAATTTCTTTTGTCCAATGGGGTGCTCCCTTACAGTACTCTCCCCCTTTGCCTAAGGATGTGGCTTCCTGAGAGCCAAATGGTAGTGATTGTTATTTCTCTTCTGGATCTAGCCATCTTCAGGACTGCTGGGTTCCAGGCTAGTACTAGGGGGAGTGTCTGCACAGAGTTCCGTGATGTGAACCATCTACTGGTCTCTCAGCCATGGATAGCAACACCTGCTTTAGTGGAGATGGCAGGGGAGTGAAATGGACTCTGTGAGGGTCCATAGTTATATTCTTGTGGCTTATTGCACTGGTTTTGTGCTGGTTGGCCTCCTGTCAGGAGGTGGGGCTTTCAAGAGAGCATCAGTAGTAATAGGGAGGATTTGGTGGTGGGTGGGGCCCTAGGACTTCCAAGAGAATGTGACTTTTGTCTTCAGCTACCAGGGTGGGTAGAGAAAGACCATCAGGTGGGGTAGGGTGAGGCATGTCTTAGCTCAGATTCTTGTTGGGCCGGGCTTGCCGTGGCTGCGGTAGAGGGTGGTGGGGTCATTCCCAGATCAATAGAGTTATGTTCCCAGGAGGATTATGGCTTCCTCTGCTGATCATGCTGTATCATAATTTCCAAGGTCTTCAAGTATTTAAAATGTTATATCCCCTAGGTATTATAAATAATGCTCTTCCATTTTTATTAATGTTGTGGATTTACTATTTCTGCTTACACCTTAGATTCTTCCACAATTTATTTTGTTTCTGATATCAGATATCACTCTCCTTCAGGGTTAAGCTGAAGAAAACAGAAACTGGTTCAGTTATTTGTTTTTACTGATGAGTGAATACATACAAGAAAATGTACTAATTGTAAGTATTCATTTCAGGTACTTGATTCAAACATATGCCAGTGTAACTCACACCCAGTTCAAAAAATAATGCTATTTTTAACATCATTAGATCCTCTTTTATGTATCATTTTAGATTTTTATTATTCATTATAAGATATTCTTCATATATTTTCCATTTCAGGTGTGTTTATATGTGTATATCAATATATGTTTTATATATGTCCTCATCTATTTATATCAATTTATTTATTTTATTTTATGACTTATGAGTGGCATTTCATCTTCTTAATGGTGCATATTTATGAACTGTGAATGGAAAAGAGATCGTGGAACCCCAAACTCACTAAGCCAAAGGAAAAAGCCACATAAACTTGCCTCCTTTTTTGTTTCTAAATAAGATAGCTACGAAGATAAACAGTTACAAACCTTACAATTTGCCTACAAAGAAATTTTTTTGTGGGTTCCCAGATCTTTACCCTAAAACAGTTCTATTGAATTTCACCCTGGCAATATACATTGATAGCTTATCCTCACAGTTATGGGATGAAAGATGGAACTGAAAGTAATTCCTCCACTCACTTAAGACCAGTGCATATCTGAATGTTTCCTCTGCCCTATGTTTAATTTACCTTATGTAAAAATGCAGATTCACTGAGCTAGAGGAAGGAATAAGTGATTATTCCTCTACCCCCCTCTAACATGTAAATTGTGTATTCAGTGAAAGACTGATCAAAGATTCAAAAGAATGGAAACACTTGCCTCATACCTACCCACACTCATTTTTTATTTCTTCCTTTCTCCCAATACCTACCTGATATAGTTTAAATATGTATACCCTCCCAAATCTCATGTCAAATTGTAATTCCCAATATTGGAAGGAGGATCTGGTGGGAGGTAATTATATCATGGAGATGGGTTTCTCATGAATGATTTAGCACCACCATCTTGGTACTGTCTTCATGACAGTGAATGAGTTTTCATGAGATCTGGTCATTTAAGTGTATAGTAACTCTCTCCACCTTCCTCCTGCTGCAGTCATGCAAGATTTCTACTTCCCCTTTGCCTTCCATCATGATTGGAAGCTTTCTGAAGCCTCCCCCAAAGCAAAAGCCACTATGCTTCCTGTACAGCCTGCAGAACCATGAGCCAATTAGAACTCTTTTCTTTATAAGTTACCCAGTCTCAGGTATTTCTTTATAGAAATTCAAGAATAGACTAATGCATAAAATTGTTACCAAGGAGTGGGGCATTGCTATGAAAACACCTAAAAATGTGGAAGTGGCTTTAGAACAGGGTAACAAACAGAGTTTGAAAGAGTTTAATGGGATCAGAAGAAGGCAGAAAAATGAGGAAAAGTTTGGAACTTCCGAGAGTCTGGTTGAGCGATTATGACCAAAATACTAATAATGATGTGGTCAGTGAAGGCCAGGCTGAGGAGGTCTCAATGGAAATGAGGAACTTATTGTGAACTGAAGCAAAGGTCACACTTTTATGTTTTAGCAAAGAACTGGCGGCATTGTGCCCCTGTCCTGAGGTGTGGAACTCTGAACTTGAGAGAGATGATTTAGTGTATCTGGTGGAAGAAACGTCTAAGCAGCAAAGTATTTAAGATGTAGCCTGGCTGCTTCTAACAACCCTTAATTGTATGCATAAGCAAATAAATGAATTAAAGTTGGAACTTATATTTAAAGGAGAAAGCATGCCTGCCCATGTGGTGGAAAGGAAAAGACCATTTTCAGGGGAGGAATTCAAGTAGACTCAGAAATTTGTATAAGTAAAAAGGAGCCAAGTGCTACTAGCCAAAACAATGGAGAAAAGGCCTCAAAGACATTTCAAAGACCTTGCAGCAGCCCCTTCTATCACAGACCCAGAAGCCTAGGACAATTGAATGGTTTCATAGATTAGGCCCAGGGACCTAATACCCTGCAAAGCCTGGGAACACTGCTCCCTGCCTTGCAGACACTCTAGCTCCAGCTGTGGCACAAAGGGGCCCAAGTACAGCTTGGACTGCCATTTCAGTTGCTGCAAGCCATAAGCATTGCTGACTTCCACGTGGTGTTAGGCTTGTGGGAGCCCAGAGTGTAAGAGTTGAGGCTTGGGACCCTCCAGCTAGATTTCAAAGAATGTTTGAAAAAGCCTGGATGCCCAGCCAGAAAACTGCTTCAGGGGTAGAACTCTCACAGAGAACCTCTACTAGGGCAGTGCAGAGGGGACATGTGAGATTGGAGCCCTCATACAGAATCCTCACAGCAGCACTGCCTAGGGGAGCTGTGAGAAGGGGGCCACCATCCACCAGACTCCAGAATGTGGAGCCACTTACAGCTTGTAATCTGTACCTAGAAAAGCTACAGGTACTCAACACCAGCCCATGATATCAGCCACAGGGATGAACCTTGCAAAATCACAGGGGTGAAACCTTTCAATACCTTTGGAGACCACCTCTCATATCCGTGTGCCTTGGATGTGGGACTGAACTCAAAAGAGACAATTTTGGCAATTTAAGATTTTTTTTTTTTTTTTTTTTTTTTTTTTTTTGAGACGGAGTCTCGCTGTGTCGCCCAGGCTGGAGTGCAGTGGCCGGATCTCAGCTCACTGCAAGCTCTGCCTCCCGGGTTTTTTACGCCATTCTCCTGCCTCAGCCTCCCGAGTAGCCAGGACTACAGGCGCCCGCCACCTCGCCCGGCTAGTTTTTTGTATTTTTTAGTAGAGACGGGGTTTCACCGTGTTAGCCAGGATGGTCTCGAACTCCTGACCTCGTGATCCGCCCGTCTCGGCCTCCCAAAGTGCTGGGATTACAGGCTTGAGCCACCGCGCCCGGCCTGGCAATTTAAGATTTAATGACTGCCCTCCTGGGTTTGAACTTGCATGGGGCCTGTAGCCCTTTATTTTTTCTGATTTTTCCCTTTTGAAATGGGAGTATCTATCCAATACTTATACCTATATTGTGTCTTGAAAATAACTAACTTGATTTTATAGGCTCAGAGGTGAAAGGGCCTAGCCTTGTCTCAGATTAGACTTCAGACTTTGGACTTTTGACTTAATGATGGAAGAAGTCAAGATTTTGGGAATTATTGAGAAGGCATTATTGTATTTTGCAATGTGAGAAGGACATCAGATTTGTGAGGGGCCAAGGGCAGAATTATATAGTTTGGATATATGTCCCCACCCAAATCTCATGTTAAATTGTAATTCCTAATGTTGGAGTTAGGGCCTGGTGGGGGGTGATCATAGGGGTGAGTTTCTTATGGATGGTTTACTACCATTGTCCTTGGTACAGTCCTAATGACAATGGGTCAGTTCTCCCAAAATCTGGTCATTGAAAATTTTGTTGCCCACCCCCCTCCCCCATCTTTCTCTTTTTCTTCCTCCTGCCATGGGAGAGTCATTGTATTATTCCATTTTCACACTGCTATTAAGACATTACCTGTGACTGTATAATTTATATATAAAAAAGTTTAATTGACTTGCTGTTCTGCATGTCTGGGGAGGCCTCAGCAAACTTACTATCATGGTAGAAGGCAAAGGAGAAGCAAGCACCTTCTTCACGGTGGCAGGAGAGAGAGAGAGAGCAAAGAGGATGAACCAAACACTTTTAAACCATCCTATGTTGTGAGAAATCCCTCGCTATCATGAGAACAGCAAGGTGAAAACCACCTCCATTACCCAATCAACTCCCACCAGGTTCCTCCCTCAACACATGGGGATTACAATTCAAGATTAAATTCGGGTGGGGACACGGAGCCAAATCAACATTCTGCCCCTTCCCCCTCCCAAATCTCATGACCTATTCACATTTCAAAATCAATCACACCTTCCCAACAGTCTCCTAAAGCCTTAACTCATTCCAGCATTAACCCAAAAGTCCAATTCCAAAGTGTCATCTGAGACAAGACAAACCCTTTTGACTATAAGCCTTTAAAATCAAAAGCAAGTTAGTTCCAAGAGACAGTGTGGGTACAGGCATTGGGTAAAAAGTCCTGTTTTTAAATGAGAGAAATTGGTCAAAACAAAGGGGCCACCCATGCAAGTGTGAAACCTGGTGGGGCAGTTATTAAATCTTAAAGCTCTGAAATAATCCCCTTTGACTCCATGTCTCGTATCCAGAGTGCACTGATGTAAGGGGAGGAGCAGGCTCCCAAGGCCTTTGGCAGCTCCACCCCTGTGACTCTGCAGGGTACAGCCCCTCTGTCTGCTCTCATGGGCTGATGTTGAGTGCCAATGGTTTTTCCAGGAACATGGTACAAGCTGTCAGTGGATCTACTTTACTTGGCTGTGGAGGATGGTGGCCCTCTTCTCACAGTTCCACTAAGCAGTGCCCCAGTGGACTCTGTGTGGGGGCTCCAATCTCACATTTCCCTTCTGCACTGCCCTAGAAGAGGTTCTGCATGAGGGCTCCATCCCTGCAGCAGAATTCTTCCTTGACACCCAGTTGTTTCCATACATCCTCTGAAATTTAGGCAGAGGTTTCCAAATCTCAACTCTTGCCTTGTGCACACCCACACACGCCCAACAACATGTGGAAGCCACCAAGGCTTGAGACTTTCAGCCTCTAAAGCAATGGCCCAAGCTATACTTTGGCCCCTTTTAGCCACAGCTGGAGCAGCAAGGACACAGGGCACTAATTCCTGAGGCTACACTTAGCAGTGTGTCCCTGGTTTTAGCCCACAAAACCATTTTTATTTCCTAGGCCTCTGGGCCTATGATGGGAGGGGCTTTTGCAAAGATCTCTGACATGCCACGAAGACATTTTCTCTATTGTCTTGGCTATTAACATTTGCTTCCTTGTTACTTATGCAAATTTCTGTAGCTGGGTTGAATTTTTCCACAGAAAATGAGTTCTTCTTTACTACCACATGGTCAGACTTCAAATTTTCCAAACATTAATGCTCTTCTTCCCTTTTAAACATAAGTTCTAATTTCAAACTATCTCTTTGTGAACATATATAACTGAACACATTCAGAATAAACCAGGTTACCTCTTGACTGCTTTGCTGCTTAGAAATTTCCTCCACTAGATACTCTAAATCATGTCTCTCAAGTTCAAGGTTCCACAGATCTCTAGGGCAGGGGCAAAATGCCACCAGTGTCTTTGCTAAAGCACAGCAAAAGTGACCTTTATTCTACTTCACAATAAGTTCCTCATCTCCATCTGAGACAACCTCAGCCTGGACTTTCCTGTCCACATCACTATCAGCATTTTGGTCATAACCGCTTGACCAGTCTCTAGGAAGTTCCAAACTTTCCCTCATCTTGCTGTATTCTTCTGAGCCCTCAAAACTCTTCCAAACTCTGTTTGTTACCTAGTCCCAAAGCTGCATCCACATTTATAGGTGTTTTTATAGCATTGCCCCACTCCATGGTACCAATTTTATGTATTAGCTCACTCTTGCATTACTAAAAAAATACCAGAGACAGGGTAGTTTATAAAGAAAAGAGCATTAATTGGCTCATGGTTCTGCATGGTAGGCAGGCCCCAGGAAACTTACAATCATGTCAGAAGGCAGAAGAGAAGCAAACACCTTCCTGACAAGGTAGCAGGAGAAAGAGAGTGAGGGAACCAAACACTTTTAAACCATCAGATTTCATGAGAACTCCCTCACTATCATGAGAACAGCATGGGGAAAACTGCCCTCATGAATCAATTACCTCCCACAAGGTCCCTCCCTCAACATGTGATGATTACAATTTGAAATGAGATTTGGGTGGTAAAACGGGCAAAACCATATTACTCTTACTCCTTCTTTGCCTCTGCCATGATTGGAAGCTCCTGAGGCCTCCCCAGAAGCAGAAGCTGCTATGCTTCCTGTATAGCCTGAAAAGGGTGAGCCAATTAAACCTCTTTTCTTTGTAAATTATGCAGTCTCAGGTATTTCTTTATAGTAATGCAAGAACAGGCTAATACACCACCCTTTCACCTTTTAATATCAAGGTCCCCAGGCCCTCTTTTGGAAAAAGCATGCACCACAATTTGTCCTGTGGATCCATGTTTTTTCCCCAGGTGTGTCCTTAACCTTTTAATCTTCTAAAGTAATGAGACTCAACATAGTCACTTATTTTGATTTAAAGAACAAATGTTTTTCATTTAGTATCCTTCAGTTTACTTATTTTTCCTTAAAGATAGTGGTTTTGGTATTCTTTTGAAATATTTGCGTACTTAAATTGATAAATATTTTACTATGTTTTCTTTTTAAAAAATATTGTTTTACTTTTTTCCTTTTTTACATGTAAACTTTGAGTACATTTGCAATTGAATTTTGTACTATGTGAGGTTAAAAAATTCTTCTTACTTCAATGGCAATTTGACACATCATTATTTATAAAAAAGAGTATGCTTTTCATTACTGCACTGCAATGTCATCTGTTATCTGTGCTGAGAAGCAGTTGATAAACATTTTATTATCTTACTGAATTCTGTATACTGTTCTGGTTTTTAATATACATGAGTTCCTGTCAAACTCATACTGTCTTAATTATAGTTGCTTTACAAAAGATCTACCTTTGTAGCAGTATAAATCTTCCAGATTTTTAAAATTTTCTTTTTATTTAGTGCTCCTCCTCCTCCTCTTTAAAACTGAATTGGCAGTTCTTAGTTCTTGGCATTAATACATACTTTTTGTAAGGAGCTTGTCAAAAATTATACTACAATTTTCATTGAGATGTCATTGAACACTTTTCATCCTTTTTAAATACTTTTCATGATATTGTATTATTCTTAGTTTACAAGTATTGCACAGGGGAGTTTATCACTGTGCGGCAGTGACCTGTTGCTCTTTCAATAGAGGACCCATTGTTCCAATGTTGAAAGGGCTTTTAGCCCTTTTCAGAATTGCTTACTTTCAGAATGCTGCCTTGTTCAAAATCACACATCTTTCCTTAGTGTAGCGGGCATACAGTGGCTGTTTGCTGTAGGGTGTAAAGATCTGGTCCTCTTTATTCTGTTTGTGTCTCCTCTGAATGAACATTTTAGCTTGAGAGCTCCCTATGAAGGTATTTATGGCCAAAATGGGCCTTAATTGCATTTCAGCTTTGCTTTCTTGCCTTTCTTCCACAATCATTGATCCTGAGGACAATTCCTAACAAACACGCATGCTAGAATATCCACCTCAAAGGTTTCTTCATGAAGAATTTCTCTTCTACATAAATACAAAAGTAGTTCAAGACAATTGATAATAAAATGAAGTTTTGCTACTGAATCACCCTCTACATGACTGACAATGAAAACATAATTACTAGTGTTAACTGGATAATAGAATTACGCTGGCAATAGTGGTGGTCCATTTGCTAAAACAGTAACCACTGGTGATTTGCAGTGCTTTAATAGTTAACAGGAATGGATAACAGATTATAATACATGGGTAATTACAGAGATATGGCAAAATTATAATTATAATAGAATTGTGTGGTTCTTACTAAGATCCAGACATTCCAGATAAAGATAAAAAAAAGCTAAGGGGTAGCAACTTTCAAAAGAAAGTGTGAACACCATAGTGCTTCCTGGATCATACCCAAAGTGGCCTTCAACTCCCGCAGCATGATTATAGAGAATTCTGATTACTAGGATAAGAAGTCAGTATTCGTGGCCGGGCACGGTGGCTCATGCCTTGTAATCCCAGCACTTTGGGAGGCCGAGACGGGCGGATCACGAGGTCAGGAGATCGAGACCATCCTGGCTAACACGGTGAAACCCCGTCTCTACTAAAAATACAAAAAATTAGCGGGGTGTGGTGGCAGGTGCCTGTGGTCCCAGCTACTGGGGAGGCTGAGGCAGGAGAATGGCGTGAACCTGGGAGGCGGAGCTTGCAGTGAGTCAAGATCGCACCACTGTACTCCAGCCTGGGCGGCAGAGCGAGACTCTGCCTCAAAAAAAAAAAAAAAAAAAAAAAGTCAATATTCATATTATCTGTGCTCCAAGAAGGTTACATTCTCAACAAAACTACATCTACTATTCTAAGGTCCACATTATGTTTGGTTTGATGTTCTTTAAAATCCTGAATCTGAAGCTTTTTTCTAAAAGCTCTCAGTCAATGGAAATGACTCAATTCTTTCTATTATAAATATATACTCCTACCTTTCTTAAACACAATGAGAAACCCCTCCTCTGTATGGTCAACCCATATGTGCTGGTGATAGAGGCACAGAAGTCACTAAAATGTTCAGTATTAATTTTTCTCTCTACTACAAGCCTGATCCTAGGACAGGAAGTTCCATAACTATTACCAATGAAAATAAAGGGCATAAAAGACTTCCCACAAGAAGAAATCGTGGCAATACTCAACTGTCAGAAGATAGGTAGATACAATTATCAAAAGGTCATAGAGAGCAAATGGTGGGAGTTTGGGACCTTGACCCACAGACAGTCATGGAGATACTTAACAAAACACAGTATTCCTGGAAATTGCATAGGAAGGTACACAGCAAGGGTACTGCTCAAGTTGTGTCATCTAAAAAGAAAAAAAAAAAAAAAGCAAAGATGAATTCAGGATTCTGAGGGTAGTCACCCAGTTTTTGGATCTAGCCCAGACTCATTAAGTGAATGAGAGAGCCAGCTAAGTCAAGTGTACATGAAAATCTTTTACATAGCCATTCTCCAAAGAGACTGTTATTTACTCAGTGACTGCACATTGGGGAAAGAAGAAAAACCTGATATTGGAGGAGGAATTAATTCCTAGAATCCAAAGTCATTATGAAACACAGGTGTATGTGTTCTGTCTATTTTAAAAATGCTTTAAGTATTCAGTTCTTTAGGAGTTCAGATGGAGAGATAAGAACTGGAGTGAAATTTGCTGGTTGTTATCAATTTGCTAACTTAACCAGTGTCACTACTAGGTTGTGAAAAGTTTTGTTTTAATTATAGGACTTGGAGATTACTAATGTGTAACTAACTTCCTGTTTGTTTATACATTACAAATAAAAGCCAAAACTCATACTGTATTGATTGTTTACTTCTCATGGCTGACCTAATTGCAAAATTTTATTTAATATTCTTCCAAAATATTGCTTCCCTAAGAAGGATCTTCATCCTTTTGGGGATAATAATAATTAGAATGTTTAGGATATTAGTCACCATTTGGAAAGAAATAAAATTGAAGCAGATCCATTTTTATATATAGGAACTGGAGTTAAAGAAAGACACTGTATACCATAATTAAAGTATTACCAGCAGGTGAGCCTTCTATATGACATTTTCTGCATGTGCAAAAATAGATAAATTCAATTTCCCAAGGGAAATAAATTTGTTTGACCAGATGTAGCATCAATAAAAAATCCACTGACCACCAATTCATTTTTTTCTATATCCATCTTGAGAAAGAAATCAGAAATTATGACCTATTTTAACTTGGACATAGGCTACGAACTCCTGAGACCAAAATTTGTGGCACTATTCTTTTTTTCTTAATAGCACTAAATAAATTAGAGTATTTTTCTCATGAAAAAGCTTCAAATTAAGAAGGATCAATTCAGTCGATCCTTTGTGAGTTAGTTAGAAGAAACTGTTTTACAGCATTCTTATTTCAGCTAACCAAATGTATGTCCAAAACATTGCTTTAACTCTATTAAGAGAGTATAAATTGGAAAAAAACAAACAAAAGAAAACTATGTATTCCCTGAAACAGAATTGGAATAAAATACATTCTTTTTTCTTGTTCCTTACTAAATAAATTTATCATATACCAATGTCCTTTGTTATGCTTAAAAAGCTTCAGGTCCACAAGGATCTTTTGAGTTTCAGAATAGAATCATATTAATATATTTATTTTTATCTGATTTTAGTCTTCAGAAATCCATGGAAATCTCTCCTGTTGATAAGGAGGATATGGTAAAATATAATTTATCCTCATGATAATATAGCATCATATATTACACTGAAACCTGTTATGTGAGCTTGAGATGAACTTATTTGGCAGACACAAACCTCAAACATAGGACCAATCTAAAATTTAACATTAGAAGTTAATTAGCCTAACAAATTAAGTAGAAAACACAATGTGTACGCATACAAATGGCGGAACTATGTTAACTTTTGAATATAATTTATCTGAAGTAAATGTAAGCATATTCTCAGAATGGATATCAGCTAGCATTAACAAATCTCGACAGCTGGAATACAGATATTATTTTACATAGTTATGATCATGGATATAAATGTCCTCCAAAACACTAAAATTTAGAGGATATATTCTAGCTCTAGGGTTACCAGTAAAGTTTTTAACTTTCTTCTATATTCATCACTTTTTTATCCTTTAAAAACAATTTAAGCGGCCAGGCGCTGTGGCTCATGCCTGTAATCCCAGCACTTTGGGAGGCCGAGGCGGGCGGATCACGAGGTCAGGAGATTGAGAACATCCTAGCTAACATGGTGAAACCCCGTCTCTACTAAAAATATAAAAAAATTAACCTGGCATGGTGGCGGGCGCCTGCAATCCCAGCTACTCGGGAGGCTGAGGCAGGAGAATGGTGTGAACCCGGCAGGCGGAGCTTGCAATGAGCGGAGATCGTGCCATTGCACTCCGGGCTAGGCGACAGAGCGAGACTCCATTCAAAAAAAAATGTAAGCATCAGGTCCTATAATTGTTCTAAGTCAAAACAAACTTTTAAAGTTAACTGGAGAGAAAGAATTCTTAGAAATCTGTAGTAACATAAATATACCTTTCATGCTATATTAATTATAATGGATTGACCAAAGATAGAGGGGAAAAAGATAACACCTGCAGTAACTACATAATATTTTCAAACATAGGATTAAAAAAATAAATAAATTTTTTCCAGTATGACCTCATCCTTTGTCTGTAACACATCTCATCAAAATTATCCTGAAATGAAGTTTAGATATTCAATTATGATTTATTTTTATTAATGTAATTTTTCTGGTTGTGCATGATTACAATAAAGAGAAGAACAGTCATGCGATTCTGAAAAACTGGAGCAGTACATGCCCAATTGAACATCTGTGGCCTCTGCCTATTTGGCAAATTCCGGTTGACTTTTTCATATAGTTTCATTTTGTAATCACAAAACATAGAACATGGCACAGTTCTGTTGGCAGCTCTTTCATGTATGTGTGCACAGATGTGTCTCCATGAATGCAGACACTTTTTCTTTTAAATATGTTCTATTTAGACAATTATTTCTATGAAATAACACTGGCAAAATTTCTTACCAACTACATAGTAAAATTTTCTTCTGTATGTTCCCTCTGATGAAAATTAATTTCTCAACTCTAATGATAAGAAGCAATCTTATCTAATGATAAGAAAGCAGTCTTGGCTAAATGAACATGTTATGAATGCAATATTTAACTACTGAAGATAAATGTATTTGTTTTATGAGTTAATCTACTACTAGGTGTTACTGTGTCAAAAAAAAAAAAAAAAAAAAACTGCCAGTGGGTTTACCTTTATCTCATTGTCAACAAAATCAAATGCGAAATGTTTGAGCTTAGGATTTCTTACAATTCTAATTGCTACCAACAATTACTTTTTCTGGCTTATGAAACAAAGGAAAAATGTACAAATTCTACACCACTCCAAATCACAGATAGTCTTTAAAAAAGGAAAGCCTATATGCATGGGTGTGAAAATTTTTAAATTACATTTTAGTAAATAATGTTTTCATTCAATATCTAGATTAATTCTTTAAGAAAACTACTTTTTCTATGTGGAATGCAGTCACATTTCAGTGAGTAAAATATCATAGTTTCTGTTTCATTCATTATCCAGTTAGTTACTGAGAAAATGCTACTCTATTCACTATAAATGTAATAAGTGAATCCATATATATATATATATATATATATATATATATATATATTATATACTCATTCTGGTTAAGCACCTATTTTCTAGAAAAGTATAACTAAAAAATAATCATCCCCAAGAAACATAGTGATCATGTTCTCCAAGGTAAATACAAATGAAAAACTGTTAAAGGCAGGTAGATAAAAAGGGGCAGGTCGCCTACGAGGGGAACCCCATCGGTAACAGCAGACCTTTCGGCAGAAGCCCTACAGGCCAGAAAAAATTGGCTGCGTATATTCAGCATTCGTAAATAAAAGAAATTTCAGTCAAGAATCTTATATCCAGCCAAATTAAGCTTCCTAAGCAGAGGAGAAATAAGATCATTTTCCGCGAAGCAAATTCTAAGGGAATTTGTTACCACCAGATCTACTTTACAAGGTGTCTTTAAAGGAATGTTAAACAAGGAAACAAAAGACTACTAGCAGCCACCACAAAACACAATTAATTACATAGACCATTGGAAATATAAGCAACTACACAATCAAGTCTGTATATAAACTATTTATCGATATGATGATAGGATCAAATTCACACATATCAATACTAACCTTGAATGTGAATAGGGTGAAAACTACACTTAGAAGGCACAGAGTAGAAAGTTGTATAAAGAAGAAAGACTCAAGGATATGCTATTTTGTCTTCAAGAGACATACTGTACATGTAATAACATAGGTTTAAAGCAAACAAATGAATAAAAATTTACTGAGCAAATGCAAAACTAAACAGAGCCAGGGTTGCCACTCTAGTTTCAGACAAAATAGACTTTAAACCAACAAAGATAAAAAGAAAAACAAAGGGCCGGGCGCGGTGGCTCAAGCCTGTAATCCCAGCACTCTGGGAGGCCGAGACGGGCAGATCACGAGGTCAGGAGATCGAGACTATCCTGACTAACACGGTGAAACCCCGTCTCTACTAAAAAATAGAAAAAACTAGCCGGGCGTGGTGGCGGCCGCCTGTTAGTCCCAGCTACTCGGGAGGCTGAGGCAGGAGAATGGCATGAACCTGGGAGGCGGAGCTTGCAGTGAGCCGAGATTGCACCACTGCACTCCAGCCTGGGCTACAGAGCGAGACTCTGCCTCAAAAAATAAATAAATAAATAAATAAATAAATAAATAAATAAATAACAAGAAAAACAAACATGTTTTTAGGGACCTATGAGGAGATTTAGATAACCACACAATAATACTGGGAGACTTTAATATACCACTGACAGTATCAGACAGATGATTGAGGAAAGAAAACTAACAAAGATATTAAGGATCTCAACTTGACACTTGACAAATGGACCTAGCAGATGTACAGAAAATGCCACTCAACAAGAAGAGAATATACATTCTTCTCATCTGCACATGGCATGTACACTAAAATAGACCATATGCTTGGCTATAAAAACAATTATCAACAAACTCAAAACAGCCAAAATCATACCAACCAGTCTTGGATCACAGCACAAAAAAATAGAAACCGATACTAGGAAGATCTCTCAAAACCATACAGTTAAATAGAAATTAAACAATTACTGCTGACTGACTTTTGGGTAAGCAATGAAGTGAAGGCAAAAATCAAGAAATTATTTGAGACTAATGAAAACAAAGACACAACATGCCAGAATCTCTTGTACACAGCTCAAACAGTGTTAAGAGCAAAGTTTATAGCAGTAAACTCCCTCATGAAAAAATAGGAAAGATCTGAAATTAACAATGAAATATTACACCTAGAGGAACTAGAGAAACAAAAGCAATCCAAACCCAAAGCTAGCAGAAGAAAATAAATGACTGGAATGAGAGCTGAACAGAATAAAACTGAGATTAAAAAAAAAAAAGAGTAATGAAGCCAAAAGTTAGGTTTTTGAAAGAAGGAAAGAGATTAATAGAACACTAGCTAGACTAATACAGGAAAATGATCCAATTCAAATGAAAAAATATTAGAAATGACAAAGGGAACATTACCACTGACCCCACAGGAAAAAATTAATACTCTCAGAAATCATTACAAACATTGCTATCCACAAAATCTAGAAAACCTAGAATAAATGGATAAATCCCTAGAAACACACAGCTTCCCAAGATTGAACAAGAAAGAAATGGAAACTTTGACCAGACCAATAATAAGTTCCAAAATTGAATCAGTAATAAAAAGCCTACTAACAACAAACAAACAAACAAACAAAGCCCTGCACCAGACAGATTCAGAGCCAAATTTTATAAGACATATAAAAAAGTCAGGTACCAATCCTACTGAAACTATTCCAAAAATTGAAAAAAAGGAACTACTCCATAAGTCATGTTATAAGGCTGATAGCAAAATCTGACAGAGACATGACAACAACAAAAAACTTCAGGCCAATATTCCAGATGAACATAGAAAAAAAATTCTCAACAAAATAGTAGCAAACAATCCATCAGTCTATCAAAAAGTTAATTTGACATGATCAAGTAAGTTTTATTCCTGGGATGCAGGGTTGGTTCAATATGTGCAAATCAGTAAGTGTGGTTCATCACATAAATAGAATTAATAAACAAAAACACATGATTATTTCAATAGATACAGATAAAACTTTTGGCAAAATTCAATATCCCTTCCTATTAAAAACCTTAAACCCACTAGGCATCAAAGAAACATACCTCAAAATAATAAGAACCATCCATGATAAACTCATAGCCAACATCATACTGAATGGGCAAAAGGTAGAAGCATTCCCCTTGAGAACTGAGACAAGACAAGGATGCCCACTGTCGACACTCTGGTTCAACCTAGCATTGAAAGTCCTAGTCAGAGCAATTAGGCAAAAGAAATAAATAAAGGCACCCAAATAGAAAACGAGGAGGTCAAACTGTCTCTCTTCACAGATAATATAATTTTATGCCTAGAATACTCCATATTCTCTGCTCAAAGGCTCCTTCAGCAAAGTTTCAGCATACAAAACTATTGTAAAAAAAAATTAGTAGCATTCTACACATCAACAAAATCTAGGCTGGATGCAGTGGCTAATACCTGTAATCCCAACACTTTGGGAGGCCAAGGAGGGAGGATCTCAAGTAACTCAAGACTAGTCTAGGCAACATTGAGACTGTCACCTTTATTTTTTTCTTAAATAGTCAAACATAGTGGCATGCACCTGCAGTCCTTGCTGCTTCTGGGGCTGAGGTGGGTTGATCACTTGAGCCTGGGAAATTGAGGCTGCCAGTGAGACATGATTGTGCCACTTCATTACCACCTACTCAACAAATCAAGACACTCTTAGAATAAAAAAAAAGTCCAACCTGGCAGCCAAATCAAGAATGTAATCCCATTCACAATTCACACACACACACACACACACACACACACACACACTTAGGAATATAGCCAATTAGGGAGGGGAAGATATCTACAATAAGAATTATAAAACACCAATGAAAGCAATCATAAATAATACAAACAAATGGAAAAACATTCCAAGCTCATTAATAAAAGGAATCATTATTGTTAAAACGACCATACTACCCAAAGCAACATACAGATTCAATGCTATTTGTATCAAACTACAAATGGTATTTTTCACAGAATTAGATAAACCTATTCTAAATTTTATATGAAACCAAAACATGCCTTAGCAGCCAAAGTGATCCAAAAAAGAAAAAAAAAAGCCGGAGGCATCATATTACCTGGCTTAAAACTATACTACAAGGCTACAATAATCAAGACAACATGCTACTGGTACAGAAACAGGCACATAGACCAATGGAACAGAATAGAGAGCACAGAAATAGAGCAGCACACCTACAATCATTTATCTATTCAATGCATGATTCTGGGCTAACTAGGCACATGCAGAAGATTGAAACTGGACCCCTTCCTTACACCACATAAAAAACCTCAACTCATGATGCATTAAAGATTTAAATATAAAAACCTAAAACTATAAAAGGCCTAGAAGAAAACATTGGAAATACCATTCTAGACACAGGCTCTGGCAAACATTTTGTGACAAAGATGCCAAAAGCAATTGCAGTAAAAATAAAAATTCACAAATGGGACATAATTAAAGAGCTCTGCACAACAAAATAAACTATCAACAGAGTAAACAGACAATCTACAAAATGGGAGAAAATACAAACTACTCATCCAACAAAGGTCTAACATCCAGAATCTATAAAGAACTAAAATAAATTAACAAGCAAAAAACAAACAGCCCCATTAAAAAGTGGGGAAAGGACATGAACAGACACTTTTAAAAGAAGACATATGTGTCTAATAAGCATATGAAGAAAACCTCAGCATCACTAATCATTAGAGAAAAGCAAATGAAAACCACAGTGAGATGCCATCTCACACCAGTCAAATGGCCGTATTAAAAAGTCAAACATAATAGATGTTGGCATGGATGTGGAGAAAAGGGAATGCATGTACACTGCTGGTGGGAATGTAAATTAGTTCAGCCACTGTAAAAAGCAGTTTGGAGCTTTCTGAAAGAATGTAAAACAGAAGTACTATTCAACCCAGCAATGCTATTGTTGGGTAGATTCCTCCCAAAATATAAATTTTTCTACCATGCAGACACATATATGCATATGTTCATCATAGCACTCTTCACAGTAACAAAGACATGGAAATGCCCATCAATGGTAGACTGGTTAAAGAAAATGTGGTGTGATTGTGTGTGCATGTGTGTATACACACACACTGTGGAATACTATGCAACTATAAAAAATGAGATAATGTCCTTTGCAGTAACATGGATAGAACTTGAGGCCATTATCCTTTGTGAGTTAACACAGGAACAGATAACCAAATGCCACATATTCTCACTTATAAGTGGGAGTGAAATATTGAGTACACATGAACAAAGGAGGCACAGAGACACCTGGGCCTACTTGAGGGTGGGGTAGGGGAGGGAGGGTGAGGATTGAAAAACTACCTGTCGGGCACTATGCTTATTACCTGGGTGACAAAATAATTTCTATGCCAAACACCTGTCACATGCAATTTACTCATGTAAGAAATCTACATGTGTATTTTCTGAACTTAAAAGATAGAAAAAATGAAAAAAGTGAAAATGAATATTCTACTAATTATTATTTTTCACTTTTGACATTTTTATCTATATCATTTCTGGTATTTTATGTTCATACTTTTTTTACCTCAATAATTTTGCTCATACTGTTAATTATACCTAAAATTTCTCTTGACTTCTAAAGTACTCTGTGTAACTACTTTAAAGTTAGTACAGAATACTAACCAATTTAAAATTTTTTTAATGAACACTTTGACCAGTTACATGCACACTGACCAGCTGGATATATATTTATAGGGTGCAATTTGATATATTGACATAGTACATGTTGTATAAGGATCAAATCAAGGTAGTGAGTTTATACCTTCACGCATTTAGTATTCATATGTCCATAAGACACAAGATGATATAATTGGAAATAAGTAACAAATACATATTTAAATTTTTCCAACATTTGAAAATAATAAAAAGTAACTTAAAGTTATTCATCAGTAAAATAAATTAACACAATGAATATTATAAAATGCTTAAAATTACATTAACGGCAACAAACATACTATCAAAACTTAGATGGAAAATCAATAGTACATAAATATTAATGTTTAGCTTTAAATGCTTTCCCATGTACATGAGAAAGATTGAACAGTGATAGCCTAGAAATTCAATCAATCTGCTAATAAAACTACAGGGTATATCCAAAACAAATCAAAATAATTAATAATAAACTTCAAATAAGAAGTGTATAAAGTGGAAAGCACAGAAAGAGTGAATTCATTGAGAAGGAAAGGACAACAACAACAGAAAACTGACAAAATAATCCTGACCAATATGTTTAAAAACAGAAAAAATTACCAATGTTTTAGAAAATCATTAATGACAGGCATTTAAATAAAATGTAGAAAAATGATTTCACCTACAGCATTAAAAAATGTAAGCATTTGTCAAAACCACTTATATTCACACATAAACACTCTCTTTTGAATTAGGCTAGCTACTTTAACTTAGGAAAGGAGAAAAAATTCCAATACCATATTAACTTATCTAAGAAAGGCGAAAACAAATACATTGTGAGTTTTTCAATGAAAAAAAAAAAATCTAGTATATGTTAGTCCAACGTATAAATATAGATGCCAAAGTCTTAAATAAAATATTAGTAATGTTAAAAAATTGGACACTTGCTGAAATGCTAAAGACTTTATTTAAAATTATTGCAATATGTGCTATGACTATAGGGGAGAGGGATTAGACTCAACTCTAAATACAATTGGAGAAAGTGAGGATTAATAGCCAAGGAGCAGATTGGGGTTGGTTGTTGGATGGAAAATTACTAAGAACAGACACCAAGGGTAGGAGAAATTCTTGCTGGACTGACGAAACAGGATTCTTGCTGAGGGCAGGCCAGAGCGACTGGATATTAAGAGTGGTCGGATTCTCCCTAAACTGATTTAGCAGGCTTATTGCTAAAGGTGAATTCTGCAAGGATGAAAAGGAAGTGCAAGATTGAGGCCTAGTTGAGAAGAGAGCTTACAGGAGCCTTACTAAAATTTGATCAAGGAGAAAGTCGTGTTTAATAGTCTTTGTCTAGAAGGATGAATAGTCTTGGAGACAAAATTTGAATACAATCAACTCCCAATTTTAGCAAATTTGAAAGAAAGGCAAGTTTGTTAATGCTATTAATGTTATCAAAATATCATAGAAAGTGAAATGGTAAAACTTCAATTACCTTTAATTTAAAGCTAATATTGTGTCAAAAACCTTTGCTAACACTCTTCCCACTGGATATTCTACTGGCACACTGACCAGCTGGATTAGTGGAGACAGAGCAAAGAAAAGGCAGAAGACTTGAAATGAAAATAAATAATCTTCTATATTTCACAAAGTAGATATTCGCCTGCAGAAATAAAAATTCTACAGTTTAACTTACCTAATAAGGTTGTTTTGCACCTTCCCAAATATTAGATTAATTCACCACAAGCATGAAAGTAATGTTATTTGCCTTCTTAACATTATGGTTGAAGATAACTCACATCAGCTGCATAGCAACTGAGACTTTTCAGAAATAATCATTTGCTTAAATTTGATAGAATTAACTATAAAAAAGAACAATTGTATCTGTAGTAGCTCTTTATTATTGTATTTAAATTAAAATAATGGAAAATAGAAATGTTCGTAAGTTATAGTCTCCTATAAGTTTTGGGAAATAATTTGGTTTTTCTAAAATGTGTATCAGTGAATATACAAATAATCCGGAAAATTGTTCCCACTTGAATTTCAGTGAATATGCATGTCGATTAATATTAAACTCTATACCAGTTCACTATTGTTTTCACCTGTAACATAGCCATTAAAAATGATCTGAACTACCATTTATTTGGTATGCATTCAAAGCACAAGTCCCCAAATATACATAAATTGAGCTGTTTGCCTAATGTGCCCTAAGTGTGATGTAAGTAATTAACAGGTTAAGATCAAACATTGCATTATGTGCTTGACAGCAAATCTCTGCTGGAAAGAATAAAATTTAGAAGCTTAAACATGTGTGGAATTGAAAATATAAGAGTGTTTCCCTGCAGATATATCTTTCATGATGAACAAAATTATTTGAATAAACTGCCAGAAATATACAGCTATAGCTTTAAACGAGTAGTCGCTGTCTTCATTTAGATACACCAAAATTATGCCAGGTGAAATAAATTATTACTCTAAAATGATAAATATAGGCAGGACATACACTTTCTACTTGTTTTGGTTGCATACGTGAATACCCATTCACATACAAATGCATGATTATGTAAGTATGTATCTATATACATTTGTGTATGCCTCTGTGTGCATATGTATAAGCAAAGCTTATGTTGAAGAGCTTAGTATACATTGACTATATCTCTACTTACTTCTCCTTCCCAATGTTTCAAGTTTTTCAGACAGAAATGGTGGCTACATCCTTAAAGATTCAACAATCTTTCATCTATTGCAGTGCGAACTTTCCCAATGCCATTCTGTGCTTACAATAGGTAAACTTGTTATCTGACTAACCCTTTCTAGTACATATATACCCTGGTTTGAAAAAAATTATATGAGCACAATAAATGTTTAAGAAAGAAATAATAAAATAATAGTTCAAGTCTAGCTTAAGAAAAGAAATATACCACAGGAGATGACTGGCAGATCAAAGGCATGAAAAGAACAGAGAATAGCCACAGGCAATGCTTTGATTACATAATCGTTTCTTGTGGAATGTTTAACTTCCCTGTAGAGAATAAACCAAGTTCCTATGAGACCCATATTCGGAAGAGACTTGAGCACCTGAGTCAATTTTGCTTAGCATTAGAAGATGTGAGGTATTAATGTAGCTACACTAATAGACATTTATAGCCACGCATTAAAAATACATGTCTGCACCTATAATGATCTGGCACTGGTTAGGAGCTAAGTAACAGAGATACAAGAGTAAAATTAAAAAAAAGAAAAGTCAAAATGAGTTTCAGAAACTAAGAAAAAAACGACATTGTGAAAAGATAAAGTCCCTGAAAACGTTTGAGAACCATAGAGAGGCCAGTGTGATTAGAGGCTGCTCAGTCGAGAGTTCAACTGTCATGATGACTTCAGCATGGATATATTTAAATGAAATCAAGCTTTTCTTTTTGTGAGAAGGAAGAAGTTGGGCAGCTGTAGACAGAATGAGCATCATGTAAAGACCATAAGAAAAGTAAGAATGATAGCATATATGTGATAATATATTGCAAACAGAAATATTGAGAATGAGTGGTTTACACACTTTGTTTTCCCAACTGTTTTATGTTTTTCAATTCAATAGAAAATACACCAAGTAAATATCAATTTATTGTGTGAAAGATTTCATTTGTAAAAACACTGAGAATTACATGAAAAGGTGTGCAACAAATTGACATAACAGCAAACTGTAATTAGGAGAGTGGAAAAGGGAATAAATATTTTCTTTTACACAGTCTATTTTTGTTTGGTAAAATAAACAGTAATCTTAGATTGACAATAATTTTAATAAATCTATGTGTTTAATGCACAATTGTATGTATCAAAAATATAATTTTAGATATATGCACCTGGTTTTGTGAGATAAATATAAGAACATGAAGCAGAAAACAGAACTGAGATTTAAATGTACCATTTAACTTATTTAAATTTCTACCTTTAATTGAAGCCAAAGTTTTAGAAAAATAGTTTTAAAGAATATTAAACGTTTGTTGACTATTATAAGCTAATATATTACAGAAATCACTATTCCCAAGTTCTTTGGAAAGTACATTATTATTGATTTTATCTGGAATTTTAGTCCACTGTCTAAGAGGTGCTGATTGTTAATTTTGCATAACAAACTCCTGTGTGTATGTCAGTTTAATACACCAAAATATTGTCTGACACTCTGTGAATCTACTGTCTATAATAAAATTGAATCTTCTCTTCAGAACAAGGACATCCTCTCATTTTTTCTCACTGAGACTTCCCAAACAACATCCATCTTTCTGCTTTCCTTCTCTACTTAACCTTCTCTAAGCCATTTTCTACAGTGTAAAAGTGATCATTCTTTAAATACTCAGCTGATCAAAATGCTCCCCTGCACAAAACTCAAATGGCTTATTATTAGTTACAGTGTAAATTCTATTATCTTATGAGCAGGCTATACAGTCAAGTGGGAAAATGTCTTGTTATCTCTCATTATTTCATTTGGACTCCTGCAAAAATATAAATACATACATACACAAATATATTTACATACATACATATGTGCATAATTATGTCTATATCCTTATTTTCACTTCTGCATTGCAGACATATGAATTACTTAAAAAGACCCCCTCCCATCTCCTTTTTTTTTTTTTTTTTTTGAGACAAGGTCTTGCTTTTTCACATAGGCTGGAGTGCAATGGCGAGATCTTGGCTCACTGCAACCTCTGCCTCCCGGGTTCAAGCGATTCTCCTGCCTCAGCCTCCAGAGAAGCTGGGACTACAGGTGTATGCCACCATGCCCAGCTAATTTTTTGTAGTTTTAATAGAGATGGGTGTTCACCATGTTGGCCAGGATGGGCTCGAACTCCTGACCTTGTGATTCGCCTCCCTTGGCCTCCCAAAGTGCTGGGATTACAGGCGTGAGCCACTGCACCGGGCTGAACTTTTTTATACCTTTGTTCATTCCACAGGGTTTTTTGGACGTTTCTTATATTTTTATACCTCTAATTTGACAGATATGTTGTTTAAATATTACTTCCATATAGAATTCATGTCTTGTGTCCCTTTAGATAACTGTACAAGGATACGTATAAGATGCTAGTATAATTATTAATTTTATTATTTTTAATTTCAACATACTATGAAATTCTAATGGGAAAGATTCTTAGTCTTGTTTGGAATATTGATATTAAGCAAGCTTTATAAAGTTTAGGGTGTTGAAATCAGTGCAAATAAAAGACAAATTATAAATAGATCTCAGGTTTTCAATGCTAATCAAAGAAATAAATATTTAAAAACTTCATCAAGAAACATGCAATCTTATTAAAATCAATGTAAAATTGAAGCATCTCAAAAATTATTTTAAAAATAAATATGTAGTATAAGGCTCATTATTTTTATTGTAATCATAAGTTCCTATGGTTACCTAAACATTGGATAAATAAATACAAAAGTTTAATACAAACCAAATAGATCATACCTGAGATTTTTCAAATTGCTTTCAAAATTAAATAAAGTTGCTTCTCAAGAGGTTGGACTGCTATTCATTTTGCCTTTTAATTGAAAAATACATTATGATGTTTTTTGTAAAACATGGAATTGCATGTAATCGATTTATTATGTTTTCTATTCAGCTAAATCAAGGCTAAATAGTTAGCAGTAGTCTTTCTTGATGGTACCGTACAAATAATATTATCCTACATTTCTTACAGTAAATGAATAATTTGTAGTAAATTGGATTATTAACACATTTGTATGTAAGGAAGTTGGGTTATAATATGGAATGAATTACCATTATGCTTTGAGGAAGTTTGAGTAAATTGTAGGAGAGTTTTAGTGATATGCTAAGATACAAAAATAGGTTTAAATACATTAAATTTAAGAGCAGTGCATAAGATTGCTATAAGAAAAGAAAGTCATATCCATAAGAGGAATATATAAATTACCAAAGGAAAACTATTCCATGTGATATAGTATAATACCAAATATTTTATTTTAAATAGTGAACTCTAAATAAAATAAGTAGGTACAATTTAATGGTTGACTTGAAGGTAGATTTCACTATTGAAGGTGTGTCAAATTGGTAACCAAGTGACTGAGAACAGTAACCAACCAAGAATGATTGCCATCATCTCAGTGACCTGAATCTTTTATTTTGCCCTGTAATCGCTGGTTAAGAACTAAAGATCGCTTAAGAGTAAAAATAAGTGTTCTTACTTCACATAATCTATTGAGATTTGAAAATTTTATTTGTGTGGAATTTAGATACTGATATGATTATCTGAAATTGTTTCTTGGTCAAATACACCAGGGAATTGATGTTGTGTTTAAACAGGTGATTTTTTATAATCCTCAGCTGTACATTAGAGAGTTGACATTTGAAAGTGAGAGAAAGCAAGTAGCTTTACAAGGTAGGGCTTTAGGGAAATGAGGCAGAGTTTTCCAGGAAGCAATGATTAGAAAACATTTTGTTTACCTCTAAACCCATTAAGGTTTAAATTATACTTTACTTCACAGCTACAGAAATAGCATATTGGTCGTCATAAGAAAAGGGGCATTTGGTATTTCTTCTAAGTAAACCAATCAAGACACAATTCTAAGAAGTCATGGTTAGTGAAGCTTTTTAAATGTAGCTCTTAACATGTGCAATAATAGCATATGTACCATACCTAGTGTATGGAAAGTAGAGGATGATTTACTCTGTCTTTAAAGCTTGAACTTTAATAAGCATCATTAGAGAGGATGAAAACTTGCTCTACTCAGCATCCAACTTTGTTTTTTCAAAGAATAACCACGCTAGCTTAACGCAGATGAGGTATAAAATCAGACAACATAGCAGAAAATACTATATAAACAGTAACACAAGAAGAGTGGCATTGAATTGGCATGCAGAAACTGGCTAACAAAGTCTCGATGATTGGGAAATTAAAGGCCTACTAATACAAATCATAGGAGGGAATAGGAATAGGGAATAACAGAACTTCGTTTTAGTCATAAAAATATTATTTTATTAATTATTTCATTTTGCTGTAAGAAAATGTATTTACATAACCAAGTTATTGTTTGCAAGTAGAGGAGAGAGAGAGAAAATTACAGCATTTAATACCCCTTTTGTTTTTCTAAAGTCGCAAAGGATTAAAAAACATTAAGCATTTGGCAAAGAGAGAGATTGGCACCAAGTAAATAACACATTTTAAATCTAAATTCTTTTGTCCAGAAAAAAATAGGTGAGAGAAGCATAATGCCTTATTGGATGGTTCCAGAACAGTGATTATCTATATCTTATTTTGCATTTCTTAACACCAGGCATTGCACTACATTTTCTATCAAATGCAAAAACTAATTGGAAGCAGCCAGGCACAGTGGCTCACGCTTGCAATTCCAGCACTTTGGGAGGCCGAGGCAGGCAGATCACCTAAGGTCAGGAGTTCGAGACTAGCCTGGCCAACATGGTGTAACCCGTCTCTACTAAAAATACAAAAATTAGCCTGGCATGGTGGTGGGTGCCTGTAATCCCAGCTACTAGGGAGGCTGAGGCAGGAGAATCGCATGAACCCAGGAGGTAGAGGTTGCAGTGAGCTGAGATAACACCACTGCACTCCAGCCTGGGCAAGAAGAGAAAAACTCTATCTCAAAAAACAACAACAAAACTAATTGGAAACAGTTTCAGCCCTCAGTGTTTGTATAATTATGTAGAAGATGTAAAACAGGTCAAAGAAAAATAACATAGAATCTGATCAGTGAATGAGATATTACAAATATTTTATGTCATTCTGTCTTGGGTAAGGCAACCAGAAATATTTTACAGGATGAAAGGACATTCAAATTAAGCTTTGAATTGAGGCTAGGATTTCAAGCATTAGACATGAGGAAGGGGCAAATAACAATCAGAATGGAAATCAGAGTATTACCAATATTTCTGTAAACGTAGCTTAGAGTCAGGAGAGGCCTTGCATTTCAGACCAACACTTGGCCTGTGTTCAATAAGCAAACAAGAGCTAGTGGCATTGAGACTGGGTGTGGTGGCTCTCGCCTGTAATCCCAGCACTTTAGGCTTTGGGAGATGGAGGCAGGCAGATCATCTGATGTCAGTGGTTCGAGACTAGCCAGGCCAACATGATGAAACTCCATCTCTACCAAAAATATAAAAATTAGTTGAGTGTGCTGACACATGTTTGTAATTCCAGCTACTCTGGAGGCTGAGGCAGGAGAATTGCTTGAACTTGGGAAATGAGGGGTGCAGTGAGTTGAGATCACGCCACTGCAGTTCAGCCTGAGCAACAGAGCAAGACTAGGTCTCAAATAATAATAATCATCATCATCATCATCAACATCATAAATAAGAGGTAGCGATTGATAAGTGAAACTCATTTCTATGATCAGGACTCAAGTTCATAATATTTGGTCACTTATTGAATGTGGGCAAAATAAAGGGATTGGAATATAAAGAAGGGATAAAGGTGACTGTGAATTTTGAGTCCATTGCCTGGGCACTAAGATGGTAAAACAAATTGTGTTCAGAATACAGGGTGATGGATTTTATTGCCAAGAAATATTTGTTGTTACTCATGGCTATATCTCTAGTCTATACTAAAATATACCTATGAATACATAATGTATAAAGCAATATCTAGTTGCAAAATAGTGTAGCATTGAAGATGTTAATATTGCAATTATGTTGTTTTATTTTATTCACTAATTTTTATTATTTTGCTTTATTTTACATACAAACTCATTTTATATAATAAATAATATTTAACATTTGAAATTGAGATATTAATATTTTCACCTCTCTTTATTCTATTCCTAGGAGTAATATGAAAATTAACTAAGAAGTAATGAAATAACTGCTATGTAACTTTCTACATAAATGAGTGCAATAACAGATCCCTAGAGTGTATGTGATAAGCAAGGAAACCTGGATGCTTTGGTTACAATATTCTAGTAGATTAACGTCTGGCAAATGGAATGCACACAGTAAAATTTTAGCTGTTATCTGGCCTACAAGACAGTATATGTTTTTGCAGATAATCATATCTGCCCTAATTTATACAAAATTGCTTTCTGGAATATTTCAACTAACTTTCTATATAATGCTTGTGAATATGTACATATTTAAAATACCGTTTGATTTTACTAACATAGTATGGCATCAGTTAATATCTACCCAATAGTTAAGTATGATTAATAATGTTTACCTTTAAATCATATGTAGGGTATCACAGCATTCATTTTGTTGATTTACATATTCTGTTAATATTTTGAAATACATTACTACTACCAAAGTTAATGCAAAATATATGCATTAATTCATATAACTAGATATACATACACAATACAAAAAAGGGAACTCATTTCATTAATATTAGATTTCTTTTTGTTCTCTGCCTCTTGAAACAATAAAACTCTTGGCATTTCTAGAGCAACAGATTAGCCAATTTTGTAGACTTTTTATCTCAAACACAAATTGATAATGTTTACCTTTTAGTTGGTCGACTGTATAATTAATTATTGCAACAATAAAAGTATTGTGATTCTTCTACAGAAACATATTTGATAAATCTGAAAGATATTACTGAATCATAATGTATTTATTGCACACTGTACATGAGGTACAAAGAGAAAACCATATCAAGGAAAAGTGTTATATATTGAATAGTTACAACATGTTAAACTAATGTTAAGGGTAAAATAAAGTTGGAGAAGTTATCATGAAAAAACAGCATAAAAACATAGCTTTTTCTTTTTTCATGGCAATGAGAAAACATGGCTCAGAACATGTAGATGATTCCTTATGTAGAAGCCTGGGATATCTATAAATTATAACTAATGTTTGATAAAAAAGCTCGAGTACATAAACATACATAACAAATAGTGGAAAGATGTATAATATGGAGACTGATTTTTAATGAGGGCTTTATTTAGAAGTCATTTTAAATAAAGTAAGATGTGAATTGTTTTGAAAAATATGCAGATTTAAATGAGAAAACCATTCTTGTTATAATGTAGCCCTGATGCAGAAATAAAATGAGACAATTCAAAAAGAGTTTTATGAATTGATCTTGTTGAGAACAGTTGTTTCTAAAGCTGTGAGATTATCAAAATCACTTGCAATAATATTTAGATAATATTTAGAATGATGATTCCCAGGCACTAAACCAAATCTGCTAAATAGCAATCCCCAGTGTTGGGTGGAAGAAAATTGGGTGTGGAAGAATGGGTTGTTTAATATTGTGTAGTTACTGAGATTATTTCATTTAACCGAATGAGTAAGTTACAAAATGTTGGTAGAAAAAATTACAATATAAACTTTTTATCATACACAAATAATTCTGATTAAAATGTATATAACTTGTGGAGAAGTGAATAAGTGAAGGGAATATAATTGACCTATCATTAATATAAAGTTATTATATTTTGGTTTGTACAAAAGTAATTGCGGTTTGGGCCATTAAAAGTAGTGGCAAAAACCTCAATTATTTTGCACCAACCTAATAACTGCATGGTTGAATGATAGCGAATGGTAATACAGTATATTTAGTTACTGAAATAAATGAAATAAAGAGATGGCAAACATCTTGGCATTAATATCAGCAAAATATTGTACCTAGTTAGCTCAGGAGAAAGAGAAAAATTTTTAAATGATGTTAAGATAATTTTTTTCTATAATTTTAATTTATTTCTTTTAAATTGATAAAAATTGTATATATTTATGGTGTACAACTTGATGTTTTGATATATGTAGACAGTGTGGAATTACTAAATCAGGCTAATTCACAATTCACATTCCCATCACCTCATGTACTTATCTTTTCTTTTTTTTTTTTTTGAGACGGAGTCTTGCTCTGTCGCCCAGGCTGGAGTGCAGTGGCGCGATCTCGGCTCACTGCAAGCTCCACCTCTGGGGTTCACGCCATTCTCCTGCCTCAACCTCCCGAGTAGCTGGGATAACAGGCGCCCGCCACCACGCCCAGCTAATTTTTTTTTTTTTTTTTTTGTATTTTTTACTAGAGATGGGGTTTCACCGTGCTAGCCAGTATGGTCTCGATCTCCTGACCTCCTGACGCGCCCGCCTCGGCCTCCCAAAGTGCTGGGATTACAGGCGTGAGCCACGGCGCCTGGCCTGTACTTATCATTTTTAAGGTGAGAATAGTTAAGCCGTATTATAAGCAATGTATCAGGTATCTAATACATTGTTATTAAAAATAACTATCATATAAAATAGATAATATATTTCTTTTACCTAACATGTTGTATCCTTTGATCTACGTGTCCCCAATCCTCTCCCCCCAACTCCTGATAACCATCATTCAGCCTTAAAGAAGAAGGAATTTCTGTCATTTACCACAGCATAGATGAACGTGGAGGACATTATGTTAAGTAAAATAAGCCAGGCACAGAAAGACAAATACCACATAATCTCACTTATCTGCAAAATCTGAAAAAGTCCAACTCATAAAAACACAGAATAGAATAACGGTAGCATCAGTGAACTAGAAATTTCCACATAATTAAAAAAATTAGTAAGAAAGAAAGATAGAAAATGTTAGGCAGAGAAAGGGCCGTGGTTTAAATCAACACTTCATATATAATTCTGTAATCAGTAATAAAATGTTCGAGAAACAACATTCAATACTCCCCATCAGTGATGTGGAGTAATGAAGAATAATGGAATAAAATGTTTTTGTGAGCTGGGGTAAAGAATTTGGCAAATGTATCTGTTGAGTGGTCATCTAAAATGGTGATAATAGATGCTATGGTAAAAGACATCACAAGTCAACGTGTGTAAAGACATTAATCCATATAGTAAGTTCAATAATAAGTGAGGGGATGGTGATTGAAAAGTCAGTAATTGAAAGTGAGAAGGGATGGTAATAGTATAGCCATAGAGTATGGAGTCCTCTTCGATGAAACTCAAGCTTGTAAAATAAGAAGGAAATCTAATGTTCTGGATACAGAAAAGGAGAGCAAGATGGTTCCATTTCTTGGACCTAAGGTGTGGGTAATGGGGCAGTTAAATAACTCTCTGCTTGAAAAAGTTCTATGTTTTACAGTGTTGTCATAGATATTTTATCTAATTTCCTTCTATTAAATGGATAGTTATTCATTTATATTTATCTATTAAATGGATAGTTATTCATTTATATTTATTTATTAAATGGATAGTTATTCATTTATATTTATTTATTAAATGAAAATGTTGTTCTATTAAAGCTTCTACCTTTATCAAAGTACAGTCTATTCTTTCTTTATTCTGGAACCTGGTCATCTTTTATCTTCTCAAGGATTAATCTCTTAAATATCTTTTTTATATTTTACTTTAAATATCTCATCTAAACATTAGATAAAGAAAAGAAGAAACTTAAAGGAAGATTATGGAAATGGTTTAAGACGTGAGGAATCTTACTAACCATAATGTAATGTTATACAGAGCTGTGAAGATGCGGGAATTCTGTGACATTAGTAATTACACAGCAATATGGGCATGGAAATCTTGGTCGTAGTGGTAGGATGGGAGGATCAGTTTTTTTTGTTTTTTTGTTTTTTTTATTTGAACGGAATCTCTCTCTGCCGCCTAGGCTGGAGCGCAGTGGCCGGATCTCAGCTCACTGCAAGCTCCGCCTCCCAGGTTCACGCCATTCTCCTGCCTCAGCCTCCCGAGTAGCTGGGACTACAGGTGCCCGCCACCACGCCCGGCTAGTTTTTTGTATTTTTTAGTAGAGGCAGGGTTTCACCGTGTTAGCCAGGATGGTCTCGATCTCCTGACCTCATGATCCGCCCATCTCGGCCTCCCAAAGTTCTGGGATTACAGGCTTGAGCCACTGCGCCCGGCCAGGATCGACTTTATAAGGTGTTGGAAACAAACATGAATATTAAGCCTAATGGGAATAATGTTTCTTCTATAAGAGAAAGCATGCCAATTTGTTCAAATTATGAAACTGGGAACCTGGCCTGGGTGAAGTATTGTCTCGAACTACGTGGGAGAGAATGCTGCAGAGTTGATGTGTGTATGTGCACATGCATGTGTGTGATTTGTGCAATTTTCTGCATGTTTGGACAAATTACTAACCTCTTTGGCTCTAATAAGTAATGTAATAGGACTAGAAAAATATAAAAATCACGGTTCTACTAATTTTCTCAATTATATTTTAAAAAGGATATCAACTAGCAGCCCATCTCTTTACTTACATGAACAGATTAAAAAAAAAATCACAAAAAACCCTACACAAAAAGAGGAAAAATTAATCAGTAAGAGCCATAATTGCAAAAAGTCTTAAATGTTAATGAATTTCATAAAATATTTATGAGTCAGATTCAAAAGGCATGCAGATTAAGACTAGAGGTCACAAAAGCCAATTAAGTAATTAAGAAATATTGCTGCAGAATACATTAAATAATGTACCAAATGTTTTTATCATCAAAATGGTCCCCATAAAAAGTATGTGATTTGGGTTATAAATATTAATTACTTTTATACAAATATAATAAAAATTTAAAAGTAGGAGAAAAGTCTGCCTACTTTTAAAATAGAAACAAATATTTGATTTTCAAGAAATTCAGTGAGTTTAAAAAATAAACAGCTAGGACATACTAGGAAATGAATAAATGCCAGTACCTAAGTCAAATATAAATAGAAAATTAATATATAAAAATATTATTCCTTCCTGTCCTTAATTTTCTTTTGTAGAATATACATTTCCTTTTTGGAATATAAATCACAGCTTTATATTCTGTGATTTTGCCCTGTGCCCATAGCACGTTCTAGAATTGCCAGGCCCTCCCAATTTCAATGAAAAAATATGTGCAAAATCACATTTGTTTTTCTGATAGTGTTATTTCTCATACCCCCAAAAGGAATGTATTAGTCACTGGGAATGCTATACATACAAATTAAATAAAATAATGAATAAATTTTGCTTTAGTTGTATAAAGTATGAATATTAGATCAATAGTGGTAGATATGGAGTATCCATATATCTGCAACTTTATGCAACAATTTGCATAACTTTTGCAAACATTAAAGTCTTTTCAAATAAGGGGATGCAAATTATTATCTATCCAATCATATTTCACAGGTTAGGATAATTCCTTAAGAAATCGGCTTATGACTGTTACCCAGTAGTCTATAATATATTATAGATAATTTATTATTGAAGAAGTTTCAGATACGTTTAAATTTTCTAATTCTGCACATTTGTCCATATATCTTAAATGCTGGTTTAGTTACACATCACTCATATGTAGTTAATTCTCTTTTTTATTTCTCAGTATTTGCCATGCATGTGTAGAAGCAGAGCAAATACTTTTCAGCTAATGATCATTATGTCAATTGTTCAGCTACTGATACTTAAACAGCAGTACATCATTATGCATATTAAGTTACGCATTGTTATATTTGTCAGGATTGTAAAGCTGAAAATTTACTATAAAACAACTAAAAAGTAGTTTGGCAATAAGGTAGTCATTTACTCAATTAACAAGTTTTATGGAAATAGGGTCAAGTCCAAGTTTGTATAACTTAGAGAAACAGCAAAATTTCAACCTTCTTTCTTTATCACTTTGCTGTGCAATCCTCAGAATGCCCTTCCAGTCTATTTTTAGTATGGTAGCATGTACATTTGGGGCATAGTGAAAATATGAAAATATTTAAGAAAGAGAAGAGGATATTCCTAGTAAGTTCTACTTTTTTATCGGCAAAGAAATAAGTAATTTTCTAGGACTCTTCCAGTAGACTTTCAGGATTTTAGCAAGAAGGGTCACTGACGTGGGGAGAAAAATGAAGTAGCGAAGGAATAGAATAATCATCATTTTCCTAAGCAATCTTGATCTTAAAAAGGGTCTTTCCTCTATGGCACACAGCCACTGACAATGAACTTTCACGAAAAATCATAGCTATGTCAACAAGGACAGGATGAAGGGATAGAATAGAAAAGCAACCACATTGGGTCATTAAAAATAAGCTAGGTGTTTGTTATTGTTTTTTAAAGGATCACTATTTTGGCTGGTATGGTCTAACCCACCTTGGCAGTGATCCCACTTACTTGCTTCTTACATTCTAAGAAACACTGTTTGATCACAGTTCGTGGAGGTTCTGGGTGATGTTCATTGCCTGATTCTTCACAGATTTTTACTTTGTTGGATTCTAAATTGGAGAAAATGTTATAGCCTTCTGTATCCCTGCCAAATTTAGAATTGAGGTCAAAATTACACTTACTTCCTAGCAATTTATATTAGAAAAGATTCAAAATTGAAGGGTCTTCCTCAAGAAGAAGAGAGGCTTGTTGAACTTACCCACTCCATGATGGCAAAAAATGAATAGGAAAATCACTTCATTTTCATCATCATCAAGTACTGTTCATGATCCAGCAGGACACAATGGCCTTTGGTGTTGAGAAGAGCAATTCATAAATTGTAGACCATCTTAAAAAAACACTCCTTTTAGAAATGTGGCAAGCTGATATTGTTTTCTCATAATTTTCACCAACTGTATCTACCACTTATCTTTATGAAGATTTTATGATGAGCAGATTGGTGAGAGGTACTGAATAATGCTACTAGAGCATTGTTCCATCCTGAGTAGTAATGAGATAGATCTTTATGTAAACATGAGAACAAAGCAAAATTATTCATCATCATAACTGATATTCATTTTTACTTGCTATTTTCAACCGGCTAATTGAAATTAATTTTATATTGCTTCCAAAATGCCCCATTCATGCCATTTGTTCTTTTACATTTATTTTTTATTTATGAACACATTATAAAAACAGATTTCTTAAGCTATAATTTAAAGTGTACAATTTTGTATTTTTGGCATATGTGTAAAACTATAAAATTATTTCCACCATCAAAATAAAGCACATATCCATTATTCCCAAAAGCTATGACCTGTGTTCGATTTTTTTTTCTAATTTGATTGTCTCCATAGGGCCATTTGTTTTCTAGCCTACAACACCTTAACTCATTACTGTTAAATATCTTTCCAAGTTTTACTGAGTCTCAGAATCCTTCTGCAAAATATGCCACCCCTGTATATAGCAGCTATTCATTTGCTAAAAGTGCATTAAACTAAAGTAGTTGATTCTCATTATTCACAGCAGTAATGATCTATAATAATGTTCTATATAGTCACCACAAACACTGAAATAAGGAATACTAAACTCTAGCTACTAGAGGAAATACATGCACACATATATACATACATATATTTAAATATCTCACATAGATTATAACCTTGTCGTAAAAACAACTCTTCCCTATAGAGTCTAATTTGTCTATTTGAAAAAAGAGAAATGAACACAATTTCAGTTAGATAAGAGACATAAATATTCAGGCAATCTTTTACAAAATATGATGACTATAGTTAATAACATATTGAAACCTTGAACAAATGCCAAGAGAGGACGGGTGAGGTGGCTCATGTCTGTAATCCCAGCACTTTGGAGAGCCGAGGCAGATGGATAGCTTGAGGTCAGGAGTTCCAGACCAGCCTGGCCAATATGGTGAAACCTCATCTCTACTAAAAATACAAAAATTAGTCAGGCGTGATGGTGCATGTCTGTATCCCAGCTACCTGGGAGGCTGAGGCATGAGACTCACTCGACCCTGGGAGGTGGAGGTTGCAATGAGCTGAGATCACGCCATTGCACTTCAGTCTGGGCAACAGAAAAAGACTCTGTCTAAAAAAATTTTAAAAAAACTAAAAAAGAAAATATGCTAAGACAATTATACAAAATGTTTCCCCCAAAAAATGATAACCACGTAGGGTAATGCAATAGTTAGAGTTAGTCATTCCACAATGTGTATGTACTTCAAAATATCATGTTGTACATAAATACATACAATTTTATCCATGTATTAAAATATTTTTAAAGTGATATGAGGATCACAAATTGTAGTGAGTAAGTGAATACACAAATATTACTTCACAAATAAGGAGGATAGACTGTGGTGTATTGAGGGGTCTATAAAATGCCACTAATAAAAAGCCATGTTTTAAGTAAAATGGCCCACACCCATGGCAACAACCCTATTTATATAACAACTGCTATACCACTTTCCATCTCTAGGATGATTACATTGCATCTCTTAGTGTATTACAGCTATCCATGTTGATCTTGAGTTTGTCACAGTCTTCACATTTTATGATTGACATTATTGAGGCCAGACCCATTGCTAAGTATAGTGCCTAACCTAGAGCCTGCTTTTGTCCTTTATTGTAACAATTTACGATTAAGCCCGTGGATTTCACAAGATGGTGGTAAGATGATGAGGATGATGATGCTGATGTCATTTTTTAAAAGCATAGCAAATTAAATATTGATTACATTCTAGAATAGAAGCAAATGTCTCTTGGATAATTTCCTAATTAAATTAATTTTATGTGGCCACGTGAAAATTAATAGATACTTTTTTATTCAATATATTTTCTTGAACTGTATATAAGCAAATTGTACAAAATTAATGAGTCCATGCTACTAAATTCATAGAAGTTTTTCTATAGATTTCAGATCACCCTAAGGCTGTGGAAAAGAACAGCTAATCACTTATATGAAATCATATTTTTGATATAAATTGATATAATGTTTTTCTGCTTTATTAGACAGGAAAGTCATGGGACATTCCTATTTCTAAATAGAAATTAGGAGATAATAACTACATTTAACTTAGTATATTTCAGTGTGAACCCCATTGTCATTTGTACCACAAGCTATTATGACAACAAAAACAACCACCACAAAGGTGCAAAAGCCTCCTTGTATATTTAGATAGTACTGGGAGACTGGTGCCTTTCGTTGAGAACCACCATTCTAGACAAATTTATTTTTTACTTTTCTGTTCTTATATTTCTTGATCTCCCATCAGTACTGACAGAGTAAAATATGCATTTTTTTGTAACTTTTCTCTGTCTCTCAGGAAATTGCATGTATTATTTATCTTTTAATTTTCTTCTAACTCCCAATCATGGAATAACCTAAGGCCCTATTCTGTTCCTTTTGTTCTTCATCTAAACAGTGTTCTTAATTGATTTATTCTGTCACATTTTAAATGGTAATTATATACTAATGATTCTTGTATTTATTTAGAGCAGAGCTTAAACTACTTCAGTAAAGAGACTGTAAAATAAAGTTGCTAAAGTGAAAGTGTATTTTTTAATCACCAAAAGCAGTTGAAACTGGATAGAGAGCTCTGATGGATAAGAAAATCCAGGTCCCAGGCAAACAGAAGGGTGCACTTTCTAACTTTTGCCATGTGGCCAGTTTTACCATGCTATCAAGGCAAAGAAATATTTAATTGAAAAAATAAAACTACAGACTAATATCTCTGTGACTGGAGATGCAAAACTTTTTAATGAAATACTAGAAGCTCGATCCAACAACATATAAAAATAATTGTGTACCATGACTAGGTTAGATTTATACCAAGAATGCAAGGGTGGTTAAAAATAAGTAAATAGACAATGTAAAATACCACATTACTATAATGATGGGAAAAAAAAGAAAATCACATGTTTTTTTAATTGATGTAGAAAAAGTACTTAACAACATCTAATAAACCATCATGATAAAACAGAAAACTATGAATAAAGATGATTTATCAAATGGTAAAGAGTATTTTTGAAAAGCCAACAGTTAATATCATATTTAATGATGAAAGACTTAAAGTTTTCCCCTAACAGTCAGAAATGAGACAAGAATGCTCACTTTCACCACCTCTACTCAATGTTGTACTGGAAGTTCTAAAACTGAAAATTCTTAGAGAAAACATAGAACTAAATATCCATGCCATTGCATTTGGCAATGAATTGTAAATATGATACCAACAACACAAAGAAAACAATAAAAGCACAGAAAAGTTGGGGTTCATCAATGAGATACTTTTTGCAATCAAAGACATTATCCAAAAAGCAGAAAGACAACCTACAGAACAGGGAAAATATTTTCAAGTCATATAGCTGGTAAGTCTATTCAGAATATATGTATAAAGAAATCTCACAATCCATCAGAGTGAATAAGAAAAAGGGTATTTACATTCCAGCACTTTCACATTCTGGCACTTTGGGCATGGGCAGCCACTACCGAAGCCAAATCCCACGCCCAACAGAACAGGGCTACCTCTAAGTTCAGAAGTAGTAGTTGAACCAAAGTGTCCATGGGTCTGGTTAGATCATAGATGCATTGCATGAGGAAAGTCAAGCTATCTGGCAGTGGTGGGAAATTAGATGACAGGAATAACAAGCTGGGCTATTTACTGGGAATCATGCAAAAACTAGGAGACAAGCAAGGCTGAGTAAATTTGGGAAGGTGTGTAAATCTACGCCAAATGTTTTACCTCTTTTCATAAAGAACTGTTCATATGTCCATCAGATATCTTGCTAATACTACAAAATTGGGTCTCTATTATTGAACATCAGTGAACTTAATTGTTCTCCAGATAGTCACAGAATCTTCTTCATAGTTACATTCAGTCACAATGGCCTAAGAAGTCTTCAAGAGTTTTGTGAATGAAGACACATTCTTAGTGAATGCAGTTGGTCTGTAGTCTAGACATGACATCCTTAACTTTTTCGTGAACTCTAGTAGAATTGCCTGACCCTCAGTCAGCCCTTCAGTAAATATTGTTGTTTGATTGGTATGTTGGTCTGTTTGTCATAACTTAAGGGTCTGCATTTTTAGTTGCTTTGCACTCATGAGGCTTAGTTTGATGGAATTGCTCATTGACAGTTGTAATTGTGTGCAGACTACTAAGAGAAGCACTACTTAATCCCCCAGGTTCACATATACTCTACCTGTTTACTAGCATATGTAAATCTTTTCAATACTCAGGTTCAAATACCACAGTATAATACAATTCAAATGCCACCAAATGGTAACTTTCTAGTTGCCTGCTGGCTTACTCTCATGACCGTCCAAAATGGCCAACTCATTCAGAGCTTAAATACAATGGATCTTTAATGTATTTTATTGTGGGTCCCTAATGTATCAAAATCTAGGTTTATAGATATGGGATGTTCACAGTCCCAAAAGGGATATGTTTTATTGATGGCAAGAGGAAAGTCCCTTTTCTACTTTCACCTGTTGATCCTCAGACCTGTGTATTTAGCTACTGAAAACATAGCATCATGTATCAGCTTTTGCTTCATTACACATCATATTCCTGGAGGCAATGTCCCACATTTAAGAGATGTCATTCCATATTTTAGCTGAATGTTTACCAATTTAACAGTGTTTTATAACACAATCAGACTGTCTGCTTCTAGATAAACACACCCATGTATGACCAATGAAATGCATCATCATTAGTCTATGTTGGTATCTCCTTTGCTATAAAATGGTCTGAGGAACAATACTTGGCGACGGTTCAGGTATTTTGTAAGCCTTCATGTGGTGCTGTTTTCCACCTGAGGCACTTAAAGGAGAGAAGAAAAATGCATGTCCAAAATAAGTGTGCATTCTGGGAAGGATGATTCACTGCCAGCCCACTGAACTTCCCCCAGGTGACTAGATAATCTCCCCCCAAAAATGGTGTTCTACTAAATTATCTGCACTGGTCTTTTCTGGAATAATGTGCTCAGCAGTGGCTATAGCTAGATCATTTTGGTGAGACAGAGCTCACGTTTTGCAGCGTATGCAGAACATACATCTTTGCCACCATGTTCACTCACTTATAGAACCTTGTATAAGCGTTGAGGTTCCATGAGAACAGGCTGGTATAACTACAGAGGATGGGTCATCTTGTCTTTTATCAACATTTATTTTAGTTTCAAGGTACATGTGCACATTGGTTCTATAGAAAATTGCCTGTTATGAGGGTTTAGATTATTTTATCTGAAATAAATAATTTTTATTTTATCTTCTGGGAAATAAGCAGAGTACCCAACAGGTAGATTTTGGATCCTTACTCTCCTCCTACTCTCCACTCTCAAATAGGACCTGGTGTCTATCGTTCCATTCTTTGTGTCCAGGTGCATTTACTGTTGAGCTCCCACTTATAAGTGGGAACATGTGGCATTTGGTTTTCTCTTCTTGAGTTAGTTTGCTTATGATGATGACCTCCAGTTTCATTCATGTTGCTGCAAAGTATATGATCTCATTCCTTTCTATGGCTAAATAGTATCCTCTGGTGTATATGTACCACTATTCTTTATCCAGTCTACAATTGATGAACATTTAGGTTGAGTTCATGTCTTTCGCTATTGTGATTAGAGCTGCAACGAACATATGCAAGAATGTGTCTTTTTGGTAGAACAATTTACATTCCTTTGGGTACAAACCCAGGAATGGAATTTCTGAGTCAAATGGTAGGACTCTTTTAAGTTCTTTGAAAAATAGCCAAACTTCTTTCCACAGAGCCTGAACTAATTTATGTTTCCACAAGTAGTGTATAGGTAGTCCCTTTTCTCTGCATGCTTCCCAGCATCTCTTATTTTTTGACTTTTTAATAATAGCTGTTCTGACTGGTGTGAAATGGTATCTCATCGTGGTTTTGATTTTTATTTCTCTAATTACTATTTTGAGCATTTCTTCATATGCTCGTGGGCCATGTAGATGTCCTCTTCTGAAAAGTTCGTTTATGTCCTTTGCCTAGTTTTTAATAAAGTTGTTTTTCAGTAATCAATTTAAATTCGTTATAGATTCTGGATATTAGACCTTTGTCAGATGCATAGTTTGAAAATATTTTCTCCCATTTTGTGGGTTGTCTGTTTAATCTGCTGACAGTTTATTTTGCTGTGCAGGAGCTCTTTAGTTGAGGTCCCATTTGTCAATTTTGGTTTTTATTGCAATAGATTTTGGAGTCTCTGTCATAAAAATCTTTGCCAGAGCCTATGTCTGGAGTAGTATTTATTCCTTGAAGGAAATCTAGGAAACAACATTTCATCTCATAATTTTTTGTTTTATATTTAATTATTTAATCCATCTTAAGTGGATTTTTGTATATGGTTTAAGGAGTGGGTCTAGTTTCAGCCATCTGTTTATGGGTAGCCCCTTATCATGGCACCATTAATTGAATGGGGAGTCCTTTCCCTGTTGCTTGTTTTTGTCAACTTTTATATATATATCTTTGAGAATATACCTTAAGCTGTTTCAGCATCTTGTATCTCATCGTGCTTATCTGAAACAATTCTTACAGTGATATTTGCCAAATAATAATTTTTGTTACTACCATATTTTTCCTTTATTCTCTGGGATTCTAATGTAAGTTATAAATTTCCCTTCTGGCTGGGAGCAGTGGCTCATGCCTGTAATCCCAGCACTTTGGGAAGCTGAGGTTGGGGCCGATTGCTTGATGTCAGGAATTCGAGACCAGCCTGGCCAACATGATGAAACCCTGTCTCTACCAAAAATACGAAAAACAATTAGGGGTGGTGGAGGGCGCCTGTAGTTCCAGCTACGTAGGAGGTTAAGGCATGAGAGCTGCTTGAACCTGGGAGGTGGAGGTTGCAGTGAGCCGAGATCACACCACTGCAATCCAGCCTGGGCGACAGAGATTGTAAGAGTGTGGAAGACTCAGAAGAAGACAGAAACATGTGGGAACGTTGGAAATTTCCTAGAGACTTGGGGACTCAAAAGAAGACAAAAATGTGGGAAAGTTTGGAACTTCCTAGAGATCTGGAGGACTCAGAAGACTGAAAGATGTGGGAAAGTTTGGAACTTCCTAGAGACTTGTTGAATGGCTTTGACCAAAATGCTGATAGTGATATGGACAAGGAAATCTACACCAAGATGGTCTCAGATAGAGAGGAGGAATTCCTTGGGAATTGGAGCAAAGGTGACTCTTGTTATGTTTTAGCAAAGAAACTGGCAACATTTTGCCCCACCCTAGAGTCTGCGGCACTTTTTGAACTTGAGAGAGATAATTTAGGGTATCGGGTGGAAGACATTTCTAAGCGGCAAAGCATTCAAGAGGAAGCAGAACATAAAAGTTTGGAAAATTTGCAGCCTAACAATGTGATAGAAAAGAAAAGCCCGTTATCTGGGGAGAAATTCAAGCTAGGTGCAGAAATTTGCATGAGTAACGAGGAGCCAAAGACAATGTGGAAATGTCTCCAGGCCACATTAGAGTCCTTCATGGAAACATCTCCCATCACAGGCATGAAAAAATAGTTTTTTGGGGCCCAGCCCAGGGCCCCACTGCTCTATGCAACCTCAAAACGTAGTGTTCTGTGTCCCAGCTGCTTTAGTTATAGCTGTGGCTAAAAGGGGTCAATGTAAACCTCAGGGCATTGCTTCAGAAAGTGAAAGCCACAATCCTTGGTGGTGTTCATGCGGTGTTAAGCCTGTGGGTGTGCAGAAGTAAAAAATTGAGGTTTGAATGGCATGAACCCGGGAGGTGGAGCTTGCAGTGAGCCGAGGTTGTGCCACTGTACTCCAGCCTGGGTGACAGAGTGAGACTCCATCTCAAAACCAAACCAAAACAAACAACAACAACAACAACAACAACACACACAAAAAAAAAACCCCTGAGGTTTAGGAACCTCCACCTGGATTTCAGGTGATTTCTGGAAATACCTGGATGTCCAGGCAGAAGTTTACTTCAGGGACAGAGCCCTCATGGAGAACCTCTGCTAGGGCAGTGTGGAAGGAAAATGTGGGGTTAGAGCCCACACACAGTGTGCCCACTGGAGTACTGACTGGTGGAGCTGTGAGAAGAGGGCCACTGTCTTCTAGAATTCAGAATGGTAGATCCACTGACAGCTTGCACCATTCACCTGGAAAAGCCACAGACACTCAATGCCAGCCATGAAAACAGTTGGGATGGGGGCTGTACCCTGCAAAGTCATAGGGGTGGAGTTTCCCAAGGCTGAGGGAGCCCACCTCTTGCATCAGTGTGACCCGGATATGAGACATGGAGTCAAAAGAGATTATTTTGAAACTTAAAGGTTTAATGACTGCCTTATTGGATTTCAGACTTGCATGGGGCCTATTGACCCTTTGTTTTGGCTAATTTTCCTATTTGGAACGGTTATATTTACACAATATCTGTACCCCCATTGTATCTAGGAAGTAATTAACTTGCTTTTGATTTTATAGGCTCATAGGTGGAAGGGACTTGCCTTGTCTCAGATGAGACTGTGGAGTTGGACTTTTAGTTAATGCTGGAATGAGTTAAGAATTTGGGGTACTATTGAAAAGGCATTGTAGTGTTTTAAATTGTGAGGACATGAGATTTGGGAGGGGCCAGGGGCAGAATCATAAGGTTTGGCTGTGTTCCCACACAAATCTGATCATGAACTGCAGTTTCCATAACCCCCATGTATTTGTGGGTCATGGGACTCTGCTCTCATGAATAAATTATTTTGCCCAGCCTTTCCTATGTGTCTCTTTGTACATGTCCAATGCCTCTTCCATGTTCCACTATAAGCTGATGCCCCTTTCATGTTCCACTATAAGCTGATGCAGCACAAGACCCTTACTAGATGGACTACCCACTCTTAGACTTCTAGCCTTCATGAATGTGAGTCAAACAAATCTCTGATTTTTTCTTTTTTAAAAAATCAATTACCCATTATAATGGATTGTAATGTTATAATGGTATCCCATTATAACAACAACAAAAAAAAAAAAAACAAGGACTAAGACTCCACCAATCTACTCTCTACTTCTATTATTAAAATTATTTTTAACATATGGAGAATGCAGACCTTGTTGATATTAAATTATCCTATTTAATAGCAAAGGTTTTTTCATTTGTTCAAGTTTACTTATGTATCTTTCAGAAATGTTTTAAAATTACAGATATTGCACATCTATTGCTAAGTTTGTACTTAACTATTAAGTTTTCTTGTTGCTGTCTTAAAACCTGCTTTCTCTTCTATTATACTCTCAAATTAGTTTGTATGTGTGTATGTGCATGCAGGCTATTGAATTTGTATGTTACTTAGTATTCTGTGAATTTATTGAACTCTTCTGTTTGAGAGAAGTATATCATTAATTGGGAATTTTAGAGATGGTGGATATAATTTGCTGCTTCTTGAACAATTCTTATGTAATTAATTGATTTACTTTGTCTAATATCATTAGCTGATATCTCCTGTATATTGTTTAATATCTCTAACAATCTTTGCAAATACTGAATTATAATGGAAATGTAAGTCAACTTTGCTTTATTCTTGTTCTTAATGCCAGTGCCTCTGATGTTTCCCCACTGACTAGGACATTGTCATTAGAACATCTTTTATTTATTGAGTGAGGACCTTATGAAAAACTTTTGCAGATACCACCTTATTAATTCCTTGAAATAATTTTATATGGTAGTTAGTGATATTCATATTTTACAAATAAGGTAACTTTATATCAATTTTTTCTAAATATTTAAATAACTTTTCCTCCTTATTTTATATAAAATATTTGCCAATTAATTGCTGGAAAGTTGCTAGGCCTGCACATATTTCACTAAATTGTTAGGTACCTAAGGTAGTATTTGCATTATATATTCAGTACATGACTACTCTTTTTCAAGGACTGCCTACTAACCAAACTATTTGGCTTGACATTGTTATAAACAACAATGATAACAACAATAACAGCAAAAATAGCAACAGAACTGCGACCTGCTCTCTACCCTCAGGTCATTTTCAGTTCTATGTAAATGTTTAGGTATTTCTTTTGGGAAAAAAATGCAAATACTTACACTGAGCCTCCTATGTGCCAGAAGTACTATAACCATTTTGCATGTAATGACTTGTCGATATTTAACTTCAAATAGCTGGTTTATTGTCCCTAGCTCAGACAGCTGTTGGGATGGTAGCATAAGGATTTGAACCTAGCTTATCTAACTTTAGGGAAATGTAATGTTAACCAAGGTGCCATATAGATTCTCAACTTAGACAGAGGCCAATGTCTATGAAACAAATCAATGAACAAATGAAGAATAAAATAGTTTTAGTGAAAAGTAAGATTTGGTCTAGCAAAATGAGAAGGACAGTTTTGATGCAGATATTTTCTTGCAAAAACATCAGGGAATGCTAAGATTATTGATAGGGCTTAAAACTTTTTGCTTAAAATAGAGCAAATTCTTAGGCTTATAAAGATTATGATCAATGATGTTAATCATGCATCTATATTTCATTATAAAATTATGTTACTTATAAAAATAGTGCAGGAATAAGAAAGATAATTGCATTAGTTCTTTGACTTAGTATTATATTTTGCAGATTTTATTTCCTGAATCTTGTTATCAGCTAAAAAAGCTGTTCAAATTGTCATATTAATATATGGAAATCGTTTGTATCATTTCATAAATGATCAGAAAAAAATACACATTATATGGTCAGAAAAAAAGTTTCTGTGAGTTTTTTTAAAAGAATTTTGAGTGGAATATGCAAAATGCAAAATGAGGTATTTTGATTTCTACATGTCCCATTATTCTTAAGTTATAAAAATAATAGATACAAGTCCACCAACAATGCTTAGCATAAAGTCCTGCAAAACTTTCTTTTATATATTCACAAAAATTCTAGATACAAATTATTTCTATCGATTTTTAGTAATTATATTCTCTTTTTGAAAACTCTAAACACTAAGTGGGTAAAAATTTTTCATCATTTTACTTTGGTTCAGTCAAGTGAAGTGTTTTGCTTCTTTAGTGTACTAAAACTAATTACAAAAGATGGAGAACTACTCATCTTTATTCATTTTTCAAAAGGAAGCTAACATACTACCAAAAATTATTAAATGTTAATTTACATTTGCTAAAATATTTTTTACATGAGTCATTGACCCAAGAGGGTAGCACAGAAAATGCAAATTTTTCAAATATAGCTTTGAAAAGAGGAAAAGATAGTTTTGCTTCCTTACATTTTTCTGCAAATTACAGGTCAATTTTTTTTTCAAATTCCTCTTCAGTGTGTAAAACTATTTCAATGAGTTGCTTTGTATTTTTGTTATTCTCTTTTTTAATTTTCTTTTTATGTTTCTGACATTTGCTTAGTTTAAGGGTATTGTTGGAGGGATGGAGTTTTTTTCTAAAATATACTCATGGGAAATGTTAGTTTTAAAAACCAGTCAAAGCATAAAGTAGTTGTGAATAAGACTTTTTTATAATTATTTTGTCCAGAATCACATAGCTGTCCAAATAAATTATAATGCATATTTCACAGATGAACTCTTTGAAGAACTGTAGTACTGTAATTAATATTTAAATTTTCAGGCAGACAAAAAGGAGAGAATAGGGCAGAATATCTGAAGACATAATCGCTAAGAATATTCCTAGACTGAAGAAGGCATAAATCCATAAGCAACAAATTCAGAATCAAACCACATCTACTCAATTTCATCATAGTAAAACTGGTAGAAAGCAAAATTAAAGAGAAAATTTTAAGGAATCTATAGAAATAATGCAGATTACTTACTTGTTTCTCAAGTTTTTCCAAAGAAACAATAGGTGATATAACTCAATGAAATTATATATATATATATATATATATATATATATATTCCTCATTCTTAATTTCAAATTTATATTCTCTGCCAAGTGATAATATTCTTCAAAAATAAGATAAAATAAGAAATTTAATTTTTGTAAAAACTTTATTTTTATTTTAGATTCAGAGGTACATGTTCAGGTTTCTCACAAGGGTATTTTGTGTGATGCTGAAGTTTGGACTTTTATTGATTCCATCGCCCAGATGGCAAGCATAGCACCCAATGGTTAGCTTTTTAGCCCTTACCACCCTCTCCTTCTCTCCTTCCTCTAGTAGTCGCCAGTGTCTATTGTTTCCATATGTATGTCCATGTGTACTGAAAGTTTAGCTCTCACTTATAAATGAGAACATGCATTATTTGGTTTTCTGTTTGCTTATAATGACCTCCAGCTGTGTCCATATTGCTACAAAGGACATGATTTAATTCCTTTTTATGGCTGCATGTATTCCATGGTGTACATGTGCCACATTTTCTTTATCTCATCCATCAGTGAACGGCACCTAGGTTGATTCCCTGTCTTTGCTATAGTGAATAGCAGGGCAATAAAAATATGAGTATAGGTGTTAAGACATTAAACAGGCCAGGCATGGTGGCTCATGCCTGTAGTCCCAACACTTTGGGAGGTTGAGGAGGGTGCATTACCTGAGGTCAGGAGTTCGAGAACAATCTAGCCAACACAGTGAAACCTAATCTCTACTAAAAATACAAAAAGTAGTCGGGCGTGGTGGCAGGCACCTGTAGTCTCAGCTACTCTGGAGGCTGAGGCAGGAGAATTGCATGAACCCAGGAGGCAGGGGTTGCAGTGAGTCGAGATTGCATCACTGCTCTACAGCCAGGTGAAGAGAGAGAAACTCTGACTCAAAAAAATAAAAATAAAAATAAATAAATAAATAAATAAATAAATAACATTGTTAAACGAAGAAAATCCAAGATAATTTTCTTTACAAGGGCTTATTTTAAAGATTATTAAAGTGATTTTTTTTCAGGAAAAAGAGTAATATAATATGGAAACTTAGAGATGTCGAAAGGCAGACAATGAAAAGCATAAATCTAATTGAAAATTGAATTGAAACTATAATTGAAATTTTACTGTATGAAATAACAATATAAATAATTAAAACATATATCTAGGTAATATGTTTCCAAAAGGATGAATATAGTTAACATTTTCTATTTTTTATGAACCATGTACAATATGATATCAAACTTCAATAATTCAGAGCATATGCTCTTATTGGTAGAATAAATCACAAAACATAGTTAATGACAGAAGAATACATGTTAGTAGTGTGTGTTCCATGTAGAAAGAGAGAAGAACACAAAAAATCTGTATCTAGATGATTCATGGTAGTCTAAATTATTAATAATTCGAACATCGAGACTTTGGTTATTTATATAATCTTCATTTTAGGTAGGTATGAACCTCAGATCACAAGTTCTCTTGTGCAATCATTATAGCTTGTAGCTTTTGGTAACTCTTTTTGGAATATCACTGCTTTGCTAGACAGAGTTTTGTCCTCCTATATTGTGAGTACTGAATTTAACACTACAGTAATTGTTTTAAGATTATATGTTAATAACGTATTAAATACATAACAATGCCAAAAGTATCCCAATTTTCATATTAGAATTACTCTGCATTGAATATTTATTTGCGGGGTACATGCACAAGTTAAGTGGACACATGTCTTCCTTCCTCAATTTCACTGTATTAGAAAGAATTAAAGTGCATCCCATCAAATTTTGTAATGATGCGTGCAAACCCATACTAATACATGTATCATGTGATAAATCTAGTCACCTAGCATAGTTCCCATAATTTATTAGGTGAGGCGATACAAGGGCATTACATAACTTTTCTAAGGTTTTATAAAATGAGGATAAAAACAATGCCTAGTTTCTAGAATTTCTAAAGACTTAACAGGTAATTCACATGCAATGTCTAGCAACATCCCTATCACATATTAATTCCTCAACAATTGTTAATTATTATTGTTTTAATTTTTATAATTATCAACTTTTCTTCCCCTCAGGCAAGCATTGGATACTTATTACCTCAATGAGTTTTTGTTTGTTTTATTAACTTTAGAAATGATGAAATACTTTACTGTTTGTATACCTTTATTTCATATACCAATAAACTGAGAGCATGTTTTAAGAGATAAGAAAGCTAAAATGGGATTGAAGTGCCAATTTTAATTGAGCAGCCACTGTAGAATTTTAACTAGTTTTCTGGAATTTTTGTTTTTCTTTTAAGGTATATATAATATCAGAATTGACAGTATTTATTTTAATATGGCTTATAATGTGTTATCTCACTTAAGACCTTTGGTCTATTTGAATGCTAATATTGGATATGGTCCTACCAAAGGCTCAAACACACATACTTTATGCAGAAAATAAATACCAAAACCATTATTACAACTATAAAGTTTCTAGTCCGATTTTAGATTCCAGTGTACACTTCTTGACACAGTATCTTTGCTACCAGTCAATAATTATATCTGAAAACTATTTTCCTGATTTAATTGTTATTGTACTTGAGGAAACACCATCGTATAACCTCTATGACAGGTCTCTGTTTTTTTTGTTTGGTTCAGAAGTATTCATACTTAATACACTGAATTCAATATCAATTTCGCATTAGAAATATAGAAAGTTGTAGAGTAACAAGTAAAGTTTTCAATGTCTATTCTGCATATAAAGTCTTTATTTTACAGGTCTTTGCTTTGTTTTTCATACCTTTATCTACTTAATTTAACCTATCATAGAAAAGAGAAATGAGCTATTAATATTATATATTTCATTAGTTTATAGTAGCAAATAATTGTATATATTTAGGGGGTAATAATTGATTTTTGAATGCAGTATGAAAAGATCAAATTAAGCTAATTAAGATATCCATCACCTCAAATATTTAACTTTTTTGTGATTAGAACATTAGAAGTTTACTTTCAGTTATATGAGAATGTACGGAACTCAGCTATTAACTATATTCTTCTTGGTGTGCAATTGGTGGAACTAGAGGTCATTATTATGTTAACTTAAATACTGACCCAAGCACAGAAGACAAATACCACATGCTCTTACATGTGGGAGCTAAAAAACTTGACCTCATGGAGACAGAGAACAGATTGACAGATACCAGAGACTGGGAAGGGTATGAAGGTAGGAGGGGGAAATTAAGAGTGATTGGTGAAATGATACAAACTTAAAGTTAGATAGAATATGTTCTAATATTTGATAGTATACTAGAGTGGCTATAGTTAGCAGCAATGTGTGATATATTTCAAAATAGCTGGAGGAGAGGACTTGAAATGTTACCAACACATAGAAATGATAAATACTCCAAATGATGGAGACTCCAAATACAGTGACTTGACCATTGCTCGCATTACTAATTCTATGCATATAACAAATACTCATATGTATTCCATAAATTAATTATGTAAAATAGTCCATAGTTATGTAAGTATGTAAAATTCCATAAATATGTTAAATATTATGTATCAATAAAAGAAAAAATAAATGAAAAAAGGGTAAGTAAAAAAATAAATGAAACTCATTCCTCCTGTTTAACTGAGACTTTCTACCCATTGACTATAATCTACCCACTCCCATTATCTCTAGCCTCTGGTAACCACCATTTGACTCTCTGATTCTAGGAGTTCAATTGTTTTAGATTCTACATATAAGTGAGAACATGCAGTAGTTGTCTTTCTACTTTTGGCTTATTTTGTTTGGCATAATGTTCTCCAGTTTTATCCATGTTGTCATAAATGGCAGAATGTCTTCACTTTTTAAAGATAAATGGTATTCCATTTTGTATACATAACACATTTTCTTAATCCATTCATCCCTGGATGGACAACTAATGTGATTCCATAAGTCGACTACTGTGAATAGCACAAGGCAATAATGAGAAAGAAAAAAAAAAACACTAAGCTGGAGCTGGAGACATCACACTACCAGATATTAAACCATACAACAATGCAATAGTAATTAGAACAGCATAATACTGGCATAAAAGTATACATTCACCAATGGAACAGAAAAGGCGGCTCAGAAAAAAACCCCTCACACCTATAGTGAGTTCATCTTGGACAAAATTGTCAAGAATATAAAATAAGAAAAGAAACAGTATCTTCAATAAAAAATATTAAGGTAATTGAATATCCATATAACTATCTGTATTAGTCTGTTTTCACACTGCTGATAAAGACATAACCAAGACTGGGCAATTTACAGAAGAAAGAGGTTTAATGGACTTACAGTTCCACATGGCTGGGGATGCCTTCTAGTCATGGTAGAAGGCAAAGAAGAGCATGTCATGTATTACCTGGATGGCAGCAGGTAAAGAGAGAGCTTGTGCAGGGAAACTTCACTTTTTAAAACCATCAGATCTCATGAGACTTATTCACCATCATGGGAACAGCACAGGAAAGACCCATCCCCGTGATTCAATTACTCCCACCAGATTCCTCCCACAACAAGTGGGAATTTAAGATGAGATTTGGGTGGGGACACAGTCAAACCATGTCACTATCCATATGCATAAATGAAATTGGACTGTCATCTCACACCATATACAAAAATCAATTTAAAATGGATTAATGGTTGACACATAATACTTGAAACTGTAGAAATACTTAAAGGACACATGGGGGGAAATGCATGACATTGGTCTAGGCAGTGGTTTTTTAAGTTTGACACCAGAAGCATAGACAACAAAAACTAAAATAGACAAATGGGATTACATTAAAATAATGTCATTAAAGTAAGCATATATTGATATTAACTACATGGAGATTCCACACTCTGCCAGGAGTCTAGTAATATGCTTGTTTTCCATTAAATGAATACAGATCTTTAAAAATCTTTAAGGTTACTGTGTTTACCAAATAGGGAATGTTATTTAAATAGTTTGACAAAATATTAATAACAAACAAAACAAAGATCAAAAGGTTACGTTGACTAACTTTAGTGCTTTCCTTAAAACTATTTTAATTTTTCTGTAACTACATATCCAGAGATAAACATAAATATTGCTGATGGGGGCAGTCACTTGCCCTGAATCATGCATTTAATATCAGTCTATTCTTGCACTGGTATTGTTTGAGCTTGACTGATAATTTCATGTCTATGCTATGATATCCATATTAGTGTCACAGAAATGCAGCTCTCCTTTCTGGGGATATTGGAAGACTTGTAAGTAGAAAGAATGCTCTGCTAGACATTGAATTTAGAGGATATTCATATTTAATTGCTGAGATTTGGGGGTATTACATCAGGTTCTTATACAATTTTTTTGTTGTTGTTATTTCTAAAGAATCTCTAGAAGAGGGCAGGACATTGTTGTAAAACTCTATAATTCTAGCATTTGGAGAGGCCAAGGTGGGAGGATTGTTTGAGGCCACAAGTTTGAGACCAGTTTAGGCAACGTAGTAAGACGTTATCTCTACCAAAAAACAAAAAACTAGTTTAATTAAGTTAAATTAAAAAAATAAAAATTTGCCAGGAGTGACATGTGCCTGTAGTCCTAATTACTTGGGAGGCTGAGGTGTCAGGATTGCTTAAGCCCAGAAGAGGTTACAGTGAGTTATTACCACGTCACTGCACTCCAGCCTGGGCAACAGAGCAAGACCCTGTCTCAAAAACAAAAACAAACACAATTAACAAAAACAACAACAACAACAAATCCCAAAACCTTTAAAGGGGAACAAATAATGCATTACATATTGTTAAGTTATATGATGTATATGAATGCAAATATATCAATGTTTTTACTATGTGATCTTTACACACACAAGCTTAATACTAGTACATTTTGGAGACGGTTATTACAATTTTTTACTTTTATTAGGCTACCTATTCAACTTTGGTTTTATCTTTTGCTTACTAATTTTTGCATTTCCAGTGACATTCAAAGTGCCTGATATTGAGCATAAGTACATAAAAATTCCCATAAGGGCCACCAAGGCTTTTACCCCAAGCACTCTACGAAAGCTGTCCTTGGCAATAACTTTCACATTCCTAAATATAAAAAGGATTTAAAAGCTTTTCTAAAATCAAATAAAATTAAATCAATGTCCCAAAATGTCTGCATTATTGCTAAACGTCTGCATAATTATATAAAAACTCTAATAAAGTTTTTATAAGTTATGAAAACATTGTTAGGAATTATTTTTAGAATGAGGAGGAACAAATCAAAGTTTTATAACAGTAAAAGTGAATAACAAGGGGAAGGTAAACTTGCAAAGACTCTATTTAAATTATCCAGATGAGAGATGATGTAGATCTTTGCTATGACAGTACCTGAAGTTTTCCTGCCAGAACATTGTGGGTTCTATGTTGCCTTGAGTTGGAAGTTGTTTGAATTTATACCCATAAATTTACTCATCCTTTTAATTTATGTAAGGCTTTTATAAGCAATCTTTACTCTTTAAGAGATGGCAATTTTTGTTTTCTACCATTATGTGAGAACATTAGACCCCAGCAACAGGTCATTGTGTAAGGAAAAATAAAGTGCTGCACTTTTTTAAAAAAAGAGAAAGTAATATATGGGATGTAACTAAATGAATTTTTGTGTATATTGATTGATACTGATTCAAAATGTTAAGAGATGTAAGATTGAGATTATTCAAGCATCTGACTATAAATGTGGATATTCTGATGTCACATACCCTCTAAGGGGATTTTGAAGAGAAGAAAGGTTTGGAAAAAGTGAATGGCAGGATAGATTTTGAGGATGATTTAATAATCTCTACTCAGAAACAGAATGACAGCATCGTTCTGTTTTGACAGCATCATCTCTGTCTCTCTCTCTTTTTTCTTTATTTCTTTGTTTCTTTCTTAATTTTTTGAGACAGGGTTTCACTCCTGTCCCCCAGGCTGGAGTACACTGGCACGATCTCAGCTCACTGCAACCTCTGCACAAGCCTCAGTACTTCTAGAGTGACAAGAAGTGCTAAAATACTTAAAATTACATACAACAGTTTTATCATATTGATGAACATATAAGATCATCCTTTCTGCATAAGCAAAAATCTTCTAAAATGTATACACGTTATTAAAAAACACCAGCAACAAATATTGATATTGATTACCTGAGCATTAACAGGCGAACAAATAATAATTCTTTTTTTTTTTTTTTTTTTTTTTTTTTTTGAGACGGAGTCTGGCTGTGTCGCCCAGGGTGGAGTGCAGTGGCTGGATCTCAAAATAATAATTCTTGAAACACATGCACATAATTTCCTCAATTCCTTCCTTCCTTCCTTCCTTCCTTCCTTCCTTCCTTCCTTCCTTCCTCCCTCCCTCCCTTCCTCCCTCCCTCCCTCCTTTCTTCCCTCCTTTCCTTTCCTGCCTTCCTTCCTTCATTCCTTCCTTTATTCCTTCCTTCCTTCCTCCCTCCCTCCCTCCCTTCCTTCCTTTCCTCCTTCACTTGCTTCCTTTCTTCCCTCCCTCCCTCCCTCCCTTCCTTCCTTCCTTCCTCCCTTTCTTCCTTCCTTCCTCCTTGCCTTCCTTTCTTTCCTCCCTCCCTCCCTCCCTCCCTCCCTCCCTCCCTTCCTTCCTTCCTTCCTTCTTTCTCTCTCTCTCTCTTTTTCTTCTTTCTTTCTTTTTTTTTTGAGGCAGAGTTTCACTCCTGTAGCCCAGGCTGGAGTGCACTGGCACAGTCTCTGCCTCCTGGAGTTCAAGCGATTCTTATGCCTCAGCCTCCCACATAGCTGGGATTATAAGTCTGATATCTGATATCAGATATCATGTCCAGTCTGATATCTTATTATGGTTTTCGTGCATTTTTATGAGCATTATTATGTGTGTTGTCTTTCTGAAGACTGTATTTTTTTTATAACTTGTTCTTTTGTATATTTTTCTTTTTTATAAAATTGTCAGCCTTCTTATTTCATGCTACATTTGATGGTTAATGAGCATGTGATTGTGGATACTTTCAATTGACTTGTTTTCTTAGAACTTAATATTTTAGTCATCTCTTTTGAGCTATAAATTTTGTATGATAAAATATAAATGTTTTAATGGTTCATTGAATTTTGACAAAATATACCGTGTATAACCAGCACCATATTCAAATGTAGTACATAAGCATAACCTCAGATAATCTCCTTGACACTATTTATTTATTTATAAATCTGCTTTCCTCTATCGTCATGGCAACCATTAATATGGTTTATATCTCCATAAAGTAGGTTTGTCTGTTCTAGACCTTACATACAAATTGAATAATATAGTATGCACTCTTTGTGTCTGGATTCTTCCACTAGGAATTTAAAAAAATATTCATTCACTTTGCGGAAGGTAGAAGGGTTTCATTCTTTTTATTGTTGAGTAATATTTTGCTATAAAATTATATTAAAAATTTATTCAAATGTATATGGACTATTGGTTTGTTTTCAGTTTCTGGCAATTATGAATAAAGCCACTATAACTATTTATCTATAGACTTTATAAGGAAATAGATTAGGTAAAATACTAGGATTTGTTATTTTATATGGTAAGTAGGTATTAATTTTGTAACAAAATGACAATCTATTTTCATAAGTGGTTTTGTCCTTTCTATTTTACTCATTCTAATGGGTGTACAGTAGTATACAATTATCGTTTTATTTTTCATGGCCATTATATGTAATGATTCTGAGAATCTTTCCATGAGTTTACTGTCAATTCATGTTTGCTCTTTTTTTGAAGTTTCTTCTTCTAATTGTGCTGTCTTCCTATGATTGAGTTTAAATTTCTTAATATTGCCTGGATATTATAAACGTGTCATATATTCGTATTATACATATATTTCCCTCCCCGTGATTTATCTTATTTCTTAACAAAGTCTTTTGAAGGCCAGATTTTAATGTTACTTAAATCAGACTTTTTTTTTTTTTGAGACGGAGTCTCGCTCTGTCACCCAGGCTGGAGTGCAGTGGCGCGATCTAGGCTCACTGCAAGCTCCGCCTCCCGAGTTCCCGCCATTCTCCTGCCTCAGCCTCCCGAGTAGCAAGCACATTTCTTATTTCTTCTTTTTGGTGTTTTTTGTTTTGTTTTGTTTTGTTTTTTGCTTTTTTTTTTTTTTTTTTTTTTTTTAGTGTTCTATCTAAAAGCCTTTTTTTTTTTTTTTTTTTTTTTTAGTGTTCTATCTAAAAGCCTAAAAGAAAATAAAAGGAAATGAATATTTTCTTTTATTTTCTTCCGGAAATGTTGTTTTGGTTTTTAGATTTCGACCTGAAATTCATTTTAATATTATATTTGCATGTTATGTAATCTAACAGTTGTAATGATTTTCCTTTTCTGTATGCTTTCTTAAGACTATCCTTTACCATACACATGAATGATATGCTTGTTTCCCATATATAAATTGATGGATCAATTTCTGTACAGTCTCTTCTCTTCCACGTTTAAGCATGTATACTTTATGCCAGAACTCATTGGTATTATTTTGTAGATTTAGAGTATGTCTGGAAATTAATTAGTGTAAACATTCAATTTTATCTACTTAACAAAATTGTGTTGATCAGATGTCAGACTCAGTTCACTCTCCTTTACACAAATCTGATGGATTTGCTTTGAGTAAATCTAAAAATAAATTTAAGGAGCAACACATTTTAAAAATACTTAGTCTTCAAATTCATGAACATGGTGCTTCATTAATTGGGCTTTTCAATATTTTAATCAGTCAAAAATTAAAGTTTTGATTATGAATTCCTAGCTCATTAAATGTATTCTGAAGTATTTCATGTTTTTGATGCTGTATCAAATGATAACATTTGGTAAATTTATGTAGATAAATTAAAATTATGAAGTAATATATTTAAAGTAACTATTAAGTAGCAAGTGATTATACAGAACTTTTATGTTCCTGACAACTTCTGAAGCATATTATTTATGTAAGCCTTATTATGATTGTATAGGTAGATTCTACTGTTATGATTCTCCTTTTCTCTTACCCACCAGGAAACTGAGACTTTGAGAAAGTAGGATCTTGGTGAGAATTTTATTTTTTAGCTATCCACTTAGCTTTACTAAATTTAGTAATATTCCTGGATGTTTTGATCATGCACACTAAAAAATTTCTATTTAAATTAATTCCAATCAGTATGATTGGATTTCTTTGTACTAAAAACTCGAAGAATCTTAATGTACAAGGAAGTACAATTTTTAAGGACAGTCAGTAAGTGAAATAGATCTGAAAGTGTGTTGTTAAAGCATATTGTTAGAAATGATGGCAGAGGTAGATTTAGAAATGGGTCTTACAGAAGAATATTTTCATATTCACCGTGTTATAATTGCCTTTCTATCTTTTACTTTTTAATTCTAGATACCACCGGACTCTCATTTTCTATGAAATATATTAACATAAACATTGTAAAAATTCTGAATACAATTTCTAGTTGTTTTGTATTTAAATATTTTAATAATAGCTGAATATGAAATTAACTTGAAATAAGGTTAACCTATGATTACAAACTCAAAGAAAATAATTTTGCCACATTATTTCTTTTCACAAAGCAATTCTATAGCATAATAGCAAGATTTTTTATGAATTCTATAATAATGTGCTTAATTGATGTGGGGTACGTTCACCTTTAATACTATTAGTTTTACACATATTTTAATGCATGAGAATTAAAGCAAGGAATACTTTTCTTTTTATATGTTAACTCCCAAAGTACTAAAAATAAATTATAATTTGAAATTGAACTTTTCATATTTCTATGTAGCATAGTTTTACCCCAATGAACTTAGAATGTAGTATGTTCAGTTTCCTAAATAGTCACTTTAATAGTACATGGAATAATCCAGAAAGCCTAACTCGAATATAAGCTAAGCAAAAACAATGCATAGATAATAGATTTCGTATTATTTATTGTTTAAGGTAACCAGAGTTTGTTAAGCAATACAATGCTGTACAGAGTACTCCTCCTACATGCATAACAAATCTTATAATACGTATCAGCCTGTAATGGAGGCTTCTAACAAAGAAACAAAAGTTTTGACCTACATGTCATATCAACTAAATACCTAAGTTAAATATGCAAAATTTTGCCAGTGGCAATTTTTCTTTCTGCATTGAGGCGTAACTTCAATAACATCTGTGCTTTAAAAATCCATAAAAATGAATTTGTCACAGTAACGGGAATTAAGCAAATTATGAAAATTATCTGTCTAGTGCTTGACATTATAAATAAGAGTCTTGTATAGTTAGTGTCATAGATACATTTCCAAGTTCATGAATGTCTAACTGAATGAATCTATTCCTATGTCAAAAATGATGGTCTCTTTGTGACTTATGACCAGTTTTCACCTCTAGTATGTAGGGTCCTGTATCTTTTGACCTCTGTCTCTCTTTGCATCACCACTTCTCTCACTGCCCTACAGCTTTCTATTCCCCTTGCCCCAGCCAGGGTTCTTTGAATGAGTTTTTTTTACCCACAGGCCCTTGCAATGACTGAAATGGTTTTACTTCTACTATTTCTGCACAATCTTTCCCAATTTAACTGTAATTTATCCTCTCATCTTGACCCAAGTGTTACTTCCCCTTGGAAGACTCTTGCACTCTTTAAACCTGACCCAATTCCTTTGCTATCTGTTTTCAAAGCAAACTGTTAATATGCAAGTTTTATGATTGCTTGATTCACATTTATTTACCCCCCGATAACTCTAAGTTACACTAATTATTAGCACAATGTTATATTCATAATAGTCCCTTTATAATTTTTTTTAAATTTATTTTTTATTTATTTTCAATTTTCTTGGAGACGAGGTCTCACTATGTTGCCCAGGCTGGTCTCAAACTCCTGGCCTCAAGCGATCCTCTGACGTCAGGCTCCCAAAGTGCTTGGATTACAGGTGGCAGTCACTGTGCCCAGCCTGTAAATATTTGTAAGCATCTTTTTGTTTGTTTTTCCTTTATATTTATTTATTTTTTAAAAGACAGTGTCTCACTCTGTTGCCCAAGCTGGAGTGCAGAAATGCTAGCAGCTCACTATAACTCCTGGCTTCAAGCAATTTTCCTACCTCAGCATTGCGAGTACCTAAGACTACAGGTGTGTGCCACTACGTCCAGCTCTTTTTATTTAATTTAGTTATGGATTTTTTTTTTAGAGACAGGGTCTCACTGTTTCCCAGGCTTGCCTCGAAGTCCTGGCCTCAAGTGATCGTTCTCTCATCTCAGACTCCTAGAGTGTTGAGATTATAAGCATGAGTGACTGCACCCAGCCCATAAATATTTATTAATAAAGAAACTATTACAATGCAAGCCTTAAATTATTAATTGGTATAACCAATCACACAATTGCTTATGTCAGAATCTAGAGGCATTGGTACCTCTTTTTCCTTACTCAGCCCCTCTAAGCAACAAATTCTGTTAATTCTAACTCTAAGATATTTAACATAATATGTATTTCCATTTGCCCCACATCATTATTTTCTAATATAGTCTCTCATCTGGACAATTGAAATTTCTTTCTAATTCTTCTAGTCACATTTTCTTTGTATTTATACAGTTCATTCTCCATACAACTCTATATATGATTTTTTAAATAACAAGCTGTTTTATATCCTTCTATTTTTTTCAGTGAAATTTCAATTAATTGACAACTCTTTTAATATTATTTAAAATGTTTAATGGTTTTGCATTATACTTATCTTAAAATCTTAATTTATCTTAAAATACAAAAGAAATACAATTTCTTTGTATTTCTACAATTCATTCTCCATACAACTCTATATATGAATTTTTAAATGACACCTGTTTTATATCTTTCTATTTTTTTCAGTGAAATTTCAATTAACAACTGTTTTAATATTATTTAAAATGTTTAATGGTTTTGCATTATATTTATCTTAAAGTCTTAAATGTTGAATTATCTAGACTTATTTTATGACGCTCTTGCACGCACCATATGGGTCTTCTTTCTAATAGTTTACCAAGTTTTTGTTTCTAACTCAGACCATTCATACTTTGTTTCCTATGCCACAGATATCTTTCTTTTTTTTCACCCCCCAACACTCTCAGACCACTCTCAAACTACTATTTATGTCTGACTTCTCACACTAAATTAGATCATCTGGCTTCTAAGTATATATTTAATAGCCAAATTATTTCTGTGAGGCTCTCTTGCCTCCTTAAACTGGCATGCTTCATGGATAACTATAGTCCTTGTCTCCTATACTCAAATTGAAATAGTATAGAAATCATTTATAGAACACTTTTTAATTTTTGCGTGTATGGGCAAATGATCTTAAAGTTACCTTAGATAAGCATAATCTTATATTTTGTGAAAATATTTTTTTCACTTCTTTGTATATCCTCTAAGAAATGTTGTATTTTGGCCAGGCGTGGTGACTCACACCTGTAATCCCAGTACTTTGGCAGGCCGAGGCGGGCGGATCACGAGGTCAGGAAATCTAGACCATCCTGGCGAACACGGTGAAACCCCCGTCTCTACTAAAAATACAAAAAAATTAGCCGGGCTCGGTGGCGGGCGCCTGTAGTCCCAGCTACTCGGGGGGCTGAGGAAGGAGAATGGCATAAACCCAGGAGGTGGAGCTTGCAGTGAGCCGAGATCGCGCCACTGCACTCCAGCCTGGGCGACAGAGCGAGACTCCGTCTCAAAAAAAAAAAAAAAAAAAAAAAAGAAAAAAAGAAATGTTGCATTTTTTTCTGTGATAAAACTTTGAAGCAACAAGAAGTTATCACTACAATGTCATTATATTTTTATTCCACAAGCATTGAAACTGTCTATGTGGGCCTACTTAAACACATGAGTTCCTGAAAGCAGAGAACGTTCCCCTGCTGAGGTAAGAGTCAGAGAATGAGATGTGACTATGGAAGGAGAGTCAAAGAGAGTCACCTTTTCTGGCAAAGAAGACAGAATAAAGGGGCCATGAGTCAAGGAATGTAGATGTCCACTAGAAAAGAAATTCTTCAGCCAGTGGAAGGAGATTTAGGTCAGAAACATGCATCTACATAAACAAGGGAAAGCAATATAACAGGAATAAGTGAAGGTGAAATAAAATATTTTATTATCCTCATTATTAACTAGTCTAGAATACAACTATTTAAATCAATAATAGAAACATGTCATAGGTGATTATCATACATGTATAATTGAATTGAATGATCAAAGGGTCATAGAGATAGATGAAAGGGAGGGACTTTAAATACTCTGTGATAATGTACCTGCAATACACCTGAAGCAGTATAGTGTTATTTGAAGGGAGTTATAGATGACTTTAAATTGTATATTGGAAACTCTAGACCAATCATTATTTTTTTTCAGGGTAATGTAATTGACTGACAAAAAAAAAGGAGATAAGAATAAAAAACATGTTCACCTACATCCAGAGAAGGCAAGAAAAGAGTTGGGGCAGGAGATAGAGGAAATATATAGAAAACAACTATAAATGTGACACAGATTAATCCAATTACATAAGTAAATGTATTAAATGAGAATGAAGTAAATATACTAAATTAAAGACAAAAGTTGTAAGAAAGAATAATGATAATAAATCTAACCATATCGTCTACTACAAACACACTTTAAATTTAAAGACACGGGTAGATTAAACGTAAAGGGATGAAGAAATATATACCATGCTCACACTCATCAAAAGAAAGCAAAATTACCTAATTTATTTCAGAAAAAACTCACTTCAGAAAAAGGAAAATTATTAGGAACAAAGAGAGGTATTATATAAAGATAAATATATCAATTTTCAAAATAAAAAATTCTCAACTTGTATGCACCTAACAAGACAGCATCAATAAGGTCAAGCTAAAGACCGATCGAACTAAAAGGAGGAAACAGACAAGTCTACTATGATAGTAAGGGACTTCAATACTCCTCTTCCAGTAATTGACAAATCAAGCAGGCAGAAAATCAATAAAGATATAGCTGACCTGAACAACACTGTCAATGAACTTGAGCTATTTGACATATAAGAAATGCAGCAACCAACAGTCAGAAAAATGCACCTTCTTCTTGCGGTCACATGGAACATTCACCAAACGAAACCATATCCTAAGATGTAAAATCCAACATAAATTTAAAAGAATAGAGATAATACAAATATATTCACAGATCACAAATGGAATTAAACTAGAAAGAAATGCCAAGAAGGTAGCCAGAAAATTACCAAATATTTCACAATTAACAGACTTCTAAATAACACATTAGTCAAAAAAGAAGCCCAATGAAAATTAAAAATATTTTAACTACATACAAATTAATATAAGGGCCATATGTGTTGGTTCATGCCTATAATCTCAGCACGTTGGGAGACCAAGGCAGGTAGATCACCTGAGGTCAGGAGTTTGAGACCTGCCTGACCAACATGGCAAAACTCTGTCTCTACTAAAAATACAAAAAAAAATAAAAAAATTAGCTGGATGTGGTGACAGACACCTGTAGCACCAGATACTTGGAAAGGTGAGTCAGGAGAATCACTTGAACCTGGGAGGCAGAGGTTGCAGTGAACTGAGATGACATCACTGCACTCCAGCCTGGGCAACAGAGCGAGACTCCATCTCAAGAAAAAAAAAAAATGCAATGAATACAATCATTCAAATTGGTGAGATCCAATGGCAGCATTGTTGAGACTGAAATTTATTGCATTACGTGCATATGTTGTAAAAGATGATATCTGTAAATTCAATAACCTAAGATTTTACCTTAGGAAACTAGAAAAAAGGAACAATTTGAGTCTAAAGCAAGAAGAAGAAAAGATAAATATTAGAGTAAAAATCAATGAATTTAAAATCAGAAAACCAGAGAGAAAATCAATGAAATCTAAAATTTGTTCTCTGAAAAGTTCAATAAAACTTATAAAACTCTATCTAGAATAACCAATAAATAGAGAAAAATGTTACCAGTATCAAAAATGAAAGAAAGATCATGACTAATAATTTCATGGTAATTAAATGGATAACAAAAAGAATACTACAAGAAACTCTATGTCAACAGATTTGGTAACTTAGATAAATTGAACCAATTAGACTAATTAACTATGCAAAATAAAGCAAATAAAGTTGAGAAAAATTGGTTCTGGTAGATGTCTGAGTTGTCAAATTTAAATGGTTCTGGTGTTGACCAGGATGCAGCAAGTCAACAGGTAATTTTAAGGAGTTGTGTTTTGAGAGTCCTAAATGGATTTGTGAATTTTTGCCTGAAGTATTCAAAAAGGCAGGCAAGTTAACATCAATAAAATTCAAAGTCTAGAAAGGCTGAAGAAAAATAACAGGAGAAGAGAAGCATATACAAGAAGAATTTCAGAGAATCAGAGAAAGAGTTATCTGTCAGGCTAGAAACATAATTTGTGTGGGAAGAAATACCAGGAACTAGTTTGTTGTCAGCATTTTAAATCAGCAATTGTATGATCTAGTTTTCATACAGAACATGAGATGATGGTTTATATAATTTGGCTGTGTCCCCACCCAAATCTCATCTTGAATTCCCACATGTTGTGGGAGGGACCCGGTGGGGAGGTAATTGAATGATAGGGCAGGTCTTTCCTGTGCTGTTCTCGTGATAGTGAATAAGTCTCAAGAGATCTGATGGTTTTGAAAAATGGGAGTCTCCCTGCACAAGCTCTCTCTTTGCCTGCTGCCATCCCTGTAACATGTCACTTGCTCCTCCTTGCCTTCCACCATAAGTGTGAGGCTTCCCCAACCATGTGGAATTGTAAGTCCAATTGAATCTCTTTCTTTTATAAATTGCCCAGGCTCTGGTATGTCTTTATCAGCAGCGTGAAAATGGACTAACACAATAGTAGATTTAAAAAGACCACAAAGAACTTCAGTTTGCAGAAAACCTAAGAGAGCAACTGCTGCAGTATATTTTGCATAAGGTAATATTGTGAAGTAATTCAGATGGTAAAGCAGATGAGGAAATGGTTATCATCAAGCTATTGCCACCCTAAAGTTTGAGAGCAGACAACAAAATACTAGAAAGGAGTTCAACGAAATACTAGAAAAGAGTTTATCTGGAGCAAAGTAGAGCCATTATCTTAGTCAAAATAATACAAGAGGCAAGTTACCAAGGCTAAGTCTTACACACGTGGGGGTAAGCAGCAAATTAGTTATCCAAACTGGGGCACAAAAACCAAATGAGTGGACTAACACAATTACATAGTGGTAAGTAACAGAGAATAAGAAATTAAATATCCTTAAGTTTCGCCACGGCCAGCATAAAAATGTGTTCTAGAGACAAAGGTGAAAATAAATCTGCAGAATGGACTAAATGAGTTATAGCTGTGTGAAGTACAATGTAGAAACTGGAAAATAGCTAGAATAAAAAAAAAATTCTGCTTTTGTTTCACATTTAAAAACATCTGGCCTTGATGTACTAATGATTTTTAAGTATAATATTATATATTCTGCATTGAGTTTGTGGCAACATTTGCACACAAATTACTTAACATAGATACTATCATTACATTAACTTACCTCTATTGACAAATAAAGTAATACATTTCATTAAGAGATATAAATTACATTCTATCAATGTAGAAGAATTCAAATTCCTAGTTTATCATTTTTTCACAATTCTAACTCTGAATATTCAGACATAATAGGTTGCATGATCATTAATAAATAAGACAATTGAGTAGCTTGCATGACAATAAATTAAAATTGGAATGAAACTTCATCAAGCAACGTTACTGTTGGATGGATTCACAAAAGGCCATTAGTTAGCAACAATTTTCCAGTACTCCAAGAAACAACAATGGAACAATCACTTCTGAGTGCTTAATTACACTTATAAAGTACTTTTTCATTTCGTATACAGTGCCATTATCTATCCTCTTCTTGTCCACTCTGTGAGGTAAATATTATTCATCCATAGCTGAAGCAACTGAGCTTCACATAAATGATGATGCTAGCAAAACTAACATAATACTTTAGCGTTCCAGACATGAATCAAAATTAGATACTTTGAACTCATTCACTCATTAAATAAATAAGCACTGGGATCTAACTAAGTCAACATTGATCATATTTAAAGTTCTGTCATAGTCACCATTTCGTGTGTAGTATCTAACACAATGCCTGGCAAATATCTAGTTCTCTAAATAAGTGTTGACTGAATCAATGTACCAGGTATTTTACTATGCCCTCTTTCCTCCTCTTATCATAGAAACTCATTATATTTCATATCAGTGCAGATTATGTGTCAAGGAGTGACTGTTGATCCAATACCATGATTCAATATGTTTTAGAAACAACTTTTTTTCTAAATACTGAAAAACCTCAAACTCTTCTTTTTATTGAAATTGAGGTGTCAATTATGGAGTGATACTTTAAAGTATTTCTTAGGTTATGATTTTAAGGACATCAAAAAGTCTGTATTTCACAGCCCAATATGCATACTTTGAAATATATTATTATATTAAACTTTAATAAATTACCATCTGTTTAGGATAAAATCATACTAACTAGAGATAATGAACAAAATAGATCTATAATTATGTTGCTATACTTGTGAATTTAGATTGGAGAAACTTTTCATTAGAATTTTCTCTAAACCCTACCTTAGCATAATTGTAACATTTTACATTTGCTTCTCATATTATTTGTAAGTTATGCCACTATTCTAGATTCATTGAGGAAACTGCAAGGAAGCATAAATTCTTTCTAGCAACAACTGGAAATTTTGGAATTATTTATCTTTTTTTTTTTAAGACAGGGTTTCACTCTGTTGCCCAGGCTGAAGGGCAGTGGCAGAATCATAGCTCACTGCAGCCTCGAACTCTTGGGCTCTAGTAATCCTCCTGGCAGAGCCTCCTGAGTAGCTAGGACTAGAGGTATGTGCCATTATGCCTGGCTAATTATATTTTAGAGATTGGGTCTGGCTATATTATCCAGGCTGGGCTTAAACTTCTGGCCTCAAGCAATACTTCTGCCTCAGCCTCCTAAGTCACTAAGACTACTGAGAGTCACTGTTTCCAGTGGCCACTTTTTTAACCATTGAGTTGGAAGCCCCCTGACATTCCGAGGCAGTAACTGTGAAGCAGCTCGTATGGGTAACGCTTTAGGGGCAAAGAGAGTGAGGAAATTATCTCCATTTCTCCATCTCCAGTCCTATGAAGAAGAAATATATTTATAGCCTAATTGTCAATAGATTGAAAACATTTTGCCTGCCTATGATCACATAGGCTAGTTTCCTAGGTGTGAAGCTCCATTTGTGCTTTGCACTTTCAAAATCCTGTCTCCATTTACTCCTTTATTGAAGTTCCCAGATCACTTTAGAATTGTTTTTAATTTACTATGCTTGCTGAAGTCTTTATATCTGCTGAAACTTTTTTTATTAATTCAGCTAAAATTTCTTCTTCCTATTCCACTCCTTCCTCTTCCCACCTCCCTTCCTTCTCCCACAACCCCCAACTGCCCCAGCTCTCACTCGTTTTCAGAACTAACCGTTCCACTTCACTCTCTTCTGGCTATTTTTTTGAGCTCTTGATTGGACAGTAAATTGACAACAAATGTGGAAAAATAATTCTGTTCCCAATTTTAAGGAATTCTACAAGCCAGGAGGTGATCCACTATCACTAGAAGGCAGTGTCTTTCTTGGGAATAAGTAATTGAAATACGCTTACTTGTATTAAACAAAAATACTGTATAAGGCTCAGGTGTTTTTCTTTATGTTGTTTAAGGCTTAGTTGTTGGAGATAAAAGCAGTGACATTTTAGTTCTGCAATTTAGTTCTGCAATTTAGTTCTCCAATTTACCTACTAACTGTGAGCCCCTTCTCCAGTGCAGGCGAGTTTATCTAATTCACTCACTTTTTTTTCTCTGTCTGTTCCAATAAAAGCTTTCAATGATTTAGACTTATTAAATCAGTTACAGTCAGATTCAAAATTATTTTAGACTTTCTTCTATTACTTATTCTGATGAGTTTATGCTTTGGAACTTCGAATACTGCCTACTGGAGAAAATATTGTTAATGAGAGTCCAACCATTTTAGTGTTAGAATGGCTTTTCCTCTTTCTTGAACATGTCAAAATCAAATACAATATAGAGACACATCTCTAATTTCAAAACATTTTGTTTAGGAAGCCAGAATTGAAGTTTGGGCCATACACGCAGACTGGGTGGTACTCAGGATGCCTGAAGAACAAAGAAGGTTGAGAGCTTTTTTTTAAAAAAAGCAAATGTTAAGTATTGTTTCAAAGAAAAACTTACTGGTAGTAGAGAAGCTTTAGGTAAAACCAGTCAGGACAGTGATTTTAGCAACAACTAGGTAAGATTGGTCTTAGGATTATGTCTGGCCTTTTCAGCAGTGGGGTTTGTAGAAAATTTAATTCTTCCAGTTGGAGCTATGTGCCCTGAGTGCTTTTCTCCCTGGCCTCTTGACCTGATTTAGTTGAGTATGACAAGACTGACCCAGTTTGTATAATCCACTTTCACAAAGATTTGCTTCTTTAAAAAAAAAATGTTTGGCACTGATTCTAACAAGTGGCATCATTCTCAAGACAGCTCATTCTCATAGCTATATTCATTGAGAAACAGCTTGTTTCCACCGACCGCCATCTTCTTAATTTATATCACTTCTTTCTGATACATAGTTTGTTGGGCTTATGTGTGTTTTCATTATCACGTGCTGAGTTCACTTCCATGTCACTCTTGGCTCTTTGTACAAGTTAGGCTTTGAAGTCTCAGACTTTTTGACTGAATTTGCCAATGTACATCGAGTCTAATGGTATAAGATACATGTAGGGGATTGCCTCAGTTACACTGCAGCTGGAAGGTGATAAGACAGTCTCTCCGTCTCTTAGATACTCCAGAACTTCATGTAGGAGCATCTCCTGAATTCGCTGCTTCCCAATCTTTTCTCTTTTGAGACTTTGCTTAAGAGTTAGGGGCAACCTCACAGTTTTAGCTCCTTATCTCATAATCATTTTCACTCAAAATCCTTACTTTTATCTTGAAAGGAGTGTTTTACTTTCCATGTGTGAGTAGAAGGAGGCAGCTAGACAAATGGTCATTATTACAGATCTCTTACCAGTTTTCACCAATTTTTTAACATGCTATACTATCTCACACTGAATTGCACATTGTCTGAATTTAGTACAGAAAAATATGGTTGTAGACATGTCCCAAGGATAAATGGAGGGCCCATAATCTAATATACAGATGAGAGATAAGGGTGGCCGTGGGGAAAATATGCATAAATAGCTTGATTTCTCAAGTAATCTGCACATCACACATTAATACTCCAAATATAACTTGCTACACCTGCTTGTTAAATTTAGACTTTATGATCAGTACTTATCCAACTCTTGAAGTGTCATTGATGCTACACCTATCCCCAGCTGAACATCTGCTTACTTTTTCCAAAACTTTTAACAAATTCTTTCTTTGCCAAATACTCTGGATTGTTTGTGTCCTCTCAGCACTCTTGTTAGCCTTTCTTCCTCCTCAACACATGCTTTGATTTCTGCATTTGTGCACCAATATCCAGGATGAGATTTGACAGACGGCATTCTTTTTTCTCATGGTAAGAATACTTTGTCAGACAATTTCATGTATGGTAAGAATTTTTAAATTATTTTTTCCAGTCCCAATCCATAGCTCTTATTCCCATACACCTTTATCTCAAAGAATCCTGCAGTTTCCCAGGGATTACAACTTATTTATTAATAATATGCTGTCTTGTCTTTTTACAAATTTTGTATTTGTTTTCTTTCTTCATTTTCTCTATTTTTATTTTGTTCTTTTACTTTCCTTTTTTCTCCTATTCTTTATCTAGCTGGTTTCTATTTTTACTTTTACCTATAGTATACTTAGAAGTATGCTACCAAATTTCCAAACACAAGGAAAATTTTGTTTGCTTACAACATCTAGCTTAATTTAAATATGTTTAAGTAACACGCTCTTAAAAATTTCGATCTTTTGTTTTTGTTGTTGATATATGCTTTCTGGCTTAGTATAGTGTAACCTTTTTATATACTTAAAAGGAAAGTATGATAGGCATTCCATATCTGCTGATTCAACCAGCCACAGATTGAAAATACTTGAAAAAAATAAAAATAAAAAGCTAAAAAACCATAAAAAGTAACACAAGTAGAAATGCCAATTATTTAAATATCACTTACATTTTATTAGGTATCATAAGAAATAAAGAGTTTATTTAAAGCATACAGGAGGATTTTGTAGATCGTATGCAAGTACTGGGTCATTTTATATGTAGAAATTGAGCAATTGCAGATTTCAATATTCTCAGATATCCGTGAACTAATCCCGTGCAGATAAGGAGCAGTGATTGTATATCATTCAGTGGATAGGAGTGGGATTCTACATATGCCTATTAGCTCATAGTTGTTAATGGTATTGTCTAATGTTTCAATGCTTTTACTAAGTTTGGGTCTGTTTTTCTTTCAATTCCCTGAAGAGTGCTTAACTATCTCAAACTATAATTATATTTTACCTCTATATTTTGTCAATTTTTCTTCGTATATTTTGAAGTGTTATGATTAGGTTAAAACTACAAACCTACTTTTTAAAATTAAATCACTTGATGCTAGTTTACACATAAATCTTTTATATAGGCCATGACCTGGCAAGGGATTCATGTTTATCTCCTCTTACTTAACAGAGATGAATAGATTACTTGCTTTATAACCTAAAGTCATAATGTCTTGATCACACCGGTTTCTTTCCAATAATCTCAGTTATGCGTTTGACATTTTAAATACCCATAGATGAGTATATGCATAAACACATACAGACAAATACATTTGTGTGGCTGTGAATGTCTCTGTGTGTGTATTCTATGTTTAGGTTTTCTTTCTTTAGACAAAGGAAAAATGATACATGGTTCAAACAACCAGGAATGCTGCAGAATTACGCTTCCCCTCCTCAGCAGTTTGGCCAGGTTTCTTATTACATAAATGTTATTGTGTATATTTGAGGTTTACAACATGAAGTTATAGAATACATATATGTGGTAAAATTACTACTATAGTGGCCAGGTGTCTTTGGACATATATTCAAACATATTGACATAAAAACAATTCAAGTGATTTTTTAGGAAACTTAAACCATAGACAGTAAATCAAGTTTAATTTTAAAATAAGTTGATAATTTTTAAATCATATGTACTGATAATACAAAATTGGGAAAATATGTAAATATATACTTAATGCTTATTTACACAATTTATAAGGCATTATATAGAAATTCATAAAAAGAGAACATGCATTTAAATAACAGTCTTTTACAAAATCTGTGAATATCCATAAATATTAATTAAAGTTTAACTATAACTGTTGATTTCAAATAAAGTTAGATATTTTACCATTAAAAGTAATGGCAAGAATTGCAGCTAATTTTGCAACAATGGAATATATCAATATTGAGTATAATCTATATAATAGTGCCTACTAAAATTTTCTATAATCTCATGATTTTGAGCTCCAAGCCTGACTTCAGTAATTCAAACCTGTACTTCAATTGTTAAAAGAAGAGGCAAAAATCTTTCAGAGTCTTGTATATCAGACTTGCAGAGAGGGGCACCATGCAAACTAGTTTACTTAGACAACGGAAAAATAATACACAGTTCACAACAACAAGGAATGTTGTAAAATGACCCTTCCCCTCCTGAGCAATTTGGTCAGGTTTCTTATTTAAATAATTTTTCTTGTGTATATTTGATATTTACAACATGAAGTTATGGAGTACCTATATGTGGTAAAATCATTACTATAGTGTCCAGGTACAGTGGCTCATGCCTGTAATCTCAGCATTTTGGGAGGCCAAGGTGGGAGAATCACTTGAGGCCAGGGATTTGCAACCAGCCTGGGCAACATAACAAGACCCCATCTCTATGGAGAAAAAAAAATGAGGTGAAAAGATCTGAGTCCAGGAGTTTGAGGTTGCAGTAAACTATGATTGCCACTGTAATCCAGCCTGGGCAACAAGCAAGACCTTGTCTCTCTAAAAAAAAAAAAAAAAATGATTACTATAGTGAAGCATATTAACATATCTGTCATCTCACATAGTTACTTTTTTGTGTGTGTGACAGGAGCAGCTAAAAATCTATTTATTTAACAAAAGTCTTTAATACAGTACAATTTGATTAACTTTAAACAAGGTCTGTGATTAAGAAGAGGTTTGCTATCACTGCAAGAAAGAAAAAAAACTTGCATTTTACTTGAGGGCCCATCCAAAGCACCGTCTCTAAGAATTTGGGAGTGGTAAACATGGAGTGTGAATGCTTGCTTTCTACCATAGGAATTCTAAAGGCTAGATTTGAGGATTCTGGCTGAGAGTACCTTTGATAGCCCAGCACACAAAGAGTTTAGTAATGATATGTGATTTGCCATGGGTCAAGGAGTTATCTTGAAACGTATTCAGTCCTCCTAGAGAAAACAAGGGAAGGCTTCATAATGATGCTCTGACTGCATGCAAGGATTCTAGTAAGAACATTTTATAATAGTATGGAAAACAAAATTATGTGAATTGGAACTATAATAATGTCTTTTTGAATAGCATGAAACAGCCAGGTTTGGCATATAATTCTGATCTACAGCTATCTGTATTTTCTGACTGATAGATAATGAAGAAAAAGTAAGAAAGGTAAAATTAGGTTATTTCTGGATTTTGTACTTGGGCAAGAGGATTCTCATGATGCTGTGATGTCATTGATTGAGAAACTGATTTGAGGTGAAACAGACTTGTAAAGAATAAAAAATAAATTTATCTTTAGAAATGTTTAATTTATGTTATAGTGGTTATTTCTAGTAGAATTTAGGGAAAATTGCATATGTACATGACAGAAACAGGCGGCAGCCAAATGCCTAGGAAGACAGCAGCGGGTTCCCAATGAAACCTCACCTCTAAGCCAAAGACCATGTAATGCCTGAAAGCCAAACTACAAGTTAAATTTTTAGACCGGGCTGAGAACTTGTCCTCTTATTTGGCATGCTTTCCTCACCCTTCACTTATTTTACAGATACCTACCCTTTACTATTTGGTTTTCTACACTTTCATGCCCAACTTTGAGTGGTGTCTTCACTTTAACCTTTTTTGCATACTCACAAACCAATCAGCACGCACTCCCCTTCCTGTGCCTGTAAAGACCCCAGACTCAGTCAGTAGAAGAAGGGATGGCCTGACTTTGGGAAGGAGATAGTTTGACTTCAGGGAAGAGAGACAGCCTGACTTCAGGGAAGAGACAACCTGACTTCAGCGAAGAGAAACTGCTCTTCCCATCCTCTCTCCAGCTCCCTGCTCTGCTGAGACCTGTTTTCGTTGCTCAATAAAATTCTCCACCTTCACCATGCTTCAGCAGTCCATGTGAACTCATTCTCGGATGCTGGACAAGAGCTCTGGACCCACAGAGTGCAAGTACCCAGAAAGGCTGTCACACTGACCCTTTGCCCTCTCTGGTGTAGGGCAGCCACTCCATGCTACAAGGCAAGGGGCCAACTGAGCTGCTGACACACCATCATCCATAGATGGTGAAACTAAAAGAGCACGTAACACCCATTCTGGGGTTTGGGGTCACAGGCACCCTCACCAGGGCACTGCTGCATTCCCCAGGAGGTAACTCATCTAGTCTGTCTATGGGCTCCACATGGAGTCTGCTCCTTTGTTGACTCCCAAAGTAGCCAGCTCAATACCACACCCTCTCACTCATGTGCTCCCTCCCACAAGGAGTTCAGCATAGCAGGCTGAGTCGGGGGGCACTCCTGCCGTGAGTTCAGCAAAGGGGTAATGAAAAATCCTGCATCACATGCATGGTCTAGTTCATATCTCTCTCTATCTCCATCTCCATCTTCATCCAAATTTGTATCCTTACCTACAATATCTAGCTTTTTGTTTATTTTATTGATTGTTGAAAATTTAAGTTTTAGTTGAGACGACACCCTGAGATTGTGTCAGGGTAGTTAGAACATATAATTTTAGTGGTGGAAGAGATAATTAAGTCTCCTCCTTATGTCAAATAGTTTCCTGATGTTTTGCTGATGCTTTGAATTCCATAATTACATATAATGTTCAAATCAGATGCTCCTAGATAAATAAAGATGACTGACAACTGAGCAGTTAAACTATTAAACCTGGGTAGAAGGGCAGCATAGATCAGTCAGAAATTTGCCTAAACAGTCCTCCAAAATTTTTTTTGAAAGAATAAATATCTTAATAACATTTTATGTCACAGTAACCTGAAATATGTGTTAGTGCGTCTTCCTTAATATAACCTAAAGACCAGATCATTTATTCAACAATTCTCCGCACATATAGGTATTTAGAGGTAGGAATAAACATAATATCTAGGTTTTGTTTATTTCTAGTCTAAATAATTTTTCTAATTCTTGACTCTGACTTTAGTATTACTAGCCTTTCATGTAGATTTATAGCCAATTATATTTAACATGCATTATTTTATCTAGAAAACAGCATAAATGGTGACAAACACATTTTTTCCTTGATTTTATGGCTTAAATCAGCCTGTGTAATAATTTTATAAGCTTAACAACAACATGCAAAAATACCTTGAGATACATTAGAGATATTAAACCAAGTTTATCAAAGCATCTTGGAGGTGACTCTGATATCCATCTACATATATTATGCAATTCTTCTCAAATATCATTATATCACATCAATCAGTAATACAAATAATGCCAGGAAACAGAAATCTAGTTCAAATGACCAAGGGGGCTGGAAACTTTTATTTGTAGAAAAAATGAATGTAGGAAGCATGTTGCAAATTATACAAAACCATTGCTAAAAATAATATCATTAATACCAACAATACTTCTCCAATATCTCTACCCTCACTAGCATTTGCTTGTTTACTTTCTTTAAAACCATAGATCTTGTTGTAGGCAATTTCTTATATAAAACGATTGAACACATTTTCGATGTCCACAATTTTAGCTCTACATATTCTTTCAATTTAGCAAAATCTAAGAACCCATCTTCACTTGAAAGATTAAACTGCAGGAACTACAAGTATTTTACATTTCAAAGTTTTTTTTTTTATTGTCTGTCAGATTTACAAATCATTGAGTTGGTGGAAATTATCAATTTGATTAAGCTATTTAAGTTTAATAATAATTATTATTAGTTTTGCTATATGTTATTCATGTATTCATACAGAAAATACTGATTCAGCACCTATCACAAGTTTGCATAATCTACTGTGCACAGGATGAGATAATTATGGCAAGACAGATGAATATTCTACCATCCCTGAGCTTAAATTCTCATGAAGTTAGACAATGAATCATATTAAATTTGAAGCATACTTTGACAAAGGAAGAGCAGAGTATACTAGAATAAACAATAGTAAAGAAAAACACTATAATCTATGGGATAAAAAAATGTGGGGCAGATACTATTTAAACGGAAATTAAGAAGATAAATAGATGTTGATAAAAAATGCTGGTACTGATGACGTTAGAAAATGATATGATATGAGAGGTTAAAAAATTGGAGTGTGTTCCTGAGACAGGGATCCAATTCCTAAAGGAAATGACACCTATTCCAGTTATTATGCCTGCATACAAATTACAACATTTAATGGCATAAATAGCCATTTACTACACTCAGATTTTGTGGATCAGAAAAATATTTGGCTTACATGTGTGGCAATTGATGCTGGCTGTTGACTTTGTATTTCAGTTCCTGTCTATGTGGGAAACTCTATTTTCTTTTTACATGGACTCTTTTGGGCTTCCTCACAGCATGGTTCTACCTTCTACAGATGAACATACTGACAGAGCTAGAGCTAGAGCTAGAGATGAGGAGAAAGGGAGAAAGACACATAGAGGAAATAGTGATGGGGAGAGGAAGAGACAGAAAGACTGAGATGAGAGAGAGAGAGAGGGAGAGACACAGAGAGACAGAGAGCGAGATGTGGAAACTCTTTCTTTTTATGACTAAGCCTTAGAAGAAAACTAGGATCATTTCTACCATACTCTACTGGTTACAGAAAGTGCAGGCTGTCACTCAGATGCAAATAAAGGTAACAGAAACTGTCCATCTCAACCACAGGAAAGCCAGTCATATATGTAACAGTCTTCTTTGGAAAATGCAACTTTCCATAGTCCACTTGAGTAGTTCAAAATGTTTAGAATTACTAAAGCATGATGTGAAAGAGGGAGGGAATTCAGTGATTTACAAGATATGTGGAAACATAGTTTTATTCGAAGGAGTCAGGCAAGATGTTGATGGGTTTCATGTAGGAAAATGACTTCAGCAGATTAATGTGTTACAAAGATCTCTTCATGTGATTACTTTGTTAAAAGGGAGCAAGTCTAAATATGCAGAGTATTGCAGTTGCTTATTTGAAAAACTTGTATAAGTTAGGACAAAATCAGAGCACTGAGAAATAAAACAGAACATACTTTTAGCACTTAAAATGGGAAGGGTGTGTGATTAATTAGTCATAAGGAGTTAGGGAGAAAAAAGAATCTAAATGTTCAACATATTTCTGGCTTAACCAACTTGGTGAATGGTGATACCATATAAAGAAAGCAAAAGGGGAGTATATTTAAAGGAAAAATTGTGAGTTGGTGATGTACATCCTTGGTTTTAAGTAGAGATTTTGAGTAAGAAATGGGATACTTTGGAAGTCATAAGACAGGATAAAACTGAAAATATAGATGTGAGGAATTTTCAATATACATAGAGCAACTGAAATCATAGGTGCTTAAGAGATGGATTTATAGTAGTACATAAAAGTGGAAGAAAACCAAGTCTTTGAATGGTCCTGTGACACACTGACATTTAAAGGCTGAGAGTGATAGCAAACATGTATTGGAATTGTTATTTACTATGTTCCAGTCAGTTTCTAATTGTTTTACAATTTTGGTCATGTGTGCTCTTACAATAATCACATGAAGTAAGTGTTATTGTTATTTTTTAATGAATAAGAAACAGAATTGAGACAGGCTAAGAGATTGTATGTGAATTCCAACTTGGACATTTAAGTCCAAAGCCTATGCTTTTCTTGACCACTGTGATTTGCTGCTCAGAAAATTAATTTAATGAGAAGAGATGGAAAGAATGAATAGCACAGGTGCCAGAGTGACAGAAAGAGAACCAGTACTGACAGAGTCATCAACATGATAGAGAAAGAGCATTTCAAAAAAAAAAATAATATGTTAATAGTTTCAAATATTTTTAAAGTCTTCAGGTGATTTGGTAAGTTTGGGGAAGATAAACTACAACTGAGAAAATAAAATCCAATTTTATTAAAATCACAAGATATTAATATTATTTTAGAGTTACAAATATATTTATCTTAAATTATTCGACCACATATTTCATCCTCAAAATTGGAAGTAGCTATTTATTTCACACCATAAATCAAATATTTTCAAAAATATCATTTATTTAAAAGTTTAGATCAAACAATAAATTCAAATGACTGAGGGTATTGGAGCAACATCTTTTAGTATTTATTTGAGTTCATATATTAATTTGAACATTTTAGGGAGATTTGTTCCCTCTACTAAGTTATGTTGACATGTTAGTTTAAGTTAAAAAACACATTAAATTACTTGCCAAAGCACGAAATTGAAGAGGTCCTGTCAGCATCTCTTCAGCATCAGAACTTCACACTAGCAGTGGTTCCCACCTCCAGCTACTTCCATTACTCCTAAAATCAGCCTTCATGTACACTTTCTGAGGTGCACACGGTGGATGGGCCACACCTACTTCTCAAAACCTAAATTCTATCTGCATATTTTTCTTCTTGAGATGTTCCAGATCTTTTCAATCTCCATTTCTGAATCTTTTTTATGGTAATAAGCCTACATTTTTCATGCAGGGTGCCACTGCAGCATTTTAGCATTTAGCATTTAGCATTCTGCTCATCTAACCGTCATGAAGAGGCTAGAGTTGGGTGCCACGCTGGCAAAGCTCCATGCCTAGTCACTTACACAGTATTCAAAATGTGTATTCATGGATGCAGATACTCTGATCCTAGCAAATATTGATGATCTTTTAGAGCGAGAAAATTTGTCCTGTATAAAACTTATTGCATATAGAAAACTGATGGACATCTTCAGACACTAAGACCATGAAATAAAATGGGTTTATGCTATTTGTTGATACATTTATGGATCACTCAGCATAATTAAAGCATATGCATAAGGTAAAGCAGAATTATAATCACTCACTCTGGCAGCACAGGGCAATTCTAAAATACAGGTGTAGTGAAAGGTACGTACAACCAGCAAGCGAGCAAGGGACAGATGCCATGTCCTCTTCTGAAGGGAGTGACTGATTTGGAACCTGGGTCTGCAGATTTTAAAAATTGATATAGTCACTTTAACAGCTTAATAATGAGTTGCCTTTACTATGTATGTTGACAATCAGCAAAAGTGAGAATTTCCAAAATGTGCTAAAGAGAATTAAAAAGCAGAACACTGTCCATATAACAGAATTGCCACTTCACAACTTTTGCCCAGCTCTCGCCTGTTGTCCTGTGAAAACCTCTCATCTGATGAGTTTTAGTGAAAGTCTCTTGAAGCCATAATAGACTTTTCTCAACATAGCTCTAGGTACGAAGTATTAGGAACACATGTCCACAGGAAATGGCAGTGTTTCTACTGGAGGTAAGTGTCACGTGTCCTCGTCATGTCAAAGGAATCTTGTCCCATACAATCAGCCTGGCCCTATTCCCACCACTCCTTCTGTTCTTCCAAGGATACAAAAAGCTGTGCCATAGCTGGAATCTCCCCAAGGGACAGATATGATATGCCTCCTGAGATATCTTCCACATTTACATATGAGCAGGTGTCTTTGACAAGGTCAAATTGTTGAAGCAGAGGTAAAACATTCATGGTAAAGATGCTCCACCACAGGATGAGAAATGCTGAATGAGTCACATTGGGATCATGGGACTCATTTTTGACACTTTTTTGTTTTGGGATCATAACTATAATTCTATGATTTGGCTCATTCTAGGAAATGCACAACTTTGGCACTTGCACCAAACATTTTAAATGCTGGGAGGTAGGAGTATATAGAGATGTCGCTTAGGTTATAAATGAACAGCAGGTGTTTTCTGATGTCTGTTGTTGCCCAGATGCTTAAAAAATGTGTTCAGTAAGCCTTGGTCTCCACTGTCAAAACTACCTTGCTCAGAAGCAAGATGCAACAGCTGATTATATGTTTCAACCGAAGGCTGATAAACAAAAATTCCGGAATTGAAGCAGTTAGGCCACCCTTGATTGGGTGCTGCTGGCAATTCTTCTTGCTCAAAAAGATCATCATTATTTGCTAGGATCAGAGTATCTGCATCCATGAATACACATTTTGAATACTGTGTAAGTGACTAGGCATGGAGCTTTGCCAGCATGGCACCCAACTCTGGCCTCTTCATTATGGTTAGGTGAGCAGAATCGCTGCTGTCTAAGACATTTACCATGATGACTTCATTAAAGACTGTCTCTAAAACTTTTTTCATGGAGTTTGAGACTTGCAGGGTGGCGAACACGGCCAGCCTTCTGGTGGTCCTGTGCTGTTTTAGAGGTGAGACCCGGACCGGGGCACCCCTTTGGTGTAGGCATAGTTTGTGGTCAGTGTTACAAAGGCCTGATCTGTCATGGTGCTGCCCAGGGGTGCGGGTGGCCGGGGCAGCTGCAGGTCGGTGGCTCAGAGAAGCCTGTGCCTGGAGGTAGGACCAGCGAGGGGGCGGGAATCTATTCCATCAACCCTAGGGGTACTAACTGCTTCTTGCAGTAATTTTTTGGTCACTCCTGTTTCCTTTCTTGTTGCTTTTTCCATCTTCTGTATAATCTGTTATTTCTACCACATACTCGCTTTTTAAACATCTAATGTTTCTGTGTTACTGACTGGACCCTAGTAGTAAATATTGAACAATGCTTGCTGATTTGTTTTTCTGTGGTCTCTTCAAGGATTCCCCACAATCCAACAATAAAGACTTCATGTTTCATAAATGTTTCAGAAGTAATGCCTAGAAGGCCTAAAAATTTTTGGTCAAAATTAAAGAAGATATTTTGTTAAAATGTCTAGACATATTACTGCCATGTATTATAAAAATGGTGATTTAACTTTTAATTTAAAATTAATGTATTTAAAAGTATTTAATGTATTTAAAAGGCATTTCCTGGATATGCCTAAGTGGATCTTTAGTCACATACAGTTATTTCCTGATTGCTGCTTTAAAGAAGTTGCCCCTAATTGAATGAGTAAACTAAAATGACAGTAAATCCTATGGTAATCTTATCATATAAAGAAGGTAAATAGTCTATCACCATCTTACTAACTTCTAAGGAATTATTTTCTTGAAGATTTGTTGAAAGACTTTTAGCACTTTTCTAATAATTTAACATTATGCCATGTTGGAAACACTTCATAGAAAGGTAAACAATTAAATATTAAAGTTACCTATATATACTTACAATTTGCTCAGTTTACTACTTGTGATAACCAAATTGTATGTGATTTTACTCCTTATAAATACAATAGTGTACCTTATTATTTAGGCCAATAAAGTCTCACATTGATTTTTTCTGACCACAAACATCTCATTGACTAATATTCATGGGTGTGGTGGATCCTTTGGAAAAGAGAACTAACTAGAAAACATTTCTTGAAGACAAGATACTTCTGAAGTAATGTACTGCAGAATTATTGAAAGAATCTTTGGAACTGGGAAGTTATATTGAGATGCTATTTTGATACTGATAGCATGTAAAATATATTAAATTCGCACTGACATTTTAAAAAAGAATGGAAAGGATGAACTTCCTATTATCTGAACTGAAGTGCTTTTATGATATAATACTCTTTTTCTAAAACTATGATTAAAACTGCACTTCAAAAGTCAAATCTTTTCAAAGAAACTCTAAATTACCAAGTAAAGAATTTGAAAATCTTATCTAATGGTCTTATGAAAAATTCTCTTGACCTTTGGTTTGACATTGAAGAGCATTCTTATTTTCTAAAAGCTTCTTTTGCTGTATTCTTTTCATGACAACAGATTCATAAGGAAAAAATCTAACAGAAAATATTTGCTCCATGTAATATGAAAGTAAAAATTTTTGTGTATGTAGAAATGAAATTGTGCATGTGTATATTTTCAGGCAATATCATTGAGAATACATTGTATAATTAGTATCCAAAATATTTAAATCAAAAACTCCTAATTTGCCTTGCTTTGCACAGTATATATTAGAAGTAAATTTCTCAGACCATGGTTTTCTTTAAATGAGTAAATTAGGGATACTTGCACATGTTAGTAGAAGAATTAGTATGATTACTTTATGCTAAAAGAAAAATATTATAGAATTTAAAATATGAGCTTTGTAATTATATTAACAGAACAAACTTTGTAATGGGTTGTTTAATTTGTAGAAGACATGCATTGCATCTGGTGTGCATTGGAATCTGAAGACCTCTGATCTGGTGGCAAAGAATTAAGACTTGGAGGGGGGCAAGAAATCAATGTATTGTCTATGTTAACTTATTTTCTTATTTTGTAACCCAACTGAAATTAAGTAATAATAAAAACAAAGTCAGTGATGGGAGAAACTTCACCAGAAGCAAGCTTCAAAGAGTATTTTAGATGCAAATTTGAAAAGGGAGAGTTGATTTTCATGCAGAACAGGATAGTAATGAGAATAGAAATAATTACTTCATATAGCCCTTGAGAGTCTCAGAATTTAGATAAATTTGGAATGATGCATGAAGATAAAAGCAGGTGGGTTGTTAAAAGCCATTGATTGCCCTTTGCCTCTGCCAGATGGAATACTGATCATTTATTTTGTGGAAAATGTAACAAAAGGTGCCTTGGGTTCCAGAACAAGTACAATAGAAGAGGCCTCGGAGAGGAGGCACAACAGCCCAAGCTTTGTTTGCCATTTCGTTTCCAACTCATTATTTTGTATGAGCTCTGTAAAAGGAAAAGATTGCCATCTAACCCTAGAGTATATGCCCAGTCTTCCTGGAGCAAGAAAGGGTTGCAGGGAACCACTGTGCTAGGAAAAATAGAAGAAGAGAGTACTCTAAAAGTAGGATAATAAAAGCAGTAAGAGAGATTTTTATATCTGCCACTTTTTATTACTAGAAATAATTTATACCATGGCTTGCTGTTTTACACTTTTCATCATGAAGGCAGCAAGGCCAGTCCAGCTTTCAGAGAGAATATTTTATATGAAAATATAGCTAATACTGATCTTGATAGAAAATGGGTTGAGCATGCATACTTAATAGTGATCTCAGACAGCCTCTCAGTGTGCCAACCCCTGAGGATTAGGTATTCAATACTTAGGGAGACAGTTCTTTAAAAGAGCATTGTCAGAGTAAATATGGAGAGTTTAACACTTGAAGATCTCTTAAATGAACACTGTTACCTGCATTTTTCTAAAATTATCTACAAGAGCATAGTCTAGTAGAGTGACAGCCTTGGCATTATTTCCATCTCATGTTATCACTTGCTGATGAATTTTGCCTGGGGATCTAGAGCTTACGGAGAAAATAAATTAAACACATAGATTTTCAATCACTGTAAAGAAAAATAATAAACTGAAAAACATGTATATGCTGATTACTCTCTGTCAACCCCCTCTTCATTCTTCCTCCCTTTTTCCCCTCCCTGTACCCTAAAACAGTGGTCCTCAACATTTTTGCCACCACGGATTGGTTTTGTGGGAGACAATTTTTCCTTGGATGGAGGGGGGATGATGTCAGGATGATTTAAGCACATTACATGTATCAAGCACTTTATTTCTATTATTATTACATTGTAATATATAATGAAGTAATTATATGATCATCATAATGTAGAATCAGTGGAAGCGTGAGTTTGTTTTTCTGCAACCAAATGGTCCCATCTGAAGGTGATGGGAGACAGTGACGGGTCATCAGGCATTGGGTTCTCATAAGGCATGCACAACCTGGATCCCCACAGTTCACAACAGGGTTCATGCTCCTATGAGACTCTAATGCCTCTGCTGATCTGAGGAAGTGAGCTCAAGTGGTAATGCTAGTGATGGGGAGCGGCTCTAAATATAGATGAGGCTTTCATGGCTGGCTTGCCCACAGCTCACCTCCTGCTGTGCGGCCCAGTTTCTAACAGGCCGTATACTGTGGCCTGTGAGTAGCGGTCCATGGCCTGTGAGTTGAGGACTCTGTCCTAAAAAAAATCAAGACCTTACATTGCATTACCATAATGTTTTACCATCAGGTTTTGAATTAGGTTCTGCTAGGGAGATACAGATTTCTTATGCTTTTCAGTATAATAAAGATAGTGTTTACTCTAGGACAAGAGACAGACAAGTTTATTTTCCATTACAAAAGTTTCTGACTTGCTAAACTCAGGCTACTTCTTTAATTCAGCATATTGCATGTAGAGTGCTGAATGTTGTCTAGTAGATTCTCTGCAATAATCTGATTTTGTGTACGGGTGTACAATTAATATCTCTGTATAAGCTAGACTATTTTATAGCTCTATGGAGGGAGAAATAAAGCAATAGAAAATAAAACCTATGCAAATGTTTGTTGATTATTGCAATGCAAATAATTTCTGTCTATAGCAATGTGAATGAAACTTTTGAAAACATATATCTCTTTAAGTCAAATTCTCATTTAAACCTGTTTTAATATATTATTGGCATCCTGTTTAATTAACGAGTGAAATAAAACCTTTGATGCATTAATTTTGTATTTATATGAAGGTCATGTTTTACTTTTTAAAACTGTTAATAAGACTACATATATAAACACTGATTTTAAAAAGTTTCTCTAAACACATGTATATATCACTAGGAACTGACATACTTTTATTACCCTGAGAGTATATTTTATTATGTCTTGTTAAGTAAAGTTTAGAGTAAGTCAGGACTTGTGTTCCGGGATAAAAATGGCTCAGTAGTTACATATCTAATGTCTGATTTCTATTATTGCTCTTTAGGGAATTGTCATAAATAGGCTGAGGGAAATGGTAAGGGACTTACGTGATTTATATTTTTATGTTAATAATACAATATACAAAATTTCTTTAGATATCATCACAGTAAAATGTCTTATGTCTTATTTTCAAGAAAAATGCTAATATTTAGACTTTCAATAATTTATTTTATGAATCTAAGATTATGAAACAAATGACCTGTGTATTTTTTTTCTTTTTTCTTTCCATTACTCCTTTAAGTGCACATGTGGGCAGTCATGATAAATACGTTTATTTGTTTTTGGGAGACTCTCATCTTAAATGTGTATCAAGTTGATTCACTGCAGTAGAAAATCTTACCCAAATGTTAGTCACCATAAAATGTTTCCATGGCTTACATTAAAAATTAATCATAATTGAGACCTGGCATACATTATTTCTGCTCATAGTAAATTCTCCCAGGATGTGAGATTTTCTGAATTTAAAATATTTAATGATATAATATATAGTCTCTTTTAATATTTCTGTAATAAGCTACTGTATGATATAATCATGCATGTTGAAAGATTTGTTACAATTGTCCACAATCAAAATATATGAATGATGTAATTACATATGTAAAGATGTTCTTTGATTATCTATGTTTAATAATTACATAGCTATATTTCAAAGTATGCTGAATATTAAACAGCTAAAAAATATGTGTCTTTTTATGGTATCCATATAGAATATTATTTTATTATTTTTGGTGGAAACATGCTGTAGAAACTCTCAAGGCATAGTAATTAGATAAGGATTAATAAAGAAAATGACAAAGTATTTAATGAGAAATGAACTCCAAATTAAAGATTGATTCAGATCCCCCAAAAATATGTTTGACCTGATTGGAATAAATCCTACAGATTCAGAAAACTCTGTGTTAAGTTTAAAGAATACTGAGATTTCTGTCATATTTCTTGCCTAAAAGGAAATGAGATTAATAAGAAGGGATAAAAATGTTAATAATAAAAGAGAAAATGATAAATGGTATGGGAGAATTGTTACTATTTATTACACTTATGTGTTACAAATATGTTGTAAAATTCTGTTTCATTCTGTTTTGTGCTGCTGTAACAAAGTATCTGAAACTGAGTTATTTATAATAAAGAGAAATTTATTGTTTTTATAAGAAAAAAACTTCTAGTAATAACATCGCTTGACATATCTGGCAGTTACATGCACTTTGGTATACAGGTCTAATTTCCATGCCCTAGGCGTTCTCCTCTATCCACTTTACTATCTTATTACAACTCAGACAAGATAAACAGATACCACTACCTTTGTTTTGAAGATGAGAACTCACAGTTTGAAAAATTATTTATCTGTGAGAATCAACCAGGAAATTAATGAACAGTTTAACTGCAATCTCCAGTGTTATGTTTTGTTTTGTTTTTAGTATTGTGTCACTTTCCCATGTGCCCTTTGTCTGTTATGGTAACCTGCATTTAAAGGGCACTCAATTTTTACATTTTGAGTTATTAAGGTTAAACAAATGCTTAAATTTTCTCCTTTACAACAAATAAACTTGCTGAATATATAATGAAGGCATTTAGTAACATTTGAGAATTGTTATGTAACTATAATAACCAACTATAAAATAATAGCAATAAATGGAACTGACGTTTAGTTAAGAGTGTAAAAATTTCAAAATTATTTACATGTAGTAAACGAGAAACATCAAGAAGCAAAAGCAGATGGTATATACTGATTTCTTTGTGGTCAAAGATTTAGACTCTCTGTCTCTTTCTCCATAGATATATACTTAGCATCTGTCATGCAATAGAGCAAATTTTTTAAGTGCAGAATTTTTTCATGAGAACTAAAATATCTGATGAAAAATTGATAGCTGTTTTTTCAAAGGCTTTCCAACTGCCTACTCAGATATCAGCAATGCATTGTAGAGCTCACATAGGACAGAAGGATGAAGTTTCTAAAGGGAGTAATTTTCCTGATAGAACTGCAAAAGCTGTTAAAACATGACAGACGCCAAATTTAGAAACTTCACTTTCAATACAACAACAAAATTTTATTCATTTTCAAATATGTGTTTCACAACAGAAAATAGAGAAATGGATTATATAGAATGTTAATAGAAATTTGACTGGACTATGGCGGTTACCTAACACAATTTTTAATGTATCATAGTTTATTTGGTTAGTGATGCTGTGTCATCAGCAAAGTTATCTGAATTAAAAAGCGATTTTAAAATTACCAGACTGTTATTATGCCTGTGTAGAGTCCAGGAGAACTCTTGGCCCTCTGAAATTTCACTGAAAATTCAACTTGGAAAAGACAGATTAATAGGAGAAAAAGCATACAATTTTATTTAACACATATACCTGAGAGCCTTCAGATTGTAGACCCAAAGATACTGGGGAAATTGTCCGTCTGTATGCTTATGTTCAATAAAGTATGGATAGCCATGGAGAATTATGATTGGACAAAAGTGGCTAATCCAATGTTAATAGACTGAGTGGAAAAACCCAGTGAGACCTGTCTATCTAGATTTGTCTTTACTCCTCTGAACATGCATGTCTTCCTTCTGGGTGTGGGGCAGAGCCTTCACTGGAATGAGGATCTTATGACCTACAGTCAAGCAACGTAGGTCAGATAATATTTTTATGGCCAATTTTTACACAGAAAGGCAGAATAAAAGTTTGAGTAATAAGTTTAGGTCTTATGACTGACTTTGGAGAAAAAGGGTTCTATGACGTGCCTTGGCAAGAGGGATTCTAGTTTCTATGGCTAACATTGGAAGAAATAGGACTAAGAGACTGGAGGGCAGGAGTAGGTCAGATAAAAACATTTCCTTCTGATGCTTTTGTTTTAGTGTATTGTTTTTGAGCCCCAACACTGGAATTCTGCAGCCTAGTATGTTAAGATGGCTAGAGCTTTATAACTGGCTTTGTGAAATATTACGGTGACCTGCAAACAAGCACAGGACCTCTTCCTTTCAATTTATGTTTGTCAGGCCTATACATTTGCATCTTAAAGCGTGTTCTATGTCTCATTCAACTGGATAGTACCATAATCACATTTAATACTTAAAAGAACTTATTTCTTCTATAGAAGACCTGAGACAAAAAGGCAAAAGGATCCAGAAAGACCTGCTAGAGGTCTGCCACTCTTTTGACTAGAGTTTTGCCTACAGAAGAACTATTGTGCAGAAAAGAGAGGCTATTGCTGCACTGGGCGAGACACTTTCAGGTGCTGCCAATCATTCACATGGCTAGCAAAGTGAAAACCAACAAAACAAAGAAATACTGGATTTATGTTCATCATATGATACTTACCACCTCAGGAAAACTGGTCTATAATTCCTACAAATGAGTTAAAACTTATTTATTTTTTAGACTAACTGGTACTGGTAAAAGCAAAAGGAAATATTCTAGCAAAATAACTACTAGGTCATAGATTGCCTCGGTATCTTAATCACAGTAGTTTTATTTCAATTGCTTTATTGGAAATCACATTTTGTTATAAAACAAATATATCATTTGTTACATTACTATTTTCTTTCTGTAACTCCAGTAATATTTCCCACAATCTCTTTTCTGATCAGCTATAAATTACAATCCCAGTTTAATATAGTGTAGACTTTGTTTAAAAAATATCATGAGATCTGCAGCATAAAAAGGTAAAAGTATTTTCTGTGAAAAAGCAATGTTCAGATTGTAGAACCTCAGCCTCCAATGTAAAATAAAAATGTGCTCTGAGAGGGGTTGGAGAGTTAGAGATTATAAAGGCAAAGGCAGCAGAGCAAGAGAGAGGAGTCAGGGAAGTGAGGGGCAGAGTTTTAATTGGGCCACCTTTAAGCCTAACATCATCAGTCTCTCTTAATTGGCTGGTTCCAGGAAGTCTATGGGTTGGTACCAGGTGGTCTGTTAGTGGTCATCTGGGAAATTTTTAGTTGCAGTCTTGATATTGCATCCACAATAAGAACTGGTTTGGCTCCATTATAGAAAGGGATATTCTGTGACACACTCATATAACATTGTTGCAGGACTGCCAGGTTCATATGCCCACTGCATAACAACATACCAATACACTGAGACAGCAGGGCTTGCAGCAAAGAACAAGTTTAAAAATCGCCAAGGCTTCTGAACAAGGAAATGGGAGGAATTCTCGTGCATCAAGTCCATTTTTTCAAGGGGTTCTGGGCAAAAGCCTTTAAGGAAATTGTGGAAGGTAAGGAGCTGGAAAATTGGGATTGCTGATTGGCTGGGGTAAAAGGCATAAAATTAGCAGGGTGTGGGCTGGGTTGTGGCTCACGCCTGTAATCCCAGCACTTTGGGAGGCTGAGGCGGGTGAATCACGAGGTCAGGAGTTCAAGACCAGCCTGGCCAAGATGGTGAAACCCCATCTCTACTAAAAATACAAAAAAATTAGCTGGGTGTGGTGGCACACGCCTGTAATCCCAGCTACTCTGGAGGCTGAGGCAGAGAATTGCTTAAACCTGGAGGGGCAGAGGTTGCAGTGAGCTGAGATCACTCCACTGCATTCCAGCCTGGGCAACAGAGCGAGACTCCATCTCAAAAAAAAAAAAAAAAAAAAATTAGCAGGTTGTGGAAATCACGTTCTTCCATGGGTCAGCTTCCTACTAGGCCCTTCAGAACAGCTGGCATCAGTAGTTTTCTCATATACAGAACCTAAAGGAGGAACTCAACTACAATGCTTATCATCTCACAGTGCCTCAGATTTTACCCACATAAAAGAAAAGGAACAAAGAGCCTGTGACAGGGCTACATTTTCCTAGGGTACTGTATTAGTCCATTTTCAAGCTGCTGACAAAGACATACCTGAAACTGGGCAATTAGAAAAAAAAAGAGGTTAAGTGGACTTAGCAGTTTCACATGACTGGTAAGGCCTCACAATTATGGTGAAAGGTAAGGAAGAGCAAGTCACATCTTACATGGATGGCAGGAGGCAAAGAGAGAGTTTGTGCAGGGTGACTCCTCTTTTTAAAACCATCCGATCTTACATTTACTAAATAAAAGCATGAGACTTAGAGTACACAATAAGACTTAGAGTACACAATAGTACATCTGCTGAATAAAAACATAAGATTTAGAGTACACAATAGTACAATAGTACATTCACTAAATAAAAACACGAGACTTAGAGTACACAATACTACATTTACTGAATAAAGCCATTGGATCTCATGAGACTTATTCACTGTCGTGAGAAAAGCATAAGAAAGACCCATACCCATGATTCAGTTAACCCCCACAACACATGGGAATTGTGGGGGTTACAATTCAGGCTTATATTTTAGCGGGGACACAGCCAAACTATATTATTCCACCCCTGGCCCTCCCAAATCTTATGTTCTCACATCTCAAAACCAATTATGCCTTCCCAACAGTAGCCCAAAGTCTTAACTCATTTCAGAATTAACTCAAAAGTCTACAGTCCAATGTCTCATCTCAGACAGGCAAGTCTCTTCAGCTTATGATGGGAGAAATTGGCCAAAACAAAAGGGCTACAGGCTCCATGTAAGTCTGAAATCTAGCAGGGCAGTCAAATCTTAAATCTTAAAATAAAAATGGTCTCCTTTGACTCCATGTCTCACTTACAGGTTACTCTGATTCAAGATATGGGTTCCCATGGTCTTGGGTAGCTCCACATCTGTGGCTCTGCAGGCTACCGCCTGCCTCCTGACTGCTTTCACAGGCTGGTGTAGAATGTCTGTGGCTTTTTCAGGTGAACAGTGCAAGCTGTTGGTGGATCTACTATTCTGGGGTCTGCAGGATGGTGACCCTCTTCTCACAGCTCCCCTAGGCAGTGCCCCAGTATGGACTCTGTGTTGGGGCTCCAGTCCCACATTTCTTTTCTGCATTGTGTTAGCAGAGGTTATCCATGAGGGCCCTGCCCCTGCAGAAAAGTTATACCTGGGCATCCAGGCATTTTCATACATCCTTTGAAATCTAGGCAGATGTTTCCAAACTTCAATTCTTGACTTCTGTGGACTCACAGGTTCAACACCACATGGAAGCTGCCAAGGTTTGGGACTTGCACCCTGGAAAGCCACCACCCATGCTCTATGATGGCTCATTTTAGCTATGGCTAGAGTGTCTGGAATGCAGCATGCCAAATCCCTAGGCTGCCCACCCTAGGCCCAGCTCACGAAACCACTTTTTACTCCTAGACCTGCAGCCCTGTGATGGGAGGGGCTGCCATTAACAACTCTGACATGCCCTGGAGACATTTTCCCTGTTGTCTGGAGGATTAACATTTGGCTCCTCATTACTTACAAATTTTTGCAGCTGGCTTCAATTTCTCTGCAAAAAATGGAATTTTATTTTATATCACATTGTCAGGCTGCAAATTTTCAAAACATTTATGCTCTGTTTCCCTTTATAAAACTGAATGCTTTCAACAGCACCCAAGTCACTTCTTAAATGCTTTCCTGTTTAGAAATTTGTTTCACCGGATACCCTAAATCATCTCTCTCTAGTTCAAAGTTCCACAAATCTTTAAGGGTGGGCCAAAATGCCACTGGTCTCTTTGCTAAAACATAACAAGAGTCACCTTTGCTCCAGCTCCCAACAGGGTTCTTATTTCCATCTGAGACAACTTCTGCCTGGATTTTATTGTCCATATAGCTATCAGCATTTTGGTTAAAGCCATTCAACATTCTCTAGAAAGTTCCAAATTGTCTCACGTTTCCCTGTCTTCTTTCGAGCCCTCCAACCTGTTCCAGCCTCTGCCTGTTACCCAGTTACAAAGTCATTTCTACATTTTGGAGTATCTTTACAGTAACACCCTACTGCAATGGTACCAATTTCCTGTGTTACTTAGTGTTCATGCTGCTGATAAAGACATACCCAAGACTGGGCAATTTACACAATAGAGGTTTAATGGACTTACAGTTTCACATGGCTGGGGAGGCCTCACAATCATGGAAGAAAGGAAGAAGGAGCAAGTCACATTTTATGTGGATGTTGGCAGGCAAAGAGAGAGTTTGTGCAGGTGACCTCCTCTTTTTAAAACAATCAAATCTCATGAAACTTATTCACTATTGCAAGAACAGCACAAGAAAGACCTGCCCCAACCCCCATGATTCAATTACCTCCTACTGTGTTCCTCCCAGGACATGTAGGAATTATGAGATTTACTATTCAAAATGAGATTTGAGTGGGGACATAGCCAAACCATGTCAGGTATTAATTATTGATCAGCCTTAAGGAAGTGGGCCAAAGGGCAAGTTGGCTTAAGGATTGTTGTTGATTACCCTGGAAACCTACTTAAATTTTATTTTATTGACACTTAATTCATTTTAAAAAATTTTCTTTGGGACAGTTTTAACCTCTTTCTGAGAAAACAGAGCACATGATCACTCCCTCACCAAACATGGCTGCCTAATTCTGTTGATCTTTGAAAACCCCAGGTAGCCTTGGTGATATAGTTTGGATCTGTGTCCCCACCCAAATCTTGTCTAATTATAATCCCCAGTGTTGGAGGTGTGTCGTGATGGGAGGTGCTTGGATCATGGGGGTAGAATTTATTTATTTATTTATTTATTTATTTATTTATTTATTTATTTTACTATAAGTTCCAGGGAGGTGCTTGGATCATGGGGGTGGAGTTATTTTTTATTGGTTTGTTTGTTTATTTATTTATTTATTTATTTACTTTACTGTAAGTTCCAGGATATATGTGCAGATTGTACAGGTTTGTTACATAGATATACATGTGCCATTGTGGTTTGCTGCACCTATCAACCTGTCACCTAAGTTTTAAGCCCCATATGCACTAGCTATTTGTCCTGATGCTCTTTCTCCCCTGCCACCCCCGATAGACCCTGATGTGTGTTGTTCCCTTGCCTATGTCCATGTGATCACATTGTTCAATTTTCACTTATGAATGAGAACATGCAGTGTTTTGTTTTCTGTTCTTGTGTTAGTTTGCTGAGGATGATGGCTACCAGCTTCATCCATGTTCCTGCAAATAACATGATCGCATATATTTTTATGGCTGCATAGTATTCCATGGTGTATATATACCACATTTCCTTGATCCAGTTTATCATTGATGACCATTTGTGATGACTCCATGTTTTGCTATTGTGAAGAGTGCTGCAATAAACATGCATGTGCATATATCTCTATAATAGAATAATTTATATTTTGGGGGATATGTACCCAGGAATGAGATTGCTGGGTCAAATAGTATTACTGGTTATAAATTCTTGAGGAATTGTCACACCACTTTCCACAATGGTTGAACTAATTTGTATTCCCACCAACAGTGTAAAAGCATCTTATTTCTCACAGCCTCTCCAGTATCTGTTGTTGCTTGACTTTTCCATAATTGCCATTCTGAATGGCATGAGATGGTATCTCATTGTGGTTTTGATTTACATTTCTCTAATGATCAGTGATGATGAGCTTTTTTTTCATATGTTTGTTGGCCACATAAACGTCTTCTTTTGAGAAGTGTCTGTTCACATCCTTTGCCTGTTTCTTGATGGTGTTGGTTGTTTTTTGTAAATTTGTTTAAGTTCCTTGTAAATTCTGGATAGTAGACTTTAGTCAGATGGATAAATTGCAAAAATTTTCACCCATTCTGTTGGTTGGCCGTTCACTCTGATGACAGTTTCTATGGCTGTGCAGAAGCTCTTTTGTTTAATGAGATCATATTTGTCAATTTTAGCTTTTGTTGTAATTGCTTTTGGTGATTTCCTTATTAATTCTTGGCCCATGCCTATGTCTTGGGGTTTCTTCTAGGGTTTTTATGGTTTGGGGTTCTACATTTAATTCTTTAATCCATCTTGAGTTAATTTTTGTATAAGGTGTAACAAAGGGGTCCAATTTTAGTTTTCTGCATATGGCTAGCCAGTTTTCCCGGAACTATTTATTAAATAGGGAATGCTTTCCACATTGTTTGTTTTTGTCAGAGCTGTCGAAGATCAGATGGTTGTAGATGTGTGGTCATATTTCTGAGGTCTCTATTCTATTCCATTGGTCTATATATCTGTTTTCATACCACTACCATGCTGTTTTGGTTACTGCAGGCTTATAGTATAGTTTGAAGTCAGGTAGTGTGATGACTCTAGCTTTGTTCTTTTTGCTTAGGAGTGTCTTGACTATGAGGGTTCTTTTTTGATTCCATATAAATTTTAACATATATTTTTCTAATTCTGTGAAGAATGCCAATGGCAGTTTGATGGAAAAAGCATGGAATCTGTAAATTACTGTGGGCAGTCTGGCCATTTTCATGATATTGATTCTTCCTATCCCTGAGGATGAAATGGTTTTCCATTAATTTGTTTCCTCTCTGATTTCTTTGAACAGTGGTTTGCAGTTCTTGAAGAGGTCCTTCACTTCCCTTGTTGGCTGTATTCCTAGGAATTTTATTCTCTTTGTAGCAATTGTGGATGGGAGTTCATTCATGATTTGACTCTCTGCTTGCTTGTCTATTATTAGTTCATAGGAGTGCTTGTAATTTTTGCCCATTGATTGTGTATTCTGAGACTTTGCTGAAGTTGCTTATCAGTTTAAAAAGTTTTTGGTCTGAGACAATGGAGTTTTCTAAATATAGGATCATGACAACTGCAAAGAGAGACAATTTGACTTCTTATCTTTCTATTTGAATACTCTATTTATTTCTCTTGCCTAATTGCCCTGGTCAATAGTATGCTGAATAAGAGTGATGAGAGAGGTCATACTTGTCTTATGCTGGTTGTCAAAGGAAACATTTCCAGCTTTTGCCCATTCAGTATGATATTGTCTATGAGTTTGTTATAAATAGCTCTTATTATTTTTAGATCAGTTATATCAATGCTTAGTTTATTGAGAGTTTTTAACATTAAGTGAGGTTGAATTTTATCAAAGGTATTTTCTGCATCTATTGAGGTAATCATCTGGTTTTTGTCATTGGTTCTGCTTATGGAATGAATTGCATTATTGTTTTGCATATGTTGAACAAGCCTTGCATCCCAGGGTTGAAGATGACTTGAATATGATGGATAAGCTTTTTGATGTGCTGCTTGATTCTGTTTGGGAATATTTTATTGTGGACTTTTTTTGTCAATGTTCATCAGGGATATTGGCCTAAAGTGTGTGTGTGTGTGTGTGTTTGTGTGTGTGTTTGTGTGTGTGTGTCTCTGACCACTTTGGTATCAGGATGATGCTGGCCTCATAAAATGAGTTAGGGAGGACTCCCTCCTTTTCAATTGTTTGGAATAATTTCTGAAGAAATTGTACCATCTCCTTTTTGTACCTCTGGTAGAATTCAGCTATGAATACATCTGGTCCGGGGCTTTATTGGTTGGTATGCTATTTATTCCTGCCTCAATTTTAGAATTTGTTATTGATCTATTCAGGAATTCAGCTTCTTCCTGGTTTAGTCTTGGGAGGGTGTATGTATCTAGGAATTTATCAATTTCTTGTAGATTTTCTAGTTTATTTGGGTAGAGGTGTTTACAGCATTATCTGATGGTAGTTTGTATTTCTTTGGGGTCAGTGGTGATATCCCCTTTAACATTTTTTATTGTGTGTCTATTTGATCTTCTCCTTTTTCTTCTTTCTTCATCTAGCTAGTGGTCTATAAATTTTGTTAATCTTAAAAAAAAAAAAGCTCCTGAATTCATTGATTTTTTGAGAAGTTTTTCATGTTTCTGTCTCCATCAGTTCTGATCTGATCTTAGTTATTTCTTGTCTTATGCTTTTGGAATTGTTTGCTCTTACTTCTCTAGGTCTTTTAATTGTGATGTTAAGGGGTCGATTTGAGATATTTCTAGCTTTCTGATGTGGGAATTAGTGCTATAAATTTCCCTCTTATCCCTCTTATCACTGCTTTAGCTCTATCCCAGAGATTTTGGTACATTGTCTTTTTGTTTTTATTTGTTTCAAAGAACTTCTTGATTTCTGCCTTAATTTTATCATTTACCCAGAAGTAATTCAGGAGCAGCTTGTTCTATTTCCATGTAGTTGTGTGGTTTTGAGTTAATTTCTTAATTCTGAGTTCTAATTTGATTGTTCTGTGGTCTGTGAGACTGTTTGTTATGATTTCAGTTCTTTGCATTTGCTGAGGAGTGTTTTATTTCCAGTTATGTGATTGATTTTAGAATAAGTGCTATGTGGCACAGAGAAGAATGTATTTTCTGTTGTTTTGAGGTGGAGAGTTCTGTAGCTATCTATAGGTCCATGTGATCCAGAGCTGAGTTCAAGTCCTGAATATCCTTGTTAATTTTCTCTCTCCTTGATCTGTCTAATATTGACAGTGGGGTGTTAAAGTCTCCCACTATTATTTTGTGAGAGTCTAAGTCTCTTTGTAGGTCTCTAAGAACTTGTTTTATGAATCTGTGTGCTCCAGTGTTGGGTGCATATATATTTAAGATAGTTAGCTCTTATTCTTAAAATGATCCCTTTACCATTATGTCATACTCTTCTTTGTCTTTTTTTGATCTTTGTTGTTTTAAAGTCCATTTTGTCAGAGACTAGGATTGCAAACCCTGCTTTTTTCTGCTTTCAATTTGCTTGGTAAAATTTCCTCCATCCCTTTATTTTGAGCCTATGTGTGTCTTTGCATTTGAGATGGGTCTCTTGAAAACAGCACACTGGTGGGTCTTGACTCTATCTAATTTGCCAGTGTGTGTCTTTTATTTGGGGCATTTAGCCCATTTAGATTTAAGGTTAATATTGTTATATGGGAATTTGATCCTGTCATCATGATGCTAGCTGGTTATTTTGCACACTAGTTGATGCTGTTTCTTCATAGTGTCTTTATATTTTGGTGTGTTTTGCAGTGACTGGTACTGGTTTTTCCTTCCCATATTTAGTGCTTTCTTCAGGAATTCTTGCAAGGTAGGCCTGTTGGTTATGAATTCCCACAGCATTTACTTGTCTCAAAAGGATTTTATTTCTCCTTCGCTTATGACTTAGTTTGGCTGGATATGAAATTCTGGGTTGAAAAGTCTTTTTTTTAAGAATGTTGAACATTGGCCTCCACTCTCTTCTGGCTTGTAGGGTTTCTTCTGAAAGATCTACTGTTAGTCTGATGGGCTTCCTTTTGTAGGTGATGCAGTCTTTTTCTCTGGCTGCCTCTAACATTTTTTTCCTCCATTTTGACCTTGGAGAATCTGATGATTATGAGTCTCGGGCTTGATCTGCTCATGGAATATCTTAGCGGGGTTCTCTAAATTTCCTGAATTTTAGTGTTATTCTCTCCTGCTAGGTTTGGGAATTTCTCCTGGATAATATTCTGAAGTGCATTTTCTAACTTGTTTCCATTCTCCCTGTCTCTTTCAGGTACTCCAATCAGTCATAGGTTTGGTCTTTTTACGTAGTCCCATATTTCTCAGAGGTTTTGTTCATTCCTTTCCATTCTTTTTTCTCTAATCTTGTCTGCCTGCCTTATTTCAGCAAGATAGTCTTCCATCTTTTATATTCTCTCTTCCACTTGATTGATTTAGATATTGATACTTGTGTATGCTTCATGAAGTGTTTATGCTGTGTTTTTCAGCTCCCTGAGGTCATTTATGTTTCTCTCTAAACTGGTTATTCTAGTTAGCAGGTCCTCTAACCTTTTGTCAAGGTTCTTAGCTTCTTTGCATTGGGTTAGAACATGCTCCTTTACTTCAGTGAAGTTTGGTATTACCTACCTCCTAAAACCTACTTCTGTAAATTTATCCATTTCATCCTCTATCCAGTTTTGTGCCCTTGTTGGAGAGGTGTTACAATCATTTGGAGAATAAGAAGCACTCTGGCCTTTTGGATTTTCAGTGTTTTTTTTTTTTTTTTTTTCATTAATTCTGTCTCATCTTCATGGGTTTGTCTAGTTTTGATTTTTGAGGCTGCTGACCCTTGGATGAGGTCTTTGTGGGGACATTTTGTTGTTGTTATTTTTGCTTCCTGTTTGTTTATTTTTCTTTGAATAGTCAGGTCTCTCTTCTGCAGAACTGCTGCAGTTTGCTGGGGGTTTCCTTCATGTCCTATTCAACTGGTTTCCTCCTGCACCTGGAGATGTCAAGAACAGCAAAGATAGGTGCCTGCTTCTTCCTCTGGGATCTCTTACCTCAAGGGACACCAACCTGATGCCAGTAAGAAAGCTTCTGTATAGGATGTCTGACAAGCCCTGTTGGAGGGTCTCACCTAGATGGGTGGCATGGGAAGAAGGACCCATTTAATGAAACACTTTGGCTGTACTTCAGTGGAGGGGTATGCAACACTAAGGGGAACCCACTTGCCTTGGCTGCCTGGATTCCTCAGAGCTAGCAAGAGGAAAGACTAAGTCTGCTGGTTCACAGAGACTACAACCACACTTCCCCATCGGGGCTCAGACCCAGGAAGATCAGAGTTCTGTCCCTGAGTCCCTGGCTGGAGTTGAAATTCCTGCAAGGAGGCCCTACAGCTGCACTGTTGGCTTCTGCCCTTCCCACAAGAAGCTCAGCTGGCTTAGACAGCAGGCAGCTGCTGCAGTGGTGATGGCCATTCCTTCTGGGAACTCTGCCAGCTTAGGCCAATTCTAGCTGAGTGAGAATCTGCACAGCTCCATGGTTGTAACCCAAAGCACCGGTGGCATAGGCTCATGAGTGGCTTCTTGTGATCCATGGGTTGCACAGTTCCTTGGGAAAAGCATAGGTTCCCAGGCCGGATAGCACACTCATTTACCGCCTCCCTTGGCTGGAGGCTGGGGCTCCCCTGACCTGTGTGGCTCTCAGGTGGGCTGCTGCACCACACTGATCTTCTTTCCTCTCCCTGGGTTACACTAGCCACCTAGTCAGTCCTAATGACAGAACCTGGATACCTCCGTTGCTGGTGTAGGATTTGCACACTGTTTTGGATCTTTACCATGGGATCCTCAGAGCACCACAGCTTCTACTCAGCCATCTTGTCCCTGCCTTGGGGTGGAGTTTTCATGAATGATTTAGCACCACCACCCCAGCAAAATGAGTGAGTTCTCATGAGATCTGGTTGTTTAAAAGTGTGTGGCACCTCCCCCATCTCTTTCTTTCTTCTGCTCTGCCCATGTAAGACGTGCCTGCTGCTTCTTCATCTTCTGCCATGATTATAAGTTTCCTGAGGCCTCTCCAGAAGAAGTTGCTATGCTTTCTGTGAAATCTGCAGACTTGTGAGTCTCAGTTATTTCTTGATAACAATGAGAGAATGGGCTGATACACTTGGGGAGTCCGTTTTGTCTGCTGGCCAGGGGCATATTTTAACAACTTAAAAATTCTGATTATCCACAGAGTAAAAGTAGAAACCATCTCCATTGTTACATTTGATAATAAATTAAAAGTAATTTATATGCATTAGGCACTCAAGCCCCAAATTTGATACAAAAATATTTTGGTAACTGGTTTGATTGGAAGACTTGTGTGGAAAAAAAAGACATAAATATGGGTAATAGACAAGTGGAAATCTGCTAATTAAGTGAAAGAAACAAAAATATTTTACCACGAAATATATTATTTTCTTGACGTAGTTTAAGATAGTTATTCATATTGGCTGGAAATATAAGAATAGCTAAAAACCTGTATTTTGTGGGGTAGATTTGCATCTGTAGTGAAAATCTGATTGATGTAGCCAGGTATTCCTTTGTCTGAATTTAGGAATATTAACTGAGAGTCTCACACTTCTAAAGGTCTGAAAAACCATTGACCATGTATTGTCTCTGAGGGCTGCCACCAGAGAGGTTTCATTGACATTAAAAGACTAACTTTTCCAGCCAGGTCACATCTTTCTCCCTTTCCCATAATCTGTTTTATCATGAGGTAAACTCTCATCTTTCTGTAACCTCACGATTGTACAAATTTCTGCATCCTCTTTGAGGGGTTGTGGTAATCAGTCTGTGATCCCTCCCCACCTTGTCTTTATATGCCTTCCCCTTTATTAATCTGCCTTTTGTCAGTTGATTTTTCAGTGAACCATTAGACAGTTAAGGGGAGGTTTTCCTGTAGTCTCTACAATGTATAGAGTATAAGACAGGTCTTATCTTATTCAAAGAGCTTTGGGACCCAAATTCTCTCCTGTCCCAGTATAGGTAGATAAACAAAGGTGGATGCTTGTTATTCACAAAACTTTTAACTGTTTTGATGGTGTAATTATATATTTAGGCCCAATGTAAACACACTGCACAACATTACACTACACTGCACTACACTACACTATGATGTCATGCCATACAATATCATACAATAAAGATCAAAGTCAGATGTGTCCTCCAGACTTAAAACAATTAGAGCTATATGCATTAAACATCAAAAGTTCAATCGGTACCTTTCAATGGGTGTTTTATTTTAAGACTTTGATACTGGATGCCTGCCAGGATGTCTGACATTTCATAGCTGGGCAAAATTACTAAAGAAGACCAATTACTAAAGGGCTTAAATTGTCATGCTCATGTAATGATATGTGATTGACTAACACTCAGGAGACATTCTTTAGGCCTTGCAAGTAAAATCCTTTATTAAAGGTCATAGGCCTCCAGAATTTCAGATCCTGTTTAGGCTTGGATTGAGTAAGGATTTATGTAAAACTAGCAATAAGATTTAGATTGCTAATTATTTAAAATTTAAACAATACAATCATGACAAATTAATATCTGACAAAAACATTTTATGCATTCCTAAGATTATGATTTGTTGGGTTTTTTGGTGTGGTAAATTCAAAAGTTTTCTCTCTAATGCAAATAATGTGCTGACTTAAAAAATAGCATTCTGTTATTCTATCATAATTGTGATAATTGCTTTTCTATTTTACAATGGACTTACTGTGTATCTAGACTACTGCAACTGTCCCCCCAAAAGGTAGAAACAGTTAGAAAATTGTACCATCAACATTCTGTGATGACACAGGAGGAGATTGTAAGGGCAAATACAAATAAAAAATAAAGGCTTAATCTTTCTTCTTCAAAGTAAGAGAAGATACTTTCACCCATCCCTGTTCTTAGAGCATTTACTGTAAACATTTGTAGTTTTAAGCTTTTTCCTTGTCTTTTTGAAGTATATGTAAATTTATTTCAACAGCTAAATAAACCTATTGCAGCTTTAAGATGCTTGACTGTTTTTCTCAAAGGCCCAGGAACCATCTCTTTGATATAGAAACATCAAGTAAGACAGTGTTCTTATCTCCAAGTTTCTGTGGGAGGGTAAGAGCATAACTTCAGCTGGCACCTCACTCCACATTGCAAAACTACTAACTTGTCATAAAATATACGAGAAGTTTATTTTCCTGTGGATAAAGCCGAAGAACTAACATAGATGGGCACTCCAACAACTAAATGAGTTTAGAAAAAAACTGTGTGTGACAAATGGTGCTGTCAAGTTATCTTACTGAAGAATAGTTATTGTTTATCTTAAGAATATGTAAATCATGGTGGATTAGCCAGAGTTCCTCACAGAAATAGAATCAATATATGAAAAGACTTGTTACAAGGAATTGGCTCATGTGATATGTGAGGTAACAAGTCCCAAGATCTGTACTGGGCAAGTTGAAGACCCAGGAGACATGCTGTTGTAGCTATAGCCTAAGAAGGCTGGAAAACCAAGAGAATTGATGATCTAGTTCCAGTCTGAATGTTGGCAGGCTCAAGCTCCAGGAAGAGCTGATATTTTAGTTCCAGTCAGAATGCGGGAGAAACAAACAAAAATTATGCACCAGGTTAAAGGCAGTGAAGCAGGAGGAATTTCCTCTTACTTGTGTGAGGGTCAACCTTTTCATTATATTCTGGTTTGTTATATTAAAGCCTTACTGGTTCATTATATTAAAGCCTTACTGTTTTGATGGGACCTACACGCATTAGGGAGGGCAAGCTGATTTACTAAATCTACTAATTCAAATGTTAATCTCATCCAGTAACTCCCTCACGGACACAGCTAAAATAATGTTTTACCACATGTCTGGGAACCTTTTGGCTCAGTCAAGTTGATACATTAAGTTACTTATCACAAGTGGGTTGCGTTCTGTTTGGTTATGTAAAGATGAGATTTTTATTTCTGTCTTTGCCTTTTCTTAGTGGATTGCCTATGATGTACATCACATTATAGTTTAATGGTTAATTAATATTAAAATTATGTTCTTTGTTTTTTACCTTTATGGAGAGTTTCTGGGTTAGAAGAAGATTTCAGTTTAAATATATTTTCCTAACAGCATACATGTGAGATTGTTTCTGACCTTAATTTACCCTTCTGGTCTATAACAGTGCCTTGGCTTAATTGCTGTAGTTTTCATTATACTTTATTATACCTGCTAGAGCAAGTAAGTGCTCTTGAGTTGTCCTTCAAGAGTTCCCTGGCTTTTTATTTAATTTTGCACATATTTACATATATTTTAATATATATGGAAATTTTAATTTATGTATATTTATTTATGGTTTTCAGCTTTCACCATTCACAAAAATAAAAACAATAATGCCTATAGATAATTTTATTGAGATAACATCTCTTTAAATAAACTTGGAGAAAATTGACCTCTTTACATAATGCTTCCACTGATCCACCGACTCATAAACTTTCTACGTTATTATTTTAAATATATTTTGATATTATCTTTTACTTCATTAAAAGAGTTTTTTTTTAAACATATTTTGTTATCTTTTATATACTATTGCAGTCTTACACCATATAATAAGGTTTTGGTCAACAAACCAGGTGTAGAGTCATGATCTCATAACTTCATAATGGAACTAAACATTTCTGATTGCCTAGTGTCATTGTAGCCATAGTAACTTCAAGCACAATGTATTACCCACATGTTCGTAGTGATGCTGGTATAAACAAATCTTCTGTCTTGCCAGCAGTAAAAGGTATAACACATACAATTATGTACTGTGCCTAATACTTGATAATTATAATAAATGACCATGTTACTGGTTTATGTATTTACTATAATATTCTTTATATCATTATTTTAAATTGTGTGCCTTTTACTAATGAAAAAAAGCAACTGTGTTAAATCAAGTTTAGCTTAAAACTGGCTCCTTATGTACTTTAAGTTAAGCTTAAAGATTTCTCTGTAGATCTTGAAGTACAGCCTAAATGGAATGTAAACAGACTGTAATATACTCTTGTGCCAATCACTGAGTGTTAGCCAATCCAATGTGACCAACTGTTCAAATGGTGTTCCAGTAAGACAAACACTGAGCTATAGCCAATCCAGCTGTTTCGGTACCTCACTTCCATTTTCTGTGCTTTGCTTTCCTTTTTCTGTCCATAAATTCTTTTTCACCTTATGACTGCATGGAATTCCTGAGCCTCATCTGGCTCGGGAGGATGCCTGATTCATGAATCATTCTTGGCTCAATTAAGCTCTTTTAAATTTAATTTGGCTGAAATTTTTCTTTTGACAACTGCAAAACAGTCTCAGGCAGTTCCTTCAGCAAGTATTCTAGAAGAATGCCTTCTATTCTATACTGTTACTATAGGAGATGCCGGCTCCATGTATGTTATCGCTCATAAAGACCTTCCCATGGGACAAAAAGTGGAGGTGAAAATATTGATAATCCTGACACTGCGTAGGCCCAGACTATTGTGTGTGCTTCTGTCTTAGTTTTTACTAACAATGTTAAAAGAGAAGAAAACAATTTCTAAAAATAGAAAAATGCTATGGAATAAGAATATCAAAAATAGGTTTTTATAGCTGTACAATATGTTTATGTTTAAAGCTAAATGTTATTACGAGAGTTGAAAAGTTTGAAAAATTAAAAAGCTGGCCGGGCGCGGTGGCTCAAGCCTGTAATCCCAGCACTTTGGGAGGCCGAGACGGGCGGATCACGAGGTCAGGAGATCGAGACCATCCTGGGTAACACAGTGAAACCCCGTCTCTACTAAAAATACAAAAACTTAGCCGGGCGAGGTGGCAGGCGCCTGTAGTCCCAGCTACTCGGGAGGCTGAGGCAGGAGAATGGCGTGAACCCGGGAGGCGGAGCTTGCAGTGAGCTGAGATCCGGCCACTGCACTCCAGCCTGGGTGACAGAGCGAGACTCCGTCTCAAAAAAAAAAAAAAAAAGAAAGAAAAAGAAAAATTAAAAAGCTTATGAAATCAAATTGTTATGGTAAGCGGAGGTCAGTTTATTAAAGAAGAAAGAAAAATGTTTAAATAAGTTTAGTTTAGCCTTGGTGTAAGTGTTTATAAAGTCTATGATAGTGTATAGCAATGAATATAGCAATGAATATAGCAGTGAAGGCCTTCACATTCACTCATTACTCAATCACTCATCCAGAGCAACTTCCAGTCTTGCAAGCTACATTCAGAAGTGTCCTATACAGGTGTATCATTTTTTACCTTTGTAAACCAAAAATAAAATTTGAAGACCACCAAACTGTTCTGTATGGTCTCTCTCCTTGGCCAGGGCACTCTAAAATTTAACCGGAAAGACTGGTTCAGGCCATGACAGAAAGTAGGGGTCAGACAGGCCTTATTATACCCCATCCAGCATTAACATCAACACAGACCTTAAACCTAATAAGAAAGATTTAATTAACAGTCTATTCTCTCTAAAGCCTGCTACTTGGAGGCTGCTTGTGCATGATAAAACCAAGGTCTCCAAAATCCCTTATTTTAACCCAGACACTTCTTTCTACTGATAATAACTCTTTCAATCAATTACTAATCAGAATATGGTTAAATCTACCTAAGACCTGGAAGCCCCCACTTTCAGCTGCTTCACCCTTCTGTATCAAACCAATGTAAATATCGTATGTGTATTGATTGATGTATTATGGCTCTCTAAAACGTAAAAAGCAAGCTGTACCCTGACAACTTTGGGTACCTGTTGTCAGGACCTACTGAGGCTGTGCCACAGGCAGGTCTTTAACCCAGGCAAAATAAACAGCCTAAATTGATTGAGACTTGTTTCAGATGCTTTTAAGTTTATACCTTTATACTCTATTTTTACTGCTTTTCTATGTTCAAGCATATTTAGATACACAAATACCATTGTATTACAATTGCTTACAGTATTTAGTATAGTAACATGTTGCACAGGCTTATGGCCTAGGAGTGATAGGCTATACCATAAAGCCTTGGTGTGTAGTAGTAGGTTTCTTTAAGTACATCCTATCATGTGCATACAGCAAAGAAATCACCTAAGGACACATTTATCATAACATATATTCATGGTTAAGCATTGCACTACTGTGCTTACATACTGATATAAAGCTAATACTTTGTGTTACATGGTAAGTGAATAAGACCAAAAAAAGATATTTGATTAATACATGTATTAATACATATACACACAAATATATTCATAAAAAAATAAGGAGAACATTTAATGATAAACTATTTCTGAAGCCAGTTACATAGTTGTAGCTGTGCAGAAACATAGGATTTATAACTACATTTGTCTAAATTCATTTTGAATTTAGAATATAGACTACCTAGTCTATATTCATTTTGTTTTCATTAAGCACCTCAGCTGGTCATGATTCTTTACCAGCATGAGAAAAAAAAAAAAAAAAAAAACCTTCATTCCTGAAAAATCCAGGCTATTAATAGTCCTTTCTGGATTGCTTTGTTGCAGTTTTTCACTGACTTTAATCACTTAGCCTGGTAATACTAAGAGATGCTCTAAGATATATCTGATACTATATCTCAGATATACCCTTCCTTACCTCCACTGTGAAGTAATAATATCTTAGTCCATTTTGTGTTGCTATAATAATACTACAGATTTGATAATAAACAATAGAAGTTTATTTGGATCATGGTTCTGGAGCCTGAGAAGTCCAAAAGAGCATGGTGCTTGGGTCTGCTCAGCATCTGGTGAGGGCCCTTTTGCTGTGTCATGTCCTAGTGGAAGGTATAAGTGCAAGAGAGCACATGTTCAAGAACGACAGAGGAGGGAGAAGGGAGTTGAACTCATCCTTTTATCAGGAAACCACTTTCATGCTGACTAACTGACTCCCATGATAACATTAGCGTAGTTCATGAGAGTAGAGCCCTTATTATCTAATCACCTTTTAAAGGTCCTACTTTTCAATACCACTGCATTGGGGATTAATTTTCTAACACATAAACTTTGGAAGACAAATTCAAACCATAGCCAATAGTCCAATTTCCCCTTAGAGTCAGAATCAGTCACCTCAATCAACACCAAAACTCTCTTCTTTCCTTGTTGATTCAGAGGCATCAGGAGCTCAAAATGACTGATTGTAATTCTTAACATCCAGTTCAATTGAAGCATTGTTGTGTCTCTTGGAGTAATCATTTCTCTCTCTCTGGAACTAAGCCCTTCAGGCCAGCAGAGCATACTCTAGTGGAAACAGAAAGCAAAAAAAAAAAAAAAAAAAAAAAAAAAATTGCTGGTGGGTTACTAGAGGTTACAATAAATGATGCTACTCCCATTTTCACCCCATGATTCTTGGATCCATGAGTTCTGGCTATCAAAAAACAGCACCAAATATTAGACACAAATTCAGAGCATATATAACTTTGAATCTAGTTTCCATTCTGCAAGTTATTGCTACCTAACTGGTGCTGTAACCGAGTCTTCTGAAGGACATTCCACCATTTAATCAAGTCATATGTTTCAGGATGGTGAACATGGTGAGCCCAGTGAATTCAATGATGAGCATGGGCACAATGCTGCACTTCTTTGACTGTGAAGTGAGTTCATTGCTAGGAGCTATGCTGTGTGGAATAGCATAATGATGGATAAGGTATTCTCTTAGTCTATGAATGGTAGGTTTAGCAGAAGCAATATGTACAGGGAAGGAAAGTACATATCCAGAGAAAGTGTATCTATTCCAGTAACAGCCAACACTATCCGTATTAAAGTTCTCTAGAGGGACAGAACTAATAGCATAGACGTACATGTGAAGGGGAGTCTATTAAGAAGTATTGACTCACACTATCACAAGGTAAATTCCCACAATAGGCCATCTGCAAGCTGAGGAGCAAGGAAACCAGTGTGAGTCCCCAAATCTCAAAAGCGAGGAAGCCGACAGTGCAGTCTTCAGTTTGTGACCAAAGATCTCAGAGGCCCTGGCAAACCACTGTTGTGAGTCCAAGTGTCCAAAAGCTGAGGAACTTGGAGTCTGATGTTTGAGGGTAGGAAGCATCCAGGATGAGAGAAAGACGAAGGCCGGAATACTCAGCAAGTCAAGTCCTTCCATATTCTTCTGCCTTCTTTTATTCTAGCTGTGATGGCAGCTGATTAGATGGCACCCAACTAGATTGAGGGTGGCTCTGCCTCTCCCACTGATTCAAATGTTAATCTCCTTTGTTAACACTCTCACAGACACACCCAGGAAGAATACTTTGCATCCTTCAATACAATCAAGTAGACATTTAATATTAACCATCACACTACCCATTCCACGATGGATGCAGTTCAGTGTAATCAAGCTACCACCGGGTAACTGACTGATCACATAGGAAATGATGTTCTCTTGGGGGCTCAGTGTTGGTCTCTGCTTCTGGGTGCTTAGTGGTGGCCATAGCCACGTTGGCCTTTGTGAGAAGTTCATGCTACTGTGACGATGAATAACCTCTATTCATGACAGCATGGCCACTTTGTTCATGAGCCTATTGGCTAGCAGTGGTCTTTGGGGAAAGAGGCTGACTGGTATCTGCAGAACAAATCATCCTATCCACTTGATTATTAAAATCTACATCTACTGAGGTCACGCTTTGGTGAACATTCACATGACACACAAATATCTTCATGTTCTTTGCCCATTTACAAAGGCCTATCCACATACCTCTTCCTTATTTGTCTTTGTCACCAATTTTCCAGTGGTGTTCCTTTCAACTACTCGACCATCCAGCTAAAACACTGACTACGGCCTGTGATTTAATATATAATCACATATCTGGCCATATCTCCTTGCAAGTATAGTGCATCACCAGGTGCACTGCCCAAAGTCATCCCCACTGGGAGGAGTTTTTTCATCACTGTCCTTCAAGGATTGTTCAGAAAGGAGTTGTCCTGCTGTTGCTGTCCACTTTGAGGACAGCCTGAATATTATGCACAGTCATTTGTAAATCAGGCTTTAGTCTTCTCTTTGTTTGTCAATTGAATGTAAAGAACTCTCCACAAAGTTACTGATGCAGACCTTTCTGTTTTGGGAAAGAAAAGACAGTATAGCAAGAGTAGCAGGAGTGGGGACCATGGGCATTTGAGCTACTTTATGTAATTTTTGCCTTCAGGAGCTACTTAAACATGGCTACGTGTATACTATTTCTGTTTTTTTTTTTTAATGTACATTCCCAATTATGGCTCAGTAATCTGAATATCAACCAATTCATGATGGACAGCTGAGGCTGTCTGGTAACTTGATGGCCCATAGTCAAGCATTTAGTTTCTAAGTCCCAGTGGCCAGCCAAGAGCTATGTCTCAAAAGGAAAGTCATTTTTGAGTTTATAAAGATTAGAAACAAACCAAAATGTCTGTAGAATATTGCAGTGATATAATATACCTTTAGATAAATTTGGGGAAAATTGGTTTCTTTCATATATATCAATCCACAAACATTTCTCATTTTCTAAGATTACCATAGATTGGGTACTTCAACAACAACAACAAAAATTATTTCTCGGCAGGGGGCAGTGGCTCACACCTGGAATTCTAGTACTTTGGGAGGCTGAGGTGGCCAGACCATGAGGTCAGGAGTTCGAGACCAGCCTGGTCAACATAGTGAAACCCCTTCTCTACTAAAAATACCAAAATTAGCCAGCCGTGGTGGCATGTGCCTATAGTCCCAGCTACTCAGGAGGCTGAGACAGGAGAATCACTTGAACCCAGGATGAGGAAGTTGCAGTTAGCCAAGACCGTACCATTGCACTCTAGCCTGGCTGACAGAGCAAGATTCTGTCTTTAAAAAAAAAAAACAAAAATTATTTCTTACAGTTCCTGTGACTGGAAATCTGAGATCAGGTTGTCAGTGTAGTTGGATTCTTAGTGAAGGCCTTACTCTGTCTTTATAGATGGCTGTATTCTCTTTGTATCCTCACATGACACACAAAGAGAGCAAGCTCTGCTCTCTTCACTTATAAAAGCTCTAATCTCATTCACAAGGGCTCCAACTTCAAGACCTAATTATCTCTCAAAGTTACCACCTCAGAATACTCCACACACTGGGGATTCAGACTTCAACCTGTGAATTTTGGAAGACCACAAACTTTAGGTCAGTAGAAATTTCCTTCATAGATAATATTATTATCCTGATTTCTAATGTCATCGATTGTTTCTGTCCTTTTTTTCCCCACACCAACGTACAATATAATCTCTTTCATGTCAGGATTCTTTGGCTCAATATTAAGTTTTTGAAATTGACCTATGGTATTGCTTGTAGTATTACTTTGTTGATCCTCAAAGTTGCATAATAACACACAATTTATTTAATCATTCGAACATTGGAGAATATTTTGTTTTTAGTTTGGGGCTTGTGAAATAACAAGAAATGTACATATTGGTCTCTGTCCTGAGTAGCTGACACACAGCTCCTAAAATTTTGTAATTTCCTGAGCTACAGCAGTGCTAGAAGAATCTTCTGTTTTAATGTTTGGTCTCTGCCCCAGTTATTGAGCTCTCAATATCACTGTAGGTAGTAGAGGTGCTCAGAGAATGTTTTGTTCTGACATGTGCTTCTTCACCCTGATTCCTAATACAAAACTTCTAAATCCCTTGGAATTTTCTGGGCGATTGGAACATCTCTTGTAGTGAGGCAACTCTTGCTGGGCTCCTGAAAAGCCTCAGGCTAGGGACTAGTTGACAGGGAAACATGTGACTAGTTGACAGGTGGGGACTTTTAGCCCCACCTCCTAAACTCCAGAGAGAAAACAAATGGGCTGAAAGTTGAGTTTATAATCAATGGACAATGATGTAATCAATCATGTCTATGTAATGAAGCCTCCATAAAAACGCAAAGGAATAGAGTCCAAATGGCCTTCCAAATAGATGAACATGTGGAGGTTCCTTAGGGTAGCAGAGCAGGCATGGAAGCTCTGTGTCCTTTCCCGTATATCTTGTCCTATATGTCTCTTCACCTTGCTGCTTATATGTGTCCTTTATGTATATCTTACTAATAAACTGATAAATATAAGGAAAGTATTTCCCTGAGCTCTGGTGAGCCATGCTAGCAAATTAATCAAATCCAAGGAGAGGGTTGTGGGAACTCTGATTTATAATCAGTCTAGTCAGTCAGTAGGAAGCATGGGTCACCACCTGTGTTTGCAAAGGGGAGGCAGTCTTGTGAAACTGAACCCTTTACCGGTAGGATCTGATGCTGTCTCCAGGTAAATCGTCTCAGAATTGAATTTGAGGACACCCAGTTTGTGTCCACTGGAAAATCTTCTGGATAATTGCTTGGTTTGTTGGGGTGTAGTGGGGGATACCCATATATCTAGTGTCAAAAGCATTGGGTCACTGTGTAACAGTAGAGAGTAGGAAAGAAACCACTTTTTTTTCCAATCTTTAAGAAGGCTATTAGGACTAGTTATGCTACTAATATTATTGTACGTGTCTTTTGTAAACATATAGAAATGTTTTTGTGGAAATATGTACCTAGGAGTGCAACCACTGGGTAATATGATATTTCAGCCCCAGTAGAAACCACCAAATATTTTGTCCAAATGTGTTGTGCCAAATTACATAGCAATAGCATTGCATAAAAATAACAGATGCTTCACCTGGTTTCTAACACTGTACTATTTCTTAATCACCACATCAGCTGCATTATTGATATCAATGTGAACATTAAAACAAGAATACTTTTGTAAAAATTGGGTATCTCTATTGACATTAATGGTTCAGAAGACAAGGTCTTAGACATCATGGACTGGAGAAAAAAATATTGTAAATTGACAATTACAACAAAATTGTCATATGAATTAGGGCAATCACGATCAATGCCTGAATTGTATTTGCTGAATTTGGCAAGGTTGTTATAAGTCATAGATATATGTTTTCAATTTGTTATTGTTTTTAGAGATGGGGCTTGCTCACCCAGGCTAGAGTGCAGTGGCATAATCACAGCTCATTGCAGCCTCAAACATCTCAGCTCGAGGGTTCCTCTCCTCTCAGCCTCCCAAATAACTGGGACTACAGGCAGGAGCCACTTTGCCCAGGCTGATAAAGATATTTGGATACAGCAAATTTTACATGGAGTTTGAAAAATATATATCATTATCAATGTTATTTTAATAGTGAGATATTTGAATTATGTAGAGAAATGCCCTCATTCTTAATAATGTCTATTTATGTGTTTAGCAATGATGCTACTTCATGTGATAGCTTACAAATGGATCATAGGCAAAGCATATTTTGCGGTGAACTTACAATTTTCCTATACATAAAGGCGATTTTAAAAGTTTTTTTAGAAAGAAGTGTAATATGGAAAGATATCTTCATAATTCTGAGAGAGTTTTAGTTTTTGGCAAATAGATACTAAAAACCGTTTTCCACTTGAAATATTTATATATCTGTTTAACAAAAGTTTTTCAAGTAATCAATGTAATTCAAATCAAACTCAAAGTAAGATATCACCACAAAAACATTAGACATACTGAAAATTCTATACAACAACAACAACAACAAAACCATAAATTATTGTGTCTTAGAAAATGGCTGCAGCAAGATTTTCCATGGCACATCCTTTTTCTACAGCCTGCTGTATTTCTGTCATTGAAAATTGGATGAATATGTTTCCTGTCCTTGAATCTGTGTAGGAATCCGACTATTTCAGAAAGTATGTTATGTGATCTCCAAGCTTAGTTCATAAAAGGTAAAATGTTTTGTGTCTTGTCATCATGGGGGACTCCCCTTTTAAGACCCAAGCCCCATGTCATAAGAAAATCCACAGCACTTCCAGCATCCTTATGTATGTGTTCTGTCTGATATTCCCAGGTGTGAGCCCATCAGAAATTTACCATCAACTCCCAAGTATTTGGGTGAATTGGCCTTCAAAATAACTCCTCAATCACAGCCTGACTGCAATTGCGTGGGATAACTCACATGACAAATGCCTAGCCAAGACCTATCAACTGCTAGAACTGTCTTACAGAATAGTTAAATACTTTTTGTTTTACCTACCATGTTTTGGGAAAATGTGTTGTGTACAAGAGATAATCAGAACAAGTGTTTAGAAGATGTAGAACAATAAAATTCATAAATTACTGATAAAAATGCAAAGTAATCTCATGACTATGGAAAATAGTTCAGCATCATCAAATCATTTTTAAGATACCAACATCTAGGATTCAGTATTCCATTCCATATAATATGTGGTAAAAAAAATTGTACATGTTTATTATATGTACTAACATTTTCAAACAGGCATTATTAATTATATCTAAAAATGGAAACACCCTAAGTTCATATCAACAATAGAATGCATACACTATTTATAGAATAATATAATAAAATTCTATGAAGACAAATGGGTTAATTGCAACAATGGACAAACTTTTCAAACTTAATATTAGCTAAAGAAAGAAGGTTCAAGAACCATTCAGCATAATTTTATTCATATGAATTTGAAAAGTAGCAAAGGTAATTTATGTAATTTAGGGGTGAACACATAAGTGATTTTAGTAAATAAGGCAACTGTTGTTTTATTATTTAATAGCACCAAATAAAAAAAACTAGTGTATTATTAAGAAACAAAACCCATCACATGCTTACAAAGAAAATAATTGCCATATTTTTAGTCTCAAAAATGTATATGCTTTCTTCATTGTAATAGAGTGTAATTAAAACCAGGAATAATTTGGATATATACATTACCATATCCTAAATAGTAATGATATTTAGATATTCTTTAAAATATTTTACCCTCTGTCTTAAATGTTCTATGCCTGTGGCAGAGACTTCTTGATGTTCCCCAAATATCTCTTTTCTCATTTTCCTGATGAATAACAAATTACCTTAAAATTAAGCAACTTGAAGCAACAAATAATATTGTGCCAGCGTCTGTGGGTCCGAAAGGCAGGTGTGCCTTATCTGAATCGTCTGTCTCTCAGTGTCTCATAAGGCTTCAATTAAGGTATTGGGTGGTTGTAGCTGTCTTCACAAGGCTCGACAGAGGGAGAGTCTGCTTTTAAGCTCACTTAGGTGGTTGCTGGCATGACTCAGTTACTTGTGGGTTGTCGGCTGGAGGATGCTCTCAATTACTTGCCACTGAGACATGTAAGCAGCCCCAGAAAACAGCAGCTTGCTTCATCAGAGAAAGCAAGTAAAAAAGCAAGAGAGAGAAGCAGCCAGACAGTTACCATCTTTTATAACCTAATCTCTGAAGTGTTATCCTACCACTTTTGTCACATTCTATTTATCAGAAGTGAAGTCATTAGTTCCATAAAACGAGACTGAGATAAGTTTTGTCTCTACTCTCTGGATGCATATGATCCAGTAGTAATTGCAGGCAGGTATTGTAATGTTTGACTCAGCAGCAATAGAAAATTTCAGTTTTCCTACATTTAGTAAAATATTTAACCATTCTATAGAGCAAAAAAGAGGTTAGAACAAAAACAAATATTATAAAGATGGAAACTGTTATATTATGTATTTTTACCACATTAAAAACGTTTCTATGCAACTTTTTAAAAGCTTTTTAAGAGCTAAACACACACACAGACACACATACACAAGCTAAAAGCATTATGTTTGTTTGCTTTTCAAAATGGTTGTGGTGGTTTTGTTTTGTTCATTGTTGTGGTCATTGTTTTGTTTTATTTTTGCTTAAAATGGCTGTTTCTTCTGTCTCTATGTTAAACAATACGATGAAAAAGCAAGCTTTCCTGCTTTTGTGTTAATATGTCATGGTCTGGGACCAAAAATTTATATATGTCCCTATGTAAAATAATACCAAAAGTGAGAAATAAAAATGTAGTTAACTGTAATAGAACATACTTGCTCCTGGAAAATGTCTGTGAGTTAATTAAATGTCTTTCATATAAAAGTTACAGGTTTCCCATAAAGGGTCACTAGCCTCACTTTGCTCACCATTATAAAGGTATTATTTAATAAACATCCCAAACCCTAAAATCCTATACATCTTTCCTAAGTTTCAGCATGTTGACATCCACTAAGTACATGCTCAGATTTGTCTCCCATACAAATGTTACCTAGTAAACTTAGCTTTGCTCCATCAACAGGTTTCCTTGGTGGTCTTCTGAAAGGTTGATGGTCTTGTTACTTTCCATATGTTATTGTCCTTAAAACAAGCAATCAAATACTGTAATAATCAATTAACTAAGACATTAGAAGCAGACGTTTCCTATTATGACACACACACATACACATTCACACACATGCACATATACACACACACACACACACACACACACACACACACAAATAACAGTAGCCTGGGGTTTACAAAACATAGTTTTTGCTTTAATTTACTCAGATAGGAAGGACAATTCAGATAATTTGTAATCATAGACATTATTATCATTCCACTTACTTCAGAACATGTGATTATTTCCCTACCCAGTAAAATGATAATTTTATAGGTTGTAACAAATATTAAATATTAGGTTGAGGAGACTAAGATCCAATCTAATATAATGAGACAGGACAAGCTCTTGTGACATAGGTGTTAAAATTACACCAGAAAAATGCAGTTTTGTTCTCTATCATCCAGTTCAATATTGAAAATCTCAAGTACTTTTGATTTTGCTTTTGGGTTTAATGATACCCAAAAGTTTGAGGAGATGCCTAATAATGCACAGTTGAGCTAGAAATAGATGGAAAATGATACCTCTTGGTTAGTGACTGTGGTAATTCACAATAACATGGATATACATAAACCTATTTTAATACATCTGAGTATCTTTTAACTTCTTCCCTTTTTCCTACTCTCCAAGAATAAATGACAAAACAAAACAAAATTTTAAAAAATGTATTTTTGAACAAAATATCTCTTATATTAAATATTATCTAAAAAAGTTGACCATTAGACATGTTACCAGTTTCCTATTAGTGTCAAAGGTAGAATAACATGAGTGGTAGCCAACTAGACAAAAATGATAACACAGTCCAAAATATGTACAGACAGAAGAAACAGATGGTTACTATAATTAATGGAATAAAGAGATATGTAGGAACCGGGGGCTTGAGAACAATCTCTTCAGGGCCACAGGCAATAGTTCTCTTTGTACCTGAGTATCCCATATCAAGAAATGTTCTAAAATGAGTAATTGGCGATAAAAATGCCCTAGGAATTTATAGGTGTTTTATTCTCTTTTTGAATATCTTAATAACTGATTTTTTATTCATAATGTAACTAGAGGTCTGATTCTGTTCCAAATGTTTCAATGGTACTAATTATTTCTGAAAGTTCCAAGTGAGAAATTTCAAACAAAACTTGTAGGTGGTGCTCTTTAAACCTGTTTTTAACCAGATTCTTTACAATCATCAATGGATCAAGATACATAGCATGCTGGTTAGAGAACTGCAGTGCACAATAGGTGAGTCTCATGGAGTTTTATCATTCCTATGCCTGTTTTCTTTATTTTCAGAGAACAAAAATAAATTAACATATATACAACATAGAAAAAATGAACAAAATAATAGACCCTCTTCAAAACAAACTTCAAAGATCTTGTAATGTACTGACAATGACATATTTTCTACTTGAAAGCCTATTATGCTGAACAGATAGGGAATTTTGAGATTGAAAAGCTTCTGTAAATTCTAGTTAAAGATGATTTACATTTATCTGACAAAAGTGTAGCATAATTGTTTATTTGAAAAGATATTTGTCAATGAATAATGTTCCACAATATCACACTATACATGAAATCCAGTTGAGATAATTATTTTTAACCTCTAGCTTCTTTATAAAGTTAAATATTTTCATAAGTATTTTTAATTCTGTCTTCTTGAAGGATTAAATGCATATATTTTAAAATATCATGATTTTTAACCACTTTAATTGGCTAACATCATACTGTAGGTATAGTTTATTATTATCAAAAATGTTTGATTTGGGGAAGTCCCATATTGTATCAAGAGGCTCCAGATTTGAGCAGAAAATTTTGTTATACTTAAGATTTTCTCCAAATTATTATTATAGATACACAAAATATGTTAAAGGATATTCTACAAGACACAATTACTACTTCAGTGATGATATATCTCTTCAGTGATGATATGTCTCTTTTGTATGAGTGACTTGAATTCTTTAATACTTTAGTGTATATTCTTCTATTCATTTTGGAATAATTCCGAAATACGATACAATTTTTTATAAATATTGTTTATATTTCTTTCCAAACACTGATAATTTTACCTTTTGATAAAGAAATGTTAGTGTTTAAATCAGTTTTAAAATGTCCGGTCATGATAGTTCAATTAATTGCCTGTGCCAAATTTTAAAATTCTAAATATAAGTTATATTAGGGTAGAAGCCAATGGTATAATCAATCTTGGAAATAATTTTTTAAAAAAGAAGTTTTTATTTTCTTCTGTTCCCAACGTAGTGTGTATGAAGTCAAGCTGTGAGAAGTAGAATATAAGAATGTGGAATATCTATCTCGCTATCTATTGATTGACTGATCAATTAATCTGTATCATCTATTCATCTATCCGTCTGCAGAGAATTTATTAGGCAATTTTTTTGTTTGTAACCTGATTTGAGATTTTCTTATTAAAAAAGTAATGAAAGTGAATTACCATATAAAATATTATTGAACGCATACTGAAACTATTTTACTATTAGAGTCTGTGATAGTTAAGATTGTATAACAATATGACAAGTAAAAATTGTACACTGCATCGTATTTAATGTAACACATTCATTGTGGATCTTTGAGATAAGACAATTACAACAGGGTCTAATATTCACTATGAGAATACGTGACGTCAAAATCCTATGTTTTCAATCTGTTATTATTACATCCCATATAGATAATTTTAAGGACATTTTATGTAGTATATGGTAAAAATGTTTTTTTCAAAACCATTTCGAAAACACTGTCAGGTTTTTTTTCCCTTTTTTTCAAAGATATGGTCCTGCTATGTTGCCCAGGCTGGCCTCAAACTCCTGAGCTCAAGCAATCCTTCTGCCTTTAGCCTCTCCAAGTAGCTGGGACTATAGGTGCATGCCACTTTATAATGACTTTCTACTTCTCATACTCAACAGTGATTCAAAGTAAGCCACAGGAGTTTACATCTGCCTTATTAGGTAACACACCATTTTGCATGACACAGTATACACCTAACATTTATTGAGTTTACTATGTATTAGATACTATCCTAAAGTGATTTATGAATATTTATTTCTTATGGAAACTCTGTAGAATAGATGCTGTTTTTACCACTCTAGTTTATAGACAGGGAAACAACAGAAAGTTTTGAAATCAGACAAGGGTAAATATTTTTTTAACCAAAACATACTCATAGCTTTTTAAGTTTAAAAACTCATAGCTTTTTAAGTAGTGTCATTTCAAATGTGAGGACAATGGACAAACTGAATGGGAAACACCTTGGTAACAGTTTAAAATGCAGATACATGACTCCCAAAACAGCTGCACTGCATTAAAATATTTGAAGCATCCAAGGACCATTATTTTAAATTAAGCTCCCATTGATTCTTGATGTATTCTAAAATTTAAACATTACATTGATCTATTATGTGAGATGTGTTTCATTATGTTACACAAATTTACCTTAAACTAATTCATTTCCATGGATGCTTGACTCCACTCCCTATTTTTTACCTGTATGTTTTTAGTGGTACTTTTTCACATTTAAAATTTCTTTCTCATAACTATTCAAATTTACTTTAGTGCCACTGTGAGTTGCATTGCTAAGAGAAGAAAAATCACAATTTTGTCTTTGTAAGAATATATTGCTCTTTATCCTCGTACACCATGATGTATAACTTGGAAAAGCAAAAACAAATGACTATTTCTGGCTATAAAAAATGCATATCTAAAACAAAATGACTTCAATGATAAGTAAACACTCCACAAAACTAGTTTAATAATATGGTAATTACAATGAGTTAACTATATTTGATATACATCAAATTGAATGCTCAAGATGTCATCTTCCAAAGCATGTGTAGAAAATCACACACATATCATAGCCAAAATACAAATATTTATCATAATGTTTAGAGTTTAATATTCAAAATAAAATTAGAACTATTAAAGGTTAGAAAAATTTTAAGTACAGCTGACCATTGAAAAACTCAAACTTGAACTACACAGAACCACTCATATACAGAAATCTTTTTGAGATTTGTAACAACTTGATAAACTCATGGACAAATCATGTAGCCTACAAATAACAAAAAATAAAAAAGTTAAGCATGTTATGAATGCATGAAATATATACAGATACCAATCTATTTTCTCATTTACTACTATAAAATAAAATAAAAACATGCATAAACCTATTGTAAAAATTTAAAATGTATCAAAATGTATGCACACAAATACAGACTACACGTTATACCATTTGCAGTTGAGAAAAATATAAACAAATGTAAAGATGCAATATTAAATCATAACTGCATAAATTAACAATAGTACACACCAGAATACTGTAAGAATTTCTGTAGCCACCACCTGTTGCTGTTGCATTGAGCTCAAGTGTTATGAGTACAATTTAAAACACTGTGTGACACTATTCATCTCCACATGAGCTGTTCATCTCTCCAGTAAATTGTGTATAGCAGGAAAAGGTGTTCTGTTGTAGTTCTCTCATATTTCTTTTCCTGTTTAGTGCAATATCATAAACCTTAAATAACGCCATGGGACCTGTATGAAGTGCCAGTAATGATGCTGAAAGTGCTTCTAAGAAGCAGAGAAGTCATAACATTAAAATGAAAAGTTGAATTGCTTTATTTGTATCATTAATCGAGATCTGCAGCTCCAGTCTCCTACCATTTGAAGATAAAAGAATCCAGTGTAAAGGCCATTATTATTATTTTTAAAAGAACTTTTGCACAGCAAAAGAAACTATCATTGGAGTGAACAGGTAACCTACAGAATGGGAGAAGATTTTTGCAATCTATCCATCTGACAAAGGGCTAAAATCCAGAATCTACAACAAATTTACAAGAAAAAAAAAACAAACACCACCACCAAAAAGTGGGCAAAGGATATGAACAGACACTTTTGAAAAGAAGACACTTATTAGGCCAACAAACATAAGAAAAAAAAGCTCATCATCACTGGTCGTTAGAGAAATGCAAATCAAAACCACAATGAGATACCATCTCATGCCAATTAGAATGGCGATCATTAAAAAGTCAGGAAACGGGAGGGTGCTGTGGCTCATGCCTGTAATCCCAGCACTTTGGGAGGTTTAGGCGGGAGGATTATGGTGTTAGGAGTTTAAGACCAGCCTGGCCAACATGGGGAAACACTATCTATACTAAAAATACAAAATTAGCCAGGCATGGTGGCACATGCCTGTAATTCCAGCTACTTGGGAGGCTGAGACAGAAGAATTGCTTGAACCTGGGAGGCAGAGGTTGCAGTGAGCTGAGACCAGGTCACTGCGTTCCTGCACTCTAGCCTGAGTGACAGAGTGAGACTCCATCTCAGAAAAATAAAAATAAAAATGTCAGGAATCAACAGGTGCTGGAGATGATGTGGAGAAATAGGAACACTTTTACACTGTTGGTGGGAGTGTAAATTAGTTCAACCATTGTGGAAGACAGTGTGGCAATTCCTCAAGGATCTAGATCCAGAAATACCATTTGACCCAGCAATCCCATTACTGGGAATATACCCAAAGGATTATAAATCATTCTACTATAAAGACGCATGCACACATGTTTGTTGCAGCACCATTCACAAAGACTTGGAAACAACCCAAAAGTCTATCAGTCATAGACTGGGTAAAAAAAAAATGTGGTACATATACACCATGGAATACTATGCAGCCATAAAAAAGGATGAGTTCATGTCTTTTGCAGGGTCATGGATGAAGCTGGAAACCATCATTCTCAGCAAACTAGCACAGGGACAGAAAACCAAACATCACATGTTCTCACTCATAAGTGGGAATTGAATAATGAGAACACATGGACACAGGGAGGGGAACATCGGCCTGTTGGGGGGCGGAGGGCTAGGGGAGGCATAGCATTAGGCAAAATACATAATGTACATGAGGGGTTGATGGATGCAACAAACCACCATGGTACATGTATACCTATATAACAAACCTGCTCGTTCTGCACATGTATCCTAGAACTTAAGGTATATAAGATAAAGGACATTAATGAAGTCATTACTGCAGCTATGCATGCCAGCAGGCATGAAAACCTTGCACTTTTTGTGAAATGCCTTTTTATCTTGTACTGAAAATGAAGATGTGGATATGGAATTGCTATAAGATAGGCATGACTACAAACTAATATGAATTGAGAAAAAGTAATGTCATCATATGACAACTCAAAGCAAAAGAAAGATGACAAATCTAAAGCTGGAGAATTTAATGCCAGCAAAGGACGGGACAGTTTGATACTTTTAGAAAGAAGTTTGGCTTAAAAAAAATAGCAAGATAACAGGAGAAGCAGCTTCCCCTGGCCAAGAGGCAGCAGACAAATTCACAGATGGCATTAAAAAAATCATTAAAAGAAAGAATATTTGCCCGAATAAATTTTTAATGCAGATAAGATATTCTATTTTGGAAAAAACAGAGAAGCCACAAAGGACATTTTAGTAAGAAAGGGACGTGAGCATGAGGATTTAAGATAGGAAGAGTAGGTGAATTTCACTGTTTTAAACAAATGAGATTGAGTTTATGATCAGAGCTGCCCTTATTTATAAAGCTGCTAATTCTGAAGCCTGCAAAGAAAAACATAAATGCCAGCAGTCAGTCTTTAAGTTGTACAACAAAAAGGCCTGGACAATGAAGACTTCCTTCCTTCTCTCCTTCCTTTCTTCCTTCCTTCCTTCCTTCCTTCCTTCCTTCCTTCCTTCCTTCCTTCCTTCCTTCCTTCCTTCCCTCCCTCCCTCCCTCCTTCCTTCCTTCCTTCCTTCCTTCCTTCCATATATGCTTTGTCGCTGAAGTGAGGAAGTATTTTCCCAGTAAGCGACTTTCTTTTCAAGTTCTTTTGATAGTAGACAAAGTCCCTGGCCCTCCAGAACCTCAGGAGGTCAACCTGGAAGTTATCAAAGTGGTCTACTTGCCCCCAAACACAATGTCTCTAATTCTACCTCCAGATCAATGGCCTAATAACCTTTGAATCTCATTACCCACATATTCTATGGAAACTATTGTTTTACTATGTAAAAGTAAGGTCTGGAAGGTTTACACCACTTAAGAGGTCATTGTTCTTACAGAAAAAAAAAACTGTGAAAGTCATCAAGCTTGAAGCAACAGATTTATGCTCTAGAAAACTGTGTCCAGATGTTGTGCATGACTTCACAGAGTTTATGAAAGAGCTGATTAAGAAAAACATGAAAGAGATTATGAATATGGCATAAAAGGTGAGGGGTTTTAAGATGTGGATCTTGTAGACATTCTAGAGCTTGTAGACACAACAGAGCAATTAACAGAAGATGACCCGATGGAGAGGTGTGCTTCCAACCTAGTTCTTGACAATGAAGAGGAAGATGTAAACGAATTGACATTAGACAATCTCATTGTTCAATTATTCAGAATTGCTTTTGACTTTTTACAACAATAACTGAGTAATTATTTCAAGTATTTAGGATTGCTTTTGACTTTTTAACAACATGGGCCCTTCTAAGATGCACACATTGTAGGCTAACACAAATGGTTAAAAAGGATTGATACTGCATAAAAACATTTTTAAAGAAAAAAGCAAAAAGACAGGAATTACAATGTATTTCCATAAAATTAAAGTTAGGCACCTACCTCTCCTGCCTCCCCTTCCACATTCTCCACCTCTGCCATCTCTGCCACCCCTGAGACAGCAAGACCATTTCTCTGCTTTCTCCTTTTTCTTTGTCTACTCAGTGTGAAGACCATGAGGGTGAAGGTCTTTATGATGATACATTTTCACTTAATGAAGAGTAAATGTATTTTTACTTCTTTATGATTTTCTTAATAATATTTTCCTTGATCTTTTATTGTAAGAATACTGTATTTAAAACATATAAAAATATGTGTTAATTGACTTTTGTTATCAATAAAGTTTCCAGTCAACAGTAGATTATTAGTAGTTAAGTTTTCAAGGAGTCAAAATTTATACACAGAGTTTCAACTGCATGGGGCAGTCGGTGCTCCCAACACCTGCATTGTTCCAGGGTCTATCATATTTCATGAAGTTATATATGCATATCTTAAAATTCTCTCTTTTTCATCAATCTAAGTAAAAAATGCAGTTCTCAAAATATCTACAATTATTTATGGGATGCAACAGATAGGTGGTACTTAGAAGAGAAAGAACACAACTCATGACTCATCTCTGGGATGGGACAAGAACACAAATAGAAAAATCTCTGTTTGTGTCTAAATCAAGTGCTCTTTTCTTTTTGTGACTTTGCTTATGCATCTAAAGAAGTAGTATTGGAAAAATGTTCTTCAATAAAAAGTATCAATCAAGAAGTAAAAACCAGGCTGTTTTATTCACCAGCTTATTGCATGTATCAACACAGGCAAATAATTAAACATCTCTCAATCTCAATTATATCATATGAAAAATGTATGGCAATATATACTATATGTGTTAAGATTATTATAAAATGAAAAAATATATGAAAGCATGACAAATCTATAGCAGAAGACTCACTTGAACCCAGAGGTAGAGGTTGTAGTGAGCTGAGATTGCACCACTGCACTACAGCATAAAGGACAAGAGTAAAACTGCATCTCAAGAAAGAAAAAATACAATTATCATAATAGTTTTAAACATAAACAAAGTATTTTTATAATATATAAAGTCAGAAAAACTATAAAGAACTAACCCTTTTAATCTATGATGCATCTTGTAGTATTGTTTAGTCTTTCTTATACAGAAAGTTGAATACCTGCAAAATTAGTCTGAATAATGATTTTACATGTTGATATTCTATTATGTCTTTATGCATTGCACCACTTTTCAATAGGCAATGATTCTTCATATGACATATTGTGCCCTTAATTAAAATTGATTTGATATTAATAGCTGTCTTTCATTTCCTCATGCTTCCATTTATATAGATTTATCTATTGCTACTGTCTTATGTTGATAGTCTAAGCTTTATTTTGTTGTTCTTTTAGATATGTGTATTTAAAATATCATAAATTTAATGTATAAGTTTCTATTTTAATAGAATATTGTCTTGTATGCTCATATTTTTATAAACCATATTTTTCAAATCTTTGCTGTCTTTCATTATGCAAGTTTTGTATTGATCTCCACTGTTCTTTCCTTCTCTCTTTTCCTGTCTCTCCTCATAATTTTTTTCATTTTTTCCTTCCTTTCTTCCTCTCTCTGTACATTGGTTTTTTTAATCAATATTTTATAATTTGGAAGAAGTATTTATTGGTTATTTTTTAGTGCTTTGCTTTAAGTTTAATAATTTGAAATTATTTTTCTCACTTAAGAAAAAACAAGATGTACATTGTCCTTCTGTATCATGAAAAATAAACTTTCATTATTCTATTTCACACAACTACTTTCCCAGATACTTCCTAATTTTAATTGTTAAAGTCAGATTTTATATTTTATTATGACAGTAAATTTTGATATGATTATAATTGTCAAGGTCAACACCAACAACAAAAATAGTTAAATAGTTAAACATTACAACTACTAATTACACAAGCTAATAAATATTGAGCACTTACTATATGCTACATAATTTGCCAACTTGCTTTTACTTGAAATAATTGTGTACCTAAACTAATTATGTAAACTAAGAGTCTGATATCTCATACTCTATTTCATAAGATAGTAATGTTCAGCTAAATCTAATTTAGGATTATTTAATATTTTCATAAAGTTGTAATATATTTATATAATTTAATTGGCTTAATTTATTACTTAACTGCTTTCGAGACTCATAGCCAACAATTTTGTTTAATATATTTTGCTCTTTTGAATATTGCCTCTATATCTTCCATCCAGTAAGATGAAAATACCTATACTTGTTACAGTGGATAAGTATTCAGGCATAAGCAAGGCTGGAGAGGGTTTCCCTCACCCCCCAACACACATATACTAGGAGTGTCAGTCGACCATCAGGTGATGGTCAGACAATGGTCAAGGAATGGTCAGGTGATGTCTTCCTAAACTAATTGGTTACAGCCACCTCCAGGGAAAGGCAGGCTCCCAATAGATAGAAAACACCTGAAACTGATGATGGTGATCGGCAACTTCCCAATAAGATCTTAGGAGCTGGGATAGTGACCCAGTGGAAGAGTTTAACTGGTAAATGACCTTTCTCTAGGAATGCTGAACCTGTCAGAGAAGAACGCTTCCAGTAAGCATGCGTTCAACTCCAGTAAACACACTGCGCATGCTCCTCTCCCAAGTGCTAGCAGGCCACTGGGCGGGAGGACAGCCCAGCCCAAGGGAAGAATTAGAGGAGAAGTAACACAAGACCCCAGAAGTATGCCAAAGTATAAAACCACAAATCTAAGGGTCAAAATGTGCACTTGGTCTTTCAAGTCGCCCAGCATTGCCTTGTGCTGGTCTGTGGGTTTCCCCAGGTTACTCTATTCCTGGTTTAGCTTCGTGAACTTTTCCTGCAGATTCTTTGCTGACTTGCGATGGAACTGGACCAGGCTACTTTCTTTCATGTTTGCTCTAAAGCTTTTAAATAAACTGTCGCTCCTGCTCTAAAACTTGGTCAATCTCTCCTTCTGCCTCATGCCCCTCAGTTGAATTTTTTCTTCTGAGGAGTCAAGAATTGTGGTTTCTGCAGATCCATATGGATACAGATTCACTGCCAATAACATACATCATACATTATATCATATCCTCTTATATGCAAAAGCTCGGAAAATATTCATTGCAGTAAATGAGTAAACAGCAACAAAACACATCTATTAAAGTAAAATACAAAAGGAAAATTCCTTAAAAGAGTTTGAGATTTTAATAGGTAGGCTAAAAAGATGTGGAAAGGACAAAGATAAAATGTATATACGCTTAGTATTATAGTATAAGAACATGGAATATTTTAAAAATTATTATTTTAGGAAATGATTTGTCTCCGAATATATCTTAGTAGATGATGGGGATAAACTGAGAGAGCAAACTTGGGGTGGTTTCCTCTGGAACAGTTGTGTCTCAACTACTAATGCCTATTAGCATCACCAAGAAAACATTTAAATGTAGCTTTTTTCACTCACACCTAATTTAAGTAAATTAAATTATCTTTTCAAAATTGAGCACTACTACAGAGAGTCACCATAGTGAATAAATTTAATGTATAAGTTTCTGATATTTTAATAGAATATTGTCTTGTATGCTCATATTTTTATAAACCATATTTCTCAAATCTTTGCTGTCTTTCATTATGCAAGTTTTGTATTGATCTCCACTGTTCTTTCCTTCTCTCTTTTCCTGTCTCTCCTCATAATTTTTTTGAGCTTCTTTTTTAATTTGAAAATGGAATCAATAATAATAAAACATTCAGGGACAACACTTTAATGACTAACAGCCACTCTAGGTTGTGACTACTGTTTGTTTAGATTTCTTGAGAAAACACAGACATATCAGCATAAGATTCTTAAAACATTAGTTTGTTAATTTCAATAACACAGTTATTATAGTTGGTTAAACAGATATTGAAAATCTCTGTAAAATTTTGGCACAAGGAATCTAAGGGAAGACATGGTGAGGAGCCTCTTCACAGTAAAGATAGAAAAGCAAGACAAAAGCAGATTATACGGAGGCTTGTTTAAGTTATTACAGAAATGGGAAGAGGACTCCTGTGTAGAATTGTCTGATACAAGAACGTGAATGCATCGTTGTTGTTTACTAATAAATACTTTTAGCATATCAAAAATTATTATTGAGTTTATATTGAAAGCTTATGCCTTGTCTGAAAAAATATGCTAATAAATCTAGAATCTTGTCTGAAAATGTATTAGAGAAGACCCACTATGTGTAAATAATATATTTTCTATAGGTGATGGATCATAAGGGTAGAGAATTTTAAAAGTGTGATTATGATTACATAGAAGGAAAATAACTGTTATATCTTCTTCAGTTTAGAAGGATATCAGATTTCTTTTTCTGTTGCTATTTAACTAGCGTGAATTGTTTAAGTCTTATTTTAAATGACTGAGCAAAGTTGATGTTTTCGAGGCTAACATGAAAAGTGGTATATTTGTCCCAGTGGGTCAGGTTTGAAAGGCAGTAATCAGTGTAGAAGGCAAATTGTGACTGCCTTAGAATTTGGCTAGAGATGGAAAAACCAAAAAGAAACATAGATTAGGATTCTAGAAAAGCATCCTATAAAATTCACTTTATATATTTACTACTAAAATACGAGCTCATTTTCCTTTTAACTAGGTAGATCCCTTATATCTTCAACATATGGGGCCTTCGGCTCAGCCTTCAAAATAAGAAATACACCTAAATATACATAAACATGTGTTAAGAACACTAAATCGATGATGGAACTCTCAAGGAATATCTAGAAGCTGAAATTGCACTTACTGAAATTTTCTGCAGTTTTCAAGATGGCAGGCTCATTTCCATGACAGGTGCTAAAATTCAAAGGCATTTTCACCCTTCAAAATATGAGAATTATATTACCACAATTATCTCCTTGAAGATACATTGCTGTTTCTTGAGTTTATGTTACAAGACATAAACCTCAACAAAATCCAAATGTTTCTCGTATGTATAAACTTTAGACAATTTTTTTTCTATTCTGTCTCCATTCTTGAAATTTACTGCATCTTCCCCACTAACCTCTAATTCCACATGCTGCTGTCTCTGTTATAATCTTTGACTTGTAGCTACAGTATGGGTTTGTATTGGCCCATCTATTTGCTTCTGAGAACAATATCTTACTTGGAATCACTACTATAGAGGCTGAGAACTCTCTTGGTTACTATGTTATATAGGTATGAAGCTAGTTCTATGATTTTTCTGGCCTTTTGTAAACTGAAAATCTGTATGATGTATTTTTATTTTTGATTTTCATAAAATAGAACACATTTAGGGCTATGTCCCTGATAAAATAAAGGGTATTAAAATAATTTTGTTGTGTATTTGAAATTCAAGTTTGACTTGGTATCTTGTGTTTTTATTTGACGAATCTGGCAACTCTAGAAACACTTGAAAAACTGGTTGGTTTCAGTTCAAGTGAAGTGGTTACAATGGAGTGACACTGTTGATAACTAAGTTGAAGTTGAGCAATTAATATGTTTGTGTTTTTAAGCCTATTATTGAAAAGTCAATTGACATGTGTTTTATTTTCACTCTGGAAATGTAATACTTGAAAATATACCTGTTTTGTTTTGTTTGTTTATTTTCCAACATTTGTTGTTTGTGTTTTAGAATGCATAATTTTGTTCATTTTTATTCTGGCATGTGGTGCTCATTACACAACCAGGTTGAGCTCTGTTGTAAAGATGCTCAGTGAAGAACTCCATCTATTAGTGAGGTAGAAATCTCCAGCAAGTTGTCCAGTCAAACTATGCAAATAATAACATTGGTAAAATACCTATCAGGTTCTCATTCTGTGTGTCTTCTCAATTTTTTAAGAATTTGAACAGTACCATCTCTTCTACATAAAGGAAATAAAAAAAAGAATAGAAATAGGATAGAGTGTAATGCAAGGTCTCAAAAAATATAGGATACCCTAGATTTTTTAAAAAATGATATAAACACAATGAGAGTTAAATGTGAAGAAAAAAAGCAGTCCTTCTGATATTTTCTATTTTTGCTGTGTGGCAGGAAGTGACATATTTACTGAGAGAGAAGAAGTTTTGAGGAGCATGGGAAACGTTTAGAAAATAAATTCTGGAGAAATGAAGAGGTGCTAATTTGGAAAGAATAATTGACTTTCAGTTAATGAGTAGGACACAAATGAGTTGATGACTATGAATTAATTGTAATTTTCTTCTATAAATTTGTGAAATTTTATTTAGTCATTAGTATAGGCAAAGAAAATATACATTGAACTAATTTGAGATTTAAACATAAACTTAATATCATTGCCATGGAAAATCACCAACTTAGTGAGCATAGAATGTAAACTAGTTTGACACATGTAAAGCCTTCAGAAAGTTAAGGATCCATATCACTGAGGTGCAGGTCATGCTACCCCCAAATATGGCACCTTGGAAGTCATTCTCTGACCCTCTCTGACCTTTCTGTGTGTGAACTGTACGTAAAATAATCCTGTGACCTTCATTTCTTAAAAGTATCCAACAAGACTCTCATATGCCAGGTGTCCTGCCCTGTACCCAATGAGAAAAAATGCTATACACTGACAGAGGAGAATCCGAACAAGAGGCCTTCCCAAGTTCCCTTCCCACTCCTCAGTTTATTAGCATTAAATTGTATTCGTTTTGTCCAAACATTTTTTTTTTCACAACTATACACTTCTTTCACTGGATTTAGCAACCTACGGAGTTTTCTCTGGGTCTCTGGGTCTTTATTTCCAAAAGATCACATGTCACATTAAACTGTGGTGAAATAAATTTGTTATGCTTTTGTTTTATTAATCTGCTTTTGGTTTTACATTACCACATGTGAACCCAATGGTTCTCTCCAAGTATGGGTTGCACAACTGCCTTTAATTACTACTCTTTGTCCTCTAACTTAAGAGACTTTAGAATTCTGCCAGGGTCATCTCTACTTGGATCAACTGGTAATATACATTTTTGAGGATAAGTTTGTCACTTTTCAGTGATTTATTAAGTAAGTCTAGTCTCATTTTTGCAGATGGATGACTTCATATCCTAGTTTTTAGCAATGTCTGACTCTGGGATATTGAGATACAATTGTGGTTTACAGAGAAAAATGTATATATTTTTGCTTATGCCAGTAGTTTACCAAATTTCTTCTTAGAACTTTTGGTAAACTTACCAAATTCCTTAGAAATAGCCTCATGAAAGCTTATTTTCTAACATTATCTATATGTCCAAAATAACCTCAACACCAGTGAGAATATAATTCTTTTTAGCTCTAGAGTAACACTCTTTAATTGTCTCAATCATACTCTCTGATAGGGTGAGCAACAATACCTAGAATTGTTCCTGATAGTAAGTAATGACAATGTACATTTGTGGAATAAATTGTCATATGCTAGCATAAAGTACTTACAATATTCAGTTAGCAACTCATCATGTATACTTCATGATGTTTTTATATCATTGTTCAGTATTTTGCTTTTAAATACACCTTTGCAAGTATGTTTATTTTATGTATAACATATATATAGCCATAATAGGTGAATAATCTGTAATAGAGCAGTATGTAAAAGCATAGTTATTATTTATATTTATAAAATTTGGTACAAAATAAACCAATAATCTCTGGGTGATATAATGTATGTTTGTTTATTGTGACTAAATCATGTCATTTGTAAAATCCATTTGGAGCCCATTATCAAAGCACTCTGTAGACAATTTAAAATCCCAGCCCAACTAAATTCTCTGTTTTGAAAGAACAAGAAAAAATATAATTGATCTCCTCATCAGATGCAGCTTTCTCATCTATTATAAGACACATGATGCCCTTATATGCTTTAGATGTGTTAAGTGATTTCTTCAGGCTTTGTGCTTTATGTTTTTCTCTTATGTACAAGACTCACCTTTTTGATTTATGACAGCTAAGAATATAGACACTGTGTTTCTCTTCTTTTTATGCCTCTTTTAAAATTCTAAGTTGTATAGTTTTGATGTTCCTCTTTTTACTTGTTGCATAACAACTCAGTATCAGACAAATTTCAAAGTAGTTAAAAAAAGACTATATTTTAGCAAACAGTTACTGCAAATCATAAAATATGTGTTCATGTTCAAAGTTCACAATAAAAGTTCATGAGTAAGGCACTGTTCAAACATATCCGTGAAAGATAATTAATCAGAAATATAGTATTCCCTTCTTCTCTATTCCTGGGGGAGGGAATGTGGAGGAGGGAATGAAATTTGATCTGAAGAGCTTAATGACTAAGATTCTCTCTTGGAGTGGCATGTGTGTATGTATGTGTGTGAATGTGTTTCTTGGGGGTGTGTTTAATAAAGTTCTTGTTTTTCAAAAAAGCATTTATGTATCATTTCCTCTAAATGGTATGTCACTTTTCTCAAAAGGATAGAAAGTCTGCCAGGGTATTTAAGACACTCTTGTCTTCTCAAAAATGTCTGCTGCATATTAATAACCCATCACTTCTAAGTTTTTCATTTTCTCTACTTCCTCTTGCTTATCTTACTCTTTTCCTGAAAGTACATCTTCTAGTCACACACACACAAATTTCATTTCTATGAAAGTATAGTTTAGAGCAGCTGAATGAGTTTCTGTGGGTCAAATGTAGGTTTTTTTTTTGGGGGGGTGAGTTTTTTTGTCAAAGTTTCTTTTGGGAAAAAACTAAATTTCTTGTAAACTATACTTTCATGGATAATACAGAAAATTTAGCAAGAAAAGAAATGTATTATTTACTTATCAGGAATCAGGAACTTGCAACATACACATGCCTAACATTTATCTAAATGTATTGCTTTCAACCTTTTCTCTGAATTGAGAAACAAGTTGCCAATCAAGTATACCATATACAGTATGATGACTTTGCTACCTGTTGAGGACAATAACATTATTTTATAATATTTTCCATAAATGTCATAAAAAGAACAATTTTTCTATATGTAGTATGACAGAGATTTTCTGATTTTATGTCATGGAAAATGGCTTTCTAAACTCTTCAGTGTCAATGTATTATAACACAGTCAGTAATTCAAAATTCTATGTGATTTATGTTAGTTTATCTCCAAACTCGTGTTAACATAAAAAAAACTCTGTAGCCTGCTGCTTTGACTAGGCCAGAAACTGACGTGTTTTGTTGTTGAGAGTAATCAAAATTCTTCTAAGTATATATAAAGACAGAAGCTATTCCCAAATAACATTTTCTGTTATTTTATGAAAGTAGTTTTACAAAACACTTCGAGAAACTATATGGAATTACACAGTTCACTTTGATACTTACGAATGTAAAATGAATAATCCCATGCTTTAAAAAAAAGCCAAAGAGAAGACAAAGGAAATAGTGCAGAATTTGTATGTCAGATACATTTGTAAGTGATATATATGTACATATACACAAACACATACATGTAAATTCACATATACTTATATATATGCTTACATAAATATTTATGCTTGTACAAATATTTAAATATCTATCTAAAGCCAAAAGTCATAAGATATTTAGAATAATATATATGGATAATTAAAATGTTCAAACCCAATAGTTTATTTGTGGAATTGACTGTAGAGACATAAACTTAGACCAGGTAGCAAAAACTCTGAACATCTAATAACTTTTTATTAACTTTTAAATGTGGTTCCTCTTTAAAAACTACAAGTTTATGAAACATCCAATTTATTTCTACATATATTCATTTTGTAATATAAATATATTTATTAAAAGAAGCCTAAATAAAACACAACACAAAAATCCACAATACTCTATTTGCTTTTCCTTTGAAAGTGTTTATTAGAAGTATCAGGGTGTTCTCATTACAGTATTTAAGGGATTGGCTATTCTATTAAATAGATAATGTGTAGAGATTCTCATTTTTTTTAGAATTATTTTATTTTTATAACAAAGTCTCCTTAAATTATATTCTAATGAAGCTATATTTTGTAGAAAAGGATCTTCATAGAAATATTAGTATTCATAATCCATTATAAGGACCAAGGTATATATAACCCATTTCAAAAGAATAATTTACTTAGAGCAAGAAGGCAGAATGGAAGGCTCCACCAATTTTTCCCCCTTCAAGGACACCAAGTTAACATCTATTTACACATAAAAACAAAACAAACCAAAAAAAACACCTTTATAAGAACCGAAAATTAAGTGAGCACTCATAGTTCCTGGTTTTAACTTCATATCACTGACAAAGACACTAAAGAGATAGAAAAAAAGTCCTGAATCTCCAATGCCAACCATCCCCCACACCTGGCAGTGGTAGCTTGGTACAAAGAGCATCTCTAGGCATGGAGGAGCAAGAACACAGCAATTGTGAGGCATTTAACTCAGTGCTGTCCTGTTAGAGCAAAGGGAAAACTAGACCAAACTCAGATGGCTCCTGCTCATGCAGGGAGAATTTAATCCAGCCCTAGCCAGAAGGGAGGTGCTGATCCCAGCAGTTTGAAATTCAGTGCCTACACACCTCACCACCAAGGGTTACAGTGCTCTTTGTCTCTAACTAAATGTGAAAGGCAGTCTAGGCCATAAGGATTGCAACTGTTAGGCAAATCCTAGTGCTTAAATAGACCCAGAGACAGTGCACTGGGGAAGGGGGGACACATGACATACTGAGACACCTAAGGGCAGCTAAGGGAGTGCTGGCATCATCTCACCCCTAACCCCAGGTTGCACAACTAGAGGCTCCAAAAGAACCCCTTCATTCCACTTGAGGAGAGGAAAGTGAAGAATGGGAAGAACTTTGTCTTGAATTCAGAACACTAGCTCAGCAACAGCAGGATAGGGCATCAGTCAGGATCATGTGGCCCCATTTCCAGGCAATAGCTCACAAATGGCATTTCTAGACACATCTTGGGCCAAAGGGAACCTGCTGCCTTGAAGAAAAGGACCCAGTCCTGGCAGCATTTATCACCTGCTAACTGAAGAGCCCTTGAGCTTTGAGTAACCAGCAGAGACACCCAAGTACTACATCAAGGCCTTGGGTGAGCCTCTGAGACTTGCTGGCTTTACGTATCAGCATAACCACAGGGAATAAATAGAGCACCAAGCAGTCTCTTGTGGTACATATACACAGTGGTACCATTCAGCAATAATAAAGACTGAGAGTCAGTCATTTGCAATAACATGGATGGAACTGGAGATCATTATGTCAAGTGAAATAAACCAGGTGCAGAAAGACAAACATTGCATGCTTCTATTTATTTTTGAGATCTAAAAATTAAAACAATTGAACTTCTGGACATACAGAGTAGAAAGATGGTTAGCATCAGCTGGGAAGGGTAGTGGGGGACTGCGTGGGAAGTGAGGATGCTTAATGGGTACAAAAAATAATAGAAAGAATGAATAAGAGCTACTGTTTCATAGCACAATAGGGTGTCTATAGTCAATAGTAACATAATTGTACATTTTAAAATAACTTAAAGAATGTAATTGCATTGTTATTCAAAGGATAAGTGCTTGAGCAGATGAATACTTCATTCATCCTGATATGTTTATTTCACATTGCATGCCTGTATCAAAACATCTCATGAACCTCATAAATATATATACCTACTGTGTACCCACAAAATTAAAAATAAGAATAAAAGAAATAGAATAATAAATAAAAATAAAAATAATATCAGAAGAATTTATTCTAGAATATAAATAATAAATACAGGAAGGTAGGAGGAAATGAAATCAGGAAAAAAAGTTATAACCTAACTAATTTGATTTTACAAGTTTCTACTCTTTAAAGAAAAGACTTTTGAAGAACATGTGCAATATTGAAACCTGGAATATTTACATTGAATATTAATAAATTATAAAATGTAAAATCTACAAGAGTCACCAAGAAACCTCTATGGTCAATCTCATTTTTAATGTCAAATTGTATTAACTTATATATATAAAATATATGTAAATCCTTTATTTTAATTCATAGATTTAATGCTCACACAAATTATTTTAATTCTTGATTATATAAACCATTCTTGATAATTTAAGATACTATATACAGAATAATTAAGATGATTATGCCATTTAAATATTAATTTTAAATGCCTGATTAAATTAGTAGTTTTGATTTCAGTTGTTTCATTAAACATTTGATAATGATAAACCTAGGAAATATATATTTGTAACAATTATATATATAGTAATATATGTAAATGGAAATACATATATATTGGAAAACAAGTAAGAAAATGTATAGAAAACAATTACATATGCATTTTTAAACTTTAAATAAAATATTTATTGATATAAATGAGATTATACTTTGAACAAAGCTAAAGCAAAACACTGAAAAATAAGCTATTGGAAAAAATAAAGAAAAGGATCATGAAAATTTGGTAATATATTTACCAATATGCCTCACACAATGCTGGTCACATATTATTAATAAATATTACTCAAAGTAATGAAGTTTAAAATCATGATAGTTATTACTGAAGGATACAGATCAACAATTAATGTCACAGATGTTGACTAAACATACGCAACAAAAAACTAATTAACTTTAGGTAGAATAAACAAACAATGTTAATTTATCTACATATTGGCCAGCGATGTAACATAATGTTGGAACGTTGTTATATTTTTAATAAATGAGCATTATAGAAATGAAATCTAAAAAAGATAATTATTATTGAACAATTGGGATCTTTATTTAATGCTAGTTCTAAATATAATACAAAGACTTCTGTTTTCTGGTTTATCATGCTATAATCTTAGATGTTGCTACTCCATTCTAACAATAAGTTAAAAGCTGAATAAACTGAAAAATTAACAGCTCTTCTTAGATTCCTCATTGAAGTGAGATCGCAAGGCAAACTGCTGTCCCATAAATTAGAGAGCCAGACAGAACGAACAGAGAATTACAGCTCACCAGAGATAAAATCTTGAGAAGAAACCTCCACTAGAATCTAGGCTGGAGTGGAAAAACCTGAACTGTAATTGATAAATTTCTGGAGGCTCAGTGTTCCCTTCCACACTGCCCTAGTATAGGTTCTCCATGAGGGTTCTGCTCCTATAGCAAAATTCTGCCTGGATATTCAGGCATTTCCGTACAACTTCTGAAATCTAGGTGGAGGTTCCCAAACCTGAGTTCTTGATTTCTGAGCATCCACAGGCTCGTCACCATGTTGAAGCTGCCAAAGTTTGGTGTTGCACCTTCTGAAGACACAGCCTGAACTGTGCCTTAACTCATTTTAGCCATGACTGGAGCACGCGGGACACAGGGCACCACATTCCTAGGCTGCACACAGCAGAGGGGGCAAGAGTCTGGCCCAGGGAATCATTTTTCCCTCCCAGGCCTCAGGCTCTGTGATGGGAGGGTCTGCTGTGCAGGTCTCTGGCATGCCCTGGAGTAATTTTCCCCATTGTGCTGATGATTAACATTTGACTTCTCTTTACATAGGCAAATTTCTTCAGCCGGCTTGAATTTCTCCCCAGAAAAATTGTTTTTTTCTTTTCCATTGCATTGCTAGGCTGCAAATTTTCCAGTTTCATGCTCTGCTTCCTCTTGAATGCTTTGCCACTTAGAAATGTCTTCTGCAAGATACCCTAAACCATTTCTCTCAAGTTCAAAGTTTCACAAATCTTTAGGGCAGGTGCAAAATGTCACTCCTATGAATTTTCCTTTTCCCAGAAGCATGTATCATTTACTCTTTTTATTTCTCCAGGAATAACGGTAGTTCCTCTTGATGTTTCTTTTTATTTCCAATATTAACTGAAGTAATACTAACCTTAGTACTTACTATGGACATCAACATTAAATTTTTTGTTTAGAGATTATTTCGCCATAGATTTTCTTTAAATAATGAACTGTTGGTTGTTTTGATATAACGTAGCATTTTCTAATGTATTTTTTTAAGTAGGATAGTATTCGATTTAGTAAAATTTAAGCTGAGACTTTAAAGATTGTTAGAAATTCGGGAAGTTTCATAGTATATGTAAAGGTTTTGGAATGAAAATAGATCAATTTGTTTCTCAGAGTGAAGAAGGCACTTTGGAAAATATTAGACATTATTATGCACTTTCTCACCTAGCTGCACATTAAAAAAAAGAAAATTTGAAAGATTTTGTTTGCTAGTTTTTTCTTCAATAAAGATACCTTGTCCGTATTATTTAGCTAGGGAGAAGGCATAGGTATTTTAATTTTTAAAATGTTCTCCAAATGAAAGTAATAGTAACAGTTGTAGACTTGACTGAGAATTGCTATTTGATGGCCACTGTGCTATGTTAAATTTTAACTTTCCTTCCATCATCAGAATTGTAGACAATGATGTTTTGTTGATTATTATCCATAACATAAGCCTAGATACTAACTGTAGATATCTAAAGTAAAGGTTGATTATAATCTAAGCACCCCAGTTATTTATTTACTCCTGAGGCTTCAAGAATAGTATTTTAAATAGCACACTCAAAGGTTCAGTTGAATCTCTCAAGTATTAATCTAAAATATCCATAATACTTAAGGTACTAGAATATGGTAAAATGCATTAATCCCATGGTTCCTCATGAAAAAGGGAAATGAATTTAAATAATTGACAAAATAGAAAATTAATGGAATATTTCGACACAGATATATTTTAAAGTAACTAATTCAAAATCTATTTGGTTATTTGAACATCAGTGTAACTAAAAATCAAATAAAACTTAGAAAATAAAGACAACTTTAAATGTTTCAGGAATTTATGTTCAGTTTTGTAAAATTGAATTAGTGGCTAATATTCTCACATAAGAATATTTTTCAGTAATATATGAAGCAGTTAAACTGGTATTCTAAAAAATCTCATTTTCTTCTTCCATCTTGCTTTTCTTTTTCATCTCTAATTTGTAAAATGTTTTATTATCCCAAGTGGAAGATATCAGTAATTTCAAGTTTTATTTCATACTATAAATGAATACTCTGCTGGATTTCTAATGGCTGTAATACTTGGATTCCCAATGTAGAAAATGCTTGCTATTAGGTTGAAATTGTGCACACGATAAACAATAATGGAAGTTCTGTAGCCTTTGCCAATTTGAGCATCATTAAAACATTATTTCAAACCCCCAAATTAAGAGACTTTAAAAATTAAAAACAATAAATAATTCATAGTTCTGATAAATTTATAATATTGACTAATCTCCATATATGCCTCTGTTGTTGAATAGCAATAAGGATACATTTGTTTTCCACTATTTATTATTGTGCAACCTACTGTATATTATAGATCCTAAGTATCTGAAGGCAAATCAACAATGAAGAGATAATGAATAATGTTATGTATGCTTTTATTATTGTGACTCGTAATTGGTGGAACATAAGTTCCTAAACAATGAAGTGGTTCATTAACTGCTTTCCATTTTAACAATATAACAAAAAGACCTGTTCATTATTTTAGAAAATTAAAATCTAGTCATTGGCTTTTGGTAGTCATGGTTTTCTAAAAGAGAAGACAGATGGCATGAGCTTAGAGTTAGTGGTCTGCACCAGTAATGTAATAACCACAGCTCTGGTAATTAAGCTACCATTTAATTAAATTTATTTTATTTTAGAGTCAGGGATTTTTAAATTCAGATAGTTTGTTGTTGTTACATGGGTATATTGCATACTGGTGGTGATTGGGCTTCTAGTGTCCTTCCGTGTTGCTCTAAAGGACATGATTTCATTATTCTAGCTATGCAGTATTCCATAATGTATATATATACCACATTTTCATTATCTAGTCAATAGTTGATGGACACTTATGCTGGTTCCAAGACCTTGCTATTGTGAATAATGCTGCAATGAACATACAAGTACAGGTGTGTTTTTGATATAATTATTTCTTTTCCTTTGGGTAGATAGTAGTGTGGTTGTTGGGTCAAAAGGTAGCCCTGTGTTTAGTTCTTTGAGAAATCATCGCATTGTTTTCCACAGAGGTTGAATTAACTTACATTCCGACAAACAATGTATAAGCATTCCCTTTTTCTGCATGCTTGCCAACATCTTTTTTTTGATGTTTTAATAATAGCCATTTTGACTGGTGTAAGATGATGTTTTATTGTGGTTTTAATTTGAATCTCTCGGCTGATTAGTGATGTCAAGTATTTTTTCATTTGTTTATTGGCCTCTTGTTTTTCTTCTTTTGAGAAATATTTGTTCATGTCCTTTGCCAGTTTTTAATGAGTTGTTTGTTTTTGTCTTATTGAGTTGTTTGAGTTTCTTGTAGATTCTGGATTTTAGCTGTTTGTCAGAGGCATAATTTGCACATATTTGCTCCCATTCTGTAGGCTGTATATTTACTCTGTTGATAATTTATTTTGCTGTGCAGAAGCTTTTTAATTTAATTGTCTTATTTGTCTATTTTTGTTTCTGTTACATTAGCTTGTGGGCACTACATTATAAATTATTTGCTTAGGACGATGTCCAGAAGAGTCTTTTTTCAAGGTTTTCTTTTATAATTTTTAGTTTCAGGTCAACATTTACATTTTTAATTCAGCTTGAGTTAATTTTGTACAGAGTAAAAGACGGAGTTTCAGTTCATTCTTCTGCGTATGATTAGCCAATTTTCTAAGCACCATTTATTGAATAAGGTGAACCTTCTTGTTTACTTTTGTTGACTTTGTCAAATTTCAGCTGTATGTATGTATGTATGCAGCTTTAGATTTAGTAACTCTATTCCATTGAACTTTGTGTCTATTTCCATGCCAGTGACATGCTGTTTTGGCTATGATAGCCTTGTAGTATAATTTGAATCAGGCAACATGATGCCTGTGGATTTGTTCTCTTTGCCTAAAATTTATTTGGCTATTTTATTGATTCCATATGAACTTTAGGATGTTTTTCTTTCTATAATAAATAACCTTGACAGTTCGATAGGAATTCCATTGAATATGGAGATTCCTTTGTGCAGTATTGTCATTTTAATGATATTGATTCTTCCAGTCATGAGTGTGGAATATTTTTCCATTTGTTTATGTCATGTACAATTTCTTTCATATTGCAGGTCTCCTTGTGGAGATATTTTACCTCCTTGGTTAAATATATTTCTAAATATTTTTTGTGGTTATTGTAAGTAGGATACAGTTTTGACTGGGTTTTCAGCTTGAACATCATTGGAGTGAAGAAACACTACTGATTTTTGTACTTCCATTTTGTATTGTGAAACTTTACTTGGTATGTGTATCAAGACTAGGAGTATTTTAGAGGAATCCTAAGGGTTTGCCAGGTATATGATCATGTTATAAGTAAACAGAGGTAATTAAACTTCCTATTTTCCTATTTGGATGCCTTTTATTTATTTATCTTGCCTGATTACTCTAGCTAAAACTTCCAGTACTATGTTGAATAGGAGTGGTGAGAATGGGTATCCTTGTGTTGTTCCAGTTCTTAAGGGAAATTCTTCCAGCTCTTGCCCATTCAGCATGATGTTGGCTGTGGGTTTGTCATAGTTGCCTGATTATTCTGATATAATCAGCCTAGTTTGTTTAGAGTTTTTATCATGAAGAGATGTTGAACTTTATTTAATGCCATTCTGCATCTATTGAGATGGTTATATGGTTTTTGTTCTTAATACTGATTATGTAGTGAATCACATTTATTAATTTGCATGTGTTCAACTATCTTTGCATCCACAGAATAAAATCCTCTTGATCCTGATCAATTATCTTTTTGATGTGCTGTTGGTGAGGATTGGCTAGTAATTTGTTGAGGAGATTTGCATCTATGTTGTATTAGTCCTTTTTCACACCGCTATAAAGAAATATCTAAGATTGAAAAGGAAAGTTTCCACTTCCCTCCCTCAACCCATGGGGATTACAGATTCCTGTCTTGACACATGGGGATTACAGTTTGAGATGAGATTCTGGTGGGGACAAAGAGCAAAACCATATCATATGTTCATTTATTGTTGTATTCTTGCCTGATTTTGATATTAGGGTGATAGTGGTTTCATAATGGTTTCATAGAATGAGTTCGGGAGGAGTCCCATCTTGATTTTTTGAAACAGTTTCAGTAAGATTGATACCAGCTCCTTGTTATATGTCTTGTAAAATACATCTGTGAATTGGTCTTTCCTGGGCTTTTTTTGTTAAAAAAAACTTATTACTTATTCAGTTTCATTATTCATTATCAATCTTTTTAGGATGTCTGTTTCTTCCTGGTTAAGTCATGGGAGGTTATGTAATTCCAGAAATATATTCATTTCCTGTAGTTTTCCTAGTTTGTGTGTATGGGGGTAGTCATAGCAGTCTCACATTTTTTTTTTCCTGAGATATCAGTTATAATGTCTCCTTTCTTATCTCTGATTGTATTTATTTGAATCTTTTCTTGGTTAATCTAGGTATCAGTCTGTAAATTTTATTTATTCTTTCAGAAAAACAAATTTTTATTTTATTGTTCCATTATATCTTTTTCCATTGTCTCAATTTTTCCATTGTCTCAAGCACATTTAGTTCTTTTCTAATATATGTTACTTATTTTCTTCTGCTAGTTTGGGATTTGGATTTTTTGTTTTTCCAGTTCGTTGAGGTTCAACATTAGATCATTAATTGGAGGTCTTTGTGTCTTTTTGATGTGGGCATTTAATGCTATAAACTTACCTCTTAACACTGAGTTTGTTGTATCCCTGAGGTTTTGGTGTGTTGTGACGCCATTTTTATTTGTTTTGAAAAATATATTGATTTCTGGCTTAATTTTTTTTTGTTTTTTAAAAGGTCATTCAGGAGCAAGCTGTTTAACTTCCATGTACTTATGCAGTATTGTGAGCTCCTCTTAGTATTTATTTCTAATTTTATTCCATTGTAGTCTGAGAATATACTTGATATGCATTTACTTTTTGAAAATTTATTGAAACTTGCTTTATGGACAAGAATATGGTTGATTCCAGAGCATGTTCCATGTGAAGGTGAGAAGAATATACATTCTTCAGTTACTGGATAAAGCATTTTGTCATTGTTCATTATGTTCATTTGGTTTATAGTCCAATGTAAGTCCACAGTTTCTTTGATGATTTTCAGCCTTGAAGATCTGTCTAGTGATATCATTGGGTGATATCTGTCTAGTGATATCACTGGGTTGTGACAGTTGCCCACTATTATTGTATTGATATCAACCTCTTAAGTCTGATAGTATTTGTTTTATAAATCTGGGTGCTCTGGTGTTGGGTGGACCCAACAATATATTGAGTATAGTTAAATCTTATTTTTTATTGAATCCTTTATCATTATATAATGTTCTTCTTTGTCTATTTTTAACCATTATTGGCTTAAATTGTGTTTTATTTGATGTGAGGATGACTACTCCTACTCATTTTTGTTTTCCATTTGTGTGATATCTTTTTCCACCCATTTACTTTGAGTCTGTAGCTATTTTTAGCCAGTAGATGTGTCTCTTGTATGCAGCAGATAGTTACATCTTTTTTTTTTTTTTACTGAGTTTGCCACTCTCTGTCTTTTCAGTTGAGTATTTAGATCATTTACCTTCAAGGTAAATATTGACATGTGAGGTTTTATTCCCATCATAGTGTTGTTAGCTAACTGCATAGGGGTTTCAACTGTATAATTTCTTTACGGAATCTGCAAGCTTTGTACTTATGTGACCTTTTATAATGGCAAGTGCCATTCTTTTATTTTCATTTTTAGAACTCCTTTGAGCATTTCTTGGAAGGTCAGTCTAGTTGTGACAAATGCCCTTAGTGTTTGTTTGTCTGGGAAAGACCACTTTTCCTTCGTTTGTAAAGTTTAGTTTGGCAGGAATAAGTTTCTTGGATGACTTTTTTTTTCTTTAGACACTGTATCTTTTCTGGATTGTAGGATTTCTGAGAAGTTTGTTGTTAGTCTGGTTGGATTGTCAATATAGGTGATTATACACCTATATATTACACACCTATATATAAAGATAATTCTCTCTTTCTGCTCTTATAATTTTTTGTTCACATTGGCATTGGATAGTTCTATGTACATATGTCTTGGTGAAGTTCTTCTTGCAAAGTATTTTCCAGGAATTAATTGCGCCTCTTGCATATGAATGTTCAAATCTCTCCCAAACCCACGAAATTTTTAAAATTATTTCCTCAAATAGCATTTCCATACTTTATACTTGTTTTTCTCATTCTGGAATAGCTATAACTCATAGGTTTGCACATTTTTTATAATCCCATATTTCTCAGATATTTCATTTTTTTTCTCTTTTTTAAAATTTTTCTCTGACTGGGTTAATTTGAAAGATCTGCCTTCCAGCTCTGAAGTTATTTCTTCCATTTGGTCTAGCCTATTATTAAATCTTTCAGCCATATTTTGTAACTCCTTCAATAATTTTTTTGGTTTGTTTCCAGAGTTTTCTTTGTTTTGTTTTATGGTGTCTATCCCATTCTTTCCTGTCCTGAATGGCTTTCCTGATTTCTTTGTGTAGATTTTCAGTTTTCACTTAGATCTCATAGAGCTTATTTAAAATTAATGTTTCAAATTATTTATCTGATATTTTTAAAATTTCAGTTTGGTTAGAATTCGGTTTTGGAGAGTTAGTGTTCCCTTCTGGAGTGCTGTAGCACTGTTTTTTTTTTTAGATTTGTTTTGTTTTGCTTTGTTTTTTGTTTTTATGCCTTCAGATTTGTTTCTCTGTTTTTTCACATTTGGATAAGTTATCTCTCCTTATGTTTTAATATTGCTTTTGTTTGGATAGTATTATCCCCCACACCCTCATCCAATCCCAAGGAGGTATAACGTATGATGTTGTGTAGGGTTCATTGACTTTGGTTCTGGGTATTTTCCAAGGCAAACAGTCAGTATAAGATCTTTGGTTATAGATTGCTTTTGTATAGTGGCTTTCCCAAACGCTGGTTGTAGTTACAATGTGCTTGGTGTGTGAGCAGGCTGACTCCCTTCTGTGGGCCAGAATGGTGGAAGTCTTAGGAAACTCTACTCCCCGAGTGCTTTGTGCCTCTGTCAGATTTCCTGTGTGTGGTGCTCTTCAACATCCAGGCCAGTAGGTGGCGCTTTTGGGTAAAAACTGCTCTGGCCAATGTGCATGGATGTATATTGGATCCTATTGCTAAGTCAAGCTTTCTCTGCCTCAAGCTAATCTCTGGAATGTGCAATGGACTGAGCTCCTTCCTTCCTCAGGCTTAGAGGAGGAGAGACCAAGAAGGGAAAAACCACACCAGGCAGGCCCACCTACAGTTTCCCCAATAGCAGGGAGCACCAGTTCCAAGGGAGTATCCAGTGGGAGTCTGTCAAGCATCCAGAGGTGTTTGTAGAGATGGAGTTGGGTAACTTCCACTGCCCCAAGTACTCTGCATGGAAAGTAGTGATGTCTAAACTCCTAATCTAGAAGAGTATGTGCTCCAAATGTCTTGAGATATGTCTGGACATTGAGCAAAGAGAGCACTGGTGCACCAGGATTTTACACCTGAAAGGAGGGGTGGCTCAGGATCTTGTCAGGTAAGCGGGTGTGCCAGATGTGTGGAAATATGACTTGGCAAGGAGCAGAGAAGCCATTGCTGCAATAAGATCATTGTGGTAGACAGGATGGGTGACTCAACTCCTACTCCAGGGGGACAGGTGCGCTTCATGCCAGATAATATGCCTGGGAAGGAATAAACTGCTGGCACAACAAGATCTCTGCATAGGAAGGGAGGGGTGGCTCAAACTTCTAACCCACTGGAGTAGGTATGCCAAAATGCCTGGACTTATGTCTGGGTGTGGAGCAGAGGGAGTAGTTATATACCAAGTTTTTGTGTGTGTGTGGGAAGGGGATGAGAGCTCAAGTTCCTATTCTGGGGAGCATGTGTGTCAAAGGCCTGGAGATATGTCTGGGCATAGAGCAGAGAATGTACTGCTGTACCAAGTCTTTGCACAGAAGGAAGAACAGCTCAGGATTTCCAAGTGAGTGTGCTGAGAGAGTGAGCAGAGAGTGTGCTGCTACACCAAGCCACTTCCTATGAATGCATAGGAAGAGTGGCAGCTCAGGCTCTCCCGGTGAGTGGGTGGCTGGAAATATTCCCTGGAGAGGATTCAAAAAACTGCCACTGCAACAAGGTCTTTGCAGGAGAAAGGGGGGCAGCTTATGCTAATCCAGGAAAGGAGGAATTTTCATTGTCTCCCAGCAAGGAGGTGAGTATCCAGTGGTGCAACAAGGTCTTTGCAGGAAAGAGGGAGCAGCCCAGGCAGCTAATCCAGGCAAGGAGGTGCAGCAAATACCTAGAAATATGCCAGGCATGGAGTGGAGGGTGCACTGACATTTTCCTCTTCCTAAAGAATGCTTTTTCCATTTGTTTTAGTAATTTCTCCAAGTTTTCTATTGTGTTTTATTCCAGGTTGACCGATTACTAAGGATATACTTGTAGGCTGACATGATTTTTTTCACCCTTTTAAAAACAACTTTCCACTATCTTTCTTTCATGGAGGAAATTTTCTCTCCAAACTTGTTAAAGCCAAGATTAACAAGTTGATCTGCATCACTGTGCTATTCCTGATCTACCATTTTTTTGATATTGTAACCCGTCCTGCTCCCCACCTTTGTAATTGAATGTCAGATTTAATTACCCGTCCTTCTTATGTGTTTTAATCTGAATTTTGCCTTGTGTAACAAGTTTAATCTTTTTGATTTATAGTAATTTAATATGATAATGTGTAATTAAATCCTCTCAGGGCTTCAGTGATAGAATCTTCATATTCATACTAATTCCATTCTTCCACAATTGTTTTTGTTATTCCTGTATCTTCTTAATATAACTGTACATTTAAAAGTTACTGCTATTCAGAATCTGTGCTTTTTGTGTGTGTTTTGTGTATGTCTGTGTGTGTGTGTTTGGGGAGATTTGTAGATTCCACATATCTAGTGAATAATAATGATGGTACTGAAATTTAAAAATCATAGAAGGAACAGAGACACTTTAGGAGACTTTTATAACAATACTTATCAAAAACTAGCTAATAGTTCACTGTAGACACTTCTGGCACCATAAAAAGCCTTAGCGTCTTCCAAAGAAAAGGTAACTGGCTATAGTGAATTTAGACAAATAAGTAAAGATATACTTCAACTCACACTTCCCACTCCACACTCCCCCTTCCTAGGATTCATGAGAGTGGAAACCAATTATATGCAAGAGTAAAGACAGAAAATTGAAGGAAGCATAATTTTGGTACTAGTTGCAGTTATTTGAGACTAATGGGTTGTTTTCATATAGAGTCCAGAAAGGTGTATGGAATCTGAAAAAGCAATTGAAATGCAGAATAATAGGTACTATTTTGTGTGAAACTTATTCCTGGTGTGTCAAGGAGACTTCCCAGAGAAAGTCTTACCAAAACTAAGGACTAACAGAGAAATAAGAATTATTCAGGCAAAGAGGAGGAGTATTTGAAGCATAAATTCCAGTATCCTTGAACGTTTGCCTGAGAGAAGCTAAGAATGTTCATTGTCATTTGTTATTTATTTCTGTGTTTAATTTGTATTAGTTTTTAACATCAACTTCCAAACTACTTTAAGAAATCTTTACTCACAATACCAGGCAATTTATCCTGTGCCTTTGTTAGTTTTCTTACGGCCCAGGTACTGATGGAAGATAAAATCACAAGGATTTCATGTTAATGAAAAGCAATGCAATTGGCTTCCTGTTTAGGGTAAATTCTCTGGCGGCATTATAACCACTGAAATGAAATCAGAAAGTATCCAGTGTTGGGAAAATAAACATTTTTGGTTTTAAATCCAAACGAAAGGGGTTGAGGCTTTCAAAAAGTAAAAATAAAAAGCAGAAATAAAAAACAGAATGATGTTCTTGAGAATGAATTTTTTGTTTGTTTTGTTTTTAGTAACAAAGTCAGTAAAACTTGTGCACATGAGGAAGAGTAGGGAGTGGACTGGATGTTCTAACTTGGGTGATTGGGCATAGGGTAAGACCTTTGACTACTACAAGTTAATGTAATTTCACATTAACTTTGAAGACTCCCAATGTACAAATGTGTAGCTAATGAGAGGCCAAGAAGCTGTACAGCTAAGTGGTTCAAGCAATAAACATTAGAACAAGACTACAGAGTACAATTATCAGTTCTAACACATACCAGCATACTATCTGTGTACATTTTGTTCATATAACTTCACCTCTTTGTTCCAAAGTTTCCTCACTGGTAAAATAATAATAATAATAATACCAACTCATAGGGTATTATAAGATTTAAATGACTGTAGGTTTGTATGTGTGTGTGTATGTGTGTATATATGTATATAGTCACTAAGTACACCTAATTAAGTAACCATATTAAAATTAATTAAATGATTAAATGACTATATTTAAGTGACTATATTAAATGACTATATATAAATATATATAGACTCTATTAAATGACTGTATATAGACTGCATTAAATAACTATATATAAATATAATCATTTATGTATATGTAATCATCTAATATAGTCTATATATACAATATAGTCTATATATACATTTACACACAATCACTAAGAAAGATACTTGGCATAGATATATTACTAGAAAGAAAAGTCAGAATTGAGGAAACAGAAGAAACCATCAATTTATTTGCACAATGATGCCTCATCAGATGGATGGTCTGCTTCCCTTCAAATTATCATTTACTTACTTTTCAGCCTCTTGGCAATCCCTCCAAAAACAGCAACTATTTCAAAATATAAAGGGAGTCAGAAGATTCTTGGGACCAAAAAAGCATTAAGAGTCCCTTTAATGGTTCTCTTAAATATTTATAAAAGCTATTTACAAATAAATAGCTTGAGATTCCATAGATATAGACATTGAAAAGTTAATCACAATTGTCCAAAAAATTTACAAAATATTTATATTTTTAACATTTAAGAGAAAAATCTTCACTTTCTTGAATAATTAACCCCGGATTGTGGTTGAAGAAAAAGTGAGTTTCTGTCTAGGGAAAGTCAGAAATCTTGAGTAGAGAGCACCTAGGGCTGCTTTTGTCCTGAAAGAGGCTTTTGTGTTAGTAGGTAGAACTAAATGTCAAACAACCATGATATTTTAACCTCAGGCTTACTAAGAGACTAAGGAGGATGCTGAGATACCTCCTTTCTTCAAATAATCACTTTGAAAAAATCCCAGTCTGAGACTCTATGGAGGTACTATGAGCAGCTTCAGCCCCTCTGTTCCAGACCTGACTTAGCTTGTAACCTCTATTATTCAACACATTCTGCACTTTAAGTTTTTGTTACGTCTTAAATAAAGGATTAAAGCTACACTTCAGATGTGTATATTCTTGCCTGCACAGAAAGACCTATGTCCCTGACCCACATCACATTTGCCACATTATGACATCAAGCATCACTTTTGTGTTCTGCAGCATTGGAATAACACATCCAAAGTGTTATTAAATTAGATTAGATACCAAAAAGGACAATATTTCCCATCATACACCCTAAGCTCGCTAGATTCAGTGAATACAAATTCAGGATACCAGTTAATTTTGAATTTCAGATAACCAAGGAATACTTTCTTAATAAAAAATAAGTGTGCCCAAAGCATATTTTGAATGTCTCCTGAAAGACATAATTGATTATCTGAAGTTCAAATGTAATGGGGATACTATATTTTACTTGGCAACCCTGAGGATTTGGCAGGCTCCTGTGCTTCAGCACAATTGGCCCAGACCAACTTTCTTTCAGCCAACAGAGTTCCTTTATCCCAGTATGTATCTTGAAGGAGCACTTAATGAAGTGGAATTTTTTATGAAAGTATTTGAAAAACAAGGATACTCCTCAGTGAAAAGCAAGAAGGAGTTTAAAGCATTGACATGAGACAGAATGGGCAACTAGGCCTACCTTATTGTTGGGTTCGGGTGTGCGATTACCTGTGGGGCCCAGGGGCTGTGAAGGCCTCAAGGACTAGCATACTGGAAATGTTTTAGGACATATTCATTGCATCAGTTAATGGTTACACATTTATCAACAGAAAACAAACCAGGCACAGAAATAAATATTGAGGAAAAGAAAATAAGTTCATTATAATAAATAACTCAACCTTTATAAAAAATAAGTGGAGAAATTTTTGAAGTTAGAAGAAAAACTATTCCGTAGTTTGAAACAATATCAATAAGGAAGAACAGGCCAAAGCATAGAGATGCTCCTCAGCTGCACTGTGAGACATGGAATTTCAAATCTTAATTAATTTAAATTTGAACAGCTTCATGTGGTCAATGGCTACTGTATTGGCTAGCATAGGTCTAACATACTCCAATGAGAAAGCAATCACAGGTTTACCTTGGGTTTCCTCTCTCTGAAGAACCACAGGCCTATTTTGCTTTTTCTCTGTAACTCTTGAAAAAGATGCTTTATTTAATTTGTTAGTTGTTTACAGGGAGAATGCTATTCTGGCACGAGAATTACATTATTAAAAAAATATCCATTATAATATAATTGAAATTTTATTGAAATTATAAATCATCTAGAGTAATTTTGTTTCCTTTTTAATACACATGTAACATGTATATTCAAATATATATGTTGGGAACACTATTTTTTCTTTCTTATAAGATTTAATTAATCAAAGTTATAAACACCATGCATTGTGCAGAAAATAATAAAATTTTCTACCTTTTAAAAAAATAATTTCAGATTTGTTACTGTTTGTACATTTCAGATTTTTGATGGTTAAAGGCAAAAAAAAAAAAAAAAACAAGAAAAAGAAAAAAAATATGCTAAGCCGGAGTTTCCCATAGTTGTGCTTTTTGAGATTGAGATAATGTCTATTCTAATTTGTATATCAAATCAGGAAGTTGAATGATTTCTAAAAAACTATGTTATTATTTTTGCTGCTCCCCTCCCCTTCCCTGCACGAAGCTACAGAGATCTTCCAACTGTATTCTATTCCCTTCTGAAATTTGGATTAAATTTCTGTATCAAGTCAGGAAGTTGAATGCTTCCTAACAAATATTTTCTTATTTTTACCCCTCCCCACCCTGCACAAAGCTGCAGAGATCTTCCTACTGTATTCTTTCCTTACATTCTGTGTTTCTTCTTTGATGACATTTATCTGTACTGTAATTATAATTATGTATTTTATATGTGATTTTAAATTTCCATGTCAATGGATGCTTTATGAATTCAAATGTTGCCTTCCTGTACACCATTACACATTAAATATTTAATTTCTCTAACATGCAACAATTGTGTAACTAACAGGATGAGTAAATAAACAAATGATGACTAAATAAATTAGTGGATAGACCGATGAATACAACTGAATGCTTTAGGAGCTAAATCATGCTTTCAGCTCACTACCAGACTCTGAAAATATTTAGAGCAAATATTCTAATAACAGTTAAAATGGCCATTAGGAGAAGTACAAATTCCAAGAAATTTCACGTATTAGAGCTGTGTTATTTTGGTGCATTCCAAGGCCAAAGTGGCTGATTTAGTATCCAGCTGTTAAATTCATGTTCATAAAAATTTCAGCTATTGCTCAAGACTTACTTTCTTAATGGAGTTGACACTATTACTCTACATTTTAACCAGTTACCTTTTACTTTTATGGCATGAGGACTGTCCACTAGGCTTCTATCTAGGTTTTAGTTTGAAACCATGAAAATATATGTCTTTATCTTCAATATAAATTTCCATCCTATCTAACAGCAGCTACAGCCTAACTTGAAATAAGACACCTAAATATGAAAAGTGTCTCCCTTTAGAGAGTCTTTATGGCACCATGAAATTGTCTTTCAAAAGCTAGTGTCCTATGCATCTTCTTGACCTTTCCAATAAAACTTGGACTAAGAGTAAAAGTGTTTGGATTTGGGTTCAGTTTAATGGCATTATGAATTAAAGTTTCTGATATACTCAAAAACAGCTTTGGCTCCGTTGTTTCATTGCTTTGTAAGTTCCCATAAGGAAATACTACTCAGGGTACAGGGATTAAATATAGGAAAGAAGCAATGGATCACCTAACAAGGAAAACCCATATCACAATCTGGGCTGAATATTGTGACTTATTCCAGAAGACCTGTTCCCAGTATGTAACTTTTATTACCAATTTTGTGTTTTTAACCATACCCTGATGAACTATGTGGAATGAGCAGGAACATGACAGAGAAAAGGCCAGGAACCGATACAGCAGAGTTAACTGCTCCTGTTGCTTGGATTACAGAAATGTCTGTTCTAGACAGAAAAGTACTACTGAACTCTTAATGGCAAGGCTACACATACAAAGGGAGAATAAGATAAATTATTAATCTCAACACTCCTCACTGTTTAAAACTGTTTAAAACCGTTATTGATACCAAAAATGAATGCATGTGACTCCAATTTTATAACCTAAAATGACAAATTATTTTGTTCTCCAAATATTTCATAATTATAAAATCCTTCAAAACATATAAATATGATGGTTTCAGTAACTTAACTAAACAATGGTTTCACTTATCTGCCCCTATATAACTAATTCTTCATAGCTTACTGCTTACAGACCTATTGCCATCAAAAATAGGTTATATGTGAAGTCATCATATGAGTACTTGAACTAATAGCATACATGATGATATAAACTATATATGTACATATATATCTAACACATATATATCTAACACATATATATGTACATATATACACATATATTATTCATGCTTTTAGATAATGTTACTGTTAACAATCCTTCTTATTGGATTATTTTAGCATTGGAAAAATGTAGTAGACTTTTTTTTGTATTTTCCCAAAATACCTAAAATTATCATGTGTGAGTACGTGTAGGTGTCTGTGGCATGTATGTAGGATGTTAATGAGGGGGTATGTTAACAATATACAGAGAAAAAGAATATGGAAAGTAGGTCTCAACTACTTGCTGAGTCACTGGGAATAAATAGTAACCGAAAAACTTTGAGGTATTTATGCAGTGAATTCCAAACATTGTATTCTATAATAGCAAACACATTCTAAGATTTGCAAGAAGTTTATTTGAAATAGTGTTCTTTAATGATTTTTAAAATTTTGTTTAAAACTGAAAACAGATGTTTAAATACAATAGATGTTGTTCAGGTGAAGAGTATTTGGAATAAACATGCCAGTTCATTATTAAGATTATTTTGTCATTTCTCATTGCAGAGAGGCTCAAAATTGATTATGAAATTGAAATTTACATGGAAGCTGTAACAATATCCATTTATACTGAGTATAACTTTTGGTCCTGAGAATTATATTTGCAAATTAATGTAAACTCTTAAGACTAATTTTCTGTCAACAGCATTCATTATCTGAGCAATTTTTCAGTGTAGCCACAATTCATAGATATCTCTGATTATTTGCTCCCCTGGATAGTATATTATGGAAAACAATAAACTAACTTACATAAACTAATAACCTATTTAAAAGACAAGATAGCAGAATGGTTGAAAGTCCAGATTGTCTTGTCAAGCTGTGTGGATTCAAGTACTGCCTGAATAACTATGTGAAATGCTTAGAACTATACTTGCTTTGAAGAGGAACATGTTAAATGCAGGCTACTACTTAATCTTTCACGGGTTGAATGAGTGAACAGAAAAAAAGCCTTGAAAGAATGCCTAAAATAGTCAGCACTTAATTAATATTACCTATTGTATTAGTTTACATTAGTTCCCATAGACACATCACCACAAATTGGTGGCTTGAAACAACAGAAATTTGTTATTTCACAGCTCCAGAGTTCAGGAGTCTGAAATGAAGGTGTCAGTAGGATCACACTCCCTCCAGTGACTACAGGGTAAAATCTGTTCCTCATTACCTTCAAGTTCTGGTGGCTGTTGGCATTCTGTTTGTGGTCACATCTTTCTGCTTGTCTTTGCATTGCCCTCTTCTCTGGGTGTGTGGTGGTCTAATCTCTGTCTCTCTTGCAGGGATATATGTGATGACATTTAGAGCCCACCCAATTACCAAGGATGGTAAACTTTTTTTAAGGTTGTTTTATAAAATACATCTGTACAGCCCCCTTTTCTAAATAAACTGATATTTGCAGGTTCTAGGTATTAGGACATAGGCATAATTTTGGGAGCCCTAACAGCCTACCACAGTTGCTAAGATAATTGTTTGACATTACTTAATATTTTTCGTTATACTATATATCAAATTTTACATAGCACTACTTTTAAAATAATTTTTGATGAATTAGCACAAAGTGACATAACATATGCGTGAGTTTAGGCTATAGCATGCAAGGAAATAAAAATAGGTTTTATTAAATTTAAACTTTTGAACTAGCATATTTCTTCATATCAAATTCTCTTTTCATTTTTGTCTTCCTATTTACTTACATGAATCAGTTTATATTGTAGATGCCCGTTGTCCAAATTAAATTAGAAAAAAAGATGATAAACTTTGAAAATAACTAAAATTGTTGAGACCTTTTGAATCATATATACATTTCTCCACTGTTTTTAAAGCATGTATATACAAATTTTTAAAGCCATGTATATACATGTTTTTGAAAGAGGTATACGTAGTATTGTTAATTTTCTATAGCACTTGACACTCTACAAATGAAAGAAATTAATATGGTTTAGATCTGTGTCCCCACCCAAATTTGATGCTCAACTGTAATCTTCAATATTGGAGGTTAGGCCTGATGGGAAATGATTGATTCATGAGGGTGGATCCTTCATGAAGGGTTTAGCACCATCTCCTCAGTGCTATTCTTGTGATGGTGGGGTCTTAGGAGACCTGGTTTTTTAAAAGTACATAGCACCTCCCCACTTAGATGAGCCTGCTTCTCCTTTGCATTTCACCATTATTGCAAGTTTTTGGGGCCCTGCCAGAAGCAGAAGCCAGTATGCCTCCTGTACAGCCTGCAGAATCGTGAGCCAATTAAACTTCTTTTTTTATAAATCACCAAGTCTCAGGCATTTCTTCATAGCAACGTGAGAATTGACTAATACTGTAATATATGTAAAGTAATAATGAAAATGAGTAATTTTCTTACTTCTGGGTCTTCACATGCCAGTTTCACTCAGCTATAACACTTGCTTAATATGTAAATTTTTCAGTGAATTACCTTCTATTGAATTATAAAGCAGCACTTGAATTTTAAATGTCAGAGAAATGCTAAGTATCATATAGATTGGAGCCTATGAGTCTCTGAAGTTGTATCATTCGTTTTACTCAGAAGTACATGTTTACTGAAGAGAAATTTCAGAATATTCACCAGTCTCTACAGTGTTAGTAATCCGAACATTATAAAAACCAGAGCTGTAAAGCATCCTATAAGTGAGCACATCAATTTTTACAGTGGGATACAAACATAATTATTTCATTCTTTCAACAACTTCTCTTTCCAAGTAGATAAATATCTATGTGAGTTGTTGAGATGTTAGGGGATTAGTAAATAATAGCCCTGTCTCTGCTGAGTTGAACAACTGAGAGTGAGATCTTAGAATAAACCAGATGTATATCAATACATTGTTTATATTTCTGACAAAGCTGTTTGGAGTATGTAGCCTTATCCTGTGATGGAGTGAGTTTGCTAATAGTCCCCCTGAACACAACTGCTTACCTTAAAGCCTCGTATCTCTGTTATGACCACAGAACCAAGCTTGCTACATATATTGAATTGTAGAGGACCACTGGCAGGGGCTGAGCTAAATATGTTCAACTCTTTCTTCCAAAGACACCGATCAGATAACTCACATCTCCAAGGGAAGGAGGGAGTATGTGTGGAGATAGTGTTAGAATAGTTTCTTTAAGGAAGTTCTTACATATGGTAGCCTGTGGCACAGGGTTCAAGTAATCGTTTTTACCATTCCCCACCTATTTTTCTCATATTGTATTTGGCTTAAACCTTAAGTACATGGGGAGAAGATTATCATCTTTTGGTACATTATGGCTTCTTTCATAGTCTTAAATTATAAAGTGGGATTTTTTTTGACAAGTATAGAATATGCTGTCTCACACTAGAATGTAAAAAATGTCCTCCGGACCTCAAAAAGAGAATTTGCTTTTCTTGTGTATTCACATTTAAAGACCCAAATAAATAAAAGGTACACATAAGATTTATACAATACTTACTCTAACTACTTCAAAACACACATACACACACACACACACACACTTGTAAAATTTTAAAAACACACACACAAAAAATGCCTTGTCGCTAGAGAAGCTATACCAGGAAAAATTATGTCCCCAGAACACAAGGTTACTGAAAACCTATGTTACATGTGAGAAGACCTGTGAATCTTGGATTCAGCTTTACCAGTCAATCCAAGTGAGCATAGTTCATATCCATAGGATTTTAAATTGACTCAAAAACAGCCAGAGTGAGAGTTTGTGGCTATTTCAGTTATTTGGGGTGTGAACACACCTTTGTCCTTATAAGGTCTTCTAGAGCTTTTCAAAAATCCATGTGGATATCTCTTTTCCCAGACTTTCCCCTTTAAGTTTTGTCCATCTTCTTTTTTGACCCAACATGTGTCAGAACTTTAGGCAACTGTGATGTGACCAGATTTTTCATTGATTGTTTTCAAAAAATGCCCTAGAGATAGGGCTTCTCTCTTGATGTGAGCTCTGAGTTAGGTCAAATAATGACAACATCCTGCAACCAGTGCTTCTCTACGGAGGTAACAGGCAAGTCAAAGAGTGAACCAGCTCTAGCTGTGGGACTTTTTGAAAAACTCCAAATATGGTTTGCCTTGAGCTGTAGCTAAAAGTCTGTTTTCTGAGTTACTGTAATTGTGACTTTGCCAGTTTTTAAGGCTACTACAGAGATAGGGAGAAAGCAGTGGAGTAAGTCAAGTTATATGACTATTAATCCTGTCCTGATGTTCTTGTTAAAGTTCTCAGATTTTCTCAAAGACACATCCTCTTGTTGTTTCAGTACTTTGTTTAATTTCCAGAGTTCCAACAATCTTGACTTTGACAGTTTGTTGCTGATATTTTTGTTGCTTTTATCAATGTATTACTGGAGGTTCTCACTCTGCCGTTGTAAATGCTTCATCCCTACTCTGTCTCTTTTTCTCTCCAGTGAAATTCAACATTTTTTTTTAAATCAAAAGGCAGACACTGCTCCATTTTCTAACTGGGGGAAATTAGTTACATTTTCCAATGTGTAGTTGAATATTCTTCCACTATTGACTGACATTAGATCTATTAAGAATCCTACAAATAAAAGATGGGAAAGACTTAATATTCCCAGATACTTTTATGTGTAATCTATATACGTTGTAAATACTAATCTATAATAATTATAAATAGATAGGAGGAATAAGTTTAAGAGATCTATTGTACAGCATGGTGACTATAATTAGTGACAATATATTGTATTCTTGAAAAATGCTAAGAGATTAAAATATTAAGTGTTCTCACCACAAAAATGATAACTATGTTAGGAAATGCATTTTTTAATTGGCTAGATTTAACCATTTTTTCTTTAACGTAGATATGCTTCAAAACAATATGTTAGACATGATAAGTACATATAGTTTTACGTGTCAATTTAAAAATGAATAAATTAGCAAAAAATGAAAAATAACAAAATTGTCAACTAAAAATATTCTGAAAGACTTTCTTATCCCTATCTTAAAGATAATAAAATTTTACAACAAGAAATATAAAATTTTCTAATATCAGAAGTGCTGAGTTGTAAACTAAGCGTGAAATTCAACTTGGCTGCCTAAAAGTATATTCTATTAAACAATGGATCACACATACTCTTTACATTATGCATTTATTTACAATCTGTGTCCTACAATAAAATGTTATCTGGGGAGTTGCAGTAACATTTTTTATTTATATTTATATCTCCATGGTCTCTCACAGCACCTTCTACCCAGTATATAAAATAGGAAATTTTGAATGACAGAATAAATGAAATTTGCAACTTCTCTGAGTCTCCAAGATTTACATTTGTAAAATGAGAGTTAAATTAGAGATCAAATGCCCACCATTGCCAAAAATATTAAGTCACCGTAGATTTCTGTGATGGAAATTGGATCATCACAGTGACACCAGAGAAAATTATTCTTGCTGGAGATGGATTGAGGTAGATAGAGTTTGATGCTTAGAAGACTGGCTAGAATTGTGTAAGTTTACAGGTGAGAATGTTACACCAATGTATCTCTCCTAAGAGAAATTTGGACTGTTCCTCAAAAGTTATAGGGGGACTAGTGCTTATGGATATCCATTTGTGATGTCTATATGTTTTATCATTAATAATAATTTCTCAGAAAAAAGATTGAGATGCTTCATAAACTTTCCAGATCCAGCTTTTTTAGTATTATTTTACCATTTATTACATAAACATAATTATATTTACAAAATGTCACCTGATCAAGAGATATATTAACATATTTAAATTTAAGTTAATATTTTTAATAATAATAATAATAGATAAAAAGGGAAAAGATAGTCAAGTAGATGCAGTCAGGAAGTGCTGCTCCCATGGAGAGAGACCAGATTATGGCGTAAACTACCATAATTTGGGAAGATCTTCACAGAGAAAACTGAGAGCAGGTGAAGAGGCAATGTTGAAGCCCAGACTACACAGGAAGAAACCCTGCATGGATTACCCAAACACCAGGGCTAGTTCCCAGTCCCTGACAGTTCCTGGGAAACGGGCGAGTGAGATAACTGAGGGACAGTTCATTCTCACAATGGACCTCTGAGAGTTTAGCAACAGGTGACCCTTTATCATGCACTGATCTTTATCATGCAGCTGTCAGGGAGATCTCTGACAGGAGCAGGGAGAGATCAGCCATTGGATGGCAGCCTGGGAGCTTTTGTGCAAAGGGCAGTTCCAGTGGACAGTGGCCATAGATGCCCATCTCACAGGTTTACCCATACCCCTCTGGGAGCTGTGGGCTCCAGCTGACCTCTGAGCCCAGAGAGAGCAGGGCAAGCTTCACCATGGGAGTAGGGCACTTCTGCTCTGCAAGACCTCCTTCCCGCCAGCAATTCCCAGGGGCCATGCCTAGCTGCCCTGCAGGAGTGGATTGCACAGCTACAGCCCCTGCAGGTAGCTAAACCTGAGTCAGTTGATTCACATATGTACTTTCCTGGGAACCCAGGAACACATCAGATCTCCCAGCACAGCCAGAAACTGAACTTGAGCCACAAGATATCCTGGCGCCTCCATGCCTGCAGCAGGCAGCTCAGAGTATGGAGCCAAGATCTGTGACTGGTACTTGAGTTGGGGAGGAGATCTCACATAACATACTGAGAGTGATGAGACACATGGGTTCCTAGGCTGGGGAAGGAGTGGAGCATGCTTCTCTCCACAGGGCTGGTCCAAAGAAGGTGTGGCATATCTCTGCCCAAAGGGCATCCTGAATCTTGTAACACCTAATAAAAGAAATGTGGGTGCAGCACTGGTGATTAGAGGATCTTCCTCAAGGCCCAGGAATGGATCTGGTGAGGGGGTCATCTCCCCACAAAGTATGAAACAGCCCAAAGGCTAGGTATTAACTTTGCTACTAGCCACTACTCTTCAGCACCTTCTATTGAATCACAGCCCAAACTACAACACCAAAAATTATCCCACCAATGTACACACTTGTGAAACCAAGCACAAGATTTCATCCACACATAAAGATCCCATACAAAGCCCTGGCCCTCTGAAATCATCCATAAATAAAGCCAACTAATTACACTCAAACTATATCACAGTTAAAGAAACATCAACTCTCCCAGATGAAAAAGAAGAAGAAACTCTAAAAATCCAAAAAGCCAGAATGACCTCTTACCTCCAAACAAGTCCATTAGCTTTCCAGCGACGGTTCTTAATCAGTCTGAAATGACTGAAGTCACAGACACAGAATTCAGAATCTGGATGGCAAGGAAATTCATGGAGATTAAGGAGAAAGTTGAAACTCAATAAAAAGAAAAATCAGTAAAATAATCCAAGAGTTGAAAGAAATAGTCATTTTATTAAAGAACCAAACTGTACTTCTAGAGCTAAAAAACTCAGTACAAGCATTTCATAATACAATCAGAAGCATGAACAGTAGAGTAGGTCAAGCTGAAAAAAGAATCTCAGAGCTTGAAGACTGGTTCTTTGAAGCAATGCAGTCAGAAAAAAGTGTTAAAAAAAATAAGAAAAATGAATAAACGCTCTGATAAATCTGGAATTACTTAAAAAGAAAAAAAAAATCTATGACTCATTGGCATTGCTGAGAGAGAAAGAATGAGAATAAGCAACTCAGAAAATATATTTGAGAATATAATCCAATAAATTTTCCATAATCTTGCTAGAGGAATTGACATGCAAATCTCAGAAATACAGAGAACTCTGGCTAGATTCCATACAAAATAACCATTCCTAGGGCACATAGTCATCAGATTCACCAAGATCAATGCAAAATAAAAAATTTCTAAAGGTAGCTAGCAAAAATCATCATGTACAGAGGGAATCCTATCAAAATAGCAGACCTCTCAGCAGAAAACTTATAAACCCAAAGGGATTGGGGTCCTATTTTCAGCATCCCTAAAGAAATGAAATCCCAACTGAGAGTTTCCTATCCCTATGAATTAAGCTTTATAAGTGAAGGAGAAATGAAATTATCAGATAGCAAATGCTGAGGGAATATGTTTCATCTAGATAAGCCTTTCAAAAGGTCTTAAGGGAGTGCTAAAAATGGAAACAAAAGAAAAATACTTGATACCACAAAAACACAATTCAGCACCTAGCCCACAGGCAATCAAGTCCACATAACAACCAACTAACAGCAAGATGATGGGATCAAAATCACACATATCAATACTAACACTGAATATAAATGGGCTAAATGCCCCACTTAGAAGATATAGAGTGGCTGAATGTATAAAAAGACAAAACCCAACCATCTGCTGTCTTCAAGAGACCGATCTCACATGTAACATCACCTACAGGCTCAAAGTGAAAGAATGGAGAAAGTTCTGTCATGCAAATGAAACAAAAAACAGCAGAAGTAGCTATTCTTATTTCAACTAAAACAGATTTTAACCATAAAATTAAGAAGCAAAATGAAGCACATTACATAATAATAAAGGGTACAATCTAACAAAGGTTTTAGAAGCCTTAGCTATCCTAAATATATAAGCTCCCAACACTGGAGCACCCAGATTCATAAAACATGTTCTTCTTGGCCTATGGAAAAACTGAGACAACCACACAATAATAGTGGGAGGCATCAACACCTGACTGACTGTATTATATAGATCATTGAGGCAGACACCTAGCAATAAACTCTCTACTTAAACTTGATATTTGACCATTGGGCCTAATAGACATCTACAGAAAAATCCACCCAACAACCAAAGAATATGCATTCTTCTCTGCAAGTGGAAAATGTTCTACAATCAATTGCATGCTAGGTCATAAAGCAAGTCCGAATAAATTTTAAAAAATCAAAATTATATCAAGCACATTCTCAGACCACAGTACAATAAAAATAGACATTAATATCAAAAAGATCTCTCCATACTACAGAAAGACATGGAAATTAAACAACTTGCTCCTGAATAATTCCTGGGTGAACATCAAAAATTTTTTAAATTAATGAAAATAGGAACAATTTGCCAAAATCCCTGGGATATAGTCAAAGCAGTGTTGAGAAGAAATTTTATAGCTCTAAAATACCTTCATTAAGAAGTTATAAATTTGCTTCAAATAAATTAACTCTCAAATTAACAATCTAACATTGCACCTAAAAAACAAGGAATAAGAAGAACAACCCAAACTCAAAGCTAATAGCAGAGAAGAAATAACTAAAATTAGACAATAACTCAATGCAATTGAGATGGAAAATCCATATAGAAGATCAATGAAACCAAGAGTTGATTCTTTAAAAAAAAAATAAGCTTCATAGATGACTAGCTGGAATAACAAAGAAAAAAAAAGAGAAGATTCAAATAAGTACAATAAAAAATGACAAAGATGAAATTACAACTTATCCCACAGAAATGCAAAAGACCCTTAGGGAATACTAAGAAAAATTCTCTGCATACTCATTAAAAAATCTAGAAGAAATTAATAAATTTCTGGAAATATAAATGTCCCAAGATTGACTCAGGAAGAGATTGCAACTCTGCATAGACTAATACCAAGTTCTGAAATTGAATCCATAATAAAAAGCCTACCAACCAAATAAAGTCCTGGACCCAATGGAGTCACAGCAGAATTCTACCAGATATACCAAGAAAGACTGGTATGAATCCTACTGAAACTATTTCAGAAAGTCAAGGAGAAAAGAATCCTTACTAATTCATTCTAATTCATCAGCCTACTACCAAAATCTGGCAGAGACACAGTGAAAAAAAAATTTCAGACCAATATTGTTGATGAACATGGATGCAAAAATCCTAAACAAAATACTAGAAACTAAATTTAGTAGCACATCTAAAAGTGAATTCACCAGCATCGAATAGGCTTTGTTCCTGGGACGCAAGCTTGGTTCCACATATGCAAATCTATAAATGTGATTCATCACACATAAACAGAATTAAAAGCAAAACAACATATGATCATCTCAATAGACAGAGGAAAAACTTTTGATAAAATCAACATCACTTCAAGATAAAAGCCCTCAACAGACTAGGTATTGAAGGAACATACCTCAAAATAAGAGTCATCTATGACAAACCCACAGCCAACATCTTATCGGATGAGCAAAAGCTGGAAGCATTCCCCTTAAGAACTCAGAACAAGGCTATTCAACATAGCACTAGAAGTTCTAGCCAGAGCAATCAGGCAAGAGAAAGAAATAAAATACATTTAAACAGAAAAAAAAAAAAAGTGTCAATATATCTCTTCACTGACTATGATTCTATACCTAGAGAAAACCAAAGACTCTAACAAAGGCTCCTAGAACTGATAAATTATTTAAGCATGTTTTCTGGACATAAAATCAATGTACATAAATCAACAGCATTTCTAGACACCAATAATATACAGGCTAAGAGTCAAATTGAAAAGATGATCCCATTTAAATAATAGCCACACAAAAACTGGAATACTTAAGAATATATCTAACCAAGGTAGTAAAAGATTTCTATAAAGAGAACTATAAAACACTGCTGAAATATATCAGAGATGACACAAATAAATGGAAAAATATCCCATGCTCATAGATAGGAAGAATCAATATTGTTAAAATGGTCATAATGCCCAAAGCACTTTACAGATTAATTGGTATTCTACCAAACTACCAGTGTCTTTCCTCACAGAATTAGATAAAATATACTATTCAAAAATGTATATGGAAGGAATAAGAGTCCAAATAGCCAAAGCAATCCTAAGCAACAAGAACAAAGCTGGAAGCATCCTACTACCTGACTTTAAACTATACTATTTGGCTACAGTAACCAAAATAACATGGTACTGGTACAAAAACACACATAGATAAATGGAAAAGAGTGGAAAAGTCAGAAACAAACTCATACAAGTACACCCATCGGGTCTTTGACAGTGTTGACAAAAGCAAGGTGGGAGATAACTCCTTACTCAATAAATGGTGCTGGCATAACTGGTTAGCACGTGCAGACAAATGAAATTAGATCCTTACCTTTCATTACATGCAAAAATAAACTCAAGCTTGGCTACATATTTAAATGTAAAACTTCAAATTATAAAAACCCTAGAAGAAAACCTAGGAAGTAATCTTCTTTATATTGGCCTTGGCAAGAAATGTATGACCAAGTCCCCAAAAGCAATTGCAACAAAAACAACAATTGAGAAGTGGGCCTTAATTAAACTAAAGAGCTTCTGCAAAGCAAAAGAAAGCATATACAGCATTAACAGACAGCCTACATAATTGGAGAAAATATTCACAAACTTTGCCTCTGAGAAAGGTTTAATATTCATAATCTATAAGAAATGTAAACAAATCAACCAGCAAAAAAACAAATAACCCCCATTAAAAACTGGGCAAAAGACATGAACAGACACTTCTCAAAAGGAGACATACAAGCAGCCAACAAATATATTTTAAAAATGCTCCAAATCACTAATCATCAGAGAAATGCAAATAAAAACCACAGTGAGAAACTCTCCTATGCCATCAGAATGGCTTAACATTAGGAGAAATACCTAATGTAAACGACAATTTAGTGGGTGCAACACATGAACATGCCACGTGTATACATATGTCACAAACCTGCACATTATGCACATGTACCCTAGAATTTAAAGTATAATAATTTTTTAAAAAGAAAAAAAACTTGCTCACAAGACTGCGGAGAAAAGGGAATGCTTATATCATGTTGGGTAGGACTGTAAATTAGTTCAGCCTTGTGGAAAGGAGTTTGATAATTTCTTAAAGAACTTAAAACAGAGCTACCATTTGAACCAGCAATTCCATTACTGGGGATATACCCAAAGGAATATAGATCATTATACTAAAAAGACCTATGCACTTGTATGTTCATCACTGTGCTATTTCTAATAGCAATGACATGGAATTGATTAAGGTTCATCAACAGTGGATTGGATAAAGAAAATGTTGTAAATACACAACATGGAATACTATGCAGCCACAAAAAAGAATAGAATAATGTCCTTTGCAGCAATACGGATGCCACTGGAGGCCATAATCCTAAGTGAATTAATGCAAGAGCAGAAAACCAAGTACTACATATTCTCACTTACAAGTGGGAGCTATAAACATGGACATAAACATGAGAACAATAGATGCTGTGGACTACTAGAAGTGAGCAGGCTGGAAGGGGAGACAGGGATTGCAAAACTACTTATTGGGCACTACGCTCGCTACTTGAGTACAATATGCCCATGTAACAATCCTGCACATGTAACCTGTGTATCTAAAATAAAAGCTAAAATTGTATAATAACAATAATAAACAATTGTAACAATGTATCTAACATTTCTGAAGCACCTACTACATGTCAAGAAATATTTTAAGCACATTAAAAGTAACATCTTACAGAAACCCCAGGACAACAAGATGGTATTTACCCCCTTTTACTTATGAATAAAATGTTCCACAAAGTTTAAAAAGTTTTTCTAAACCCATATAGCCAGTAGAAGGTACAGACAGAGACACTTTAATTCTAGAGACTACCACATTAACCATACATGAAACAAAGGAAAAACTAAATCAAAATTGTATGAAATCAAGTCAGTGAGTTGTTGCTTGGTTCAAATTCCAGAGAATCTCTTGTTTTGTTTTAATCTTAGACATGTTGGAGATATGATTTAATGCAAACAGTATATTGGTTCTTAACTCATATGGGGATAGAAATCTTGATTCTACCAATTATTAGGCACTTTGGGCAATTTATCTAAACTTATTGAGCCTGAAATAACTTGAAAATTAAATGCCAATGTAAATATTGACCACCTAGAATTCTAAAGAGGATTCTACAAGATAATGAATCTATACAATTTAATTTAGTAATTGGAAAATGACGAACAGGGAAAAACAGCTGTGTGTGTGTGTGTGTGTGTGTGTGTGTGTGTGTGTGTGTGTGTGTATGCATCTGTGATGCATATGTGTGTACATCATGAATTCAATATTTTGGCTTTGAGCAGTTTACGTGTTTAATATTTTACCTTCCTGTTAGTGGCTCTGTACATTTTTGATGAGGTGAGCCCAAAGTAGATTTCTGCTCTCATTAAATATATTTGATGCAGGCTGACATAATTCTTTCTTATTTGCCTATTCACTGCTATTACACAAAATGCTCATGTATTTCACAGATAGTCACTGCTGACTATCCATGCTACTTTCACAATCAGCACACATCATAACACAGCTTAATGTCACTATTTTTAAAGTTTCAACCTTGGCCTGCTGTGCTCCTTCTCTATATCCTTAAATTCTATCTATGTCCCTAAAAGCCAAGATCAAGCGTCAACTACTTAATGCCTTACTTGTTTGATATTCTATGCCAAAATGAATTGTTGGATTTCTTTTGGACTCCTACCAAGTACCATTTAAATCTGTATCTTCCTATAATCAATGGAATGGTCCATATATCTGTTTTCAATGGGATTAAGTGATACTTATGGGCAAGACAAGGATGCTGTGAATTTTCAATCACCAACTGCCACAAATTCTTAATATTATAAAGATTAGAATTAAGTAAATGCTGGATAGATACCTGTTGGTTTAAAATATAGACTGAGGCCAGATACAGGTAAGCTTATGCAAGGAGCTGAAGCATATAATTTTTGCACTCAGTATCCCTTTGGGAAAGTGGCTTTGTTCATTTTTGGATATCTTTCATGTAGGAAAATGATAGTACACTGGAGGGGAAAATCATATTGCACAAGAACTGCTGTAAGCAATACTAATACCTAACTTATTTCCCTGCAATGGAGGGCATGAAGTTATCCAGGTACATATTTGTGAGGAGATATGTTTGTAAATCTTTGTGCTGACAATAAAATAGAGAGCTCTAAATATATTTTGGTGCATACCTGGCATTTTCTGTCTGAACTCAATAAGAATGTAAATGAAATTGCACAGTCTGCGTATAAATAAGCTGTATGCATAGGCTTGGAATACATATACTGAAGTCATCAGGAAAAAAAGAAACATACTAAATAAGTTTAATATTTGACTCTTAGACCTGTGGAAATGTCTGAGAGTGCAAAATGTCATCTTTATTGTGGTTTACACAGACTCCATGATATCCAAAGATGAATGTCAAGCCATGGGCGAACAGAAGTAGCACCTAGAAGGAGAAAGGTAATATCTTTACTCAAACATACTTACATTCCAGTTATGACTGAAAATAAAACATCACTGAACAGACTGAAAAAATAACACAGTAAGAAGGTAATATAGTTTTTGTCTTCTTGTTACTATAAAATGTCAAGTTCTTGTTGTATATACAGTATGCACATACATATTGATAAAAGGGGAACATAGGAACAGAAATGGTATTAAAGTAGCAGAGACATGAAAGAGCTTATTTTTAACTCCAATCCCATTTAATTCTAGGCAACTTGTCAATCTCAGAATAGATTACTTTTTATGCTTCACCATATATTTTAGGAAAAGTTTCTCTAATTCATAGCTGTGTCTAACCATGAAAAACCACCTAGGTAGAATCCAAACCTATTTTATGTAAAAATGTTATTCAGATATTTGGATTACATTTATTTTCAAAGTGGTACAAAGTGGGTTATTGTTTTATTTTGAATGGTTGATTACTATTATGAGGAAAGCAATGATAGCCTTAAGGTCATAAAGATTTGTAAAATATGAATAAGAATGGCCTCTATTTGTATTAAATTATGTCTTTGCAGCTCTGTTAGAAGTAACAGGGAGCAGATTAAAGATTCGAGGCACATACGTTCTCATTAATCCTATAAACGCATCCATTTCTAAAATTTTATTTAAACCACATATAACACAAACATCCCTAACTTTCACTTTGTCAAAGTCTTTGCCTCAAAATATTAGAAGGAACTAAATAAAGTTGCCTTCTTCATTTAGAGAATCAATTGTTATTTCATATTATTGTCACAACTTTATAGTCACTGTATTCTTGTAATTGTATACATTATATTTTAAAATATGACTATTTCATTGTTAAATGTCTACTACATTGTAATATCTTAAAACCAATTAAAATACATAAATAGAAGAAAATTGTGTCTGTTGTCATAACTTGGTATTTTGAATGGCTTGGGATGAAGGATCAAATGAGGCAAAAGGTATCATTTTCTTAATTTCTATTTTTCTATCATATTTTTATGTGAGGTTCTTAAAATTCATTAGTCATTATTTTCCACGTTTCTAGTTTATTAATTACTCAGGTTTTTTTTTTTTCTATTTTTCTATAGAATATTCCAAACTCTTCATACTGTTTTGCTAGTGTTAAATTTGAAGTCGTTAGTTGCAAAAATGTAAAATGTATGTCAGTGGAAATTAAGCCATCATATTCAGAAGATAAAATGCTTCTGTCCCAAAATGGAAGAGGTAAAGTTTAATGAAATAGAATATATTTAAGTCTATCATTATTATAGTCTTAAACATTCAGAGTTGAGGCAAATAAATGGAACATATCTCATCATATGTATAGACACGTATCCAAGCATCTTTGAAAAGCAGAACTCTTTAGTCATAATTTTTTTTCTGTATGAAAACGATTTCATTTCTAAAGTCAGTGATGCTATAATTTTAAACAGACCATATATGGTTTAAGAAAGGAATGTAGAGAAACTGGATTCACATTTGTTTCCAAAGTGAGAGTCAAGTCTTCATTGTTTCTTTTGCTGTTGAATAAAGCTGAGGACATTGGGTAAATCAAGTGCACAAGGAGTATGTGCATGTGTATTTTATACACATATATAGAGGGTTTACATTTATAGCAATTTAGAAATTCTTAATCTAATTGAAAGAAGAAAGAAATCAGTAAGTTTGGGGAGTAGCTCGTCACAGAAACCTTATACATCTTAGATCTCAACTTGGTCAAAGTTTGATAAACATTAATACTTCTCATCCATGGAATAAGAGAGCAAATAACTAAAATATTTGTTGTATTCTATTTCTTATTTCTTTTTTTCTAAATGAAACAAAAATGACTCAGGTTTAAGCTTGATATATAAAGAACTTGGAAGTTGTTACTCGTGTCCTTAGGACAACAAGAAAAAAGACATCGTGCAAACTGAAAATTAATGATTGTTTTTTGGCCCATCAGAGAAGTAAAGTCACTGTGAAACCACCATTGCAGTATCTGGAGATACAAGTGAATGTAGAGAGTCACAGGTGGAATAGGCTCACCCAAAGAAGTAGCTGTTGGAGTCATAATCAGTTGGGTCTTATCCTGTAGAAGTATCTAAACCGTAATTTTGTTGAATATTGAAAGGTGAATGTGGGCTAATACAAGAGCTGGGAGCTGCAGAGGCACGCATACTTGCCTGGGCTTTACATCTGAAAATCATGATGTTCTATAGGTGAAGAGCCAAAAAGGATCCCATCATGGTTCTGACAGGGTTAGCGAAGGGTAACCATTGTAAAGGAAGTATTCCTAGATTCTTCTCCATAACATTCTCCTGTTTCACCTAAGGAGTAAGGGAAGGCTGAGAAGCACTGTGAATGTCACAACCTCGGGAAGACAAGCCTATTAAGAGAATGATAAGAGACATCGTAGTACAGACTATCTTCCCTCCACCATACCTTAGCACCACACAAATGGAGCTCCAATATAGCAGTGTGTTGAAGCTGAAACAGTTGTGAGATACACATCCTACCTGAAGAGGAGATTTTAGGGAAAACATAAGATACAAGGGAGACAAAAAGCAGACATTAGAAAATTTTGAAGCTATCAGGCACCCACAGCTACAAACATTAAATTCAGCCCAATTCCTAGTCAGATAAAATAGATACCTTATGGTAAAAACATGTTTACCATAGTTTGTATTTCCAGACACTTCATGTCTGGCTTTCAATAAAAAATTACAAGGCTTGCTAAAATGCACATAAAACACTGTCTGAAGAGGCAAAGCACCCATTAGAACCAGACTCAGACTTGGCACAGATGTTGGAGTTATCAGACAGGAAATTTAAAATAACTATAATTAGTATGTGAAGGGCTCTAATGGACAAAGTAGATAAAATGCAAAATCAGATGAATAACATAAGCAGAAAGGAACATGAGAAAGAGTGTCAGTGGGAAATTAGAACCCTTGTACACTGTTGGTGAGAATGTAAAATGCTGTAGCCAAGACAGAAAACAGCTTGGAAGTCTCTCAAAAATTAAAAATAGAATTACCATATGATCAGCAATCCCACTTCTAGTTATGTGTCCAAAAAATATGAAATCAATATGACAAAGAGTTATTTTTACTCCCGTGTTCATTGCAGTGTTATTCACAATAGCTAAAATATGGAAACAATCTAAGTTGTCTATAAACAGATGCCTGGATCTAGAAAACATAGTATAAATGTACAATTACATATTATCGAGCCTTAAAAAAGAAAAAAATTCCCTGCCATTTGCAACAACATGGATATGGATGAACCTGAAGGAGATTATGGTAAGTGAAATAAGTCAGCCAGAGAAGGACAAATTGTGCATGATTCCAGTTATTTGAGGTATCTTTAATAGTCAAACTCTTAATAACAGAGAAAATGGGGGCTGCTAGGGCCTGAGAAATGGGAGAAATAAAGAATTGCTAAAAAAAAAAAGTTTCAGTTATGCTAAGTGAATAATTTCCAAAAACCTGTTGTACAGTCTCTTTAGTTAACAATACTGTATTATGTGCCTCTAAACTTGTTAAGAGGATAGATTTTATGTTAAGTATTCTTAGAACAAAACAAAAAAAAAAGCAAAATGAAACAATCAACTACATCAACAAAAAGGGCCACAAGAAAACTCTGGGAGGTGTTGTTTATGCCTATTAACCTAATTGTAGACGTAACATTATGGGTATTTACATATGTCCAAAAATGAACACATATGTCATCACAATTTTCATGCATGCATCATCAAAATTAGCACATTAAATGTGTAGTTCTTTGTATATCAATTATGCCTCAAAGAAGCTTTTAAAAAATTAAGAGGTTATGATAAAAATAAAATACATGGTAACATAAATGAAGAATACTGTTTATGGTCTTATTAATAGATTGGACATGACCAAAAAAAAATCTGTGAGCTTGAAGATAAGCTGATTAAAAAAATTCTCAGTCTGAATTGCAAACACAGAAATGTGTGTTAAAAAGAGAACTGTGATACTACTTTGAAGGGTGTGACATAGGCATAATTGGAACACTAATAGAAGAAGAAAGTGAGAATGTAGTAGAAGCAATATTTGAAGTAACAATGGCCAAGAATTATTCAAAATTAGTTACAAACATCAGACTGAGATTCACAAAATTAGAGAGCTCAGAGAATAAATACTAAAAATGTAATTGTGGGAATATTGTATTCAAACTCCAGGAAACCAAAAACAAAGAAAAAAAAGTCTTATAAGAGAAGACAGTATGTAGAAATAAGTGTAATACATAAAATATAGAAAATACATAAGAAAACATCTTGACCATAGAGGAACAAAGGTATGAATTGCAGACTTTTCAACAAAAACCATGCAACAAATAAGTGCTAGTCAAATATTTCATGTTAACAAAATAAAATAAATAACCTAGAATAATATGTAAGTGAATATTTCCCTCAAAATTGAAAAATAAATATATGCATTCTAGAACAGACACTGAAAGAATTCATTGACAACATACCCGTGCTATAAGAAATGTTAAAAGGAGTCCTTCAGACAGGTCAATAATATAAGTCACAAACTTGTGTCTACATAGAAAAATGAAAGAAAATCAGAGAAAGATTAAATGAAGATAAGGTAAAAACTTTTTCTCAATGTTAAATTATATAAAGAATTACTGTGTAAAATAATAATAACAGTAATAATGCATTGAGTAATTATAGCATATAAGTAAGTGAAATAAGTGACAACAATATCAAAGCGTCTGGAGAAAGAAATTAGGGAAAAAAAAAACTATTGTATAAGGTTATAATCAAAGACAACAACACACTCATACGTACATACATACACACACATACACAAACATCTAAAAAGACAATTAGAATAGGTATGCTCAGAGAGCATATAAAATTGAAACATGTGAAACACTCAAAACAAGGGAAGGCAGAAAGAGAAACTGATAGAAAGCAACAAATGGAAAACAGCTGCAATTATGGGAGATATTAATCTACTTATATCGAAATAATAACTTTAAATGTGAATAGTCTAAATATACCAATTAAAAATAGAAATTGTTCAGCTGTGGACAACCTTTAACAACAACCACAAAAGGTAGAAATTGTTAGAATGGATAAAAACAAGACCCACCGTGTGCTGAGTACGAGCATCTCTTTACATATAAAGAGATTCGTAAGTAAAATTAAAAGCACAAAGAAAAATATACCATACTAACAGCAACTAGAAGAAAGCTAAAGAAATTTTATTAATTCCAGACAGGAAAGTCTTTAGAACAATGAAAATTATCAGTTACAAAGAAATCCATTACCTAATACGTGAGACAAAAAACTGATTAAACTCCAAGGGAAAAAAACACAGATACTTTGTTACAGTTGGAGACAGTAACACCTCTTCTTTTAATTAAAAAATAAGTAAGAACATAGTTGACCTATATAGCACCATAATTAACTTGACCTCTTTGACATTTATAGAATTCTTTATTTAATAACAATCACATACTTATTATTACCAAGATTTCATGAAACATTTATACACATAGACCATATTCTGGGCCACAATACACACCTGAAAACTGTGCATATATTATTGTTCTATTATAAAGAAACATGCATGCATATGTTTATTGCAGCACTATTCACAGTAACAAAGATGTGGAGTCAACCTAAATGCTCATCAATGATAGACTGGATAAAGAAAATGTGATACATATACACTGTGGAATACTATGCAGCCATAAAAAAGAATGAGATTATGTCCTTTGCAGGAACATGGATGAAGCTAGAGGCCATTATCCTTAGCAACCTAATCAGGAAAAGAAAACAAAATACCACATGTTCTCCCTTATAAGTGAGAGCTAAATGATGAGAACACTCGGACACAAAGAGAAGAACAACACACACGGGGGCCTATTGAATGATGGAGGGTTAGAGGAGGGAGAGGATCAGGAAAAATAACTAATGGGTACTAGGCTTCACATCTGGGTAATGAAATAATCTGTATAACAGACCCCCGTGATGAAAGTTTACCCATGTAACAAACCTGCACATGTACCCCTGAATTTAAAAGTTAAAAAAATAAACAATCTAAAATCAATAATATAAGTGTTATGTACTGAATGCTAGAGTCCTTGCAAGATTCATATGTTCAAACCTTAAACCCATCATAATTATGTTTAAAAATAGGGCTACTGAAGAAGTACTTGAGTTAAACGAAATCATAGGACTGGGGCTTTGATTCAGTAGGATTAGTGTTTTTACAAGGAAAAACACCACAGAGTTCTCCTTCTTTCTGTGACAGTGCACAAATAAGAGGTCTACTGAATTTGTGCTAATTTGTTAGAGTAATCATAAGGACTTAATAAAATGAGGAAGTAGGCACACTTCTCCTCCAACTGGGAACAAATAAAGCTATCTTCTCTGACCACCTCTTTTCAGTATCATATTAGAAATCTTTTCCAGTGCAGCAAGACAAAAAAAAAAAAAAAAAAGGAAATAAAAAGTGTACCAACAGGGGAGAAAAAATGAGAATGTCTTTGTTTACAGATAATATAATTATTTATATAGAAAATCCCCAAGCTCTCTCTGTGTGTGTGTGTGTGTGTGTGTGTGTATCCTGACATTAATAAGCAAGGATAGAAAAGTTTCAGGATATATGGTTAATATACAAAGTTAAATTATTTCCCAATATATTAGTAACAAACAATTGGAATTTGATATAAAGCTAGAGGCTACTAAGATGTGGTGATATTAAAAATAAATAAAAAGGAAAACACATCGGTAAAGTCACAGAATAGAGATCCTAGAAATAGAACCACATGAATATAGTCAATTGATTTTTGTCAAAGGAGAAAAAGCAATTAGATAGAGATAGAATAGTTAGTCTTTCCTACAAGTAATTCTGGAACACTTGACAGCCCATTAGAAATGAGCAGATACCTTATCCCTTTCACAAAAATTAACGGATAATAGATCTGAATGTAAAACACAGTTATGAAATTTCTGGATGAAAACTTAGAAGAAAAATTAGACAACCTTAAGTTTAGTGATGAGTTTTTAAATATACCACCAAAAGCATGTTCTGCAAAAAGAAAAATTAATGGTTGACTTTATTAAAATTTAAAACTTCTGGTCTACAAAAGACACCGTCATAAGAATCAAAAGAGAAACCACAGAACAGAAGACAATATTCTCAAAACATACATCTAATAAAAATTGGTATAAAATAGAAAGGGCATTGGAAACTCAATAAGAATAAAGCAAACAACACTATTAAAAGGAATAAAATATATAAACAGAAATTTCACCAAAGAAGATATGCAAATAGAACATATATACACAGGAAAAAATAGCATTATTTGTCAGTAGGAATCTGCAATGTAAAACAGCAATGAGTTACCACTACACCCTTAATAGAATGGCTAAAATCCAAAATATCAGACAACAACAAATGTTGGTAAGGATATGGAGCAAAAGTATCTCTCGTTCAGTACTAGAGGGAAAACAAAATGATAAAAAAAATTGGGGCCGGGCGCGGTGGCTCAAGCCTGTAATCCCAGCACTTTGGGAGGCCAAGACGGGCGGATCACGAGGCCAGGAGATCGAGAGACGATCCCGGCTAACACGGTGAAACCCCGTCTCTACTAAAAAATACAAAAAAACTAGCCAGGCGAGGTGGCGGGCGCCTGTAGTCCCAGCTACTCGGGAGGCTGTGGCAGGAGAATGGCGTAAACCCGGGAGGCAGAGCTTGCAGTGAGCTGAGATCTGGCCACTGCACTCCAGCCTGGGTGACAGAGCAAGACTCTGTCTCAAAAAAAAAAAAAAAAAAAAAAAAAAAAAAAAAAAAATTGGAAGAAATGTTGACATTATTTTTAAAAATTTAAACATCATCTTACCACATAAACCAAACTAATTTGAAAAGTCATGTCCACACACAAAAACCTATGTGTAATTTCATTTCAGTATAATTTATAATCTTCAACAATAGAAGACAAAGAAGGCATTCCTCAAAGGTGAATGGATAAACAAATGGTGGTACATCCCTACCATGGAAAATTATTTAATAATAAGAAGAAATAAACTGCTAAGCCACGTAAGAATATGGATGAATATGGAATACATATTGTTAATTGAAATTAGCCAATCTGAAAACACTGCATATGGTATAATTCCAATTACATGACATTCTGAAAAAGGCAAATATATAGATATATTTAAAAGTTCAGTGCTTGCCAGGGATGTAGGGGAAGAAAGGTGAGGCTTAATAACTGCAACATAGGGAATATTTAGAGGGATGAAACTTCTGTGTATGATGCTGAAATTTTAGACACATAAGAGTTTGCATTTGTCAAAATCTATAGAATTTTAATTATACAAAATGTAGACCTTAGTGATTACAAATAAAATTATTCAAGTGATACTGAGATCCCAGGAGGTCATACAGAGTGTCACAAAACAATCTAAATGTAGTCCAAATAAATGTATGAATTTATCTCACTGAGATGAGGTGGCTGGGGGGAAAGGTGCTAATCTAAGTAACTTTGGATACTATTTGATAATGGAATAGAGTTGGAGATATTGGTAAGACTTCATTTTTACCTGAATATAGGTACATATTGTTACATATAGAAATATTTATGAATATGTGTATATACATGTTTTATTAGGCACACATATTTGCTTGTTTGCATTTTTAACTGACAGCCCCTGAAAGCAATGCCACATAAGTAGCAATGAGCACATCTAGAATCTAGATTCTAGGATTGGGGTAGGAAATGTACAAGATAAATCTGAAGCATCCTGCAGTTCTAGAAATTTAGGAAAATCTAAATAAGGAAATCAAACACATACACTCAATGATATATAGCTTTCTACGTGTTAACAGCCCCTCTACCTAGAGTAATTGCCTAGGCTCCGAAGTTAGTGTGTCTGGACTATTAGGTGAACCCCATCCCCGATATTCATTGTGGGTTCTTTTCTATTTCCCTAAGTGTTGACTGGTCAGAGAAATAAAGGGAAAGAGTACAAAAGACAGAAATTGTAAAGCTGGGTGTCTGGGGGAGACATCACACATCGGCAGGTTCCATGATGCTCCTGAGCCATAAAACTAGCAAGTTTTTATTAGCAATTTTCAAAAGGGAGGGACTGTATGAATAGGGTGTGGGTCACAGAGATCACATGCTTCACAAGGTAATAAAATATCACAAAACAAATGGAGGCAGGGTGAGATCACAGGACCACAGGACAGGGCAAAATTAAAATTGCTAACGAAGTTTCAGGCATGCATTGTCATTGATAACATCTTATTAGAAGACAGGGTTTGAGAGCAAACAACCGGTCTGACCAAAATTTATTAGGCGGGAATTTCCTTGTCCTAATAAGCCTGGGAGCACTGCGGGAGGCCAGGGCTTGTTTCATCCCTTTGCCTATGACCGTAAAAGCCATCCCTAAAGCGGCCATTTTAGAGGCCTCCCCTCAGGGTGCATTCTCTTTTTCAGGGATGTTCCTTGCTGAGAAAAAGAATTCAGCGATATTTCTCCTATTTGCTTTTGAAAGAAGAGAAATATGGCACTGTTCCGCCCGGCTCACAGGCAGTCAGTGTTTAAAGTTATCTCCCTTGTTCCCGGAACATTGCTGTCATCCTGTTCTTTTTTCAAGGTGCCCAGATTTCATATTGTTCAAACACACATGCTCTACAAACAATTTGTGCAGTTAACGCAATCATTACAGGGTCCTGAGGCGACATACATCCTCCTCAGTTTACGAAAATGACGGGATTAAGAGATTAAAGACAAGACAGGCATAGGAAATCAGAAGGGTATTGATTGGGGAAGTGATAAGTGTCCATGAAATCTTCACAACTTATGTTCAGAGATTGCAGTAAAGACAGGTATAAGAAATTATAAAAGTATTAATTTGGGGAACTAATAAATGTCCATGAAATCTTCCCAATTTATATTCTTCTGCCATGGCTTCAATCAGTCCCTCCATTCGGGCTCCTGGACTTCTGGCAATGCTGGACCTGAATCTGAATCTCCTTCTCTATCTAAATAGTGATGTTGGAAAGTTTGCTCAATTACTGTGTGCTTCATTTCATTTGCATAATTGGAATAATAATGTTTTACTGCACAGGATTAAATGAATATTAATGTTGATAATTTTTATTAGTAGTGCAATGCCTTTCTCAAAAAAGTCTTAAATAAATTTTGTGACTACTATTTATATCTTTTTAATAAGTTTGAATCATGCTACAGGATAATGTTTAAAAATAAATACTAAGTTATTTGTAATATTTTAAAAACCAAAAAGAGTACATAAAAACATTTGATTTTCTTTCAATAATTCATATTCTTATGACTACATTCCACGAAAGATGAAACCAACTTTTTCTATTTTCCACTAAAAACTTCCCTACTATAAGGGCAAGGAAATAAAATTCCATTTCATGTCAGTCCTAATAGGCACATTTAGTAAATGTAGAATACTAACTTTATTATTTCAAAGGATCTTGTTTGAAAGCCTATTTAATTTCTGTTTGTAGAATTAAGTTACCATTGTTGTGCTGAGACTAACAGAGTAGCCTGAAGAAAACTGCCAGGAGGTTAATTACCAAGTTTTCTTGAAAATCAACAACTTATTTTTTTCAGCTGCCTTTTCCAATAAGGAAGCCCTTAGGGTATTTATTGCATGAGGAACATTACTATTAGCACGTTTTTATTTTCTCTGAAAAGCTCCATATTCCAAATGAAATTTACTTCTTAAAAGAAAAAGTAAAACACATTTGGAAATCACAACCAAGCACTTCTAAAATAACACTTTCAGTTCACAAATACACTTACATACTTAAAAATGTTGTGAAATTAAAACTAAAGTTACCTGTATTTGTTTCAAAGGACAATGCACCATTACATGTTTTAAGTATAATTTGCATTCTTTTCTCTCAATATAATAACCAAAGCTTTGAAATACAGTATGCAAATCAATTTAAAAATTCAACAAGAAAGTTGAGTTTTATGATTAATTAACATTCTGAATGTTTTTAGGGCATATAAAAGAGGCTACCTATTACAATGATAGCATTCCAATTGTATCTAAAGGTCTTTTAAATGTGTTATCACTCAGTACATTTTCCTTGCCCAATAAAACTTGGTTATTGGTGGCAGTACTTTTACCATTAATATCCTGAGCTTGGCTTCCCAATGCTTTTTAACAGTTCTCCAGGCAACCACTCTCAATATATTATCCTTAAGAGTCAGGACGAATTTTATTTATCATTCTGTATTCCATCCAATTCTTTCTCTGTCACACATACTTCTGAGGATGTCATCATGATTCTGCTTGGACATTTCCAGGAATGAAGAAATCATTACAAGATACAACAACATCATCCATTTGAGGAAAGTTTCATATAGTGAAGTGTTATTTGTTAGTTTAAACCAAAAGGAACGGAACCATTATTTCCCATCACTGAAGCAAATTCACTTTCTTCAGATGATTAAAATAAAAATTGAGTCTCTTTCCAAAAAGAGTAAATTTACTGCAAAGGAAGCTTGAAAATTTTGTAGTTGTGTACACACAGGAAGTAAATAGAAATGGCTCCATGAGCTTGCTAACCTTGGCAAATTCTGCCTGTATCTCAACAGATAATGGTGAATTACACAGTGAAGAAATTCATCCCATGAACCTACACAGTACAATATTGAAATAGGAATAGGCTAATCACAATAACAATAACGACAAGTGGTCAGGACAAGAGGATCACTGGGCCAGGTAATTTTGAAATGCAGGTAGGCAAATATTGCTAAGTCTTTCTACCGAGAAAAAAGAAAATGTTCTTTTCTTTCTGGATCTAGTGCTCCATGGGAATGGCCTCCAAATTCATCACTGTGTATCATGCTTGCCCCATTTTCTTTGATTCGGGTTCTTTCCTTTGATATGTAATCCCTCTTTCACAATAAATGTTCATCTTTTATTTCTCAGCCTGTTTCTTAACAGTAGAAAGTTGGAAGCCTGAAGTCCTTTTGCTTCCCCTGATTTTTATTAAGTTTTTAAATTGTCTTTTTCTTTTTACTCTAAGCTGGTAGTCCTTTTGCCAGTATAACTTTATTAAAACTTTATAAGTTTCTTATATGTCCGTGGTGAGTTTATTCCATGTTCCAAAAGCCACATGTATATTATATCTCTCTGTCTTCCTTTACATATCAGGCTGATGAGAGGCAACACCCTTAGGATTCTTAGAAGCCCTTAATAAGATTCTTAAAGCTAAAACCTTGATTCAATTTTTAATACCAGATATTTCACTTTGTGAATCTTTACATGCAAAAGACACTAAGGATTTGAGTATTATTCAGGAAGACCTAGATCTTGTCTATTTTCTCAAATTTTGGTTGCAGATTAAAGAATTTCTTTATTAGATCATTTCTCTCCTTATTCCAGGTTGCTAGGGTCAATCGATTGACATTTAGATTAAAACATTCTGCCTGACGCATTAGTCAGATGTTCAATAATTTAAATATATATTTCATTTTTCACAATATCACAGAAAACCGTTTTGCTAATTGTTTTCTTTCTCCAAAATGTTAAAACATATTTTTCACCACTTCTCCAGTTGTTATAAAGTGAGCATCAGTTTTTCAACATATGCTAACAGTTTTCCTGCCACATTTCCAGCCTCTACATGGTTCCAGCCAATGCCAGGTGGTTTACATTTTTGTCTTTCCGACTTAAAACAAAAATTATGAATTAATTCTCATAGCTCCACAGGTTGTCAGAGCCTGTTTTCTGATGTGGGCTGGTTCAGCTGGGGCCAGATGGTCTCAAGTGGCCTCATTCAACTTTCTGGGATAGGCAGCTTGGTTGGTGTGAGGGAAAAACTTTATTCACATATCTTGTGATTAACTGTGTCAACTGGGGCAATGGCTAAATGTGTCTCATTATTCAGTAGTCTAGCTCAGCTTTTCTCACCAGCTAGAAAAAGTTGCTAGTGCAAAACAAGGCAAGTCTGTTGGAAAGCAGTTCTCCTTGGGCTTCCTCAATAACACCAATCTGTTGCTCTCGCCTCTGATGGCAGTTATCTTTTCAACTGTTAAGTGAATGGCATATATATTGGGGTTTTTGCTTGGCAGCAACCAAATTTGATTTATTATTTTTCTTAAGTTAGGTAACTCTTGTAACAACCAAGTAGAAAATTTCAGAAACCTTTCAGAATAAAGTTTAGTTTCCCCTAAAGTCATAATATGAGCCAATGGGAAAGAAAGTAAACATTTTATTCCAAGCTGTATTTCAAGGACAAAAAATTTCCATCAATCCCAGTGCCCAGATATCTAGAACTTTGGAACTTTTCACTTGTGACTTTTTAAGTGAAGTATGTAAGTGAAGGTCAGCATAGTCCAGTATAACATAATGAGAAGTACTCAAGCCAGAATGGCAGAAAGATTACGTTTATTACACAAATATCTGAGAGAGGAGGACAGGCTGCATCATAAGGCCCACAGGAAGGGAGGTGGGGGATATCTAGGATACAGGATCTTAACCAGTATATGGGAAGCAAGAGGGAGAGATGGTTTTCTGTGGGTCAAAGACTTTATTGGGGTCTAGGGCATTATAGAGGTGGGTTTCCTATGAGAAGATTGGTTGGAAAATTTAAAGGGAACTCAATCTAAGCACAGAAACTCGGGTTACATTACCTGAGTTATGTAACCCTGGTTACGTTACCAGGTTCACCAGGCCTAAAGAAGAATGAAGGTTATCAAATGGCTTAGGGTATAGGACCTTATCTACCTAGAATATGAAAACAGGAATTATTTGGAGACTGCCTCAAAGTATGCAACTCAATGGTGACAAGCCAGGGATAAGACAAGAAGATGAATGCTGAGGCAATATTAATACAAACGAGAGTTATAATACCAGTATAGCTTCTGAGTCTGATTCACAACAAGAAAGACAGAGTCCATTCAGAAGGCATAGATACACTTAACCACTTTACACTGAAGGGGGAAAATTTGCTGGACAATATAGGAAGATGAAATTATTATCATTTATGAATAATTACTTAGATTTTACCATATTACCTTATTAATAATAACACTATGATGTAATTAATGTATATTTATTTTGTTTTCAAAATTTTGTTATATCCAATATATTTGTCTGTCTATTAAAAAGGTCTCATTTTTAATGTTTGGGTAAAGTTGAACATGCTTATATATTTTACATATACTTGAAAAGTATTGATTCTTCTCTTTACACACATAACAACTTTGAAAGGACGATGCCACATAAATCATGTATATTTTAGCTTGGTTATATTGGAAAACAGCTGAAAACTCTGCTATATAAAGGTAATTTTGTTTTTTATTTTCCCCTGAAAGTCAAAACATTTATCAGAATATTGATAAGAAGAGAGTAAGGTACAGCATTTTTTTACACCTGCATTATGTAATAATATGCTCATAATAATTGGCCCTTAGGGAAAGCGAGTAGTCTGAATATGCATGAATTATTGTGGAAGCTATTGACGAATGAGAAAGGAGAGTGCCCTGGCAGACACATTTAGGTATTTAAGACCTTCAGTTCATAACCTCTGTGGGAGTCATTTGATTCATGGCCTTTATTTATCCCTGAATGATATAATGCTTTACTTAACTACCTAGAAATGTCTGGTTCCTAATCTTGCCAAAAAAAAAAAAAAAATCCCATTTTATTATTTTGCGAATCTCTGTTTGTGTTTTCTGATTGTATTTTTAAGGATCTGTATATTTCTTCTTTGCAACCACTCCTAATTTTTAGACCCCCAATTATGGTTGCTTTTTTAAATCAGACAATTATGTTTGGTATTCCTGTGTATTTGAAGCTACATTTTAACCTTAGCTTTTTCTGTTAAACATTTTCAGTAGGAAGTTATTTGAACTTTACTGTGCTATAAACACATAGATGAGGAAAATAACTTTTAAAATTACCTTTAGAAATGCTTAGATATTGTAGGTATAAATAAATGTTTTTCTTAACTGTAGCTGAAGATACTACTTTACTATCCTGAATTAATATCTTCTCTTCAAATGGATATCTCTATTTGAAACAAAAATGAAAAGATCCATATTGTGCTTAAATCTGTCATGTTCCAAAGAGCTTTAAAACTAATGATTGTGGTGTTTAAAAGGCACTGTTATCAAATATCAGAAGATAGGGTTTCTTTGTTCAAGTTTAAATGCGGCATGTACTATTGGAGAACTGAATTTTTGCAAACGTTAAAAAAAGACATGTTGGGCTCAAGATTGCGATGCCTACAAGTAATTGAGATTTCTACAACTTTACAAATATGACTTCTAAATCAATTAGAAACTAATTAGGACATATTCTCTTTTTCATAAATGAAAGCACTAGAAATTCAGTAATATTGCTTGATCAGTCATTTTGGATTATTGATATTCTGTGTGCAAATGCTGAGATTTCAGTTTGCTTGAACTTAATTTAAAAGGCATTTATTTGATAAAATACTGATTCTTCTCTTATATTAAACTTGTTGCTGGGATTTAGGGGAATATTTTACACAATAAAACACAATGCAATTACAGAGTTTTTTTTTTTTTTAATAAGCCTCATGATTTGAGAAAGTATAACTAAAAAGCATGAATTGAAGGTTCCAGCTTTTAACATGTAGCTAAATGTGGTAATATACAATTGTGCATAGAAATAGGAACAGGGCTGATCCTAGTCATTTGAAACTGTCTCACTTGTATCAATAAACAGACATATGTTCCACTGAATTATACCCCAACCATTGTTTTTTTCTTACTCACTAATAGCATTAAAAGAACGAACAGAGCTATTAAAGGATGAAGAGTGAATGTGATATAAGAAATTGTAAAACTTTGGTGCAATACATATGCATTACTCACCTACATGCTTTTCTGTATCCAAATCACATATATTTGTATATATCTTACCTTTCTAAAATTTTGTTTTTGAATGTGCATTTATGCTAAATATGTATAAATAAAAATCACAAAATACATAAAGAACTTTATTTTAAAATTATATGTCTCATGAACATAACTGACAGAAATATTTAATAACACTTGAGAAATAAAAAGGATGACAGAACAGAGGAAATTCAATGAATTTAAATTACCGTTTTGATCTTTAATATTTATAAATAATATAAAAAATAAGGTGATATTTTTAAATTATATATGTGTGCTTTTCCATAATAGTTATGATAAAGTTATAAATAATTTGGTCTTTTTAATTGAACCATTCTACAAATTGGTGTGAGAATCACACACACAAAAGTACCACACTCACACTCTCACACGCACACAAACACACAAAAAACTGACTACTTTTTATTCTGGCTTACAATGGAAGAAAACTTGTGGTTATTCAGTTTTTGACCTGTGCAAAGTTTGCCTAGTTTTTGTCTAGCCACAGGTAAGCTTGCTCATTGAAAGTATTTTTGTCCAGCACCACTGAAATGAGTCCTTGTCCTGCTAATCAAGCATTTCTAACTGTACGACCCTTATTGTTTCAAAATGCTGATTCAAATATCTAATTGCCAGTGTGAATGCAATTCATCTGAGTCATTAGATGACGAATTTCGTAAACAGCAGACGTGTTCAATCTACATGGTGTGGTATAGTAACAATCTGCCTCATTCACTCTGTAATTACCATCTGTTTTTACTGATGTGGTAGAATTTGCCAATGTCATATAAATGACACCTGGGGATGCTTATAATTAGCAATACTGTAAGTGGTAGATTATTATTAATGATGTATTACATACATATTCAGGATGGCTCTTAAATTTTGGAAATTTCATTATTGAACATTATAATTATTCCACTTGAAAATTATGCTTCATATTAATCACTCACATCCTTTCTTTTTAAATATTGTCAGATTTTGTTTTCATTTATAAGAAATTAATGCACATCTAGTACCAACATATCATGTTTTTAAAATTATGTCATTCAGTTAACGCTTGCAGAGTATGTAGGTGCCTGGCCTCAAATAATGCACTAAAGATATAAAAATTAAAATTTTAAGCCCTTACTATCAAGGAATTAATATGTTTGTAGATTGCAGATAATAATGAAATCAATTTATTTATAATTCAGGTGTGAGATATGAAACAGGCAATTTTGCGAGCATTAGGGTAGTAGTCACGTGCATCTTCTTAAAGAAGGTGATAAATAAATGAATCTTCCTAACATAGGTAATGTTAGGTGCCAACTTGACTTGGTTATGGTGTCCAGTTATTTGGTCAAACATTAGTCTAAATGTTGCTGTGAAGGTATTTTGTACATGTGATTAATAATTGCAATTAGGGTTGGGAGCAGTGGCTCACGCCTGTAATCCCAGCACTTTGGGAGGCCAAGGCGGAAGGATCACGAGGTCAGGAGATCGAGACCATCCTGGCCAACATGGTGAAACTTCATCTACTAAAAATACAAAATTTAGCTGGGCGTGCTGGTGCACACCTGTAGTCCCAGCTACTCGGGAAGCTGAGGCAAGAGAATTGCTTGAACCCGGGAGGCAGAGGTTGCAGTGAGCTGAGATCACACCACTGTAACTGCAGCCAGGCGACAGAGCAAGATTCCATCTCAAAAAATATAAAATAAAAAATAAAAAAATTACAATTAGTTAATTATGTTTATTTATCTGTTATCTGTATGAGAGAGATTTATTTGAGAAATTGTTTTATATAATTGTGAGGGCTTGGATTCTGAAATCTGTAGTGTAGGTCAGTAAAATGGAAACTCAGGCAGGAATTTTATGTTACAGTCTTAAAGCAGAGTTCATTTATTTTCCAGTACATCTCAGCTTTTTCTCTCAAGACCAACTTATTGGACGAGTTCCACCCGTATTATGAAAGGACATCTACTTAAAGTATCTCTCTCTCTTTCCTTCTCCCTATATGTATATATCTCTCTTAAACATGTGTAGGGAGAGAGAGAGAAAGAAAGACTAGAAAACAGAATCAATACGATAGAGATACACACACACACACACACACACACTCACACACACACACATCCTGGATAACCCAAACTGATACAGATTTTATCCTGAGAAGTTAGGGTACTGCTATAACAAATACCTAAAAAGGAAAATGGAGAAGTGGCATTGGAATTGAATAATGATAGAGACTGGAAGAATTTGAAGCATTTGATAGAAAATATGTAGATTGCTTTGAAGAGACTGTAGAAATATGGATGTTAAAACAATACTGGTGAGGGCTCAGAAAGAAGTGAGAAGAGATGTAGAGAAAATTTCTACTTCCTTAGAGAATACATATATCATTATGAACAGAATGTTTTTGGTGAGGGATATAGAAATATGTTATGAAAATTGAAGGTGATCCATGTTTACAGTGGCAGACAACTTTTCTGAAATATATTACTCAAAGAAGATATGTTGTAATGTTAAATCCCCAATACTAAAAGTGTGATCTTACTTAGAAATAGGGTTATTGAAGATATAATTACTTACATTAAATTAAGTCATAATGGATAAGGCTGGCTGCCTAACCCAATATGACTGTGTCCTCCTAAGAAGATATCCATGTGAAAACTGAAAGCCACACACAGAGCCACAAACCCTAAGGCAGAGATTGGAGTCATGAAGCTGTAAGCCAAGAAACACCAAAGATTGCAGCAAACAGCCAGAAACTAGGAAGAGGCATGGAAGATATCAGTACAGGTTTCATAGGAAGCAAGGTACCAATGACACCTTAAGCTCAGAGTTACAGTCTCCAGGACTGTGTGGTAATAATTCATGTTGTTTTAAGTTACCCAGTTTGTTGTACATTGTTAATAACAGCCTCAGAAAACTAATACAATTTCAATGCTATAGATTATTTGAAGCTACATGGAAAATAACAAGTGAATAGTAAAGTCATGAATTTCTGAGAGAGACATAAAGGTAAGAAAATTCACTTGAAAGGTGTTATATATTCTTTATCTTCAGCAGGTAAAATAGAAGCTATCCTTAGTTAAGACAATTTTAGACCTGACAGGATGACACCAGGTTCTAAATTTTTGCCATCACAAACCAAATAAGCAATCTATAGAAAGTAGTTGTAAAAAGTGAATCATTAAAGCTGTCATTGTTGGGGTAGGGGTACTGGTTTATAGTCTAGGAAGAGACCAAGGGGCATCAAGAAATAAGTTAATGTAGCAGTGCTAATCATTTTGATATGTATAAGGACCTATAAGATAGCGTGTTTAGATAATACACATTTCCACTCTAATATATTTTGTAGAGTAACCATAAAAAATGGCATACTTCAGGGCTCAGCTGTCCAATTTCTCAGTTTCATTTGTTGCTGACAAATGTAACTTACTGATGTTCAGCTGAAAAGATGAATGGCTTGGACCATTCATAATGGCTTCAATCACATGTGTGAAGCTTTGCTGAAGACGGTTGGGAGAAGGCTACATCTGGCTAGATCCTTCTCCCTGTTCATGTAGTCTCAGAGTTTGTCAGTCTTGTCTTTCTAGATGAGGATTTGAGATCCTTACACAGAATTGAGGGCTCCAATAAAGAATAGTTAGAAGCTGTATTTTTTTTTTTAATACTAGGCCAGAAACTCTCACAGCATTTCTTCTGTACTCTACTAGTAAATAAGAGATATGCCAGCACAGATGGAAGGAGAGGGGAATTAGACACATCTCAATTGGAGAATGTTAAAGAGTTTGTGGTCATTTTTAATCTGACATAATCTGCCATCTGGTCACAAATTCTTTTTCCATGTTTCACCCTTCTCCCATGACCTGTAAAGTTTCATATTAATGTGTTATCTTCCCCTATTTCAGGAAATCACATCTAAATCAGGTCCAAGTATGGATGAGTCTCCTTCAGTATGATCTCCCATATGTATGATTTTTCTCAATATAAAAACTTGTGAACTGAAAACAAGTTGTGCACCTCTTATATACCCAATAAACAACAGTAAGGCATTCATAGGATAATTTAAATGGTTACTTTCATTAACATAGCAGTGGCTCTGAGTGATGTTAGGCAAATAGTAATCAATGATTCACTGCAATGCTAAAATCCAGCTAAACATGTGTTGTCAATCCCTTGATTAGGGTTTATTCCTCCTCTCAGAGAAAGAATCTGTATAGCTCTTGGCTTCAGTTTCTGAATTTTGTTTCCACTTTATGAGTCATCATTTATTTTTTCATAAGAAATAGCCTATGTTTCCAGGTAAGTATATTTGGACTGCTTCTAATTGTAGTACATGCTGGGTTTGAAAGGCTTCTTTTTATGTTATGCTAGCTCTGTATCTTTTAGTTCAAGATTATAGCATACCTTTTAAAAGATTATGAGCTTCTTGTATTGTACTTCACTTCATTAGTCAAAAGTCACACCTGCAATTCTTTCTGAAACAGTACTTCTCATATATATTGAGCTGCAATACAGGGTGTTCTGGAAAAATACCCTTAATATCTTAAAACAATGCCTTGTTTCTGTAACACTGTTAGAAGTCCTTTTATCTGGAAGAGAGATTCTAAGAGTCATGCCTTAATGCTGTTAAGGCAAGAGTCAAGAAAATGTTTCTATGTCTCAAACTCCTGGGGAATTGATGAGAATACTTTCCTGCTTGCCTCCAGAGGCCACATGAAGTGTACCTATGATTTTCCGCAGTGCAGCAGGGATGTAGCTGAGAGTAAGATGACAGTTTTCTTTCTTGGTAAGCACCTTTTAATATTTCCAAAAGATTCTACACATGTCTTTCATGTGACTTTGGAGAAGTAGGTGTACCTCATAGAGAATAGAGGACATTGACACATTATTCTCAATTCCACAATTTCCTTGACAATATTCTTTCATATACATTTCTAGGCTGCTTATATGCAATCAGAGATGAGTAATGGATATATATAGTCAAACATCTGTGTGGCCTGTCCCATAATAAGTAATCTAACGATGCTACTAGCATCAGTATTAGAACTCCCGGGGTATTTTTTTTAATTTTTTTATGCTTGGCTTTGAGGCTTTATCTTACCTTTCTGGGACCACTGAAAATGCCACCTTGAACACTCTCTTACATACTTTAATATCTCCTTTTCTTTCATCAAATATTATATTATAAGGTGACTACTTTGGTAAACAAATATAGTTTGTGATATGCTTAATTATCTTCTTCTAACTATAAAGGGAATCTATAATTTGTTGAGTAATGCTATGCATCATGAATTGTTGTAGGTGCTTGCATATGCATAAACACAACAACATATTTTCAAAAGTCTTATTAATATTATATATGCAATTATATTTCTACTTTATGAATAACAAGGCCATAGATTTGGAGATGTTAAATTATTACTAAGGTCATATAACTCCTAATTATCAAAGCTAAACGTTTTTCTCTTTACCATATTAGTTCATGCAATTTTAAATTTAAAGGATTTGCTTTTAAATCATGGACAATTTGTGTGCTGAAACATGGTTTTATACTCAGGTCTTCTCTTTTTTAAACAAAATCCTCTGCACCACACCATATGAATCTGTATTTTTTTTTTTTCATATTCAGCTGTGTGAATAGCAATGTAACTAGAATTAGTTTCAGGGTATAGCAATGCCAGAGATAGTAGCCAACTGTGCAAAAAATGATAGATAATGACAGAAAACGGATGGCAATTTGCAGGATACTGGTTAAAGGACATTGGTTCTCTTCTTTTGATGAATATGAGCTCAATTTTAGGATGTGCAGAAAGAAAGAAGTGAAGTTTATTAAGATCTCACCAAAATAAATGCATTGTGTTAAATGTTTCTCCATCTACCAAAGAAAAAAAATTCACTACTGTTTTTGTAGGGAATATATAGTTCTTTAACATGAAGGAATAAATTTTTTTATACATGAATTAAATTATTTCTTTGAAGATTCTATGTGCCCATTTTCTTGAGAGGCCATATAAAGAAATATATATTATGTGTTTTATAATAAAATAGCAGAAAACATGTTGAAAATTAAAAATATGTTTAATTGCATCTTTCAGTAAAAATCTGATGGAAGAAGATAAAGTCAACAGTTTTGTTTTTGTATATTTCATGATATATTTTATGTATATCATATATCTGATGTGATCTCTTTTGTATATCACTGGTGTAGAACAAAGCATCGGAAATATTCTAATAATAGTACTTTAGCTTCATCAGAGGACTATAAGTCAAGATATAGTTGAAATGGAAAAAAACATATTTAATGAAAGATATCAGAGCAGCCAGTAGGTGAAAAAAAAAAAAAAAGAAATCCAAAATGCATTACATTACTAAAATGTCTGTCAAAGAGAATTTTAAAAACTAAGGGTGCCAACTCAGCAATGTCTGCCACTACAACAGAAGGTCCAAGCACTGTGTTTTGAATAGAAATATTTTGCCCACAAAAAGTCTACCTGTTTGGGCACTTGAACTCTACAATTACTGTATACAGTGACAGAGCGCTATTACAGGTATTTCTAAGACATGAATATAGCAATTTATTCTATTGAAAATATTAACAGAATGTTTTATCGTGTTTTTCAAACCAGAGTAAAGGAAGATTTCTTATCTTTAATGCTACAGATTATAAACTCTCTAGATATTTAAGCTTGCAATCTATGCTCCAAAACATTGTCAAAAAATAGATCTTTATCTCAGAGATATCAGGGAGGGAAAGGGTTACTCGAACAAAAGAGAAAAGATATGAAGATATTATAGGACAAAAATGTGACCTAAATTTTAGCCAGGAAATAGAAGATATGGGAAATGGTTGGAAATAAGAAAGCCTAAGCTACAATAAAGTAGTCACAAGGAAACCTGGGTGTGCTTACATTTGTGTTTTATATATTTCATTAAAAATACACCTTTAGACCACTCAAAAGGACTAATTAGCTCACACTCCTGAAAAAATAATAAGGGAAGATCTACAGGTAAAACATAGAGTTATGTTCTTTCTGCCATGCCAATCATCTTAAAAAGCTGTAATTGGACGTCTTTTCAAGATTCATGATGTGCGATTTCCAAAATTTCTCCTTATTTTCATGTGGAAATTTGAAATATCATTAAAATATATTTATATGCTAAAATATAAATATATTTTAGCATATAAATATAAATATATGCTAAATATATTTATATATAAATATATAAATATATTTATATGCTAAAATATAAATATATTTTTTAGAATTTGAGACAAAAATCCTGAAAAAAGTATGTTCCAAAGAAGCAACATTTGCCAACAGTTTATTCTAATATTTAATTATTTAAGTCTTCATATGTGGCATTTATACTAATACACCACTGAATGAAGTTAAACAATTAAAATGAAGCTTACCACTCAATAGCTGTCTTCCAAAACAAGCCCGAAATTGTATCAACCAGCACTCTTTATTTTGCCCTGTGGGTGTTGGGTCTCAGTGAAGTGATACAAAAAAATGACAATATTCTGGCTTCTGTTATTTATCTGATTAATAAAGGTCTTCATTTCTAAACTTGGACTGTTACATATAAATATCCATGAAATTCTGGCAGAGTAAATTGTGATTTTGCAAAAAGGGACTCTTGGATACTTCATAGTTTTAAATTTCTACCAGATTTTAGTTTTTCGCATGTGTTTTTATCTAGTTTAATAGATATATTTTCTCTGAGGGCAAAATAATTTTTTCAGTTATTTTTATTATTCGTGGGGGAAAAGCAGAGTATATTACTTATATTCTTTTTTTTTTAATCCTCATATTCTTGGTGAAAGGAATTTGCAGACAGAAGCCATTAGCCTAAGGTTTCATTTTAAAAACTGCAACTTGAAAATAGCTGAAGATGTCTACTTCATAAGAGACCAAGAAATTAGAGATTTTATAGGATAGAATTTAAAAGGTAAAATTCAGTTTTATTTTGGAAATTGTTTATGGTTCTTTGATGGTGTTGGGAAACTGAGGTTATGTTAATTATAAGACAGTCTTTAAACACAGCAAACTGAGTTCCTGGTTCAAGCAGTTGTTGATCAGTTGATTGGTCAGTTTAGATTAAGCAAAAGGAATTGAGGGAAATAATTTTGGCTAAACCTTGCTAAAGTCAGTGTAATATTTATACTTCCTTAGCATCTTTCATATTATCTCATTAGTAGTCCTTTCCTGATGTAAATTCCAATCAAAGTAGTGGAAGTTCATGTGTCTGAAATTTTTGATAAGTGTATAAATGGAAGAAAAGACAATGAAAAATTTGGATAGGATTGAGATGAGGTAATGTCTCTGAGAAAATAATGTGTTTCAAAACGGTTATCATTCAGGCAAAGGGCAAATGTCTGTTTGTCCCGCCAAAGTAGCAATAATGGTGGGAACTTTAAAGAGTAGTGGGTAGAGGCCGGGCGCCGTGGCTCAAGCCTGTAATCCCAGCACTTTGGGAGGCCGAGACGGGCGGATCACGAGGTCAGGAGATCGAGACCATCCTGGCTAATATGGTGAAACCCCGTCTCTACTAAAAATACAAAAAACTAGCCGGGCGAGGTGGTGGGCGCCTGTAGGCCCAGCTACTCGGGAGGCTGAGGCAGGAGAATGGCGTAAACCCGGGAGGCGGAGCTTGCAGTGAGCTGAGATCCGGCCACTGCACTCCAGCCTGGGCGACACAGCGAGACTCCGTCTCAAAAAAAAAAAAAAAAAAAGAGTAGTGGGTAGCAATAGTCGTGATTCCAACTGGCCAAGTATTCTTAATAAAGCAATGCAAGAATATCTATGAAATGGTGGTGAAGACAGGATGACATAATAAAGATTTTAATTACTATATTTTAAACAACATGGACCTAGGAATTATTTAATTGGTTAAAAAATGAATTACCAACATTTGTGATAATTTATTAAGCCTTTATTTGGAAACCTGTGTAGTGTTATAGATGTTTAATGATGGTGTCTTGTAGCCACAATATTTTGTAACAAAGTGAAAGTATATGTTGCATAACCTAGAATTATATTCTGACAAGTGAGTAAATTGGAAAATATTCTATATTTATCTTTATATTTATTCTAAAATCATTTACTAATTGCTTACTCTGTGTTAAGCACAGCGTTAGGTAACTGAGAAATAATCATGCTGTCCAGAGTAGGTAAAAAGCCATTTATATAACTTTTCAATTAAAAGTTATAATGTAAGAAACATTTTTATTAAGTTTTGTTTTGTTGTTTACAAATTAATCAAGTATTCATCTCTTTAAGTAATGTAAGAAACTCAAGATAAAGTAAGCCATTTTAAAGGAATGGTTATGTGCATACGCTGGGTAGAAAAAGATGATCACTCGTACGTATAGGTCTCAAGCAAATAGTACTAAAATAATTGGCACACAAATATTTCATGTATGTAATGGATAATGTCATAACTATTTTGAGTACTCTAAACATGTTCTTGGCCATTGAAAAGGATCCCTATTAAAACCAGTTATATGGTAGCATATTAAGCAATTTCGTATTAATTTTATCACTTTAAACAGTAATTTTTGGTTACTTTTATTTATATAAAAATAGAGTATAATGCAAATGAGACTTAACCAACAATTTCAAGTGTTTTCATTCCTTTATAAATATGTGACTTGACTTGGCACCCTAAAAGCTTTTTTTTGACCTGTTAGCTGTTAATTATTATAAAAGTTATTGCTGTATATAAGTTAGATTTCTTTCATGGTTTCATGTTCATTTGTTAATAAAAATACATTAAAATTAAATGTGGTTACTTTTAAAAATCTTTAAATCAATGGCAGGAGTTACAGAAGATACAGTTTCTCCATTAAAGTATAGCTGTTTAATAATTATATACTTTCTGCAAACAGAAAGAGATTAAGTTAAAGGGTTTTATGTTAGCTGTAATACTATAAATTATTTTTGTCACTAAAGAAATTGTACATGAATCTATGAATTGGTTTATTTGTGCTTATGGGGACTTTTCTTTCAAAAGTTTATTTTAATCTCATAACCAATTTCTCTTTTTCTTCCTCTTCCTCCTTCTCCTGCCTTTCCCTTTCTTTCTCTCTGTCTCATAGGCAGAATGAATAATGTCCCTCCCCTTCCAACATGTTCATAGCCTTATATCCATGCACCTGGGGCTATGGTAGCTTACCTAGCAAAAAGTACCTTGCAGCTATGATTAAGTATTCTGAAGAAATTATTCCTCATTAAATCTAATAAAATTCCATGAAAGTGAGTCTATTTCTTAGCATAGGATTATGAGAAACTCCTAAAGAGATCTGAGAGAAAGAGACAGAGACAGAGAGATGATGAAACAAACAAACAAACAAGAAAAAACAAAGATCAGAAAGATGCAACATTGCTGTCTTTGAAAATGGAGAACGATGTCAGGTAGCATGATGCATCCAGCTTTGATGTTTTTGTTTAGGATTGTCTTGACTATATGGGCTCTTTTTGGGTTCCACATGAAATTTAAAGTAGTTTTGTTTTTTGGTTTTTTTCTAATTCTACAAAGAAAGTCACTGGTAGGTTGATGGGAATAGCATTGAATCTATAAATTACTTCAGGCAGTATGGCCGTTTTCATGATATTGATTCTTCCTATCCCTGAGCATGGAATGCTTTTCCATATGTTTGGGTCCTCTCTTATTTCCTTGAGCACTGGACTGTAGTTCTTCTTGAAGAGATCCTTCAGATCCCTCATAATCTGTATTCCTAGGTATTTTATTTTCTTTGTAGCAATTGTGAATGGAAGTTCACTCATGATTTGGCTCTCTGCTTGTCTATTATTGGTGTACAGGAATGCATACAATTTTTGCACATTAATTTTGTATCCTGAGACTTTGCGAAGTTGTTTATCAGCTTAAGGAGTTTTCAGGCTTGAGAAAATGGGATTTTCTAAATATACAATCATGTCATCTGCAAACAGAGACAATTTGACTTCCTCTCTTCCTATATGAATATCCTTAATTTCTTTCACTTGCCTGATTGCCCTGGCCAGAACTTCCATTACTATGTTGAATAGGAGTGGTGAGAAAAGGCCAAAACAGCATGATACTGGTAAACAAAACAGATATGCAGACCAATGGAATAGAATAGAGGGCTCAGAAATAACACTATACACCTACAACCATCCAATCTTCAACAAACCTGACAACAACTGTTTCTGTTTATGGATCCTTTAGGAATCATCACACTGTTTCCCATAATGGTTGACCTAATTTACACTCCCACCAACAGTGTAAAAGCATTCCTATTTCTCCATATCCTCACCAGCATCTGTTGTTTCCAGACTTTTTAATGACCACCATTCTAACTGGCGTGAGATGATATCTCACTGCAGTTTTGATTTGCATTTCTCTAATGACCAGTGATGTTGAGCTTTTTTTCATATGTTTGTTGGGCACATAAATGTCTTCTTTTGAGAAGATTCTGTTCATGTCTTCGCCCACTTTTTGATGGGGTTGTTTTTTTCTTGTAGATTTGTTTAGGTTCCTTGTAGATTCTGGATATTAGACCTTTGTCAGATGGATAGATTGCAAACATTTTCTCCCATTCTGTAGGTTGCCTGTTCACTCCGATGATAGTTTCTTTTGTTGAGGAGAAGCTCTTTAGTTTAATGAGATCCCATTCATCAGTTTTGGCTTTTGTTGTCATTGCTTTTGGTCGTTTTAGTCATGAAGTATTTGCCCATGCCTATATCCTGAATGATATTGCCTGGGTTTTACCATTTGACCCAGCAATCCCATTACCGGGTATATACCCAAAGAGTTATAAATCATTGTACTATAAAGACACATGCACATGTATGTTTATTGCAGAACTATTTACAATAGCAGAGACTTGGAACCAACCCAAATGCCCATCAATGATAGATTGGATAAAGAAAATGTGGCACATATATACCACGGAATACTATGCAGCCATAAAAACTAATGAGTTTATACCTTTTGAGGGACATGGATGAAGCTGGAAACCATCGTTCTCAGCAACATAACACAGGAATGGAAAACCAAACACTACATGTTCTCACTCATAAGTGGGAGTTGAGCAATCAGAACTCATGGACACAGGAAGGGAAACATCACACACTGGAGCATGTCGGGGGGTTTGAGGAAAGGAGAGGGAGAGCATTGGAACAAATACCTAATGCATGTGGAGCTTAAAACCTAGATAACAGGTTGATAGGTGCAGAAAACCACCATGGCACATGTATATGACAAACCTGCACGTTCAGCACATGTATCCCAGAACTTAAACTAAAATTAAAAAATAAAAATAAAAAAAAATAGAGAAAGATGGTCACGAGCCAAGAAATGCAGTTTATCTCTAGAAGCTCCAGAAAAACAAACAAAAGAAAAACAAAAACTATCTTGATGAATAAGAGCTAATATTAGAAACAAATGCCATTGAGATAAAAGTGACATTGAGAAATGATTTGTTACCTTAAGACAATTCAAGACTATAACTTGGTATGAGGTCATTAGTTACAATCTATTGTAGGACTCTTTAGATATTACAGAGAAATGCATCCAATTAAATTGATTTCTTGGCATATTCTGACTCCATTTAATTTCTCCATTGCTTCTCATTTCTCATTTCATTTTTTATAATTAATTTGAGATTTTATTATGATAATCTATCATTTAAACATTTTGTGTAATGTATATTCTGAAATTTGTAAAGGTTTATTAACTTAAATTACTCAATGAAATACTTAGGTGCAGAAATTTTAGGATTCTAGAGATTGTGCACAAATATACCTGTAAAATATTATCATAAATAACCATTGATAGTATTTTATATGTCAATCTAGTTAATTTTGCAAATATAATTTGAAATAGAAACAAAGGGTTTATAAATTTAAAATATTACTTATGACTCCACACAGCATTTTTGATAAATTAATGTTATCTTTCATGTGAGTTCCCATTCACTTTATCTTACCCTCGTGTGATTAGAAGTAGTAATTTGCCTGACACTAGATATGTGGTGGTCCATTTTCCAATATTCATTCTATAATTCTTCAAAACCACACGGGTGTCCCACAATTCAATTCAATTCTGACACTAACTGTACAGAGTTAGCACTCCCCCATAGGTTTAGGGCTCAGCCCCACAAGAAGCCTACTCCTACTTCAACAGTCTCGATAGGGTCACCAGGTGATATGGTCTGGGTGTGTCCCCACCCAAATCTCATCTTAAAATGTAGTTCCCATAATTCTCACGTGTCGTGGGAGGGACCTGGTGGGAGGTAATTGAATAATGGGGGCAGTTACCTCCGTGTTGTTCTTGTGATAGTGAGTGAGTTCTCATGAGATCCAATGGATTTTTAAGGGGCTTCCCCCACCACATATTTCTGCACTTCTCCTTGCTGCTGCCATGTGAAGAAGGACATGTTTGTTTCTCCTTATGCCATGATAGTAAGTTTCCTGAGGCCTCCACAGCCCTGCGGAACTGAGTCAATCAAACCTCTTTCCTTTTTAAATTACCCAGTTTTGGGTATGTCTTTATTAGCAGCCTGAGAGCTGACTAATATACCAGGCTACCTGCATTTCTATCTGTCTTGACTACAAATTTAGGGGTTCCCAGAACTCCCTCCTCAGGTTTAATAATTTTCTAGAATGACTAATAGAACTCAGGAAAGTGTTTTACTTACTTTTACTGTTTGTTAGTTTTTAATAAAGAATACCACCTAGAAGCAGCCAAATGGAAGAGAGGCATAGGCTAAGTTATGGAGGCAGGAGTGTGGAGCTTCCATGCCGACTCTGGGCACAGCAGCTAAATCTATCACACACACAGCAGCTGTGTGTGTTTTCTGTGTGGTGTGTGGGGTGTGTGTGTGGTGTGGCGGGTGTATGTGTGGTGTACATGTGGTGTGTGTGATGTGTGGTGTGTGTAATGTGTGGGGTGTGTGGTGTGGAGGTTGTGTTCATGGAGGATGTATTTTTACCTCAATGTGTTCATCACCCTGGAAGCTTTCAGAACCTCATCATTTGGGGATTTTTATGGAGGTTTCCTTATGTAGGTATGACTGATGAAATTTTGAACCACTGGTGATTGAAGATCTCCAGCTCCTCCACAATCCCTGAAGATTGGAAGGGGGATGGAGCTGAAAGTTCCAACCGGTTAATCATGTCTTCTTCTTTCTCGTAACCACCCCCTACCCTGAAGCTAACTAGAAGCCCTCATCCAGCAATCATTTAATTACAAGGCAAAAAAAAAATAAAGTCTCTAATTCATGTTGGGTTGATTTTTGTATACGGTGAGATATAGGGATCCAGTTTTATTCTACATTGCCTATCCAGTTTTCCCAGCACCACTTATCAAATAGGGTGTCATTTTCCTGATTTATATTTTTGTATGCCTTGTCAAAGATCAGTGAGTTGTAAGTATTTGGCTTTATTTCTGGATTCTCTACTTTGTTCTATTGGTGTGTGTATCCACTTTTTTACCACTACCGTGTTGCTTCGGTTACTATAGTCTTGTCGTATAATTTGAAGTCACGTAATGCAATATTTCCATACTTTTTCTTTTACTTAAGATTGCTTTGGACATTCAGGCTTTTAAAAATATTATATGAATTTTAGCATTGCTTTTTCTAAGTCTGTGAAAAATGATTTTAGTATTTTGGTAGGAATTGAATTCAACCTGTAGATTGCTTTGGATGGTGTGGTCATTTTTATTATATTGGTTCTTCTGATCCAGGAGTGTGTGATTTATTTTCATTTGTTTTTGTCATCTATCATTTCTTTCAACAGTGTTTTGTATTTCTTCTTGTAGAGATCTTTCACTTCCTAGGTTCAGTATATTCCTGGTTTGAACTGAATTATTGATTTCTCAGCTTGGTTGGGTTGTTGTTGTTTTATAGCAGCACTGCTAATTTGTGTGCATCAATTTTGTAACCTGAGACTTTACTGAATTGATTTATCATATTTAGAAGTCCTTTGGGGGAGTCTTCAGGGTTTCTAGGAATACAGTGATATCATTGGCACACAGGTAGTTTGATTCCACCTTTTCAGTCTGGATGCCTTTTTTTTCTCTTGTCTAATTTCACTGGTGAGGATTTCCAGTACTATGTTGAATAGAACTGATGAAAGTGGGCATCACTGTCTTATTTCAGAATTTCTAAAAGAAAACCTAGAAAAAACACTCTCGACATTGGCCTAGGCAAATAATTTGTGACCAAAACTCCAAAAGCAAATGCAACAAAAACAAAAATACATAAATGAAACCTAATTAAATTTAAAGACTTCTGCACAGCAAAATAAATAATCATCAGAGTAAACAGACAAACCGCAGAATGGGAGAAAATATTTGCAAACTAAGCATTCTAAAAGAAATAATACACAGAATCTCTACAAGGAACTCAAATCAGTAAGAAAAAATAATAATCTCACTAAAATAGGGAAAATAACATGAATAGACATGTAAAGTATACATAGAAACAGGGGGAAAATATACAGTGGTTACCAGGGATGGGGAAAATAGACAAGTTGGTCAAACTGTGCAAAGTTGCAGTTAGGTGGGATAAATAAGTCTAAACACGTAACATACAGCAAAAAACTAGAATTAAGAATATTGTATTGTATGCTGGAAATTTGCTGAGAGTAGATTTTAGGTGTTCTTACCAGAAGAATAAAAAAGTTAACAATGTAAGGGAAAAAAGTTAGTAAAATAGAAAAGACACTTATTATTTAAGAGATTCTACAGGTTTTCAGAACTCTGTACCAGGAACCAAGGAAAATACTGTGTGTGTGTGTGTGTGTATGTGTGTGTGTGTGTGTGATGGAATTTAAATAAGAAAAAGGATTCTGAGTTACACCTCCATTGTGATTTTTCAGTTCTATGCACAACTTTTAATACGGACCTCAAGCATTTTTGATTTCATAATAGAAGAATGCTGAACAGAACCAGTTCATGGGAATGAGAGTAAATTTCTTGCCATAGGATTATAAACACATTTTTGCATAATTAGTATTGGGGTCATACATATCCAGTAAGGAAAAATCTACCAACCTATCAAGATTAGTACAGTTTGATGGCCTCAGTAAACCTATTACAAAATAATCCAGTATTCTCTTAAAATACAAGTTATTTAGTATTATTTCTGTTTAAATAATTAACTTAGAAATAGCATTTGCTCTGCTTCTTTTCTGTAAGTGGAGTGCAGGGCTTTGTAATGAGTATTTGTGTGTGTGTATATTTGTATTGAGGAGAAGACCATGTGTCTATTGAATTAAAATGGCTTAAACATCTTTTATTCATGGTCAGTGTATATGATTTTTATGAAATTTTCTAAATGCTGCAGGTATGTGGACAAATGAAATACAATCCCTGACCTTAAAGGGCCGATAATTTAACAAAAATAGTTTTCTTGTTTATTGATGAACTCTCTTCATTAGTTGATGAAAGCTGACATTTTTCTTCTGAAAATTCACCATGGCCCCAGAAAGTCAGAATGGTTGATTGCTTTCTCTATCTCTGTTGTCTCCACCAACCCTCTAACACATTGCAATGCCTCTCCTTTCTCTCTTTGACTTGTGTTTTGCCCGAGGTAGTAAGAAAAATCATGAATGTTTCAATCATGTTATTTGTCTTTTCTTTGTTGTTGTATTTTTTGTATAGTCAACAATGTAAGAGCAACAATTGGATAACTGAATCTTTCATATGAACTTCACACCTGTAATCCCAGCACTTTGGGAAACTGAGGTGGGTGGATCACTGGAGGTCAGGAGTTCAAGACCAGCCTGGCCAATGTGGTGAAACCCCATCTCTACTAAAAATACAAAAATTAGCCATGATGTTGTGGCATGCACCTGTAGTCCCAGCTACTCGGGAGGCTGAGGCAGGAGAATCACATGAACTCAGGTGGTAGAGGATGCAGTGAGCCAAGATTGTACCATTGCACTCCAGCCTGGGCAACGGAGGGAGACCTGGTCTCAAAAATAAAATAAGAAACTCTGAGATGGTCCAGCAATCTGTGTTTTAATAGGCTTTTCAGGTGATTTGCATGCATATTTCTTTATTTCTCAAGATCTTTTCTGTTTCTCACTCAATTTATAAATCAAAAATACGTTAACCCTTTTCCAGCTTTTTTAGCATAGTCAGCAATAGGCTAATGTCTTCATATTCTAAGTGAAATTACATATTTCCTCATAAATCACATAAATTAAAAGAAAATCCTTGCTGGACATTACCTTTCTTGTTAATTCATCCAAGTTTCTAGGCAAGAAAAGCAATTGTACAGATATCGATATATTTTAAAAATTACACATGTGCTTTGTAGTTAAACAAGTTTTAAAACTTACAAGCTGACTGAATGGTGAAATTTTTTTAGTTCCCTATGTTAATGATATTATCACAAATTTCTATCCATGATAGAATTATTAGCATGTCAATTATGCTTTGTAATTTCTAATATCGATTTATACAATTCAATATCTTGGTTTTTAAAGGTAAGTTATAATAATTTTTGTATGCATTTATTTTTAACCTATATTCTAGAAATTAGCTACATAAAGTAGATGTTACTGTACAGGTGAAATAATTCCCGAAATTGGGGCCGGGCGCGGTGGCTCAAGCCTGTAATCCCAGCACTTTGGGAGGCCGAGACGGGCGGATCACGAGGTCGGGAGATCGAGACCATCCTGGCGAACACGGTGAAACCCCGTCTCTACTAAAAAAATACAAAAAACTAGCCGGGCGAGGTGGCGGGCGCCTGTAGTCCCAGCTACTCGGGAGGCTGAGGCAGGAGAATGGCGGGAACCCGGGAGGCGGAGCTTGCAGTGAGCTGAGATCCGGCCACTGCACTCCAGCCTGGGCGACAGAGCGAGACTCCGTCTCAAAAAAAAATAATAATAATAATAATAATTCCCGAAATTAAATATTGCTCAGTTGTAAGCTTAACAGTATAAAGGAATGATGTGTTACCCATTGTAATATTTTAGAAAGTAAAATTATAAAGAAACTGAAGCTTTGTTTAAAATATTTCTTGTGCTATGATTTAAAAAAGTTGAATGTTTTCTTTCTATCATGAATTTTTCCAAAAGAAAATATTTTTAAGGAGGAAAAAGTAAATAAATAAATATTTGTTTTCTGGATCTCTAAATGATAGATTTCAAGAAATTTATGAATTGTAAAGTTGATCTCTGTTGTTTTTAATCTTCTAGTTATTTGTAAATCATTAAAGTATTTGGTGCCTCTTTTTGTCCCTCATTGTCTTTTCTGCTTAATCTTCTATTTACCCTAAAAGGGCAAAATGCAACTGCAGAGAGAAATTACACTTGCTGTAAAAATAGTGTTGAGATGTGGCCTTAACTTAGGCATTTTTGTAGAAACGACTGCTCTCTAGTATTGTTTGAATGACTGTTTAACTTCCATTCATATTACAATAACATAATAGTCAAATTAAACAAAATGATGCTTTCTTCTGCGCCTACTTGGGTATTCATTTTGCCACTGTAGCTACTTCCATTCAGGCACCTAAAAGTGAATTAGCACTGCTGATCTTCAACTGGCTATGGCCAATGAGATTCATTTATCAAGTGATAAATGTGCCCTTGACCAACAGACATAGTTTGCTGATACAGTTACTCACTCAAATCTAACAGAGATGAGAAATGTTTGCCATCAGAATAAAATAAAGATGTAGGATTATTTCCTTTGTGAAGACCACATATAGCTTGTGGAGTTTTGACATTTATAAGAAATAAATCTAGGAATTTTGAGGGTTTTAAAATCACTTTTACAAAAATTGCTTGCTGTTTTCAAGCCCCTCAGAGTTTGAAATGATCAGATCATGCAGAGAAATCATGCTGTAAGTGAATGAAAGACAACCGAAAACCCAGAAGCTATGAAATACTTCTGACTAATACCACCCACAAAATCTGTCCTTTACAAACTAGTTTATTACATTATTTTATTTTATTATTACTATATTTTAGGGATACTTTGATTTGGTATAACAAAACTGGGAGATTTACCCACAGTCACATTAAAGTTTTGGGAAAGGTGAAAAATAATGTAACTGCGCATACAACATGGTATCTCTACCATGAATATTTCTTGCCTCTTTGATCTCTATTCTTCATAGTCCATTACTACCTTTTTGGGGGACAGGGGCACATTTACAGCCTTTTATTATAAATGTGGCAAAGGATAAGCCTGGACAAATATTCTTTCTCATAGAAATGCCAATAGAAAGTACAAAAAGGCTAAGTCTAATATTTTATCTTGTTGCTAAACTGTGCAGTAATAAATAAAACTCAGTATGACTGTAGATAAATTAAGAAAAATATGAGAAAAATGAATTCCTTTTCATACAGACTTTTTTAAACACTAGAAAACTATGTTCTGCTTTAAAACATATAATTCCCTCTTCATTCCAAAACTAGTGCCAATGCCATACAGTATTTGATACTTATGGCCAAAATTCTATCTACACACCAATACAAAGAATTTATTTTTCAAGATTTTCAGAGGTCTGATATTGATAATGTTTCTTTATGAATTCAAAGTTTAAAGAGAAATTTCAGGATAAAAATGTATTATAAAACCAAAATATACAGAATATAAAGTTATTTCAAATTGGATTAAATTGTTTTCTTAATGTACCAAGAATATTATTTTATTAACATTTTGTAGCATATTGCAGAATAAAATTAATGAAGTAAATTCAAATTATGCTGCATATTTATCTAATAAATACTAATCAAGACATTTTCTACTTACATAATTTTTAAAATAGCATTATTCAAATAAAATACTGCCTCAAATATATTAATTTAAAAAAATTATAATTTCTACTATACAATTAATTTGACTTAAAGCATCTCAGTGGAGTACAATCAAACAAAAAAAATCCAAAATTTGCAAATTAGCACCTACTTTGTTATCTTATTTTAAAAATTATACTTGTCTTTCTTAAAACTACATATTCATATAAATGGATTTAAATTAAACATATGACTGATATGGAAAATAACCAAAATGTTTTACTTTCTGTAAAACAGTGTTATACAAGAGTAAGATGTATGATCAATTTCTATATATAATGATAATTATTAACACCTTTGTTATTTGTATTTTTTTGTATGGGTAATGTCTGATGGAATAGACAATCTAATAGAGATGATTACCACTTTCAGACTAGGTTGTGATGGTAATGTAAGATAATTATATTTTCCAAGCCATTCACTTCTGATTTTTCTTTAGTGTGTAGGAAAACTGTAATAAAATTAAAGAAAAAAGAAAACGCAAACAGATAAATTATCAAATCATCTTATGTATCTACATTTAATTAATCTGATTAACTTCTGAAGATACCCTCTTTTATCCTTTGCAAACATTGTATTCCTACATACAATTACTAGAAAACAATTGCTGCATAAAAGTGATTGAAAATTACTCAAGATCCTATTTTGATAATATATTTTTATTTTATTTTCTGGAAAATCTTCCAAACATGATTTGATGATTATTTTTCAAGTTTTCCATATTATCAGTTTTAGTATGTATTTATTTATGTCATAGGCGGGTAATGTTTTCACTCATTTGTTCTTTCTTTTATTCCATGACCCAAATAGCTGTAACAGGACCCAAAAGTGCAATGAAAAGAAATAGCCAAATGAATGTGTTATCAGAGTATAAATATTTTATACCATATAGCATATTTATGCGTTTAGAAAAATATTAAAATATTATCTTCAAACCTTTCACTCTCTGTATCTAATATCAGTGGTTTATTATACTTCCTGTCTCTGCTACTTTCCTGTAAATTCATACTTTTATCATTAAAACTTATTTACTGGACTGCCATTGCATTATCTGTAACATAACAAAAAAGTATGTCTTATACAGTAAAGTTGCTAATCTAACTAACCTACTGATAGTGTCAGAACTGACCCCAATATATTCCTACTACATATGCTCATTTATTTAGAAATACAATTTTTAAAATTAAGTTGAAGGATAGGAGCATTCCTAAGCTTTAAGTTATATGATTTTCAAAGATGGAAAGGAAGTCTAAAAAATGCATGAATGTAAATTTAGGGGTGAAAATAAAAATTATTATAAATCTCCTATGAGAAGAGTTATGGATGTAAGAGTAATCCATTAACCTATAAATGCCCAATTATATATATTTTTCTTATTTTTACACATAATATTTTTGTCCATTTCTATCTGATTGAAATAGTATGTATTATATGTTCAGTTAGGACTTCTGTGATTGGAAAAAGATGTAAAAAGGATTACTATATGAAATGCATATTTTCCATTAAATAAAATTACTAAAATTCAGGGTTTTTTGTCTCCAGACAGAGGTTATTAGGAGAAAAGAACTTAATTAAAAAATTAATTTTATCTTCTAATTTTCAGGTTTGAACAGTGCATTTATTTTTAACTTGTTGAAAAAACCTTGTGAGGCAAGAGTATGTCCTTATATCAAACAAAAAACTGACAAAAGTTAAACAACTTGTTTCAAGATGCAATAAAATGGAATCAGAATTTTTTTTCAAAGGCTATATTATAATTATGTCGTTTTTATTTTTTAAAAAACAATAAACATACACAAGAGTGCAATGTTAATTTGACTTAAACCTGACAGTTTTTATGGAGTCAACCCAGAATAAAATCTTTCAAATGATCCTACATATCAAACCACCAAATTTTGCTAAAGTAGTTCATAATGAACTCCTACTTCCCGATATATTAGTGAATAGATAGTCTGACGTACCTAAATTGAAAGTAGAAAACAACTACGTTGTAAACAGTAAAACATTGGGGGAAAAAAAAAGCAAGCAGTATTTGGCTCGTAGGGAGTACCTGTTTTGGCCACACTTCAGCACTCTCAGAACCAGGAGAGATGACTCAGGAAAGGGTCCTTAAGCACTCACTAAAGCCTATGATGCTTTGAGGGATACAGCTCAAATCTCCTGAAACACTTGAGAAATTTAGTTTTGAGACGGAATGAAGCATATTTGCTAACTTGAAGCCTCTTGCATTAAGGTTAGGACTTTCTAAAGTGGCAAAAGTGGCACTTGACTTCAAAAAAACCACATGAAAAATGTGAGAAAAAATAATATCTTGTTTGATCTATCTGTAATCACTATCTGTGTCTTCTTTGTTTCCATTTTTTAAAAATTTTACAGCTTTTCAGGGCTTTCAACTTCAGGCCATAGCCTTAGTTCCTTGTAATTTCAGCATATAGGAAAAAAATCCAATGATTCTAATTAAAGTTAGAATAAATTAGAAAAAGGTTTTGCCTCTGTTTGGTTCTCAAGAATAAAGAGTCAAGAAATTAAGAATTAAGACTCAAGGCCAATCAAAGGCTTTAAGTTCCATGAAGTTATTTATTATCTCCACATTTTACTGTTAAGTCTCCTGGATCTACCAGGAAGGTTTAAAGATAAAATGGAACACATAATTCACAAGTAAAATAGAATCTATTTATTTATTTTTTTTTCAAAATAATATTCTTATTACATATCAATGATTACATTGTATTTCATTATTCAATAGGTTAAACATTGTGTTACGGAGTCAAAATGCTCAATATTGTTAAGATGTCAAGTTTTCCCCAAGTTGATCTTTATAGTCAATGTATTTTCAATCTAAATCTCAGGAGGCTTTCTTGTAGAAATGGAAAATTGATTACACAATTTATATGTAAATTCAAAGAACATAAAGTACCAAAACCAGCTTTGAAAATGAAAAAAACAAGAACAGTTGGAGGACACATAACACCTGAGTTCCAGAATTAATATAAAACCAAAAGAATCAGCACAGTGTAGTATTTCCATAAAGATAAACAAATAAAATAATAGATCAGGATAGAGAGTCCAGAAATAACCCACACATACATGGTATAATAACTTTTGGAAAATTAGCAAAGGTTATTTAATAATTTCAGAATAATTTCTTAAATGCCTCTAGAAAAATTAGACAATTGTCTGCCAAAACATTAATCTTGATCACTACTCTATGTAAAATATCAAAAACAAAGAAATGAACAAACCAAAAAAAAAAGAAAAAGAAAAAGAAACCCTTAGAATTGATTAGAGACCTAGAAATAGCAAAAATTTAAAACTTAAAGCAAAAGAGAAAATGTTAACAATTTTGAGTTTGTCAAAGATTTTGTAGATAGGACACAAATAATATAAAGTGTTACAAAATCAACAAATAGATTTCATATAAATTGAGAAATTTTATTCTTAAAAGACATTATTTTAAGAATGAACAAACAAGGTACAAACAGAAAGAAAATGTTCCCAAAACAGTATCTGACAAAGTACTTATATCTAAAATAGCTAATGAATTCATAATGTGATAATAAGGAGACAAAACTCAGAAAACAAAGAAAATGTGTGAACACACACTTTGGTAAAGAAAATTTACAGATGACAAATAGGCATATAAAATGATCCACAACCTGATTAGGGAAATGCAAATATAAAATAAAATGAGATACCTCTAGAAAGAAAACAAAGGGGAGCGGCAGGAAATAAGGAAGGAAGGGAGGAAGGAAGGGAAGAAGGAAGAAAGGAAGGAAAGGAGGAAGGGAGAAAGGGAGGGAGGGAGGAAGGGAGGGGAAAAAAGAATCAAGTGCTAGGAGAATGGGGAGTAACTGAATTTTTTAATACAGGACTGGTGGGAATATAAAATGGATACAACCACCCTATAACAAAATATGTACTTTTCATACCATCTACCTATTCCACTTCATAGTGTTTACTTATAATAAATAAAAACATATCTCTACACAATGTCTTGCACATAAACATTTATATCAGCTTTATGTGTAACAGCCAAAACAATGATGAATGAATAAAAAAATTATAGTGTGTTAATAAAATGAAAACTATATAACAATAAAAACAATCAAACCTTGAAACTGCAAAAACATAAATGAATCTCAATTATATTGAGTGAAAGAAACTAGAAAAAAATAGATCCACTCATATAAATCCATTTAGATGAAATTATAGAAAACATAAATAATCAATAGTGACAGAATACTGATGAGTTATGGCCTGTGTAGACCCCGAATAGTGTGTGAATAGTACATTACAAAGAAGCACTAGGTAATATTGGTTGATGATATTTTTCTATTCTTTGTGGTGATGATGTTTTTAAGTTGTAAGAATCTATTAAAATATATACTCTCGCCAGGTGTGGTGGCTCACACCCATAATCTCAGCACTTTGGGAAGCTGAGGCGGGTGGATCATGAGGTCAAGAGATCGAGACCATCCTGGCCAACATGGTGAAACCCCATCTCTACTAAAAATGCAAAAAATAGCCAGGCATGGTGGCACATGCCTGTTATCCCAGTTACTCAGGAGGCTGAGGTAGGAGAATCACTTGAATGCGGGAGGCAGAGGTTGCAGTGAGCCAAGATCGTGCCACTGAACTCTAGCCTAGCAACATAATTAAACTCTGTCTAAAAATAATAATAACAATAATAATAATATATACTCTAAATGTAGGCAGTTTATTGTATATCAATTAAATGACAAATTTATAGAAAAAAGAATAAATGTATCAATTTTAATTTGTGACTGAATTATCATAGCAAAAACTATATCTAAAATATCATTTATGAGAATTTGTGTCAAATATTTTTAACTTATCAGATTATCATTTAAAATAGAATAGGTAAATTGTTAGTTCATTAAACATTATTTCTTCATTAATTTTATTCATTTTTTGTGGCTTTTCTACTCACAATAATTTCTTTCAAACCTTTCAATGTGTCTTATTATGTTTTAGTACTTATTTGTTATCTTGTCTTAGGGAGAATATTAATCCTTTGTTTCTTCATATTTAAAAAATTTAATTTTTATCCACCTCATATTTTATTTTACGGGGTTAAATATATTTGATTATCTAAATGGTAGTCTTCTTAAAACTATATTTTATATTGATCTTTTTCTTTGAGAACATTCTTAGAAATATTGTATCCATTCCTGTGTGATAGTGTCCAAACTCAGATTCCAATAACATATTCCATCTGTACATGCATGCTACCACTTCCACTATTAGAAGGTAATCTATTTCTCCCCTTAAACTTTGGTTTGTCTCATGACTCCCTTTGACCAATACAGTGCAGCAGAATTGATAGTCTGAAACTTTCCAGCTTGCACCTAGTATGTATTATTACTTTGTCAAAACTAGACAACCAGTGAGAAAATTATTTTGGTGGCTGGAGAAAGTTAAAATTGTTACGAATTGGTGGGACAATTACTGAAACTATTACAGAGACAGAAGATACAGAATGTGCCAAAAGAGCTTACGAATTTGAGTAAGATAGTATCTGGTTAACAGTTATAAAGTTTATTTAGCTTTGAAGTAGATGATCTCTGGTTTACTTTCAGAGTCAGTCTTTCCTTTGAATTTGAACTCGACCTGTGGCTTGTACTGATCAATAGATTACAGAAGTTGTGATGTTCAATATTCCATAACTTCCAGGTCTACATCTTTAGAAAATTGGCAGCTTTCATATTCTGTCTCTGAGTGATTGGAGGATCTTAATGAAGAGAGAGTCCAAGAAGTCAGAGAGCATCTTGGATTTTCAGCCCCAGTTGAGCTTCCAGGTCATACAACTACATGAATAACCTTAGATACACCAGCTGCAAGTAGTCAATTTGCAGAATCATAATAAATGACAGTGCTATTGCTCTTTAAACCTTCAAAGTTTAGGAGTGCTTTTATTATACAGAAATTGATAACTAAAAGGACTGAAACCACAAAAGTAGTTTCTGTCTTTTGTATCAAAAATTATTAGTATTTTCACTTCATTTTTCTTTCTATTCACCTGTTTTCTCCTCATAATTTTCTTCTTTCTCCCATCCTCTTCCTCCCTTCTTCCCTCCCTCTCACATTCTCTCATTCTTTCTTTCTATTTACTTGATAATGCTTTTGAAGCCCCAGAGCCATTATTGTTGTACTAATATTGGCTTCAACAGGAAGACTTTAACACACACACACACACACACACACACACACACAGAGTATGTATATTGGCAAGGACTCTCTCCTTTACCAAATTTTAGTCAAGGTCTTGAGAACTTTCTTTTTAATTAGGCCTCAACATTGTCCTGGAAACCCTGGCCTACAGAGCCCGGTTTTAGCAGAGAATCTTGCTAAGCCAATTATCAAGAATCTCCCACCTTTACCATGTAATCAAATTCATCATCCCTCATTCTTGGTAGTTCAGCCTTATCCTGCCTTCATCAAGAATCTTTTTAAGCCAGTTTAGCAAGAGTCTTGGTATCTAATCAAGTTCCTCTGAACAATTTTTCTATCCATTGACCCTCTAGCTCTACTCTTTAGCTACACATTTTCAACCATCCTTGATGTGTTTAGAGTAACGTCCTTTACTCCTCTGCAATAGTCGTGAGTCCTGCTGCAATAGTCTTGAATAAAGTCTTCTTTGTTGTTTATAACAAGAGTCCAATGCCATATGTATATTTTCTTTTCAGCACACAGATTGTTTATTTGAACATCAAAAATAATTCTTAAATTTTAAGGTTCCTGTTTGTGTAAATTAATATCAATATTTTGCTTTGTTTTGGTTTTATTAAACTCATTGTTATTAACACTTTGAATTTCATATATTTGAAAACTTCTATGTATTTGTTTCCTTCAAGTTCTCTATATTAAATTTTCTAAACCTAATAAATACTAACAAGTGGTCTAATTTTACCTTGAAATTCCTCTTTTCTCTCTTTTCTCTCTCTGTCTCTCCATATAGATATATGGCTTATGTGTATATTTTTACTTAATAAAAAATGACATTTTAATTTTCTATTTGTATAGCATTCATTGAATTATTTATGGACAAGATACCTGCTTTTGCAATGAGTCAGTGTTGCATAACTTTTATGTTTCATACTTGTTATGGCTTGAGTGTATACTGTTCATATTTTCATATGATCAAAAAAGTAAAAAATCAGAACTACATGCAAAATTTTATCAAAGTAAATTGTAATATTTTGTTAATGCCTGCATATTTTCTATAAGTTAAACATTTGATATGTTTGAATTTTCTCCTCTGGATAATGGTTAATATTTTACACAGACTAAATTTCAACCCAAAATTCATATATTCATTGTTGATATATAATTTATATGTCCCTTTATTAGTTACTTGAAAAGAAATTTGTTCTTAAAGTGAAACAAAATAACTACTGATGTTGACTGCTATATTCCATATGTGGAGAATTTAAATGATGCGATCTTGAACAACATCATTGTGTTATAATATGGATTTACTATGCTATTACAAAGAACATTAATGACACACATCTGATAGATCATTTCTGGGAAGTGATTTATGTTACTTTTTGCTTATTTTATGTGGAAAACTCACAGTGTCACTTTTCCTTTAACTACATTTGCTCTTTTATAAAAAACTTCAACAAGCTCATCCTGAAAACATTGGGTGTGAGATATTTTAACTTTCTAAAAATGCTGAAAGAGTAATTTGGCAAAAGAATATCAAAATATACAAACAACCTTTGGCAAACTGCTCGGGTCCCCTTCCACACTGTGGAAGCTTTGCTCTTCCGCTCTTCACAATAAATCTTGCTGCTGCTCAAAAAGTAAAAATAAAAATAAAATAATAAATAAATAAATCTTAAGCATTTGAGCTAAATCCAGAGATGGAAAACATATTCTGTAGCTACAGTTTTATTTCTGACTACATGTGGAGCGCAAAATGAAGATGATTGATCAAGCTACTAGAGGACACACTAAAATTCCTCCTGGTTGTTGTTATAGTATAACGAATGCCCATAGTTCAGAACACATTATAATGTTCCTCTGAAATATTTCCTGTTATGACATATATTTTAGAATCATATTATCTTAGGTCATTTAGGCTATTATGACAAAACACCATAAACTGAGTGTCTTATAAACAACAGAAATTTATTTTTCATGGTCCCTTAGGTTAAGTCTACAATCAAGGCACCAACAGATTCTGTGTCTGGTGTTTTCTTGTTGTGTCCTCACTTAGCAGAATGGGGAATCAAGCTGCTTTGGATCTCTTCCATTTATTTCCATCATAAGAGCTCCACTCTCATAACCTAATTACCTCCTGCATGCCCTACCTCAATACTATTGCACTGGGAATTCAGTTTCAACATATGAATTTTGGAGAGACACAAACATTCAAACAATAGCAGATACCTATTTGCAATTTTTATGTCATATTCTACCATGTTACCTTTAGTGAAAAGTGGCAAGATTATTTTAGTATATAAATATATAGAAAATAAAATGAAGAATTATATTCATTTTCCATTCAACAGGTAAATAATGTGTACATACAGACATAGAGTGTGGAATCATAGACGTTGGAGACTTGAAAGGGTGGAGTGGGTAACAGGGGACGGCTGATGAGAAATTACTTAATGGGTACAATGTGCATTAATTGGCTGATGGATACAATAAAAGCCTAGACTTCATCACTACGCATTATAGTCACCTAACAAAACTGTATTACTACCTCTTAAACTTACACAATTTTTTAAAAAGAAAAATTAAAAAATCAAAACATATAGAGGTGGCTGAATAATTAAGGCCAATTCTCTAAAGATTTATAAACAACTCCCATAATTCAATAGAAGTTCAAAAGGGAAGAGCATAAGTAATCAATTGACTACTAGAAATGGCCCCTGAGGGTACGTCGACATGAAAACATTTTTTCTCAAAGTTGCATGGGGAGAAATACTATGCTAGATGGGAGCAATAAAACAATGTAGCAATTTCAAGTCATTCATGGTTTTTGAAGGCCAGTCCAATTAGATGTCAAGTGCAAGGTCCTCAACTTTGCTGCCTGACCTTGGATAACATCTTCCACACATTTTGAGAATTAATATATTTATATATGAAATGAATATAAGAATGATTCATGTAGGATGGTTGTGATTATTCGAGTGAATGAATGAGAACATACTCTGTACCATGAAATGGCATCACTAAGTATAACTATTATAGTTATCATTACTTCTGCTTCTACTACTAATGAAGAGTGGGAAATTAGAAATATGATTTTTCTGAAATTAACCTAAAAGCAAGAGAAATGATGATGCTAGTGTTAATACTGCTAATAATCTACACCAACTATTGATAGATTGCTTTAATTAATTATGGTCTATTGGTCATGGACAATATGTTGCTAACCTTCATGTTTTCACTTTAAAGTGATAGCAAAAGCTTTCTCTGTAAGTAAAAAGTAAAATATTAAAAGTCTAATTTTCAAAATGCTTTCCTTTACTTGATTTTATTTTAACTAGGCATTGGCATTAAATGCACTGATGCCATACCATAGTTATGACTAAAATCTGAAATAATGGTTTTTGTCTAGTCTGAATTAACACTACAAGTTTCTTTAATTTTTGTAAACATTAGAAGATAAGAAAGCATACCCACCATAACTTGTATCTATGAATTATGTTCTGTATAACCAACTATTAAATAATTACAATAAAAAGCAATCATTAAACACTTTCATGTGTTTTGGGAGAAGGCTTTTCCATGACCATATTGTAAAGTGAATCTGGAGGGACAATTTCTCCTGTCTTGCTCTAGCAAAATAAATACACTTCTGTGTCATTGTTCTTATACATATTAGCCAATTTGTGCATAAATATCTCTTTTTTCATTTTTTAACAACCTAAAAGTTATTAAAATGGCAAGTAGATTACAAATGATTTTATGTTTTTTCTTTCTTTAAGTTCCTAAATCACATACAACTTTATTTTTTCTGAATCATTTAAGAGTAACTTACTGAGATGATGCCCAATCACACAAGTAAAAGTCATTGTATGTATTTCTTACTAACAATTATGTTCCAGAAAACCAAAGTAAAACATAAAGATCTAGATTTTATATTTATGTATTATCACCATCTACTCCGAAGATCCATTAAAATTTCTTCAATTATTCCAGTATTAATAATATTCATTCAAAGAGAGGGATATACTTTTAAATGAAACATATGCATTTATTGATGTCATTTTAGTTTTATTTGACCTGCAAAAGGACTTTAGTCTTTCATTGCTTTTGATGATCTTGACACATGGTAATATTATTTTTGTAATTTATTTTGTCAGTTTTATTAAGGTATATCTGACAAATAAAAATTGTATATAATTGACAAAGTTTTTTAAAAGTATGCAGCCTAATGTCTTAATATTCACATATATTGTGAGTAAATAACATAATTGAGATAAATATCATATGCATTATCTCACATAGTTACATTTTTTGTGGTGAAAATATTTAACATCTACTTAGAAAATTTCAAGTATGCAATATGTTGTTGTTAACTATAGTTACCATTATGCACAGTAGATCTTCAGAACTTATAACTGTAAGTTTGATATCTGAGAATATTAAAAGCCAGTAATTTTGTATACTCCCCTTCAATTTGTGATCTTCAGATATTTCATCATAATTAGATTTAGATTAAGCATCTTTGACAGGAATCACAAAGAAGTGATACCATACTCCTCCTATCCAGTCAATCAGGGCCACAGCATTTGAATTGATTTCATTACTTGTTTATTGATTCTGGGCCCTTGATTAAGATGACACATGCTAGGATTATTCATTCTAAAGTTATTCTTTCTCCCCCATTTCTGTTTGTTCTAAATAAGTATTCGGATGGTGATATTATGAAATATCTCATCATACTTTCTATGTATTCACTCATTATTTATATTAGTATAGACTCATGAATTTCTATATGATTTAAATTAATTACTATTGTTATTAAAGGCTCAAATTCCACAGTGAGTATCTCTTTCAGTTGATTTCTGTATCTTTGGATATGCACCCCTTGTTCTTTGAGCACTTTTTAAAATTTTCTCTCACAGAAAATTCTCCAATCTCATTTTGTACTTCTAGAATCAATCATTTCTCCAAGGACCCCTAGATCATTGCAGTGGATAGTAGAGAAAAGAAACACAAATCTTGGTTATACATGTACTCATTGCTATTGGTATGACACTGTACATAAAAATATGGTAGTACACAGAAGTAGAGATATATTTGCACACATACCTGTACGTACATGTTCATATTTATATTAATTTTATATTGATATATTGAAATCTCTGAGCTCACACTGTTATCTCCAACTTGAATCCAACACTACAGGGTTTACTTTAATTTTCCCCATTTTTCTCCACATGTTTTCACACTTCTTGGGCTCCAAAACCCAAAAATGAACTCCTCCCCATTAATTTGATGTCTCATCACCTTGACATGTGCTATGACTCCCTGCTCTAAGCTACTAGCCCACCAATAACAGCCTGCTTACTCCACTTGTTCAATGATATCACAAGGTAAACTGCAGCTTCCTCATATGCATAGCATTCTCCCCCAATTCTAATTCCAGTACTGTGGGCTGAGCAGCCACTGCCATTTCTACCAACTCCTCTGCCCAGTATGGATTTTCTGGGTAATACTGGTTTGTGACCAACAGCCCTTGTGAGGCTGTCTTTTTCCTTTGAACACTGTCGTCACCCTACTCAGAGTCAGACTCTGGGTGCTGGAGCACCATTGCTTCTTACCAACACACTCACACACATAAGCATCTGCTCTGCTCAGTCCCACCTAGTAGCCTTTGAACTAAAATATTCAGGAAGAGAAGGAGTAAAAGACAGAGGATAGAAGATAAGAGAAAAAAGAGAAGAGGAAAAGGCAGAAGAACTCCAGCTCATTTTGATAGGTCGTATCACATATTATAACAACATAATTTACAGAATGAGCCAAATATGAAATCTCACAAAAACAAACTCAACAAACTCTTAAGCATGGCACGAACACTGTGACCTACTGTCTATGAATATTAGATATTTTGAAGAATTGTCTCCTAGAAGGTGCTATTTTAAATCAAGTTTCTCCTACATTATTAATGTTATTAAATTAAATGTTTATTGTTATAAGGAAATTTTTGTATCATAAGTTTAGAAAGTAAAATTCTTGGTAGATAGAAATTTAAAGTGAGCCTACAGTTAGACTCACTTTAAACTTACAGTAAGTTATATGTTGAAGTTATGTTTTAATACATTTATATAAGTTTATTATTAAAATAGTAATATAAAGACATAATCATTTATAAATATATTGTGACATAAATTATCAAATTAAGAAGCATACACTATCCATACAGGCTAAGGAGCTAAATAATTTTCATGACCTTGTCATAATATTAATGAACTTATTTTGAGGATTTATAATCTTCCATTGATTTATGTGTCTATTTTATAACTAGTTTATTTTGTATTAACTTGGATAGATTTATAAAACCATTGTCCATGTTATAAACCCAGTGTAATATTCTAAGAATTATAAAATGGATAAAGATAATACATAGACTTATCTATCATTGTAAGATGTCAATAATGCTGGTCAATAACAATTAAAAGTTATTTGAGAAGCTATAACTGACCATAAAGTATTTAGATGAAATTGAACCACATCAGGCCATATGCAGAATAAGCCATTTGATAGCAGGTTTACATCTACTATAATCTGAGAAGACTCCTAAGGTAGAGTTGAAAGTTAAAATAACAATAGACTCTATATAAGATACAGCACTTAATATAGTAACTATTTTTGGAAAATAATTAAGGTTCTAAAATTGAAGTGTTTAAAAAGAAGACTTGCCTACCTGCCATGATGAATATGACTAAAATTATAAAGAAAGACTCACCAAAATGCTTGTTTCTGGTATGCAATCATAGACCATCAAAATTATTTGAAACCTCAGCTGTTTTAGTAAAAAAATATTAATTCTCTTGTCATAAATCGAAATCCAGGAAAAAGTACTAATAATTGTGAAATTCAAATTATCAATAACATAATTTTGAAAATGCATTTATTGAAATATACAAATAACAAAATCTGACAGAGCGATCTGTTAGTATGTGACTCCAGATGATACATTATTGGTGGGATTTTAAGGGGATTCTATTTCTGAAGGTTGTCAATATTGTGTACTCTGCAACTCAGCAATTCTATCCTCCAGTATACAACAAAGAAAAATTTTGTCATATATACTTTGTGATACATTTCCAAGAATTTTCGTGGCAGTGCTTTTCACAATAACAAATTTCAGAAAAGAAACACAATTTTCATTGGCAGGAAAATGAATTAGTGAACAAAACAGAATATTATATTGCTGTTAAATGATTAAGGCAAAGTACAATAGGAATGAATCACAGATATTTAATAGTACTAAGTAAATAAATTAAGACTCCCAATAATGTACATGCAAAGTAATATCCAATTTCCAAGTTTAAAAAAAATGTGTGTTTGTATGTGTTCATATACACATGTGCATTTTAGTAAATATGCAGATGCATTAAAACTATATAACACTGTTGGTAGAAATGTGAAGTCAAATGGCCATTATAGAAAATAATAGAAATTTTCCTCAAAAAAAATTAAAAATAAAACTACCGTATGATTCATCAATCCAACTACTGACAATGCATTCAAAAAAAAATCTATACTTCAAAGAGATATGCACTCCCATGTTTATTACAGCACTATTCACAATAACTAACACATGAAGAAATGTGTGTCCATCAAAAATTAATGAATAAAGAAAATATGGTACACATACAAAATGGAATACTATTCAGCTGTAAAAAGGAAGGAAATCAAGTCATTTGCAACAACATGGATGAACATGGAGGACATTATTTAAGTGAAGTAAGCTAAGCAGAGAAAGATCTCACTCGTACATGGAGATATCTCATAGAAATAGAGACTAGAACGGTGATTACCAAGGAATAGAGTGGTGGGGGATGAGGAGAATTGGTCAAAGGATACAGAATTTAAGAGATCTGTTGGACAACATGATGACTACAGTTAGTACATTGCATTCTTGAAAAATGCTAAGAGTAGAAGTGTCTTGCCACAACAAAATAATAAACTATGTGAAGCAATACATATGTTAACTATCTAGATTTAGTCATTTCACAATGTATGCATACTTCAAAACATCATGTTTTATGCAGTAAATACATACAATTTTATCTGTCAATTAAAAAAAGAAAACATGACAACTATATAACCATGATTGCAGGGTTCAGCAGTTTCTCAAGTGAGATGCCAAGTGATAATGGTGCACAGGAACATATCAGTTCAATTCCTCAGCGAGTTTACTGGCACTCACTAATTACTGAAAACTAGATAAACAACGTGAATACGTAAGTACAAAATGACCATACACAGATTTGAATGAGATTATGGCATAAGCAAAAGATTGTAATAATTTCAATTCTAAGCAACTGAGGTCCATAAACTACTACTACTACTACTACTAATAATAATAATAATAAAAGTATACTCATTTGTATTAAACCATTTGTGACTACTGCAGTTCTCAGAATATTAATGAGGCTTTTTGTGTGTGCTGGGTTTTTTGTTTTAGTGTTTTTTATTTTTGATTTTGTTTTTTGATACAGGGTCTAGCTCTGTCACTCAGGCTGGAGTACAGTGGCACAACATGGCTCACTGCAGCTTCAACTGCCAGGACTCAAGCAATCCTCCCACCTCAGCCTCTTGAGTAGCTGGATCTAGAGGTGTGTGTCATCATGCCCAGATAATTTTTGTATTTTTAGTAGAGACGGAGTTTTGCCATGTTGTCCAGGCTGCTCTTGAACCCTGGGCTCAAGTGATCCTCCTTCCTCAGCCCCCCAAAGTGCTGGGATTACAGATGTGAGCCACCACACCCACGTTAAGGAGTTTTTTAAATAGATGCTTTATTGTTTTTAAGCTTTTAAATTTTAAAAGTGTTTAAGAAAATAAAAATTAGGTAAATGAAGATGGTTAATCATACATTAAAAAAAGAGAATGCTTAAGACCAAATATTTGATAGCACAATTGGGTGACTAGAGTCAATAAGTTAACTGTACATTTTAAAATAACTTGAAGAGTGTAATTGGATTTTTTTGTACCTCAAAAGATAAATGCTTGAGAGGATGATACTGCATTTCCATGATATGCTTACTTCAATTTCATGCCTGTATCAAAATATCTCATGTACTTCATAAATATATACACCTACTATGTACCCACAAAAACTAAGAAAACAAAAAAAAATAAGAGTATCTTAATTATGAAGAGTAAATAACTAAGTCTCTGATTCATTTTAGATTGTAGGAGAGAATGTAATTTCTGAAATTAAAGCACGATTTAATTTAATTTAATTTAATTTTTGAGACAGGGTCTCACCAAATTGCCCAAACTAGAGTATAGAGGTATGATCAGCTCACTGCAGCCTGGAACTTCTAGAATCAAGCGATTCTCCTGCTTCAGTCTCCTGAGTAGCTAGGACTACAGGTGTGCGCCAAGTATACTAGCTATTTTGTATTTTTTGCAGAAAATAGGATCTCGCTATGTTGCTCAGGCTGGTCGCAAACTCCTGGTCTCAAGCAATGCTCCCACCTTGGTTTCTCAATAGGTGAGAGCCGCTATGCCAGGCCTCATGGTTTAATAATTATTTAATCAGTCAGAATGACAGAGTTAAATGGGGATAGGAGTACCTTCATGCCTGTATGGCTGGCAGTGATGAGTTGTAAAGTGTTAAGGAGGTGAGCAGTAAATTAATATAGGAATGCAAACTGGCATGGGGGCTAGGTGAGTCCATATGATAGGATGGGGGTACAAGTTTAGAAGAGGGTTGTTAATTTGAGCAAGGAAATACATGTACACATTTCCAAACTGTGCTAGCACTAGGTTACATACTGGGGAAAAGTTTAAATGGGTAAACATGTTGAGAATAATGGGAGAATGCCTTCTCTTTTCCTGAAAAGGGAATTACAAATACAGAATTCGAGAAATCAATGTGATCATTGATTTTGATAGATGATGGAGATATAGGTAGATGATAGATAGACAGATAGATGGAGATAGATGATAGATAGATGATAGATAGATAGATAGATAGATAGATAGATAGATGATAGATAGATAGATAGATAAAGAGACAGATAGATAGTAATGTACATGTGTGTGTGTGAAGTTTGCTCTTTTCCCTGTAAGAGCATGAGTGCAGCAACATTAAAAGAGCAATAAACATACTGAGGCCAATATCTCTGTTTCCAAAAATCATTCTCCATAACTGTCCATAAAATAGGACACTTTGAAAAAAATACAGGTTACAGTGCTGAGAGAGAGCAAATACAAGATGAGACTGAATATGTTTTGTGCCAGAAAATAAGGAAGAGCTCAAAAAATGATCAGGCCATGATCAAAGTCACAAAAAGGCAGCTTAAAGAATTCCCATGGGCCAAATACTGGACATTTTGAGCATCAAAATACTAATGGTCATAATTTTATAAACCAATTAAAATAGAAATTTATTATAGTGTGAAAAAATCCCTAATTTAGATGAGAAAAAATGACTCTCTGAGTGCCTGAGTAGTTCATTGCCTCATCAGACCTGCAAATGTAATATTGAGTCAAAAAACAACAAAAACAAATTGAGTGCACCACAGATATGAATGCAACAACAGGTTTCACTTTCATTGTTATCATGAAGCCAGAATTGAGATTTATCCATAATCTTGTAAAGCTCTCAAAGCTATTTTAACTTACAGAACCATTAAGTTTTGGGGCACATGAAACAAATCCTGAAGAGAAAGAAAAGCTACTGTGTGTAACTGTTACTTTTCAAACAGAACAGTCTTTAGGTTAAAAGTATTGTTTATTAATGTAATTGACTATTATTTTTAACATGAAATGTGCTTCCAGATATATATACTTGGATCCCTTCTCAAATTGAGGATTATAGAAGACTAGGCCTGTGATTGCATTAGACATTAGCATAAAATACACTGAAGTTGATATTGATTAAGGGAGATAATATCTACAGATTCCTATTACATTATTCAAAAATAAATGGGTCTGTGCTTGGAAAGAGATATATAGACAAATGAACAACATGTTAATGTAAGTAAAGGGTATACAGGAGTTCTCTATACTGCTTTACAACTTCTTTGTAATTATGAAAGTATACTAACAAAAATTAAACTTGTTATATTGGTATTCATTTACCTAACAATTTCTTTCACTGAGTGGAAGGTTTTTCAGAGACAATTTACACAAACTAAAGCTGGTAAGCAAGGAATAAGGATAAGTTTGGTATATACGTTTCGTGTAATCCTCTTGGCAGGAAGAATCATTTCCAGATCATTTCAGCTGAGCTGAAAATAGACTTCTGCTGAGCATTTCCTAGGTTACACTGCCAAAACATTCTCCTTAGCTCTGGTGGCTTGATGTTTTACTCGTGCTATCTTCTACTTTGTTGGGATTGAAAAGAAATGATATTTCATATCACTGATACCCCACTGCGTTCAGCTATGAGAGCAGAATGGTGAGCTTAAGAGTTACTAAAATAAATGTTAATTGATTGTTACAGAATTGTTTGCCTATCTAACTTTAAAATGTGTGTATGTGTATGTGTATGTACATACTTGAAAATGTCCAAGATTATGGAACAGAGCTTTTTGCTATCATAGAAAGTAAAATTCATGTGAAACCTGAACTAGAGCTCTCAGTATTATGAATGATAGACTCTATCTATCCAAGATGACATGTAGATAAACATTCATTTTCACATATCCTTTTTCCTCAATATCAGGTTTTTTATTGCTTGTCGAACTTTTCACCTCCACTATTTACTTAAGGGCTTCATTAATATTTGTTTATCTCACTTTATTTCTATTCCCATATTAAACACAGAGATGGAAAAATAAAGCTTTATATTAAGCGGTGACCAAGAAAGAAGGTCTTAATTATATCTAGTTCCTTTTCAGCCTCAACAAGGCCATTTTTAAATGCAGCAATATTGTTTATCATGTTTAATACTGTCTTGAGGTTTGTAAATATGATAGAATCTATGCTTCTTCTATCCATTCAAAGGAAAAAATAAGAACCATGCACATTTATGCAGCTAGGCAAGGGGAAAATAATATATTAAATTTTTGTGCATATTTTTAGAATCAAAAGTTAAACATTAATTTGTAAAAAGTCAATGCCCCAAAATTGATAAGCAACTGATTTTACAGAATGCTTTTAATTGAGCTATGAAACATATTTTGTTATACTCTGGTGTGTTTGTGTGCTTGAAAGGAGAGTTTCAATGAAAAATGACCAATGTTACTTTTAGTCAACATGATAGGAGTAGTCTTTAATAATGAGACTGGGAAGTAAAACACTTCCAGATGCCTTAAATTGAGCCACCATAGACTTTGCGTATTATAAATATAGTCTGTACTTCAGTTTTTAGACAGTTTTTAAAATGAAGAATTATACAATAAAAATACCAAATCTTGGACTAAAGCTGAGCATTTTGGAATGATAAATTTCACTTGGAGATTACATACCAGAGCAAAAATAATTTTAAATATAGCATCTGTCCTTTTTATAACCGTATTTTATATTTTGTTACTTTATTGAGTAGTAAGAAATTTATATGATCCCCAAAATAAAATTATGTATAAGAAAAGTGTTTTCATTTATGTATTTCTCCCTCAATCCTTTCAACTCTGCTCCTACCTATCCATGTTGGTAACCAATTTAATTAGTTTCTGGTTTATCCTTCCTGCATTTCTTTTTATAAAAATATGCAGATAAATGAATGTTTTATTATTTCTCCTTTCTTTAACATAAAATGTCAAACATTTTATATGCTCTTTTTTTGTACTATTTTACAAATAAAATTTCAATGAGTATCATCATGCAGATGTGTTTCCTATTGAAGATGATTGGATTTAATGATAAAATATTTACAGATTTATTAGATGCTATCAAATTTAAATGCATAAGGTTAAAACATTTTGCATTTCTAAAGCAATATACGAGTGCTTAGTTCCCAAATAAACATACTGTTGCACTTTTATTTTTGATCAACTATGAAAAAGAGTTGCTCAGGATATGTTTAATTTTTATTCCTCTTATTATTTATAAAGTTGGAAATTTTTCCTATATTAACAAGCAATTTTCATACTTTGTGAATTATTATTATGTGTTCCAATTTTTCTGCAACGTTTCTATTTCTTCCCCTCAACATTTGTAGGATGCTGAGGATTGTTGATATGGTATGTTATTTGTGATTAATGTTGCAGGTGTTTGTTTGGCATTTGTCCTTTGACTTTTTAATTGCATTTTGCCCATGTTAAAAATTGTAAAAACTAATTTCAAGTTATAAGTCATTTATTTTATGTCCTTTGATATTGGTATCCTTATTAAAAACAGTTCTGTATATTCAGATTAGCATGATGAATTCACTTATATTTTCTTCTTGTACACACACATGTCTGCGGGTGTTCAATTTTTAATATTTAGATTCATGGCACATTTGGGAAATGGTGTTTTATTACTAAAATATAAGATGTAATTGTGAAAAATAAATATTCATCAACCCCTTTTTCCTTAATGGATTTTAATCAGAAATTGATATTGGGTATTTAATGTGTTATCATCATTATACAGATAACCATAAAATTTTCACCTTTGGTTTATTGATATGATAAATTAATGATTTTCCTAACATTGAAATAAACTTGGTCCCTAGTAATAAACCTTTTTCCCATATTGTCATATTGTATCATTTAATTCATACATTTCACTCTATTACTTTATATTTTATTTAAGAACTTTAAATTGATCTGCATTTGTGATATTGGTTTGTAATTTTCGTATTCATGTGCTATCATTAGTGGTTTAGATATCAATGTCTGTTTTCATGCTGCTATGAAGAAATACCAAAAACTGGGTAATTTATAAAGGAAAGACGTTTAATTGACTCAGTTACCTATAGCTTGGGAGGCCTCAGGAAACTCACAATCATGATGGAAGGCAAAGGAGAAGCCGACGCCTTTCACACAGGGCAGCCCTAAGGGGTGAGTGCAAGCAGGGGAAATGTCAGATGCTTATGAAACCATCAGATCTCATGATACTTACTCATTATCATGAGAAAAGCATGGGGAAAATAGCCCCCATAATCCAATTACTTCCACTTGATCCCACCATTGACACATGGGGATTATTACAATTCAAGGTGAGATTTGGGTGGGAACACCGTTGATAGAGCCAAACCATATCAATGTCATACTGGTTATACAGGAAAAAAAAAAAACCCTTATTTCTGATGTTGTGGAAAAATTAATGTATTTGGGGGATTACATATTTATTAAATGTTTGCTTCGTAAGATTGTAAAACTTTGGGGTTTAAGTGTGTTTTTTGTTTGGTTTTTATTTTTCAAATTACTTTTATTGTTTTATTTTAATTTTTTCATACAATTTTATTTATATTTAAGGCCATGAATTATCCTACAATTATCACTATATACTAAAATATAAAATTTAAAGTATTTATTATTTTTTCATAAGTTTTGTAACTTTTTTACACCATAAATATACGTAATGTTTATTTGTCAATTAAAAAATGAAAGTTAAATACTGTATAGCACTCACTTATTTGAATATAAAGTTTTTTCTATTTGTTGCCCTGCAATATGGAATTTAGGTCATTTAATTTTTTTATAATTTTTTATTTCAATAGTTTTCATGAAACAGGTGGTTTTTGGTTATATGGATAAGTTCTTCAGTGACCATTTCTGAGATTTTCATGCACCTGTCACCAAGCAGTATACACTGTACCCAATGTGTGCTCTTTTATTTCTAGCTTCCCTCCTACCCTTCCTTTGGTGTCCCCAAAGTCCATTATATCATTGCTATGCCTTTGCATTCTCATAGCTTGGCTCCCACTTATGAGTGAAAACATATGATGTTGGTTTTCCATTTCTGAGTTACTTCACTTAGAATAATGGTCTCCAATTCCATCCCGGTTGCTGCAAATGGCATTATTTTGTTTCATTTGATGGCTGAGTAGTATCCCATGTTGTATGTATACTACATTTTCTTTATCAATTGATTGCTCAATGGACATTTAGTCTGGTTCCGCATCTTTGTGATTGTAAATTGTGCTGCTATAAACGTGCATGTGCAAGTGTCTTTTTCATAGAATGACTTCTTTTTCTCTGGGTAGATATCCAGTAGTGAGACAGCTGTTTTGAACAGTAGTTCTACTTTTAGTTCCTTAAGGAATCTCCATACCATTTTTCATAGTGGTTGTACCAGTTTACATTCCCACCAGAAGTGTAAAAGTGTTCCCTTTTCACCATGTCCATACCAACATCTTTTTTTTTTTTTTTAATTATGGCCATTTTTGCAGGAGTAAGGTGATATCTCACAGTGGGTTTGATTTGCATTTCCCTGATAATTAGTGATGTTGAGAATGTTTTCATATGTTTGTTAGCCATTTGTATATCTTCTTTTGAGAATTGTATATTCATGTCCTTGGCCTACTTTTTGATGGGATTATTTATTTTTTTTCTTCCTGATTTGTTTGAGTCTCTTGTAGATTCTGGATATTAGTCATTTGTCAGATGTATACGTTTCAATATTTTCTCCCATTATGTGGGTTGTCTGCTTACTATGCTGATTATTTATTTTGCTGTGCAGAAGACTTTTAGTTTAATTAAGTCTTACCCATTTATTTTTGTTTTTGTTGCATTTGCTTTTGGGTTCTTGGTCATGAACTCTTTGCTTAAGCTAATGAGTTTCTCCAATGGTATCTTCTAGAATTGTTATGGTTTCAAGTCTTTGATACAAGTTTATTGTCCATCTGGAGTTGATTTTTGAATAAGATGAGACATGAAGATCCAGTTTTATTCTTCTACATGTGGCTTGCCAATTATCTCAGCATCATGTAATGAATAGGGTGTCCTTTCTACATTTTATGTTTCTGTTTGCTTTGTCGATGATCAATTAGCTGTAACTATTTGACTTTATTTCTGAATTCTCTATTCTGTTCCATTGGTCTACATGCCTATTTTTTATACAAGTGCCATGCTGTTTTTGTAACTACAGCTTTGTGGTAAAGTTTGAGGTCTGGTAATGTGATGACTCCAGATATGATTTCTAGTTCTGTGGGTTTTTTCTAGTTCTGTGGGTTTTTTTCTAGTTCTGTAAGGAATGGTGATAGTACTTAGATGGAATTACATTGAATTTGTCGAGATTGCTTGTGCTTTTTCAGACTTTTTGATATAGGTATTTAATGCTATAAACTTTCCTCTTAGCACTACTTTTGCTGTATCTCAAAGGTTTTGATACGTTTTGTCACTATCATTCAGCTTAAAGAAGTTTTTAAATTTCCATCTTGATTTTATTGCTGACCCAAAGATCATTCAAGAGCAGATTATTTAATTTCTATGTATTTGTATAGTTTTGAGGGTTCTGTTTGGAGTTAATTTCCAGCTTTATTGCACTTTGGTCTGGAAAAATACTTGATAAAATTTTAATTTTCTAAATTTGTTGAGATTGTTTTGTTAAATATCATATGGTCTATCTTGGAGAATGTTCTATGTGCTGAAGAAAAGAATGTATATTCTGAAGTTTTTGGGTAGAATTTTCCATAAATATTTGTTAAATCTATGTGTTCTAGGGTATAGTTTAAGTCCATTGCTTCTTTCTTGACTTTCTGTCTTCATGACCTCTCTGGTGCTGTTGGTAGTGTATTAAAATACCGCCCCCCCCCCCCCAGTATTGTGTTGCCATCTATCTCATTTCTTAGATCTAGTTACTAATTGTTTTATAAATTTAGGAGCTCCAGTTTTAGGTGCATATATATGTAGGACTGTGATCTTCTCCTATTGGACTAATCCATTTGTCATCATGTAATGTCCCTCTTTTTTTTTTCTGTTGGTGCTTTAAAGTCTGCTTTGCCTGATATAGGAAATGATATCCGTTCACTTTTGGTTTCAATTTGTGTGGAATATCTTTATATTTACCACAGGTTTAGTGAGTTCTTATGTGTTGGGTGAGTCTCTTGAGGACAGTAGATACTTGGTTGATGGATTTTCATCTATTATATATTTTTCAAGTGGCAAATTTAGGCCGTTTATGTTCAATGCTAGTATTGAGAAGTGATGTAATGTTCCATTCATCATGTTAGTTGTTACCTTAATACCTTGTTTTGTCATTTTGCTTTTGTTTTATAGGCCCTGTGAGATTTATGCTTTAAGGAGGTTCTATTTTCGTATATTTTGAGGTTTTGTTTCAAGATTTAAAACTTCTTTTAGAATTTCTTGCAGTGCTGGTTTAGTAGCAACAAGTTCTCTCAGCATTTGTTTCTCTGAAACACACTTTATCTCTCCTTCATTTATGAAGCTTAGTTTTGCTGGGTACAAAATTCTTCGCTGACAATTATTTTGTTTTAGTAGGCTAAAGACGGTACCCTGATACCTCTGGCTTATAAGATCCCTGATGAGAAGTCTACGGTTAATCTGATATGTTTTACTCTGTATGTTTTCTGATGTTTTTGTCTCACAGCTTTTAATGTTCTTTCCATTGTCGTGCCTCTAGATAACCTGATGCCTTTATGCCTAAGTGATTATCTTTTTATAATAAATTTCCCAGTGGTTCTTTGAACTTCCTGCATTTGGAAGTCTGGATCTCTAGCAAGACCAGGCAAGTTTTCCTCAATTAATTCCTCAAATACATTTTTCAAACTTTTAGATATCTAACCTTTCTCAGGAACACCATTTTCCTCATCTTTCTCAGGAACAACAATTATTTTTAGCTTTGGCCATTTCACATAATCCCAAGTTTCTTGGAGGCTTTGTTCATTTTTAAATTTTTTTATTTGTCTCTGTCTGATTGGGTTAATTTAAAAGCCTTCTCTTTGAGCTCTGAAGTTCTTTTTTTCACATCTAGCCTACTGTTAAAACTTTCCACTGCATTTTGTTTTTCTCTAAGTGTGTCTTTTATTTTCAGAAGTTGTGATTTTTTTATTCTTTATGATATCTGTCTCTCTGGAGAATTTTTCAACCATATCCTGTTTTTTTTTATATATATATATAAATTTAAGTTGTTTTTCACATTTCTCTGGTAGCTCCTTGAGTAGTTTAATTAGCAACCATTTGAATTCTTTATATGACAATTCAGAGATTTCTTCTTGCTCTGGATCCGTTGGTGGGAGCTGATGTAATCTTTTCAGGGTATTAAAGAACCCTGTTTTGTCATATTACCAGAATCACTTTTCTGATTCCTTCACTTTTGGATAGACTATTTCAGTGGAGAGTTCAGAAACTCAAGCCCTGATGTTCAGATTCTCGTCCCATGGGTTGATCCCTTGATGTGATGCTCTCCTCCTTCCCCTAGTGATGAGGCTTCCTGAGAGCTGTACTGCAGTAATTGTTATTACTCTTTGGGGTCTAGCCACCCAGTGAGGCTACCAGGCTTTGGATGGTGCTGGGGGATATCTGCAAAGAGTCTTGTGATGTGATCTGTCTTTAGGCCTCCCATCCATGGATGCCAGCACTTATTCTGGTAGAGGTGGCAGGGAAGTGAAGTAGACTCTGTGAGAGTATTTTGTGTGCTGTCTTTCTTGAATGCTGGTTATACTAGCAGTGAAGTTGTCATGTGGACACACTCAGGAACTCTGGTTAGCCAGGATGTTGCAGGCAATGGAATTAGGTGTTGTCTTTTCTATGATCTTGGTTATTCTATCATGAGTGCAGTAATGTCTTCAGTTGACTGGCCTCCAGCCAAGAAGAGGTACTTTCAACAGAGCACCAACTATGATAGTAGTAGGGGACCCTAAGCTTGACTTAAGATGGCCAGGGTAAATATTTTGAATTCTCTGTCAATGGGCAGTGCCATTAAGCTCCCAAGAGTATCTATGTTTTGTGCACAGCTACAAAGTCTGGAATGGAAATTCCGTCAGATAGGGGCAGGGTTAGGCAGATCTAGGCTCAAACTCTTCTTGGTTAGGGCTTACCTTGGCCACTATGGGGAGTGGGGGTTTGTTCTCAGGCCAATGGAGTTTATGTTTCTTAGGCGACCTTGGCCACCTCTTCTGTATTATATAGTTCACCAGGGAAGTGAGAAATAGCCAGTAGTGAGACGTCTCACCCAGCTCCCATGCAGCTGGCAAGGTCCGTCTCATTCCAGCGGCACTTTTCTCAAACCTTGCCTCAGGCTGTGAGAAGCCTCACTGAGAAAGCAAACATGGCTTTTGCACCCAGCCCCTTCACACCTGCCCACTCCATCGGTGGCAGCCCCTGTGTTCCTGTACTCGCTCATATCTGTAGCATTTTCTGCTTGTCCCCTGGACTTTGCTCAAGAAAATTTGTGCTCAGTTGAAATTTTTGCCTGATTCTCTTTTGCCTGGTACTCAAATGCTGATTTTCTTCTTGGTTTTATTTGTCTTGTCATTATTTCCATTTAAACACGCTGTTTTAGTTGACTCTCATAGAAATAACATTTATTTGGGTTCCTCCCTTTAAGACATTTTAAATGTTTTAAATTGGTGATTTGACTTTTACATTTACTCATTAGAGAATATAATTATTCCAATGTTTAAATTTTATCTAAAAGTATAAATGTTTGTATTTTAAGTATACTTGTTAGCTTTACTCTTAAACCATTTTAATATGTGTAGTCAACTGTTTCTATTAATCTTTTTTTAGCTTATACATTTTTATTGATATACTTTGCCTCATATTATTGTTTATATCATAATCAATAAATGTATTTTTTTCCTGTTTTGTCTCTTATTTTCCAATATTTTGGTTTCATTATTTCTATATTGGCAGTAAATAAAATATGTAAATGGTTATTATTCTACCTTCATTCTGACTTATGGTCATATTTTAGATTTAAAATTAAACATTTATTCCTGGAAACACGCAAACTCCCAAGATTGAATCTGGATGAATTTGAAATATTTAACATACCAACATTGAGTTCCAAAATTGAATCACTAATTCAAAAAAAAAAAAATCTAACAACAACAACAAATCCCTGCATCAGATAGATTCACAGATGAATTATTCCAGATGTACGAAGAAGACCTGGTACCAATTCTACTGAAACTATTCCAAAAAAGTGAGGAGGAGAAACTTCTCTTTAACTTATGCTAAAAAGCCAACATCACCCTGATGCCAAAACAGGGAAAGACACAGTGAAAAAGGAAAACCATAGGCCAATATCTCTGATGAAAATGGATGCAAAAGTCCTCAACAAAATACTAGCAAAGTGAACTCAATAGCACATCAAAAAGTTAATTCACTGTGATCAAGTAGGTTTTTTTCCTGAGATCCTAGGTTGGTTCTACATATGAAAATCAATAAATGAAATTCACCACATAAATAGAATTACAAACAAAAACCATATTATCATCTCAATAGATGCAGAAAGAGCTATTGATAAAATTCAAAATAACTTCATGATAAAAACCATCAATACCCTAGATATCCAAGGAAATACCTCAAACTAATAAAAACAATCTTTAACACACTCATAGATAATATCACACTGGGCAAAAGATGGAAGCATGCCACTTAAGACCCAGAACAAGACAACGATGCCCATTCTCACTACTGCTATTCAACATAGTACTAGAAATTCTAACCAGAGCAATTAGGCAAAGGTAAGAAATAAAAGGCATCCAAGCAGAAAAAGAAGCCAAATTATCTCTCTTTGCTGATGACATGATCTATAGCTAAAAAACCCGAAGGACTTCTCCAAAAGGTTCCTGGAACTGATAAACAAAATCAATGCACAAAAATGATTAGCATTTTTATACACCAACAATTTTCAAGCCAAGAACCAAATCAACAATGCAATCCCATTTACAATAGCCACAAAAATTAAAATACTCAGAAATCCGTCTAACTGTAAAAAGGAGATAAAACATCTCTACAGAGCACTGCTGAAAGAAATAGACAACATAAATGGAAAAACATTCTATACTCATGACTCTTCTAATTTCATGTCTGTTTATTTTACCAATTTGAAATGGATTCATATTTAAAGAGTATCTTCTCTTTCAGTGCAAAAAATAATCTTTTAGTGGATGATTTTAGTTTTCTGAGGATGTTGGAGAAGAAACTCTACAGATTCTTTTTCTTGTTCTCCTGGATTTTCACAACATACATTTACTTCTATTGCTTTTATTTTGTCATAACATCAGTGTAAATAGATGGCTAATGGTGGGAAGCAAGTTTCTCATTGTTTGAGTTAAAAGTTACATAGAGGCTATATGGTAATATCCATGAGGTGATACATTAAAGTTGGATATCTCTGTTTAAACTCAGGTAGCTTAATGTGGAGACAGATGGTTATATGCAGAAATATTTGCAAAATGCACATACACATAGCATATACACAAATATATTTTCTGAATGGTTTTCTGAAAGAACTAGCAACACCCTAGTAGCAATAAACTCAAATATTGGTCTCTAATATAATTCTTTAATTCAAGAATCCAGGAGAGATAGCCTCATTCAAAAAGGCTGCCAAAAGACTCCTTGGAGAAATGTCTGATTCTCGGGCTGGAGCAGAAAATGTAGAAGTTGAGCTTAGGGTAAAAATGGAAGTGCTGAAAACCAAACAAACCAAACCAAACAACCACACAATGAAAAGTATCAAGGAGACCAGAGTCTGCCAAATGAGCTCCCAAAGAACAGAACTAGGAAAAAAACTAAGCAAGAAAATTAAGTAATGTTGAATTTTAACCCAAATTGTAACATAAATACCCATGAAGCCATGTTTACATAAATACATAATCAAAACCGAGCACTCAATAAATAAATACATGGAAAAAAGAGACAAACTTCTAATAATTTATGTAGAGAGTTTGCCCTCAAGGAGGAGCACAAGTTTCCACTCCTTAAATGTAGATTGCACATGATGACTTCCTTCCAAAGAGTACAGTAAGGGGAAGAGGGACATTACACTAAAAAATAAGACAAACACTTTATCAGCTAAGTGGTCAAAGTCAACCATCACATCACACTGATGTCATGCAGCTTTGACAGAATTAGATAAAAATAACACTTAACCTCTGTGATTCCTACAACTTAGAACTCTAGTTTAATCGTATTAGAAACATTAAAGAAACATTAATTGAGGGACATTTTACAAATACCTGGTTAGTACACCTAAAAGCTGTCAAAATTATCAAAAATGAGAAAAATCAAAGAAGCTATAATAGCCAAGAGGAGTCTAAGAGACCATATGTCTAAAGGTAATGTGGAAATCTAAACGCAACCCTGGTTCCAGAAAAGAGACACAATGAAAAGCTGAGTAACTGAATAACTTGTGAACTTAGTTAATAATAACACATCAATATTGATTTATTAATTGTAATGAATGTTTGATACTACTGTAGGACATTGATAGAGAAAATGACATGTGGTATGGGAAACTTTATAGTATCTTTTTTTCCTATATATGAAAACTTTTCTGAAGAGTAATGTTTATTAAATTGAAATGTAAACATATTACTATTTTCTATTCCACTAGTATATGACTATAATCCATTCCCTAGTGAATTTTGAGATATTTATGTAGTCCTGACACAGATACTAACATAGTTTGGCTCTGTGCCTCCACCCAAATCTCACCTCGAATTGTAATAATCCCCACATGTCATGTAAGGGACAAGATGGAAGGTAATTAAATCATGGGGGTGGGTTTTTCCTGTAATGTCCTCATGATAGTGAGTAAGTCTCACCAGATCTGATGGTTTCATAAAGGCGAGTTCCCCTGTGCATTCTCTCTCTTCCCTGTTACCATGTAAAATGTGACTTTGTTCCTCCTTTGCCTTCTATTACAATTGTGAGACCTCCTCAGTCATGTGGAACTGTGAGTCAATTAATCCTCATTTATTTATAAATTCCCCAGTCTTCAGTGTGTCTTTATTGGCAGCGTCAGAACCGACTAACAGCAAATTGGTTCCAGTAGAGAGGGGTGCTGTTGTAAAGATACCCAAAAATTTGGAAATGACTTTGGAACTGGGTAACAGGCAGAGATTGGAATAGTTTGGAGGGCTCAGAAGAAGACGGGATTATGTGAGAAAGACTGGAACTTCCTAGATACTTGCTAAATGGCTTTTTGACCAAATGCTGCTCATCTCAGATGGAGATGAGAAACATGCTGGAAACTGGAATAAAGGTGACCCTTGCTATGTTTTAGCAAAGAGACTGGCTGCGTTTTGCCCCTGCCATAGAGGTCTGTGAAACTTTGACATTGAAAGAGATGATTTAGGGTATCCTACAGAGGTGATTTGGGTGCTGTTAAAAGCATTTAGCTTTATGTATTCACAAAGATGTGGTTTGGAATTGGAACTTATGTTAAAAAGAGAAGCAGAGCATAAAAGTTTCAAAAAATTGCAGCCTGATGATGGAGTAGAAAAGACAAACCCATTTTCTGAGAAGAAATTCTAGCCAGCTGCAGAAATTTGCACAAGTAATGAGAAGTCAAATGTTGATCACCAGGACTATGGAGAAAATGTCTCCAGGGCATAGCAGAGACCTCTGCAGCAGCCTCCCCCATCACAGGCCTAGAGGCCTAGGAGGAAAATTGGTTTCCTGGGCTAGGTCAGGGGACCCCCTGCTGTGTGCAGCCTAGGGTCTTAGTGCTCTGCCTCCCAGCTGCTCCAGCCATGGCTAAAAGGTGCCAAGGTATAGCTCAGGCCATGACTTCAGAGGATGCAAATTCCAAGTCTTGGTAACTTCCATGAGGTGTTGAGCCTATGGGTGCACAGAAGTCAAGAATTGAGGTTTGGGAAACCTTTGTCTAGATTTCAGAGGATGTATAGAAATGACATCATTGAGAAGCTCTGCTAGGACAGTGTGGAAAAGAAATGTGGGGTGGGAGCCACCACACAGAGTCCTCACTGTGGCACTGCCTAGTGGAGCTCTGAGAAGAGGGCCACTGTCCTCCAGACCCGAGAATGGTAGATCCACCAACAGCTTGTACTGTGCACCTGGAAAAGTAATAGACACTCAACACCAATCCGTGAAAGCAGCCAGAAGGGGAGCTGTACCCTGCAAAGCTATAGGAGTGGAGTTGCCTGAGGCCATGGGAGCCCACCTTTTGCATCAGCATGATCTGGTAGTGAGACATGGAGTCAAAGGAGATCATTTCTGAGCTTTAAGATTTGGCTTCCCTGCTGGATGTTGAACTTGCATGGGTCTGTAGCCTCTTCATTTTGACCAATATCTCCCATATGAAGAGGATGTATTTACTCAATATCTGTACCCTCATTGTGTCTAGGAAGTGACCAACTTGCTTTTGACTTTACAGTCTCATAGGCAGAAGGGACTTGCCTTGTCTCAGATGAGAGTTTAGACTTGGACTTCTGAGTTAATGCTGAAATGAGTTAAGACTTTGGGGGATTATTGGGAAGGCATGACTGGTTTTGAAATGTGACGACATGAGATTAGGGAGGGGCTCGGGGTAGAATGGTATGGTTTGGCTGTGTGTCCCTACCCAAATCTCCCCTTGAATTATAATAATCCCCACATGTGGTGGAAGAGACCCACTGGGAAATACCTGAATCATGGGGGCAGGTATTTCCAGTGCTGTTCTTGTGATAGTGAATAAGTCTCACAAGATTTGATGGTTTTATAAAGCGGAGTTCCACTACACAAGCTCCCTTGCCTGCTTCCATGTGAGACATGGCTTTGCTCCTTATTCACCTTCTGCCATGATTGTGAGGTCACCCCAGCTCTGTGAAACTGTGAGTCAATTAAACCTCTTTTCTTTATAAATTACCCAATCTCAGGTATGTCTTTATGAGCACTATGTGGACAGACTAATACAGATGCCCACTGTTTTAATTTTCAATTTTTTCAAATATTTCTTTACTTGATGTGAGGATTACAATTTTTGGGAAACAAATTTCAAATCGAAATGGCTTATCACCTTTTACTACTTTCAAAAATAAAAGCTTCTGACATCAAGAATTTCTTGGGTTTTTATGGGAAAACAAATAGTACATAAAATCTATCATTTTAGTTGCAATGTTATGTATGACAACTTATAAAATGGACATATTCCCTATAGAGTATGTTTGCTACAATATTAAGCTTTGCTAAATACTGCATGCTATTTGTCATGTTTTGATTAGTGAAATAGACAAAACATTGATGATACTAAATACTGTAAGAATTAGCTAGGAAAGATATTACACAAATAAATCATATCTAAATGTTTTGTTAGTGTAAGACAAATAGCTTTATAAAAACTATTTCAATAATGTACCATATGTTGATTTGATTACCAAGAATAATAATGATTTGTAAAAAGGAAATTATACATGAGTCACTACCATCCCTTGAGAAATTAAATATCAAAATATTTTTGAGTCTCATGTATAACTTCAACTCCCTGTACTTTTTAAAGAAGAACCTTATGATTTTGTTTTTATTCAAATTTAATCTCTAAAGTCTTTCAGATGAGTAACAAATCAGTTTTGTGTTTCTAAACAAAATTAGTAGTTAGTTACCCTTTAATTTTTTAATAAAAATGCATTTCATACTCAGAAGAAAAAGTTCATTGATCAAATTATTAGACACGTAAGAAAGCAGCATATTAATCAGTGGTTACTTTTCAAGCATTACCTGTTGGAATGACTAATGCTAATTTAAATAGCTATTGTCTCACTTTTTAGACATCAGAAGTGTTTTTAGTAATATCCTTGACATAGAGATAAAATTCCTGCTAGTTATTTGAATCATCAATCAGTATCTTTGTATACACACACACACATGCATGCACACAACTATTTTTCTTCAAAATGCAACACAATTTTTATAAAGACATTTGCTTGATACAGGTTGATGGGTACCATGATTTTTTAAGTAAACACAATTCTTTATGGTTTTTCTCCTAAAAAATGAGTCAATAAATTATGATATGTTTTATATATAGTTTATTTTAAAATAGAATCCAATTACGAGAAGGGAAGAGTTTTATGTAATTTTCAAGAATCAAGTGCTGTTGCTTGTTTGGCTGCCTTTTAAAATATTCTCACAAACTTTCTTAATATCACTGAAAAATATAAACAAAGCCTTACTTCATGAAGAAAAGTCATTATTCCTTCAGACTTATGTGTCATAAAATTCCTTTCTCATGCATGCTAAGCTTCAGACGTTCCTGCATTAGGGTTAAACATAGGTCTTAGTTTGACATTTTGTGAATAACAAAGATCACACCTTTCATGTGACAAGGCTTATTTGAAGAAAATAAGTACATATCTTTCTTGACTTTCAGTTAATTATCTTTAGGTAAAATTTTTCTACATTCGCCTTCCCAAAATGAACATATTTTTCTCACAATTTGATTTCTTTTATATCTGTTTAAAGATTGTGGTGCCCTTAAACATTTATGTTTGATCATGAGAACTATAAACATTATAAGTGTTAATGCTTTAACTACTTTCTTTAAAAAAACCAAATAAACAAAAAGCACCTTCTTTTCTAAAATATCACAGACAAAGTATAACAAGTACTTATGGAAATAACAGGGTCAAGATCATATGACTCAAAATATATGCAACCATTAAGTTTGGCCTAAAGCTGCCTCCTTGTTAGTACAGCCTAAAAGTTTCTCTGTAAATAGGGAACTGTAACCTAACTGAATGTGTAAACAGACAATAGCTTACCCTTTCACTGATCACTGAATTTCAGTCAGTCACAGGTGATCAACTGTTCAAACAATGTTCAAATAAGAAAAAGTCAAACTATACACAATCCAATTATTTTGGTACCTCACTTTCATTTTTTGTACCTCAGTTTCATTTTCTGCACATCACTTTCCTTTTTTTTTCTGTAACTCTTCAACCAACTGGCAGAGCTAAAGTCTCTCTGAATCTATTCTGTTTCAGAAGGCTGCCTGATTCACAAATCATTCTTTGTTCAGTTAACCCATTTATGCATGAGGTTGCAATTTTTTGAAGTTTTGCAATCAGACCTTGATGATGACTTTGAGCAGTAAGATATAAATAATTCCCATACGCTTAGCATTCCAGTAATAGAACACTAGGCATAAAAGAGTTTTAAACTCTGTTGAATTTAATTTGTCTAAAGTTTCTCTTTTAACAGATGGTGTCAGAAGTTGGATCTGGACTAGAATTTCTAGAGACTCACAGGAGCCTTAAGACCAAGCAAGGTGTTCTCTGGACCCATTGTGTCCATTACTCTCTCCCAGCAACTAAGGATTATGGGTAAGTAGTTGTCTCCAAGCTCAACAATTTATGTTTTGAGTATCTTAGGCTTGTTTGAATAATTTTTTAAAAATCTGAAATGGGTTTGGAAGTTTCAACAAAAATTAGGCTAGATCCAGGATTAGATGGATTTGATGAATAGCTGGATTGGATCCCATTACAGGCCTCAGTTGTCTGACTGGGTCAGACAGAAAGTGGCAGTAAATGGCAATATTGCAGAGGTGTGGATTCTATCTCTCAGAAATTCACAGGAATTTTTTTTTTTTTATAATCTATCTGCTGTGTTTATTTTTCTTGAATTCTTCGGTAGAAAAAAAACATCATAGTCTTAGTTGATCAAGGATATCTGACAGCCAAAATTAAAATTAAATATAAAAATGGAATTCTTAATTTCTAAAGAACTAGTTACTTCACCTTCTGGTTATGCCCACATTTACATGTGCAAGTATTAAGGCCCAGAAGCAGCAAACACTTTTAGAAATGGTGAAATCTTACTAAAGGTAATTTAGAAATCACAGTGGAGTATTCCAAATGAAACACACCGCCCTTTAAGAAATGCACTTAAAAATGAAAACTTCCAAATTAGTCTTCTCCAGGCATGCCTACTGATATGCATAAACTTTTAAAAAGAATATGAAATTTTTATTTCCTTTTTAAAAGATTCTTTATAAAATGAAAATAAAAAGCTTAAGTGACTAATAATAAAAATCTGATCTGCTTAACTTTTGAATTAGTTACTATCCTGCATGAAGTTGCAGAGAAAGCTATGGTGGATAAACTGTTTAAAAAATATATGTCTTCAGGTAAAGCAGAGTTGCTTCTTTTTCAGAACCGTCCATGCTGAGTCCAGGCATAAAGAATGCTTTATTTGCCCTATGTTTTAGTAGACTCTATCCGGAGCTTTTTTTTTTTTTTTTTGTTAAGGAAACAGTAGCTAAGTTAAAGAAAACCACCTATTGAAATAAACAGTTCTCCAAAATACCTTTCTGACATTTACCTGTCTTGAAATCCTTCTTTAAAAGAAATTTGCAACTGTAAAGAAAATTTTACTTTGTAAGGGTGCCAAAGAGGGAAGACTGGGTTGAAATTCTTACCATTGTTTGAAATTGACATAAAAGTCCTACCTTTGTTCAAGATGCTTCTCTCAGCCATCTCATTTTAACTGGGCCTTTATGCACTACCTTTTTCCATGATTTGAATAAATGATTTTTCAAATATTTGAGCAATATTTAAAGCTAAAGTATCAGCTATGTGCTTTTGAGATACAAATTTTCTACCTTGTAACACCTGAATCATCCCTTTAGAAATGTAAATTTAGTATTGTTTAGCTAACAATTGCTGAGGCCAAGGAAAAAGGTCATTTGAGAGTTGATAGGCTGAATGGGGAAAAGAAATACTATTTGAAAACTGGCAAATGAGAATTCTTTGTAACAGCTAAGATCTGCCTCTGTTTGTCTATATTTCTATAGATGTTACCTGTGTATAATAATACTTGATAGAAATAGTTTTGAAATTCTTGGTAAACTAAAATAGAAATGGCTTCGGAGTTATCAGTTTAATATAATTCAGACATTTTTGCATGTGTCTACTGGTTAGACAGGTTATGTTGTCTCTGCTATGTGTTTTACAGTTAGGCAGGTTTATGTTGCCTCTACGTTGTGTTTTAAGGTCGTAAAACTGCTGCTTCTATAAACTTTTTGATACTTGCTTGATATAATTGTTAGTCTATGTTTTCAGTATTGAGCTTCTTGATTCTAGGGTCAGGACAGGTGGCCAATGTGAGGCCTGGGAACATGTCCTCAGTGAATTCACTACCAGCTGCAAGGGAAAGTCAAACCCACTGTCACTCCTTCCTCTATGGTCCAACTTTGCCTCCTGGGCAAGCTGGGAGGGCTTGAACCCTCCACACATAGTCTTTACAGCTTTATCTTCTGTCTTAAGTGCTATAACTGGTGAGTAAATTCAGCACCCACATGTGCCTTGCCCTCCATAAATATCCTAGGTGTTATATGGCTACTTGAGACCTATAATGACTGGGGAAGACATAAGGGAGAGTACCTGTGTTATAGTTTCCAAATATTTTTCACTTTTCAGTAATTTAAAATCTTGAAGTCATGTTCTATTAAATTAAATAATAGATAATTATAAAATTTCTAAGTCATTTGTAATTAGTGAAACATTAATTATTAAATATAAGTTTCAACTGACATACTTTGTCACCTAATTCTTCTATGATCTAGAAAAACTAAATATATCTAGATCTGTTAATAAGCAAAACATTAAGGAAACATGTCTTTCTAAAATATTATGAAATGGCTTTCATCTATAAATACTGATATAAAACAGTACATAATTACTTCCTATGTTTTCACTAAAAATTAGGCTTCCTAAGAGTTAAAATTGTAGTTAATATGTATAATTAAAACCACCAGATATAAAATATTCTATATACAAAACGTGCATTACAAAGCAAGTTACCCTTTTGGTGACAAAAGTTGTAAAAGCATGACAATGTGTGATTTTGAAAAAAATAATTTTCTCTAGTTTCAAATTTACTTAAATATTGCTTCAAATTAAAGAAATGAAAAGATATAGATAAAAAATAAAGAGTTGGAAAGAGAAAGAAAGTAGAATAAAATTTTGTAAGAGATAACAAAAGGTTTTTAGAAATCTTGTGTGGTCAAAATAATGACTGAGATTGGCTTATTAGAGTTTATTAAATTAGTTTTGGAATTGATAATACATTAAAACAAAGGTGAAAGTTTGGTTTTCTCTTTTAAACAAGAATTTTCATGTGGCACAGTTGTGACAGTAGAAGATTTTTATTCACATTTTGAGTAAACTGCAAAAAAAAAAAAAAAGAGAAAGAGAGCAAAAGAGAGACAAGGGATAGAAAAACAGAGTCTGTCTCGCTATTTTCCTCAGCTCTTTCAATTGGAAAATTGAGTCTCCTATCAAAGAATAAAAGTTTTTGCTTTTTAAAACATTTTTTTACCACTTTGGCTAAATGAAAGGCTATTATTTAGTCACGTGATTCTATTTTGTCATGTGACCTGTGATTCTATTTTGATTATTTTAAGCCTTTGTAAGAAAAAATGTTTAACCTTTTTGAGTTATGTTTCAATGAATATGTTATTAATATATGTCCTAATGCTGTATGAGATTCATAAAATTTTGACATATCTTGGTATATTTTGTTAGTCATAATTATTGTAATTATGTTAAATTATTGTAGGCCACGGAAATAACCACATTTTCTTGTCAACTGTGTTTTTAACTATGACCATTTTAAGTTGTTTCTACAGTTAGTTGCTTAACTCTGATGTAGTTTCTGGAAGTTCTTCACAAGCAGGTAGAATTTTATGGTATTATTTCTTCAAAAAGATTCATGGAAAATATGGAAAAGGCACTGACAAGCACTCTTGAGTACAGATTTTCCGTAACTATGAGATCATATCATTTGGTTTGAGTAAGAATTTCAAAAACTCCAGGAGACTGATTGGTTCATAAATCTGCTAACCCGAGTGGTACAAAATTCAGTTACATACAAGGAAATACCCTGCAAGATTTCATGTGAAATCAGCCAGCATTAAAATTGTTAAAATATGCAGTTTGGATGAACTCCATGGCACAAGTCAAATTACCAATGATAACCCATTTATTAAGCAGTGTTAGGAACCTGAATTAAGGTAACGAAATTAGTATTTAGGAGCATACAAAACCAATGTTAAGAATGGACTCATGGAGAGTCAATTGTTTTTTGCTCAATTAAACTCTGTAAAATTTAATTTGTTTAAAGTTTTTCTTTTAACACGACTAAAAATCGATCATTCGCAAACCACATAAACTTATGTGAATTTTAATGAGAGCACAACCAAAACCATAAATAATCTTATTTTAAACAGCGCCGTTGGATCTCCATTGGCAATAATGTCTGGGACCACTATCATTAAATATTCTGCATGTTTAACTTGAAAACTTAAGCTTCTTCCTTAGAGTTATAGGTTGTTTGGTGGCATATTCTTCCAATAGAGACCAGTTCCATCAAAATTTAGAATTTGATATGTGGCAAAGCATTCATTACCAATCGATATTGTAACTAGAAATGGCTTTACATCTTCACTTTCTGCACTGTCAGCACCAAAATTTACTTAAAGTTTTGGCAAAAATAGAGTAGTTCTTGAAGCCATTACTTATATAAAGACTATATAAAGAATTCAGCTTCTGCAGAAATTTCAACATTTCTTTCTAAAGATTTTTATATATTGCTTAGGCTTTCTTAGGAAAATGTCCCTTAATGATTCATAACTTTCATGTATTATGAAAATTACCTATAAAGTAATGCTACATCTACATAATACTAGCAACACTGTGGAATTGGATATTGTACAACATAAACTACAGAAACAATATAAATTATAGTATAACAGATTATATTTAATATTTTTGTCTGTTTTGTACATTTAGAATATAATACAGCTGACTTATTACAAAATGTTAGTAATTTTACATCTACTGACAAATTTTTTCTAAGGTTTTTTAAGTACTCATTGATTTAGTTCAGGACTTCATAATCTCCTCCACTACATTTTTATTATATTTTGGCTAATTCTTTCAAATATTTTTATATTTGTTGAAAATAAATTATAATATTTTTATAATTTGGTCTTATATCACTTATTCAAATTCTCCTCACATGTTACACATTTTACCTTGAGCACTAGTTTAATTTCTTAACTGTTCCCTGCACATTATCATTACAGTATCTTCAAGACATGCTCCAAGGATAACCTAAATTTAAGCTGTCAGGATAATTTACCTGTAGAATTGCATTTAGGATAGAGCAATAATGGCACAAAGAAACATAAATTAATTTTCTTAAATAAATAGGTACTGAGATATAAAGAGCAGCCTAATTTATCAGCACTGTGAAGAGAACATTGAACCAGGTTTGTTCTATCAGCCTCAAACCATGTAATTTTATAATCAAAATTACCTTTTAGTACAAAATGGTTACAGGAGCATTAGCCATCTCATGTGCTTACCAGACAGCAGGAAAGAAGAAAGAGAAAAGGGTAAAGCTTACTTGTTATTTAAAAAAATAAAAATAAAAAAAGAATCCTATAATTTTCATACAACATAACAACACTTCTTTAATGAATACATAGTTATTTGGCTACAGACATAAAAGAAGTTGGAATATAATGTGGTAAATTATGTTTCAAATACCACATTGAATTATATTTAGTAATAATGTAATTTTGGATTCTATAGGCATAAATGTGAATTCCATAAATCTTTAATTTTATTTCTTTAAGTTTTTGCATCAATTGTGCATTTACTTTTAAAATAATTGAAGACAAATACTGTTTCCTTTATGTTATGAAAACTTGCACAATAATCATATATCCTTAAGATGTAAAAATATTTTTTCATGAAGTGAGCTATTTTCCGAAGGTTTGTTTTTTGAAAAGTTACCAAATTTCTTTTCTCAGTTTATTTATATTTTCAACCTCTGTTTAACTCACTTTGAATTTTTTTCATTTTCCTAGAAAATTCAACATGGCAATCAAATGCTCACATTTATTACCATGGAGCAAGCAATATCCTACAATTAACATATAGCAAGTAATCTCTTATAATTTTAATTGTATATTTATGTATATTTAATTGTATATTTACTTATTTTGTTGTCTAGATTTGATTGTAGTAGTTTTGTATTCATTTTCACAATTTGAGTAAGAAGGGCTATAACAAGCTTCTGAGTCTTTCAAGAACCAAATCTGGATTTGCATTAAATTAACCGCTTTTCCCTTTTATTTAAAAAAACACTACTTTTATGTTTATCTTTAGTGATTATTAGTCTGTTATTTTCCAAAAATTTTAGTTGAATGCTTTATTTTCCATTTTAAATATCACCAATATATTTATCCAAGTGTTTAAAACCATGCTCTTCCATTCTTCACAAATCCAGCACATCGCTAATCTTCCAAAAGTATCACTGTTTAACATTTTTGAAGCTTGAATATTGTACAGTCGACTTTCCAAATTGACAGGTTCTGCGTTTGCAGATTTAACCAACTTTTGATCAAAAATAAAAGAAAAAGTATAAAAATAACAACATAACAGTAAAAACCAATACTAATAAAAAATCAGTATAGTATAACAACTATTTACATAGCATTTATGTTGCATTAGGTATTATAAGTAATCTAGAAATGATTTAAATTTGTAACAGAGTTTGTGTATATTATATGCAAATATAATACCATTTTATATAAGGGACTGAAGGATTTGCAGATTTTGATATGTGTAGAGGTCCTGCAACCAATTTCCTGCAAATACCAAGAGACAAATGTGTAGTAAATTATCTTGTCTTCAAAGAAACTATGCATAGTTAACATAAGTGCAGGTTTACTTTCTTCGTACTACTTACATGGAGCTGTTCTGTAGCTACCGTAAAGTATATACACTTCAATTTACACCTTTATTGCTTTTTTAATGCATGAAAACATTTCCCACAAAATTTTTATGTAAAAAAAATTCACTTGAAAGGTAAATATAGCAAATAAAATTCTATTCAATTAAGTGGGTGCCTATATGTGTTAAGAAACTAAATTTTCATTCCAGTAATTATTATTATTATTATTATTATTATTATTATTACTTTTGAGACGAAGTCTCAAACTGTCGCCCAAGCTGGAGTGCAGTGGTGCCATCTCGGCTCACTGAAACCTCCACTTCCCAGGAGATTTAAGCAATTCTCCTGCCTCAGCCTCCCAAATAGCTGGGACTACAGGCACGCACCAGTATGCCCAGCTAATTTTTGTATTTTTAGTAGAAGTGGGGTTTCACTACGTTGGCCATGCTGGTCTTGAACTCCTGACTTTGTGATCCATCCACCTCGGCCTCCCAAAGTCCTGGGATTACAGGCGTGAGTCATGGCATCCAGCACCGGTAATTACTTTTAAACTAAGAAATCTAACTATTTTCTCCTCTTTGCAACATAACTATACATATTATCACTCTTTTTAGATATAGCTACCTACATTCAGTATAATTCTTGACATTAATCTATTTTCTAACCAAACAGTGCTTGCTTAGTCATTTGGTCATTTGATTAAATTTTAAAGCATAGGTAACTTTCCAATATATTTTATCAAAGTCTCTTTGATCTTTCCTAACTGAAAAGGTTATACAGAGCCCATTTACAACAATGGAAGGATTCATAAAAACAAGAGGTAACATATCACACACCTGAGCATGAGTGGTCAAAGAGAATTTATTGAGAAAATATACTTATGCCCTTCAGATTTCACCCTTATTAATTATTCAGCATTTATAAGCTTTATTTAGCAGATTCATTAATATTTTGTTTTAGTTGAACAAGTGGGAATCTGAAATGAGCCATTTTGGAAGTAGCTGGACAAAAGCCTACTCTCTTCAGTTTAGCCACATTGCCCTTCTTTGCATATCAATGGCCGCATTTCTCATTTTCCCCTGTGTCAGGCAGCGCTGATGCAAGCACAAAGCTTCTTTTGAATTAATAGAAGATGAACACTGGGGTCAATTTATCAGACCTAGAAGGAGAGAAGAAATGAGCTCAACAAGCCGAGGAATGATCTGGAATACAAAGACAAGAGCAAAATGAGATTATACTAGATACATTGCTTTATATTCTGTTTTGATTCTAATAATCAAATAGCTTTTACAGCTTTAAATTTTGATTATTCCTTTTTATTTTTTAGGAACTTAAATTAATTGAGCATATGCAAAGAATAACATATTTATTTATAAATAATTTATTTGGTGATCTGTAGATAATAGAAAAATAAATCATTTCCTCTTATATATACAATGATATATAAGAAATGTATCCTGAAGAATGTTTCTTGCTATATTGTTTTAAAGCAGCATTGTTCAATAGATACATAATGTGACACAGATGTAATTAAGAATTTTTCAAGAAACCCCATTAAGAATAATTTTAAAAAGCAGATAAAGTTAGTTTTACTAATTTATTTTATCTAGTATTTTCAAAATATTACTCCAAATGTAATCATTATGTGAGTATTAATGCAATATCTTGTATTTTTGTTTTTACATATCAAGCCTTCAATATTGATTATGCTTTTTATATCTGATAGAGTATTTTAAGTGCTCAATAATCATATGTAGGAATGGCTTATATATTAGGTAGTGCCAGGTCAAGAGAAATAGACCATTACAATGATAATTGAGAATAATCTTTTGGATGTTTTGTTGAATGCAATCATTTATAAGCTCAAATATTTATGATATACTGGCCGGGAGCTGTGGCTCTCGCCTGCAATCCCAGCACTTTGGGAGGCCAAGGCTGGCAGATCACGAGGTCAGGAGTTCGAGACAAGCCTGATCAACATAGTGAAACCCCATCTCTACCAAAAAAAAAAATACAAAAATTCGCTGGGCGTGGTGGCGCGGGCCTGTAATCCCAGCTACTCAGGAGGCTGAGGCAGGAGAATCGCTTCAATCTGGGAGGCAGAGTTTACAGTGAGCAGAGATTGTGCCACTGCACTCCAGCCTGGGCGACAGAGCAAGACTCTATTTCAAAAAAAAAAAAATTTACTGTATATTTAGTGACTGCTATGTCATATAATCTGTATAACTAAATATATATTGAGCCTTTGCCACTCTGATTATGTGATAGTATCTTTATTTATCTTTATTTCCACAGATTATCTTTTACCAAAATAAAAAACCAAATCAAAAATGAAGCCCCATATCACTGTATTGACCATTGGAGGCATTTATGTCTTCCTTTTTCGTATCTATGTAGCTCAGTTCTTATAAGAATACTGTTTGGGAAATAAATTTATTCAAAGATTTTTTATTCAAGAGCTAGCTAACTTTATTACAAACTACCAGAATTTATATAAGTTGTTATCAATCTCTGAGTCTCTGAAAGTTTAATTGTGATAATGATAATGTCATAATTACAGTACCTGCTTCATAGATAACCTGTGTATCACAGGCAGAATCCTAACCCTCCCCACCAGCAAGATGACAAATTCTGATCCCTGGAACATGTGACTATGAGAGACATCTCTCCCATGATTATATATTATGTGGCACAGCTGACTTTAAGGTAGGAGATTATCCCAGAGGCCTGGCCTAACCATTTGAGATTTTAAAAGCAGAGAATTTGTTTCCAGCTGATGGCTGAAGAAGTCAAAGAGATTCAAAACAGGAAAAGGATTCAATGTGCTCTTGTTGCTTTGAAGATGGAGGAGGTCACTGAAGAAGGAATGACATATAGCCTTGGGGTGTAGTAGCAGACATCAAGATGACAGCCATCAATGACACTCCTGTAAGAAACTGGATTTTCTCAACAACCTGAATAACCTTGGAAATAGATACTTCCCCAAAGCCTGCAGATAGCAGTGACACCCAGTGAGTGACACCTTGATTTTTGCTTTATATTGGTCTTATGGGACCTGGAGCAGACAACCTAATAAGGCATACTGGATTTATCACTTACAGAACTATGAGAAAAAAGTGGTATTGTTTTAAGCCATGAAATTTGTGGTAAATTATTACAGCAGCAATGGAAACCAATATACTATGTGAAAATATCTTGCAAACATTAACATGTTTTCTAAATTTTAGGCATTATAATTAGAACATATAATCCATTGGATCCTCTGTTTTATTTAAATTCTTTGTACATAGATTAGCCTGGTCTATTCTATGACCAAATGTAGTATTTCTAAATACAGTACTTCCTGCAGTTTTCCAATTTGTATGTTATCCTTATTAACATGAACTATTTGAGAGTAATAACAAGCAAGTGCTAATCAATTACTATTGTGGAATAACTCAAATAGTCTAATCTAATTAATGGGACATAGTAGAACACCATTAACAACATATCTACTTTATTTTCTATCCCACATACCATAGCATGGGGCAGGGTAATTTTCTTAATAAATAATAACAAGTAATTCTGATAAAGACACTGACAAATTATGGTGGCAATATTCAAAATTTAAAGAGAAGACAAATATACTTCAAAATTAATGTATTTCTATAAAAGACTTTTATAGTACTTTTCAAAATCAATTGAATATTTTATTAATTGCAAGTATGTCAAATATAATAATCGTTATTCTGATATTCAAGACCAGTTGGTGAATATTATGAATATTAATGATTTATAGTGAAATTTAGTCTCAATGACTATGATTTTTTTTAAAAAGGCTTGATTTGGAGTAATACCATGCATTTTAATATACAGGTGTAGAATACATGTTCCAGATAGTGTGCTGCAATGGTTATTTTTCATGTGAACACACACGTTTTCTTAGGTTATAGTGTCAGTTTGGGTCCCCTGAGATGCAAAAGCCAGGCTAACATTAGATAATCAAAAGAATCTTGAGGAAACACCTGTGAAGGTGAAGCAGGCAGCAGAAGACACAAAGAACCTTCAGAACACAATTCAACCCTGATAGCTGTTGAAATAAGAGAAAAAAGAAAGAAATGGGAATCAGTGCCCTGGGTTACAATACAGGTCTCTGAATATTTTGGACCAACCAATTAGTGGAGAGTTTGAAGCAGAAGTTCATTCAAGGAATTCCATTGTGTGTATTGCTGGACTCTGTAATCTCCTCCCTTGGTGAGTATTTACAATTTTTGTGTTATTATTACCACTCTCTCTTAATTACTACAGATTCATTATAGATTATTTTCTAGGTTTATTGAGGAATAATTGTCAAATAAAAATTGTATATATTCAAGGTGTACATCATTCAGTACACATTTATATTGTGCAATTATTACCACAATCAAATTAATTAACACAGTCTTCACCATACCCAGTTACTGTGTGTTTGTGTGTGTGTATGCATGCGTGTGTGTGTGTGTGTTCGTGGTGAGGTCACTTAAGATCTGTTTTAGCAAATATCCAGTAAACAATGTTATTAACTATAGTCACTGCTGTAGGTTAGAAAATTGGAAGATGTTGGTTATCCAACACAAGCACATATCTGGATATCTGCTGTTATCAGTTCTCTACTTCTTTTTCCTGTTGTCCTACCAATCCTGGCTATTTAATTGCTATGTGAATTTTAGAATTAATTAATTAATTAATTTAGAATTAATTTACCAATTTCTGCAAATACTCAGCTGATATATGGCTAGTATTTCATTCAAGGTACAGAATAATTTGGGGAAAATTGACATCTCTATGTTACTGGATTTTCAATACATAAACATGAAATAATTACCTTCCATTTAGTTAGATATAATTAATTTTCTCCTCAGTAATATTTCATAGTTTCTTGTATAAAACACTTGCATACCTTCCACTACACATATTCACAGAAATTTGGGCTTGTCTTTATTGTACCTTGCTTGATAGTGCTCAGTGAAACCATTCTCTGATAAACATCTCCCAATAAGTATTATGAAATACAGATGAGAATCTCCATCCTCACAACAGTGGGAGTACGAGATCTATATTCACTTGCTTTTTGTTGTTTCTGTTAATGAAAATGTCCAGCTGATAACATAGGTTGTGGTCCACTGTGTATGTGGTGAAAACACACTCAGAATAAAAAATGAAGATATTATTGAAGAATCCCAGTGCTACGATTATATATTTCTCTCCAAAGTTAAATATATATTCCTCATATCAGAAATGTGTGTAGATCAGCCAAATTAATAATTGTTTTCTCATGTGCAAAAAGTTGTTTATGAAATAGGTCGAGATAAGCACAAAACTAAAGATATATTATAAACTAGGTGAAATCTTTATCCCCTAATCTATCTCCCTATTGAATTGAGCTTGGCTAATTCTTCCAATCAAAGTCAGCCATAAGGATAATTTCTTGAAAATGATGTGGTAGTATTATTTAAATAATTACCTGTCTGTGTTCTAGAATGTTGTAGATTGCAGAACTATAAACTCAATTCTGTTATCAAATTCATGTTAGTATAATTAATCCTCAGTTGTGAAATTTCTTTTTTTAGCCACAAATAAATTAAAATTATGAACAAATATGTTTCTTCAAGAGCTCATCTGAAAAAAAATGTTGGCGTGACTACATAAGAATCACCTAAGGTACTTCTACAAATATGTATTTTATCTTTATTCCCTTTACCCAATCTCATTTAGTAGATAAGGACAGACACAATATTATATAAAAATGCCTAGGTGACTTTCCTATGTGGTTTGACTGGGGAACAGCTGTGCATTGTTCCAGCTATACAATATCATTAGTGTTATTGCTGTAGAGCATGGAAATATGCAGTACAGGAAATTAAAACCATAATATTAATTTATTGTCAATGGACATAATTATTTTCCCTAGTTATAATCAGACTTCCTACTTTAGGGACTATAGCCTAAATGTTTGCCAATTAAACAGTTATAGCTCTTTCAGCACTTCTCCATATACACTGATCTGAATAATCCGAGTCTTTTATGTATCCCTTTTTCAAAAGTCCAAGAAATCAATAAGATTAAACAAGACCTGTCAACATCCCTTTTAATTGTGTTTGAGCAAAACTGTTATTTCCACAGTGCCACTGCCAGACTTGATTTCAGAGACCAATAAATGAAGATATTAAAAAGTTAAGAGAAATTATTCAAAATTTCATTTTCAATGAATACATACAATCCATTCAAACAGGTTATTCTGAGTCTACAACTGAAAGATATACTTTGTTTGGAGAATTCTCCTTTCCTCAAATTTAACTGTGGCATTGCTCCCTTTAACAATGGGAAGAATACAAATGACATGATCCAACTTGTACTGAGAATCCAAATTCATACATTCCCCTTTCTCATTGACAGGAATAACTGAAACGTATGTCTTTTCATACCATGTGGAAATATGCAACAATATTTCAGTTCTTGATTTTTCTTGGCCTTTACTAATGTATTTAGCTACTTCAATTTTTACTTTTCCATTGATCCTTCCATTTCCAGTATATAAACGTTTTTGAAATAAGTGTGGATTTTGCACGAGACAACTCCTCTCTTCCATTTTCTTCTGTTTTGTGAGGAGAATGCTCTACAGTTAATGCAGGAAATATTAAGGAAAGGCCATGAACTTGGATTTCCTGCATTCCAAATATTTTCTACTTACTTTTTTTTTTTTTTTTTTTTTTTTTGAGACAGAATCTAGCTGTGTTGCCCATGCTGGAGTGGAGTGGTGCACTCTTAGCTCACTGCAACCTCTGCCTCCCTGGTTCAAGTGATTCTTCTGCCTCAGCCTCCCGAGTAGCAGGGACTACAGGCGCCTGCCATCAGGCCCGGCTGATTTTTTTGTGTTTTTTAGTAGAGACGAGGTTTCACCATGTTAGCCAGGTTGGTCTCCATCTCCTGACCTCGTGATCCACCCACCTTGGCTTCCCAAAGTGCTGGGATTACAGGCATGAGCTACCGCACTTGGCCTTCAACTTACTTTTTAATATGAACCTCTTTACTGTCCCAGACATTCCATTGCTAGTGCCTTCCTAATTGTTCTCTAGCCCATTTATTTATTTTCCTAGCATATGCCCCCAGATTTGTATAGTCCTCTTAGTGGAAGATTGGAGTTCTTTGGTTTTCAGTTCTATGAAAAGTATCCATTGTTCAAGAAATTGTGATCAATTTTATCCCTTAAATTTTCTTCAAAGTTGCCTTCCTTCAATAGCTCAAATTCTGATCCTGGCCTACATTAAACCTTTTGTGTTTCTGTCTCATTCCCTTTTAATGCTTTTCATATTGTATATCTTTCCTCAGCTAGCCACCTCATAGCTCATTTCATTTATACTTCCCTATCTATATTTGGCAGGTGAACTGGACTTTCACTTAGAAAAGGCTTATTCACTTAGCTAATGAAATAGTCATAAATTAACAGGTTTAATTAAAAAAAATTGCAAGATTATGGAACATCTAGTTTACTGCATCAAATTCATATCTCTCAATCATCATTGTAGAAGAGGTGGCACATGTAAGAAGAAAGTGAATTTTAAGTGAACAAATGAACATATGATATAATGGTTTTCAGCTCTACTAACAGGCTAATGTTCCCATTCCCTGCATCCTTATCCTCTTGCCTGATGACCTAGCCCTAATCCACTTAATACAGTTGTAATTATTCAGACTTGAGTCAAACAAATGTCCAAAGGCTGATCCTGACATTCCTTTGTTGTGTGACTTTTGGCAAGTTACCACTCTTGAGCTTCAGTTTCCTCATTTATAAAATTGACCCAATGATAATATCTATGCCACAGAAATGATGTAAAATAATATATGTGAAAATATTTATCCTGGTATCCGAATATGGTGAACACTGAACATGTTAGTTGTTTTTCCTGTAAGCCCCTCGGAGCAGGCTGTGCTATGGCCAAGCCATTGCGACCTCTGTGACCCACATGTACACATCCAGAAGGTCTCCTGGAGCCAGAAAGTCTGGGACAACAGGAAGACCCCAAAAGAAGAAAAACAACTAGTTCCTGTCTTAGTTGATTAGCCAACCTTGCGACCTTCTACCATTGTGACATACTCTACCCTAACTGATCAATCAACCTCCTGACATGTGCCCTGTGACCCCTCCCACCTTGTGATAATGTACCTTGCGACATTCTTCCCCTGCCTGCAATAAACGGCCCCTAACTGTAACTTTCCACTGCTTACCACTGACCTATAAACCTAGCTCCAATCCCACCACCCTCCTCTGACTCCCTTTTCGGACTCAGCCTGCTCGCACCTGAGTGAATAGACAGCCTTATTGCTCACACTTAGCCTGTCCAGGTGCTCTCTTCAATTAGACACATGCATAACATTTACTATATTCGGTGAAAATTAGAATTTGTTAGACATTTTTCTTTACACTTAACATATAGGCTTGATTTTTATTTCAGTTTCTTTTTAACATTGATTAAATAACCTTATTTTAAATTGTGTGTTGGTTATTTATTCTAATGAACACATGAAAAAATTTTGGATAGTGACATGTATATTTAAAGAAAAGAGATATGTGATTTCCAACTGATACAATTATTAGATCCAATATGACTTTCTGCATTAAAAAACAAAAATAGAAAAACAAATGATCTTCATTGAAACTGCATGTGGCTTGATATTTGGAAGAACAGTTACATGTATCTTCAGATTTCTTATGCAAGTGCCACTATTAAAAAAAAAATCATTTGTGTTTTTTTTCCCATATTGTTAATGTATATCATTTTGCATTAATTTGTCTGGTATTTGTTAGGTTTAAAAGACTTTGGAACATAGTTTTAAGGTTTGATTTTATTGATATGTTTACACAATAAAGCATCATTTAAAATATCATTAAATAAGACAAAAACTTACATTCCTGCCTTCAGAATCTCAGTAAATGTGAGCACTTGAGAGCTTGCCATTTATGATTAGTATTTCATGGTACATCAAGTAAGCATTCTTCACAAACATAATAAGTTTCCAGCTAGTGTATGTAATACCTATAAAATCCAATGTGGCTAATGAACAAGAATGAAATGATGGTAATCTATGGGAATAAAATAAAACATAAAACAAAGGTAAACAATATATTGTAGAAACAGGGACAGCTTAGAAACAAGGGCATAATTTAAAGTTTAAAATACAAAAATCATGCAAAATAAATGTGCAGGAATATGCACTACCAATTCTTTTAATTTTGATTTAAATAAGAAATAATGCTTACTTGGAAGATAGGCAAATAGAAGGTTTAATAGATGATTATTATGATGAAAAATATTATCGACTGTGATACACCAATACAATGGCACATGTTCTGTGAAATAATGAGATGGGAGAGTTTCCTTGACCCCTTGTAGGATTTGTAACCAGCGTGGCTTGCTTACTTGGCTAGTCACTGTGCTCAAATCCATCATGGGAGGGGGAGAACTCAGGTGAGCAGGTATCTGGGCCAGGGCGAGCACTTTTGGGCTCCAGCCCCACAGTAGCATCTAGGGGTTTGTTATAATTAATGCTCCTTTAGCAGTTGCTGTCTGTAGATGGCTAAGTGTTAAGCAGCTCACTGGAGAGTCAAGTTGACAGCCTTTTACACCCTACCCTCTTGATACCTGGGTTCTTGTTAGGCATCCAGGAAGCACCAGGTCACGTGAATGGTTTGAAAGGTGATGAATGCAGAGGATTTTATTGAACGGTGGAAGTGCCTCTCAGCAGAAAGGGAGCTGGAAAGGAGATGGTGTGGGAAGAAGGTGATCTCTGAGTGAAGCTGCCTCTATCTGTAGTCTCCAAGGCTCAGTTGTTTCTTCTCCTCTAGAGGTTCAGTTGCTTCTTCTCTTCTCTCCTTCTCTGCTATGCCACTCTGCTCCTCTGGCAGTGAAGCTTGGGTTTTTTATGGGTACAGGGTGAGGCGTATAGTGAGCCAAAAGGCAGCAACACTCAGGCAAGAAAATGGGGATGTGAAGGATGTGAAGTTCTCATTTAGGGCCACGGGTTTAGGTTTGAGGGTGGAATCTTTGCCAGAGACCCCGCCCTCTTTTACCCAGTATTTCCCTGTCTCCTATCCATATCAATAATAAATTAAAAAGATTGCTAGTTGGAATCAGAATTAGAGATTTGGATGGAAATGTAAAATAAAAAGTAAAAGGTATTTCAAGAAAGGTCTTTGTAGCATGTGCATTTTTTTCCTATTGGGTTTCTTTCTAAAGTTTTTTATTTTTCCCCCACTAAAGGCAAATTTTCTTGTAAGTAACAGCTAATGAACATTGTTTTCTTGTTTAGTCTAAAGTTAGTTTCTGGGGAAAAAAGCATTAGGTTGTATGAAACATAATACATATGTCAATGTTTTTCCCTTGCCTAATAGCTAAACTGTACTTATTGCTGATTTTTTCAGACTGTTTGCCGCTGCTTGCATCGCCTCCTTTCAAACATAGGGGTAATGTATATTTGACAAATGTAAAAGACTTTTTTGTCTAAGAAAAAAGGAAAATAAAACTCTTTCTCCAAAAGGAAGAAAAAAATTGGCATCAGAAAATAACATTTTTCTGTGACTACATATTCAAAATGGAACTGAAGTTATCAGCTTATTCAGGTACTGCAATCAAAATGAATATAAAGAAAGTACACACATTCTAATAGCTTCAGTGTCTTCTATGTACATTTTATTCACTATGAGCAATTTTTTCTGATTATTTTTTCCCATTGTAAAAATGTATGTGCTGAAAAAAACAACTTGCTCTTACTATAAAAATCAAAATAGAGAAATAGTAAAACTTAGTGGGAAACTTATGTCTTTTAAGGACAGACAGACTTGGGCTTGACTCATATGTGGACCAATCTTGAGGTAGTGACCTTGGGCTAGTAATTAAACCTCTTTGAATTTTTCTCATCTATTAGATTGGGCTAGTAATACCTACATCTTACAACTATGGTGAAGTATTGTGAGGATTAAATGTGTTGAACTTGCTTGGTATGCCTGATAGATTTAATGTGGATAAATGCTACTTAACATGATGAATATTTCTTTGCTACTATGTACATAAGTTAGTAGTTGGAACATGGTAAGCATTTGGGATATTGTAGATATTAGGTTGTGATAACTCACTTTTTGCTCAATTTCAATATATTTTTAAAATTAGACATATTAGTACAGAGATTCATAAGGAGATGTGTCATTCATTTTTCATAGAGTGGTTGAATGACAACTAACTGCTATTTCATTATTATTTATTTGAATATACGGCATAATGGCATAATATTATATATATCTTGTAACATATAAATCTAATCATGTTAACAACCTTCTTTGAAACCTAAAAAGATATTTTACTGCCTAGTTTAAACCAAAAATAAAATTTGGGGCCCCTCAACCAATTGAATGGACCCCCTTCTTGGCCAAGGAGACCGCAAAGATACCTGAAAAACTAGTTCAGGCCATGATGGAAATGGAGGGTTGGACATGCCTCATTATGCCCTTCTGCCTTTGGAGTTGTGGAAGGAAAATCAATCTCAGTACCCTAACATCACTAACCCAAAGGAAAATGTCAGGCTGGGTACCGCTTCAGGCAAACCTGCCTCTCATTCTATTCCTGTATAAGATAGCTACATAAAAGCTACATATCTCCCTTACAATTTGCCCACGAGGAAATTCCTTGTAGACAAAGGATAAGCGGAACACAAAGTCATCCCTATGCTCACATGAGACAAATGCATATGCAATTGCTTCCTTTGCTCTACTGTTTCACTAAGCCAGACAAAAGCACAAATGACTATCTCTGTAAATTGTGTATCAGTGAAAAGTTAATCAGAAACTCAAAATAATGCAGCAATTTGCCTCTTATCTACCTATGAGCTGGAAGCCCCTTCCCCACTTTGAATTGTCCTGCCTTTCAGACCAAACCAATGTATATTTTACATATATTGACTGGTGTCTAATGTCTCCCTAAAATGTATAAAACCAATGTGTAACCTGACCACCTCAGGCACATATTGTCAGGACCTCCTGAGACTCTGTCACAGGCACATCCTTAAGCTTGGCAAGATAAACCTCTAAATTGATTGAGACTTGTCTGAGGTACTTTTTGCTTTACAGAGTTTAAACACAACTGACCAGCATTAACATTAAAACAAATCATGAAATCCACCTATGGATCCTCCTATGATCTGGAAGCCCCAGCTTCCAGATGTCTGGTCTTTCTGGGCCAAATAAATGTTTATCTTACATGTATGGATTTGTGTCTTTGCCTGTATCTTCTATCTCTCTAAAATGTATAAAACAAAGCTGTAACCCAACTAGCTTGGGCACATATTGTTAGCCTCAGAGCTCCTGAGGCTGTGTCATGAGCCATGGTCTTTAACCTTGGCAAAGTTAACCTTCAAATTGATTAGGATGAATCTCAGCTTTTGGTTAGACTACGGAATAAAAACCAAATGCTTAAGTATTAAATGCCATGTTTTTCATTCTTTGGCTCATATAATTTTATTTAGTCATATTTCTGTGTTTCATTTACTTATTCTTTATTATTTTTGTTCCTTCCTGCATTCACTTATTTTCTTGAATTTAAATATAACTGAAGTTATTGTAAATTATATGTATAATATAATGCAGCAAAGCGTAACATTCTCTTCTAACACATTCATTGCTACTTCCCAGAAGAGACCAATACTATAAGTTTGTTATACACTCCTTTGGAACCTTGGCTTTATTTATGGAGTCAGAAAATATCTTAAAATGTTAATTTTAGCTATTTATTTTCCATACTTCCTTATATATGCTTCTCATAACCTAGGCGCCCACAATGCAAAAAGGTCAGTTATAGCAGAAAACTAGTAAATAACCTTCGACTATTTTTGTTTTTTCATTCAAAATAATCTCTTGAAGCCCTCAGCAGAAAAAAAAAAAAAAAAAAAATCATTTAACTGAAGAGGGACATTTTTTTTTTTTTTTTTTTTTTTTTTTTTTTTTTTTTTTTTTCATTTGGCTGGTTGGGAGAGAGGCATCTCTTAATAATCAGACAAGAGGTGAGATATGGTATATGGGCCATAATCTCATAATAATAAACTTATACCAGTTTATGTGCTATTTGATAAATATTCTGTTTTGATTTATTTGAAGCACCTGGTAAGATTGCACTTCCAATCTACCTTGTAGGTTTATGGGATTTTGTGGCAAATGCTGAGCAAGGAACTGAATGTGCTGATGGAATAGCTCTTTTTGAGGCCAGCATCTTTAAATAATTAATGCCAATGTTGACAGTGACACGAGACAGACACATTCCTAGGCAGACAGGGTTGAGTCCCTGGTAAAACCCGACCTTCAAGCCAAAGGCAGTTTAAAGCCTGAACACTGAGCTGCTAGTTCCAGATAGAGTTCACATCAGAGTTAGAACTTCTATCCACAGCTTACCTTCTCTCTCTTGATTGGTTCCTTCTGGATGATGCTTTTTAACCAATTGGATGGTGATTTTTTCAAAGACCAACTATGGACCAATCAGCACACATTCTCCCATTGTAAACCCAAACAAACCCAGACTCAGCCTCAATCCGCTTTCAGGGTGCCTTCTCATAGTTGAGAACTTTCCTTCTGTTGCTCAATAAAATTCTTCTCTGCCTTTCCTACTCTCCAGTGTCCACATACCTTATTCTTCTTGGTCACAGGACAAGAACTTGGAACTTATTGAGCTGTGGGCGGCTGGATTGAAAGAGCTGTAACACACTACTGCTCGCCAGACTACAAGAGAGAGCTATAACATGCTCTGGCTGAGCTACGAGAGTGAAGAGCTGCAACTTTTCTTGGGGGTTCAAACCTTGGGACTCCCCAAGCAAGAGCTGTAACACCCCTTGGGGCTCGGCGATTGCTGATTGCTGGCATCTCTGAGGTTTTGGGCACCAACACCTTCCCCTATTTTAGACTATGGTGCCCTGTGCAGAAGCCACTCAAAGCATGCCTGATTCAGCCTCAAGCTGAGCATAGAGCCAAGGCAGTCAAGGGATCCGGCCCAGGGAGTGAACTGACTGCAGGCTGCTGGGCTGAGCAGACAGAGCAAGTCCAGGTGGCCCTAGAAAGGCCAGGGCAGAGGCAGTGGCGGCCACAGAGATTTCCAGCTGGCAAAGTGGCACCAAAGGAATCCTGTAACAATATGAGACCCACCATAGTCATCTTTTCTTTTCTTTTCTTTTCTTTTTTCTTTTGTTTTCTTTTTATCTGCCAGGACAATTGGGCATAATACAGATGAAGGCTGTTCTATCGTTTTTTTGTTACAGAGTAATGATGACAGAGAAAAGAGTCAGCTGACCAACAATGAAAACACAGCCAGAGCAGAAAATAAGCCTTTGTGGCAAGTGACTGAATTTTGTTGTTATTACAGAAGTATTGCCTAATAACTTCCAACTAAAATAATACTGCAGATATGATTCTTCTGATTTATGACTTTTGCCTGAACGATATTATGGTTGTTTAAAATAATTCACTTGGGGGACACATGCAGTCATTATATAAAAGCAAGTTGTGTATAAAGATCTCATTTTGTGACATAATAGTTGCATAAAATGAGAAAACTCTAAAAGTTTTGTTATACTGTACTCAGTTTCATAACCGTAAATAAATTATGTTTTTCACAATGTTATTGTTATGATGATGGAAGATAATTAATTATTTTCTTGTATATAGAAACACCTAACCACATTAGGCAATACAGTAAAGCCTACTGAATATGTCAAAATAAGTAATTCTTATTTGTCACCAACCATCTATTTGAATAAATATGGCCAGTCATGAAACAGATAAATTGAAATATCATGAATATTACTGCATACAATATTTGTTACATATTTCATCCTGTTTTTCCACAAAGGTATAAACTAATACAAATCTGGCACAGTCAATACATTTTCTCAAATGTTAAAGTATTTATTTATCCTTGTAGAGCATTTGAATATAAAGTTTCTTCTCATTTCCTGAGTTCTTCACTATGATGCATTTACAAAATAATTACTGTCAAAAGCTTCATCTGACAAGAGTGACTTGGAGTGGTAAAATTCTGCTACAATATTTATTTAATAATCTCTGACACCTACTCAGAGCAAGTGTTTTGGAATATCCCAACACTTGCTTTTGAATCTCCCAAACTGAAGTCTGACACTTATTAATGAGTTATTTTATGAATGAATTTTTAATGAGATTTCTAATGAATTATTTATTTTCTGAATCTGTATTTTTCACATAGGAAATGAAGAAAAATTTAACTAACTTAATGTGTTAGTTACAAAACTGTCATCTAATAGGTCTTAATTTATCTGTACTGTATAAGTTGCAAAAAGCAATCTTTATTTTCTACATAGTATTGCTTACATCAGTAATTCAATTAATATAGCAATTGCTACTCCTTATTGGCTGATGCTGTCTCAGTTTTAATACTGTAACTCCCAGAAACCAAAGAAATTTCTATAACTCAGCACACTAAATAAGTATCAATAGATATTATGTGTTCTTCTCTTTAAGAAGCCTTAATTTCACATATATACATAGTACTGTACTGACTGAATTTTATCTCTCATTAGGCTCTTGCATGTGGCCCCTCATTTTGATAGCAAAATAATTTATTTTAACTTAAACCTGAGACTATTCTGATTATTAGTGCTTTGCCTAATTTTCAGCATCATTCTTTCAAAAGCTTGATTTATGATTGGAAAAGGGGCCTGCATTGTGTGTTAATTATTCATATTTGAGAAAACACATTTTGAAAGTGTTTATTTTTAAGCTAAGAGGAGTTAATTTACAAATAATAATATATTTAATTGATTTTGAGCCACTTTGCCTGGGGTGGGCTCCGGGAAGAAGTACTTTCAGAAATGCTCAATTGATTTTATTATTATGCAAATTTGAGAAACTATGCCTAGGAAGATAATCATTTCAATTTTTAACAAATATACTTATATTATTTATTTGCCATAAAAGTGTCATAAGAGAAATGTTGCCCTTGTTTAAAACACTACTTAGTGATAAAGAAGAACAAAATTTTGTCAGCTGTAATATGGATTAGCTTGTGGGCTGTTAAGTGAAATAAGACAGGCACACAAAGATAAGTATCACATATCCTCTCTCCTATGTGGAAGCTCCAAGAGCTGATCTCACAGTAGTAGAGAATATAATAGTGGTTACTAGAGGCTGGGAAGAGAAGAGTATGTTGGGCATAGCTGGAGATTGGTTAGTGAACGTAAACGTACAGCTAGATAGCAGAAATAAGTTCTCATGTTCCATAGCACTATTTAGTGACTGTAATAAACAACAACCAATGGCATATTTTCAAACAGTTAGAAGAGCAGATTTGAATATTCTCAACACAAAGAAATAATAAATGTTTGAAGAGATGGATTGCTAATTACTCTGATTTGATTGATACACATTGCATATAGGTTTTGAAATATCATCTTGTACCTCATAAACTATTACTATTATTATTAGTAGTAAACTAGTACTATTATTGTCAATTAAAAATAATTTTAGAGAAGTTGTCAGTATAATACATTAAAGATGTTTGTCGACTCCTATAAATGCTCTGAAAACATAAGAAAATGTATAGTTTGTTATATTGGTCCTCTTATATCCTTTTGAAAGCACAATATTTTGCATTTATAAAATAATAAAACTTAAATGTGAACATATATACATTTCTGCTATTTTCATTTGATTCACATCAATGTCGAGGAGAACTCATAAATTTGTACATGACTTTTTGCCGCATGTCTTGGACGCTAATAAATGATTTAAGACAGTATAAAAATGCAACTTATTTAAATAAATAAACACTAAAAATAAGCTCTCTACAATTTCATCATTTCCATTGATATAACAGAAAAAACACATATATTCCTTTTAGATTTCTTCTTTGTATGCTGAATATTATAGAGTGAATATGAGGCTTTGTTTTGTAAGGAATGTGAGGTTTCCTGGGCTCTCAGACTTACACTATTAAAATAAAGATAGTACTGGCCAAGATATACAAGAAAATATGATAAATAAAATAATAATCTTATTTAAAAATGAAACCAACATATCTTATGAAGTGTGATATCAGGCAAGATGCTTTAGGCAAACACATGGATACTTGTAACTTCAAATTTTTCAGGCTTTATTAATACAAAGTTTTATTCATTAAAAATCTTTCTCTTACTTTGTCTTTCTCCCTCCTGTTCACATACACACAAAAATTTCTTCTGGAAGAATAAATTCATATTTCCAATATATCTAGTGAAATTATTAAACATAGATCAATAAGGAAGAATTTATTACTCAGAATAAAAGTACATTTAGTTCTTTATGTGGCCAGATGCCCCTAGGGCAATTTCGCTTTCATAAATATTGGGTAAAGTATTTAAACTGTTGCATAAATTGACATCTTTTAATTTCCTCCCAGCCTCATTTTAATCCACATATTTCAAATTCAGTGCTCCTAACAAATGAGATACACTTTCTGTCTCCTAAACATTCATAGTCTTTTTAATAAATAATTTACATTTCTTGCATATACTCTTGATATTTTGCTCTGATGCTTTACGTTATTGTTTGTGAACTAGAACAGCGATTATAAATATAGTACTAATGAATAAGTCTATCGAAATCATTTTCTACCCAAGTGACACATAAAATTTACATATGTTATATGTCTATTAACTGAAAACTTCCTAAAAGACATCAGAAATAAAACTGTTGATTAAATAGTTATTTGTATTAGTCAAATATTCTTTACATCAGAAAACCACAGGGACAGTGTTCGTGGTATCTCAAATGGGCGATGCAGAAGGAGGATAATGATAAAACCTTAGGGCCTAAAGTAAGACATTTTAGGATGGCTCTTGCATACCAAAGGACTAAGTGATGTTGTGCAGACTTTTATGCAGTTTTCTTTCTTTCTGTTTTTGTTTTTGTTTTATTTTTATTTTTTTAGATGGCACATTGAAGCAAAAGTCTTCATGCAAGTCTTGATAAGCTGTTCACATCATGAAGAAAGCTATTTGAGGGAGTTCACAGTTTCAACTCTGATCACCACTTTTCCCCCTGAAACAAGTAGCTAAGATATTTCTTGTCATCGGCAGTATTTAACACAGGCCAAATAGAGCATCCATGATTCTAGTATTGTTTCACAAAGACACAGAAACAAATGTTGCTTTAACTTTTTTGGTGTAATGGTAATAATTCTATGCGTGGTCTTTTACCTAGTATCTATTGACTTAATTTAGAATAGCAGTATAGACTAATGTTTGGACATCTCCACTCTTCAGTCAAAAGTGATGTATTTAAATCCCAACAGTGAAACTAAGATATGTGACCATGGCAAGTTACTTAAACTCTTTAAGATCATCTCTACTATTCTGAAAACATTCGCTGTAATAATAAAATTTTAAAATATTGCATGTGTATTATTCATATAGACCATGAAACATGGCAACTGCTTTAAGTATTAGATAATATATAAATAATATTTCTAAAATTGTTATAACCTATTAGTGTTATTAGCATAGGCTGTAGTACATGGTAAGTGCTGCTTATTACTAGGTAACATATATACATATATTATATTAATATATAAATGTGTTATATCCCACTAGTGTTATATTTTTGCTTTTTAAAATTATTGCACCTGTTGCACACATTAATTTGTTTATATGAAACATATAGGACTGTTATTCTTAAAACATGTACCACCATTGAACAACTAATAAATAAACAGTCAACCTGACACTAATGAGAAAAAGGAATTAGTTAAAAGTCTATTTCATATGTGTCACTACTATGATATCAATGTTTGCACCTCATAAATTATAGCTATATGACAGTAAAAATGATGTGGATTTATAAAATAGTGGAATTTGTTTTAGTTATTTTAAGAGTTGAAATCTCCAAAAAATGGGGAGATTATTCCAGGTGCATATTCCATAACAGACACCTCTACAATGGGGGAGTAGAAATAAGAAAATGCATGGTATTGTGAAGCGATAGCTTAAAATTGTGTTACAAAAATGAATTGAATTATGATGTCAAAGGGAAATCAGATAGAAAGCACAGCAATATTACCTGGAATTTGCCAAATTATTCTACTCTTCCCCCCAAAAATGCCTGGCACATACTATGTGTTCCAAATAAACATCCTTACTGTATTAGTTTTCTAGGGCTGCCATAACAAAATACCACTGATAGGGTGGCTTAAAAAACAGAAATTGGTCAGGTGCAGTGGCTCACACCTGTAATCCCAGCTCTTTGGGAGGTCAAGGAGGGTGGATCATGAGGTCAGGAGATCGAGACCATCTTAACTACCACAGTGAAACTCCGTCTCTACTACAAATACAAAAAATTAGTCAGGTGTGGTGGCACGCACCTGTAGTCTCAGCTACTTGGGAGGCTGAGGCAGAAGAATTGCTTGAACCTGGGAGACAGAAGTTGCAGTGAGCTGAGATCGCACCACTGCACTCCAACCTGGGTGAAAGAGCAAGACTCCACCTGAAAAACAAAAACAAAAAAACAAACAACAACAACAACAACAGAAATTGATTTCTCACATTTCTGAAAGCTAGAAGTCCAGGTCAAGTTGTTGGCGGGCTCAGTTTGTTCTGAGGCCTCACTGTGTCTTTCCATGGTCATCTCTCTGTGCATGTACATGTCTGGTGTCACTGTGTGTACGAACTTAGTCTTCTTAAAAGCACATCAGTCACATTGGGTTAGTCCCATCCTACAGAACTAATGTTTACTTATTTTCCCTTTTAAAGATCGTATCTCCAAATATGATTACGTTTTGAGGTACTGAGGTTTTAACACTTCAACATATTAATTTGGAAGGCAGTGCACAATTCAGCCCATAACACTCATCCTCCTTGTTTTTAAAATAACACTAAATGGGAAAAAGGAAAGACTACATTTTAGTGAGTCACAGTAGCCAATGTGTCAGAATAAAAGTAAGATAAAGGATACATCACTGCAACATCTTGGTAGAAAAAAAGTTTCCAAAAAATTAAAAGGCTTTAGACAGCTGAAATAAAAATAACACTTACTTTCTCTGACTACTATTGAGAATATTAGTATTCTAAATCACTTCTCCATATCAATCTGAGTGGAGCACAAGATTTCAGTATTCACTTTATTATGAATAATCTAGATGGTCTCATGTCTATTGATGTTAATTACCAAGGCAATTATTCTGTTTAATTTTATCAAATTTTTATGGCTTGATTTCTACCAGTAGTATTTTTGATAAATTGTGTTATATGTCTCTGAATTTTCACCAAGATCTCAAATGTGGTAAATGGTTTCTATCTGAAGATATCCTGGAGACCTCCTCTGAATTCAGCTGATCATCTTAGCAGGATGCCTACATACTGAACATGACATTTTGCAGTACAATTCATGTTTTAAAGTCTTCTCTTATACAATGCTACAGAATAACTACATGAGGCATTTTCTTGGGTGAAATACATATCCAAATAGTGATTTCATGTCAGTATCAAAGTATTAATACAGAAGTTCAATTATATCAGTTCTTTACGATGTCATCTTAAAAATTATTTAGAAAGTACACTCTTGACCCAGATGGCAAAGTCCTGAAAATGTAATATTAATGACTCCTTTAGGATGCTAATATTCCAGATAACATTTATATTTTTGAGTATGGCAGATAATGGTAGTGAGAAGTGTAACTGCATTTATGCCACATTTGTTTGAATGCCTTGCTTTAGGTAATGGGGGTTGTCAGAAGAATAATTCCGGCATGTATTTCAAAGCTTTGAAAGGGCTGAGTGGGCTTCACTGGTTTCATTTCAAGAGAGAAGGAAAGTCTCATGGCACATGAAGTGCTGGAAACAGGAAAGCTGATATCAGATAACATCATTATACAACACAAGCGGTTCTGCTTATCTGTTCTGTTTCAAAGAGTCAGGCTATATTCAATTGATTGAGTATGATTTGAACTGAAGAGAAAAATTGCATGGTTGTATCCCACCCTTATTCTTGACTTTTTTTTTTTTGCACTAGACTACAGTTTAATAAAAAGAAAAAGAATCAGTCAAATAGACTTTAGACACAGCAATATTTCATATCTACAAATCATAGTGAGATAATTGCAACCTAAATCAATGTAGCAAAATTTGGTGAGAAAAGGTAAAATCACAAATGTTTAACCATAGTGATTCCTGACATCTTCTGCTGAAATGGAAAAATAATACAAAATCAGGAAATATGTTTGAAAGTGATAGTGAGAACATTAACAAATTTTCTTTTTTAACTTTTCTCAGGAAGAAACAAATGTCTTAAATTGTAGTGTTATTGGTTTCCCTGGTGAAGTATCCTTATATATTTTGCCTAGGGAATCATTACTTGTCTCCCCAACTTCTACAGAGGAAAAGAAAATTAATTACAAATGACACATTTAGAAACCATTATAAAATAAATCACAAAGAGGATAATGTTAGTATGAACGATGAACAATTTGAAGATCTGGCAAAATAATCAAAATTGTAAATTATCTTTTCTACTTTAATATTTATTGAAGTATTGACTACTTACAGAAAAGGGCAGTCATTAGAAGAACACAGTTTGCTGAATTGTCACAAATTAGACACACTTATATATCCATGAGATCTCTTTGAATAAAACAAATCTATTTGCTTTAAATGAATTTGTTTCCATCTTAGATAGCTAGACATATGATAGAATTAGTTTTCTCTTACTGCATAACAAATTGCCCCTGAAAATTCATGATTTACAGCAAGAATAAATGTTTATTATCGCTTACAGTAGGGGTCTCCAACTCCCGGGCCGTGGACGGGTACCAGTCCGTGGCCTGTTAGGAACTGGGCTGCAGAGCAGGAGGTGAGCAGTCAGTGAGAAAGCATTACCGCCTGAGCTCTGCCTCCTGTCAGATTAGCCACAGCATTAGATTCCCATAGGAGCACGAACCCTATTGTGAAGTGCACAGGCAAGTGGCCTAGGCGGTGCACTCCTTGTGAGAATGTAATGCCTGATGATCTGAGGTGGAACAATTTCATCCTAAAACCATCCCCTGCCGTCCGTGGAAAAGTTGTCTTCCACAAAACCAGTTCCTGATGCCAAAAAGCTTGGGGACCAACGTTTGGGTTGGCACAGTCTCTGTGGGTCATAGTTATAAAGAGACATTAGCTGACAGTTTTTTCATGAGGCTGTACTTCCATGTCACCTGTGGCTTTAGTAAGCTGAAACTTCTTTTAAGGAGTCTCACACGTGGACAGCGTTGTGTACTTGTTATTAACAGAGATCTCAGTTCTTTCCTAAGTGAGCCTCATTACAAGCCCATCAAAATATAATCATAACATCAGGTTCCGTGATCCAGAAAAGCAAGAGTGAAGCAGCAGTGTCTTTTATGACCTGGTGTTACTTGAATAATATTCTTTCTGCCCTAGAAATTGTTCCTTATTAATATGAGTTCAAGGAGGCACAGATCATTGATGGTCATCTTTGAAACTAACATATTTAAGTATAAATAAATATACACTTATGCATTTGAAATCATGCATCTTAAACAGAACCAAGTGTTTGCAAATATATGTTTAAATTAAAATGCAGACACTTATAGAATAAAAGAGCTTAGAAATTCAGGGAAAGTTGCATGAAAATCTTATGTGCCGTTTGTCTTATGTTCTGCGGAAATCACATAATATCATCGTTTGGTCTATATTTAATCTAGATGAAATTTAATAGTCTTAAAATAACCAAAAAATTTGCACATATCGCCCATGGGAGTTAAAGGAAAAAAAATCTGTTAAGGATGAGTATGAAGAAACGTTTTAAACACATTTTACTTAAAATAGTTAAAATCAATATGCAAGAATAGCAGATATGCCTCAATTCAAGCGGCAGGGATTTTCAAGGACACAGATATCAAGAGAGTTCATTCCAACAATCTCCAGGAAACAAACTACAGTGTTAATTTTTTTTAATAACATTACTCGACCACAGAATTAACACCATAAGCATCATTATTTGCTTAAACCAGTCCTGTGGGTTGGGAAACAAAGGAAGATTATGTCCTATTTGCTTGATATACCAGTCAGAGTTTATGATATTTACATTTTTTTATAGATTTATATTGTTTACTTGTGAGATGGTGCAGTTGAGATTTTTTTCAAACCATAGAAATACACTTCATAATTTAATTCCAGTATAACAACTTTTTGCTTCATGTTGCTGGTGTAGATTTCCATTAAAACCTTGGTGTTTGTAGTTGGTATTGCCTTCACTACACTTAAGAATACAGTGGATGATCTCTTAGATGATATTAGAAAACTATCTTGTAGAAAACTATATTGTAGAAAACCTTTTGGCAATTAATAATGTTTCCCTATGATAAAATTAGTTTTAAAATAGAAAGTTTTGCATTGAACTTCATTAATCATATGTCACTATTATGTGTAGAATAGAAACAAAATCCTTGAATATAATTTTATGAAGATGTATTTATAAAGATCACTTTATCTTTTTCAATTAATCAATCTCTTTCTCTCACAGACACAATCTCTCTTCATGTAGATTTAAAAACAATATATAAAATATAAAACAAAATGTATATGTAATTGATATAAAATATATAATTATGTATTACCTAAACACATGTATAATGATGTCTATGTATTATAAATTAATAGGTTATATTTAAAATTAACCTACAATATATGCATATATAGATTATAAATTGATAATTATCTATATAGATTATATAGACATGAATGGATGGATGGATACAGAGATAGATAGTTGAGAGAGAGTAATAAGAACTACAGTGACAGGTGTTGAATTCCCTAAACAAAAATGGTTTGAATTCTAAATTGATAATTCTGAAATACCAGAATTTATAATTGGCTTATCAGTTATTACTATGTAACAATTAGGTTATAAAATTTCATCCTATCAATTAATTGACATTGACTTCTTTATTCTCCATCTTTTTTATCTCATTATTTTATTAATACAGATAAATACATTAATTTGTATTTCATTAATTGCTGCTCTTAACTTACATTTTTTTCTTCTATTTTCTGTGTGTTTGTTTTGCAATTCTTTTATTAACTTACTAATTTGTGTGTTTGATTTGCTATTTTTTGGTGTTATTTTCATATAGGAAAATATATATATATAATTCAACTGAAAAAAAAAATCTGCAATATGTATAACTTTCTTGCCCTTGGGTAACAAATTAAGTTAAACAGTCAGCACTGTTTCTACAATCTGACAGGACTGCCCTTGCTATCACCCACCGTGTCCCTTGGCTCTGTCCTCTGGGAAGTCTTGCCCATTAGTCCTCTTGGCCCTTCTGTGTTGGATATCAGGAAGATAGTCTTCCTAGAGGATTGAATTTTTATAGTTCTTCCTCTGATTTTTTTCAGTTTAGAGTTTATGGGATTGAAATCATTACATGTTGTAAGGAGTTTCTTTGGCAAGATAACCCAACGAATTCTTATCTTAACAGCCTTATGGATTAATTACTTCAAATAAATTTTCCTGCTGAGTAACTATAGGGAAATATTTTTTCCAGACAAACCTTTATACTTGAGGTTTTCATCCTTTATTATCTGGCCTCATCTTTGCTTGTCTCCTGGCCATTTATTTAATGTCTTTTTCCATGAAGCAACTCAAAACTATCTTTGTGATAGGAAAAGGCGGGATCTTTAACACAAATTTTAGTAGTAAGGGTCATGGGTATCCTCTATATCTCTTATGAGTTTTGGATTACTTCCACATATTTTTCTTCATTTTTTCAAATTAATTTTTTTAAACAGAAAATAGAAGGCATATTGCCAAATAATTATTTCTATATGAAAAAATAGATAATAGCAGGACAGTTTTCACAATTTGTGTGTTCTAGGACAAGATGGAAATGTGGGGTTCCTTGTTCAAAAATAATTTCACAACAGCCATGGAAAAGCCAAGTATGAGGACCTTCTAAACCTAGGACCCTGTGAGACTGCACAGGCTGCATGGCCAAGAAACCAGCCCCGAGTAGAGATCCTGAACAGGAAAATCTTATTTATTCTCAGAGAAGTTTTGAACTTTAAAATATTTAGACAAGGAATTTTCAAAACTTCATTGTTTGAGTAGTTCTCACATTAATAAACTTGAACATAAAATTGGAATTTGTTATTCAGCTTGTTAAGATATTTAAGTTAATGTTAAATAAGAAGAAACAGTCATAGGCAACGTCACCATACCATATTAGCACATTTGTAATAAGTGTCTAGGTTGGACAAATGTCATGATTGTTTCTAAAATTTGATAATGGTCGAGTGAGGTGGCTCACGCCTGTAATTCTTGCATTTTGGGAGGCTGAGGCAGGTGTATTGCTAGATCTCAGGAGTTTTGAGCCCAGCCAGGGCAACATAGTGACACTCTGTCTCTACAAAAAATACAAAAAACATTTTCTGGGCATGGTGACTTGTGCCTGTAATCCCAGCTACTTGGAGTTGTGGGGGCTGAGGCAGGAGAATTGCTTGAGCCCAGAAAGTCAAGGCTGTGGTGAGCTGAGATTGTGCCTCTGCACTCCAGCCTGGGCAGCAGAGTGACAGCCTGTCTCAAAAAAATAAATAAATAAATAAAAATAAAATAAAATTTGATACAAATAATCATTCTTCTGATTACATATTTAATTTGTTTATTTCGTAGTTGTATTCCTTAAACATAATTATCTATATTTAGTATTTATGACACCAAATCTTATCACATGTGACATTAAATTTTAATTTCTTCTATGAAATTCTTAAAATACATTATCTTCAATCTCTGGATGTCTTTTGTTTAGATAATAAAATGGAAAGTAGGTTTGAAAAACAGTGATTACACTTTTAATTTTAAGTTTAAATTGTTGACTGTCTAAAGGTACTTATTACTTTTGGTGAGACTACCCCTATTTAACATTTTCATTGGCATGCTAATAATTTTAAATCTTTAATAATTGTCTATAAATTTAAATTATTCCAGAGGGAAATAATTCCAGAGGCTTTATGTATAAAGTATATAGTTCTGAGGCTATCATAAAAACAGAATTATTCAAATTAGTAAGTATCCACTGGCCTAAAATATCATATGAGGTCATTAATAATGAGGCATAAAAACATACCCAATTGCTTAATTCCCAGCAGAACCATATATCTAGTTTTATTGGCTATATGGTATGCAAAACTCTTAATCACTAAGATAATAGTTTAATTGATGAGATTCATTTTAAACTAATAAACTAATTTATACTACATTTAATTTTGACTCTTTTGTATTCTTATAATCTGTTCTGTCCTATACTTTGTGACTATTCTATTTCTCTACTGAAATGTCTTTTATGGTATGAAAATAGTAAGGAAGCATTATGCATTTACATAGACTTTTCCTTAACTACTTTTCTTATATATGTGCACATATAAAATGTGTGTGTATATCTCTGTGTGTATATATATATATACACACACACACACATTTTTAACACCATTTCATTTTTAAGTGAAGCATGCTGAGCAAAAAATTTAAAAGAATTTTACTATTAAAAAAGTTATCTTTTGAATTTCTAGAATAAGTGTCAGTGGAATCTACATTCAAAGTAACTTCCATCTGATGTAACCAAGTGTAATAGAAATAAAAAACGATCTTACAGAAGACAGAACCAAAGATCAAGAAGAACAATGATAAACGGTGACAAAGAGAGTGAAATAAGAGTCTGACAAAGAAGATTTGCTCCTCTAAGAACTATATTCCTTTTAATATGTATTCAGTGAGGTTTTAGAATCTCGTATAACAAAGACGCATAAGCCTCCCTCCTTTTTTGTCTCTTAAATATCGTGTGTGTGTGTGTGTATGTATATATGTGTAATGTTTCTGCTCAGTTCTCTCATTTTTATATTTTATATTGCACATTTGTGTGATGAGGGACGATAACTTTTTTTTTCTTTTAGTTTTCAGGTGTCCAGAGCAAAGGAAGCCATGTACAACTGACATAGAAGAAATCACAAAATACAATGGGATCTCGAGCCTAATGATAGATATGCTGATTAGGTGGGATTTTTGGGATTGGGTAAAAATGTTTCATACATGGATGAGGAGGAAACCAAATATTTGATGGCCAGAATGACAGAATGCATTGGTGTTCAACCATATATGGGTCCCATCTTGAAAAATGTCATATGATAAGGTCAGGCTAAACTATGTGACATATCAGCCAGAAAAACATAAGAAAAATGACCTTCTGGTCAGAATTTAAACCACTGACACTTATTTTTTAAAATCTTTTTTTTTCCTTGACTCTGAAATACTAGAGTTGTATTTCTGTGGAACTTATAGTGTTCCTTAGATATACTGATAAAGTCCACTTGCCAACCTATAATGGACATATAACCCAAATGAGACACTATCACGTTAAGTCACTGACATTTGATTGTGCCTTTTTTCCCTAAAGTTTAGCCAGGATGTGGATAAAATCATCTTTTTTCAAAACTCTCATGTAAGTCTCAGTGTATTAGATCAATTTCTATGATAAATGTATCAGATTGGTTCCCACTGTGAACTAGAATTAGTATAACTTAAGAAGGGGTTAATAAAAGGACTACTTTGAAATTAAAATTCTCTAGAAGATATATCACAGTACACTAGAGCTACTAATAACACATTCTCTTAGCCTGAACGGGGAGATGCAATTGTAGTTACCAGAAACTGGGAAGAAAGAATTCAGTGGAGAGAACCAATAATTGTATCAGCCTTATAGCATTTTAAAAAGGTTATATCTAGGCATCGTAGATATGGAATCAAGAAATTGAAAGAAAAAATATTAACTTATGATCTTGTTGTATTCTGATTTACATTAAATATATTTGATTTTACATTTTATTTGTTAAATATTTTCTAATTTGTAAACATAACGTTTAAAGATATGATCCGCCAGAGGCAACCTGGTTAATTAAGTAGTGTTTTAATGTAGAAGTACAATGGCCATCTACGCATCCCTCATTACAAAGTCCAGGTACCAAAATAGTATTTACTACCCCCAAAGGTTCTACTCCATATACATCTTTCCAAGGACTGTATTAACAGATATAGACTACTGTTTCTCCTTAATATCTAAATAGAGCAGCTTCATGCTATATACACCCGGTAACTCATCATTAACCATTTCTTAATTGTGAAATAATCTTTGTTCTCTCTCAGAATATTAGCATTTTAATGGAAGTATTCAAAACTGCATTTGGGTTGTGATTCAGGGATAGATTTTCAGGATTTATTGCTGTAGGGATTTAGGAACATGATATACTGCTTTCCCACTGTATTCATGGGGGATTGGTTCCAGTATGCCCACAGGTACCAAAAATCTGCAGATGCTCAGTTGAGTCCCTTACATAAAATGGCATTGTACAGCATCACATCCTTTGCAGCAACTGGATGCAACTGAAAACCGTTATCCTAAGTGAACTAACAAAATCTCAAAACCAAATACTGCATGTATTCCCTTGTAAGTGGAAGCTACATATCAGGTGCACATGGTCATAAAAAAGGGAACAACAGACACTGGGGAACACAAGAAGAGGGAGTAAGGGACGGCAGTAAGGGTTGAAAAGTTACCTATTGGGTACTGCACTCATTATCTCAGTGACAGATTCATTCATACTTCAAACCTCAGCAACATGCAATATACCTTTGTAACAAAGCTGCACATGTACTCTCTGATTCTAAAATATTAATAAAAGTTGAAAAAAGTTAAATAAAATACAATGGTTTTATGTTTTTATATAAATCATATCCTTTTGTATACTTTGAATTGTCTCTAAATTAGTTATGATATCTAATTTAAATTTACATACATGAATACTATGTAAATAGTTGTTATACAGTATTGCTTTTTATTTGTATTATGATTATTATTGTACTATTATTTTTATTTATCTTTTCCTGAGTATTTTGGATACGTGGTTGGTTGAATGCACAGACGTGGAATCTGTGGATACAGACAACTGACTGTACATCATCAACTGTTCACTCTATTTATATTTTAGTTGATTTGTTCTAATTTGCCAGTAAAACAGTTAATCAGATGTAGATATTGCTATAAATATATATATACTCAGGAAAGACTGAAATAAAACATGCCTGTGCAACCTGAAATACTGTTTCCCATTAATGTCATTTTAATATCTTATTCTCTAAGCTAACACGTAAAACATCTTACCCGAGTCCTATTTTCAGTATTCTGTTTTATTTTGTTTTGTGATACATTTAGTTGCATGCATGTTGTCTACCAGATTGAGATCTTATTAGCATTTTCACCTTTGAATCCTGGTATCTAAGATGTTGCATGCTACTGTCTCAACAAGCATCTGCTGAGCTGAATAGAACAAAAATAAAGATTAAAATAGGTTTCTGCTAAAAAAATTTCTAAAGTTTAGATAACTATTTTTAAAAAGAAAACATAGAATGAGTAAGTCTAGGATTTTTCAGTTTATGTATTGTGCCAGTTTAACTTATTTGTTAAATGTTTTCTAATACATAAAAATAATAACTAGCTGAAGGGCAGGATAGACTCTTCCATGTAAAACCAGATGCTGTGCATTGAAAAGGTTAATAATTGCATGGAAAATAACCTTAAAGGTGAAGCCTTACTCTGCTATTTAGTATTTTCAAATACATCAGCTTATGTAAACTCTTCCGGAGACTCATTCAAAATGGATAAAAATGTGATTTTACCCTATTTTATATTCTCTCTTACCCATATTTGTTACAAATTTATACTTAAAATACAATGGGTAGCATCAGTATTGATTCTCATCACATAGATTCCAGCAAATGAGCATTGTTTTGGTATACCTGATAGACACCTACTTGCATGCCAATTAATATCTCTGATATAGTCCTGTTTATGTTAGTTTTGTATTGCTCTTGTTGTTTACAATTTCTGAAATATGGCCAGGAGTCACAAGGTGCTGTTGCCTTAACAAGGTTTGTTTCTGTTAATAATAAAGAATCATGAACTAGCAGTTAAATAACACTCCCTTAACATTGACTGCTGGCAGTCTTTAATAATCTAAAATATTATTTTACATTCATCATTTTATTCAAGAACATAAATTTTGATGAAGATTCTGTGAATATGCACAAATGTCTTCACTGGAATCAGGTAAAATCAAAATCATTTTCAAAAGTGATGGTATTTAAATTCCTGTTTGAAACCAAAATATTTACATCAGAAATTTAAAAGAAAAATATGCATCTCGTTGCATTTTAGGAGGAAAATGAACCAAATTAAGAATTACCACCACAAGGAAAGAGGACTGAGAGAGTCTTTAACTGAAATTTAACTTTTAGTGTTCTATACTCCTTTATATATATGCTCCTCTACACTTCAAAACGGTGCCCAATTTCTGGATTCCATTATCTTCTTGCCAATGTCTTTTGCAAACCTACACAGCAGGACTTCTCAAAAAATGGTCTGTATATCACATTTGGTTCTCAGAGCCTCACCTTCAAACTTCAGGTAATTTGGCATTTTTTTTTTTAAAGCAAAACGTGATAAAATAATATTCATATGTATTACTCAAATTGAAATATGTGCATAATCATGCTTTAAAGTAATTTTACTCTAATTATCATGCTCTGAACATAGATGACACCCTAAAAAGAGGTGCCTAAACTCATGTAATGTCAGACAACATTGGGAAAAGCAAAATGTTGTTCACATCAAAGAGGCAACATGGAAATTTTAACTATAATATAGCTACAGAAATATAACTTATTCTTAATAACTACTTTTGAATGGAACACAAGACATAAAGAACATCATAGTTCAAAACTTCATCTAACATTTGTTAACAAGATATTATTAATATTTTAAAGTATAATTATATATCACTTGTTTTATTTACATTTCTCATAGTAAGAACAAATTTTTAATCCAATAAAAAAGATGAATAAAAACATACAGATTTTCAAAAAGGGATAAAACAAAACATTATAATCAAAAACAAATGTAATATTTATGTAAAGTTTTTGTAAATGTATATGCATGGATACAAGTGAATCTAGGAATAAGAGAGTATGAAGTGATAATTAAACTAAAATAGTAATATCTGAAAACTAAATTATGATAGACTAGAAATACAAATATGTACCACATTGTCCTTATAATATTGTTTAATACCCCTTTCAAGAAAAAGCCCATCATTCTCTATGATATCCAATTTTTATTTTATAGGACAAATGCTAAATAATATTTTCCAAATAAAAAAAATATATAAGCTAAAAGGGATTTTGAGAGAATGTGGATTATTTGGGGAGGAAAAAGATCCACTATGTAATGACAAAACTGCCAAGTCAACAGAAATACTTGAAAAGCCTTAACTTTTTACGCGCCAAAAATATTACTCTCAAAATATGTAAGAAAATGATGGTAAAAGTATAAGAAGTTGAAAAGTAAATCATGAGAGAGATGAAGATTTTAGCTTACTCTTCCAATTAATGACACAGTGAGCTTCCAAAAAGTAGATAAAATATTCTCTTCTCGAGTGCACATAAACGATGATAAAATCAAGCATACAACCAACAGCAGAGTAAGTAAATAGAATTTTATCAAAAATAATGGAATCATATAGAACTTTAGTAATCAAAGATAAATTCTATTCACCACCTCCAACTTTACGCTCTTCCTGCCATATACATCCCTTCTGCAGGAAACATAAATGCCACAATACAATCTTAACACTTTTTATTTACATACAGTTGTCTCCCAAAGAAATTAAGGGGAAAAAAGTACCATTTAATATTTTCCTGCATATTTATCATTTTTGATCTCATTATTCCTCTCTGTAAATTCAAATTTTATTTTTATGATTTTTTCTTTAGCTGAGACATTTTTACATAGTGGATCTGTTAATAAATGTGTATGTATTTAGTTTGTGTAAACATTTCTTTGTATATATAATAGATAAAATTATATGCATTTAAAGTGTATGTTGTAATATTTTGATATATGTATATGTTGTGCAATAGCCAATGTGATTATCTGTTTGTCTTTCTCTCAAAGTTTAGGAGCACTGATTTTCTCTGGGACTTAACTTTTCTGTTCAATCTAAGGATTGTTTTTCACTTTCCCATTTTTCCAGTTTTTTATTTTTTTAGCATAGAATGGAACTTCTAACCTTCTTTCCTACCGAATGGAAAACTACAAGTTTGAGGATATATTTTTAAATTAAAAAGTTACATTTTTTAATCTTTCATTTTTTGCCAAATTATATTTTTCTTTTTAATTTTTATTCTAACAATATTTATTGTAACTTTATTAATCTTTGTTGACTAATTCTAAGATTCCTCACATGTATGGGTTTGTTTCTATGATATGATTTATTTCCTACTTATTTGTTAGATGTCAAAGGAATTTTTCTGCTTTACATGTCAAGGAATTTTTGATAGGATACCATATATTATGCTGCTATATTAACATTTTATCATTTTTCTGTAGGAGATTTTGAAATTTGTTTGGCAGACACTTAAGTCATTTCTGAATCAATTTGATCCACTCAAGTATTACTTATAAGCTTTATTGATGAAACATAGACTTTATATTCATATTTGACCTACTCCTAAGGCATAATAATTTCTGGGATCTCTGCTCAATGTCACAAGTATTCAATAAAATTTCTCCACATATACTGGTAGAAAATTGAATGGTTTCCAAGTGTATTCATCTGTTCTCACACTGTTAATAAAGACATATCTGGGACTGGGTAATTTAAAAGGAAAGAGGCTTAACTGACTCACAATTCCACATGGGTGGGGAGGCCTCACAATCATAGCAGAAGGCGAATGAGGAGTAAAGTCATATTTTACATGGCAGCAGGCAAGAGAGCTTGTGTAGGGGAACCGCGCATTATAAAACCATCAGATCTCGTGAGGCATTTACCATCACAAGAAAGACTCACCCCCTGATTCACTTACCTCCTACCTGGTCCCTCTCATGACACATGGAAATTGTGGAAAAATTCAAGATGAGATTTGGGTGGGGACACAGCCAAACTACATCACCAGGTCTGCATGAACTCTTTAAAATAATCAAAGAAGTCACTACCAAGCACTTTTTCAATGCCTGGCCTAACAGAGGTTTACTCTATCTATGTTCAGATTAGCATTCTGTCAAATATTTCAGTGAATTACATTTGTACATTTTTGGAACTCTTTCAGTGTTTTTTTTTCTGCTTACCTCCGATACTTGAATTCACAGATTTCCATTATCTTGGCCTCTCTTATTTCTTATTCCTCTTTCCTCTGCTCAACGAGACCACTGGACTGTCCTCGGGTTCCCAAATCTTGTGCTTCAGTCTGGAAACTACCATTATGCAAAAATCTAGGTATCTCATAGAACTCACCCAATTTACTTATCTTCTCTTAGAAGATTAAAATTATGGTTTGGGAGTCATGCAGCTGGAGGCTACAAGATTCTGATCTCCCTAAACTGCTCCTAAGTTCAGTGCTTGAGCTATTTTGCAGATTTTGCACTTGATTGATCTGCTGGCACCATCCAGATTGATAAACTGGCTCATCTGATCTTGTGGCCACTACCCAGGAAGTGACTCAGTGCAATAAGACAGTTTCCATTCCCTGTGATTTCATTTCTGACCAATCAGCACTCCTGCCTCACTGCTTCCCGCAACCCATCATGTTGTCCTTAAAAACTCTTCTCCCTGAATGCACAAGGAGACTGATTTCAGTAATAATAAAACATTTCCTGCACAGCTGGCTCTGTGCTAATTACTCTTTGTCTATTGCAATTTCCCTGTATTAATAGCTAGCTCTTTCTATGCAAGGTGAACCCACTGGGCAGTTGGTTACAGGAGATCACCTTCCTGATGCCTTATTAGAATTTTCCTGCATTTACAAACCATTCTTCATAACTATACTTCACTTATTAGCCACCTCCTAAATTCTGTCTTATTTTGTTTTGCTTGGTGGGTGATAACTTATTTCATTAGAAGAGGCAAAATGTGTGATTCCATTTTTAGCAAAACATTTTTTCTTAGCATTTTAAGCAATAGCTACTTTCTAAGTTTATTTATATTATTTAATAAAAGCCATATTAATGTCTCTGTTGTAAGTGTGTCATTAACTTTGATTGATAAAATATTTGAAGAAACAAAGTAAAATGGAAACATTGGCATGAAGGTAAGGGTCTTGTAGTCAAAAAGCAAAATATTGTTATTCTTCAGAAGTGAAGCACTAGAGAACAGTTTGAAGTTGCCATCTGGAGTAATAATAAGCTCAGTAAAATAGCAGATGTCAAGGCCAGTTTCTCCTAGTCAAAACCAAATGTAACAAGTAACTCAATTTTTCACTGGGGGACAATTTGTTTTAGGGGAACTTTTTTACTTTCTCAATGTCCCAAATCTCTCATTTGTATTTCCCAAACTGCCCTAAGTGCAGTTATCATCTCCCTCGATGATCTTTTTCTCAATGTAAAAAAAAGTACTGTGTTATTGAAGACAGATTGTTGTTAAACCAATCTCCCTCCTGTCATAATCTCTTTAATTGTTGAAAATGACTCATGTGGGAAGTGGATTTAAAGTGAGGTGAATATTGCAATATCTAACAGAATAACAATTTCACATTTTCTTTCTCTTTTCTTTAAATTCATTTGGAGTCTTTTCAATATCACACATAGGTTGATTAATCTTAGATTCTTTTCTAATATAGCACATATGTTTTTATACTTTAAACAAACCTGGGATTAGTCTCACAATCTTACTAAAATAATTTGCAAATTTCTTACAGACAATCATAATATAAACACTTAGGCATAATTTCAAAAATCACCTATTAACACACTTTTAATTCATAGTTTTAACTTCTGGTAACAAAATTTAGGAAGTATTTTTAGATCCTCAGATAATTTACTCAGATTCTAAGCTATCAAAATAACTCACATAGAAATAAATTTGTCAGATAATAACTATATTTATTCATTAATTGACATATCTACTCAATGTTATTCACTGAATATCTTCTACATCACATCCAACTGAAATGACACATAGAATAAAAACAATTTGCAGTATATTAAAAATAAATTATACATTTGGATTTATTACATATCTTTCTTGCAGCTCATTGCCTTTTAAAATATCCTCAATACCTTTTTCACATGAGGCAGGTTGTATTTGAGTCCTTGAGTATCCTTGTATCTAAACTAAAAATAAACTTAAATATGTATCTGAATGTAAAATGTATTTTTCTTATTTGATCAGATTTTTTTCTTATATGAGGCCTCTCTATAAGGATCTCAAATTTTCAGTGAGTTTACTAAACATAAAAAGCAAAATTTTCTATGACTCAGTCATTTTATATTTTTTGATGAGCTATCTTTTAAAATATAATTTTGCATTGAAAATAAAATATTACTAATGAATTGTATTACAGACATTTCCATAAAATTTATAATTAGGGTTCTTAGCATCCATATAAAAAAGATGAATGTAAATCAAAGCTCCCATTCACTATGTCATCATGATTTTAATAGTACAAAGAGTTTATTCATCTATTTACTTACATGAATAGTCAGCTCATATATCTGTATCATTGGAGGGAAAAGATTTGGGGAGTGTATTTTAAGTGGTAAGCTAGGAGATATATATTTTGATTTTAAATCTAGTCACTACAAGATAGTTTTGCAGCAGATTAACTGTTCAGAATTTTTTTTTTTGTAATTTCCCATTCAATTAGCTAGTTTTCACTAGTTTACTGATTAAAAGGGGAGCAGAAGTTTACTCACTAGTGGGTAAAGCAGTATGGAATGTATTCTTGACAGTTTATATTAGGAAAAATTATGTGTATTATTAATAGTAAAAGTTAGAGTAATTTGCTCACATGCTCAAAAAAAGTATAATGTGAAAATATTCTATGAATCTATACATTTTCCAAATATTTAATCCTTTTCCTTGCTTGCACTTTTTCCCAAGTGTTATCTCATTTCTTTTGTATCATTTTTATTATAGCTGCATGATAAATATACTTTTAAAGGTAACTAATAAAATATGTGAATTTAAAAAAATAAGCTGATGTCAGTCAAATCAATTACAAAAAAAGGAAAATACATAAATTAAAAGCATCTTAGAAATGTAAAATTATCTTTTTAAAAACATGCATTTCCTGAAAGAGGTAAAGCACCTTAAGTATATATGAGGCAGGAGAACAGGGCCTGGAGGCAGGGAACCTAAGGCTGATTCACACTGACTTCTTACAAATAGATCAAAAAGAAAACCCCAACTTTCCACTCCCAAATAACAAAAGAACAGAGGCTATTCCCTTTGCATCTGCCCTCCTTTCTGCATTTCAGATGAGAAATGGAAAGTACCGCTGATTAGTCCCCTCCTGCAGCCAATCAGACTGGTTATGGGGCTAATCTTTATCACCATACAGGTGTAACTTTGTAACTTCACTTTGGCCCCTGATTGGTTACCTTCTGCCACCAATCAGACTGGTCACAGACTACTCCTTCGTTTACATAGGGTGTAAACCAAGTAACCAATGGGAAACCTCTAGAGAGTATTTAAACCCCAGAAAATTCTGTAACCAAGTGCTCTTGAGCCACTTGCTCAAGCCCCACCCCACTCTGTGGAGTGTACTTTCATTTCAATAAGTGTATGTTTTCATTGCTTTATTCATTCATTGCTATGTTTGTGCATTTTGTTCAATTATTTGTTCAAAATGCTAAGAACCTGGATGACTTATAGTCAAGATCCTCCAATGGTAACTTACACCATATACCCATAGCCCAATTACCTTCCACTACAAATTTCTAATTACTTCCTAATATCAATAAAATTTAAATTAGACAACTAAACTTGGATATTACTATAGAAGTCTATCTAAAAGTTATATTTATTCTAAATGACTAATCCCATAATTTCTGAATTATCAAATTTTACTCAACAAATACAAATTATGCTTGTGGATTTTTTTAGACTAGAGAAGAACTGACATGCTTTTTTTTAATATTTATAGACTCAGGAGGTACATATGCAGGTTTGTTACATAAATATATTGCAAAACAGTGAGATTTGGGCTTCTAGTAAACTCATCGCTTGAATAGTAAACATTATACCCATAGGTAAATGTTCAACCTTTGCTACCCTCCCATCCTATGCTTTTCTTAAGCATGAATACAGTTGTTAACTTTTAAACCTACTAAATTGTAGTACCCCAAGCTTCAATAAGGTATTTCCTCTTAACATTTTGAAAAACAACATTTTATCTACGGATGATTTTGTTTCTTTTGTATTTGGAGTTGGTATGAAAAGTTGAAGCAGGAAAAGATTCAGTAGATACCAACAGCATTGTCCACTGTCTCTATGCCCTTTGTTCTGATTGTGGATGTAACCTTATAAGTACAGGTTGTGTGTCAAATATAATTTGACACAGATCAATTGATATAAGGTTTTTATCTATTGATATAGGTTTTTATTGTGAAGTTCAGCCTTCACTTCACGCAGTATTTATATTAATCTTACCTGTGCTTTAAACTTCTATCATTATTATAGCATTACTACTAGTGTGGGCATTTAATAGTTTTATATTTCAATGAATCATGTATATCTTAATAGATTTCCCTAATGTCTCTCTAATTGAAAAATATATGTTCTCTAATTTTAAATATGATATTGCCTTATTTTTTGATGTTGATTATACTAGCTATCACAATTCTTTTTAGTTATTTATTTTATATTTTGTATATTTATTTATTTATTTTGAGATGGAGTCTCACTTTGTCACCCAGGCTGGAGTGCAGCAGTACGATCTTGGCTCACTGCCTCGGCTTCCCAAGTGTCTGGGATTATAGGCGTGCACCATGACACTCAGCTAATTGTTTGTATTTTTAGTAGGGACAGGATTTTGCCATGTTGGCCAGGCTGGTCTCAAACTCCTAATCTCAAGTGATCCATCTTCCTTGGCCTCCCAAAGTGCTAGGATTACAAGTATGAGCCACCTTGCCCAGCTGATTTTTTTTTTTTTTTTTTTTTTTGAGACAGAGTCTCACTCTGTCACGCGGGCTGGAGTACAGTGGTGCAATCTCAGCTCACTGCAACCTTCGTCTCCTGGGTGCAAGTGATTCTCATGCCTTAGCCTTCCAAGTAGCTAGGATTACAGGCGTGCACCACCACGCCCAGCTAATGTTGTGTATTTTTAGTAGAGATGGGGCTTCACTGTGTTGGCCAGTCTGGTCTGGAATTCTTGGCCTCAAGTGATCTGCCTGCCTTGACCTCTCAAAGTTCTGGGATTACAGGTGTGAGCTGTACCACTGTACCTCATCCATATTTCTTAAATATTAAGATGTTCTAAAAAAACCTGACTTGGAAAAAAAAAACTCCTCTATTATGTAAATTAATTATCAACTAGCTATATGAATATATACTGGATTTAAAGTACTTGATAAATACAGCTTATATCAAGAAAAATATAAAATAATAATGCTTTCATATCCATTGACACATCTTCCTTCCACTATATACATTCCTTAGATGTGTGAATTCTCACCAATATGGTACATATTGTTCCTGTTTTGTTTCCAAACCTTATAGAAGTAAATTTTAAGTAAATAAAAGAGTACAATATACATTTATAAAACATAAATGAACAATTTTAAAGATTGTACTGTGATGTTCCTTAATTTTTGACTAACAGTTAATGAGATTTGCACTCCATCCCCTCCTGCAACACAGACACACACACACACACACACGCACACAAAAATATTGTGATTACTTTAGATTCTTCAAGACAGGGAACAGTGTGTGTGTTAGCAGCTAGTCTTAAAAGAAAACATATTGAATTTTTGCTTTATTGAATCAAGAGAAAATGAAAATTTCCTAAAGTAACTTCATTTCATTCAATCTGTAATGTGCTTTTGAGGGATGGAAAACCTGGGAGAAAGTGGAAGTAAAAAGGTTGAAATGATGTAGTACAGAACTTAAGATTTACAGTAAAGAAAGGCTAAACAAAGAGAAAGGAGACAGATTAAATGCTTTAAGAATGACCAAGCATGGTGGCACGTGCTTGCTGTCCCAGCTACTCAGGTCATCCTCCAGCTGCGGTGGGAGGATCGCTTAAGATGGGGAAGTCCAGGCTGCAGTGAGCCAAGATTGTGCTACTCTATTCCAGCCTGGGTGACACAGTGAGAACCTGTTTCAAAAATAAAATAAAATAAAATGAAGTGAAATAAAATAAAATAAAATAAAAGAGTCAAGGAATTGGAGATCTCCATTAGTCTGAAACATAGTATAGTGTGAGTATTGAATATATGTATAGGAATCCTATAAGTTTTTCTACATTACAACATTGTGCATGGAAAATAAGTTTTGGCTAGGCCAAGTTCTGAAAATTTTAATATATAAAAATAATTTACACTTTATCTTTTTATTTTATATAATCCATTAAAATTTCATAAAATTAGCAATTGGGGAAAATGGATACACAGACACAAATTTATACCATCATATGTCAAATCTGTAATGTATTTATGAAATTTATTTATTGCAATTTCCAATGAAATGTTTAGCAATGTCACCCACTGCTATTTGAATATCTTCTGGATTTCTGAACAAACAGAAATAAACAAATCTTTCACTGCAGAATGTTTTCTCATTGCTATCTTAGATTCTTTTAACTAATTGCAATAAGCATCAAAATATATTTATTAAAGAGTCTACCTGTGGAGTCATAGATGTGTGATTTTGTAAAGTATATTCAAGATTGGATGTCGAGATCAGATAATTTTAATATGAGTGATATTTTGCTTCATTTAGAGAGATGGTTTCCAGAGGGTAAAAAATTATATTTAAAATCAACATGGTATTGTATTGTACTGACTATACCTTGGGGGTTATATATGAGTATTCACTATGAAAATCATATTGATACTTATTTAATCCCTTAAATCAAGAAAATACATCTTTAAAAGCTTAAAATATTAGATAAGCTAAAACTTGTAGAACAAGGTAGATCGAAAAACATATAAATTTTAATTATTTTGTTGAATTTTACTTAATGCTTTTCATTTAGGAGACCTCCATCATTGTATGCCAACTTGCTTTTATACAGACACTGCTTAATATTCTCTTTGTCCTCAGCAGATGTTATGAATTAGTTAAGTAATAAGACATTTTTAGTTAGCAACTATAGAATCAATTTTCACTTTTTTCCATAGGTATAAATAAATTTGAATGGGTTCAATTTACACAATTTCTCAACTAGAATATATTGCTTTAGATGGATTTTCGCACCAACATATTCTTTAGAGGAAGGTACAAATTAATATGAGTAAAATAATAAACTATAATAATTAAATTAATTTCTTCATCAAAGAGAGAAAACAAAAGCTGGCAATTTAAAACAATTTCATGTGATGCAGATTATTCTAGCTAAGCAGTAAGGCATGTGAGCTAAGTTACTAGTAGGTTGATATCATTCAAAATAACACGTAAGAGAAAGGTTTCAACTGATAAATAAAGAGAAAAATGTAGGAGGAAACAATAAGAACAAGAAGCCAGAGAGTCATTTGTGACTCAGTGCATAGTAAGATGGCAAAGCTCAAAATAGAGACCTAGAATGACTCCCACTGGATATGTTCAGTCATATCCCAGACAGAATTAGCATTTCTCTTGAAACATAATACGGCATAACACAATATTTTATAACAAATATTTATAAATATGGAAGGAATCTTATTTTTTCAATTTCTTTCTTTTCCATCTTACAATTTTATTGTTTAAAAAGTCTTGCTACCTAATGTTTTTTGCTTATTGTGCTTTAGTATGCAACATCTTCTCCTGGATTCCCTATGTTTTTTAAAAATATATTTTAAATATCTCTTTAAAGTATGAGCATTTTCCAAAAATATTTCAAAAACATATTATTTAATTATTTGAGGAAGTATGTTGATTGTTTCATCACTAACTCAGTGCACCATACCATCTCTGGCATGTGGAAGCTACCCTGACTAATATCCTCCTATAAAACCTCCTAAATTATACAGTCCTGTAAAACTGTAATACATTTTGGAAATTAACATTGATGCATTATTACCTGTTAATCCAAAGTTACCCTTAAGATTTCACTGATCATCCTAAGGATGTTCTTAATAGAAAAATAATATTGTTCAAAATTGTATGTTGCATTTTGTTGTCATGCCTCTTAGTTCACTTTAGTCTGGACCAGTTCTTCTGACTTTCTTGAAGTTTCAATCTTGTCACATTTGTATTGTACAGAACAATTATTTAGCAGCTTGAACTAAACATAATGCTTGTCAGATGGCTGTTCAGTTCATTATTAATATAAATTATACATCTTTGGAATATGACAGGCATGGTGCAGTGTTTCTATGCCTACATACTACTACAAAAGACACAATTTCAATTTATTCAATTATTAATGTCAAACACTTTGAATGCTTGATTAAAGTAATGTCTGTGATGCTTCCACAATAAAAAGTTACTTTTTATCTCCACATTAATTACTTTGTGCAAGGTAATTTGTTACTTTATTAATATCCTGTTCTCACTTTTGTGGTATTTATTATTTATTTACATCAGTATGTGCCATGATTTTCTATGGGTTCAACTGTTTATAACTAATGTAACCATTTACTCTGTTGCTCAAAATGTACAAACTTGGACAGTGAGAGTCCTTCAAGCTTCTGCTGTGTCACCTCATCATTTGAGTAATTCTTTTTTTTTTTTTTTTTTTTTTTTGAGACGGAGTCTCGCTCTGTCGCCCGGGCTGGAGTGCAGTGGCGGGATCTCAGCTCACTGCAAGCTCCGCCTCCCGGGTTTACGCCATTCTCCTGCCTCAGCCTCCCGAATAGCTGGGACTACAGGCGCCCGCCACCTCGCCCGGCTAGTTTTTTGTATTTTTTTTTAGTAGAGACGGGGTTTCACCGTGTTAGCCAGGATGGTCTCGATCTCCTGATCTCGTGATCCGCCCGCCTCGGCCTCCCAGAGTGCTGGGATTACAGGCTTGAGCCACCGCGCCCGGCCTTGAGTAATTCTTTGTTTTTCTGAAACTGCACCAAGTGACAGGTTCACTTCGTATTGCTGCTATCCCAACTTTAGATAAGTCACTTTTCTAAGAAGTAATAGTTTGTGTTAATGGAAAATTATATGTACAACCCAGCGTTTGTGTCTTAGGTTTGTTTATGTTTATTAATTTGGGGATCACAGCTCTTATCTTAAGCTCTCTCTTGCATAGATAAGAAAAGTATGAGTAAACATGCAGAAACATATATTCATATATTAACACACACACAGATTTATTTTCATTTCTCTATTTATCTATACATATTAATACGTCATAATTTAACAATGACATTTCCCATTCCAATTTAATACCTTTAATTTCAAGGTTTATTTATTCTCATTTTCACCTTTTCTAACTGTGACTAGCCTGGCTCCATTTATATTTAGTTTATTGAATTATTTGAGAAATTTTTGCAAAGTTACCCAGTCTCCCATTACTGCTGTTACCCTCTTCCCCATGTGAATACACTATATATATATATATATATATATATATATATATATATATATATATATATATTTATTTATTTATTTGAGATAGAGTCTTGCTCTGTTGCCCAGGCTGGAGTGCGACGGCATAATCTCGGCTCACCACAACCTCTGCCTCCCAGATTCAAGGGATTCTTCTGCCTCAACCTCTGGAGTAGCTGGGACTAAAGGCGCGCACCACCATGCCCAGGTAATTTTTGTATTTTTAGTAGAGATGCGGTTTCACTATGTTGGCCAGGCTGGTCTTGAATTCCTGACCTCGTGATCTACCTGCCTTGTCCTCTCAAAGTGTGGGATTACAGGTGTGAGCCACGGCACCCCACCAAATACACTTTAGATTTTACTAGGACTCTGATACACACTTGGGCCACTACCAACACCCCCATTGATATAGTTTGGATATTTGTCCTCCCAAATCTCATGTAAAATGTAATCCCCAATGTTGAAGGCGGGGCCTGGCAAGAGGTGTTTGGATGATGGGGACGGATCCCTGATGGCTTTGTGCTGTCTTCCTGATAGTGATTTCTCATTAGATCTGGTCATTTAAAATTGTGTGGCGCCTCCCACCCCATTCTCTCTCTCTAACTTCTATTTTCACCATGTGACATGCCTGCTCCCCCTTTGTTTTCTGCCATGATTAGAAGATTCCTGAGGCTTCCTTAGAGCAGATGCCAGCACTGTGCTTCCTGTGGAGCCTGCAGGACTCTGAGCCAATTAAACCTCTTTTCTTTATAAATTATCCAGCTTCAGGTAATTCTCTATGGCAATGCAAGAATGGTCTAATGCATGCAATGAATTATCTGTTTTCTGCCTCCCTGCCACTTGGATACAGTCTGAACAGTGAGTACATCAAGACTCTGTACTACGACCTTTGCCCTCATGGACATCCTTATCATTCTCTCATGCCCTATCAGACACCACTTCTGTGTAGATTCCTCCTCACCAAGTGTGGAGTTTGATACCTTATGACAGGGCAACTCATGTATGGAAACTGGATCTGAGATAAAAAACTTTAAAAAAACATAGCTAGACCAATAGCCAGAGTGCCAGGATTATACACTCTAGTTTTCTAAGCCCTAATTCTCACAGGTAACTTGGTGGGGCGGGAGGGATTTTAAAAATGCACATGTGATAGATGACCTTATAGCAGAGGAACAAGGGTTGAGAGAACAGCCCTAATTGCATAAGCATCAAACCCTGTAGAGAGCAGCAAATAAGCAAGACCTCGTCTGAGGAGTGAGCATTTAGAAGGTAGTTAGGCTCTGACTTCCCTGACTTGTGTAGTCCAATCTCAATCATTACAGAAACTACTGATTATCAGGAAATGGATAAGGATTGCAGTCTGGAGTGCTCAGAAAGAATGTGCCATCATGCTCAGGGCCCAAGGCAGATGACCTCTGCCAGCAATCACCTTAACATGCTTGGGTTCTGAAACTCCATACCAGGCCTTACGCTGTATGTACACTCTCCTGATTCTGCCCAGGCTCTGACACTCTATGGTGGGCCGGCCTTGCTTTCATTTGAGTGTCTTTTTCACCTAATTTGGCCTCTGACCCCTTTCCATGCTAATTCATCTTTTCACAAACATGCTTACTTTGCTCTGCCCCACTTCGTGATATTGGGATTGATATTTCAATATAAAGAGTAACAAAGGGGATTTGTGAGGGAAACATGGTAAAAAGTGAAGGGAATCAGATAAAGAATGAATAAGAAAAAGGAAGAAAAAATGGGAAAAAGGGAAGGAAAAAGAGAAAGAGGTCGAGAGAAGAGGGAAGAAAGAGAATGTGGTGGGAATAACTTTATATTTGCTTAGAATGTAGCTCTGGATAGATATGGTTTTGCACAATCTTGGCTAAACACATTTATTTTTTTTCTCTCCAAATTTTCCATATAGTGTATGTGTGTGTGTGTGTGTTGTGTATGTAGTAATAAGCTGACACATGTATTCCCCTCACCAAAGCTGTCAATTTCAAATTCCTTCTACTTGTGATTGCTACCGTACTTGGAAAAAGGGTCATTCAATTTTGCAGACATGATTAAGTTAAGGATTTTGAAATGAGGAGATTATTTTCAATAACTCAGGTGGGACCTAAATGCCATCACAAATGTCCTCATAAGGGAGGCGGAGAAATTAGACGCACAGAAGTGGAGAAGGTCATGTGAAGATGGAGGCAGAGACTGGAATAACACAACCCCAAACCCCAAGGAATGACCGAATCTACCAGAAGCTGGGAGATGCAAGGCAATTATTCTCCCCAAGAGCCTCCATGGGGAGTGTGGCCCTCCCAACACTTCGACTTCACACTTCCGGCTTCTGGAACTGGAACGGAACAAATTTCTGTTGCTTAAGCTGCTGTCTTTATAATAATTTGTTACAACAGCCCATATAGTTTACAGGGCTATTGTAAAAATTATTATATCATAATATGTCACATACAAGATAATTATATATACTCATACAGTTATAAAATATTATTATTCACAGTTTTACATAATTATTGTCACTTAGCAAAAATGTATTGTTTGGTAATTGTTATCAAAATGTATTAATTGAAATCAGTGTTTTTTTTTAAAAAAACTCTTAAGCATTTCACACAACTTCAATTTTGTTAGTTTCCTACTTTGAAGGAAATTTTACTACTTTCTTTGAAAGATTCTGCTTTATTTAATGTGACAAGATGTATCCTATACAAAGATGAGTAATACTGCTTGACATTAACAAGGATACAGGGTGACATAAAGAGTCATATGTAAATGTGATGGGTACTTTAACTTTTAATAGAAGACTCTAATTCAGTCACAAATATACTCCTACATAAAATATGTCTAATGTATGTGCGCTGGGTGTGTACATATGTCCATGAGTGCATGCATACAGCTATTCTGAGATTGAAAAGGTTTTATCAGCAATCAATTACCAGGTTCATGAAAGTATGTCCAACTTTCTAAGGTTGATTTCCAATTGCAGATAAACTTAGGAAATGAAAAATCTTATGGCTCTCTTCTAAGCAATGACATCTTATAAAACTAAACTTTGTGAAATATAATAATTTGTTGATGTCCCTTCAATTTATTTGAATTTTGATGAAATAGAATAGTCTGATAAGTTGGGAGACCACGTTTTGAATTCTTATAAAATAATTTGCTAGAGTTGTTCATAATGCTATACATTCTTACATTTTAATTTGATAAAAAAGAGCTAATCTTTTTAAAATATTAGGCAAGCTTATCTTATATGTACCTGAAAGGACATTAAATTTCACTTATGTATTTATTTATTACCTCATCTGTTTATCCATCAAGAGATACTTACTGAGTAGATATTGAGTCTTAGATGTTACAACAAAAATACCTAAAAATGTAAAAAAAGAGAAAACTATTTTCTTTATAGCAGTCATATTTTAAAAAAAAAAAAACTTGATATAATCTGTGTAATTAACCTGCATGATATAGTAACATAAATAAAGGAAAGAAAATATAAATAGTTGAAATTGAGACAGGCATAAGATTTTTGAATGGTCAGAAAAATCCTTCATGGAAAAAGTGAGCTCTGAGTAAAGACCTAACTGAAGTCAAGATAGCATTTTAAGGATATCTGAGGTCAGAGCAATGTAGAAGTGCAAGTAAAATATTGATGAATTTTATATAAATGCTTGGTTTTACACTCTGTTCAAAGTAATTTAACTTTTTTATTTCAAGTATTGAGCAATATTCTTCTCTTTTTAAAGGGAGTAACAAGGAAGGATGAACAAGTCCTACGAAGTATACTAATTCTACTAAAACAAAAGCCATATTCTGATTTATTTTAAATCCTAGATATACAATTATATATCAATACTAATCCTTACATTGAGTATACACTATAAAAATAGTTAATACACACGGAACCAAAAGGCTAAAACATAGTCTAAGAAGCACCTAATGTGAAAAATTGACCTAAATTTAGTATGTAATTGAGATTTGAATATGTTAACATTATTTTCATGATTAGTTCCCAATTATCCTTACGTAAACATAGATGATAATTTATTGTTTGTTCCTAGGTATTAATAATGTACTAAATAAATATTATTGATATTTAAATGGAGAATATTATTTAGAGTTTTTTATCTCACATAAACTCATGGAGTTTTCTGAAGACTTATTTTAATAGGTATTTTATGAATATAATAATTACCATCCTAAGTTTATTTTTTGAAAAATTACAGAAATTTATTGGTTTTCCTACATTTTTACACATTTGAGTTACCTTTAATTTGCTCAGGGACATAGATATATTCACTTTCCTGATCATTTAGAGGTTTATTAACATTACCTATTTCGCAGGACTCTCTGTAACCAGTTTTCTAATTTTATACCTTCTAACTTTCTGACTAGAACACAATTTCTCATTGCTAATGATTCAGTGTAGGTTCATGCATTTGTCTAGTTTTCTTTCCTGCTGCATTGATTGAACTCTTGCATACTGGGAAGATACTCCTTTCCTCAGTCCTGCAGGGCTACTATTGAGTGGAGCTGTAACTCCTTGATTATTAACTTAAGTGAATAGCAGAATAATGTGTGTAACTATGTGTAACTAAAGCCATTTTTTTGTAAACTTAGCCTACAGGTTATTATAAGTAAGAGCCCATAAAGCTATAGTTCTAGTCTACAAGAGTTGCCAAATAAGTATGAGTAGGTGTCACAGGGTCTGATTTAGTTGCTTATCCAACTATTGGTACCATCAATACTTCATCACTTGCCTCTTTCTCACAGGCAGAGGCTAAAAGGTGGAGTAAGTTGTCCTTCCTCTTGCAGAGGGTTTCTTGATAGGTGCTTTTCAAAACAAAATACACAAATGAAAGTCAAGGCAAATACTTATGACCCTTATGATCAGACTGTGTAACTATGTATTGTATGATTTTGCATTCTTTGCATTCACAGGCTGGCATGTCATTGAGTACTAAGACCTTATTTTAGTAATCTATACCAACATGTTTATATATGTGTGTGTGTGTACATATATGTATTTATATGTGTAAATACTATATATGTAAAATGTATAGTATTAAATATTAAATACTATATATGCAATACATACATATTGTACATACATTAATATCCATATACATCATGTATATGTGTATATATACATATTACTATATACATCTATACTATTTACTATTTAATACTATACATTTTACATATATAATATTTATATATGTTACATGTATATATAGCATAATATCTGTACATATACTACATATAGTGTAATATATCTAGTTTGTGTGTGTGTGTGTGCATGTGTGTGTATTTAAAGGCCAAGAACCTAAAGAAGAAAAACCTCAAAGAGGGATTAGAGGTCTGTGACATATCAAGATACGCTCTGCAAGAGGAAGGACAACTTACTCTATCCTGCAACCTCTGCTTATGAGAAAGACCCAAATGCTGAAACATATATATACACACACACATTATATATATACATTATATATAGTTAATTCATTTTTTACCCAGTATTTTAATAATAGGCTTGTATTTTAACACTGACTTAGCCATATTTTTATTTATAGAACAATTTTTCTTCACCATGCCCTTATTCTCTGCCTCTTGCTTTTTTCAACTTAAAATCATTTTAGCAGTGACATATAAACATGTATATTAGGTATTGAAGAAATAGCTTTAATTAATTCAAATAAACTATTTAATGATGAGAATTTGTTGTATTTTCAAAGAGATGCTTTTTTAATAGTAGTATTTTGTGGTTTAAAGATATAGATCTTTTCTATAACTGCTCCCCTTTCACTGCTTATGAAAACAAAATTGCTTAGCAAAGTTCATCTAAGTTCATCTACTTAGAAACACAATTCCATTTTTTTCTTTGTGTATAAATAATCTCTAAGAGCCTGGTTGTTCACGTTCTTTGAGAACCAGATATATGACACTTTATTTACATAACAAAACAATCATGAAAGCTAACCCTAGTGAGATTGTTATCCCCTGGGTGACTAGTACCAAGTTAAATAAAGGAACATAGTATTTAACATATTGTATCTAAATATACAAATCTATAAAAATGGATGGAAAATTGAGTCACCAGCAGTAATATGTAAACACTCATGACTCACTCTCCATGCTGAAATTGTGTTTGGTATAAACTGAAAAATTAAGGTTGCTAATATTAAAGTTCAGCACAAAGCAAACTGAGGTGGACATTTTTAGTCACCTCAAAAGTTTGATGAATAATGCCATAGAGAGAGATGAATACATGGAGCCCCCATTTCTTGTAAGATATTGGTGATTTGGAATCTCTGAAGTCAAGTTATACAGCACCTGTCTATAAGCAGGGACAATTTATACCTATGCTAATTCATAGGACTCTATGAAAAATGGGTTTCTAGTAAGTCAATGACATGAGTTATACAATGTCAAATGATCATTTTTCACCTTAACGTAAGTACAAGAAGCAAACTCTCTACCGAATTCTCCAAAGTTTTGTGAGAGACCCCCAAGTGGTATATTTTGGGAAATGGAATCTCTAATACAGCTTGAATAAAAATACTGGATGGTACTAACATACCATTGAAGGAATGAAAAAAAGAATCCAGAACAACAAACGACTATCCATGAACCATATAAACTACTACAGATCAAAATGTATGTTCTTTCTGAAGTAACAACTTGAATAGGCAGATAGATTATGTCCTTTCTACTCATACTTTTTCTATATATTGGGGAAGTCTAGTGGGTCCTGGCATCAGTATTCAAAGCTATTAAAACAGATATAAAAATCCTTTCCAAAATTCAAAGGAAAGTTGTCCTTTGAACAACTTTATTTTTAGTTGCTTTGCAAATAGAGAAAAACATATGCATAAATAAACAACCCTTTGTATCACTTTTTAAGCTACACATATTTCAGTTATCCTGCAAGGTTGTATCGCTGCAGAAATATTTTTATAAAAAGAATTGCTTTCTATAACCTTTCTCTTCAAGGTGAGATGAATGGACCAGGGCCAACCAGCCTAGGAGCTTGTTAGAAATGCATAACCTCAAGTCCTGTCTTTGGATTATTGAACACAAATTGGCATTGTAGCAAATCTGCCAGTGATTAAAGAAGCAATGCTTTATACAAAATTAAACTTGATTTATTTAATATGTACCAATTAATCTCAGTCTGATATTTTATCCTATGGCAAGGTTTAGTAAATGGCTCCAGTATGGGAAAATATCATGTCCCAAAAAAGCTACCTTATTTATTATATTTAATAAATAGAACAAATAATTTTTCAAGTAATTACTGAAAAAGTGACTTTATCATTCAATTATTATAATTCAGAAAAAAAGAATACAGTAAAAGGTTAATCAAATTCAAGTCAGTGGAGATGATAACTTCCGATGCCTTGAAATCTAGACATGGCAAATCCTGTGTTTAGATGACTGACTCCAAACATTTTTTAAAACAAAATGTGCCTATGTGACATATGTGTCACCTAGTGTTTGACAAGAACATGAATTTAAAAGACTGGCTTATACAATACATGTTTTGATTGTCACATTATGGCTGCTTTAGCTAAAACTCACATAGCTGTTAAAAATTTTAATATGTATTATCCACTTTAGATAAAAGGCACTATATTTGGCAAGGGAAAAATAATATCAACATTCACAAAGTGTGAGCATTCAAAATAGGCCATGCGAAAGAAAAAATCTTCCACTTCGATTTTGCTTTGACAAAAAATTTCTGCTAGACTGTTTAAATTGGACATTTTATTTTCAAAGTAAGTCAATCAAAAAATAATAGATTCAAAGTTGTTAAAATATTTTATCTAATGCTAACAAATGCTGGAAAAACTATGCATTTTTTTCTTTAAAAATGATCAAAGAGAGGGATCTGTTTTTCTTTTTAGATAGAAAATATAATATAAAATTCCTACTGGTATAAATTATCATGAAAGTCTTCAGTCCAGAGACTGTAGATGATCTGAAACAGTTGTCCAGCAAAGAAAATAAAATCACACCCACACATACACACACACACACACACACACAAACACACCACACACACACACACACACAATCCTTCCTAGAGAGCTTTAGACTTCCAACATTAATGTGAATTGTTTTTAGTTTTGTTAAAAGTGAAAATAATATATGATACCCACTTTCATTATGTTTACTATAATTCCAAAACACTTTTACTATTCTCTTCAATCCTTCCACTATTAAACAATATGTAGATTTCTCTAAGTTTGGGATTGGAGTGAACACTTAACTATCCTTCGGGAAGTATGAACTGTCTTCCTTTTTTGGGGTGATTATATGTGTAAAATATTACATCCACTAATAAGATTTATCTGCCTAATATTTCTCTGCATGCCTAGGAAAAGATTTTAAAGGCAATATTAACACAAACAATAAATATTTGATGAATAATGAAAGAATGAGTTTCTGAAATCAGGTTAACAACATAGTAAATTACACAGATTATACCAGCTACACCAAGAAGAAAGAATAAAAACCCAATGAAATAGTTTGAATAATCCAATGAAAAGGAATTAGAATGACTAGGATATTAATCCTAACAATATATTTTTTAAAATCTTTTACCTTTGGCATTGAACAAATAACTAGTCTACTTCTTAACGGTGACATATTGTTGTTTTAATAAAAACTAAGTTTAAATTAATATTTTAAGTTTTTAAAATTAAAAAATAGTACTGTTAACATGTAATTGACACCATAAGCTATATTTAAAGTGCTCAGTTTGATGTGTTTAGAGATTCATGCTTCTGTGAAATCACAGTATAATAGATATATACCCTTAACTGACTTTTGTTGATATATTATCTCCTTTTGGGAATGAGTGAGAATGGGGTTTAGTTCTATTCTCTTTTTATCACTTCTATTTTGGGCAGACATAAATTTGTGTATTCTACCTAGTGTTTTAAAAATTGTAAGAATGTGTTTAATTATCTAGTAATAGCCTATTTGCCACCTTTGGAGTTGGCACAACTTCTGCTTAGATATTTACAGGGAATTATGTTTATTGAACATGTAAAGCTGTATAAATATTACCAACTAAGCCCTAATTGTTGAGTTTACAAGATGCTTTTAATGAAAACAAATAATAAAATAAATTTCTAAAAATAATTTCATCAAATCTAATTTCCACAGGTAAACAAATTAATATTGGGTGAATTAAGAAATTTTTGAAATGATAAATGTTGCCTTTTTTTTTTTATTTTGGCAAACCAAGATTAAAATACATCCGTGTCTCTACTGATCCCAAAGTATTTTGAACTAAAGTGTAAGTGTATATGTTGTAATATTTTAAATTAAGACAACAAAATAGTACTCTCCAATGTCTGACAACTACAGATGAACAATGCTTGTTTCATAGAATTTAATTTTTCAATACACATATTTCTGATGTCTTCATAGTTAGTGAAAAATATGCATAAATCTGAGAGTTTGTGTTCATAGAGTTTTTTTTATAAAATAATGTTAGCAATTTATTTGAAAAAGTAAATGGTTTAATTTCCCTTCAGTATTCAAATCAGAGGAAATGGAAGCTAGAAAAAATAAATTAAGCTTTGAAAAAACAAACTATTTTACTTACATTTGACTATTAAAAATAGATGATGATCTTCTCTATAACAATGTAATTGTAGTGTACTTAGATACTAGAGATGTGATGTGTAGTCATTGTCAGGTTTTGATTTTGTTTATATTAATTATTTAATTTAACATTCATTGTGGTCTGTGATTTTATGTTTCATCTTCTATTTACTTTCATATTAAGGTTTCTTAATTAAAGTAACTGATTAAAACATTTTTTATTTACCTAAATTGGTTAGCTGAAAAACAACTGCATTTTAAAAAGTATACATACTTTTAATACTCTATTTTTAGATCGTACTGCAAAGTACAAAATTATTTATAGTGACAAAAAGCAAATCAGCCATTGCCCAGAGATCAGGGGGTGCAGAGAGCCAACAGAAAGCGGTTAAGCAAGGGGATGTAGGCCGGACACGGTGGCTCACGCCTTAATCCCAGCACTTTGGGAGGCGGAGGTGGGCGGATCACGAGGTTAGGAGATAGAGATCATCCTGGCTAACACGGTGAAACGTCTCTACTAAAAATACAAAAAATTAGCCGGGCGTGGTGGTGGGCGCCTGTAGTCCCAGCTATTCGGGAGGCTGAGGCCAGAGAATGGCGTGAACCCGGTAGGCGGAGCTTGCAGTGAACCGAGATCGCGCCACTGCACTCCAGCCTGGGCGACAGAGCCAGACTCCGTCTCAAAACAACAACGACAACAACAACAACAACAAAACAAGGGGATGTGGCAACTTTTGGGTGTATAGATATATAGATATATTTTCTATCTTGCTTAAGATAACTGGTTTCACAAGCGTATATATATCAGTGAAGCACGGTAAAAAAAAAAAAAAATACAGTTGACTCTTTAACAACACAAATTTGAACTGTACAGGTTCATTTCTATGAGATGTTTGTTTCCATCTTTGCCACCCCTGAGACAGCAGGACTAACCCCTACTCTTCCTCCTCCTTAGCCTAATCAACATTAAGATGATGAGGATGAAGACCTTTATGATGACCCACTTCCACTTAATGAATTGTAAATACATTTTCTTTTCTTTATGACTGTTTAATACATTTTCCTTTATATAGCTTACTTTAGTATAAGAATGCAGTATATAATATACATAACATAGAAAATATGCATCAATTGATTGTTTATGTTATCAGCAAGGCTTTCAGTAAATAATAAGCTATTGCTAGCTAAGTTTCTTGGAGTCAGAGTTATCTATGATTTGTTGACTGTGCAGAGGCCAGTGCTCCAACCCTGCATTGTTCAAGAGTCAACTATATGTTCAAGTTTTTGCAGTTAGAACTTTCTTCTGAACAAAGAAACTTAGGACCTTGGTTAAAGAACAAGCCTTGGAAGTTAAGAAGGATTGAAAGCTAAAACTCTTAAGAAAGTTTAACCTTATGTGTTTGCCTTTTAAATGGGGATAAAACTTGGATGTTAAAAGTGGGGGCCCGTCCTATCTCCTGCTCCCCACCCTCAAAAATCTTTACTTACACTCCAAACATTAAGAATACAGGGACTCTTCCCTTTCTTCCCTAAGAGAATTTGCACATACTAGGAAGACTGGATTGTCCCTCCTCTTGCAGCGGGTGAGAACAGGTCTGCAAGCTGTCCTATATACGCTTTCAACTTTCTAATTTCAGGGTTCCTATCTTTTGGTATGACTCTCACCCATGCAAGCCTGCCTCTCATCTCATCATCCTAGAATGGGAAAGAATGGTAGCAAAAGAGAACAATGTAATTACTGCTGTAATTCTTAATAATCTGTCTTTGTCCTGAAATCTTGCATTTACTTTCACAGTAATTTTAAATTATCATTAAAAGTTATTAAATATTAGATATTTAAATTATCATTAAAAGTTATTAAATTGTTTATTTTAAAAGTATATTGTTCATTAACCATCAATTACACTTCAATAAAAGTGTAAAATAACAAATGATTACAAATGCGATGATGATTTATTACTCACATTTTGGCCTAAGTAGAGAAAGCAGAAAATATAACCCAGTGAATTTTTCAAGGCAATCTAAACAAAACCAGCAAACGCATTGTAATAGCAGTACTATATTGATATTTATCTTTAAATTTAATTATACTGTTCTCTTTGTAGAAAGTATAGCTCTTCCTTGGCTTCATTTTCTCTTGTATTTTCTGAGGGTGCTCTATCATAATTACTGGTGGAAAACTCATTCATGAAATGGAATTTCTCAAGAAATCCAGCATTATTTGCTTTTCTTTTGCCCACCAATAAACACGCTATCATGGATTTTTAAACTAATTCTATTTGACACTGTGTCTAGATATGGCCAGAGATAGACACATTAATATAGCCATTTGTTCATTAAAAATTTATTGAGCTCAGTAGGATTTCCAGGTGGGGTTAATAGTGTGTAATATATTTAAATATTTTTTTAAAATACAGTATTTTTATCTACCATACCCTCACAATTTACTGGAAGAATAACAAAGTTTATTATTCTTATTAAAGAAAGTCATAGAATAATAAATTTTGGAGGGATTTTTCAGGTTGTCTAAACTCACTGCTTCATTTTTCAGGTAAGGAAAAACTCCTATACGTACTTCATTTATTTTTTTGTATGCTCAGGCACTGAAAAACAAAATTATGGGTGAAAAGGCAGTTAGAGTGAACTGAAAGAATAGCTGAGCAATATTTAGAAACCCTCACAAATAGATAGATTGCTCTCTAATTCATCCACAACAAGCACACCAACATCATTCCCAAAACTGCAACAATCAACTTCTCATCTCCATATTATGTGGTCAATGTTTCAGACTATTTGCTCATTTCTAATACCTATTCCTTCTTATTCCATTGTGATAGAATCCCTAAATATTATATGGACACATGGGTACCTGGAATAATGAATTATTTCTAGTCCCCCTTTGAGTCATTTCAGTTCATGTAACTAAATTTCAGTCAATGATATAGAAATACTTTATCTGAGGAGCTTCCTAAGCATATCTAGTATGCTCCATTTAGCTTCTAACTAATTTTTTTCCTTTTTCATTCTTGCTGTTCAGATTCTAGGCATACCATATTGGGATGAAAAAACAATCTTGAACAACGAGTCAGGACTCAAAAGTTGAAGTTGGCTGAGAAAAACATATCTATGTATATCAACATGTCTATGATGATCATGAGCCCACTATACCTGCAATAAAACTATTCACATGGGATTTTATGTAAGAAAGAAATACACTTCTGCATAATATTTTGGATTTTGTGTCACTGTCAGCTTAATGTAACTTCAGACAATACACCCTTTGGTATCTGGAAGTGGCTTACTGCATGTAGAAAAATCTGAAAATTGTTTTATTAGCTTATTAGAAGTGAATAGTCAATAGGCAGCAAAGAATTGGAGATGGTAAACTGGAAATAAAATAAGTATTTTTATGATTAAAAAAAGCCCCACCACCATCAACAACATATAATTAAAAATGACCATAGGAGCCATAATTTTTGACAAACAGAGCTGTGGTTATGAGGAAGCTACAGAAAAATATTTAGTTCCAACATCTATTAGCCAAATCCTGCCACTTCCAGAGAAATCCTATGAAAGAGATAAACTATAACTATATCTAGCTATAGTTCAATCAAATAATGGAACAGAGCACAGCCTTAGTAAAGAATAAATTATCTCCCTATGAAACTGGAGAGCATTATGCTAAATAAAATAAGCCAGGCACAGACAAATACCGCACAATCTCACTTATATGTCGAATCTAGAAAAGTCAAATTCATAGAGGTGTAGAGAAGGATGGTTATCAGAGGCTGAGGGGTGGGGATGAAAATAGAGAGTTGTTGGTCAAAGGGTATAAAATTTCAGTTAAACAAGATGAATAAGCTTTGACATCTTTTGCACAGCAAGATGACTATAATCAATAATAACATATTCAATACTTCAAAATAAGCAAGATAATAAATTTCAAACATCTCACCACAAAAAATGATAATTGTGGTAATGGGTATGTTAATTAGCTTGATTCACTCATTCTACCTTGTCATACATATATCAAAACATCATATTGCACTGCCTAAATGTACATGATTATGATTTGTCAATTAAAATTACCATTACTTCCACATTTTGGCAACTGCATATTGTGCTGCTACAAACATGCATGTCCAAGTATGTTTTTCATAAAATGACTTCTTTTTCTCTGAGTAGATATCCAGCAGTGGGATTGCTGGATCAAATGATAGTTCTACTTTTAGTTCTTTAAGGAATCTCGACACAGTTTTCCATAGTGGTTGTACTAGTTTACATTTCCACATTTAGTGTAGAAGTGTTACCTGTTCACTGCTTCCGTGCCACATCTATTATTTTTTGATTTTTCGATTATGGCCATTCTTGTAGGAGGAAGGTGGTATCTCGTTGTGGTTTTGATTTGCGTTTCCCTGATTATTAGTGATGTCGAGCATTTTTTCATATGTTTTTTGGCCATTTGTATACCTTCTTTTGAGAATTGTCTATTCATGTTCTTAGCCCACTTTTTGATGGGATTGTTTTTTACTGCATGGTTTAATTATCTAACCAAATAATTATCTTCAAAAATGTACAAATATGTTATTTTTTGATCTAATACTTAACAAATGTTAAATAAATTGTAAATATGTTGATATATTGATAGGATATAATTGTAATTAATTATTAGAGTATCATTTATCAAGGAACTACATTTATCAAGGAGTGTTCAAGTTTCTGACAAAACTGATGTGCTCTATGTGATTTTTTCTGTGTGGTTCCAAAGCATTAGTGAAAATTCTGTCTAGACGTCCCTGGTCTCTTTTTTCAATTCTTATCTGGTCATCAGTTTCACCTACCTAATCGTTAATTTCCACCAACTCAATAGCTTCTGGGGTAATAGGCTAAATTGTCTACAATGACCTGGATTTCAAAAAGAGAAAACCTAGTTTAAGTTACCTAAATTTCAGCCTTCAAATATTGCCGTCTTTTCTCTTAGTGCCTACATATCATGCGGAAAAGGAGATGAGCTAATGACATAAACAGAGACAAAAATATTTTATGTTTTTTCACAAATAACTTATATCTACGGGAGTTGTCAAAACAAAATTTAAATCTTTAGATTTAAATGTCCTCATAATATTTTTTTGGCTTGTGACTCTGAAATTTAAATAATATACTTATATACATAGTGTAATATATTTTTTATTTACATATTTCTAAATTACTGAGGAAAATTTTTAAGAGCTGGGAGGGTGGGGACACCATCTCATTAACTGAGTATATTAATTCATTATACCTTTTAGAACAAACATACAAAAGATAACACTACTTAGTCACAATGGGTGTAGGAGAAAGTCGCAATTTGTAAAAAATCTCAAGATCTTTATATCTACCCTTTGAAGAAGCTATTCTGCTAGGGTAGTGAAACATCAAATTGTGAGTCACTAGATCAGTTTTCAACATGACTTACTGTTTAGGGTTTCAAACTTCGATTATAAACTTATATACTTTTAAGATATGTTTCTTTTTATACTTATGTGGCATAAAAAGCTACTTACATTTTTATGTGAAGAAAAAATGCAATGAAATTTTATGATAAATATGATAGAAATTACTGATCAAAGCAAAGACTTCCACTATTTCAAGTGAATTGTTGCATAAAATATTCCACTCAATATAGACATGTACTAATCAAGCACACAGCTAATCATAACCAAATATAAAACAGACATCAAAGAGTTGAACAGAGAAGCCTGGGAAAATGATGATATTATTATATAAAAATAATTTCAGCTTAGTCCAAAATAATAACCTGTTTTAAGATCAGAGTAATTTTAAATCTATCAATCATTTTCTCCAAAATAATTGTATAAATGTGTAATTCTTCAGCCTTTATAGTGAAGACTTTATGTGAAAGATCAATGAGGTACATACCATCAATCTGTCTTGTTTTCTTGAATTTAGTTTATTGCTTATATTATCCTGATATTCTAGACTCTAACTGTAGAGGACTACGTGCTCACAAACAGGGTGTTCCCGATAAGTCCTGCTCTTGCAAACGAAGTCAGGGAAAGGTCAGAAAAACAACAATGTGTCTTGTGACTTGGTAACATTCCACAAATGACTGTATAAAATAAAGCAGAGCGCGCCATTTGTGGCGGCCGCCATGTTTGTCTTGTCTTGTGTTGTCTTGTGTGTTCATTCCTTTGTTTAGGAAACACGCGGACCCCAACATCTGGCGCAGCGAGCAGGATCTGTGGCTCCACGAGAGCAAGGAACCGGAGGGGGAACACCCCGGGCAGGTAAATAAAGAAAGGGGGACCCACGGGAAAATTATGGGGAATTCCACCTCTCTGGCCTCTGAATATTTGCGGTTACTCCAGGGACTGTTGATGTCTATAGGAGTAGAAGTAAAAGAAAAGACTTTGAAGCGATTGTTTGCCCATGTTGAACAACATTGTTATTGGTTTCAATATCAAACCAAAGTGCAGTTAAATCGAAAGGAATGGTTACCAGTGGTTAAAGTCCTGCGTCGAGCTCATCAGCGAGGGCAAATGATGCCTCTGACTTTGTGGACTTTGTGTAGTTCCATTACTCAGGCATTAGAGTTACTTGAAACTGACTCGGAGCATGGCGATACTGCCACAGGAGGTGAGGCATCTGAAGCTTTAGAGAGGAATGATCTTAGAGAGGAACATGTTTATGCCCCGGTTGTTGAGGACAAGGAATTGGTAAAAGAGCTAATGCCTCCTTCATGTGAAGGAAATTCTGATTTGCAGCGCATTTTAGAGATGTTACAACAGTTGTTAAAATTGCAAGGTGCCGCTGCTCCTGTTTCTCCTATCTCTCCGCCACGAGCCTTCCCTGTTACCTTCCCTTCTGCTCCTTTGGAAAAGGACTTCCCTTTGCCTCCACCTCCAACCTCTTTGCCTATGTCAGGTCAGGTTTTCTCTGTGCCTCTTCCTCCTGTAGGAGAAAAGAAGGACTCGAAGGAAAAGGATGATTTTGAGGACTTAGATTTATTCCCAATAACACGGGCTGCTTTAGGCCCCAGTGCTCAGTTCCCAAACGGTGGCCAGAATGTGACTTTTACAGCCCTACAATTTAAATTTTTGAAAGAAATGAAAGCTGCAATTTCTAATCACCGTTTGTCCTTTTCCTTTTTAGTTTTCTTTACAATGAAAGGACTAATTCAATTTCCACTTTTTTTCCCCACTGGAAAAATTTCAGGTTTTCATGGTAGTATAACTATTGTATAAAAACATGAATTTTGGGTAGGATCAAACTAAGTAAATACTGGTCTTAATAATGATAAATTTGCATAATTATTTAACTTTGAATCAGATTCTTCATGTAGAAAGGGGGTGCAATAATTCATATCTAGCATACATTTTTAAATGAAGGTTTATTGAATAACATACTTATGGAAAAATGCCTAAATAATAAGGTCCTGGCTCAATGAATGTTAATGAATTAATAATGTGAACTCATCCATGTAACCATGATTCAATGGAGAAATAGAATACGAGCAACATTCCAGAAACCACCTTATGCCCCTGACAAGCCATTAACCTCCCTCCTCCCAAAGTGCAAATGCTGTAATTATTTACACCATCCCTGATTAAATGTTGCCAACCTTGAACTTCATGTATAGGCATCATAGCATACAGCAATTTTTACCTCTGGTTTCTTGCTTAACATTATTTTTAATTAATGTGGCTTAATGATAGTTCTCAATATGTTAGGTAAGACCTCTCACTTTGTTTTCCTTTTGCAAGCTTGTCATGGCTATTTCTGACCCTCTCCATTTCCATATAGTTTCTTGACACACATTTTTAATCCTCCTAAAATGACTAGACTTTTATTAGAATTGCATTGGATCTATAGATGAACTTAAGAATATATCTTTTGAGACAGGAGTATTGGGCATTCTTCCATTAAATTAGATTTGCTTTCCTTTGTCTCGACAATACTTTGTAGTTTAATTTACTTATTTTGCACATCTGTTATTTAAATTATTCCTTTGCATTTGATGTATTTGATACTACTATAAATTGCATTGTTAAATTCCATATTCTTTTTTTGTGCTGCAATTAAATAGTATAAATTATTTTTACATATTTACTTTGCATTTCTAAATCAATATATCTGTGGATTACTATTTTTTTCTATGACTGAAGGCAGTTTACTTTAACATATTTAAATTCTTATACCTTTTCTCACTTTTTTATATCTTGTTGCCCTAATCCAGGTCTCTATTACACTGGTGAATGTAAGTTGTGAGAATAGGAATTGGCTTTTCATCCTGAATCTCAAACATGCAGTATTTCCCTCTTTAACATAATGTTTGCCATAGGTCATTTTTGTACTTTATCATGTAAAGTGGTTACTCTCTCCTGGTTTACTAAGGACTCTTACCATCTCCTGCACTGAATGAACATTTCATAGGTAACATTAGTTGATGTGAATATTAAATTGAAATTTTAATACTGAAATTAGTGCACATTAGCTCATGGATATATTGAATTTTACTTAGTCACTAGATAAAGGTACCCATACTTTCTTTAGGTTGTTGTTATCAATATTCAAAGTGATAATGGCCTTCAGTTTCACTTCCTTGTAATGGCCCTGTAAGATTCTAGTATATAGGTGGGTAATGTCATGGAATAATTTAGGCAATTATTTCTATAATATTGATGTAATTTATTCCTCAATTACATGGAATAACTCACTGCTAAGGCATCACACATGGTGTTTTCACTTTTAATGATAAATTTAATACTTTTGTGACTGTCACTTATATTTTATGTCAGTTTCACAGATTGCAATTTTCTATGTTTTTATATTGTATTAATATTTAAATTTATTTTTATGAAAATATAGTGATATCAGATTTTTATTTCTGATATAGATCTTTGTGTCTTCTTTTTTGGGGGGGGGTCATTTATCAATTCCACCTCTAGTTTTATTCTAAATATAATTCTTTAGTATTAATAATACTAGTCTTTTCAGAAAACTAGCTTTTAGGCTTTTACTCTATTGTGTGTCATACCACATTTATTTCCACATTTATATTTATCAATTTACTCATTCTCTTTTCTTTGTGTTTAATTTTTAAATTCTTGATCTAGATTTTTAGATTATTGATTTGGGGGCTTTGTTTTCTTCTATATGCACTTCAGTATTAATCTATATATGTGAGTTTAGATGTTCTCCACAAGTTTTATATGGCATGTCTTAATTACTATTCAGTTAAAATAATTTCAAATTTAAATGATGTTTTTAACCTATGGGAACATTACATGTGTACTGAATAATTTTCAAACAGAGAGGATTTATTAATAATCTGTGTGGCTATTTATAGCTCAGTTTCACTATGTTTGCAGAACATATGTTTGAAGATGTCAGTACTTTGAAATTTGTTGATATTGTTTTATGGACCCACACATGGTCGCTTTTGGTAAATATATAAAACACTTGGGCATATTCCATATGCCCTTAAAAATAAATATTGTTTTCTCATTGTGCGTACATTGCTCTTATTTTCTATATACTATTCTTTAACATTTCACTGTATCAATTAATAGAATTATTTGTTGAAATCTTGCAATAGGATGGCTGATTTCTCTTTTTAGTTCTATTAAATGTAGAGCTATTTACTGGTTCTAAAAAATTAAGACTACATTAACTCATATTGCTTTTCATTTTACCTCTTGGAATATTGTCACTTGCGATTTTATTTGATGAGAATTTTTAATTACATGATAAACATTTCAATATTCATTTATTGCTCAGTATTTATTTACATTTACTAACATATTTTCCATGTTTATTAGTTGTTTTCATTTCTTTTTCATTTTCATTGTTTTACGTTTCTATTGCAACTGGAAGCACCTTTCTTGTCTCTGAAAAACATATTTTCATATGTTTTAGAATGTAAATTTGATGTTAGTTATTTCCTTTCACCACTTTAATTATGGAATGCCATTGTTTTTGAACTTTCATTGTTTCTGTCGAAAAGCTAAAGAATTATCTGTATGTACTCCTTTGACATTAATGTGTACTTTTCTCCATTTGCTTTTACGATTTGTTTATTTAACTCTAGTTTTTCACAGTTTTATTAGAGGTTTCATGGGGCTGCTCTACAGGTCAGAATGCAGGCTCCTTCAAATATGGTTGCCTTTGTGTTATTTTAATGTTTTCACACAGGATCATAGTTTTATGTTTTCACACAGGATTATGCATTATAGTTTATAAACTTTTTTTGTAAGGGAGGGTTAATTTTTATCAATTGTATAAAATTATAAGAAATAGAATCTTCTTAAAGATTTTACAGATGGAAAATTAATTCATATGTATAAATTGAACAGAATCTCTAATGAAAGCAATAAATAACAAAATTTTTCATGATTTAGACCAAAATGCATTATTTAAATTTACATATTAACTAATTACAGATAAAGTATTTATAATCATTTATTGTTATTAATATTAATTTTTAAATGCCATTTTTAATAAAAATTACAATATCCCAAAATTTTAAGGAGCTACTGATATGTGCTTAAGATAATGAATTTATATGTTTATGAAAAAAAATGGTTATCAGATGAAAAGTGATGGAAGAATTATAAAAGTAAAGTAAGAATTTCAATAGCTGTAATAAGATGGGGTTTTGTTCTTATCACTGATATTAAACTATTTATCTTCACAAAAGGGAAAAAGTTTATCTTATTTAAGACAGCAAGGAATATGCATTTATTTATTTATTTACTTTTAGAAACAAGGTCTCACTTTGTTGCCCAGGCTGAAGTGCAGTGGCATGGTCATAATTTATTGCCTCCTCAAACTCCTGGGATGAAGAGATCCTCTTACCTCAGCCTCCTGAGTAGCTAGGACAACAGGCACGCACCATATGCTGTCTAATCTTTTTACATTTTGTTTCTAGAGGCTAGGTCTCACCATCTTGCTCAGGCTTGCCTTTGAACTCCTGGCCTCAAGCCATCTTCCCACCTCTGCCTCCCAGAAATGTTTATTTTAAATTACACTGATTTAAGATCCACATGCATTTTAAGTATATATTCAAAATGTTATTTTAAAACAAGATAAAATGTTTGTTTATTTACAAAGGGCATGAATAATTATTTGTGTGTTAAATGAATCTTTCCTGATATTACAAATCAAAGACATTAAAGATAAAGAAGTAAGACTCATACAAATGAGTTTGTTTAGTTGCCATAGAAGTCCCTTTTTTGTGTTTTGAAGTTGATATAATGTGTAATTTATTAATGCAGTATTTGTAAACCTAATGGTAGAAATTGCAAGGTATAATTTTGTGGATAGTCAGATAACAATTAAAGAACATAAACTGATACAACCACAGATTAGAATGTTTTTATTTTCAATGTATTTATTTACAGAAATTTAGTCAGTTTAACTGATTTGAAATCAAAATACACTTAAAAATCAAAATACACATAAAAAATTCAAAGTATTTCTTCTTAGTGGTTATCATAATTCACTAATCTAAAGATAATATCTAGAAGAGTTAACATGTAAGTTATCAACAAATATTTAGTCATGCCCAACATCAGAATCAGGCTCACTGATGCAAATACAATGCATTTTATGCCAGTGAATGAAGTAAGAGGATCAAGAGAGAGAGAAAATAGGAAATACAGACAGACAGAGAGGCAGGGAAAGAAGGAGGAAAAGAAGCAGCAGGAGGAGGAGGCAGAGAAATAGGAGAAAATATCAAGCATTTCTTTAATATCACTGACTCAGAGTACCAAATAGAATTCTTAGCACATTAGAATATTTAAAAAAATAATAACTGCTGTCAGAATCCTAGTGGGCTAAATAAAAACAGATGTTAGCAAAATTGTGTTCTCATTCAAAAAAACTGTAAAGTCAAATGTATTTGTTCTTATTTGGTTATTTAAATATTTCAAATACATGTAGATGGTTTTATGCTGAAAATCCTAGCTGATTTTTCTTTAGCTGTTCCCGGTTTGACTGCTACAACAATTCTATATTTATTGTTACTCCTACTCGATAAATTGTGCTAGCTTCCAAAGTATGTTTCTTTCCCATTTGTGTTTCAGTTCCTCGTGCTTCTAGTCATTAAATTTTCTTTATATATACATACATGTGAAAAATCATTTAGGGGTAGTGCATTTTCACCATCTCTAAAATAATTTTGAGTGCAAAAATAGCCAACTGTATTTCTTAATAGCAATTTTCAAGATAATATGGTATTTCCTTAAAAAAATCAATAAATATAAGCTTTTATATATGGAAAGTTTAAATTAAATGTTTTTTGTTTTGTTTGTATTGTTCTAATTTGATCAGCAAATTATATGTGCATCTCTCATATTTGTACTAGCAGCAGTTTCTTTGCATATGATTCCATGGGAAAGAGAATAAACATGTTACCTTTCAGCTCTGGTAATAATATTTTACTAGTATAAATGCATGAGTGAACTTGAAAATTTCCTGAGTATTTCGGATTTCTAGAACTGATACATTCATTGTTAATAATTAATGCAAAAAATTAAGCGTTTGTGATCATTATGTCCAGAAGTGTCCCAATAATTATGTAATATATTCACTGGTCATCCAGAATAAAGGCTGATATACTCCATTCACCAGTTTTCCACTTTGAGTGGATAACTAGGCAGTAATTAAGGTAATAGCCATGAGAAGTTCATATATAAGTGAGATAATTAAAAGATGTAAAAGTTTAAAATCAATTTCACAGAAAAACAATATTAAGGACAAGTCATTTAATAAAGAGTTTTCACAAAGATTGGTCATAAAGACTAATTTGCCAAATTCGCTTTCATCAAAATTAAAATGATTGTAAAATAATGGAAATAGTCTCAACTTTTAAAAGCATTTTTTGGTATCTTTCAATGTATTGTAATATGCAAACTTTTGCTTAAATCACTTTATTAAATAAAATTGAAATGGTATTTGATTTAGCAAAATTATAATTTAAAATGTGATAGGGTAATTTTTTTTTTTTTTTTTTCTTGAGACGGAGTCTTGCTCTGCCATCCAGGCTGGAGTGCAGTAGCGGGATCTCTGCTCACTGCAAGCTCCCTCTCCCGGATTCACATCATTCTCGTGCCTTAGCCTCCCGAGTAACTGGGACTACAGGCGCCCGCCACCACGCCTGGCTAATTTTATTTTTTTGTATTTCTAGTAGAGACGGGGTTTCATCGTTTTAGCCAGGATGGTCTCGATGTGCTGACCTAGTAATCCACCCACCTTGGCCTGCCAAAGTGCTGGGATTACAGGCGTGAACCACGGTGCCCGGCCGACAGTGTAATTTTAATTAGTATAAATTAATAATTTACATATTTATGTATTCTAAAATATTATTTGCTTCTATTCACAGTCCTTGGCTTATAATTCATCAAATTCATTATTTTGTGTACTGGTTATTCTCCTAAAGGAATTGTACACTATAAATTGCTTAGCTTCACTCGCTTTTTCAGAGAATTTTGACATAGAGCAGTGGCAGTAGCTAATACTGTCTTGTAGAATGAGGAGTTTGAGGAGCTCTTAATGTTAGGCCCATTATGTAGCCACCACCCCTGCTACAACGACTGCCCTATTCACTGGTACATTACGCAGGATCTTGAATGACAGTGACAGTGTCTGGAGAAATCATCTTGGTCATCTGATGATGAAAACTAATATTCTTCTGAAGTAAATGCTTTCTTTAGGTATTTATATGTGATACAACAGTCACACCCTATATTACCAATCCTGTACGTCTACTCATATGCCTCTTTTCCAGGCTTCTAAACCAACATTTATCTCCCGATTTCTCTTATCCCTAATTACTAGCCAATATGCCAAACCAGCTGGCTTTATTTATGATTATTTGCATATCTTTACTTTGAAGAATCTTTATACATAAAGCGGATGACCACATACAGACCTCAGAGCAAACCAAAATTTTTTAGAACCGCATGAAATTATAGTGTAGTTATTTTGTGGTAAAGATCTAATCATTGATCATTATAACAAGGTGACCAATCCATGTTTCTGTTTTTTTCAGCTATTGTAACAAACACCCATGAGACAATACTTGTGAGCAAGTGGAGAGGTATCATTTTAGCGATGGTAGGTTATATATGATTCTTGGGTGTGGAATAATTGTTAATGCTGTTAGATGTGGTCTCTGTACTTTATGAAGCCTAATTCCAGTGGAACAATAAACATCTTAAGATTAATTGGTGCTGCGCCCAGCAAACCCTATGGTGTGATGGTTTTGATGTTACCACATTCACGAAGGACAGTTATGGACAGTCACTTGGCATGCTATCCCATAGTTACATACTGAGTCTCTATCAAGAGTAAGTCTAATAACAGGCAGTGCTTTCATAGGGTTTATAAATCTCTGTGGCAGCAATATAACTTTGCTCTAGACCCCTAGGATCATAAAGGTGACCCTTCTATTGGAACTTTTCAAAGACACCACCTGTTACAACTACCTGCCACAGAGAGTTTCATATCAGGACCACTTGTGCAACACTCTGAAACTGTTCTAGAAGCTTATTTTTCTCTGTATTCAACATGCTTCCATCAAAACTCAAAGCAGCCCTCAAATTGCTGCACCTCTTTTTTAGTTGCAGAAGATACAATGTGAAATAGTCTTTTTCTTTAACTTGAAGGTGATAGACCAACATTTCTCAGATAACTGGATTCCTAAAATCTTCTTCAAGATGGCGGAGTCCTGAATCATTGTAGACTGTCTACCATGCTTTGAAAAGTTACAAGAATTTCTAGAATAAATTCCAGTATATGTTTATCAGGTTGAACTAACCAAGCTTATAAAAATAATGGGCCATCAAAATGTTCTGTGAACTTTTGAATGAATATGTACCTTAAAATTATAATGTGGAGGACAGCAAAAAGAGTTAACATTGCGCTGAGTCAAGAAGTTGCTCACTTGTCTGTATCCATGAGGAGAAGAATTAATAAGAATGTCCTTCCCATGTAAATACCCACAGTCTACATTCTATAAGGTTATATTGATTCTACTAAAAATGTGATTCTACTAAAAATTATTATATTGATTCCACTATAAATATACCTGCGAAGTATAATTTAGTTTACCTGTTAATTGAGGTTACTGAAGTCCTCCTTGCCCACGTTGATCAATTATTTTGAAAAATAGCTTTATTGAAATAAAATTGATCATAACAAACTTCAGATACTCAAACTTCAGATATTCAGATATGCAAAGTATGTATGTATACATATATGTATATGTATGTAAAGGAATAAAAGGATAGAGATTTATGTATTCAGATATGTAAAGTATATATGTTTATATATATGTATATACATATACACTGTTGTAAAAACATCACCACAATCAAGATCTTGACCTCATCCATTATCCTCATGAGTTTTCTTCAAGCTCCTTTGTAATCCCTCCTTAACACACCCCTGCTAATTCCCTGATCTCAAGCAACCACAGATTTACTTTTTGTCACTATAGATGTTTAGAATTTTCAGTTTTATGTAAATGGAATCACACAGCATGTGTTATTTATGCTCGGCTTCTTTCACTCAGCATAATTGTTTTGAAATCAATACACATTTTGCATGTATTGATATTTCATTCCTTTGTATTGCTCAACAGTGTTCCATCATGTGCACGTACTACAATGTATTTAACCATTCACTTGTTGATGGGAATTTGGGCTTTGTGGTTTTCAGTTCTGGGTTATTAAAAATAAAGTTGCTATGGACATTTATTTATAATCCTTTTACAAAAATATGCAATCAAACATAAAAGTATGATTCTCTCCTGACTAAACATTTTCAATAATGGTGTATCAATTATGGCACTAATTGTCAAAATTTGAATTTCATGCATGGAAAAATTTATTATACATAAAATTAAGAGGGAAACCCAAGAATTTTCCATTTTTGTTGCTGAATTAGAGTTAGAAAATAGAACCAGTAAAAATTAAAAATTTAAAGAAAAACTGCCAGTTGTTATATTTCACATATCTTAAAAATAATATTAAACAGCAACAAATATAGAAAATATAATATCTCAAAATATGCAAAACTAAACATTTATTTAAATTAATTCTCATTAATAATAAAATCATTACGTTTTCTTATTTTTCCATAAATCACCAAAAAGCTCATGACAGACTAACAGTGGCAAAGGAATTGGCTGGAGTACCACTGACTTACAAGATGTACTTTATGTGCTTGCTAGAACGCAAAATACATACATCTCTATTCTTTTATTCCTGCTTTTTATTTCCCATTAAATCTACCACTTCCTCAGAGTGTATTTGTATATATGTCTGTGTATTTCTTGTGCATACATTATAGGCATACACATATATACACAGAACATACACATACATATATACACACACATACATGGTTTTCTATTCACATTTTTTACTCTCAGATTTGTTTATATTGTCCATAATCCTTTGCACTCATTCTCTATATTGTCTTATTCACAAGCATAACTATATGCATCTTGTAATTTTTTTATAGTTTTCCTATTACCTACATAGGCTTTTCTGACCCATAATCGTCAGTGTAATTTTAATCTATGCTTCCTTAACACTTTACATTTCTGTACATATCAAAGACAAAAATTAAAAATGCTTTGGTAAAATATTTTCTCATATACACACCTGCTTTACAGATTAAAAGCCCCTGATATAAGAGCATGGATTCTGTAAAAAAAAAAAAAAAAACCACACATTATTGACTAGAAGAGAACTTAGAAAAATATAGTATTTACCAAAGGGATTTTCCTCAAAAGTCAGAAATGGTGTATCATTAAATTAAACTTTTGGGAAACATTATTTCATCTTTTGTTATAGGTTGAATTGTGTCTTCCCGCCAAAATTGTGAAGTCCTAATTGTTATTACCTAGATTATGACCTTTTCTGGAAATAGAGTCATAAGAGATGAAATTACTTGCTTTAAGATAAAGTAACAAGCAGTAAAATAGGCCCTTCATTCATTATAAGTGGTGTCCTTATACAAAGAAGAGAGAGAGACAAGACATATGGAGAAAACACCAGGTGATGAAGAACACAGAGATTGGAGTGACACAACTGAAAGCCAAGGAATGAGAAGAATCAACGGTATGATGGTTAATATGGATTGTCAACTTGGTTGGATTAAAAGATGCAAAGTATTGTTCCTGGGTGTGTCTGTGAGGGTGTTGCCAAAGGAGGTTAACATTTTTTGAGTCAGTGGACTGCAAAAGGCAGTCCTCAATTTGTGTGGGTCTGCCTTTCCCAGTCCACTGACTCAATGTAATCAGCTGCCATAATGGCCAGAATAAAAGCAGGCAGAAGAATGTGAAAATACTAGACTGGCTTAGTCTTCCAGCCTGCACATTTCTCCCATGCTGGATGCTTCCTGTTTTCAAACATTGGACTCCAAGTTCTTCAGGTTTTGGACTCTTGGACTTTCAACCACAGACTGAAGGCTACACTGTTGGCTCCTCTGCTTTTGAGGTTTTGGGACTGGCTCCCTTGTTCCTCAACTTGCAGAAGGCCTATCATGGCCCTTTAGATATACGTTTATCCAATTAATTCTATCCCTCTATAGAACCCTGACTAATACAAATGGAAACAACTAGAATCCAGAAAAAAGTTACATGAAATACCTAGAAATAAATTTAACCAAAGAAATGAAAGATCTCTGTACTAAAAACTATAAAACATTGATGAAAAAGTGAAAACACAAATTAATGGAAAGATATCCCAAGTTTATGGATGGAAAACAATAATATTGTTAAAATGCTCATGCTACCCAAAGCAGTCTACATATTCAATGCATTCTCTTTCTAAGCACTAATGACATTTTTCAGGAAAATAGAAAAAGAATCCTGAAATTGGTATGGAACTACAAAAGACCCTGAGTAACTAACACAGTCTGGAGAAGAATGAAAACAGCTAAAAGTATCATATGACCTGACTTCAAATTATACTACAAAGCTCTAGTTGTGAAAACAGTATGGCACTGGCACAAAAGCAAACACATAGATTTATGGAACAGAGTAGGGAACCCAGAAATAAATTGAGACATTGATGGCCAACTGATTTTTGACAAAGGTGTCAAGAACACACAATGGGGAAAGAAGTGTCTCTTCAGTAAATGGTGTTGGGACAGATGGGGATGCACCTGAAACAGAAAGATATAAGGCTTATTTCATATCACAGATGGAAATCAACTCAAAATGGATTAAAAACTTAAATGTAAAACCCAAAATTATGAAACTACTAGAAGAAAACTGGGGAAAGCTCTATAACCGATCTGGGAATTGACTTTCTGAATATGGCCCCAAAAGCACAGGCAACAAAAGCAAAACTAGACACATAGGATTACATTAAACTAAAAACGTTTTGCCCAGCAAAGGATATAATCAATACAGTAAAAAGAAGACCTACAAAATGGTAATAAATATTTGAAAACTATACATCGAAAAAGGTGTTAGTTCAAAATATATAAGGTCATTATGTCTTTATATCAAAATATTATATATACTTCATAAAATATACAACTATTATGTATCCTTAAAAATTAAAAATAAAAATCAATTTTTAAAAAGGCCATCAGTTTTATCAAAGCAAGACCCCACCATTATGCCCTCGTTTAACTTTAGTTGTCTCCTAAATATCCCATCTCTAATTACAGTCACATTGGGGAATGGAGCTTTAACATAGGACTTTAGGGAGAAGGAACAATTCAGTCCATAGCAGAGAATAAATATAAGTTTACTAGTGCATATATATACACACACTCACATATACATGTATATGTACACACACCTACATATATATATATGTTTATATCAGCCAAATAGCTCTATAGCAATAAAACAAATAGCTGGATTTTTAAATGGGCAAAAGGCCTGAATAGACACTTCTGTAAAAAAGAAATACAAATGTTCAACAGGTATGTAAGTATAAGAAAATATGATGAACATCACACATCAGGGAACTGCAAATTAAATCCAAATAAGATATAACCTTATATCTGCTAGAATGGCTACCATGAGAAAGATGAAAGATAACAAGTGTTGACATGAATGTGGAGAAAAGGGAGCCCTTGTACATTGTTGCTAAAAACGTAATTTAGGGCAGCCAGTATGAGAAACAGTACGGGATTTATTCAAAAATTTATAAATAGAACTACTACATGATCCAACAAGTTCACTACAGGATATATATCCAAAGAAAATGAAATCAGGCTCTTCAAGAGATATCTACACTTCCATATTTATTGAAGCGTTTTTCACAATCGCCAAGATACGGAGTCAATCTGAATGTCCATCGGTATGTCCATCAGCAGATACATAGGTAAATAAATGTGGTATGGATACATAGTGGAATATATTTAGCCCTAAAAAGGGGAAATGTTGGCCGGGTGCGGTGACTCACCCCTGCGATCCCAGCACTTTGGGAGGTTGAGGTGGGTGGATCACCTGAGGTCAGGAGTCCGAAACCAGCCTGGCCAACGTGGTAAAACCCCGTCTCTACTAAAAATGCAAAAAATAACTGGGCGTGGTGGTTGGTGCCTGTAATCCCAGCTACTCGGCAGGCTGAAGTAGGAGAATTGCTTGAACCCAGGAGATGGAGGTTGCAGTGAGCTGAGATCACACCACTGTACTCCAGGCTAGACAACAGAATGAAACTCCATCTCAAAAAAAAAAAAAAAAAGAGAGAGAGAGAAAAAAAAATCTTGGCATTTGCAATAACATGGATGATCTGGAAGGACATTATGTTCAGTTAAATAAGCCAGGGATAAAAAGATAAATACTGCATGATATCACTTGTATGTGGAATATAAAAAAGTTGAACTCACAAAAAAGAAAGTTGAGTGGTGTTTACCAGGGGCCAGAGAAAGAAGGTAGAAGAGGGAGATGTTGGTCAAATAGTACAAAATTGCAATTAGAAAGAATAAGACCCAGGGAACAACAGAGATGCATGGTGACTGTAGTTAATAACAATGTTCTGTATATCTGAAAATTGGTAAGAGAGTAGATTTTAAATGTTCTTACCACCACTAGGCAATATATCCATATAACAAAGTTGCACTTGCACCCCTTTTACTTATAAGTGAGGTGCTGTAAATGTTAATGAGTTTTATTTAGTCATTCACAGTGCATACATATATTAGTGCATCACTTTTTACACCATGAAAAAAATACGTGCTATTTTTTTATCAGTTAAAAACAAAACAAAGACTGCAGCTTCAAATACTGCCTGTGTTTTCAGCCTGCTGGCCTGTCCTACAGGTATCAGATTTCTCAGCCCCCACATACAAGTGAGCCAACACCTGAGTATCAAAATCTATGAAACTGTGACAGGCTCACTTGTTCATTTCAAAGCAAGGTAAAATACCACGTGGGCTCTTTACTCGAAGTATTTCTGATTTATTCCCATGTCTCTGATATAAACCTAATTATACCATTAATATAGAAAATATGATTACTTATTTTTAAATTTTGTAAAAGTCAAGAAAAGATTTAACAATGATTTGTTGAAATAAATTGGCAAGGTAATCAGAAAGGGATCATTCAAAAATTTATGTTCAATTTTATTCAAAAGCATTATTTTTACTGTTATTTATGAGGACAATGACCTTAATTTTTCCAGTTTATGTTTGGCTGCGGAAGCATGTATATAAAATAAGTGATTGAGGGAAAATAAGAGAAAACCAAAGTGTTTGGCCTTTGAGCTATCCCATAAGTTATTGATTAAAAATTAGTAAGTCAACTAATATGGTTTGGCTGGGTCCCCACCTAAATCTCATCTTGAATTGTAGCTCCCATAATTCCAATGTGTTATGGGAGGAACATGGTGGGAGATAATTGAATCATGGAGGTGATTTCCTCCATACTGTTTTTGTGGTAGTGAATAAGTCTCACGAGATCTGATGGTTTTATAAGAGGTTTCCCCTTTTGCTTGGCTCTCATTCTCTCTTCTGTGCTGCCATGTAAAACATGTCTTTTGCCTTCCACCATGATTGTGAGGCTGCCCCAGTCATGTGGAACTGTGAGTCCATAATTTCCTTATAAATTAACCCAGTCTCAGGTATGTCTTTATCAGCAATATGAAAATGAACAAATATATCAAATATCTGAAATTATCAAATGACAATCAAATGAAGGCTGTCTTACATTTGACCAACATAGAAGAGTCTCTTTGGTATATTTATATAATTTTCTGACATTTATAGTTTTCACAATAGATAATCTTTGGAGGTACAAAGGCACTGCCAACTGTTTGGTCTAGAACTGAGTCATTTAAGACACTTTGTTATGTGGTAAATATGGTGATATTAAACAATTATTAAGGAATAAAATTAAAACCACGTATTTTGTTTAAAAACCGTTGTATTTTGTTCAAAAGTATTTTAAATATCTAAAGAAATAATATGCTGTCAACTTTAAGAAATTCAATTAAGTTTATACTACAGAAACATTTCAAAACAATGTTAATAGTTTCCTTCCTAGCTAAGAACTCTTCAGGACTAAGTATCTTAGGTGATGACCCTTCTAGTTCTTATCCTCAAACCATTTTCCCCACTCTCTCGCTACACCTCAATTTTCTAAGCAAAGGCTGCTAAGCTGTGACCTAATTGTGTTGCTCCTAAATCCTGTTCCATAATTAACACAAAATAAGATCACCCCATATCTTCTGAGAATTTTAATTGTGAACAATTCTCACAAGAAAACTGATGTTAAATATTGTGCACTGTATATGCCTCAGTGCTGTAATGCTGCTATAGCAAAATACCTGAGATTGGGTAATTTATAAGGAATATAAACTTATTTGTCACAGTTCTGAAGCTGTAAGTCCAAGATCAAAACACTGATAGGTTTGGTGTCTGGTGAGAGCACAGTCTGTGCTTCCGAGAAGATGCCTTGAATGTTGTTTTCTCTGGAAGGGACGGATGCTGTGTCCTCACAGGACAGCATGGTCTGGAGGGCAAAAGGAACAAAGGAGTGATGATCCCACCCACCTCTTTTATAAAGTTGCTAATCTCATTCATGGGGGTTTTGCCTCCAAGGTCTCACCTCTTAATACTATCACACTGACAATGAAGTTTCAACATATGAATTTTGGAGGACACAATCTTATCATCTCAGTGTATGTGTACATGTGAATATGTAGTCATATGTTTTTCTTTCCCTTTTTTGCCAGTCTTGATTTTTTTTTTTTGAAACAGAGTCTCGCTCTGTCGCCCAGTCTCCCAGGCTGGAGTGCAGTGGCGCGATCTTTGCTCGCTGCAAGCTCCGCCTCCCGGGTTCACGCCATTCTCCTGCCTCAGCCTCCCGAGTAGCTGGGACAGGCATCCGCCACCATGCTTGGCTAATTTTTTGTATTTTTAGTAGAGACCGGGTTTCATGGTGTTAGCCAGGATGGTCTCTGTCTCCTGACCTCGTGATCTGCCCACCTTGGCCTCTCAAAGTGGTGGTATTACAGGCGTGAGCCACCGCGCCCCACCTTGTCAGTGTTGATTTTTTTTAAACATGTATGTTCGATGGCCTTTGGAACTGATTTACTGCCTTTCAGCAATGATTATTATTGCATACAATGAAATAATCTATACTTATTACTCTACTGTTAAATAAGGCTTAATTTATACTTCTCTAGCATACTATAGTGGGATACCCAGATGAGTAAAAATTAGAAGTCCTAGGCTCTACAGATTATGAGCTTATTCCTTGTCTTTTAAAAAGAGTAATGAAATGAGAGAGTATAAAAATTATTTTTATAAAATACAAAGTTGCATAAAATTATGTGCTACTACTATTACTGCTTTCTGTATAAACATTGACCTCAAAATGCTGTTTTAAGAATGAGAAAAGCTTAAGAATGGATTTATAAAAACATCAAGTAGATAATTTATTTGACTTATTTAAAAAGTTTCCCCAGCCTTTCAAATAAGTGTAATTTTTGTTTATTTGTTTATTTTACACATACATAAACAGGTAAAGAATTTGACTTACATTCTTGGAACCGACATAAACAGATATTTGACATATTTATTTGAAATTTATATGTGAGACATTTTATATTTCTGTTTAGACATTCCTTTAAGATCAACTCTAGTGAATACACAAATCTATCTATATTCAAATTTTTATTTGTGAAAAGCTCAAATGGAATAAAGAGCTTATTATTAGTAGCAATAACATGGGAATCCAGAAATTTTAAAGGATAGAATACTGCAGAGGTTAGAGGCAACAAAAAATATGTTTTAAATACAGTAATTAAATGAACGATAAGCATCAGTTTAACTGTAGGTGACAAGAAGCACAAGATAATACGCTGTAACACTGTTCAGCACTGTTGGTTTATAATCCTTTTTTGTATGTATTATAGCAAACAAGAATTTTCCAAGTGTAGAATTCTTAACCAAACAGCTTAGGCATTTCTCCAGGAAGTGAGTTGAGCAGATTGTGATGATTTGTAAAACAGAATCCCTGCTGAAACTAATTTGTACTTAAGACTCTTTTCAGGAAAAAAAGTTTTTCATTTATAATGTAATTGCATGTAAAATTCAGTGATAATTGAATTTCATAAAACTGCCATTAATGAGTTACCAGGACATTTTTTGCAACACCATTCTCAACATGGTCTAATTTCAGGAAATAATAGAAAAAGCTGTATTTTGCCCAGATAATTTTTTATAGGCATATTACATTATCTATTATTTCTTTATTTGGTCAAAGAATATACAATGAAAAAAAAAACATTGAAATTGGGTCATTAATTACATTGCATAGTCCATTATGAACAATTTAAAAGTTATTCCCAAACTTAATACCAAACTGATATCAGTTTATTTCTAGAAATGAACAGTGAGGACATCAAAAGTCTTTCTTAATTGACATTACTTTATTGCCAGTAATCTTACAATCTTTAGTTAATCTGTAGCAGTATGAATTGTTAAAAGAAATTGTTCTCCAACTTACTGAACTTACTGTGAAATATTCCTTAATAAGTACTTTTACTTAATAAATAATTCATTTCAAATGACTTCATATTATTAGTAACCATAGACAAAGCAGCAGAAAACTATGTTTTCTTAAGTTATTTTCCCCTATATTCATGTAATACTTTTATATATTTGGTTTAGCCCTAACATTGATCAAAATCAGACTATTCATGTCTAGCAACAAGCATGTAACTATAGCTTCATGAGTATTCTAGATATGTTCTTAATATTGTGAACATGTTCTGTATTCTATAATATGGCAAACTCTGTTCATGATATATTAAATATCTCTCAGCCTATAGTGGAATATCATTTATAGTATATATAAATGCATGTATATATCCATTTATGTGTATATAGTTATGGAAGTATGTGTGTGTGTGTGCGTGTGTATGTGTGTATATAATGGCAAATTATGATTATTTTAAGAAACTTTTGGAACATTTATGGAAAACAGTATTTCAGAAAGCAAATATCAGAGATTTTTAAAAATTAATAAAGTACATATTGCATTTGCTGATCATAATTTAATGGAATATGGAACCAGTAACAAAAGATAGCTAGAAAAATCTAATATGTTGTAAGAACAAAAACTCTGTCAAATTAACAAATAAATAGGCTGATTTTTGTTTTGGACATTGACAAAGATGATCTTAATTTTATTCTCAGCTTGACTAAAGTTTTAGACCAGTTACTTCCTGACAATAGGCCCCCGACCTCCCCTTCTTTTTTTTTATTTTTTAACTAATTAATTAATTAATTTTTGAGACAGAGTCTCGCTCTTGTTGCCCAGGCTGGGATGCAATGGCGCGATCATGTCTCACTGTAACCTCCGCCTCCTGGGTTCAAGCAATTCTCCTGCCTCAGCCTCCCGAGTAGCTGTGACTACAGGCATGCGCCACCACGCCTGGCTAATTTTTCTATTTTTTAGTAGAGACGGAGTTTCACCATGTTGGTCAGGCTGGTTTCGAACTCCTGACCTCAGATGATCCACTCGCTTTGGCCTCCCAAAGTGCTGGGATTACAGGCGCGAACCACCATGGCCGGTTGATCTTTCTTTCTTTAGAGCATTTACTTTGGAAAACTCACAATTGAAATTCTTTCTCTGGCCCTCGGGGATGTAAATCTTCCCCCAGCCTTTTGCCAGTTTTGCTCAGGGATGTCCTTCTCAAAGACCCAGGAGCCATCTGTTTGAAATGTAATCATCATGAAGGATAGAGTCCCTATTTTTCTTCTCTGTGGGAAGGTAGGATCCTAACTGTGATAAACACCAATTAGCAAACTCAGGTGGCCTGTTCATATTAAACCAGGATCCCCTTCTCTGGTGGTTTTTCACTAACTTACATACCGTTAGGGGGAAAAAAATGTTTTCTTAAAAAATGTCTCCATTAATTCTTTATATAGACAACTCACTAACTCCATTTATTTGTTGTAGGAGTTAATCTGGGAGGGTTAGGGCAGAAATTTCTACATTTGCAATCATATATCTAAGAAAAACAGTTTTATTTCTTTAATTTCTCTGTATTCTTTCATTTTTTAAATTTCTTGGCTTTCTTGTCAAGTCATAACTTCCAAAACTGTCTTATAGAGACATGTATAATTTTTCATATGATATTTACTTGAAGGTACTCTTATGAATCAAATTAAGAGAATTCCATTTCATTTTCTATTTACTATGCCTTTTATCAAATGTTTGTTGGTATGTCTTGGGATAATCAAGAAACTTTCCTAATTCAACTCATGTAATAAATTATATTGATTGATACTTTTTCAAATGTCAAACTACATTTTCATACCTATAAAATCTCCACTTTAGTTGAATTATCTTTTAATATATTTATTTTTCCTTTATGCATAATATTTTATATATTTGGGGGAACATGTGAGCATAGAATGTGGAATGATCAGCTCAGGGTATTTGGTGTATCCATCACCTTAAATATTTGCTGTTTCTAAGTATCACTTCCACGGGTCAGTAACATGTTTAAGTCCTCTCTTCCAGCTACTTAGAAATATAAAATAGAGTGTTACCAGCTATAGTCACCCTAGTCTGCTATAGAACGTTACAGGTTATTTATTATATCTATCAATTTGTACCCATTCACCAAATTTCATTTATTTCCCCCTCTCGCCCTCAGACCCTTACCAGACTCTGGTGTCTATCATTCTAGTCTCTATTTTTATGTCATAAAGATTTTTAGCTCTCACATATGAGTAAGAGTATGTGGTATTTGTTTTTTTGTGCAAAGGCTATCTCACTTAACATAATGATCTCCAATTCCATCCATATTGCTGCAAGTGTCATAATTTTATTCTTTTTATGACCAAATGATATTTTATTTTGTACACATACCACATTTTCTTTGTCCATTTGTCCATTGTTGGTCACTTGGGTTGATTCCTATATCTTTGCAATTATGAATAGTGCTGTGACAAACATGTGAGTGTAGGTATCCATCTGAAGTACTAATTTATTTTCTTTTGCATGGATACCCTGTAGTGGGATTGCTGGATCATATGGCAGTTCTATTTTTAGTTTTTTAAAGAAAATATCATGTTGTTTTTTATATTTGTTACACTGCATACATTCCTGCCAACAGTGAAAAAGGGTTTCCTTTTCTCCATATCCTCACTAGCATCTGTTATTTTTTGTCTTTTATTAATAGCCATTCTAACTGGGGTAAGATAAAATTTCATTTTGGTTTTGATGCATTCCCTTGTTGCTTAGTAATGTTGATTATATTTTCACATACCTGTTGGCCATTTGTATGTCTTCTTTTGAGAAATGTATATTCATAGCAAAAGGTTGACCTTTACTCTTTTTTTTTCTTGTTTTGTTTTGTTTATTGCTGTACAGATAATTTTTAGTTTAATATAGTCCTATATGTTTTAATTTTGGTGTCCGCTTTTAAGGACTTTCCCATAAAACCGTTAACCTAGACCAATGTCCTGGAGTGTTTTCCTATGTTTCCTTTTAGTAATTTGATAGTTTGAGGTCTCATGTTCAACTCTTTAATTCATCTTGAGTTGCTTTTTGTATATGATGAGAAATAGAGATTCAGTTTCATTCTTCTGCATATGAATATCCAATTTTCCTGGCACCATTATTGAAAAAGGCATCGATTCCCCCAAAGTATCTTCTTGGTGCCTTTGTCAAAAATCAGTTGGTGATAAATACGTAGATTTATTGTTGTGTGCTCTATTCCATTCCATTAATCGATGTGTTTGTATACCAATACCATTCTGTTTTGATTTCTATAGCCTTGTAGTGTATTTTGATGTCAAGTAATGTGAAGCTTCCAGCTTTATTTTTGCTCAGAATCACTTTGGCCATGGTAGCCCTTTTTTACTTCCATAAGAATTTTAGGATTTTTTTTTTTTCTGTGTCTGTGAAAAATAACATTGGTGTTTTGATCAGGATTGCATCAAATCTGTATACTGCCTTTGGCAGTATACTCATTTTACTGATATTAATCTTTCCTATTTGTGAGCATGAGACATCTTCCCATTTTTGTTCTCTTCAATTTATTTCATCAATGTATTGTAGTATTCATATTTCTGTAGAGATCTTCACCTACTTTGTTAACTTTATTCATAAATATTTTGTTTTATTTTGTAGCTATTTAAAATACCATTTCTTCTTGACTTCTTTTTCTGCTATTTCATTATCGATGCATAAAAACACTACTGATTTTTGTATGACAATTTTGTATACTATACATTTATTGAATTTGCTTATCAGCTTTAACATTTTTTAGGAGACGTCTTTGTCTTTTTCTAAATATAAGATCATGTCATCTCCAAAAAAAGAAATAATTTGACTTCCCCTTTTCTAATTTAAATTTCTTTTGTTACTTTTCTGGCCTAATTGCTCTAGCTAAGACTTCCAGTAGTATGTTGATTAGGAATGGTGAAAGTAGGTATCCTTGTCTTGTTTCAGTTCTGAGAGAAGAGGCTTGCAATTTTTCCCTATTTAGTATGATGTTAGCTATGGGTTTGTCATAAATGGTGTTTATTATTTTGAGATATATTTCTTCTATATCTAGTTTGTTGAGAGTTTTCATAAGAAGGGATTTTGAGTTTTATCAAATGCCTTTTCTGTGTCTATTGAGATGACTATAAGGTTTTTATTCTTTGTTCTGTTAAAGTGATATATTACGTGTATGGATTTATATATGTTAAAACATCCCTTGCATCCCCAAAGAAATGTCATTTGATCATGCATGATCCATTAACTTTTTTATTTGCTCTTGAATTCTGTTTGCTAACATTTTGTTGAGAATTTTTGGTTTGTCAATCTAGCAGTTTATCAATTTTACCTTTTCAAAGAAGCAACTTTTAATTTCATTGGTTATTTGTACTTTTTTTTAGATCTCTATTTAATTTAGTTCTGCTCTGATCTTTATTATTTTTTTTTTCTGCTAATTTTGGATTGGTTTGTTTTTGCTTTTCTAGCTCACTGAGGTACATTGTTAGACTGTTTATTCAAAATCTTTCTATGTTTTTCATGTAGCATTTATTGCTATGAATTTCCCTTTTAGTACTGCTTTTGTTGCATCTCACAGGTTTTGAAGTTGTGTTTCCATTTTCATTTGTTTCAAGAAATGTTTTAAGTTCCATTTTAATTTCTCCATTGACTTAGTGGTTATTTAGAAGCTTCTGATTTAATTTCTATGTTTTGGAAAGTTTCCACAGTTCCTCTTGATAATGATATATATATTTTTTTAGTTAGTTGCATTCAATTTTGGTCTGAGATGGTACTTAATATAATATCAATGTTTAAAAAGTGTTCAAAAATTGTTTGTTGGCCTAACATACAATTCATGCTGGAGAATGTTCCACGTGCTGAAGAGAAGAATGTGTATTCTGTAGTTGCTGGATAAAATGTTTAGTTAATATCTGTTGGATCAATTGGTCTAAAGTCGAGTTTAAATCCAATGTTTCTTCATTGATCTTCTGTCCACATGATCTGTATACTGCTGAGAGTGAGGTGTTGAAGTCCCCCACTATTACCATATTGGAGTCTTATCTCTCTTTATATCTAGTAATATTTGCTTTATGAATCTGGGTGTTTCATGTTGGATGCATGTATACTTAGAATTATTATATTATCTTGCTGAATTCCTTTTTAATTATATAACGATGTTCTTTGTCTTTTTTTTACAGTTTTTGGCTTAAAGCCTGTATTATCTGATGTAAATAGAGCTACTCCTGCTCACTTTTAGTTTTTGTGTAAAATATTTGTTTCATTCCTTTACTTTCAGTCTATATGTATTTTCACAAGTAAAGTGCATTTCTTGTAGAGAGCATGTGGTTGGATTATGGTTTCTTATCTACTCAGAACATTTTTATTTATTTATTTATTTATTTATTTATTTATTTATTTATTTATTTTTGAGATGGAGTCTCACTCTGTTGCCCAGGCTGTAGTGCAGTGGCGCAATCTCAGCTCACTGCAAGCTCTGCCTCCCGGGTTCATGCTATTCTCCTGCCTCATCCTCCTGAGTAGCTGGGACTACAGGTGCCTGCCACCATGCCCGGCTAGTTTTTTGTATTTATAGTAGAGAAGGGGTTTCATCATGTTAGCAAGGATGGTCTCGATCTCCTGACCTTGTGATCCGCCTGCATCAGCCTCCCAAAGTGCTGGGATTACAGGTGTGAGCCACCACGCCCGGCCATTTATATCTTTTCAGTAGCGAATATAATCCATTTATATTGAAAGTTATTACACAGAAACTTTTGTTCTTATGATATTGTTAATTATCTTCTGGGGTTTTCTTTTTTGGCACATTCTTTCTTTTTTTCTCTTATTGTTTGTGATTGTGGTTTGGTGCTTTCCTACAGTGGCACAATTTGATTCCTTTCTCTTTCTTATTTGTGTGCTTCCTTTACCATTAGGTTTTATATGTTGATGTGTTTTCATGATTGTAAATATCATCCAAGTTTAGGACGCCTTTGAGCACTTCCTGCAGGAATGGTCTGATGGTAATGAGTTTCTTCAGCTTTTGCTTGTCTTAGACAAACAGTTCTTCTTCATTTATAAGGAATAATTTTGCTGGGAATAGTACCCTTGGCTGCCAGTTTTGTTTTGTTTGTTTTTCTTTCAGCATTTTGAATATGTCATCTCATTCTCTCCCAGCCTGTAAGGTTTCTGTTTAGAAATCCTTTGGTAGTCTGATGGGTTTTCCTTTATACATGACTAGGTGAATTTTTTCTTGCTGTTTTTAGAATTCCCTCTTTGTCTCTGACATTCATCCATTTGACTATAATGTGCTATAGAGACAACCTCTTGGGAATTTATTTGTTTGATAATCTAAAAGCCTCCTGTATATGAATATCTCTTGCCTGAGTTGAGGAGTTTTTGTCTACTATTTTTTAAATTTTTTTTTGATACCTTTGATATTTCTTCACATTCTGGGATCCCAATAATTTGAATATTTGGTCACTTTATGATGTCTTATATTTTAGAAATATTTAGCTCATTCTTTTTATTATTTTGTTTAATTTGTATCTAACTGGGTTATTTCAAAACAACTGTCAAGTTCTGAGATTATTTCTTGCAGTTGACCTATTGTATTATTAAGGTTTTCAAATGTATTTTGTGTTTTATTCAAGGAATTTTTGCAGTCAGCATTTTTGTTCGCTTCTTTTTTATGATATCTATATCTTTGGTAAATTTATCATTCATGATTGTGAATATTTTTCAGATTTATTTGCATACTTTTTCAGAATTCTTTTATATTTCACTGAGTTTCTTTAGAATTAATGATTTGAATGATTTTCCCTCCATTTTGTGAGTTTGTTTTGATTAGAATCAAATCTGTTGCTGGAGAATTATTGTGTTCCTTGGAGTTTCCATAATTCCTTGATTTTTATGTTTCTTTTGTCCTTATGTTGATATGTGTGTATCCAGTGTAACACTTGCTTTCTCCCCTTTTCTGAATTTGCTTTCCTAGGTGAGCATTTTTTTTTTTTAATTATGAAGCCATGGTGTTGGTTCAGTAGGGTACTTTGAGTTTGATTCTGAATGCATGCAATAGTTTAATCTCTGGATAACATCTTTGGCTGTAAATGGCATTAGTGGTATCTATGATTTCCTCATTGGCTTAGAGTTCTGTTATTAGTGGAAGCTGTGGTGCAGGTTTTCTGGGAAGTGGAACACCCAGGTAGGCTAGTCTTCAGGCCCCAGTGGTGGGAGTGGTGGGCTGATCATGGCCGTCTTGCTGTCCTAGGGTGGCATACACTATCACGAGGAGTGGGGTCAGGCAGGCCAATCCTTGGACCTTCAGGTGGCTTACTCTGATGCTGATAATTGCAGCAGTGAGCCAGGCAGAAGGAACGGTTCTCAGGAACGTCGGCAGATGGTGTGCAGTGGCTGTGGCATAAAGGCCACAGCCTGTGTTCCAAACTGTGTACACAGGTATTGGCAGTTGGCTGTGAATGGCTATGCAGGCAAGTCTCCAGGCCTGTAGGTGGTATATGCAGCTAGATGCCAGTTATTGTGGTAGTGACTGAGTTGGTAGACTCAATCTCAGACTCCTGAGAGTAATGTTCAGGTATCCATGGTGGTGGACTTGGCTGGGCAATCACCTGGCTCCCACTAGGGTCTAGGATTGTAGGAATTCATGGTGGAAATCTCAACTGTTGTGGGTTTCTCACTTACGCACAACAGGGGTAAGTGTCAAACTTACTCTGGTATGGGGGTGAGTGTCAAACCAGGCCAGACTGATGTGTCTTTAGGTCCCCTCATGGTGTGTACAGGTGCTGGCTCTGAGAGGCAGGGGGGAGTGATTCTCAGGCCACTGGAAGTGTGCTTGGGTCAGAGGCAGCAGCATGGCTGGGGCCTGCCATTGGGGCAGGCAGTGCCACCTTCAGTGATGGCAGCCTAGGCTGACAGTATAGAGTACATGCACCATTCACACCTCAGTCCTTGTGGCCCTCACACCCAGATGCAGTAACCATGGTCACTCACACCTGAACCCCAGGTCTAGCAGCTTGTGTTTCTCAGCACCTCAGCCCCAGCACCACAGGACTCCAGTACAGTGTACAGCATGTTGGATGTGCCATTCTAAAAAGGTACCTTGCTGAAGCTGTTTAGGTCTCAAGAAATACGTAGAACCCAGGGCAAGCTTTCTTCCTTGGGCCATGTCATCACAGATTCTCCTAGCAGCTCCTTATATTAGGTTCAGGACCTGCAAGGGTCAAAGTGCTCGCCCATATCTAGGAATGTAGAAATTCATGGTGGAAATGTCAACTGTTGTGGGTCTCTCGCTTACCATTTCCTTGTACCAGGGAGTCTCCCTCAACTCTCAGTTCATCTCAGCCAGGGAGGCAGCCTCACTTGCTTTTCTTTCCTTGTTTTAAGTATTGTCTGTCACTTGTTGTTGTTGAATTCCAGTGTTCCCTCTTGTATGATCTATTAAAAGTGACTCTATCCCTTTATACATATCATTTTATTTTGTTTTATAATAATTTGTTTTCAAACTTTGCCTTTACAATATGGATTGGCATAAAACTATTTGTTCTTGTAATAACTTTGTTAAGTATTACAATTATAATAATGGTGACTTTGTAAAAAAGTTTCCAGCTGGGCACGGTGGCTCACACCTGTAATCCCAGCACTTTGGGAGGCCTGGGTGGGCAGACTTCTTGAGGTTAGGAGTTCGAGACCAGCCTGGCCAACGTAGTGAAACCCCGTCTCTACTAAAAATACAAAAATTAGTGAGGCATGCTGCTTTGTGCTTGTAATCTCAGCTACTTGGGAGGCTGAGGCAGGGGATTTGCTTGAACCCAGGAGGCAGAGGTTTCAGTGAGCTGAGACTGTGCCACTGCACTGCACTCCAGCCTGGGTGAAGAAGCGAGACTCTGTTAAAAAAAAAAAAAAAAAAAGGTGTTCCTATTTCTCCACATCCTCTCCAGCACCTGTTGTTTCCTGACTTTTTAATGATTGTCATTCTAACTGCTGTGAGATGGTATCTCATTGTGGTTTTGATTGATGGCCAGTGGGAATTGAACAATGAGAACACTTGGACACAGGATGGGGAACATCACACACTGGGGCCTCTCATGGGGTGGATGGACCAGGAAGGGATAGCATTAGGAGATATACCTAATGTAAATGATGAGTTGATGGGTGTAGCACACCAACATGGCATGTGTATACATATGTAACAAACCTGCACGTTGTGCACATGGACCCTAGAACATAAAGCATAATAATAAAAAAAAAATAGGACAGCATGAAAAAAAGAAGGTTCTGATATTTTTAATTTCCTGGTAAAGTTTGTGTGATAATGGTGCTATTGTTTTTCTTAAATGTATTTGATAGTTCTCTTGTAAATTCACCAGGGCCTGGCATTTCCTTGGTGTTAATAATTTCAATTATAAAAACTATCTATTTAATGGATGTGGAACTATTTCCATTTTCTATTCTTATTTTTTTCCAGTGACTTGGCCATTTCTTCTACAATTTGTTGTTTATTAAATATTGTTATGAGAGCTTATTGTCACAAAGATGTTTATAAAGTACTTATCCAAAAATTTAGAAGACAATATTAATTATCTTTTTAATCTTGATTTATTACTGTATTCCTTCTGGTGAGACAACACATTTTCTTTATTTCAGGCTTTCGGTATTTGTTTAGACTTATTTTATGGGTCGAAAAATGATTACTTTGTGAACTATTCCATATGCACATCAAATAATACATATCTTGCTCTTTGGGGTTTGATGTTTAATATACATTCTTTAGATCAATTGTATTATTCATGTTTTCCAAATCTATATGCTTTATGATTACCTGCATGTACTACTGCTTATACAGTGACATATTAGAATCTCACAATGGTTTGTGTGAATTAATCTATTTAGCCTTTTCTTTCTCTAACTTTATATAATTTAGATATTCTTTCAGGTATAGAAATAATTTAAATTATTGTATCATTTCACTGGATTTCATTCCTGATTATTGCAAAATTTGCATATTTGTTTCTTATAGACTTTGCTTTAAGGTATTTTCAGATATCAATCAGCTTGTTTTGGTCAGTCTTATTGTGTGTATACACTTATATAATATATAAATTTTTCTGTTTTCTTACTTTCAATATTTCTGTATTCTTATAATGGTGCTTTAATATTATGGTGTGATTGCATTTCTATTATAGCACCTCATTGGAAGTTGTTATATTTTTGACTTTTATTTTTGTCCTTCAATATTTTTAAGATGATGTTTTGATTTTGAAATTTAGTTGTTTCATAATTTGTCCACCATTTTTATTGTCTTCAATTCACACTTATGGAAAACTAGAATTTTTTTCTCTCTTCATTTCAATCCAACATACATCTATGGCCTACTATTCTAATAAAATATCCCTTTTCTTGTAACAAATGACTTCTAGATTTTTACTCCACAGAGCAGCTTTTAATATGCATAAATTTTGGTAGTTTCCCACTATTTGAAACAAGTGAAGTCCTTCTTTCATGAAAATCTCTCTTTTAGTTTTCATGACATCTTAACCCTCTATTTGGGCCACTAATCAATTTACATTTTATTATTTTCACTTAGCGCTTTCATATCTCAAATCAAGTCAAACAATCCATTATTTGTGATGATTATGTTTACTAAGATGACACACATTTAATATAATATCTGACTATAATCTCATTGATGGCTGCTGTATTAGTCCATTTCTATGATGCTAATAAAGACATGCCTGAGATTGGGTAATTTATAAATGAAAGAGGTTAAATTGACTCACAATTCCACATGGCTGGGGAAGCTTCATAATCATGGTGGCAGGCAAGGAGGAACAAAGTCATGTCTTACATGGAGGCAGGCAAAAGGGAATGTGTAGGAGAACTCCCCTTTATAAAACCATCAGATCTCATGAAACTTTTTCACTATCAATCACGAGAACAGCATGGGAAACACACTCCCCCATGATTCAATTATCTCCCACCCAGTTTCTCCCATGACACGTGGGAATTATGGGAGCTACAATTCAAGATGACATTTGGGTGGGGACACAGTCAAACCATATCAACAACATCATCGGCTCTTTGGGATACTATCCTATAAAAATATCAGATGAATATACATAGCGTTACATTTTATGTTACCAATATTCAAATCAAGGTACTCAACCTCAGATTATCTAATTAATTTTGATTAATTATTAAGTGTCAAGTCAGATTCTAAACTCTGTTCTGAATTAAATTCAGGGCAAACTCTTAAAATCTCTTCTACATCCTGGTACTTTCATAATTTGACAGCGCTGTTACAAGTGAGAACAAATGAAAAGAAATAAAAGGAGAAAGAACAGAATAAATAAAAAGAGAAAGAACAGCTAATCCAAAAGCCAAATATAGAAGCTTGCATAAAGTAGAGAAATTGGAAGAATCAGGAACAAATAAACATTCTTTAATTCATTTTTTTCCACAAATGAAGAGTTTACCTCAGTTATAAAGAAATAAACAAGACAGCACATTTAAAAAGTTACAAGAAGGCTGGGTGCGGTGGTTCATGCCTGTAATCCCAGCACTTTGGGAGGCCAAGGCAGGCAGATCACGGGATCTGGAGATTGAGACTTTCTTGACCAATATGGTGAAACCCCGTCTCTACTAAAATATAAAAAATTAGCTGGGCATGGTGGCATACGCCTATAGTCCCAGCTACTTGGGAGGCTGAGACAGGAGAATGGCTTGAACCCGGGAGGCGGAGGTTGCAGTGAGCCGAGATCACGCCACTGCACTCCAGCCTGGAGACAGAGCAAAACTCCATCTCAAATAAATAAATACATAAATAAAAAAAAATAAAGCTACAAGAAGATGAATGGTTATAAATTGTAATGCTCCTACACACATTATGTCAGACTGAGTAACTAAATCACTGAATTGTATTGCTGTTTCTTTTTAAGAGATTGATCTATGATATAAAATCAAATTATCAAAACAATAGAACATTATTCATATTAATAACAATCACAGATTTAATTTTAGGTCTTGTTGGAATATTTGAAGAAAAAAGTAATCCATTTGCTGGGTTTTTTTCTTCAACATTCCTCCAAACGCATTTTGAAAAAATTCACACATTCGAATAAATTTATTTGTGCTTGAAACTGTTCTCAAGATATCAGAATTCTAGAATCAGAAGTTTGGTGTCAATTCTAAATAATAACATAAAAATACTTCAGCCATAACTATTAAACAAAATATTGTAAAGAAAGTGTTGAAAACTAGAAAAGCTAAAAACAGCACCAAAAAAAACCACACTATCTCTCTTTTTATATATAGTCTATATATTTATAGACTATGTACATTTATGTAGACTGTTCTTTTCTCATTTATATTTGCAATATCTTAAGTTAAATATTAATGTTTTAGTCTCCTTATCTTTCTCCTTCTTTCCTTAACTTTTTTTTTAATCTAATCCTCACACACTTAAACATACACACCTATGCATTTGCTTTAAATATTTGAGGATATTAACTAAGGCTGACTGCTAAGCTCATCTTAGTTTATATCTAGCATTATAATACTATTGATAATTTCCAAATCATTTACATTTATAAATGCTTATAAAATACTCAAGAGAGAAATCCTCAATTATACTCAGTCATGAGAATGAACCATACAAGTTTATGTTGCCCTAGAAATGACACAATCCGAGTTGTCATGAGCCTACATTTTATTTTGTAAATCATACATATATGTGTTTACTAGTAAAACTAAATACAGTTGTTAAAACATTTCACCTGAAATATATCTGTAAGGAAACAACAGTATGGAAGGGAAGTCACTGGACTAGGATCACGACGTGTTTTCTAGAAATAACTTTGATATTATTTATTGTCATAACAATTGGTGATTCATTTAACCTTGATGAAGCAGTCTCCTTAGCTATGACCTATACCAGATGGTCTCCTTAGCTTTTATCTTTTTTTGACATATACTATTTCAGATAGCAGTAATCTAAGTGTTCATTGTTTTATACAATATAATCCACATTTATTTTTCAGTTACACATATCAAAATAGGTGCTCAGATTTTGTTCTCAGTCACATATTTTCAAATGAGTGCCCTTGTCTTCTGGAAAGGAAGTAAAGATCTAACAGAAACCTGCCTTGAAGAAGAGAGTGACCTATAAAGGGAAAGTAGACATGTATTATTATAAACAGAAATTATAATAATAAACACTTTTAAAAAACAAGTGTCAAAACATACTTTTAATTTGCTACTGATTCTCAAGTCGACAAAATATTAAACTCTCATTTTCCTCTTCCAAGCTAACAGAAATCATTATTCTCCAGTCTCGTCTGTAAGTTTAGAAGATCCATATAATTGAGATTAGCCAGTGGAATGTAAGGAGAAGGAGCATGAGTCATTGACAGGCCACGGCAATTAAAACCTGTGTGCCTAACCCGTGTTGTCTCTCCTCCAGGCTTTGAACTGTGAGGAACGGCTTCATGTGACAAAACCATTAACAGGAGGAACTTATCTCCCTGAGGAACTGCCAGGGAGGGCCAAGTGACCTACTTTTCACTGCGATATGAGTGAGAAGTAAACTTATTCTATAAAGCCAAACTTGCACTTCATTTTAAAGTAGGCATAATAAAGTAAAATATAAAAGCACCTAATGAATATAGTCAATGAAAATTAACATAGGGAAAAACCCTGCTTGGAATTCTACTCTAACGTTGAGGCAATGTGTACTTTATTCTGCACAACTCTTTGAGATTTTGAGGTGAGGAAATATAGTTTTGCTGTTATTTTTTGTTTGTTTTTATTTTTTAAATATAGTGTTTACTATACTTCCAACACTTAAAAAAAAAAAAAACAACTCCATATTATTTTCTACTCTTCTGTGTAATTTCTTGGGTTCCCTCAAATGCTTTCCTCTTCATTACCACCATCAATATTCATTCTCATAATAGTATTTTGTAAATTTTGTAGTGATATGAAATTGAGAATGCCATTTGATGGAGTAGTGAATGGGTATATCCACTGTCAACGTATTATTGGATAGTTTTATGGAGAGGGATTTTTGTTTGCTTGTTTCCCTAAGAAAGAATGGGAGCTGTATTACTTACCTATGTTATTGGAACTCCTACATAAATACACACTTAGTAGGTTGGCTATAGGGTTATTTGCTCCCTGGAACCACTCAAATTCTAATATGCTCCAATTGACAAAATTATACCTAGTTTCTTATTCTTGCTGTCATTTTCTCATTCAAATTTTGAATATGGTAGCCATTTCTGTAATAGAATTGTATTTTGTCAGTAAGAAAAAGCCCTATGAATATCATATTATTTACAATAGGTAATTATAAAACTAATAGTTCCATTCTTAAGGCAAAACAAGTTATTTGAAAGCAAAAATATGTATGCCCACTATGAGGGCTGAGTAAAACATCTTAGGTGACACATCTATGTCATAAATATTTGCTACATAAAAGATTGAATGACAATCCAATTTAAGCAGTCTATTAACTGGTTAGACCATTCTGCCACTGCTGCCTGTATTATTTTATTTCAGACATTTCTACACATTACAGGCAAGTAAATAAACCTGTCCCTCCCAAGTTTAAAACACACACATATTTTCAGTTTTCCTCAAGGTAGAGATGGAAATCTTTCCATCATATGCAAGTCCTGTATACTTTTCCCTATGGATACCTCAATTCTTCAGTCTCTCTTTACTCTCATGCTGTCCCTGCAGCAACCACATTAGCCTTTCCATCATCACCCATTATTAGTCATTTTTATTTATGGATTAAAAGAAAAACACTTTTTCTTTTAACTCTGACTACTCACACTTATTCTTTTTTTTTTTTTTTTTTTTTTGAGACGGAGTCTTGCTCTGTCGCCCAGGCTGGAGTGCAGTGGCCGGATCTCAGCTCACTGCAAGCTCCGCCTCCCGGGTTTACGCCATTCTCCTGCCTCAGCCTCCCGAGTAGCTGGGACTACAGGCGCCCGCCACCTCGCCCGGCTAGTTTTTTGTATTTTTTAGTAGAGACGGGGTTTCACCGTGTTAGCCGGGATCGTCTCTCGATCTCCTGACCTTGTGATCCGCCCGTCTCGGCCTCCCAAAGTGCTGGGATTACAGGCTTGAGCCACCGCGCCCGGCCACACTTATTCTTTAAATGCCATCATGATAAAATTAATTTCCGAGAGTAGCTACTTTGGAATTCTCTCTTTGATTTATAAGATTACACGATCCTTGCACATTGCTTTATCACACTCATCATATTAACTTTTCTTTTTTTTTTTTTGATTCATTCATCAGGTATTATCAGCATTTACCCTTCATTAATATATAAAATACTGTGTGTGTGTGTGTGAGAGAAAGAGGATTATAAGAATTATTGAGTAACAGAAATATAGACAAAGTCTGAGACAGATCTACCACTGTACATAATAACAAGAAAAGCTACATTTTACCCATAGTCCTAATTTATTATAATTTAAATAATTTATTATAATAAATAAAATAAAATAATTTATTATCACTTAAATATTGTGACTTAAATATCAACATATATTTCTCTTTGTGTAGAAAGAGAAAAAGTATAAAATCTTACCCAATATAATGAAAAGGTCTAAAAATGTTTTATCATTACAATTTGTAAATATTTTATCATATTATTACTTATTCTTTATCCTATTTATACATTGTTTTATATCATTCTATTTAATAATTATTGAAATTACATGACTTATTTTTATATTTTTTGCCTTTATATTATTTATAGATAATATTTATAAGGCAAAAAATATAAAAAAAGAGAAAAGGAGAAGTTAAAAAACAAATTACTATTTTTTCTTTTTTCCGCCATTTTAAGAGCATAGTTAGAAAGTTTCTGATGTCTTGAAAATCAAAAAGAAAAAAGAAAAAACAACTGAGAGATAATGGCAAAAATTCAGAAATTCTGTAAAAATATATATCTGAATTTTCTACCCAAAAAAAAAAAACTGATAGGTCTAGAATTGTATTAAAACACTAATACTAAGCATAACGAATGTCATTCTGTACACCCTATATATAATGTAATCCAATAAAAAAACACATTACATTGAAATCATTTCTGGTGAAAGTGTGAAATTTCAGACAACCTCACGTAATATATCTTGCAACTAATCAACTGCCATAGATACATTTATTATTATTCTATCATTACATATAATTCATGCCAACATCACAGGCTAAGAAACCATGCAACAATTAAAAAGTAAATTGAAACTAATTCTATTTATTTTCTTTTTTCTCTCTCTCTCTCTCTTTTTTTTTTTTTTTTTTTTTTTTGAAACAGAGGCTTGCTCTGTTGCCCTGGCTGGAGTGCAGTGGCACAATCTCGGCTCACTGCAACCTCCACCTCCCTGGTTCAAGCGATTCTCCTACCTCAGCCTCCTGAGCAGCTGGGATTACAGGCATGCACCACCATGCCCGGTTAATTTCTGTATTTTTAGTAGAGATGGGATTTCACCATGTTGGTCAGGCTGGTCTCGAACACCTGATCTAGTGATCAACCCTCCTTGGCCTCTCAAAGTGCTGGGATTACAGGCATGAGCCACCGTTCCCGGCCATTCTACTTGTTAATTTGCTCTACTCAGACCCAGTATTTGAAGTATTATTTTCAGCACTTTCCTTTTTCTTATGGTCTGATGTTCAACCTCTTTCTTGAGAACTCATTGATTTTTTTCTTCCAGCCCCACCTTACATTAATAGAGTCCACCTCCTTCACTTCCTTCTGCTTCTTAGATACAAAAGCTCACATATCTAAATTTTACTTAGATCCTCTCAAGGCGAAGGGGCGCAATATCCAGGAAACCAGAAGTTTCTTTAGTAAACAGAACAAACTTAAACAAATAGTATTGAATTGAATCCAGATTTGGATATTTCCATGCTTTTTAGTTACTGTGAAGGTAGATATCACTTTGCCCAAGAGAGTTGCAATAATCGTATATTTTGGGGAAAATATGAGTAGAACAGAATAATAGGGAGAACAAATGAAAAATTATGTTAGTAGTCCAAGAAAGAGTAGATTGCCAGCAGCTGAGGCAAAAAGAAATTAATATATAATTGGGAGGGGAAAGTGCAAGACTTTATAGTATGAGTTTGTATGCTGAGATGAGGGAGGGGAATTGTCATGGCAGATTCCTTCCTGTTTAGTAACTAGCTGAACAGTACTGCCAGTTACTGAGAGAACTAGAACCAGGGGATTAGTATGTGTAGATAGAGGAAGGAGAAGTTTAATAATAAAGAAATAAGCAAATGCTGAAATACATGTGGAATGAAGGAGTTGGTTTAAAAATGAAAGATACCAGAGTAAGTGTGTATTTGTATGGAAATGTCTAGAAGAGAGAAAGAGGGGGAGTGTTAATACAATATATTCAGGGAGGGGGTAACTTAAATTTAGTCCTTATCATAGAGAATGTTATATTTTAAAGTTAAAAAAAGAGTTAAATATAACAAGGGTCAATTTAGGGAATTCTCAGTCTCTCTTTCTTGTTCTCCCTTTCTCTCTCTCTCTCTCAGCTGTTCTCTATTCAGTATTAAATCAGCAATAAGAGATCAAAGACCTCAAAACTGGAGCAGACAAATCAGAAACGAAGAATAAGAAAAATTGAGGCAGACAAAACAATTTTCTTGTTCATGCATACACTTGAACATAATGCATACAAGATAATGAGGTGTTTACAAAAAAAGTAAACTTAACTAAAATCTTCAGAGTTCAAATGTAAAAAGCCCAGGTAGTTAATCCATTTTACTGTAGCAATTTAAATTGTTATATTCCCCCTTTTATTAATATCTCATATTCATGAGTCTGACCTTTGAAAAAAAATATACCAAGGTCAGTTTCCTGTTACTGTGTGGGAACTAAATACAATGTGAATTAGTTATGCTAATAATTTTACCAGTATTCTCTTTATTTTGATCTTTTTTTTACTAACGTAACAGAGACCAATTCTACTGAAGGTGATGTTGCCAGTTTTATATTATGTACTTTGTACTGTGCAAAAATAGACTCTGGAGAGCATACTGAGGTTCTAATATCTGTTTAGTATTTATATTTATGTTTCTAGTGGTAAAAATAGAAACAAGCATAAAATGTTCATGAGAGTGGTGGGAACTCAAGTTATCTTTGTTTCTTATCAAAGAGAAGAAAATTTTCAACTTATGTTTAATTCAGTCTACTTTTGAGATAAAAGTCATACTAGGACAATTGGCATTAAGAAAGAATCTCCTGAACAAAAGGGCATCTATCTTTAAGGTAATGAAAAGACATTGAAATCTCCTAGATCTGAATTCAATACTATCTGAACAAGTTACACCTGGGGGCTTTCAAATAGGCTTGTGGGAGAAAATACAAAAAGTCCAACAAAATCTGAACTTCAACTAAGCAATAAATTTTTTTTGTGAGTTTGACTCAAATATTGCATACGCATACTAGGAAATCCTAATTGAATATCTGAAATTCAAACTTAGTTGTGTGTCTTGGATTTTTATTTACTATGTTTTTCAAAACTATTACAAGAAATCTCAGGAAAATATTTTGTGTAGATAATAGTTTGCATTCATGCAAAATATGGAACAGGAAATAGTCAATGACATTTTGACTGACTTTTTGGTATGATTTATATCATGAATACTTTAGCTATTAGAATCAAAACTAAAAACACACTAGCAATAACATCTTTCTATTTAAGAATTCAATTATTCCATTCACTTGGTTTATTACGTGTTCTCTGCATTGCTGCACTATTATAAATTCATAGCATAAGATTATGACCAAAAAATGGGCAGATTCAGTGAGTACCAACAAAACATGCTATATTAATATTCTGGAATATCCTATTTCAGAGAAATGTGTTTCTAGAAATAGCTCCTAGACATGAGTGTCTTTTTTATTATTTGAATTATATATTTCATTACTATAGGGCACGATTCAAGCCATCTTAATAAAACATTAACAGATCATTTGATTCTAATGTTCTGAGATGTGCCAAGCCTAACTAATTTGGTTAGGGATCCCACGCTGGTCAAAGTAATACAGATTTTTATATATTTTTATATATTATACCAATAATATAAAAATCGCTTTTAAAAATCCAAAGAATAGAGTTATAAAAGTAATAATAATAATAATGAAGAATGAAGTCATAGGATTTTGGATGTAGCCTACCTTATTTTGCCCCCAATTTTTTTCAGACCTTGAAAACAATGTATATTTATTTGATTAATTCTAAAGTCTTTTCTGTCTTTTGAACAGGCCACATGCATCCGAAACTGTGATTAATAGACATGATTTAACTGTTTCAAGGTTGTTTTTTGAATATTCTACTAAAAAGGCTAGTGGACTAACTTGACTCTTTCATATTGTGGAATCTCAAATTGTTCAAACTGCTAAAATGAATTTAGAAAAAACTCAGTCTCAGCAAATTTTCCCTATTCTATTAGAGAAAATTTTCACTGGCAAAGTCTGTTTTATGAGAATTAATAAAGAAATAATTTCAGATCAATTTATATGATTAAATACAGTGCAAAGACAACTATAAATGTCATAAACAGAGAAGCCACATTACTTAATATTGCCTTATTTGATATAATGGGTCAAAAAATACTGCCTGAACTTTGTATGTGTTAAACATGCATTTTAAAAAATAGAATCATGTGTGAATCAATATATTTATTTAGCAAGCTTAGATAGAGATTGTCTCTTTAAGAAAAAATTATTTGAGATGATGTGCTTAACTATTTTCTGTGTGCATTGGTGCCAAATTATCACGAAGAATCTACAAAGTTCAGATAAGAAGAAATTATTTTGACTTTCTAGTCTTCTTGTTTTTGTTTAATTTAATTAAACAAAGCTAGTCTTTTTGTTTGTTTGTTTTAGTTTAGTTAAAAAATTAAAGAGCAACCAAAATTAAATTATCAAAAAGGTCTTATGTAAGTGTGAATTATAACATGATTTATTTAATAATGAATATTGGAGCAGTGTAAGACTATTTTACAGAGAACCTTACTTCATTTTCTCCTTAAAAGTGACATGGTAAGGCCGGGCAAGGTGGCTCACCCCTGTAGTCCCAGCACTTTGGGAGGCCGAGGCAGGCGGATCACGAGGTCAGGAGATTGAGACAATCCTGGCTAACACAGTGAAACCCCGTCTCTACTAACAATACAAAAAAAAGAGAGAGAGAGAAAAGGCTGGGGATGGTGGTGGGCGCCTGTAGTCCCAGCTACTTGGGAGGCTGAGGCAGGAGAATAGTGTGAACCCAGGAGGTGGAGCTTGTGGTGAGCCAAGATCGTGCCACTGCACTCCAGCCTGGGCAACAGAGAGAGACTCCACATCAAAAATAAAAATAAATTTAAAACAAATTTAAAAAGTGACATGGTAAAAATCTGCTCAGGGAAAAAATGTGCTTCTTATTTATGCTTCTTATTTCATATAAAACCAGCTATATATATTTACTAAAAACCAACTATGTTTTTATATTTATTTATTATTTCTTAAACTAAAATGCCTATTGAGTCCCAATGCATCACTGGTACCACTAGAATGCAAACTGCACCAGTGCCCTTCACCACTGGCGTGCTTGTGCATGCCTGAGCATAGTTCCTATTACCGTCACCTTGAGGAAGTATATTGACACCACCCCCATCAAAGTATTGTTACCAGTGGACTAGAAACATCTGGGTCCCTCCAGTGCAGTGGGGACTTAACTTCTAAGAGCCAGAGAACAGAGCTGTGGGGTTGATCCCAGCTACCCAGGTTTGGAGCATGCAGTCCAGGAGAGATGTACTAAGCCTTGGCTATTTGAAATAATTGAGAAATAAAGCCAGTTGATTGAATTCAACTTGTATCACAGTCAAACTTGCAAGAACACCAAAGAATATAAAAGGAAAAAGCACCATCTAAACGACAGCAACTTCAAAGTTTAAAGGAACATCAGCCCACACAGTTGAGAAAGATCCAGTGCAAAAGCCCTGGCAACTCTAAAAGGCAGAGTCTCTTCTTACCTCCAACAGACTGTACTAGCTCCCCATCAATGGCTCTTAAATAAGCTGAAATAATAGACACAGAATTTAGCATCCAAATGAAAATGAAGACCTTTGAGAATTGGGAGAAATTTAAAGGAATCGATGAAATCCAGTAAGACAAAATAACCACTTTAATAACAACAAAACAACTGATCTGATAGAACTGAAACACTTGCTAAAATAATTTGGTAATATAGTCATAGATGTTAACAGCCTAATAAGCGAACCTGAGGAAAGAATCTGAGCTTGAAAACCAGTTATTATTTGAATCAAAACAGTCCAACACCAATAAAGAAAAAAGAAGCAACAAATGAACAAAACATACAAGAAATATAATATTATGTAAAGAGGCTCTACCTATGACTCATTGGCATCCCTGAAAGAGAGGAAGAGAGCGCAAGCAATTTGGAAAACATGTTTGGAAATACTATCCATGAAAATTTACCCAACCTCAACAGAAAAAATGACACAAAAATTCAGGAAATTCAGAGCGCTCTCTTAAGATACCATATAACATTGTCATTCCCAAGACACATAATTATCAGATTCTCCAAAGTGAATATGTAAGAAAAAATACTGAAGACAACAGAAGGGGCAGATCACCTCCAAAGGGAACACCATCATGCAAATGATGGACCTTTTAGCAGAAAATCTACAAGACCAAAAAGATGGGGGCCTATATTTATCATCATTAAAGAAAAGACATTCCATGAATATTATATTCAGCCAGACTAAGGTTCATAAGGAAAGGAGATATAAAATTATTTCAGATAAGCAAATTCCAAGGGAATTTGTTTTGAGACCTTCCTTGTAGGAGGTCCTTAAGGGAGTGCTAAACATGGAAATAAAAGACTATTAATGGCCACCACAAAAACACAGTTAAGTGCATAGATCATTGACACTAGAAAGCAACTGCCCAATCAAGTCTACATAAGAACCAGCCAACAGCACAATGACAGGATCAAATCCATATTGATATTAACATTGAACCTAAATGAGCTAAATGCCACATTTAAAAGGAACAGACTAGCAAGTTGGATGAAGAAAGATGACTTAACTCTATGTAATCTTCAAGCGGTCCCTGTTCCATTCAATGCCATCCATAAGATAAAGGTAAAAGTTTGGAAAAAGTGTATAAAGCAAACAAAAAACAACAACAAAAAGCAAGGGTTGCTGTTCTTATATCAGACAAGACAGACCTTAAACCAACAACAATCAAAAAGAACACAAAAGGTCATTACATAATGATAAAGGATTCAATTCAACAAGAAGACTTAATTATCTTAAATATATATACATCCATCACTGGAGCACCCAGATTCATAAAGTAAGTTCTTAGAGACCTACAAAGAGACCTACATAACCACACAATAATAGTGAGGGACTTCAACAGCTCGCTGACAATAGTAGACATAATCATGGAGGCAGAAAACTAACAAAAATATTTGGGACCTGGAGTAGAAACTTAACTAAATGGACCTAACAGACATCTACAGAACACTCCACTCAACTATAATGGAATATACATTCTTCTAATTTGCACTTAACACATAGTCTAAAATTGACAATGCACTTGGCTATAAAGCAATTCTCAACAAATTAAAAACAAATAAACCAATCATACTCTCAGGTCACAGTGCAGTGAAAATCAATAGTAAGATGATCTCTCAAAACCATACAATTACATGAAAACTAAACAACCTTCTCCTAGATGACTTTTGGGTAAACAATGAAATTAAGACAGATATCAAGAAACTCTTTGAAACTAATTAAAACAAAAATACAAAATAACAGAATCTCTGGGACAGAGCTAAAGCAGTATTAAGAGGAAAGTTTATACTGCTAAAAGCCTACATCAGAAAGTTAGAAAGCTCTCAGATTAACAATTTAATACCTAGAGAAACTGGAAACAAGAGCAAAACAACCCCAAGGCTAGCAATAGAAAAGAAATAGCAAAAATCAGAGCTGAACTGAATGAAATTGAGATACAAAAGTCTGCACAAAAGATAGACGAAACCAAAAGTTGGTTTCTTGAAAGAATAAATTATATTGATAGACTGCTACTTAGACAAATAAAAAGAGGATCCAAATAAACACAATTAGAAATGACAACGGGAATATTATCAGTGACCCCATAGAAATACAAATTGCCATCAGAGAGTATTATAGACACCCCTATACATACAAAACTAGAAAACCTGGAAGGAATGAGTTAACTCATGGACACATACACACTCCCATTGAACAGACCAAAAACAAGTTATACAATTGAATCAGGAATAAAAAACCCACCAACCAGAACAAGTACTGGACCAGGCAGATTCACAGTCAAATTCCATCGGGTGTATAAAAAAGAGCTATTTCAATTCTTACTGAAACTGTTACAAAAAACTAAGGATGAGGGCAAGTCACCATCATTCTGATACAAAAACATGTTATTTCAGAGACACAACAAAAAACCAAAAACTTCAGGCCAATATCCTTGATAAACATAGATGCAAAAAATCATCAACAAAATCCTAGCAAACCAAATCAAGCTGCACATTAATAAATTAATTCACCACCATCAAGTAGGTTTTATCCGTGGGATTTAAGGTTGATTCACATAAGCAAATCAATAAATATGATTTATGAATCACATAAAGAGAATTGAAAATAAATACCACATGATTATCTCGACAGACATAGAAAAGCGTTTTGACAAAATTCAACACTGATTCATGTTAAAAACTCTCAGAAAACAAGTAATCAAAGGGAAATATCTTAACGTAATAAGAGTCATCTATAACCCCCATCCAGCATCATACTGAACTCGCAAAAACTAGGAGTTTCCTTGATAAATGGAACAAGGATACCCATTCTCACCACTCCCCTTCAGCAAACGGCTGGAAGTCCTAGCAAGAGCAATCAGGCAAGGGGAAAAAATATAAGGTGTCCAAATAGCAAGAGAGGAAATCAAAGTATATCTTTGCAGGAGATATGATTCTATACCTAGAAAATACCATAATCTCTGTCCGAATCCTCCTAGTTCTGATAAACAACTTCAGCAATGTGTTGAGATACTAAATCAATATATAAATATCAGTACCATTTATGTATATCAAGAACATCCATGCTGAGAGCAAAATAAAAAATGCATTTTTATTGTAAATAACCACAAAAATAATAAAATATCTAGGAATACAACAAACAAGGAAGGTGAAAGACCTTGACAAGAAGAAATACAGGATACTGCTGAAAGAAATCAGAATGACACAAACAAATATAAAAACATTCCATGATTTTGAATAGAAAAAAAATCAATTTGCTATAATGCCCATACAGCTCAAAGAAATTTACAGGTTCAATGCTATTCCTATCAAACTACCAACAACGCTTTTCACAGAGTTAAAAAACTTATTCTAAAATTCATATGTAACCAAAAAAGAGCTAGTGTAGCCAAAGAAACCCTAAGCAAAAAGAACGAAGTTGGAGGCATCACACTATCCAACTTCAAACTACACTAAGTATGCAAAACAGCCTGGTACTGATATAGAAACAGGTACACAGGACAATGGAACAAGTTAGGGAAACCAGAAATAAAGCCACCCACCTACACCATCTAATTTTTTACAAAGCTGACAATAATAAGTGATAGGGAAATGACTCCTATTTAATAAATGGTTCTTGGATAACTGACTAGCCATATGCAGAATATTCAAATTGGACTCATTCCTTTTACTATCTATAAAAATACACTCAAGGTGAACTAAAGACTGAAATGTAAAATTTAAAATTGTAAAAATCCTAGAAGAATCTAGAAAATGCCATTTTTGGCCATTGGCCCTTGCAAAGATTTCACAGCAATGACTCTAAAAGCAATGACAACAGAAACAAAAATTGACAAGTGAGACACAATGATACACTTTAGCTCTGTGTCCCCAATCAAATCTCCTCTTATAGCTCCCATAATTCCCATGAGTTGTAGGAGGGGCCTGGTGGAAGATAATTGAATGATGGGGGCAGGTCTTTCCTGTGCTGTTCTTGTGATAATGAATGGGTCTCACAAGATCTGATGGTTTTTAAAAATGGGAGATTCTCTGCACAAGCCCCCTTAATTTAGCTGCTGCCATCCACATAAGATGTGACTTGCTCTTCCTTGCCTTCCACCATGATTGTGAGGCTTCTCCACCCACCTGGAACTGTAAGTCAAATTAAACCTTTTTCTTTTGTAAATTGCCCAGTCTTGGGTAAGTCTTTATCAGCAGTGTGAAAATAGAAACTATTGCAGTAAATTGGTACCAGGAATGGGGTGCTGCTAAAAAGATACTTGAAAATGTAGAAGCAACTTTGCAACTGGGTAACAGGCAGAGGTAAGAACAGTTTGGAGAGCTCAGAAGAAGACAAGAAAATGTTGGACAGTTTGGAACCTCCTAGAGACTTGTTGAATGACTTTGACCAAAATGCTGATAATTATATGGACAATGAAATCCAGGCAGAGGTGGTCTCAGATGACAATGAGGAACTTGTTGGAAACTGGAGCAAAGGTGACTCCTGTTATATTTTAGCAAAGAGACTGGTGGTATTTTGCCCCTGCCCTAAAGATTTGTGTGACTTTGAAAGTGAGAGAGATTATATTGGATGTCTGGTGGAAGAAATGTCTAAGCAGCAAAGCACTCAAGAGGTGATGTAGGTACTGTAAAGGCACTTAGTTTGATAAAGAAAGCAGAGCATAAAATTTCAGAAAATTTGCAACATGACAATGTTACAGAAAAGAAAATTCCATTTTCAGAGGAGAAATTTAAGCCCACTGCAGATATTTGCATAAATAACAAGGAGCCAAATGTTAATACTCAGACAATAGGGGAAAGGTCTCCAGAGCACATCAGAGGTCTTCATGGCAGCCCCTCCCACCACAGACTTGGAGGCCTAGGGGAAAATATTTTGGGAACCAGTCTCAGGGTCTCTGTGCTGTTTGCAGCCTAGGAACTTGGTAGCCAGTCGCTCCAGCCATGGCTGAAAGGGGTGAACATAGAGCTAGGGCTGTGGCTTCAGAGGGTGCCAGCCCCAAACCTTGGGCAGCTTCCATGTGGTGTTGAGCCTGCAAGTGCACAGAAGTGAAAAACTGGAGTTTGAGGACCTCTGCCTAGATTTCAGAAGATGTATAAAAATGCCTGGATGCCCAGGCAGAAGTTTGCTGCAGGGATGGGGCCCTCATGGAGAAACTCTGCTAGGGCAGTGCAGTAGGGAAATGTAGAGTTGGAGCCCCAACAGAGAGTCCCTACTGGGACACCACGTATCGGAGCTGTGAGAAGAGGGCCATTGTCCTCCAGACCCCAGAATGGTAGATCCACTAACAGCTTGCACCACTCAACTGGAAAAGCCACAGACATTCAATACCAGCCCATGAAAGCAGCTGGGAGGGAGGCTGTATCCAACAAAGTCACAGGGGTGAAACTGCCCAAGACCATTATAAACCACCCCTTGCATCACAGCAACCTGGATGTGAGACATGGAGTCAAAAGAGATCACTTTGGAGCTTTGAGATTTGACTTACCTGCTGGATTTGGGACTTGCATAGGACCTGTAACCCTTTGTTTTGGCCAATTTCTTCAGTTTGGAATGGCTGTATTTAGCCAATTTTTGTACCCCCATTGTATCTAGGAAGTAACTAAATTGCTGTTGATTTTACTGGCTCACAGGCAGATAGGTGGAAGGGACTTGCCTTGTCTCAGATGAGTCTTTGTACTGTGCACTTTTGATCTAATGCTCAAATGAGTTAAGACTCTGGAGGACGGTTGAAAAGGCATGATTAGTTTTGAAATGTGAAGATACACAATTTGGGAGGGGCTGGGGGCAGAACGATATGGTGTGGCTCTGTGTCCCCACACAAGTCTCATCTTATAGCTCCCATAATTCCCATGTGTTGAGGGAGGGGCCCCATGAGAGATGACTAAATTATGGGGGCGGGTCTTTCTTGTGCTGGTCTCATGATAGTGAATGGGTCTGATGAGACCTCATGATTTTAAAAAATGAGGGTTTCTTTCCATAAGCCCTCTCTTTTGCCTGCTGCCATCCACGTAAGCTGTGACTTGTTCCTCGTTGCCTTCCACCATGATTTTGAAGCTTCCTCAGCCACGTGGAACTGTAATTCAATTAAAACTCTTTCGCTTGTAAATTGCTCAGTTTCAGGTGTGCCTTTATCAGCAGCATGAAAATGGACTAATCCACTCAACTAAACTAAAAATCTTCTGCATAACAAAATAAACTGCCAACAGACTAAACAGGCATTTACAGAATGGTAGGAAATATTTGCAAATTATGCATTCAACAGAGGTCTAATACCTGGAATCTATAAGGAATTAATTCAATTTAATGAGTAAAAAACAAATAACTCCATTAATACACAAACAAAGCACATTAACAGAGGCTGTTCAAAAAAAGATATATGCATGGCAACAAACATGAAAAAATTCTCAACATCACTAGTTATTAGATAAATGCAAATAAAAACAATAATGGGATACTATTTCACACCACTCAAAATGACTACTATTAAAAAGTAAAAAATAACACATATTGGCAAGTTTGTGGAGAAAGGGAACACTTTTGCATTCCTGGTGGGAGTGTAGATTAGTTTAGCCACTGTGGAAAACGGTTTAGAGATTTCTCAAAGATCTTAGAACTACCACTGACCAACAATTCCACTACTGGATATATATTCACAGGATAATAAATAGTTCGACCATAAAAACACATGGATGCATATAATCATCATAGCACTATTCACAATAGCAAAGATATGGAATCAACCTAGAGGCCCATCAAGTGGGCTGCATAAAAAGATATGGTATACATATGCCATGGAATACTATGCTACCATAAAACACTAATTCATGTCCTAAAACATGCATGAAGGCAGAGGCCATTACCTTAACCAAGTTAATGCAGAAAAAAGAAAGTAAACACTCCATGTTATCTCTTATAAGAGGGAGCCAAACATGGGCACAAAGATGGAAACAGTAGACACCAGGGCCTACTTTATGTTTAAGGGTAGGAGGAGGGTGAGCATTGAAAAACAACCTATAAGGCATTATGCTCATTACATGAGTGATGAAATAATTTTACACCAAGCCCTGATGAGATGAAATTCACTCATGTAGCAAACATGCTCATGTAACCACTAAATCTAAAATAAATATTGGATGAAAAAAAGTCTATTCAAATGTATTTATAGGTAACTAAAAATGTGAGTAAAAATGTTACTATGGCCCAATCGGGTTCTTCTGATTTACTGCAAAGAAAAAGCTAATACACTGAGACAGAAGATGTTGCAGCAAACAAAGGAATTAATATTTGGAAGGCAGCTGAGTGAGGAGAACATGAGATTTCTCAAACCCAACTCCCAGGGAATTTGAATACCAGGATTTTTAAGGATTATCTAGCAGGCAAGCAGCTAGGGAATGGGTTCTAGTGATTGAGTGAGTTGGGGATGAAATCACAGGGGTGCCAAATCTGTCTTTGTGGACTGAGACAGTACCTTTGTGTGGGTCACTAGTCTGGGTGGCATCAGTTGGTCTACTGGAATGAAAGGTCTGAAAAATATCTTTTTAAGACCTGTCTTAATTTTCAAAATAGTGATGTTATCTATGGGAGCATTCGGGAAAGTTACAAATATTGTGATCCCTGGTTATGTGACTCCTGAGCAGTAAATAGTTACAAAATGCAAACTAGGAAATACGGAGTTTTTACTGCTTATGCCTATGTCTTAGCAGACTTCAGGCTAATACAATAATTTTAACCTTGTGAACTTTTATTAGTCTTACAAAGGTGTTTTCAGTTTCTGAACAGGGAGGATCTTAGCTTTGGGAACGGATTATTATCATTCTTGCTTTAAAGTTAAACTATTAATTAACTAAATTCCTCAGCTAAATTATAAACTAAATTCCTCCCATAATAGCTTTTGTCTATGCATAGGAATAAACAAAGGCATTTAGCTCATCAGGTTAGAAAAAAGTTTGAGTCACTTATGCTAGATTTCCCTCACTGGTATAACTTTGCAAAGTCAGCTTCAAAAGGAAATGTTTCACTTTATAAAGATTTTTATGAAAATAGTGAAATAAGTGGTATTGTAATGCCAAAATATAATTTGAATAGTTAACAATGAAGGTTAAAAAATGAAAATTATACACACACTCATATACACACACAAATACACCCTTATTTCATATATTAAATGCAATAATTTTATTATGTATTGTAATTTATTTTTACTTAATGTATTTTGGAAGGTTTTAAGAAAGTGTAACTGCCTTTGCAAAAATCATAACTGAGAAAGAGATCTGACCTAACCAACTCCATCTTGCTTTTAACTTTTAAGCTGCCCTTGTTCATTTCTAGGCGTAGGTTGAACTAACTTTCCGAAGAACTTAGTTTATAGTTTAGCTTTAAAAGAAAGAAAATAACAGCCCTTTCTCAAAACAAATTATCTTTCTGCCTGGGGACTAGACTGCCTTATCAGGACTAACAATTAAACCACAAGATTAGAAATTACGGTTTAGGAGTCATGTAGCTGGAGGCTTCAAACCTAACCAAATTGCTCCTGGGGATAACATCATTATTGTAAAACTTAAGATCAATGCTTGAGATATTTTGCAGACCCTGCCCTTGATGGATCAGCTGTCATCACCCAGACTAATAAAATGGCTTATCTGGTATTGTGGCCCCTACCCAGGAACTGACTTAGCACAAGAGGACGGCTTCAATACCCTATTATTTCATCTCCTACTCAACTAATCAGAATTCACAACTCCTTCATAAAGCTTTTTTTTTCCAAAAAAGATACTTTGTGTGTTTGAATTTTAAGTAAAATAGGTTTATATTTCATGTACAAATATTTAGGGTTTGTTTGTATTAAATTTTATAGTCCTGTATTTTAACTATATTTTGATCACAAAACTATGGTACTTTCAAATTCTTTGAAGAAAACAGTGTTTAGCCTACACAGAAAAAGTTACCTAATAATGTTCTTTTCTATTTTAGAATTTGATTCTATTAAATCCAATCATTTTAGCTCTAACACGAATTAGACTGCTTGTAGATTATCATGGCATTAAAAAATAAAATGCAAGTTAATGGGGAGCCTTGACCTACTTACCATGTTACAGAACTGGAGAATCAGTGAGAAAATTAAATTTCTACCTGCTACATAGAAAATGTATATTATTTTATGTCTAAGAGTTCATGGAATAAAAGTATAAATGATCCTTGACAATCACTTTCATAGTAAAATAATTACATCAAGTTACTTTTTCTTAATTTAATACAAAATCACATTACTACATGCATAATAGAAACTAATGTAAAAATTTATGATTGCATAATATCTGTGACTTATTTATATTCTTACTTCCTCTCTAAAACAAAATTTCTCATCAGTTTATCTCAGGAAGACTGAGAGATTAACATAAGAATGCCCTGTAAAATAAAGATAATATGTTTCTTCTATATTTCAGAATATATCTAATGCTAAGAAAAAAACAACAAAAAAAAGCAGAATATAAGAAACTATTATTTCTAACTATCTGCCTGATCCCAAATGTCAAGTATAGTGAGATAATTCCCAGTCTAGTTGAAATCTCCTTTGCAAAGATTGTAACTGTGAGATAAATCTAATACTGATAGCTGTAGGAGGTTGTCAAATGCCCAGGCAGACAGGGACATGTCCCCAGTGAAACCCCACCTTCAATCCAAAGACAGTTTAAAGTCTGAAAGCCAAGCTACAAGTCAATTTCACAAACCAGATTGAGAACCTCTCTTCCCATTTGACATGCTTTTCTTTGATTGATCCTTACCCCTCACTTGTTTTACATATACCTATTCTTCCCTAATTGGTTTTTCACACTGTTGTGCCCACCTTTGAGTGGCGCCTTTTGTTTAGCCTTTTTTTTTTTTTTTTTGCATACTCACAAACCAATCAGCACACACTTCCCCATCTGAGCCCATAAAAATCCCAGACCCAGTCACACTGTTGGGGAGACCACCTGACTTCAGGTGGGGGACCACCCTTGCAATCCTTCTGCACTGAGAACTCTACCGTCACTCAATAAAATTCTGCTCCACCCACCTCACCCTTCAATAGTCAGTGTAACCTCATTCTTCTAGGACACAGGGCAAGAACTTGGGAGCCATCTAATGAGAGTATGAATTATAATACAGGCGGGCTGGGGCATGCCTGGCCCAGCTGTGGGGTGAACACGAATTACACAGCAATCGCAGGATCCAGGATGGTGCACAATAAGGTGGAGCCTGATGGGCTGAGTGGACATGGCGCCTCCTGCATGCGGCCGAGCAAGGCCCTAAACAGGGACATTGGCGGCCATGGAATTCTCCAGCTGGAAATGTGACCAAGAACATTCCTGCATCAGGAATCCCAGGGCTCATCTAGATTGTTGGAAGCGTGAGTAAATGAGGACCTATGACTCTTCACTTTTTCTGAGGCTTCTTATCCTCAGACATTTTTTTCTGAAGGCAGACAAACCACTGAGTATCTCTCAACCAATTAAGAAGCCAATGAGATGACTGCAGAGGAGGTTGTCACCCACTCCCATCCCTCTTGGGGGTTGGAAATGTCAGCTTTGTTCCAATCCAGTCTTTTCTATGGCATCTTTCTGCTTTCCTCCAGGACTGCCATGGTCCCCGTCGTCTCTTCTTTTATAATGTTAGCATAGAAAAAAATGTTCCTTTGTGGAATGGACACTCGGCTCAGTCATCAGAAATGTAATTCAGAGCAACGTGACTTCCATCTATTCTCAGCAGCAAGCAGCATGCGTGATTCAGAATTTTTTTTTCCCCGTTGAAGAAACCCATTTACCTGGAGCAAGAAGCTTTTTCCCCCAGGCCCCTTTCTCACCCTGCCCTGAAGCTTTTTTTTTCTTCTCTCCACCATGTCAGGAGTTAACGTAGCCCTGCAAATACAGGAAACTTTTCTATGTGAGCGATTCTTTCCTTTTGGAGAGCATCTTACTAGGCCGGTCCCCAATTCTCAAGACTCCTTTTCTCTCCCTGGTTTGAAAAGAACCTGGTTCCACAGCTTCTCCTTAGCATTCTGCTTATGATAAGGAAGCAATGGAGGAGTGACCCCACCAGGCACTCACTTTAGTTAGGCAAGGCCCAACTGGGAGTTAAGTTAATAAGTCCACGCACCCTCTTGAGGCATCTTTTTTGTCCCAAACTCAATTCTAAGCTTCAGGTTGAAGCCCTGGAAAGGAAAACTAGTTCTGAGGGACCCAAAGGTAGAAAACAATTTTTAAAAATTGAGTAAGGTATGCTCTTGTGAACAAAATTTAGAGCATATTTGTTTCTCTAGAATTTGGAAAGTATTTGTGAGTATTCTTAACTTATGGCAATATAGTTGTTTGCATAAGTACAGTAAGAATCTATTTTCTTTTGCAACAAGGTATAATTGGAGAAACTGGTTGTTTTACTAGGCTTTGACTGAAATAATGTGTTTCCCTTTAAGGAATCAAGCTTGACTTGCAGAGCCAATAAAAGCCCCTTGGAAAAACTGGCCTCACATCTTGTCTACACAGTCCCTGTACAGGGTTCCTAACCTGTGGTGAGTAAAGAATGTCACTTTCTAACAGTCCCAGGAGCCCCAAGTTATCTTGGGACCTCAAGAAAAGAAAAATTTACCCAACTTATAGGTATTTGAGGGTACAAACCCATGGCTGGGCTCAGCTTTAAAAAGTCTTGACTGATATTCCTTATTGAACAGAATTTGAGCAGAGCCAATTTAAAAGACCTATATGGGCCAGGTGCCATGTCTCATGCCTGTAATCCCAGTACTTTAGGATGCTGAGTTGGGCAGGATCACTTTAGGCCAGGAGTTAAAGACCAGACTGGTCAACATGCTGAAAACCCATCTGTACTAAAAATACAAAGATCAGCTGGGTGTGCTGGTGCATGCCTGTAATGCCGACTACTTGGGAGGCTGAGGCATGAGAATCATTTGAACCTGTGAGGCAGAGATTGCAGTGAACTGAGATCATGCCACTGCACTCCAGCCTGTGTGACAGAGTAAGACTCTGTCTCAAAAAAAAAATTAAAAAAAAAACAACTATGTGAAAATAATTAATCTTGCTGTACTTTATGTAACTAATCTAGCAAAGTACAAGATTGAAGTTTATTTTGCAAACAAATCAGTCCTAACTTGATTTGTTTTTGACCAAAAAAATGAGATCTGGAGAGAGAAAAGTTGTGTTTCAAAACTTATCATGCATTATCATTACATTCTAATCTCATTAATTATTTTTTAATTCTTGTCTGCATTTTAAACTAACTCTGCTTATTCCTGATAACCAACCAGTGATCTCTGGCTGGGTCCCCAATGTTAAAATCTGAATCAATATTCTAGTTCTGGACAATTATCCTCAAATCCTGCCAGGTGATAGGGGTAAATGGACTGCCCATAACCTGGAGGGTTGTTTTTTGGAAAATAAGACCAAGAGAGTTAACCAATGGCAAACCACATGCACCCAAATCTTAGCAAGAATAACTATAACTACCAGTTATTGGGTCTTGTTGACAGTTTCAAGACTTTTGAACTGTCCTTACCCCCTTGTTTTGTTTAGGTACAGGTCTTCTGATAACCTGGTGTGTCTTCTTACCTTCAGGCCATTGACCTCCAAATGACCAAGCAACTGGAGCCTTGAACAATGGCTGCCTTTTATGGGAGACACTTAGTTAGGCCTCTGAGGGAGATCTTCTTACCCTTTACCCAAAACAGCACTGCCTGTCTGCATGAAGCTGTTAAGAGCGGTCATTTTTATTCTAATGGCAGTTAAATGTACCTCTTGAGAGTGGGGAATGATAGCGGCAGGAGGCAGTCAAATGCCTAGGCAGATAGGGGTGGATCCCCAGTTAAACCCCACTTTCAAGCCAAAGACAGCTTAAAGCCTGAAAGCCAAGTTATAAGTAAAATTCTGCGGACCAGACCTCTCCTCCTGCTTGCCATGCTTTCCTTTGATTGCCCCTCGTCCTTTACCTATTTTACATGTACCTACACTTTCCTAATAGTTTTTTTACACTGTTGTCCCCACCTTTGAGTGGTGCCTTTGTTCTGGCCTTTTTTTATATACTCACAAACTAATCGGCACACACTTCCCTATTTTGAACCCGTAAAAGTCCTGGACCCAGCCACACTGGGGCCTAGAACACCTGACTTCAGGTGGGTGACCACCCTCATGTCTCCTCTCTGCTGAGAGCTGTTCCGTTGCATAATAACATTTTTCTTCACCCACCTCATCCTTCGATTGTCAATGTAACCTCATTCTTGGATGTGGGACAAAAACTTGGTAACCACTGAATATGGGTACGAGCTGTAACACAGATGGACTGGGGCACACTGGGCCCTGCTGTGGTGCGTGGGGGATCTGAGCTGGTGTGCAAACCAGGTGCAGTCCAATGGGCTGAGCTGATGAGACACCTCTGCATCAGGCCCAGGGCTGAGTGAGGCTCTGGGCGGGGATGTCCCTGGCTGTGGAGTTCCTGGCTGACAAAGTGACCGAGAAAAACCCTGTATCAATGTGACTGACATCGTTCACTGGGTTTCCTCATTCCTAAGCATACGTCAAGGTGATAATGGGAGGAATTTAGTTTATAGTTTAACTTTGAAGTCCCATGTCTATAGAACCTTCCCAATTGGAAAAACAAAATAGAAAAGAATAAAAAACCACAACAGAATATTCAAGAATTGTGGAATAATTTCAAAAGGCATCAGATATGTATAATTGGATTACCAGAACTAAAGAGAAAACAGAAGAAATATTGAAAGTAATCATAACCAAGAATATTACAAAAGTAGTGATTGACACAAACAACAAATTCAGAAAGCTCAGAGATCATGAGCCAGGATAAACATATTTTTTTTCAAAAATATAAACCTATGTATATCATATTCAAACTGAAGAAAAATAAAGGCGGAGAAAATTTTTAAAGCAGGCAGAGGGAATACAAGATTGTAATTTTAGAGGAACAGGCATAAGAATTGCATAAGACTTTTCAATATGAACCATAAAAAAAGGAACAGTGAAATATTTAAAGAACTAAAATAACGAATTTGAAAAACAACCCAGACTTCTATAACCAATAAACTTATCCTTCAAAAGTGATCATAGAATAGATACATTACCAGATAAACAAAAATCTTGATAATTTATTGTCAGCAATCTTTACTGTAAACAGTGTGACTAGAAGTTCTTCAACAGGAATGCAGATAATGAAACAAAACACAACCAGAAGGAGACACCTTTTACACACTAGAATCAGTATAATCAAATTGATGGACAATAGCAAAAGTTGACAAAGATGGAATACTTAGAACCCTGACTCACAGCTGGGGGAAATTTAATATTTTATATCTACTTTGGAAAACAGCTTGCAATTATTCAAATAGTTAAACTTAAGATTGAAATATGATTCAGCAGTTCTATAGCTGGAAATATAATTTAAAAATAAGATAATTAAAAACATAAAGCTATGCATAAGCTTGTAAACAATATTTATAGAAGCATAGCACTGTCATAATAGACAAAATAGAAGATAAACAAGGATCATAAAGTGATGAATGAATAACCTAAATGTGTCATAGTTAAATGATAAAATGGGATATTGTCTGGCAGTAGAAAAAAATGATCCCTCAAAAACCTAAGAACAGAAATACACTCAACCCAGCAATCCCATTACTGGGTATATATCCAAGGAAATATAAAGCATTGTGTTATAAACACATACACATGTATGTTCATTGCAGTACTATTCACAATAACAAAGACATGGAATCAACCTAAATGCCCATCAAAGGTAGACTGGGTAAAAAAAAAAAAAAAAAAAAAAATGATACATGCACACTTTTGGGAATACTATCTGGCCATAAAATAGAATGAGATCATGTCCTGTGATGGTTAATATTAAGTGTAAACTAGATTGGATTGAAGCATGCAAAGTATGTTTCTGGGTGTGTCTGTGAGGGTGCTGCTAAAGGAGATTAACGTTTGAGTCAGTGAACTGGGAGAGGCAGACCCACCCTCATTGTGGGTAGGCACCATCTAATCAACTGCCAGCCCAGCTAGAATAAAGCAGACTTACTGAGTGTTCCGGCCTTCATCTTTCTCCTGTGCTGGATGCTTTCTGCCCTCATCATCAGACTCCAAGTTCTTCAGCTTTTGGACTCTTGGACTCACACCAGTAGTTTGCCAGGGCCTCTTGGGCCTTTCACAGACCGAAGGCTGCACTGTGTGCTTCCCTGCTTTTGAGGTTTTGGGACTTGCATTCATCTATTACTGGCTTAGTTGCTCTTCAACATGCAGACAGTGAATCATGGGACTTTAGCTTATAATTGTGTGAGTCAATTCTCCTTAGTAAACTCCCTTTAATATATACATATATCCTATTAGTTCTGTCCCTCTAGAGAACCCTGACTAATACCTGTACTTTGCAGAGACATGGATAGATGGAGCTGGAGGCCATTATCCTTAGCAAACTAAAACAGAAACAGAAAACCAGATACCATGTGTTCTCACTTATAAGTTGGAGCTAAATGATGAGAACACATGGACACAAAGAGGAAAACAACACACACTAGGACGTATCAGAGGGTGGAGGATGGGAAGAGGTTGAGGATCAGAAAAAATAACTAATGGGTACTAAGCTGAATACCTGAGTGGTAACATAATCTACACAACAAATCCCCATGACACAAATTTATATATATGTAACACACTTGCCTATGTACTCCTGAATTTAAAATAAAAGTTAAATAAAAAAGAATCTCACAAAGTTCCGCTTTAAATAAAATAACAAAAAAAGAATGATGCATACTACCACATAGATGAGCCTTTAAAATAGTAAGCTCAGTGAAAAAACAGACACAAAAGACCACATACTGTATGATTTCTTTTTATGAAATGTTTGGCATGTGCAAATTCACAGAAGTAGAGGTAGATTAGTAGTTGTCAGGGCATGGAGCTAAAGGGTAATTGAGAATGATGGTTAATAAGTTTGGGTTTTTAGGGGGATGATGACAATTTCTTACAATTACTTAATAGAAAGGAATGATACTTGCAAAATCTTGTGAATATATTAAGAACTCATAATTTGTACACTTTTAAATAGAATAATATGAAATGTGAATTATGTCTCAATAAAACAACACACATAAAGAGATACCACTACACACCTATTAGAATGCCTAAAAAATAAATCTACATTCATAAAATATAATAATTTATTTAAATTAATTATATTGATTACAACTGTTTTAAGAAGTGGAATGGAAGCCCAAACATTTACTGACAATTTGTAGCAGTTTTATCAATTATCATGGCATGAAATTGTAAGATTACACAGAATTATACAGAATATAGCCTTTTCAAACCAATTTTAAAAAAGAAGCAATTATCCTCTTCTATATTATCATCGTGTGGTAATTAACCTCAGGAGTGAAAGCTTCTTATATTCAGACAGCAATTACTGTTTTTAATAACTAGAAAATAGTTCCTTTACATTATTTGGCATGTCCACATGAAGAGACAAGCTGCTATTCTAGTTGCTGCAAGTTATGTTGAAAAATTTTGCCTTGTGGATAGGAAAGTCCATTAACAGCACATTAGAGAAAAAGAAAACACAAAGGAAAAATGTTGCTGAGTATACCTCAAATAAAATGTTACGAGTCTGCAATTAGAGAATAGATACTTTTCAAAAAAGTTTATTTATATAACACATTTTATTAGCTCCAAAGATATATTTTAGAATAAATTCTTTAAAAATATATAATGCTAATGGCCTACACACTAAAATATAATCATATTTGTCTATCTATTTTGTTGGAGGGCCATTTCTCTTGCTTGAAATACAGTCTTCATATTTTTCCCTAATTAATTAATACATGATAAACATTCCTAGTATCCAAAAGATATAGAACCAAAGGTCAATTTTATTTTCCTAGCAAATATTATACATGTTTGTAATTCTAATGATTAGATTGTTTTAATAATAGTAATAATTTGCTTTTTAATGCATTCGTTTGTTTCTAAAGTCATTTTAAAATCATAAATCTCAATATAATGAAAATTCATGCAAATTTAATAGAGCGTTATACAATGAAGAACACGAATTATTTTACTTTAAAATTTAAAATACAACAAGAGGAATTCAATGTTACAGATATGAAACTTGTGAAAGTCCCAATTTTCATGTCTTTATGCTCAATAGTCATAGCTTCATATAATCATATTAAAACCCAAATCATTGAGGACAGATATTTGTAATAACATGGGTCTGCTCACATGCAGAATCCTTCATTTTGTTTATTTGTTTTATTTATTTATTTATGTATGTATTTATGTTAGAGACAGGGGCTTACTCTGCTGTTAAGGCTGTATTGCAGTGTCACGACTGTGGCTTACTGCAGGCTTGACCTCCTGGATTCAAGTGATCTTCCGATCTCAACTTCCTGAGTAACTGGGTCTACAGATGGGAGCCACCACACCTAGTTAATTTATAATTCTTTTTAATTTTTTTTGGTAGAGACTAGGTTGCTTCTAGCTGGTTTCGAACTCCTGACCTCACACCATACACCCCACTCAGCCTTCCAAAGCACTGGAATTAAAGATGTGGGTGACTGTGTCCAGCCTTCATTTTATTTCTTGCTCTCAGTTGTCACCAAAAATTGAGAACTATAAAATAAATCTTCATTTTTGTTTACTGCATTCAGTTTATACATATTCCAGGAAAATGTTCATTTTACATAAAAAACACTTTCAGTGAGCAGAACACTGGATTTCTGAATATGCAAGGTTAATAGTTGAAAGATAGGTAATTGATATTTCCTAGTATAGCAATTGTCTTGTATTTTTTAACTTGCATTTTTGTAACTCACCACAGTACACTTGAGTACTACTTAATTAATTAGCAACATTTATTATATTTGTGATACTGCCATTTTAATTACACAGTTGTTTTAATAACACTGAATCAAGAAATTGTTATGGTATAAATGATAATATTTCAAAAATGCAGTTTTAACTGATTCTTTATTAGAATGTATTTGGTGATATTCCTAGGAGTATTATATGCAACACATCTTCTTAGCATCGAAATTTCATTAAATTTAAAGGTAAAGAAATGGTCAAAATAATTAATTTTTTCAGTTAAAGTACATCATCAGAGTAGTAACATAATGCAGGAGTATTTAGTGCCTTAATATCCAGGAGAACCTCTTATTTCTATGAGGAAATTTTTCAAAATCAACCTTTCTATTAACCATGATGTTGAAAAGGAAAATCCAGTATAATTTTTAAATGAACACAGTCATTAGTGCACATAAATCCTGGTATCTAATTTTACAGACTGTTTAATATAACTTTTGTTATAGATTTATCAATTTTTGTTAGTCTCAAAACTAACTATAAATTTTTAAACTTTAAAACTATATAAATTATTTTATTATATTGGAAAACCTAATTTGGTTCATTCATACATTTTGAAAATTAGTCCTTGTTCTTTTAGCACAAATGTAAAAAATTATACATCTATTATCTGGTGAAAAAAGTCTTGTTAATTTTAAAATGTATGCTTATATTATGGTTGGTAAATAGTTTTTATTATGTGTATGGCATAGCCATGGAATACTCTACTGTTTATCTTTGCAAGATCCTATAATTAGTGAATCCCAGATTTGTTTGGTTTTGGAACACAATATACAGATAGAACATTTTTTATCCAAAATATTTCGGACAAGAAGTGTTTCAGATTTTTGATTTTTTTCAGACTTTGGAATATTTGCGTATACATAATGAGATGCTTTGGGGATGGGGCCAAACTCTCAACACAAATTTTTTAAATTTACATTTAATATTCAGATTAGATACATAGCCTGAAGGTAATGGTATAAAATATTTTAATTTTTTTTGGCATAAAATGAAGTTTTGACTGCATTTTGACTGTAACCCATCGCATGATGTATGATGTGGAATATTCTATTTGTTTTGTCATATCAGCATTCAAAAAGTTTTGAATTTTGGAGCATTTAAGATTTCAGATTACTTTATAACTTATTTTCCAGAGGTGAATCCACTTCTTATTATTCTTAGAAATAGTATTGTCCAGCTTACAAATAAGATTGTTTAACAGTTTCACAACAAAAACAACTGCATTAAGAACGATAAATGTAAACAAAATACTCCAAGTGCTTTATATGAAAGTGGATTTTTCTGATATAGACTTCACGTCTTTATCTGTGCAATCTCCTCCAATCCATAGAAGGAGTTCTATGTTGTTCTTTCTGGAAATTGAAAATAATAACGGGAGCAGCAGCAATAATCTTAATTTGATGAGAGAAGCACTAGAAGGAAAGCTAGTAGGGTAACAGATACAATTAACAGATATCTAGAGGCAGCAATTAAGAAAATGTCTCCAGTATGGTTTCTCATTTAAAAGTTGTATATAGGCCAGCTGTGGTGGATCACACCTGTAAATGCCAGCACTTTGGGAGGCTGAGGCGGGTGGATCACCTGAGGTCAGGAGTTCGAGACCAGCCTGACCAACATGGTGAAACCCCGTCTCTACTAAAGCTACAAAAATTAGCCAGGCATGGTGGCACATGCCTATAATCCCAGCTACTTAAGAGGCTGAGGTAGGAGAATCGCTGGAACCCAGGAGGCGGAGGTTGCAGTGAGCCAAGATCGGGCCATTGCACTCCATACAGGGCAACAAGAGTGAATTTCTGTCTCAAATAATAATAATAATAATAATAATAATAATAATAATAATAAAAGTTGTATATAAAAACAACTTATTCACAAGCTCTTTATTTGAAATATGTATACCTATAGCCAGGTTACATGATGTTGAATATTATAAAATATATATGTGCTTATATATAATATGTGTTCTTCGTAAGAGTAGAGCTGAAAAATGTAAAGCTTAAAACTTACAAGTGTGTATGTTGCCTATACAAAATAGAACAAAATAATCAGTATTTAGCAAAATATATTTAAGACGATATGTATCATGGTAAAAATATTTAATATGATATATATCATAGAAGGTTAAATTGGAAAATGAAAATATATTTAATATTTTAGAAAAATATGGCAAGATAACAGATAGAAATATATATATTTCTCTTTAGTAAGAAAATTCAGATCAAGAAACTTTCATTTGTCACATACTGCATTTGTTTATTAAATGTGTAATATCAATGTCATGATTAGTTACCACTCAACCATGCCACATACCCACATAGGTGTAAAGACATACAAACTCTTTTGGATATGAATATTCTACCTCTTACTTTACTAAGCATTTCCCTTAAAACAATGGTTTTATTTAATTAAATAAATTTGTTTAGAGCATATGCACAGTATTTGCCACTTCTTTGGTTTTGAGATAGAAGAACACTAACTATAGAAAATTCTGACATTAAAGATAGTATAATCTTCCCAAGGAAATTTTAGATTCTTGAATTACAAGTTTTTTTTTTTCCAGGAAATGCATTAGGTAGAGACTAAAGATTTGATGAACTATAATACATATTTTAATGTCTCTAGCAGATTTTTAGTAGACAGAGTTATTTTTTCCAAGTTGAATACCTCTGCCAGAGATTGATTTGGGACTTCTGACCTTTAATTTTCAGAATAAAGGGCAGGAAGAAATTCAGTTATCAAAGCAAACATGAGATGAAATGATGAAAGCAGATGTCTCTAAAAATCAGTATACCAAGATTCTGAAGAAATAAAATACACTTAGATATCCTGATATAATCAAATATATTTTGAGGCTATTAAGATTTTTGTTTTATTCAGAATTGAACTATCATTAAATCTCAATAGAAAAAGAATGTGGAAAGTAAATATGAAGAATCTGAAAATATAGTATTCATTAATGTTAATTTATTAAATAAAAATGTTAGTTAAAGGAAGTATAAATTTCATAATTAATAATTGTAGCAAAAACTTAAATAACTGTAGCTCTACATATTCAGAAACTATACTTAGTAACTAATCTAATAGCATATATATAATTTATATTAAAAACATTCAATAAACAAGTAAACTACATTTGCAATACAAAAGTTAGGGAAAAAAGAAAGCAAAGTTAATTCTATGATAAGAAACATAACAATATACTTTTAAAATAAATTGCATGAGTTGATCATTTCCTTTCCAAACGACCAAAGTTGAGAAGTTCATTAATCCCCAAATATATTTGGATAGTACATTATTCAATCCAAAGGCTATTAAAATGTCTGTTTGATTTAAAAGTCAATTAACTGTAGTAACTACAAGTTTTTTAAAGAGTTAAAGTTAGATTAATCATACTGAAGATTAAAATAAAATATATGTGATGAAAGAAGTATATTAAATAGTTTTTGCATATCATACAAGTACCTATTAGCATTGTAACTAATACTCCTTGAAAAAGGAAAACCCATATAAGCCTACTGAACAATTTTATGGTTGCTTTCCTCATATGTGTACCTTCCTATATATGAGTTTTGGTCAAATGTTATTCCTAAATTTGAATATTTGGCTAGCATAAGAAATAAATCTCCATTTCTGAGACTCAATGAAATAAAATACACACATGATTAATTGTTCCATTCTATCACATCCTAGTACCAGAGATTCTATATATACGTCGTATATAAAAAAACATATATACACATACACAATGTATATGTATTTGTATATCTTATATTACAGGATTATCTCTTGTGTTAGTCATGTGCATGTTTTTATCATATTATCTGATGTTATAAATGTGTATTTTATTTCACAATATATTTCATATTTTTAGGTTTACTCTACTTATACAAACATTTTAACAAATATATTTTATAATAGAACTGGTATAAAATATATTTTTCTAATTTTGAGTTTTTCATCCATGAAGAAGCATATAATTGCGAAGCATGAATAAACAGCATCTAGTACTCAGTTTCTATGCTATGTTTCTTACTTATTAAACAATTTAATTATTTTCTAAATTTTGATAGATTCATGTTGTATAGGGCCAACTGATAGTTTTACAGAACATTATAGATTAAATGTTCAAACTCTGGCATGTTACGTACATTAGAAACGTAATATTTATTGAATGAAAGTATAAAAATCTATAAGTGAATACACTAATGTATGTGATTTGTCCTAGAACATAAGTGACAAGAGAAAAACTATTCTGTAAATATGCATTTATGGAATTAAGTAATTTAGAAATTCAGAAGATTTTCGAGAAAAAGAACAGGTGACAAACTTTCAATATCTATAGTGAGTAGTTTAGGAGAACTACATTAGAATAAGAAACTGTTTTGCCAGAAGCGATGTGGGAAACTCATGAACAGAATTAATCAAATGAAAAGAGCAGATTTAAAACACTTATGATCCCACCACGTAGAACCAGAAGCTTGAACATGAGCACAGACATGTGGCAAGTCAAGTATGATGCACATATATGCACACACATTCTGGGTACACATTCAGATAACATGAAGAAAAAATCTACTTTAAAAAATGGCCATTAAACTGAAATAAGGCAAGGCAATTGGGATTTTATTGGGCGGTAGAGTAATGCCATGGTATAATGAATTCCATAAATATAACAACCACTTGGGAAATAAAACTAAGGCTCTCATATAGACCCACTAACATTTATGTCTTACCTACTTTCCTTTGAGATAAAATGCTGTGACTTTATATCTAGTACTGCAACACATATTTTTGGGCGAGAATGATTAAGATGATCATGAATGAAACTTTACATAAAAAAACATATTTTAGGATTTCTGTACGTGCAACTATTTTCTATGTATCATTATTTCTCATTAACTTGCTATTGTTTTTAATCCTTGATAGCATAAATCAGGGACATAGATATAATCAACACTATATAAACAAGGTCCTCATGGAAAGCAATCAAAAAGTAATGAACTCATGCAAAAATTAAGCAGTCCTATATATTGTTTTATTGGCTAATTTTATATGAAAATGTGGCTAGGCCATGGTTATCGGTTGTTTGATCAAATGACAGTCTAGATGTTGCTGTAAAGGTTTTTTTTTTTTTAATGTAATTAACATTTACATCAATAGACTGAGTAATTCAGATTATTCTTGTAATGTGAGTCGACCTTATCCAATCAGTTGAAGGCTTTAAGAACAAAGACTGAGATTGTCCAAAGAAAAAGAGATTCTTATCAAAACTGGAACCTAGAAACCCTGCCTTAGGTGCCACCTTTTGCTCTAAGTGCCCTAATCATTGGGAATTTACATGCAAGACTATAACATCAACTTTTCAAATTTTCAGACTTTCAGTCTGACCTGCGGAATCACACAAGCCAAATATTTAAAATCTAAAAAAATTCTATAGAGAGTACATGACAGCTAGATGAACAGATGACCGACCGATATTGGTATAGATATGAATTTATATATATCTTATTGGTTTTCTGGAGAACCTTGGCTAACACAATTGGGCACACAGATTCACAAGGATATCAGTAGTGATAGTTTTTTTGGTGCTCACAGAATATAAAATCATATGAAGCTCTTATTTTTAAATAATAGAAAATTATTTATTCACATCAGTATATTTTTAATGGCATCACTATATTTTAGTTTACATTGGACACACTGTATTTTAGTTTACATTTCTGAGACATTTTAAAAATTTCTATTTATATTTTTCCTGTTAAAAATATTTTATTGTATATATTTGTGTCCGACATAATGTTTTGATATACACATCCATAGTGTAACAAATAGGATAGTCAAACAAATTAATACAGCTCTCATCTAACATAGATTTCTTCTTTTTTGTGTGTCGTAAGAGTACCTAAAATCTACTCGCAATGAATTTCCATTATACTATACAACATTATTAACTATAGTCCTCATGCTGTACAGTAGATCCCTAGATTTATTCATTTTGCATAACTACAACGTTGTACCTTTTGATATTAATTTACCCATTTTCCCACTCTCTTTCCTCTGATAACCACTGTTCTATGTATTCAGCTATTTTTTAGATTCCCCGTATAGATGTAATTATGCAATATTTTTCTTTATGTGTCTGGCTTATTTCACTTAGTATAATGTTTTCCAGTTTCATCCATGTTGTCACAAGCGGCAGAATCTCTTTCTTTTTTAGTGCTTAATAATATTGCATTGTGTACATATACAAACATTTAAAAAATGTATTCATCTGCGTATGAAGACTTACATTGAGCTTATATTTTGGATATTGTGAATAGTGACACAATAAACATGGGAGTGAAGATATCTCTTTGACATATTAATGTCATCTTTTTGGATGTATACCCCATAGTAGGATTGCTGTATCATACAGTAATTCTATTTTTTAATTTTAAGGAACCTCCATATTGTAGTCCATAATGGCTAACCAATTAACATTGTCAGCAACAGAGTCCAACAGTTCCCTTCCCCCATACCCTTTCCAACACCTGTTATCTTTTATCTTTTTTATAGTAGCCATTCTAACAGATGTGAGGTGATATTTCAGTGTGTTTTTAATTTGTAGTTTTTCTGAATGTTATTGATGTGTTCCATATACCTGTTGGCCATTTGTATGTCTTCTTTTAAGAAATACCTATTCAGGATCTTTGCACACTTTTAAATTGCATTATTGGCCTTTTGCTTTTGAGTTTTGTCAGTTCCTTTTATATTTTGGATATTAACTCCTTATCAGATGTATGGTTTCCAAGTATTTTTCACCATTCCACAGATTGTCTTTGTTGTTTTGAGACAGAGTCTCACTCTTGTCATCCAGGCTGGAGTGCAATGGTGCGATCTTGGCTCACTGCAAACTCCTCCTCCCAGGTTCAAGTGATTCTCCTGCTTCAGCCTCCTGAGTAGCTGGGATTACAAGCATGCACCACCACACCCAGCTAATTTTATTCTTTTCCTGTATTTTTAGTAGAGACGGGGTTTTGCCATGTTGGCCAGGCTGGTCTCAAACTCCTGACATCAAGTGATCTGCCTGCCTGGGCCTCCCAAAGTGCTGAGATTACAGGTGTGAGCCACAACACCTGGCAGATTGTCTTTTAATATTGTTGATTGCTTTTAGTGTTGTACAATTATATTTTAATTTGATGTTGTTCCTCTTGTTTACTTTCTCTTTTGTTACCTGTGCTTTTGATGTAATATCAAAAAATTGCTGCCATGGCCAAAGTCAAGGAGCTGTTCCCCTATTTTTAGGAATGCTATGGTATTAGGTCTTACGTTTAGGTTGTTAATACATTTTGAATTGCTTATTGTATACAGTATGTAATAAAAGTCCAATTTTATTATTTTGCATGTGGCTAAAGTTTTTCAACACCATTTATTGAAGAGACTATCATTTCTCCACTCTGTTTTCTTGGTGACCTTGTTGAAAATTAGTTCACCATATATGGTTGAGTTTATTTCTGAGCTCTCTATTCTGTTCTATTGGTCTATCTGTCTTTTTTGTTAAGACAATATCATATCATTTTAAGAACTGTATCTTTGTAACATAATTTGAAATCAAGATGTGTAGTGCTTCCAACTTTTTTTTCTCAAAGCTGTTTTGGCTATTAGAAATATTTTATAACCCCATACAAATTTTAAAATTGCTTTTCCTATTTCTGAGCAAAATGCCATTGAAATTTTGGTAGGAATCACATTAATCTGCTTTTATTTTTGTCTACTGCAGTTTTTTTTCTCTGGATTTTTCAAACATGAGCCTGAATGATGTTTTCACAAATGTAAATGCTTATTTAAGAACATTTAAGTTATTGGTGAGTGAGGTGACATATTTTTATTTTGATGTTTGGTTTTCTTCTCAGGTTTTGTTTATTTTAAATTTGTCTCATGTTATATACTTTCTTACTAAATTAAAGACCTCAGTCTATGACAGTCAGGATCACAGTTGATTGAATGTAAAGCCTCCAAATCGTCTTAAAACCATTAGGTAAATATGTGGTATTTAATGAATCATTGCAATGAAGAAGGTTGCACATCAGAGGAACCATTGTGCATCTCCCCAAAGCAAGAAAAAAAAAATTCTTATAGAGTATGTGGGTATATTGAGAATTAGTTGACATTTCAATGAAACAGTGTTTTGAGAAGCTCAAACAAAGAAAGGCTGTGAATATAGAGATAATAATTAGTTCTGGAATGCAAATTGGTCCTGCGTTCTCTTTCTTCCAAGACTTTGAAGTTAAGATTGACATGTAATGTTATGATCAGAAAACGGGTTTACCTGGGTTTTAAATCAAAACTCCTTTACTCTGTCAAAGTGACTTAGATCCTTCAAACATGGGGACATTTCTTTCTTACTGACAAAATTTCAAACAGCAAATTTTATGATAATCTATTTTAGAAAACTGTATTACCCCAGGAATAGGAAAGCAGTAGTCTCTCAAAGAAAGAAATTGTTATGACACTTTACAACTACAGTGTGTCCTGAGAGATACTGGTCCCTGTCAACTTTGCAGTTGGTTTTTCTTGGGTCTTTTATTCCTACCTGAAAAATGACAGGACAAAATTTTACAGTCTAGATTATTTTTCAGTTTGTTAGGAAATACCTAATTTCTTCACCAGATCCATCTGTAGAACTCAAAAGGAAAGCATTTCTAAATGAAGGTATAATAATGTCTCCTAATATATTTGGCACATCCAGTTAAGACCAGGAAAGTCTGTAAAAATCCATACCATCATTAAAAATGTAAAAAAAGTTTTGCATTTTATAAAAGAGATTTTAAAGAAATCTTATATACTTACAAGGCAGAAAACTCTGTAGATATGTAAGGAACTCTAAATGATTATAAAGATACTTAAAGTACATCATAATATATATCATATATTATGATATTACAGTGATAAGCAATGACGAGTATAGGAGAAAGATGAAATTCTGTGAGTGTAGAGATACTAAACAAATATTCACATAATTATTTTTCCACCTATATCTTACTGAGAAGTATTGTGATAAATATAAAAAGTTCATTCTATGACATTTTACAATTGTTTATAACATATTAAGTGTCTGTCTAAAACTATAATATACCAAGTTATTCCCAAATCAAGACAACAATGAGACATCCATTGACTTACAGGTGGACTGCAAAAATTGAAAATCTGATAATTTCAATTGTTGCAGCACACATGGTGCACATATTATGTATATTTCTGGTTAGAGTGTAAAATTATGGAATGGTTTTGGTAATTTGTTTTGTGCTATCATTTGAATTTGAACATTCACATATCCCCCGCCTTAGAATTCTTCTCCTAGGGATATGTCCAAAATAAACTCTCACATTTAGAAGAGAAAATATGTGAAATTGTATTTATAGAATCCATATTCACAATGTATAAAAGAAAATAAGAAACAGTTTAAATGCTCACTAATAGTTGACTGTCAAGAAAGGATGATATATTCATCTGTAAAATATTACACAACACTGGATTTCTTGCAGTTCTTCACACTAAAGGAGCTTGATTTATCTCAGGTCATTTTCACTTTAAGTTCCCTCTACCCAGAATAACCTTCCAGATACTTAGCTGGGTGAATTTCTTACTTCTTTTAGGTTTCTTCTCTGTTGTCTCTCCATTGGAGAGCTGAGTCAATTCTAATATTTTAATTATTTGCTTGAATTTTTACTAATTTTCTTTATAGGCACTATCTCTACCTAACCTGCATTTTTGTTTATTTTGTCATATGGCTGACAAAGCCATGTGCTTCTTTTTTTTCTTTGCTATATATCCAGAACAGAGCATAATTCAAAATATATGAAGTCTTTGATACATTATCATTAAATAAAATGGTTAATGATTAATAGATGAATTAAATGCATTACGTTACTCATTTTATAAAGAAAATTGAATTTTTTCTGTTAAGTACGTTCAGAAAGGCACAAAAACAAAATATATTTGATGCATGTTAAATAATGTAATATGCAAGGGAATTAGAGGAAAGGAGAAATTAAGGGAAAGTAAAAACACAGTAGCATTATTACAGTTCACTTTGGTGGCAAGACAGACAATACCAATGAGATAAAAAACTTAAGAAAAATATAAAATACTATATATAAAAATTTGATAGAATGACTATAATAAAAAATCGAAGATTATATTTAAGAAAATTGACTTATTCAAAGGGAATACAGGACATATGGATAATTAACAAAACAAAATATATTGTCAGAGTAAGGAAAATAATAATATATTTTAAATCATTTTTATTGTATACATTTCTGAAGTACAACATGATGTTTGGATATAGGTATACATTGTAGAATGATGAAATCAAGATAATTAACAAAATAATGGTACTCGGCTGGGCGCGGTGGCTCACACCTGTAATCCCAGCACTTTGGGAGGCCGAGGCAGGCGGATCGCGAAGTCAAGAGATCAAGACCATTCTGGCCAACATGGTGAAACCCTGTCTCTACTGAAAACACAAAAAAATTAGATGGGTATTTCTTGTACTTCATAAAGAAGTATCATGTTAGTTTTATGAGAAAATTTGAGCAAACATTTAAAAGATGATAAATTCTACCCATGTCACTACACAGTTTTTTCAAATATTAGATTCTGTAAAATATAAAACTGAGAGAGATATATGCCTTTGAATATTTAGTGATTTTATAAATCAATTAAAAAAAAATTATAGAGTACTTTGGGAGGCCGAGGTGGGTGGATCATGAGGTCAGGAGATCAAGACCATCCCATCCTGGCTAACATGGTGAAATCCCGTCTCTACTAAAAATACAAAAAATAGCTGGATGTGGTGGCGGGCACCTGCAGTCCCAGCTACTCGGGAAGCTGAGGCAGGAGAATGGCGTGAACCTGGGAGGCAGAGCTTGCAGTGAGCCGAGAGTGCGCCACTGCACTCCAGCCTGGGCGACAGAGAGAGACTCCATCTCAAAAAAAAAAAAAAAAAAAAAAAATAGAGAAAGTAGATATTTTAATTGATGAATCTTCCTAACCTCTGCCTTCCAAACTATAGTATACTTGTAAATTAGCATGTTAGGAAGATAATGACTATAAATGAGAAATGTTTTCACATTAAAAAGTTTAAAATAAATTTATAAAATTATATATTTTGTATTTTATATAATTTTTAAAATTATGTATTCTTGGGATATGGCTGACTTTTTAATATACTTTTTTATTAAAAAATATGCAAAATTTCACATCACTTAATTCTGATCATTATTTTATTTACAAAAAAAATTTTTCTTAAACTTACTTTAAAGCACTAAGTGATACACTTTCCTAGTATAGTTTTAAATACATTAAAGATTACTACTATGTATCTATAGCCACTTAATACTTCCCAATATACATAACTTGTTCAGTTTTAATTGTACGTAAATTAGTTTTAAATGAACAAAGCAGAGTTATCAATATGAGAATATTTTCTTTCTTACTTTTTATTCCAGAAATACATCAAGATAAATGTACATTAAAATTGGCTTTTATGAAGACAGATTTCACATATATTAGTTCTACTTTTGTGCCACCTAAAAAAATGGAACTATCCATATAATACTAACAATTCAGGTGACTAAATACAGCTTTTCTATTACAATTCCTGGGTCCACTTTCTGCCCTACCCTTTGCTCTCTCTCCTTGACATGAATTGTATCTACAGCACATGAAATATTGGCATGCTTGCCATGTTTGACCGTTGACTTATCCATCGCTGTACAGAAATTAGGTTTCCAAACTATATTCCCAAGGGTCATATCTGGGCAGGAAAGAACAAATGGGGAACAACTTCTTTCTAATGAAAATGTAATGCCAAACTAGTCTGAAAACAGAGTCATCCTGTGAAAGAGAAATGATTCAAACAGCAGGAAAAATTAAACTTAATCAAACACCCGAAATCTTACCTGAGGCTTCAGTAATCAGAAATATATGACCAGGTCTTGTGTAAGACATTTACATCTTTATAAATTTGTGTCTTTATTGATTAGTTTTTCTTTATAATCTGAAATGTAAAGATAATCTAAATTTCTCAAGTATCCAACCGTAGATTTTTAAGTATTTCCTAAATGACATTTGACTAACCACTGTATTTTATAATACTGCCCTAATCCTAACCTATGCAATCTCATGTTTATTAAAATACACACATAAATACATGCCCAAAAATACATACATACACTCACACAGTTTTTCAGTATAGCTAAATTATACTTATTCTTAAAACCCCAGGGAAAATTGCTTTTCTACAGTTTTTTTTAAAATCCATACTTCCAGCCCTTAACTCTGAATTACTTTTTTTCTCATTTTACATGGTCTACCACAACTATATGCCTTTTTTTTCTGCACGTCATTGTGTTTTTTTAATTCTTAATGATTAAGAAATGGTCACTCAATATACAATTTTAAAAATATGCACATTGAACATCAGTTTAGACATCATGTGTGAATTTGAATATACATCCCATTACTTACTAACTGAATATACCCTGCGGGGTAAGTCTGTGCCATTGTTCCCTCATTTGTAAAAGGGTGTAATAAGTGGGACTGTTCCGTAGGATTGTCATGAAGATTAATACAGATTAAGATTAAGAACAAAGTACAGCAAAAAATATTATATATTAATATTAACTTAGCATTGTTAAGTTATTAATTAGCCTTGTTAAGATTCTTATCTTTGGTGAATTAGTCTAAAGCCCATGTTTTGTCCCGTTTGATTTTTTATGTCATCCTCGGGAAGTCATGGAGGAGCAGGAATTACGCCTTTTCACACTCAAACCCCTACATGATTTGAATCTGTCCCACAAAAAGCATGTTGAATACATAATTTCCAATGTAACAGTATTGGGAGTTGGGTGTTGTTAGGTCATGAAGGTGCCACTCTCATGAATAAATTAATTATAAAAGGGTTTGAGGTGGAAAGTTTAATCTCTTGCTCTCTTTTGCCATATGATTCTTTCCACCATGTGTGATGCAGCAAGAAAGCCCTCAACAGATGTGGCCACTCCATCTTGGACTTCACAGCCTTCAGAACTCTAATAAATACATGTATTTCCATTATAAATGACCCATCCTGGTGTATGCTTTTATAGCAGCACAACATGCAGTAAGACATCCCTGAAACTGTCAGCATTTTTAGGGCTCCACTGAACACATGTTTTCAAACCTGCCAAGTCACATCCTAGCTACAGATTACCAGGCTATTCATCTTACTTTATCCTCAGGTCATGCTATTGCTCTAAATACAGACTTCATTTTAGAGGAGGGCATCAAAATCTCCTGGGAGTCATGTAAATTTGAAAACACCTTTCTTCTCTCCTCTCTTTAAACTTTCATGTTTACTGCTTAAGTTTTTGTCTACCATTTGTTTTCTAAAACTCACAGATTTGTTTTCTAAAATGCCACTGGGTGCCTGCTTTGTCCTCTACTTGAGACTCAAAGGTCACAGATAAAGACTCAAAGGCAACAAGCCATGGCAGACCACATCACTCTATGATAATGATATTGTCCTTCAGAGAAATAGAACATGCCACTAATGGAAATATTGTCCTCTCTCTCATTTATCTGAGAGTCTATTGTCCTGTTCTCTGATTTATTCCTTGTCATTTTCTTGAATTCCAGACTTAGTACACTAAGCTAAGATTTACTTATAAAATATTAGATTCAAAGTTCATAAATGTTGAAGAACTTTTAATTTAAAAAAACATAAAAAATTATTTTAATTTTGACTCCCCTACAAAGGTTATTGTTTAAAAGAGTTTTTCCTCTTTATCATTAGCAATTTTTAGATCTGGATATTATATTCCATTAAAAGCTAGACTTGGTAGGCAGAACTGAAAAATATTCCACATCACTTTGCTATGAGGACTAATGTTTATAAATGCATCCATTATCAATCAGAATCTAATGATTTTTATTACATAATAAAAACTAATAAAAACACATACAATATTTATTGATGCTAGACACTGGTTTAGCTTACATTTACCATTTTTAAATTTCTTTACAGTAAAATTGTGAAGCAAATATTTTTATCCCATTTTTCTAAAAAAGAAACTTCCCAGTGAGTGATTAATAACTTCCTCATTGACACACAGCTGAGCAAGTACATGGCAGAATCAGGACTTCAGCCTGTACAGTTTAACATGAGACTGTGCACAGTTTTTTTCTATACTCTATTACTTGACTTGTATTTCCTGATTTTCTTTAAACAAAATGAAATATAATCTCTAAAACATAATAGAGGCAAGTGAAAGCCAACTGAAATGAAAAATCTGGAAATTCTTTTTCAATATTAAATAGCTTCATTATATTAAACATTAATATTTACACAAATCAGTAAAATGAGTTCTTAGTTCTCTTTTTCTTTTTTCATATAAAATCCAAATGTACTGACTATTATTTTAAAATCCATATGTAGAGTATTAAATTCTTGTGTATACACTTGAAGATAATTTACTTTTTTGTGTAACACACTGAAAATTATTTTTTATAATCAAACAATAAAAATAATTTCTGTTATATTTTCTGGTGCACTTATTTATACTTTAGATAAAAATTAAAAGCAGAAGAAATCTGTTTCAAAATGCAAAAATGCACTTAGTACTTTCTAGATCCATTAAATTCTAAGGAATTATAATACATTACCTGGTTATTGATGAAAAAATGTCAAATATTGAATAATACATGCAGTGTGAGCTTCACTGCTATGTAGCAATGTCGGTAAGCTTCAGGATTTCAGTAAAAACACTCGTGTTTAAAGAAGAAAACTTTAAACAAGAAGAATATATATATATGTAACATATTTTATATATATATATATATATGTAACATATTTTATATATATATATGCCAGAGGAGTTATAGGAAACTACCTGGAGAATGTTTCATACAAACTGCATTTTGAAAGAATATTAGGGTTAAAAAAACCTGAAGTTTATAACTGGGACATAGATTAACTGGAATGCAAGACAGGAGTGATCCTAAACTGATGTACAAAATAAAGAGACAAGTGGAGGAATCCTTAAACCAAATTCCTAGTGAGTTGAAGGAGGATCAAATAATGGAAAACTTTGACGTTCTTGCAGAAAAGTTAACATAGGAGACAAAGGATATCAGAACATACTACTCAAAGTATATCCGTTTGGCATATGGACTATTTTGAACTAAAGGCCACCGACAAACAGCAGACCTAGAAAAAGCACATTTCATTCCCCTAACTGCCTAAAAATAGAATATAAATTTTCTGCTTTGTAAAATAAATTTACATTTATAAAGAAAAATCATATTTTTGGAAGTGTCTCTGTAACAGAAAGAGCTATTCCCAGAGACAACTGCTGTTGTCTGCATAAAACAACCCTTATTTTCTACTCATTTCCTCCCTTCCTCTTAGTACCTTACCTTCTCCTCTGTCCAGAAGCCCCAAGCTCCTTTTTCTATGTTTAACAAAAGCTGTTATGCAAATCTCAATTATCTTGTTTCCTCCTGGAGCTGTATTTTTCTTTGTAACTCCTATACATTCTTACATAATTAAAACTTTTTTTTCAATTAATCTGTCTTTTGTCGGTTTGATTTTCAGACCAAAGCCATTGAAACTGGAAAATTTAGAGGAAAAAGAAAATATTCTCTTACACTACAGAGTAAAAGAAAGAAAGTTGTATAGTTTTTTACAACTGTGATTTGTAGTAATCTGATACAGGTTCAAATCAAGGTCTGCCACATATTAACTGAATAATTTTGGATGATTTATCTAACCACACCATAAGTCACAGAGAGAGTAATACTAATGTTAGGTCAGATCTTTCATCTCCTTAAATACAAGAGTTTTATATATTTGTTTGTTAGTTTTTGGTAAGAATTTTTGCTGTTCTTTTACATCATGAAAAATAGAATTCAAAATAATTAAAAGTAATGTAGATAAGAAAAAAAGCCTTTTTAAAGATATTATACATCTAACCACTCAGAAAAAGAGTTCATCATCATTTTTTTCCTCTGAGCATTTTTTGCTGACATTTTTATATCCCCACAGAAACATGTAGAGGGACATTTATAATTAAAACAGTCACTAGGGCTATTATTGAAAGAGTGAGAGTTCACTAACTCTATATGTGAGGTGTGCATATGTTAATGGTTATACATGTGTATATAGTTGGCCAAAAATATAGCATAAATTACCAAGGAAACCAGAAACAGAGTTGATTCTAGATATATAAATGCTATTTACATTTATAAAAATATCTAGAACAACTTTAGTTTTTGCAGGATGTTGAGTTAGTGAGATTTATTTAAATTTTATTTAGACTTTGAGTTGAAGGTCACTCTTGCGTTCACACTTGGAATTCCTGGCTGTGGGAGTGTGTATCTGTGTGTGTCACTTTATGGACTCATATCCTTTTTTCTACATGAAATATTGTAATTATAATATTTTAAAATATTATTTTCTATTATATGCTGATGCTATATATTTTTGATAAAATAATTTAAAATTATAAACTCTCATCTACTGGGCCTCTTCTAAAATATTGGTTAACACTTCTAAGGTATTCATTATTTCAAATTATCTGCACAAAAATCTCACAGGTTGCATTAGTTCAAATTATCTACACAAAAATCTCACAGGTACTTTTTTAATAATACAGATAAAGATAATGAAGCTGAAAAAGATTTGTATTTGCCTTAGATAATATAGATAGTAATGTAGAGGATCACATACTTCTAAAGCTATGAGTGTAAAGTTTATTTGATCATACATCTATATTATTATGAAGAAAGTTAAAAATTACATTGAACATGCAAAGCATTTTATATAAAATTAATATTATATATTAATATGTAAAAATATAAGTTATTGTATTGCTGGAACATATATTCTTTAGAATGATATGAATGATACATGAACAACCACTTTTTAAGAGAGGCCATATAAGTGAGGGACAAATATATAAAAATTGTTCCACATCACTAATCATCAGAGAAATGCAAATCAAAGGCACAGTGAGATACCATCTCATATCAGTCAGAAACACCATCGATCGTTAATAGATCAAAAAACTACCGATGCCGGCAAAGCTGCAAAGAAAAGAGAATGCTTCTAGACTGTTGGTGGTAAGGTAAATTAGTTCAGTCACTGTGGAAAGCAGTTTAGAAATGTCTCAAAGATCTTAAAACAGAACCACCATTTGACTGAGCAATCCCATTACTGGGTATATATTCAAAATAAAGTGAATTGTTTTACCATATAGACACACGCACTTGCATGTTCATCACAGCACTATTCACAATAACAAAAGCGTGAATAACATATATAACAAAACAAAAACATAAATAACAAAAACAGTGAACTGGGTAAAGAAAATGAGGTACATATATACCATGGAATACTATACTGCCATAAAAAGAACAAAATCTTGTCTTTTGCTCAGTACCTGGGTAAAGGGATCATTTGCACCCTAAACTTCATTGTTGCACAACAAAACTAGGCAACATACTTGCATATGTACACCTGAATCTAAAACAAAAGTTGAAAAAATGAAAATAAAAGATTTAATTGAACATGCAGTTTAGAATAAAAACTACATACATTGAAATGTTAAATAGATAGAAATTAAAATACTGTTTTGCCAAAAATTTTAAAATTATGTAAACTGAAAATCAAATTCTGAAAAAATTGTTTTGGAAACATGTCAGTAACTACAGTTCAATACTTCTGCATAGACAAATATAAGATATTAATATTCAGCAACTTCAAAGGCCTCAATAAATAGAGGGATATATTATATTTGTGGATGAAAGGAATCAACATTTTAATTATATTAATTCTCCAGAATTTAGGCGCTTTTTCTTTAGACATCTATTTACCTTGAAAATGATTAAGCATGTTATTTTGTCAATGTCAACAGTTCTGTTTCCTTATAACTTCATATGTTGGTTTTAAAACTTACATAGGTCTCTAAAGTTGTGAATATAGCTGAAATGAAATTTGGAGAAGTAGCACAAAATGGGAAGTATTTCTCCATGAGAAATGCAATCTTCTTATAAAACTACATTTATTTAAGAGATCATAGTTTCTGTGAAATACTACATAAATAGATTAATTAAAGGAAATTGGGGGAATCCAAAAACCAAAATCTACTCATACACATGTAAGATATAATATTGTAGCATAAAGAAATATTTGCAGAGCCACAGGGGAAGGACATTCTTTTCAAAATTGTAGCTAAGTCAATTTGGTAACAATAACTGGGAAGAGAAGAAACATGACGCATATATCACAGGATACATGAAAAACAATCAGTAGAATTGCAGATCTAAATGTGAGTGGTAGAGTAATAAAGTTCCTGAAAGATAATATATTTTTAAATGCTTTTATGATCTTGGGTATAAAAATACTTAGTAGCCAGAATATAGAATATATAAAATGTAAAAGAAAAGATTGAACAATTATATTACATTAAAATTAAGATACCATGAAGAGAATGGAAGCCAAGTCATAGGGTGGGAGATATTTGCAAGATATTAAACTGGCAAAAAGTTTTTTACCAGAGTATAAATAACATCTACCAAAGAATAAGTAAATGATGACAAATAAAAGTAGAAAAACGAGCAAGAAATGTGAACAGGCTATTCACAACCTATATATTAAAATGGCTGAAAAAGTGGGTGCTCAATTTCACTATTAATATACATAATATAAATTAAAATCACAATGTGATCTTACTACACATTCGTTAGAAAGACTAAAATTTAAAAGGTTGATTACTGTAGGCCTGAGTGTAATCAAGGATATGAAGCATTGGAAATAAAAATGCTTTTCAGGAAGAAGTTATAGTTGGAATGATCACTCTGAGAAATAATCTTGTATTATCTATTAAAAATGAAAATACTCAGATCAATGCTGCTCATTCATATATAGTCTACATAAATGGGCATGTAGACATGTTCACCAAAAGACTCAAATGGATATATTCATAGAATGGTCATGTGTTATTTTCTCAAAGTAAAAATAACCCAAATAACCACTTACTGCAGAAACAGCAAATAGGTTGAGGTATACTCTTGGTTTTGAGCAATAATAATGGTTAAAATACAGCTACAGTAAGGAAAATAATAACACTGAAATATAGTTCTGCAAAAGTTAAATTATAATAATGGTGACAAAATAATTACCACTGAATAATTAAAGTTTTGGTTAATTTGCAGATGTAAAAGGAGAAATGATAGATTTCTGAAGTGTTCACACTGATTCATTCCTTAATCTATTAGTTATATATGTGTTTACTTTGATATGAATCATTGAGCATTGCCATATTTTTTCATTGAACTTACTAAAATGAAATAGCTAAAGTTATTGAAATATTAAAATAAAAATAACCTTTAGGTAATATTGTTATTAAATTAAATAATGCATTTTTGTTTGCAAATAAATAATGTAGGCTCTCATAGACTTGTGATTTGTAAAAAAGTTGATCAATTATGTATTTCTTACTTGTCCCAGTAATGGGTTTCTGTCTTCTTGACCTCTTCCCTGTATAGATAATGCTGTTATAAAAAGATGTAATCACTTGAATAAAGCTTTGTGATTATTTTTAACAGAATGTCTCCTTCACATAAGCAATGACATAAATTTATATATTAAATTTGGAAATATTGCTTAATAGTAGTATCACAACAGATTACAGTGTTCACATCAACTAAGTGTTAATGTAGGAATTGGCAGTAAAGTATACTGTTAGAAAAATGTTAATTAAGAGACAAAAATAGAGCTCGGTGCAAAGATGGCTGAATAGGAACAGCTCCAGCCTCCAGCTCCCAGAGTGAACGACATGGAAGATGGGTGATTTCTGCATTTCCAACTGAGGTACTGGGTTCATCTCACCGCGGCATGTCGGACAGTCAGTGCAGGACAGTGGGTGCAGCCCAAGGAGTGAGAGCTGAAGCAGGGTGAGGCATTGCCTCACCCGGGAACCCCAAAGGGGAAGGAAATTCCCTTTCCTAGCCCATGGAAACCAGGACACACAGCACCCGAAAATTGGGTCACTTCCACCCTCATACTACTCTTTACCAAGGGTCTTAGCAAATCACACACCAGGAGATTATATCCTGCGCCTGGCTAGGAGGGTCCCACGCCCACAAAGCCTCCCTCGTTGCTAGCACAGCAGTCTATGATCTAACCACAAGGCTGCAGCCAGGCTGGGGGAGGGGTGCCCACCATTGCTGAGGTTTATGTAGGTTAACAAAGTGGCCAGGAAGCTCGAACTGGGTGGAGCCCACTGCAGCTCAAGGAGGCCTGCCTGCTTCTGCAGACTCCACCTCTCGGTACAGGGCATAGCCAAACAAAAGGCAGCAGAAACCTCTGCAGATGTAAATGTCCCTGTCTGACAGCTTTGAAGAGACCAGTGCTTCTCCCAGCACAGAGGCTGATATCTGAGAACGGACAGACTGTCTGCTCAAGTGGGTCTCTGACTCCTGAGTAACCTAACTGGGAGACATTCCTCTCTAGGGGCAGACTGATGCCTCACAACTCACATGGCCATAAGTAGACGGCCATAAGTAGAAAGTTGAAGCTGGATCCCTTCCTTACACCTTGTACAAAAATTAATTCAAGATGGATTAGAGACTTAAATTTTAGACCTGAAACCATAAAAATCCTAGAAGAAAACCTAGGCAATACCATTCAGGACATAGGCATGGGCAAGGACTTCATGTCTAAAACACCAAAAGCAATGGCAAGGAAAGCCAAAATTGACAAATGGGATCTAATTAAACTAAGGAGCTTCTGCACAGCAAAAGAAACTACCATCCGAGTGAACAGGCAACCTACAGAATGGGAGAAAATTTTTGCAATCTACTCATCTGACAAAGGGCTAATATCCAGAACCCACAAATAACTCAAACAAATTTACAAGAAAAAAACAAACCACCCCATCAGAAAGTGGGCAAAGGGTATGAATAGACATTTCTCAAAAGAAGACCTTTATGCAGCCAACAGACACATTAAAAAAAATGCTCATCATCTCTAGCCATCAGAGAAATGCAAATCAAAACCACAATGAGATACCATCTCACACCCGTTAGAATGGCAATCATTAAAAAGTCAGGAAACAACAGGTGCTGGAGAAAATGTGGAGAAATAGGAACACTTTTACACTGTCAGTGGGACTGTAACCTAGTTCAACCATTGTGGAAGACAGTATGGCGATTCCTCAAGGATCTAGAACTAGAAATACCGTTTGACCCAGCCATCCCATTAATGGGTATATACCCAAAGGATTATAAATCATGCTGCTATAAAGACACATGTACACGTATGTTTATTGAAGCACTATTCACAATAGTAAAGACTTGGAACCAACTCAAATGTCCATCAGTGACAGACTGGATTAAGAATATGTGGCACATATACACCATGGAATACTATGCAGCCATAAGAAAGGGTGAGTTCATGTCCTTTGTAGGGACATGGATACAACTGAAAACCATCATTCTCAGCAAACTATTGCAAGGACAAAAAAACCAAACACTGCATGTTTTCACTCATAGGTGGGAACTGAACAATGAGAACACTTGGACACAGGAAGGGGAACATGACACACGGGGGCCTGTTGTGGGGTGGGGGAAGGGGGGAAGGATAGCATTAGGAGACATACCTAATATAAATGACGAGTTAATGGGTGCAGCACACCAACATGGCACATGTATACATATGTTACAAACCAAAAAAAAAAAAAAAAAAGCCACACTCAAAAGGACATATCTCCAAATGTTAACAGTGATGATTATCTCTGGGTGGTAGTTTTGCAGGTCATATTTTTTACTTTCTTCTTTATGATTTGGTATGTTTTTTGTTATCAGAGGAGAAAAGTGGCCATTTCATGAACTGAATAAAAATGACTTGGTCACACTCATTTTTATTAAAAATTATAACTCTGAAAAATAAAACAAAAATAAATTTTTAATAGTTATTATATTACTATGATCTTTTCCCCCCGTGTATCAACTCACTCATTTGCTAAGTGTCATGGACACAACCTTATTAACTGCAATATAATTTACTTCTATCTTTTCACAAATTTTGCATGCTGGAAAGAGAAACTTCTGTTTTTATTTAATTTGGATTCCAAATGATTAGGTAACAGTGCAGCTTAGAGATGGCTTGGAGACAGCTTGAAGACCAGTGTAAATTTTTTTTAATCGCTAAAACTTTCGAGGTATAATAGGCCTATTAGGATTTAGCTCTGGTCATAGGCCCCTGGGTCTTAGGTCTTGAGGTTGGGCCTTTGGGCAAGAGATCATACCTAAAGGGTCTATGCATTTTGGGAGACCCAGAACCAAATTCTTCACTTGAAAATAATATTTGTAAACTAAAATTGACTTTCTCAGCAATAGCCACATTTCAAGCACTTTGTAGTGATATGTGGCTACTGGTACCCTATTGTACAGTTCAGAATGTGGAACATTTTTATTATCACAGTTCTATTGGACAGAACTGAAAATTACCTGTCAGACAAATACATTCATGTTAAATTTTTTGCCATTAAAAGTAATGGCAAAAACCACAATTATCAACTTAATAAACTAAAACTTACCATTGTCACTACTCAGTTGAAAAGCAATCACCCAGGGATGTGCTAACTTTGGGTTAACTTTGTTGGATATGAGGTTGTACCCATTTACACTCATGCACTAAGGGGAATTTGTAATTGGCATAGTCACTGTAAAGAGCAACATTAAAGTTTATCATGAGCTGAACAGAGTATAGTAAAGTGAGATTTAGAAAAACTAACATGATATTTGTGTGGAAAATTGAAATATGATGGTTGGAACTTTGTATGGTGTAATTAGAGAAATATGTTATCAAACTATTTGAATTAATGGTCTGATTTCAAGGCCCCATATGCACGTAAAAAGGCATTGAATACTAGAATTTACAATAATGGAAAAAAGGGAATTTGTCATCTAAATGATTATGTGTTGCAATCAAATAGAGATGATTTTGAACGAGACCAGCCTTCTCATGTAATAGTAAGGACAGTGGTTCTACTAGAAGGAGATAAAAGTATTTCAGAAGGTTTATTTTGTTTCTGGAAAAGCAAAAGGCTATACACAGTAAATTACACTAAAATTAGAAATTATTTCACCCTCTGTGGTTGTCTTTCTAAGTTGGTAATTGAATGTTCATTTCGAAAGATGTTACATTTTCTGATTCCCAACATGAAATTGACAGTGTCATAGGTATAACTAATAAGTTTCTGCCTGTTGTAACTCCAGTATACATACCTGAAATCATAAAATATAATCACTATTTCTTTGCAGAGAGAGTTTCAGAAATTATTCAGGTCTGCATATGCATTTTAACAACTCACGTTTATGTGAGTGCATGTAAACATATCTGTCATGTAAGAAAATGTGTCAAAAAGTTTAGCTTTTTCAAATATATAGTTTTAATTGTGTCAATCTGTGTAATTACTAAAATATATAGAATATGTCTAAAGATAAACTTCTGCTCAACTCTATGGCTATGGTATTAATGGCATTTTAAAATATGTTTTTATTTCTTCTACTACCTCTTTCTCTTTTTTTTGGCAGTCTAAGCATTTTGATGCAAAACACAAAAGCACATTATAAAAAAAAATCGATAGCAATGTAGCCTATAGCCAAGTTTGTCTAATAAGAAAAAAACCCAAACTGTGCAATTTCTTTAAAAATTCTGCCAAAATAAACCTTTCTGAATATTTGTTATTGTTGTTAGACATGACTTCAGGGAGAGGAAACTTTCATTTGTGTGCCAGTTGCTGACAATGTGAGAGGTTAACACTATACACTCTCTTGCAAATGCATTGTGATTTTCTGTGAACTAATGACTGCTCTTTGCCTCACAGCTTTTCTTCCCTCTCTTTTTTTTAAAAAATCAATCTTATCAAAGTGAACACAGTCTTATTGCCTTAGGGAATTTACTTTACTTATAACCAAGTGAAATCTTTGTATTTGTGGGTTCATTTTTATAACCAGGTTTTGTGAAAGATTGACATGGAGAGTTTATCAAGCTGAAACATTCCTGGGTCTCTCTCTTTCTTTCTCTCTCTCTCTCTCTTTCTCTCTCCCCTCTCCTTCCACCCAAATTTTTCTCTATTTTTAAAAAATGTTATTTTATATTTTTTACTAATGTGTTTTAGACAGAAGGGTCCAATTATTTAAAAAGATTAGTTCAAGACATACAGGCCTCCAACTGATCTTCAGAAGCTCAGGATGCCTTTCTACAGGCGTGGAAGAAGTAGAACATTCCCTGCTTTTTGAGCATTCCTGTCCTTTGTATAAGCTGTCCATATTCCTGTATATTCACCTAAAAGCATAGCCTAGAGCAGACCTCAGCCTGTCATAGAGATTATAAATTCATGAACTGAGACTAATCATAACTCTATTCCTCCAACGCATAACACCATAACAAAACAGGAAAGGTAATATTTAACAATTTGAAAAAACTTTAACACCAAATCAGGGTTGCAACAATGTTTCATATTGATGCAGAATTTTAAAAGTGGCAAATATTTTATATTTGAAGCGACTTTAGGGATAAGATGCTTTTATAATTTTCAATACACAAATATTATTTTCATCAGAAATATAGATAAGTGTTTATTACAGTTCACAACACAAACTATTAGGAAGTTTAATAAAAACAAAATTATTGGTGGGTAGTTTATAGAAATGAAAGAAAGCAGACAAGAGCATGAACCAGGGCAACGCCTGTGATTTCAGGGAGTAACTCAAGGTTTGTCAGTTTTTGGTTCTGATAGCAGAAGCACACACACATACACACACAAAAATTATACACAAAACTATAGTACCAATTACTTTCTCTACATAGAATATTTGATTCAAGATTTAATTCCCAGGAGAAATATTATTCTAGCTTAAATTAAAATCTATTACCTATCACTATGATTAACAGTTGCATTAGAAACAGAGTAAATGAAAGTGAGTGTTAAATCCACAAGAGAAATGTAATGAGCTATTATCATAACAAGGGGTAAGATTTTCCCACAAGCAAGACCAACAGATACGTGTGTTCTACTCATGACTTGCTTGCTCTCACATGGGTACACTCTTACATTCCTAGAATTTTATAATATATCCCCTAAACATAATATATTGTTATTATGACATGCAATCTTAACATAAGTACAACATAAATAGAAAATATAAAGTTATAGGTAAGAATTTTTAGAAAATAATGTATGTAGATATAAAATAAATTTAGTTATGGAGTAAATGCTTGGGTAAAAGTGTAATCATAATACGTGAGATTAGACATGATTAACTTTGAACATGTAGGAGAACAAATGATTTTAAAATTATATTTGATTCCTTAAATATTTTGTATTCAATTATTTAATTGGGTTGAAAAAGTCAAAAAGAATCATTAAGCTATAATGTAAAATCTGTTTTTGTATTTAGAAAAAATAAATTCTATTCAGGCTTTATCCACTTAATAACTGTATTCCCACTGGAAAATTTAAATTATCTAAATTTCTGTCTCCCAAGCAATAACAGAGAAATAAAATAAACTGATATTATAATCTTTTCCTAAAATGAAAAAAAAAATTATATATGATGAGATTTAAATGATGAATAGATGGAAAAATGGCATTATGTTAAACATTTAAAGCAATAATCAATATTGGAAGGTGAAAATTTAGTTCATTATTGAGTTAGTAAACATAGTCATGTGATTAAGAGTTGGAGCTGAAATTTTGGTTGTGAAACTCTCTGCTTATCAAATAGTATCAACATAACACTCCCCTTTTAACATTGCAAAAGACTAACAGGCACATATATTTCAAAATCTCCATAGAATGTGCTGTTTTTTGGCTTTGTTTCTTGATTTAATTCTTTTGGACAGAATATGATCATAATAAATATTTTAAATTAATTTAATATTTTGAACATCTCTGTTGATCCAGAAATAACTTGGATTGTTTAAGCACCTACCATATGCAAGATATATTTCTCGATACCGAAACACAATTTTGAACTTTAAAACAGACAGGAGAACCTTGTCCTCTTGAGGTATCATTCTATTGAAAAGGAAAACAGATAGGAATAATAAAGAATAATGGTAAATATAATAAATAGTAACAAATATTTTTAAATTATAAATAATATAAAATTGCAGAGGTCAAACAATGAGATATTCTGAGGGAAATGGTTACAATTTTAAATAGGATGTTCATGATTTCACTTGTTGAGGAAATGATAGTTGATCAAAGACAGAGAGGAATTGAATTAGCACTATGGATATCTAGATGAAGGATATGTGTGGTAGAGATAAAGCAGACACTTTGAAACCCTAACATGAACTGCTAAGTGATAGAAAACGGATTTAGAATTCAATTTGTTTGATTTACTGGATGTGTACAGAAGAATAGCCTAAATTGAAGTAACACAAAGAATAGCCAATAAACAAGATGATTCTATTTAATGTTTTTTATAAAGAAAAATCATTTTGTACTTGATAAGGCTGGGTGATGACTTGCCAGAGAGAAAGAGAGGGATTTTCTAGTTTTGTGGCATGCCACTGCCTTTTTGGACTATCTCAAATGCCTTGGTTTGATGCAGGTTTTAAACTAATTCATAAATATATTATTTGTATTAAATATGCATGGAGATAAATCCACTACAATAGTCCAATGTATTACAAATATAGTTTACAATTTAAAAATGCATACTAAAGCTAACAAAAATGAGAACTATTTTTATGAGCCTCCAATAAAAAAAATGGAAAAGCTGGAAATCCTATTTCACCAAGTATTCTTTCATTTTTTTTTCTTTTTTTTTTTTGTTTTCTTTTACAAGCAAACTTCTAGAATGTTTCAAATAAAATTTTGGCAAATCAAATGTTGAGTAAAGTGTTTTAATATTATGATAAAGGATAATGCTATTAAGCATGATATATATATATATTCAAAATTAATGAGATCTATCATTTGTTTTATTTTGTGGCTACATTAATTCCTGAGTCTTTTATTTCCCACTCAATACTAAAATAGATGATAAACAAATTTTGTCATAATTTTTAATTCAACCTTTTCTCATGTGTCAGGATCACTTTAGAAAAATATGAATTTTCACAATAATACCTAAAGAACACATTATATTTTTTCTTACCAAGTGTAGCTACACTAATTATTATAAAGTGAAGATATTAAAGAAAATGTACACTACTTGACAAATCGTAGTAAAATTGACTCAATATTGTTGCAAAAATGCTATTTTAGACAAATATTTTTGAAAAAACTGTTCCACAAAAACATTTTTAAAAATATATATTTTCCTATTATGATGTACATAAATTCCTTGATGGTCATTCCACATCACCCATAGGATAATGTCATATAAAGCTTCTGTACTTGACTTTCCAGTATTGATCCCAAATAAATACATTAAAAACCCAAGTGTCAAAGAAAGCTTGAGATCTGTTTTATCTTCCAAAGAAAAAAGGTTAAATTTCTAGACTTTGTTGTTAGCATTTTGATTACAAAAGAGGTCTTTGGCCAGGTGCGGTGGCTCATGCCTGCAATTCCAGCACTTTGGGAGGCCGAGGCAGGTGGATCACAAGGTCAGGATTTCAAGTCCAGCCTGGCCAAGATGGTGAAACCCCGTTTCTACTAAAAATACAAAAATTAGCGGGTTGTGGTGGCGGGCGCCTGTAATCCCAGCTACTCGGAAGGCTGGGGCAGAGAATTGCTTGATCCCTGGAGGCGGAGGTTGCAAGTAGCCTAGATCGTGCCACTGTATACCAGTCTGGGTGACAGAGCAAGACTTCGTCTCAAAAAACAAGCAAAAAAAAAGTCTTTCAAACTTCCAACCAATATATAAATTGTTCTAGACTAAAATTAGTCAAAAAATGAGATATAGATTTATATATCACCGTTAAAATAGATGTAAAAATTATAATTTCTTGCTTTATTTACATTTATAGAGATACAAGGCAGTATATTTATTTGTATAAGAATCTTAATGTAAAGATTGCTTATCGAAAGACATAAGGGAATCATTTCGAATGGTAATTATTAAGAGAAAAATGGTTAGTTCTGGGCTGTGGGCTTTACATATGGGACCTTTATCATATTGCCGCAATATTCTTCAATTTTGTTTAAGTGTTTTCATCACAAAGAGTTGCTGACTTTTGTCAAACACTTTTTATGCTTTAGTTAAAATAATCATGTAATTTTTGCCCTTCAGTAATTTTCTATTACTATGACTTGTTATATTGATTGATTGATTTTCACAAATTAAATGATAATTATTTTCCAGAAAAAAAATCATAATGGGTCATGGTGTAAAATATATTTAATGCGTTGTTAAATTTGCTTTGCTAGTCCTTTTCTTTTTTCTTTCTTTTTTTTTTTTTTTTTTGTGACGGGGTTTCACTCTTGTTGCCCAGGCTGGAGGGCAGTGGTGCGATCGCAGCTCACTGAAACCTCCGCCTCCCTGATTCAAGTGATTCTCCTGCTTCAGCCTCCGGAGTAGCTGGGATTACAGGCATGCACCACTACACCTGGCTAATTTTGTACTTTTAGTAAAGACAGGATTTCACCATATTGGCCAGGCTGGTCTCTTGACCTCAGGTGATCCATCCCCCTTAGCCTCCCAAAGTCCTGGGATTACAGGAGTGAGCCACCGTGCTCGGCCTTTTGCTAATATTTTATTGCGGATTTTTTCCGTCAATATTCACCAAGTGCATTGGTCATCATTTTCTTTTCTTATAGTACCTTTGTCTGACTTTGGTTCAGAGGAATCCTGGCATCATAAAATGAGTTTGAAAGATCCCTCCTCTTTAATTTTTTGGAAGAATTTGATGAGGATTGGCATTAATCTTCTTTAAATTGTTTAAAAATATTATATATATGTATATATATGTAACAATATATATGTAAAAATGTGTGTGTGTGCTTGTGTGTGTGTGTATATATATATTTTTTTTTAAGAGATGAGGTTTTCACTATGTTGCCGAACCTGGTCTCGAAATATTGTCCTTGAGGTATCCTGCCCAGTTGGCCTCCCAAAGTGCTGGGATTACAGATGTGAGCTACTGTGCCAGCTCTTTAAATGGTTGGTAGAATTATTCAGTGGAGACTGTTGACTTTGGGATTTTTTTCTGTGGTGGGATTTTTAATTACTGACTTAATCTCCCACTAGTTAGAGATGTGTTAAGGTTTTCTGCTTCTTCATGATACAATCTTTGTAGGTTCTATGTTTCTCTGAATTTGTTCATTTCTTTTAGATTATCCAATTATTGACATATAATTATGTATATAGTTTCTTATCTCTTTTATTGCTGTAACATCAGTTGTTATCTCTCCTCTTTCATGACTGATTTCTGTTTTCTTCTTCTGTTTCTTCCTTAGACTACCTAACAGTTTGTCAAATTTGTTGACCTTAAGGTTTCTTCATTTTTCTCTATTGTTTGTCTACGCTCTGTGTGGTTTATTTCTGTTCTAATCTCTATTTCTTTCTTCTACTAACTTTGGGTTAGTTTGTGCTTCTTATTATAGTTGTTTGAGGTGTAAAGTCAGGTCATTTATTGATGATATTTCCACTCTTTAATGTAGGCATTTACTCTTATAAACTTGTCTTCTAGTGCTGTTTCTACTACATCTCATAAATTTGGTATGTTTCCTTTCCATTTTCATTTTTAAAAAATATTTTCTAATATTTTTAGTTTTCTTCTTTAACCCAATAGTTTTTCAGAAGCTTATTAATTTCTACATATTTGGAATTTTTAAATAATTTTCATTTGTTATTGAATTCTAGTTTTATTCCATTGTAGTTAGAAAAGATAATATAATTTCAATATTCTTAAGTTTGTTGTTTGTTAAGACTTGTTTTGTGGCTTAATATGTGATCTATTCTGAATAATGTTCATATGTGCTTTAAAAGAATGTTTATTTTTCTGTTGTTTAGTTGAGTGTTTTGTGTAAACCTGTTAGTCCTAATTGGCCTTTAGCATTGTTCAAGCCTTCTTTACCTTATTGACCTATGTCTGGTTGGTCTATGCATTATTTAAAGTGGAATATTGAAATATTCTACTATTATTGTGTTATGTATTTATTCCTTTAATTCTGTCAATGTTTGCTTCACAGATTAAATGTGCTGAGATTAGCTGCATCCATCTATCTATCTATTTATCTATCTATCTATCTATCTATCTATCTATCTATCTATATGTTTATATGTATTTCTATTAACTGGTACTGTTTTTTACTTTCAGCCTATGTGTGCCTATATACTGATAATTACTTACTATTTCCACTTTGTCAATTGTTTTCTGTATGCACTATAGTTATTTTATATTTATTTTTATCTCTTGCTGAATTTCTTTGTGCTTTCTTGATTTTTTTTTGTACTGATATGCTCTATTTTCTTTCTTAGTGTTTCTTCTATAATTATTTTCTTTGTGATTACAATGGACATTATATGAAATAAACCTCTTTTAAGGTGATACCAATTTAACTTCAATCATGTATACAAACTCTACTTTTACATCTCCTCCAGATGTAAATATGTTATTGATGCCTCAAATTACATCTTAAAAATTGTGTATCCAGTAAGTTTTATATTTATATGTATACTTTTATCTTTTAAATCTCACACAGTAATTAAATCTGATGTATGTACAATCATTACAATATTACAGGAACAAATCTTTGTCTATATATTTACTTTTACCAGAAACTTAATTTTTTGTATGCTTTTATATTATTGTCTAAATTATATATTTTCTAGATAGATAGATAGATAGAATTGTTATATCTTTCAGATGAAATGACCTTTTTATCATTATAAAATATCTTTCTTTGTCATGCCAATTATTATCCTAAAGTTGATTTTGTCTGATATAAATGATCACTGCTGCTCATTTTGGGTAACTTTGGCATGGAAATATTTTTATTGTTTTTTACTTTCAGTCTATGTGTGCTTGTATACCTAAATTAATCTCTTCTATACAATACACAGTTTTATCCTGTTTTTATATCTATTTATATACTCTATGTCCTTTTGGTGGGCACCTAAGTCCATTTACAGATAATTACTGATAGAGAATTACCTACTATTTCCACTTTGTAATTGTTTTCTGTATGCACTATAGTCATTTTGTATTTCTTTTTCTCTCTTGCTGGATTTCTTTATATTTTGTTGATTTTTTTGTACTGATATACTCTATTTTCTTTGTTAGTGTTTCTTCTATAATTATTTTCTTTGTGATTATAATGGACATTATATGAAATATCTTAAAGTTACAATAACCTATTTTAAGGTGATACCAGTTTAACTTCAATCGTGTATACAAACTCTACTTTTACATCTCCTCCAAATGTAATTACATTATCGATGCCTCAAATTACATGTTCAAAAATTGTGTATCCAGTAAGTTTTATATTTATATGCATACTTTTATCTTTTAAATCTCACACAGTAATTAAATGTGATGTATGTACAATCATTACAATATTACAGGAACTAATCTTTGTCTAGGTATTTACTTTTACCAGAAACTTAATTTTTTGTATGCTTTTATATTATTGTCTAAAGTCATTTCATTTTTTCTTGAAGCACTTCCTTTAGCAGTTCTTATACTGCAGGTCGAGTGGGGACAAACTCCCTTAGTTTTTGTCAGCCTGGGAAGGTCTCTATTTCTCCTTTATATTTGAAAAAAAATTTTACTGAATGTAGTATTCTTAGTTGACAGTTTTTTTTTTCTTTTTCTTACAGCATACCATACTATTTCATTTTCTTATTGCCCATAATGTTTCTGCTGTGAAATTCACTGTTAATTTCATGGGAACCTACTTGTACATAGTGGGTCATTTTCCTCTTTCTGCTTTCAAGATATTCTCTTTTCTTTGACTGTTAAAACTTTTAATTATTATGTGTCTCAGCTCATTTTGGGTTCATACTAGTTAGAAACTTTTTGCTATCTTCAATTTTGATGTCCATTGTCTTCTTCAGATTTGAAAAGTTTTAGGTCACTACTTCTTCAAATAAGCTATCTTTTCCTTTATCTCTTCTTTTTCTTGTACTTCCATAATGCATATATTGTTTTGCATGATGTTTCATAAGTCTTTAGGCTTTAATTTTATTATTAAAATAACATCATTTAACTAGGTAATTTCAAATGACCTGTCTTCGAGCGTATTTATTCTTTTTCTTCAGTAGCTCTTCTGTAATTGTAATTAACTTTTTAATGCAGTCATTGTATTCTTTAGCTCCAGAATTTCTATTTGGTTTATTTCATAGTTTCCATCTTCTTGTTAATATTGTAATTTAGTTCATATATTATTTCCTTGATATTATGTAGGTTTCTATTTGTGTTTCCTTTAGCACATTATATTTTTTTTAAGATGACAAAATAATTATTGGTCAAGTATTTTATAGGTCTCTATTGTTTAGGTTTGGTTTCTAGTTTATTTATTTATTTATTTATTTGGTTGATGCATCTATTCATTTCATGTGTCTGATATTATTATTTCTTTCTCTCTTTTTTGCTGTTTTTGTGCATGTGAAGAAACAACCATTTCTCCCAGTTTTTAGATATTAGTTTATTGACTTCATACCTTTACCGATCAGTTCATTTTGGGGACCTCTCAATCTTCTTCTGGTTATAAACTGGTTTATGAAGTTCTTATATAGGTTGTCTGGATTGTACATTGTTGTTAAGTAAGTGTCTCTGTTGGGAAAAAAATCTGGGGCTTCCTATTCTGCCAATTTGCTAATATGACTCTGAGTTACTTTCGTTTTTATTGGTGAGTTGTAAGATTCACTCATTTGTACTCTGTATATTTCATTCTATGAATATTCCCTAAGGATGGCTCACTGTGCAAAACTTTGTGTGCAAATAGTGTGGTTTATGCCAAACACCAGCTTTTCGTTTGAGGGTCTAGAATGTTGGCACATGCTGGGCAGAGGATAATTATGTGACAAACTCCCATAAAACACTGGGCACTGACTATCTAACAAACTGCCAGCAATAGTATTTCACATGATAATTATAATTAATTGCTGGAAAATTTATTATGCTGTATTTTCCATTCAATAGCAGATATTTGAGTTATACCTAGATTTTGTTTTTCAAATGACTGCCATTGGGTACATTTTTGGTGTAAAATTTGCATGGCTCATATGACCTATGTTAATCTTGGTTAAATATCCAAAATTAAAATTGGCAAATTGTTTTCTAAAAGTGTTGTATTAATTTCTACATTAAAAATATTCTGAAGATCCTGATTCATCCACTCTAAGTCAAAGATACTTTACTGTCAGTCTCTTTCATTTTTGACCAGTCAAGTGAACTAAAAATTGTAGTTTTTACTCATTATTTGCTTATATGAAATAGTAGTAATTTTCACAATCATTTTATGTGTTTAGATATTTTTTCTCAGTTAAATGCCTGTTCACATTATTTATTCATTCTTTTTAGAAATGGATTGAATTTTACGTTAATGTATATAAGTCTTTAAGACTATTTATTATTAGTTTATTGTTTCATAAAAGAGGTATGAGAGGGAAAAGGGTTTTCATATCAAAGAGTTTAACTAGGCCCACAGGAGATAATAGTCCTCTGACAGGTTCAATTTTAGGAGAAATTCTTAACTAAGAACTATTCTTTGCTGACCCTTGAGATCTTCACTCAAAAAACAATGATTTTTGTTGATACAAAGGGGTGAGGTAATGAGAATTTGTGGCGGGGACAGGCATGCACAACCAATAAATAACAACAAGGATACCATGCAAAGGTGCCTTTTGAATAACAATACTACTATATTAGATCTGATTTTACTAAATTGAGGTAACTATTTCTAAAATGTCTGTTTTCTAAAGTACCACCTTTATTTTTTTGTATTTAATAAATTATTTTTGCTAACTTATTTGCAAAAGAAAAGCACTAATTTCTTTCCAATGCCTGGAAAAAAAAAACTATGATGATATTAAAGACTCTTGAAAATAAGAAGTAGTTTGGGTAATATAAATAATAACAAGATAGCCTTCTACCTACCTCCTAAGCCAGGCTGTTGAGAATCTGCTATACTTTCTTTTCACAGCAATTTTCTACTCTTTATATTCAATAGATAATTAAGTCCATGATCATAAAGAATACATTATTTGGGTCAAGATCCCCTTAAAAATATCTCCGTTTGCAAGTAAGTTTTGTAAGTTAATTTTATCATAGCACTCTTAGTACCTTAATTCTAATAATTACTCAAATCTGAGGGTTATAAGACAAAATAAAATAAAAAAAAAGAATGAAACACATTTGCTTAACAAGAATATTGGCTGCTTCTTTGTATTAAATTGCCCCAATAAAGAATAAATGGGCACTTCATAGTCATTTAATCAGGAAAAGAGTATTTTATTTTTGCCTCTTACCTAACAAGTTACAAAATAGTGACTTTAATGGTACTGTTCACTTAATTATGTCAACAATTAAGAGAGTGTTAAACAACAACCCATAACTTGTCTTGTTGAGTTTGATTCATTTTACTAGTTTTCTTCTATTACAACAGGTTCCTTTAACCATTGCGATACAAGCAATGATACAATGAAATAAAATAAGAGAGATGCTGCTGTTTTGATTGGGTAGGCTGTAATTTAATTAAAAATAAGATTAAAAATAAATTGCAATATGCAATGTAAATATATTTAATTGATTTTATTTATATTATATTGTACTGTATTTTGAGGATTCAAAATTATTATGCTGAACTTGGACTTTGTTTACAGACAGTCGCTATTTGAGTTCTGCATCTGGTATTTCTGAACACAATGCCCTAGGGGTATTGTTTTAATCTCTCTAGTCACAATGTCATCATTGTTATAGGAGGTATTAATTATATAATAGGAGCTATGGCTTAAAATTGTGTCTCAACTTAATAAGATTAAAACACAATAATAAGATAAAACACATAAAATACCTATCAATGACAAGTTAATTACTTAACAAAAGTTCACCATAATTATATATATTTTTCTGCTTCTCCTACTGTTATTCAACAGTTCCCTTGCATCTAAAATACAAATATAATCACATCAAATCTCTACTTTAAGTAGAGATCTATTTAAATCTCCAATCTGTTTTCATCAGGATTGTATTGGAGGAGCATGAATTTGTTTTTACTTGATTGAGTCTGATCTTTTTGTTAAGAATATTGACAGCTTATAAAAATAATATTTACCAACATTTTTAACAATTTACTAAGATCTAGAAACTGTATTAAGCTTATTACAGACAACAATTATCTCACTCAATATTGACAAAAAGATATGAAATTATTGATAGCCTTTATTATTATCATTTTAGCTGTGAACAAACTAATATATTAAATAAATCAGTTCTTTTGATGGTTACCTAACTTCAGCCTATTTGTTTGTAACCTCTCACTTTTAAAGGGAAGTATTTACAGTAGAAAGATGTTTGCATCCAAGCGAACATGCTTGCATGTTCAGCATGCAAGGTGGATTGACTGTCTACTTTATAAATGACAATTGTTCAAATAAGTAGGAGTCACACGTAGAAATTATTTAAGAAATAATTGCCATAATTTAACCAAGAAAAAAACTAACTCTGTACTTCTGTTTAGTCTGATAGTCTGAGCTAACAAAGAAAGGATATTTTCTCATTTTACACCCAAAGAAATACCAAATCAAATGTAACACATGAATTTATGTAAAAACAGACAAGAAACATTTCCACATTCCAGACATTAAAACTACATTGGCAAGATACACTAAATCTGTATGAACCATCACTGAATACAAAGTGAATGTAGGAGTTAGGGTCTGAGGTTATAATCCTAAAAAGGAATGGGTGATGACTCTTTCTTTCTTTGAACAACTAGATGCTGGGACTAAACATAAAACTGTACTCCATTTATTTGTGAGTGAGCACTAGATTTTTTAAAATTATGCTATCTAACCACACACACACATACACACACACATACACAAACACACACAGAGGCACACCACATCCTTTTTATAGAATACCATGTGCATGGCTAAACTTTTGTCTTATTCGCTGAGACCAAAGGAAAATAACATCTAAGGGTTTTTAACATTTTTATTTTCTGAAAAACTGGGTAGATGCTGATATCATCTACCAAGCTAAAAAATGCAAAAGATGCTCAACAAAAAAACATAAACTCAGTGTTTTGGCCCAGGTGGATTTACAGATGCCTGCACATCGATTGTGTTAGCTAAGGCTGTCATAACAAAGTACTCTATACTGAGTGGCTTAAACAACATCAACACTTTTTAAAAAAAACGTTCTGGAGACTGGGAGTTCAAAATCAAGGTGCCAATTTGGTTCCTTAGGAAGTCTATCTTGCTGGCGTGCAGAGACCTGTCTTTTTAGTATATCTTCACATGATCTTTTCAGCAGTATGTATGTGCAGAAACGGAAAGAGCAAACTCTCGTGTTTCTTCTTATAATGGCACTAATCTCATCATGAGGATCTCACACTTATGGCCTCAACTAGCCCTAATTACCTCCCAGAATTTTTATCTCTAAATACTATCATATTGAGGATTGTGGCAGCAACATGTAAATTTTGAGAGAACACAAATATTCAGTCCATAGGATCAATATACATTTTCCTAAGAGAAAATATATATTCACTGACAATGGATTTTTGTCATGCCTCAAGAGTTGTGTGTTCCATTTGTTAATATAAAGGCAATTTGCAGACAAACCAGAAACAGCAATATTTTTTCTTATATTAATACATCCATTTAAAAGAATTTGAATGCCCATTGTGTGCCAGTCACTGTCTTAAGCACCAATGAACAAAATATACAAAGATCCGTGATCTAATATGGTTTTTCTGGTAAAAAGAGAGATAATAAACAAGAAATATAGTACATAAATAAATTAAATGATATGTTAAGATATGAAAAAATATGGATTATTATAATTTTTGTGTTAAAGGAGAATGGAACAAGCTCTTATAAAGCATAATCTCATTTTCCAGTGGTAGGTGACTAGACAGACAACTATATGGTAATGTGTCATGGTTGGTGGAAATACATAATGAGACTGGAAGCATGCATGAGGAACTGAGACTAGCTCACTAGAACAAATAATAAATGCTGCCTGAGATAGATGACACTTTATAGAGGAAATAAAATAAATTAAAGATGGGTTTGTCTTTTGTTAAAAACAGGAGAAGACCATTTTTAGAGTAAAAGAGAAAAAAAATACTATAAACAAAGTCACTGAGCAACACAGGTGCCTAGCATTTTTTGTGGACCTGAAAATAGCTCAATACATAGATGTTCAAAGACACATGCAGCTAAGAGGGGCGTGATTAAGGGGTCTTACATCCTACATTATGGAATTTGAATTTTTTCCTTAAAGTGTGGGAGGTTATTAAATAAATTTCATATAGAGAGTGGCATTATCCTCTTTCTCATGATCATTATGTATCTTTGGAGGGATTAATTGGGGAAAATAATAAAAAGGGGAAAGCTACCGATTTATAATGCTATTATAAGAATCTACTAGCAGATGAGAAAAAAACTAAACTAAGGCAATAAAAATGGTAATAGAAAATATAGAAAGATACAGAGATATTTTGTCGTGCAGATTTTAATGTGTAGAGTGATTGGACTAAGTTTAGAATGAAAGTTCAATTTCAGTATTTTAATACAACTGGGAATGCATACCCAACACATTTTCTTGTCCAATAAATAATGACTTTAGTAAGTTTATCGAGTAATAAGTTTGACATACAAGGTGGTACATCTAGATTGAAACACTCGGGAGAGACCTTTGCTAGAGATATGTATCTGTGAGATATCCTCAGACAAATGGTATTAGACACTTTGAAATTATATCAGAAAAACTATAGCTATATATCATAAGGCAGGGAGACAAAAAAATGCAAAGCAATATTCAGTGTAATATGTAGTGGGAAGTAGAGTGGATCATGCAGGTATTTGAGGATTACGTGTTATAAAGGCAAAATAAATAGTGACTATGGAGTATCATCAACACCAAGAGAAGAAAATATTTCAAAAACAGTAGAGTGATTATCTTGAGAAAATGATGTGAAACTATATGTACACGGGGCCTGTAAACATTCGTAGGATTATCTAATTAGAAAATATTCAGCAGTGATGACACCAGAGACTTGGTTATTATCAGGTTTTCTTCATTCAATATATTTTCACATTGCATCAAATTATTGGTCTTAAAACTATTTAGATTATATAATTTCTTTTCTCTAAAATGTTAAATGGTTTCCTATTTCATACAGAATGAAGCACAAATTAGTATAACATTAAATCTCTTTTGTGACTTCACTAACACCTTACTTTTTCCCACTCTTAACTTTCATTTACATACCCCCATATTCTACTTCCACCATAACAGGGAACTTTTCATTCTAATCAACCTTTTAAATAGACTGATGTCTTATCTGTGAGTGTTCTCCCATACCCTTGAGAGCACCTAGTAACCCAGTTCAAATGCTGCCTCCTCAAATTACTTCATTTTATAAAATGTAAAGTGAATATTCAGAATTCTTGATTTTTATTATATTACTAGAATTTTTCATTTATTGTAGTATACTTTAATCATCTATGTGTTTTTCTCTCCTTCTTTAGCACAAATATATTCATAAGAACAATTAGATGATATTGTTTCCTCTATGACTATTATCACCCATGAGTCATGAATTGCAAAACTAAAATTTGCAACTTACCCAAATGTAATGTGGAATCCTTCATTCCTTTTTAAAATACAAACAATTGATGCTGGTTAAAACATTACTAACCATAATATTAATTTAGTTGAGTTTTGGTATTAGTGAAAATTTTATATTCATCTTCAACTTTTTTTCTTTTATGTATTTATTATTGTATATGTTACTAATAATGGTGAAATAACACACAACTTTAGAGAGCATAAAATTTAAGGCAATATCAATAATTTAGCTGAGCTTCACTTAGATGATATTGAAAAAACAATAACCCAGAAGCTTTATTTTCATTTAAATTTAATCAGGAATTTGTTTTATCAAACACCATTTTCTTTGTAGGAAAACTGCAATACTGTTCCCGCTTAGCCACTGCAATACTCATTTGGACCACAGGAAATCCAAATATTTTTGCCACCTCCTTCAGTTTATTTGCAGTTTGCTCCATGGCAAACCTGTTTCTATATTTTGTGTTACTCTTCAAATAAAATATATTTTGCATAAACACATGAAAATCAGCTTGTTTATGTTCTCAAAAATAATTCCTCATTGGAAGAAAACCCCATTCTCCATCTCTTAAAATGCCCCAAACTTAAGAAGTGTTTTCCTTGGAAGCAACCACCTCTCACTATAAAAAGAAATTTTTTTTTATCTTGAAGAGATATTTTTACTTCCATGTTCATTGTAGCACTATTCACAATAGCCAATATATGGAATCAACCTAAGTGTCCACCAGTGAATAAGTGGATAAAGAAAATGTGGTATATGTACACAATGAATATTGTTCAGCTTTAAAAGAAAAAGGAAATCTTGTCATTTGAAACAACATAAATGAATCTGGAGGACATTATGTTAAGTAAAATTAGCTAGGTGCAGAAAGATATTAAATACTGCTTGAGCTCATATATGTGGTGTGTAAATAGTTGAGCTCATAGAAATGAAGAGTAGAATGGTTGTTACCAGAGGCTGGGGTTGGGAGGACTGAGGAGATATTGGTCAAAAATACAAAATTTCAGTTACATAAGAAGAATAAGTGCAAGAGATCTGTTGTACATCATGGTGACTACAGTTATAACAATGTACAACAATGTATTGAATATTTGAAAATGGCTAAGAGAATAGATTTTCTGTTCTCATCATGAAAAATGGTAGTATATTAAGTAATCCACATATTAATTAATTTGAAGTTGCCATTTTACAATGTATACATATATCAAAACCCTATGTGCTACTTCATAAATATATACAAATTTTACTTGTCAATTACAATAGTTTTTTAAATATTAAAAAATATTTTGGGAAGGAAAAAAACCATAACCATTTGTGGTGGATTGTTAGCAAAGTGATTATATTTTGTTTTGCTTTCCTATCTGTACCTTCTACAATATTAACCTGAAGTGCTGTTCCTCAGGAGGTGATTTGCCTACACCTTAGATTGGGTTTGCCTTGAGAGTTGCTTTAAGTATAAAATGCAATGGAACCAAAGCATGTCAGTTCTAAGAGTAGATTAAGCCTTCTACACTACCACTTTTTTTTTCAAAATCCTTCTCCCTGCCATGTGAATCAACTTGGATTAATCTCCTGGAGGATGAGAAACCACACAGACCAGAGTTGAGGCATTCCAATTATCCCAGTTGAAGTGTCTAACATGTATGAGAATCCATCCAAAATCAGCAAAAGTCAAGCCCTTGACCCACATCTGGTCACAGGTGCTACAGAAGACCAGATGAGAGCAGGGCAACCTTTAAGCTGAACCAACTTAAATTGCTAAATTATACAATCGTGAGTTAAGTAAGTTGTTGTTTTAAGCCGTTAAAGTTTAAGTGGATTATTTGGCAGCATTAGCTAACTGATACACTTTTCATTTTGCCATGAAGAAATGATTAAGTCTCAAGAGACCACAAACACTGAACTTACTGCAAGATCACACATAATAACTTCTGTACCTTTGCCAATATTAGTCTTATCTAGACACTTAGTGGTCATGGTAGCAGAGAAATAGGTAGTTTGAGGAGACTAATGCAGGTTCTATTTTCTTCCTGTACTCTTGAAGAATGTATGTAACTTTAACTTTTGGTGGCTTACTGGCAGGTTTCTTTGGAATGCAAAAAACATGTTATCTCCTTCTGCCATTTTCGAGCCTTTGTTATAATTAGAGTAAGAGTAAGTGACCAACTCAATATACTATTACATAGACAGAATTCTTTCTCCAGCTATAATATCCATCTTTTGAAAATCAACTCTAAAATTTTGAAACACAAATACGTTATATATACGTATGTGTATGTATATTGTGAAAGTTTGTGAAATAACATTCGAGTGGAAACATGTACCATTTAGACAATAAGTACACATGAAAGCATCTGGTTAACACAAACTTCTGTTCTGGGTCCATTTCCAAACACCTAGGATCTCTTTACTCCTCTATTGTCTTTGAGCCATTAGAGATTTTTCAATCTCTTCTAAAATAATGCGCTTTCTTTAAAAAGTCCATTTGCTCCTTTTGAACTTCATTAAAAAGTTCCAAGGAGAATCAGAACCAGAATAGCACAATCACAGGAAATGTGGATTGCATACTTATTGGTTCTTTTCCATGTGCTTTAAATGTGTTAATTTAGGTCATACCATCCTCACAGTCATTCTCCAGCACAGAAAAATTTATTATATTCATTTTACATAAAAGGATAAAGAAGCACACAGAGCTTAAATAACTTTCCTAGGCCACACAAATGGAGCAGATTTTGAATCCAGTTAATTTGATTCTAAAATCCCACTCTTTTCTCACTATGCTATACTGCCTATTTTAATCTAGCTTCTTTTATATGTATGTTCCTCTGAATATTATACCTACATATTCTATGGATGGCTGACAGTAAGAAAGCTTTTTCTATAAAGCGTTAGTACAGAAAAGAAAAAACCATTTAATATTTGTATTCCTTCATGATATTTTATTTTATTAAATGGTGTCTCAATTTTTTTACAAAGAATATATTTTTTGGCATGTATAGTGTTATTTGACATAAATAATGTTGTTTGGCTTAATGGCCTTTGTTGGAAAACTCATGAACAAGTCTCTCATAATTAGCTTAGAAAGCAATTTGCTAAACAGATACTTTGTCAATATTGGCAATGTATAGCTACAAGAGGAAAAGAAACAACTATTTTAATGTTAAGTAAAGCATTATCTATGGCTTCAACTAAAATGTTCATTTACATATTACATATATTTTTATATACTCCTATATCTCAAGTAAACTGAGAAAAAGTGAAGGTGAATTGCAGGATAGCTGCATTATATGACTCCAAAATATCACTTTTTATCATGATCCATAGCCTGAAAAAGAAGGTATTAAGTTTGAATGCATTTTTTCAATAAAAAATAAAATAGAAAATGTTATATATTGATTGTGTACATTTCTTTAAAACATAATTTATTATTACATTAACTAAATAATAAATGTGTAAACTGAATTAGATTTACTATTTTATATAAACATTTGATAACTGCATCTGTAATACAGCAAGTGTTCAACCATATGCATCATTTTGGCACACACAGTCTTAAACAGTTAGTGTTCATTTTGATTAGTTGGTGTGCAAGCAGCATCCATCTGGCTTTTTGACTTTCTGACTTCTGCTTGCTTGTTTTCTTTCTTACTTGTTTGTTATGGTTTGATTCTTCTCTTTGGAAAAACAAAGAAAGATTACCTTGATTTAAGAGTTTTACATAGACACATTTGAAATGGCATAATAAATAGACGTATTATTTTGAAACTTAATTTTGAAAAAAATGCATTTCATGAATGCATGTACACATCATTAAATACAGAGATGTGCAACATAAACTTAGCTTAAAGCCCATAATAATATGCTATTCAATAACTATACTAAAATTTATTAACTATTATGGCAAATCTAAATTATATTTATGTGTTTTCTTACATAAACTATGCCATTACTTTAATATTTTTACTTATATTAATATTTTATGTGAAAAAGTTAATAAAAAACACAAAGAAGCATGGTATGTATATCAGTGGAATTATTTAATTTTAGTAGCTCTGGGGAAACTATGGGACAAAAGGAGTCGTTGAGAACAAAAATGGGTAGTGGAGTCTGGAGCCCATAAAATAAATCTTTAAACTTGATTTTATTAGACCATTTCGTGAATGAGGGTGCAAAGCACCAAAGAGTTTAAAGCACTAACCCAAGCTAATAGGTAGTGAATGTCAGAGATAATATTTAAATTTCTTACTCGTTTGATTTTAGAACAAATATATTCAACCAAAATCAACTTTTTAAGAATCTTGTTATACTAATATTAAGTTTTATGTAAGATGTAGTATTTCCAAAAGTGAGAAATGAAGTGTCTGGAGAGGCAGAGATAATTATATTTCAGAGAAACTAAACAATGTAAACACTGTGAAGGACAGGTGATTGTTGAACTGCACTTAGCTACTTTTGCTTCCTGACACTTGAAAGACAACAGGAGATGAGACTGGAAAAAATAATTTATTAATGATAATGTTGATAAGAGCTATTGTGCATTGTTTATCATGCAGTAGGTAGGCACAATATAAAAAATAAGTTATTTTATTGGGTTTCACAGCAGCAATTACATGAAGTTATTATAATCCAAAGAAAAAACATTTTTTTTTTTTAGTTATGATTAAATAAGTCTCTATTAGCCAAACTAAATAAAGTTTCTCAACGTTCATCTCTTGGTTGAATATGTCAAAATGAACTTTTGATTTTCCTTATCTTTATTTGATTATCTAATCCCTCCTCTTTATAACACAACAAAGTTCATGTAGCATATAAAAACTTTTGAGGTAAGAAGTATCACAAAATGCATTATTTTTATTAAGTTACGACATTATACCACCTGGAACTTGCTCATGTTTCCAAAATAAACTCCTTTTACTTTTAAAATCAGATTTTCACAACTTTTACTCCAACTTTTTAATTTCACAATTGAAACTTAGTTTCTTAAAAATTAAATGCATTACAGTACTTTGTACACTAATAATATTCTCAAATTATGTCAAAGACACAGTTTCAGGAAGTTAAATTTGATTTAGTAAGTACCTAACAAACACTCACCAAATACTCAAACATTCCTAGGAGTTAAAATTAGCATTTTCAAATAGTTGAATATATCTTTAACATTTGGAGTTTTCAATATGGGGGAAAGAGGTGAGACATTTACATAACAGAAATCTACATCAGAGTGATTTAATATTTAATTAAATATTTTAAGTAAATAATTTTGAGAGACATGGATTTTTTGTTTCATCCCATATGCATTTATTCCTATGTTCCATCTTTTTTGAGAATTGTATTCCATCTTCTTAATGGGACCATATGTTCAAGTCCTCTATGTATCTTATTAATTTAACAATCAAGTAACAAAATATGACCGTCTAACTTAGGAAATAGTTACCTATCATGTCTGAGAACTACATAGCTGATTAAACTGACCATATGGAGGTATCATAGAGTCAAATTAAACTTCTCTAATCATATTTTTAAAAATCAGGGTCTGCATCATTTAACTTTGATTTATAAAATAGAAGAATCTGTACTTCCTGTGATAGTGTGTATCTCAAGTAGGATAAATAAACTGCAAAATAATTACAAAAATAATGCAGAAGTATTCCTTTAACAATAAAACATGCTAATCTTAGGGTTAACTGAGGCTTTTAAAAAAATAAAAGCAAAGTAAGAAAGATATATTTAAAGACCTAACATGTCAGTTTTAGCATAAAGCTTTATTTAAATACTTCATTTGAAGCATATTGCTTCTACTTCTTTCCATATGCACTTTAGATATATACAGTATGTGAACATTGATTTAATTAAGCAGATTATTTTGAGATGCTGAGTCATAAACTGAGCTATTTGGGAAGAAAAATGAGCAGTAGACTGGTATGTCACAGCTATTTAAAACAACTTGAGAATGTTTCCCTTTGAAAGTTCTCCCAATTTATTATCCAAAGCTAAAAGGTAGATTGATAAAATTAATGTTTAGGAAGATACATTACTCATTTTTTCCCTTTAACTGAATGGATCACAATCCCTACCAAGAACTTAATTCCAAAGAAGGCGAACATTGTCTTTTGCAACATACAAAATCAAAGGGAAATTACAATTGTAATAATGTTTGTGTGTTACTCTGGAAAACTAAGTTTGAGAGAAAAATAGAAGAATCGACAATTTCTCCTGGCTGAACAAATGCTAAATTTCATTACAGGAGAAAGAGCATAAGTAAAAGAAGATATAAGTCAAACAGTTATTTGACCCTTGCTAAGTCATCCTTGCTTCAGTGACACACTAAAACCAGAGCTGGACAATAGCCAAAGCAGTAAAAATGTATTTTATTCTGGACTATAGCAACAGAGAAAAAGAGAACCCAGAACTGGAATCAATTCCGCATTCAGCATGCCCAAGTGGGAACTCGCAGCCAGTGAGCAGGGTAGTGGTTGGTGACTGAAGAATTACTCACATAAGGAAAATTGGTGGAAATTCTATTTCAAAAGTTATTATTACAGGTATAGAAATCAGGAAAAACTCTAATGCAAAAACAGTAAAATGATCATCAAATACTAACACAAAAAAAGTCATTACTTACCAGGTCCACAGTAATATACTGACTCTGGCTTCTGGCATATTTCACCCTTTCTAGCTGTATCTTGAAAACCCAAACTTATCTTTTCAATACTTTACTTTTGAAACTTTTCCAGTTTTGTTTTCTGGCTCATTAAAATTCTGAAACATCTCTGACTTAGACTAGTGAGAATTTCCACGTCACTGAAATCAATGGACATTTCCATTGTGATTGCACTGTGACAGTGCTTAGAAAGTTCTTATGCACTCTCAGATTTAATAACCATCTTAAGGCAGATAAATTATACATTTTACAATAGATGTTAATCTCCTGATTACTCCTCCAAATAAATTTTTGAATTTTCATTAACGCACAACATTAACTTTATCAAAACCTAACTCATAGCTTCCTACAAATCTGGTCTTTTGGGCTGAATTATACCTTATAAATAGCTTTACTATCTATGATAGTTTATAAATTATTCATGAATAATTCATGCTACCTCTCTCTACCGATTCTTAGTTAGTTCATCATTAAATTGCTCCATTTTATCTCCAAAATAACTCTCCAATCACTACTCTCTTTCTGTCCGCTATGACTTTGCAACTTATCATAATTCATGTAAAAATTAAAACTCCGAAATAGCAAACTACATATTCTACATAAAGTATTTCTCTACTTTAAAACTCTAGTTTTTTGTTCATATTTTTAGTTTATGCAAACAAATGCAGCTGTCTAATTGTGAAAATCTCCCACAGTCTTTCTTTATAAAATAAAATAAGAAGATAAAATAAAATACCCTACCTGCACCAAGTGAGAGACTCTTTTGTAAAAAGTAAATAAAGTTCGCTGTGTTTATGGAAAATGCTCTAAGTCATAGTTATTTCATCTTGGACAGAATGTTTAGTCTTAAGGATTTTCAGTCTTACTTTCTGTTAATTAAAAATGATTTTACGTACATCGTAAAGAGGACACAAACCTGTATCTGAAAATTTCTAGGAAGACAAGCAGCAGTGAAATGTTAATATGACTTAGATATTCATTTATTAACATGCCATGGACCTGAAAACTAAAATATTAAATAATGCTCAAATGGTAAATAATAACTGAGGGAATATTAAGTGCCAATTCTACAAATGATGCTTTGCTTCCTAGAAAACAGCAGCACAGAACATTGTATATAATCCCGAAAGATACTGGATTATCTTCAATTCCTGATTTTTTCTTTAAGTTTCATATCTACTTTATATTTGATAATCAAGTTTGCTAATTTCACCTCTGAAGGGTTTTGTAGAAATGCTCCTTTGTTTTTCTCTGTCAAAGTAGGTATTTTTGATATTCTTCCATATTGATGTATTTGTCAGTAATTGTTTTAGTTGTTCTTTATTGCTAAGTAGCACTCATTTTTAAAAAATATATATCAGAGGCTAAATATAGAATCAACATTAAGGAGATGTTCAGAACAAGAGTAAAAGGAAATCTTAGAGTTATAATTGTGCAAAGAATATGTATGACAACTGCTCCTACTTAGAGCAATTTGAATTGTAATTGAAAGTATTTCCTGAAGGTGATTCAATTATTGAATAATTGATGCACACAAGAATATTTTGAAATAGTATTAGTTGGCAGTAAGTTATGCCTGTATTAGTGATAAGTACATATAAAGTAGGCAAATAAAAAGGCCAATAATAGAATAAATTAGGTAAAATAAAAGTTTGCATGGAAAATAAAAGCAATAATTATTTACTACATAGTTCAATTCTAAAAAACATTTACATTGTCATAATAATGGAAACTATAATGTACAAATGAATATTTATAGGAAGGTTCATAGGAATTTGAAGAAGACATGAAATACAAATCTTTGGATGATGAGAAAATGGTAGAGGTGAATGTTTTTAGAAAGAGAAGAAAGAGAATGAAGACAAAAATATTATTTCTTGTCAAATGTTACTAGTGTCCAAAACTAAAAAATCAAAAAATGTAAATGTAAGCATATTATGCAGATGTGTGAAAGAAAGTATCAAATAAATCAACAGAAGTTTTGTTGTACTTTTCTGCGGGGGACGGTAAAAAGGAAACGGACTACATTGTCCTCAAAGCAAATTCTCTAGAACGTCTCAGAACAGTTTGACTTAATATATGCACACGTTTCCTGATCATCAGTCATGATGAGATGGACCCCACTCAGACATACACTTAAATGAGTTTAACTATGCAGACCAATGATGCCAAAAACACATTAAGAGGGTATGAAGAGATTTATTACTCACATATTGAGGCTTTCTGGGGAGAGCTGGAGAGGCATTCAAGCCAGCCTGAGAGTGGCTAATAATTCTGAATATTATGATTAGGGGGTGAGATCTGAAGCCAGGACTTGCTTGATTTGAAATTCCTGACAGCACCAGAGGAAAACCATATAGGCTTTCTTATGGGCTTTCCCAGATGTGGGGCAAAAGAGGAAATTATATTTGTGTGTGTGTATATTTATAAATAAATATTTGTATGTATATATAAACATATCTAAAAATTATGTATATATAAACATATCTATAAATATATGCACATATATGTATATATGTGTGTGTGTGTGTATATATTAAAAGTGCAAAACAATGGAATTAAGGTATCAGATGTAGCTGTTGTAAGCAAACGAGGAGATATTCAAATAATGGTTGGGATTATTAATATTATTTGATATAGAATATTTTTGTTAAAAAAAAGCATAAAATGTCCCTTCTAGATTTGACAATAAGCAAATTTATTGACATTATGAAGATTGTTTCAGCAGCCATGGGATGAAGAATTAATGAGAAATAAGAAATATAATTCATTCATTTTTCAGTAGTTTTTGTTTTGCACATGCTTTGTGTACATAAAGAGGATCACATCATGAAAAAATTTGAAATATCTAGATATAAAATACTTCAAATTTCTTTAGTGTTACTATTCTGTTATTCAAATACAGATGATCTTTGAACAATGTGGGGCTTAGAGAAGCCAAATCCCATACATAGTCAAAATTCTGTGTACACTGATAACCTACTGTTGACCAGGAACCTTACCAGTAGCAAAGTTGATTGACACATATTTTGTATGTTATATAGATTACATACTGTGTTCTAAAAACCAAGAAAGCTAAAGAAAAAAAGGTTATTAAGAAAATCCAAAGGAAGATAAAATATATTTACTATTCATTAAGTGGAAGTGGAATATCAGAAACATCTTCATCCTCATTGTCTTCATGTTAAGTAGGCTGAGGAAGAGGAAGAGATGTTTTTGCTGTCTCAGTGGTGATAGAAGCAAGAGAAAAATCTATGTATATATGGATCTGTGCAGTTTAAACCTGTGTTGCTCAAGGGTCAACATTATTTATTGTGTGACTTCTGTGTAACAAAAACTCTTACAAATTATAAGGATATATTACTGATGAACCAGATACATTATAGAACTTCATAGGTTGTGATATGGAGAAGGCATTCGTAGTGGTGTCATTTAAAATATTTAATATCTGGGGAGATAACCATGACATAACTCCATATTATATTTTGCATTGGAGATATAATGTCATAATCATGCTTATATATACCCACTCTCATACCCCACAAAACTACAGACAAACTTCAAACTGTGGTAGAGCTGCGGATGATTTTGTCTAAGTCTGTAAACTTTTTTGTATGTTTTTTCTAATTTTGTAATAAATACGTTTTATAGTAAGAAAATAAATGATTATGTATGCATATGAGTGCCTATTATATATATACGTATTTTCTTACAAATATAAATATGTATAGGATTCCAGCATGTTATAAAGCATCTCAGGAGTTCAAAGTAATATTCTAACTAGGGTGGAAGTTTGTAGTAATAATATGCAAATACATGTAATTAGAAATTTGTTTTCCTGTAATGCTCAAGCTGAATCACAATTTATAGCTGAACCACAGCATATAAATTTATGCATACATTGTCACTTGCTGATTGTGTTATGAAACATTTTATTTTTATGCATAAAATTGATAAATATGTATGACAAAATTAGCCTCTGTACTGTTACTTTTGAAAGCAAGGTTGTAAGGTTTTCATTTTTTCTAGAAGTATTCAATTTTTCTACCTCTACCAACACAACGATGTCTCTATTTCAGCAAATAAGTTAGTATGTACAAATTCATATATCTATAAACTCAAAGAATATTTTCAAGAAATGCATAGCAGTGCATGGTTATTTATGAATTTTAAAATTGATGTTTATGTTAGAACAAAATAGGTTTAAATTTCTGTTTGGTTTTTAGAACCAAAATAAATACAAGTCAATTAAAAAGAATTAAAAAAGAAACACAAATTAAATTAATTAAATTAGAAACATGATTAAAATTAAAAAAGAAACACAAAATAGTAATATAAATAGCAAGATGTTTGTTAAAATGATCATGTATTTTATTCTAACACTCAAGAGCACTATTTTCAGTTCCTTATTGATTAATTAAATTACATATAAGCAACTACATACATGAAGAAATTAGGACTTATATTGACAAAACATGCTTTGATTATTGTAGATCAAAATTTTATCTCCCTGTGATATGAGACAGCAGAAGTGAATTAGTGAAAATTGTTCAAAGGTAATGAAGAAGAGATACATTTTTAGGCTAAGTAATAAAATATAGAATTCATTGTTCCCCTCCTTTCGTGAATGTGTTGGGTGGACCTATTTGATCCTAATGAAGGGGTAAGCAGTGAGGTCAGAAACTAGGGGACAGAATAGCTTTGAAACCTCACTGGGCAAAGATAGTGAGCTAAAAATATGCAGAAAAGAGAAAAAATTCTTTACTGTGTTCAGCAACATAAATAGGTTTGTTTTAAAGAAACAAAAAAGTATTTGCAATAGAATTACAGTAAGTTTATGTATGCATCAAGGATAGGAGCAATCAGCTTTCAAAGCAAAACAACAGCAACAAAAACAAAACAAACACAACAACAACCACCACCAGAAAATCTTTGGAACTTACTACTTCATTTTTTTTTTTTTTTTTTTTTTTTTTTTGAGACGGAGTCTTGCTCTGTTGCCCAGGCTGGCATGCAGTAGCAAGATCTCGGCTCACTGCAAACTCCACCTCCAGGGTTCAAGCAATTCTCTGCCTAAGCCTCCCGAGTGGCTGGGATTACAGGCATCTGCTACCACACCTGGCTAATTTTTGTATGTTTAGTAGAGACGGGGTTTCACCATCTTGGCCAGGCTGCTCTTGAACTCCTGAACTTGTGATCCACCCATGTTCGCCTCTCAACGTTCTGGGATTACAGGCATCAGCAACCATGCCCTGCCAGAACTTACAACTTTTTATCAACTTGCACAGCAGTAGGACAGCATATATATACACATATATACACACACACATATATATGTGTGTATATATGTGTATATATATAAATAAAATATACATACAAATATATGATATGTATGTATGTATCTATCAGGTATGTGTGTAACTCCATACACACATATATTCATGCACACACACACAAACATACACATACACACACACACACATATACTGGTAAGTCATACACACATGGATTATTTTCTTTCCTCCATTGTGCTGATCTGAATTGAGGAAAAAATAAAAATAGGTGTTTTTCACAACATAAGGAATTGGGAGTTGAGGTTGTGGATTAGGTCTGATAATAACAAAAAATCGGTAAACCACTTAACTTTTTAATTTGTCGTCCAAACTTGCAGCACACACCTCTTAAATTTAGGGAATTGCCTCTTTAAAGTTTAAGAAAATGTGTTGATATTTAAAAGGCAAGAAAAACGGAAAATATATATATTTGTGGCTTCTTGATTTTAAATTTATGATTTTGATAATAAAACCTGATATGGTCAGGCTTTGTGTCCCCACCCAAATGTCATCTTGAATTGTAATCCCTAGGTGTTGCAGAAGAGACCTGGTGGGAGGTGATTGGAACATGGGGACAGTTTACCCCATGCTGTTCTCATAATAGTGAGCGAGTTATCACAAGATCTGATGGTTTATAGGGGGCTCTTCCCCCTTTGCTTCTTTCACACACCTCTCTCTCCTGCTGCCCTGTGAAGAAAGATGTGTTAGCTTCCCCTTCTGCCATGATTGCAAGTTTCTTGAGGCCTCCCCAGCCATGTGGAATTGTGAGCCAATTAAACCTCTTTATTTAATAAATTACCCAGTCTCAAGTAGCTCTTTAAATCAGTGTGAAAACAGACTAATAATGCAAAGCCAATTGCATGTTTCATTGATTTCTATCAAATTTCTCTTAGTTCCTGTCTAAGATGGGGTGTCTTATCACTGGAATAGCTTAGCACTGTGCTTATCTCCAGGAAGGCCTGAAAATTTGTTGTTGATCCTTCGCCAAAATAAAGATATAACTTTATCCTATAAATTTTATAGGCTACCTATACATTTTGATATTGATAAAGGTATATTTTGATATATCTTTATAAGATGGATCACTGAAACTAATTTCTCCTGTCTAACTGAAACGTTGTACCTTTTGCCTAATATCCTCCTTTTGCACATTTCCTCCTTCTTTCCCAGCCTCTGGTATCTACCATTATCCTCTCTGTTCCTATGAGACTGACTTTTTAAGATTTGTATACAAAGTGAGATCATGTAGTATTTGACTTTCTGTGCCTGATTTATGTCACTTAACCTGTCTTCCTGGTTCATTGACATTGTCATGTATGACAGGATTTCCTTCTTTTTTAAGGCTCCATAGTAGTCCATTTTGTATATATACCAAAATCCTTTGTCTGTTCATCTGTAATGAACAGAGTTTGATTCCATTTCTTGGCTATTGAGAATAGTGCAGAAGTAAAGATGGGAGTGCAGATATCTCTTCAACATACCAATTTCAATGATTTTGGATATATCCCCCAAAGTGGGCTCGTCTGATGTTAATTCTATTTGCAATTTTTTGAGAAACCTCCATAGGGTTTTCCATAATGCCTGGACTAATTTACCTTCCCACCAAGAGTGTGCAGGGTCTCCTTTCCTCTACATCCCTGCCAACAATTATCTTTTGTGTTTTTGATAAGTCATCCTAGTAGATGTGAGGTGATATCTCCTTATGGTTTTAATATGCATTCCCTGATAGTGATTTTGATAATTTTTTCATGTCTATAGGCCATTTGTAGTTTTCTTTTTAAAAGAGTATCTGTTCAGATCCTTTGCTTATTTTTAAACTCAGATTGTTTCCTTGTTGTTAAATTCTTTGAGTTTCTTATATATTTTCTATACTAACCTCTTTTCAGACGCATGACTAAAAATCTTTTCTCTCAATCTATAGGTTGTCTCTTTATTCTATTGATTGTCTCTTCTGTTGTGTAGAACTTTTTTGTTTGATGAAATCCCATTTGCCTATTTTTGTTTTCGTTTTCTGTGTTTTGGGGGTCTTATCCAAGAAATTATTATTTAGACTTGTGGCATGGAGCTTTTCCTTTATATTTTTTCCTAGCAGTTTTACAGTTTCAGGTATTATGTTGAAGTCTTTAATTCATCTTGAGTTAAATTTTTATGTATGATATGAGATAAGGATTCAATTTTATTCTTCTTCATGTGGCTATCTAGTTGTCATATTTATTGAAGAGACTGGCCTTTCCCCATTGTGTGTTCTTTGTACATTTGTGGAAAATAAATTAACCACACGTGCATGGATTTATTTCTGGGCTTTCTATCCTGTTACATCAGTCGATGTATCTGTTTATATGCCATTATTATGCTATTTGGCCTAATATAGCTTTGTAGTATATTTTGAAATCGGGTAGTGTAATGCCTTGAGATTTCTTCTTTTTGCTCAAGATTGCTTTGGCTATATGGGGTCTTTTGTGGCTCCATAGGAATTTTAGGATTATATTTTTCTATTTCAGTGAAAAATACCTTTGGAGTGATAGAGATTTGCATTGAATTGACATATTTGACATCATTTCATGATAAAAACACAACAAAATAGGTATAGAAGGAACACACCTTCATTCAATAAAGACCATTTGTTAAAAACCAATAGCTAATATTATACTCAATGATGAAAAGTTGAGAGCTTTTCTTTTAAGATCAAAAACAGGACAATGATGTTCAGTCTTAACACTGCTATTCAACATAGTATTGAACATCCTAGCCATAGCAGTTTGGCAAGAACAGTAATAAAAGTCATCAAAATAGGAAAGGAAGAAGTGTAATAGTCTCCTATTGTTAAGGACATGATCTTCTAAGTAGAAAACCCTATGAAGTCCATCAAAAACTTTTAGAACTGATACTTTGAGTAAAGTTGTGGGATACAAAATTAACATACAAAACCCAGTAGACTTTCCCTACTCTAATCCAAAGAAGATATTATAAAAATAATCTCATTTATAATAGGGAAAAATACTTGGGAGTAAATTTGACCAAGGAGATACAAAATGAAACTATAAAACATCAGTGAACAAGATGAGAGATGATACAAATAAGTGGAAAGATATCTTGTGTTCATTTTAAGTCTTTTGTCATCCACAGAGGACATCCAGAGTTGTTTTGCCCTGATGTTTTCTGAAAAGCTCTTGCAATAAGCTAAAGGCCAGATTACTTACATTGAACACAAAGAAACTTTTTAAGAAACCCATAGTATTTCAGGTATCCTTGGGTATAGCCTTTTGATGGAACTCCTTTAAAAAATTGACATCATATTGGTGGACTCATTCAGGATTTCTAAACCTTTAATAAAAAACTTAATGGGTTTTTAGAATTCCTAACCCAAGTTCAAGAACATATTTTACTACATGTAATAGAGTACACTGGTAAAGGTTGCTTATATACTTCTTATTTTATTTTGAAATAGTTTTTGTGTTGGTTCACAGTATTATTCACCAACCAATAATACTGCTGGTTCACAGTATTATTATGAGTTCACCAACTCATAATATGTATTTTCTGGACATAAAAAAATCCCCTTTTCCTTTCTCTTATGTTCTCTCTGACTGATAAAAATCTAGTAAATTATATTTTTATAAATAAATTTGAAACATTCATCTTTTTCTCCCTGCCTGACCCCTTCAAAAATCTGAAAATATTGAACATTCTTATTTTCATGGAAATATAATTATTCGCATATGTCCAATAAGAATCTTTCTTCTTTATCAGGGGCATAATTTAAAACATTGGTTACACTACCAAGACTTTTACTTGAATGTTACATTTGAAACTGATTTATAAAAACAGACATGATCAGACCATTTTAAGGAACTAAAGTTGACTTTATAGAGCCAATGCTTACAAAGCTCTTTTGAGAAAACTAGCCTGATATTTCCCAACCTTACAGGTAAGAAAGGTCACTATCTCACAGGCCAGTGAAACAGGATCATTTGTAAACTTGGAAAAGGGGAATTTATCGAAATCTATATATGATGTAGGCAAAGCCTGAAGACAAATTTTTGACTTGGCTTCCCACTCTCTAGAGGCTTTTAAAGGTTCAATCTGAGATTCCTTATAAAATGTTCCACAAAACAGACTTAAAAAACACCTGTGTGGTCAATTACTCTCATGCAGCACTTACATAAATAGCAAGGCAAAATTTAATGGAACCAAGTTCTGTGTACTAAAGCCAGACAACTTAATATAACTGTCAAAATACTGTGCAACAAATTATGCACAGGTTACCTGGGTGCTTGGAGCTGCTACTACATGAGCCACTCAAACAATCTCCCAGAAACTCTCCACCTTTCATACTCTGCTCTGCAAAATAGCCATCACTGTGATGCAGTAGTGTACACCAACACCACAACATTCAGACTCCAAACAGGGAAATTCATCAGATTGCCTCTGCTGTCCTCACGTCACCATCTAAAGGAACTTAGAGCTCAATGCCCAGAAATCTTCTCCACCAACTGCCCTTTGGACTCCAGAACTAAATTCATATTTTGCTTCAACCATTAATCCTCATTTTCCTTTTTGTTTCCATAGAGATTCCTCTTACAAAATGCATGATGATTTTTATAGTTCACTAAATCTCTTCCACTATCAAGTCTCAACTGATGGTTCAGCCGGTCCTTAATAAACACAAGGTGATAAAATGAGAAATGGACTCATCTCATTTGGAGAAAATAATGTCCCCTTCTTTCCTTGAATAAGATGGAATACTTACAAAGATTCTCTTTTTGACCGCATACTAGTCAAGTTCCTCCAAGTGTTCTTTACAACTAAATAACGACCTTGGCCTGTAAAAAAATTAAACAATAATAACTGAATTTCTAAAAGCACAAATCCACATTCCTGTGATGACTCCAGGTCAACTTAAAGCTCCTGCCTAAAGGCTGCCAAAAGAATTCACCGTTTATTTCGGCCAATAATGGAAGACAGGGCCTCTTCCTCCCAGTCACTGCAGGAGGGTAGGAGCCTACCTTTAAAAAGTGTCAGTTAGCAACCTAAGATGGGTACACATGAAACAGTCTCTTCTTTGAATGCACTTTTTGTATTTTTTTTAACTTTCCTGACTTATGAAGTCCCCACTCATCCCTCCTTCCTATTCCCTCATTCTCCCTTTAAAACACCTAGTCATCTCTCTACAAATCAAAGTTGAGTTCAGTTCACACTGAAGTATTTTCTCTATTGCAATAGTGACTAAAATCTGTCCTTACCTCCTAAAATCATTGAACTTGAAGTTCAGAACTTTTTACAGATAGCCAGGGCTAGCTTGTCTATGTTACTTAGGAATGTGCTGTTTTCTGCTTTATACCTGGTTTAACTGGTTACACAGATTGGCTTTGTTATATGAACAAAGAGGAGAAAGGCCACTGTAAATTCTTGCCGGGGCCCTACTGAAATGGAGATTTCCTCCATACATACTTAAACCACATATTTTTAACTCATAAAGATGAGTCACTTTTTTTCTAACTGGGAACAAACCTTGGAATATAATTTTCATGATTGCCTGAGATCTTATTCTATGCTGATATGCAAAAATCTTTGTCAGCACCTGTTGGAAGTTTTTGAATCTTTTCAAATCTCTCTCATTCTGTATAACTGGTACAGCTCCCAAAGCTTCCTTTTTCCATATAGTCCTCTGCACCCTGACCATCGAGAACATATGTCATAAAGCCTCACCCACAATTCTGGTTGTCGAGCATGCTCAGTTTTCTGAATGGAATCTTTGAGGATATACTTCAGTACACCTGATTTCTACCTCTGGAGCAACAAATTCAAGTTGAAGAATCTAATGCAAGTAGATAATGCTAAAGATATCTTTGAAATCATGCCAGGTAGTGCGTAATCTAATAATAAAGGCTGTGTTTAGTTTCACAATAAATTTAATGAACTATTACTGGCAAAATTGGCCTTGAGGTGCCAATATTTTGAAGTAGGCTGGCAATTCTTACACTTTTATTAAAAAGTTCATTTTGCGTTAGTGCTATTTTACATCTTTTAACTTCTTAATTATATTGGTGCTGAGGTAAATATAGTTATCTTTTAAAAGAATTATTTATTAATTGAATTTATGTAAATGTCCCTAAAATAGTTGTTAGCTATTATGTTTTTCATATTTTTTGATTTAAAATATTGCACTATGATAGTAAACATTATTTGTAAACTTAATTGGTATTTCATGTACCTTCCCTAAAATACATGTTTTCTGAATATTATTTTAGAAAATAATTTTTGTTCTTCAAGCCAAAAGTTTTTTTATTCAAAAGTGATTTAGTTAACTATATCATGACCACTTAACCTCTGTGATAGTACATTTGTTTAATGCAATTTTGGACCACTATTCTAGCCATAGGCTGGAGCCAGTTTATATATGAATTACTGTTTTGGACACATGCAAGTATAGTGGGTCAGAAAGTAATTTTTATAACATTAATCATATATCTGCGTCTAATGTTCAATTTTTTTGTTTTAGTTAATGAAGGTTAAATTGCAAAAAAAGGCACCTTGTCTTTAAATACCTTTCTTCTAGATCCAGTAAATTTTACTATTTTCATCATGAAAATACCTGACAACTGAAAGCTTATTTCAAATTATTTATGAAATAAAGATACATTGAACTTTACTTTTTATTTTAAAATTTCATTAGACTATTGAAAAAAAGCTGTAACATATTTAATTCAGCTTATGTTAACATAAGCACTTATAAAGCATATCTACATAGCAGAAAAAAATAATCTGCAAGATGAAGTATTACACCAAATATCTTTCTCTCTCCTCAAAGGTGTTACAGGGACTATGGGAAGATTCCAATGTATTTTGGTTTTCTATGCTTATAGATGTATTTTTTGCCTTATTATTATTACTGTTGTGCTTGCTTATGGAGAAATGATCTCTTAAGATTACTTAGACAGTCATTGTTTTACTGTTAATGGTGAACAAAAAAAGTTAAGCTAATTGCAGCTAGAAACTCACTAGCAATGGTGAGAGGAGACTAAGGCACCATCAATCTAGCTTCAGAAAATGCAAACCTGGAAAAGCACCTGCACAAAAAGGTAGAAGTAATGCATGGGAAAATGATATCTATTTGCAGTCATGGGTATGAATTCCTTTTAATATTTTTTCTACATTCTACCTAGATCCATATGGATTTTCCTGTTTTGCTCTGCATTGTACTTGCTAACCAAATTGTTTCTATTATTTGTCTAGAAGTTTTGCTCTATAAATACACTGTGGAGCAAAATATTTCAAAAAGCTTGTAACACTCAGGTAAAAACAAAACAAAACAAAAGAAAGAAAAACCTCACTGTAGAGCTGTAGTGGGACTGTCTCCTGATACTAGAAGAATAAAAGCTCAGCTATGCTTCATGACAATGATTATTTCCCTTGAAGCAGATGTTTTTTGTGGATAGCAAATTTGGAACCATTTTTCTCATTCACTTTGTGGAATCCCTGATGGCAGCTTCCTAAACACAACCGAAATAGAATAATTTAAAGTAAGTTTTAGTGGTGAAAAGTGACATAACTCTTCAAAAATACAATAAAATTAAATCCACACTTACATTACTCAGTATGATTAATGGACCTTACAATGTCCTTGCAAACAGCCTCTACTATGTTCTCTGTTTACTAATGTTACACAATTAGCTCTTTGCACCCGCCCTTGCTCTGCCCTTAATAGAAAATTTACATTTGTCAGTTGGAAGGCTTTGTGCATAGTGCAGCAGTTTCACTGAATAATATCCTTGATGAAGCAGTAAACATTATTAATGTTATTAAATCTTGACCCTTGAGTAAACAGTTTTTCATACTCGATGTTATGAAATGGATACTTTGCAAACAAACAAACAAACAAAAAAACACTTCTGCTGTATAATGGTTATCTTAAGGTAAACTCACTTTTATCATAGAGGTACTTTTTCCTTGAAATAACCACTGATAATTAAGCAACGATTATCTAGATTTGGGTATTAATGTACTTTTTCTTAAATGTGAATAAAATTAATCTCTCATTTCAATGAAAACCACTATGCTTTTACCAATGATAAAATTTTTGTTTTCAAACAAAAATTCAAAATTTTTGAAAGCAGCTATCTGCTACTGTGAGCTTGAACATTTCCCAATACTTACTTCAAGTGATGAGATTATTGATATTAACAAATACGAATGTTCTAAGTGTTGAAATATATCAAAACGTAAAAGAACTACATTATTTGGTGAACCAGTATTTTCAAAATGACCAAAGTATGAGGTTACAAAACCATGCATGAATAAAAGGTCTAGTTGAAATACAGGACTGACTAATGGTTTATAATCTAATGGACTTTGAAAAGTTCATTTATACATTTCAAGATGTTATGTGGTGAATATTCTTCAGAAATTTTGCTATCACTTGTCAAATATTGATATTGTTGAATTTCGGATAATCCATAATTATCTGAACTGTGTTTAAAGTCTCATTTTTTCTATATATTTACTATATTTCTACCTGTTCAAGGGCAATTATCTTTGTATATGAAAAGCAAAACAACAGAATTCGTTAAGTCTGCTGAAACAGATTTGAGACTCCAACTGTCTTAAAACAGAGATTAGAAATGTGGGTAACTGTAAAAACGATGCCACTTTATCATTGATGTTTTTCATTATTTAAAAAATACTATGTTTATATTATTCTGTAGCGTGTTTATCATGGTTATTCTTAAATACCTAAGTTAAAAAAATGAAGTTTCTCTGTTTCAATTTACATTATGCTAAATATTAGTAATATAAAAACATTTTAAAAACAGACTTTGAGATTTTCTGTTTTAAAAAGCGTAATATGTGACCAAAAAGTTTGAGAATCACTATCATAGTGATCACTATCATTGTAAAGTAAGCCTGGACGCCTCCTCATTATATGTGACTATTTTAAAAAACAAACAAACAAACAAAAAACCCACCCAGGCTTGTTTTGATTTATTTAATGCACTGTAAACCAAATTTCTATTTAGGCATTTTTCCTTTAAAAATATATAGAAGTGATATTTACTATTATTGTTGTTGCTGCTGTTGTTGTGAAGATTAACTTTATATAATTGTTCATGCTAGATAAGGCAGTGGTTTGTTGTTTGAGAAGATAGATCTACTGTTTTTTCCAAAATCTGCTTATGAAACATCTGGCTTCTTGAATATAGAGAACAATTTTAACATTTTGGATGAAGAGATAAATTAAGATTCCTACTTTTTTTTTTAACCATTGGGAGAGAATCCCCAGAGAACAAAATAAAACTATTTTCATATCTTAACCAAGGAGGATTTGAAGTATTTGTTTCTTCCTTACAAAGAGCAATTTGCACAAATGTTGATCTTTTCTCCCAAGTGGGAATTAGGGATAATATTCTCATACTTCTCCCTTCCTACTTTCACTTCAATTTAGTAAATCCTTTGAGGCTTTGTAATAGCAGACTTCCAAAAGATGGTATTGTTTGGGGATTTTCTACATTGTATTAGCAATGGATTTTTTATTTCAGCTTACTGAAAATATTTTAAATAGTCGTATGAGCAAACCCAGAATTAAATGTAATAGTAGTTACCTTGACTCTAAAACTAACCAACACAAAAAAAAGTGTTATTCCTGCCAGTAAAGTTTCATTTGTGAATAAAAGTAAAGATCTTTTCTGACTAATCTTTAGGATCAATATAAGTCTTTAATATCTCTTACATATATAATTTTGAAGATTCTCTCCTTTTAGGGGTGGGAGGTGGAGGAGCAATGGCCCTTTAGTTTCAAAGTTCATCTGATAGTGAAGGGACTTTGTCAGTGTCTTACTGTTTTCCATTTTTTTCTCTAATAAATGTGAAGTCTGGTAGTGAGAATAGATTTTTAGTTACCATAGTTTGTTCTCTGTTTTCAGCCTACTTGGAAGTTCCCAACTCTTCAGAAAGCTTCTGAGGAAGCTTTTCCATCTTTCCATCTCTTTCTTTTAGTAGCTAAAAATTTAGAATAATCAAATTCTATAGAAATGAAATTCTGAAGATAAAAATATGACATATTTAGGAAGAATTCTGAAATTCTGATTAACTAGATAAATATTATTTTGTAAAGTTGTCCTGCTATTACTATAAAGCCTTGGCCATGTGGTATAAGTATCTTTATTAAGCTTTAACAAACTGTATGACCACCATGTATTTGCTTGTAACGTTTCGTATGTAAAATACCTTGAGAATATTAAATGTATTTTATTTTCTTACAAGTATGTATATGTTATGTTCGAATTTGTGTGTGTGTGTCTATTCTAACAATTAACTACATTTGTAGTTCTAATTTTATTTCTTCTAGTTTTTCTGTGAAGAAAACTAATAGCTGAAACTTTAAAATATTTCTTTTAAAAAAATATAAGACTACTATAACATTTGCAACACTCAAGCCACAAATGTTAAACTATTTTTTGTTGATGCTTAAGGGAGTCATTTTGAAGAATTTGAATGTATCTTGACAATGGCTCTCCATAATTTCTATTTACTAATTGTGTGGCAAAGAGGTATATATAGTATACTAGTAGGGCAAACAAAGTGTGGCAAAGAGGTATATATAGTATACTAGTAGGGCAAACAAAGGGAAAACACCTGCTTACATGAAAGAAGATAAATTCTTCCCAGCTTTACTGATGCAAAAGCCCTTCATTTTGATATATTCAAGTATGCACTTGGTACATGTAGAGTTGTTGTTAAGCTGATATGTGATTTGCTTTCTCTCCAGACTACATAAGAGAGAGTCATGAAAAAGTTATCCTTAAACCATTGTAGTTTCTCTATTTGATATAGATATTGAACACATAACTAATTTTTCTGAGCCATAATAATTACAAATTCATAATAGTTATGAGCATTTTAAAAATATAATGCATATAAAAATTAACTTTGCATATCATATATAAGTAAGAACTACATAAATACTACAGATAGAGAAGAAAGGGTAGGTTTTAATTATATCCACAGAAATGTCAGAAATCTACTTGCTAAAACAGCTACGGGGTTCTACCTCTTGATCAAGTGACTTGTAGAAACAGAAGAATTGACTAAATGTTTTATTTCCCATAAGTACCCAAGAAATGTTCCAGAGCACAATGAGCAGGCATGTAGATAACAAAAGCATAGAGATCAAATCTGTTGAAGTATTTTTCAGATTTTTCTTAATCACTGGTTTATTTGGATTTTGAAATAATGAAAGTACTTTAAAATATACTTAACCACTATTGTGTATGATCTTATTGGGTTTAACTCACTCTGATACTGTTTTTTCTGAGGTCTTAGTATATTTTTCTCATGGAGTTCTTTAGAGCATGCTTTTTGAAAAAGGATACATGGAGAAAAACACAAATAAACAAGTAGAGAACAATAAATGCAAATCCTTATAAAGTGCTCACATATGAATGACTTCTATATGGATGATCTCCACCAATTCTTACAATAACCATTGATGTGGGAAATATTAAAATCTATCATTTACAGATAAAGTATGGAAGAGATATAGAGTTACTAGCTCCAGATTGATAGGAACAATCTTGTGGTCCCTGGCAAGGAAGAATAAACACCCTAATAATACAGAAACTAGAAAAAATTATTTCGGCAGAATTTCCCTTTTAACAAAAAGCAGTTCCAAAATAATTTCTTTCCTAACAAAGAGCAACCTGAAAAATTGAGCTACAAACATAGATAAGCAAGCTGAAAGTTTGCATGGTGGAAATGCCAGCAGCTGTACCAACAGAAAAGGGCTACCTGGGAGCCAGCCATGTCCAACATGGAGGCTCCATCTTCCCTTTTATTTGTTACCATGTGTACAGTAAAGAAACAGGCAACATGGCATTGGCCAGGTAGAGAACCCATCTGCATAATAAAAGAATAGGGGGTAAGGGGCAGCTTTTTGTGCCTTATGCAAATGACACACCTAGCCCTAACCACTTTTTGGCCCCCTATGCAAACGGCACATCAGGTTCAGGCAATCTTTCATGCCCTATGTAAATCAGATACCACTTCCTCAAGCTCATGTAAAATTCCTTGCACTTCACTGAAGAGGTGGAAACCTGCTCGGGACCCCTCTCTCTGCAATAGACAGCTCTCCTCTTTCTTTTGCCTATTAAACCTCCGTTCTTAACCTCACTCCTTGTGTGTCTGCATCCTTGATTTCCTTGGTGTGACACAACAAACATCAGGTATCACCCCAGATGATGAGGCCACTTTAATAAGAGCTATGGGGCATCTCAAAAAGGAGAAATTTTAGAAGGGTACTTATAGGATTTTTGGAGGTAGATTAGAGGATTATGTTGGCAAGCACTGTTCAGAATTGGAAAACTGAAGGGTCATGAAACAATAAAAAAATCAGCCTTATTTAGAACACATGATTCTATGTGGAGTTATGCTTATTTAGGTCTGTGTATGGTATTAATTTGGACTTAGTCTCTGATCAAGGTTTGGGTTGGTGCAGGTTTTCTATTTTCTGAAAAATGTATAGTTCATTTCACAAGCTGTGGTTTCCATTAAATTATCAGTATTCCCCTCACAGCTCAGATTCCAGCAGAACTTTTTTCCCCCTTAGCAAGTAAGTAAAATTATTTCCTGAATTCTAAAATTAAAGAAATTGGGGCAGAGGCGAGTTATGTAATAGGAGTGAGATTACACAGTAATGAGAGATTGAGCTGGCTTTGAAAACGGAAAGTCGGGCTTCAGTGTCTATGCCAGTAAACAGCACACTCTATGGCCTTGTGTAATAAGGAGAAGAAGCATGATACAAAGGAGCTCTGTTGGGAAAAAACAATAACAATATAACATGTCTGTCTTATTTCAGAAAATTTAGCCAAGGTGAACTGTTATAAACAATAGAAATTAAAATGCTCCTATTCGGTACCTTAGTTGCTTTTCATTCCTTACTTGGTGATTTTGCTGCATAACCTTTGTGAAAATCTCTTGGGGTTGAAACAAATATATTGTTGTGCTGAGAATACTTTGTCTAAAGTTCACTGTAAGTTTTATGAGGGTTTTTACTACAAAACACAATTTCAAAAAATACTCGGTTTATTGAATTATATAATCAAACACTGTATTTTAATTCAATTTAACAGTAATAGGGCAGAATCAACATAATACCAAATGCACATCAAAATTTGATAAATAACTCCAATTAAGAATAAGATGCAGATAAGCACTTTTGCTGTTCTCTACAGTATTCCTTTCTGGAAATCTATTTTAAACTGGAGTAGCCCTAAACATAAGGGAGCATATATGGTCTGTAAGTATAGTTTTTACCTGTAAATTGCTGTGACTTTTTTAAAAGCTTCCAATGCTATCATCTCAGTTCCTCTAAATCAATACTTTTATTACTGTATTTATGTCAGCTTTTTATCACTTGCAAGCACTCTCTCAGAAACTCTGTCAATCATATATGTATGTGTGTGTATCACCTTAAAAATAACATTTTAACCCCTTTGTTTGCTTTTGAAAGGTATGTGGCAAATTTTACTTGAATAAAAGAAGTATTTAGGTAAATTATCAAATATGAATCTTATTCAACCTTTTTTTCCTGTGTTGAACATAGTAGATTAATACTCAACATTTATTTCATTCCTACATGGGTGTAGATGTTTTTCAAAACGTTTCTAATACAACCCAGAACACTTTACACAGCAACTCAAGTCTCACACAGACAAACCAAAGACATTTGAAACTTCCTATCATTACATATAATAAGCTTTAATATTTTTCATTCCATACTTTGCTATTCTGTTCTTTGTACATTTATTTTGAATGTGTTGGAATTCATTCATTATTTAGATGCTTCAACTTAAGAATACACTTCTAATATGCTTTCTTCTATTGCTGAGACCAGAAAACAAAAAAAGAGAATCAAATATTTATGTATGTACCCACTTTTGCAAACTCACATACTGTCAATTCCTTTGAAGTTATGCTTTCAGGTATAATTCACATTGCTCAGTTATATTTGGACTGTAGAGGGGAGCATGCCATAGCAAATTCTGTTGTTTCTTCTTTTCTTTCTACTTGCAACCAGGGCCATCTAGAAAGGGCATGGGACATCCATTTTAGGACAAAGTAGATATGGTGTTTTTCTGTAGCCATGAATAACAATCGTTTTTTATAGTGTCATTTTATTTCTCATCCAGCTTCCTCATGGTATAAAATTAGTGAATTTCTAAAGATGATACCTTCCTAATAGTGTAAAACATGATGGCTAATGTTATAATAATAACATAGTATGTATAAATATTTACCAAAGGAGTATAAAACTATAATCAGAAAACCAAAATAGCTGAAAGAAATGTATTGGGTATCAGACTTAGTATCTGGATGATGAAATAATGTGTACATCAAACCCCTGTAACACAAGTTTATCTATATAACACACCAGCACCTGTAAACCTGAACCTAAAATATTTTTTTACAAATTTAAAAAATTTGGCCGAGCGTGGTGGCTCATGCCTGTAATCCCAGCACTTTGGGAGGCCCAGGCAGGTGAATCACCTGAGGTCAGGAGTTCAAGACCAGCCTGCCCAACATGGTGAAACCCCGTCTCTACTAAAAATAAAAAAAAATTAGCCAGGCATGGTGGCAGGCTCCTGTAATCCCAGCTACTCGGGAGGCTGAGGCAGCAGAATCGCTTGAACCCAGGAGGCAGAGGTTGCAGTGAGTTGAGATTGAGTCATTGCACTTTAGCCTGGGCAACAAGAGCGAAACTCCATCTCAAAAAGAAAAAAAAATTCTAAAAGATCCAAATAATTGAAAAGTCAAAACACGTTCATAGAGCAGAAGACAGTATGGTTTAAATGGTAATACTCCCAAATACATCTATAGATTCAACACAATCCATATAAAATCCCATCAATCTTTGCAGAAATTTATAAGCTGATCCTAAAATTTGTATAGAAAATGTAGCAACCTAGAATAATCATAACAACTTAGAAAAGAGCACATTTGAAGCAGCTTTTTAATTTAAAAATTTTTACAAAGCTAGTGTTCAAGAGAGTATGGTATTGCCATGATGATTAAAGATCAACGGGATATAATTTGATGGTCAATTGATTTCAACAAGGGTACAGAGACAATTGAATTAAAAATAGTATTATGAACAAATGATGCTATGGATACATTCATGGAAGTGAATGAAGGTGGACCTGGATCTCATAACATCTATAAAAATTAACTGAAAAACAAACACCTAAATGTAAGAACTAAAAAGCGAAAACTGCTAGAATAAAACAGATTTTTGGCCTTGAAGAAGGCAATGGTTTTCACATATGACAATAAAATAGCAAACAACAAAGGAAAAGCTACATAAAGTGGACATCATCAAAATTCAAAAATTAAATTACTTCATACAACACCATTAAGAAAGTGGAAAGAAGGCACTGAATGGATTTTTTATGTGTGTGAATCATTTATATATTGATATAGAACTAGTATCCAGAATACTAAACACCTATTGAATTAAAAAAATTTTTTTAAATTCTAATTTAGGAAAAGGAAAAAAGATATAAATAGCCATTTTCCAAAGAATGTATAATACAAATGTATAGTAAGCATATGGCAAGATGCTCAACATCATTTGCCATCAGAAATGCAAATCAATCCAAAATGAGACACTCCTTCATATCCCTATATATTGTGAAATGGATAATATAAAAAAGAAAGATAATAACAAGTTTTTATGAGAATGTGGAGAAATTGGAATCTTCATACACTGCTGGTGGGAAAAGAAAAGGATTTACCAGCTTTGGAAAAAGTTTGGCCATCTATCCAAAATGTAAACATAGAGTACCACATGATGAGGCAATTTAACCACTAGTTGTATACCAAGAGTATTCAAAATATATACATCCTAACAAAAACTTGTACACAACTGTTCACAGAAGCATTACTTTTTATAAACAAAATATAAGAACAACCCAAATGTACATCAATTGATGAATGAATAAGCAAAATGTGGTATATCCATACAATAGGATATTTGTTTTCAAAAACCAAGTGATAAAGTAGCTATACATCTTACAACATGGAAGAACCTTAAAACCATTGTTGAAAATGAAAGAATGTAGTGACAAAAGATCACATATGGTATCATTTCATTCATATAAAATGTCCAGAATTATGAAAATCTATACAGACATAAAATAGATTAGTGGTTGATTATGGCTAGGGCTTGGAGAATGGAGTTGAAAAAATGACTGCTAATGGGTAAATATTCTTTTGGTAGTGATGAAAATATTTTAAAATTGGATGTGTTGATGCTTAAACAACAGATATACTAAAAACATAATTTTACTCTTTGGATATGTTTATTGTTTATCATGTGACTTATATCTCAATAAAGCTGCTGTTAAGAAAAAGAAAAAAAAAGTCCATGACAGTGATACAGCCTTTCTTGAAAACTGATTCTATAATCTGTTTCTCCTGGTCTTCTCTTGATTTTATCTCATGTATACTTTAAAAATTATATTCTATCTTGAAATTAATACATTAAATGTGATTATATATAATTGGACAAACTGCCATATTCACTGTTTTTTCAACTGTATGTTTTATTTGTTGTTTTTAAAATATTAACATGTAAACCATAGAAGCAAAGAAGGATAATAAGATCACTTTAGATGAGAAAAAAGATTTTCAGGGCATTATGAAGTTCACTTAACTTGACTCATTTTTTTGTTTTTCTCTTTATATACTCTTCTTAGTTGTATTGATTTATTTTAATCACTACCAAAAAATAAGTGCTAAAATGCAAAACATGGAATTACAATTACTGTTATCATGGTATAAACCATAAACTCTTTCACCTCTCATCATGATACAGGGCAAAGATTAAACTATTATAATCAGAAAGTCTATGGTATAGGTAAAATTGGAATATGAGTACTTCGTAGAGTTTTTAAGAAAAAATGATATAATATACATAAAGTTCTTACTATCAATGTTTGGCATATGTGGGATCATAAAATATGTTTCCTTGGGAAAAATTTTTGCTTGTGTATTTCTATTATTAGTAATAGAAGTGAACTATCTAGACTCTCCCAATAAATTAAATCATATGCCTATTTTTTCTCTGAAGTCTAATATTTGTTGAGATACTCAGTTGGGGTAATAATACACTGAGAATACTCCTATATAATAAAAATAAACTATCTCTAGCCTCATCTGATTAAATATACATAAAAACACCCGGGAAAAATTGTACCAAGAGAATTCCATGAAGCATCAAATGACCAAATAAATAGCATCCCCTATTGATATCTAATCTATTCCTCTAAACTATAAATACAATTTGAGTGTTATTTCACTATTGCAATGATCAATGCATATATAGGTAATTTTCTTTTTAATCCTTTTAAGGAAAATGCAATGTAAGTCCTCAACAATGTGTAATCTGGTACAGAGATTCTGATTAACACCTTGTATTTATGTAAGAGAATATAAATGATAAATTAAAATAAAATTGTGATGGAATCATCCAAGATATACACAATGTTAACAATGCATGTTTATGTGTTTTATTAAAATATTGCCTACTGTAGCTATTTATTCATAAGTGACATTTATTTTCTTCCAAATTTTATACTAATTTCATCTTCAAAAGTTATTTTCAGATCTAGTTAGCAGAATTAAATGTTATTTAACTACAATCTGAGAACAATAACATTATAACAAAAACTTTTTTTAACTTTCTAATATTAACTTTTCAAAGCATACTATATTTCTCACATCCAGTGAATTTCTTAGTTACTAACTTCATTCACTTATTTACATATTTATTTATTCATGTAATAACTCTAAATAACTCTATATTTATTGCTTATTATATCTTATGAACACTTCTTTTCACAAGTATTAACATTTTTAAAGAAATAGATATATATGAACCTGCAGAGATTGCATTAAAGATGCAATTTATAAAAATTAACATTTCCAAACTAGAAACTGATAAGTTCTCCATGAAATCATCAGCAAATTTTTAGGTCTTTAAAAAAAAACTTTCACTCATTTGATAACTTGTGATGTTCTAATTTCATCTATTTCTTCTTTCCACATGGATTCTTTTGTCTCTCTCTAATCATCTACATTATACTGGTATTTGTTAGAACTCTTCCTTAAGTCTTACCCAGTTCTCTCGTATAAAACCATGGTTCACTCTGGTCAGCAACAAAGAGATTCTTTCAGAATTGTAGGCACCTATTTACCTGTTTTTGAGATTTAACCACCAGAGGTGTTTAAATACAAAATGACTACCAAAAAAAAAAAAAAAAAAATCCTCATTTCCCAGCTAAATGTTTCTACTAGCCAGCTCTTGCTGCACTAGAGATGATGAAAAGCATAGTGGATTACAACTTTGATCCATTATTCTCAGACCTGTTCAGCTGTGAGACAAGATCTCACAGACCTTTTCTGCTCATCTGCTGGGCTTGTTCATGCATCTCGAGGTCAGACGGAGTTAGCTTTTATAGTCTGGCTTGGCTGTAGTGACCTGGCTGCGGTGGCATAAAGGATTGTACTGAGAGCCGTTAAACCTGGATACAGTAAAAAAGATGTTGTTAGAAAAATTAATATTAGTAATACAACCTACTAGAAGTTGATTTGCTTTTAATTGTCACTAGGAGCCTGTAACTTTAAAACTCGATTAAGTACTCATATTCCATTTTTTCCTACACCAAAGACTTTCTGATTATAATAGTTCAATCTTTGCACTGCCTCAAGATGAGAGGTGAGTTTATGGTATGTGTCATGATAACAGTAATTGTATTTCCATGTTTTGACTTCATTCCAATTAATTAATTGAAAAATTAATATAGGTCAAAGCTGTTTAGTAGAACTTTCTATGATGATCGAAATATTCTGTAGTCACACTGGCTAACATAGCAATGCAAAGATTTTTCAAGTCGTGCATTAGAAAAGATTCTACAAAACAAGAGATTTCTGTTTATAAACAAACAAAAAAGCATATGGCGCGTACAGCAAGAGAAACCAAATCCAAGCAAGCATTGCAGTTCTGAAAAACATCTTATGTGACTGCTCACCAGGGTTTTTATTTGTACCTAGCTTGTGCTCTTGTCACTGAATTGAACCACCAAGGTGTGTGGTTCTGTGTGAAAAATCCTGGATTCCCCTGAACTCAAAGCAGATGTTTCCAAGATTTTTATACTCTTTTGGCCCTTAAGTCAGGTTGATAAACAGTTAGGTTTATCAGTTAAAAGTCAGGTTAAGCCAGTTAAAAACTTGTAGGAAAAAGCGAAACAAAAGAAAAAAAAACCCCACTATCTGGAGGTAGCCAGGGAAGGTTCAGTCTTTAACTGCACATAACAAATCCCACTGATTTTATGTTGGCCAAGAATCAACAAATAGACATCCAGGAATCCCCCGAGATAAATATTATTGAGTTTTGTTCAGTTCGTTGTAAATTAACCCTATCTTCCATAGAGAGCCACTAAGTATTGAGTATCAACTTGATTGGACTGAAGGATACAAAGTATTGATCCTGGGTGTATCTGTGAGGGTGTTGTCAAAGGAGATTAACATGTGAGTCAGTGGGCTGGAAAGGCAGATCCACCCTTATTCTGGATGGGCACCATCTAATCAGCTGCCAGCATGGTTAGAATATGAAGCAGGCAGAAAAAAGTGAGGACACTGGCCTAGCCTCCTGGCCTACATCTTTCTCCTGTGTTGGATGCTTCCCACCCTTGAACATCGGACTTCAAGTTTTTCAGCTTTGGAACTCGGACTGACCCTCCTAGCTCCTCTGCCTGCAGATGGTGTATCGTGAGACCTTATGATTGTGTGAGTTAATACTTAATAAACTCCCCTTTATATATGTATCTATTCCATTAGTTCTGTCCCTCTAGAGAACCCTGACTAATACAATATGGCTGTTGAACATTTGATATGTGGCTTGTGGGAGCTGGAATTAAATATTATTTATTTTTATTTAGTTATAATCAGTATAAATTGTATTATAATGTGGTTATCTTACTTTTTTTCATTTTGGAAAATTTATCTGCAAAGCTTTTTTGTTGTGGTTGGAGTGAGTCATAAATTTGGTTACTTCTTACACATTTAAAGATGTCCAGGCTTGATATCATTAACAATTTTTCCAAGCATAGATTCTAAGCTATAAATCCATTATATTTTCCATAATCTTCCCTTTGACTCTTGGCCCAGGATTTTTAATTATAAATCATCTATGGACAATCTTTTGTAGCATTTATAGAACCGAAAAAGAAAAAAAAGAATAACTGTCGAAATACTAATGACATGTATGGACAAATGAGATACTGCTTTAACAAATTTTGGTTTACTAAACATTCCAGCAAAAAATTGTTAATAATCATGTTTAACTCTTTACTTCTTTTCACTATTGAGATTTAAACTTTGCTGAAGTTCAAATCAACAGACTGACAAATAAAACAATTAATTTATTGTTAAATATCTATATTTCCTCCTCTGTTAAATTAGTTTTTATTGGATAAATATCTATAAATGTTTTAATTATTTTTTAAAATTTTTATTAGTAATATCAAATGTTTTGTTGAGACTAGTCAATCTTACCAATTACACTTGATTACACTAAATTGCAGTTACATTTTGGTTATATATATATCATTAAAAAATTAAATCAGTTATAATTAACAATAGTATTTATTGATCTTCTTAACAAAAACAGCTCTGCTGATTTACCAAGTGCTGTCACAGATTGGGCTGTAAATCAAGGAGAAAAACTATTCAGTTTATTCCAGATTCAAATTCTTTTTTGGACATACCTGTATTCCTTTTTTCATATTAGGTTGGTAAATTTAATCATTTCTTAGGATAACGTCAGATGGGCAGAAGTCAAGTCCAAATATATTTTTGTCTATGCATTCTAACATACTTTAGACATACGCATTTTACACATGCCAAAAAGATTCCCATAGGCACCATTTCTGGATATTGAGACTATTAGAAGAATGTATATGAGCTTAGAAATTGGCCCTGACCCTGATACTGACTTCCGTATGCTAGTTATTCTTCATATTGATTATTTCCCTCTATCTGTACCTCTCCACAACACGCACACACATTGGACTATAGGCATTAAGTCATATAATACTATGAGAAGCCAAGAATTCAACAGATATTCCATCTGGATAGATATCTAGATATGTACACTATATCTAGACATCTCTATCCACAGGTCATCACTGAAGTTAACAGTTATACAGTAATCTTGAGTTTCTATTACTCAAAGTAATTTTGGGTGCACATATAACAATTCCTACTCGTTACCTTCCACAGGAGTCTTTTCTAATAGCTATAAACTGTATAATGGAAATTGAAATACAAATCAACTTCAGAATTATTCCAAGTGTTCACTACAAAGTGCTGTCAGTGTCATTAAGACACATTACATAGATGACTCCAGATTGAATAATTAAATTCATTGGGACCATCCTGGATCTTCAACTTCAATCAATAGAACCAAATAGCTTTGCCTTTATGAGCATCTGTAAACACCGCTCAGAGATAATATCTAGTTCAGAACCTTTCACAACGCACTAAGGTAATACTGTTTCATTTTTGAATGATCTATTTATTTGTTCCCTTTTTATGAGAAACCATTTATCCGTCTTTCCATTTGTCATTAGTTTTCATATAGTGTTCTCCATCCTGAGGGTAGGACTATCAAGTTCAGTCAGAAGACTGCCATAGAACTGACAGTATTTTCCCCTTCAACTATCTCTAGTCATATGTAGTCAGATGGCATAAGTGGATGCCACCTTGCTTCTGAGTTACTTTCTTGTCTAGGGGCTGTGGGCAGTTTTATGCACTCTACTTGGTTTTCCTTCCATAATGGCTATTAGTCTCTGAATTACGAAATCTGATATGAGTTTTGGCAACTAGTGTGTATACCCATTGCACCTATGCATTCAGGGATAGGAAAACAATCACAGAGTAGTTTCACAGGTCCCTGGCACACATAGAGAAATGGCCTCCAGAGAGGACTGTATCTAACGCGTAAGGAGGAGTGCATTATGTCATTCCATATCTCTTGGTATCAATTGTAAATTTGACATAATATTCAACAGGCCTTGTGGGTCCGTGTTTCCTCTTTTTCTAATTTATGGTCACTCCAGTAAATAGTTACTGATTCCTTTGTAGAAGGATTAAGAATATATATTCTATATACTTGTAGTAGGTATTATGTGATTCTTCCCAAAGGAGGTCTAACCTCCCTTTATATGATTTAGGTGTGAAATGAACATAGCTCTGTAAACTTGTTGATGCTCTATGATTTTCCATCGTAGCAATTATTAGTAGTTTTATGTTTGCTGGCTCTTGATTCTTTTAGATTATTTAAGACAAATGGCATCTTCATTGTCATTCCATCTATTAATATGTGCTGTATTATCTATTACCAAAAATTTCTGTGGATTGCATTTTCTCTTTGTCATTCTTGCCTGGTACCTCATTTTAGTAATTATATCCATCTTGCCACTGACAATAAAATCCATGTGTGAATTCTGCTATTACAAAATCTTGTCACGCCTATTGCTATTAGTGAGCACATTAGTTCCATGGCAACATCTTCCACTATAGTGCCTTTATATAGAAGAGAGTCACCACTTGACTTCTTAACCACTCTGGTGCTTTTTTGTTTGTTGCATTCCTCACTGTTTTAGAAAAGAATGTGTATTCTCAGGCTTGCTGGAGAACAGAGTCAGCCACTGGTATCTTTTTTTCTTAATTTATAAAGAAATACTAACACCATTTAGCTTTCTGACCCTCCCTCCCACAACATTCTGCAAAAACAGCCCTAATCTCTTTACAACATTCACTGTAGGCTATTGTTTTCTCAAAGATTCAAATGTATCGGATATTAGATTTTGAGTCAAGGCTGAATGCTCCCATATCAGTAGCATCTCTCTAATACCACATGGCATCTCTGTGCAACATTCTCAAGACCCATTTTCATACACTTTCTATGGACTCCTACAGGTGGATAGTAGCCAGATCCTGCAGTTCTTTTCATAAGTAAATTATTTCCCTCATGGTTAGGACTGCACTTCTCTGCTTAGACTATGCTTAGACTATGCTAAGAACCTAGTTATCTGCCAAAGAGTAAAGCAGGATAGTAACTTGAATCTAAATAAGGATATCATCTCTGGAGGTATTTGTCGTTGCTGAGAGTGCATAACAAAATTTTTAGGGAGCAGGAGCCTGTTGTGTTCTAGCAAGGGATAAAAGGCTACATCTGTCTGTTATAATATATCTCCTATTTGCTGAAGACTCCTAACTAACTACACCTATTTGCTGGAGACTTCTAGCAAACTAATCCACCCACTTACTACCAATAAGGAATCATTCATGTCAACTGACTTCAAAATACAATATCTACTTCCGAGGTGGTAAATTCTATGGTTACTTTTAATACCAATTATCTTAGATTGAGTTTTTCTAAAAGAAGACATTGAGACTAGGACTAATGTACAGACAAGTTTATGTGAATGATGGTCGTCTCCAAAAGGACAAGTAAATGTCTGTGGAAAGTCAGACCAGAAATGTAGTAATTTTTTTTTTTTTTTTTTTGGCATCAGACACTGGACTTAATGGATAATCACAATGGTCGTAATGTATACAAAGACATATATACCACTTTCTAGTACAAAATTTTCAAAACACACAAAAATATAATAATTTATAAAGAACACTCTTCTATGAACAACCACCACCAAAACAAAACCCTCAGAAAATTTCTCACAAATAAGGCAACTAATGCCTGGTATCTCAAAATCCTTTACAAAAGGAGATGGTTCTAGTCAAGGAGTTTGGGGTATATTTTACTTTTTTTTTTCTTCTTTTTCTTTTCTTCTGCCTCCATCTTCAGCGCAATTTCTTCAGCTGTAAGAGCTCCCAGTTTCTTATTCTTTGCTTTCTTAACCTTTTCCTTGATGCTGGCCACATCAATTTTAGTTTCAGTAGAAGCTTCCTTAGGTTTCACAATTGGTTTTCCTTTAGGTGGAATAAATGCTTTGTTTCTTTCCTCTTGTTTCTTACTGATGGCTTCTGCTTGTTTAGCCTTTATTGCTTCCATTTTCTGCCGCTTCTTCTGATTCGCCTTCAAGAAGTATTCACCACTAGCCAATTCTTTATCAATCTGACTTTCTGGCTGTGGTGGTGGGAATGGCGTATATTCTTTCTTAACAGTTTTTTTTCTTTGGTTCCTTGCGTTTATTCACATTTTTATGTTTGAACTGCGGAAAAATCTCTCCCAACTTTGTGATCGTAATTCAGAATCTTTTGCCAGCTCTCTCTTAATCATTAAGCTTTTAATGTTATAAATTGGATGAATATTCTTCATAGTATCTAGGACTACTTTTCTAACCTCTTTTAAGCCACTAAAAGGTCCAATGGCTGAAACTGTGTTTCCCTGAACCATAATGTAACAATTAGTTAAGAGTTCCAATGCCTTCAATGTAGATCCTTTGGGACCAATAAGCCGTTGTCTTCGTTTTACAAATCTCTCTTTATTCCTTACTAAAGAACCTATTTTAATGATGTCACATGCAACATCATCCTGAAGAATTCGTACTGCCTGTTCAAATGAAACACTCCTTGCTAACAGTTTTATCAGATCTCTTGCCCTAATGATGATATATGGATCAAAAGTCTTCTTTGTAGTACAGACAGTCATGCTGCCTTCGATCAGGTCCAGGGTTGCATTAACATGATGTTCATTCAAGGCTTTCTGCACCAATGGCCAACACTCTTTCAAGTAAGCTTCTCTGTATTTTGGGAACAAAGTTGAGAAACTGCTCTCCTCCAAAAGTCCTCTGGGATTGTCCTCTTTGGAAAAAGCTGGTTCCTTCCAGCCATCGGGAACAGTAAGGAGTTCTGATTCATCTTGGTTCTCCGGCTTTGTCTTCTGGTTACGAAATTCACTTTTTCCAGCCCCTTTTTCTCGCCGCTCTAAAGAGGGAGACGCCATTTTCAAGCTGCTTCCGGTGACCATGTAGTAATGTTAAAGCCAATAAATGTGTTAATGAATAAGATATTGTTGGGGCATGTGGGACTCCATCCTTTTGGGAATTTCCTGGGTATTATGTTGAAATACATCAGAATTACTTCCCATTGGATAGGAAAGCTGAATATGCATCCACCAACCTCCATCCATCACTGTACCTGGTTTCCTTGGGTGTTAAATTCTTGGTATACCAAGCTGCCCTACTTGCATTGGAAAAGCCTATGCAGTTCTAGAAAAAGACTCCGGAAAAATAAGTCAAAATATGCAGATGGATGAGATTTAAAAACTGTAAATATAGCTGATATTTTACAACTTACAGTGAAATCAGAGGCAGGCCAAATAATATGGAGTGGGCATCAAAAGTGTCAGCTACAACATTAACAAAACATTTTCTGGCAGCACTTTTGTAACCTCAATTGAAAACAACACAAATTTTCACCAACAATAGGATGTGGTATATTCGTACGATGGAATACTATTGATCAAAGAAATTGAACAAGTTATTGCCAGTGACAATCACATGAATGAATCTCTAAAACATAATGCTGAGAGGGTAAGTATAGATAAAAAAGAATGCTTACAGTATAATTCTGTTGATAATCAAATCCTATAGTAACATTTCACCCATAAACATAGTAAATCATTATTGATGTAATTGATTATACAGTTTTGAACTAATTTCACTGTCTATATTTCTCCTGTCATTATATTATTTTAGAAGTATCTATAATATATCCTGGGAAATATTCTAAGCACATTTACATAATTGATACTCAGACATTTCCCAGAAGTGTACAAGGCCAAGAAAATTGTTTTCTTACAGAAAATCCCAAAGACCATTTCACTATACAAAAACAAAATCTAACTCTATTGCTAAATAAATTGCTTAATTTATAAAAGGGATGTAGACTATGATAAAATGGTAAAAGCAGTAGCATGATAGAGCTGCCATGACACATATGTAAATGAACAACTAACAAAGAAAAATTGTTTTGTTCCTAAACATCATACAAATAAGTGTAATATGCAATGAGCATATACTCGGCATTCTATAGTGACTTGATGAAAATTTAGTGCATTAAATTATTTGGATCACTTTTTGAAATTAATGTAATAAATGCTTATTAAGTGCTTTCATTGTACCTGATATTATATTAATTCTTAACTTTTCCTAAATATTTAAACAAAATTTTATCGTTACAAAATCTGAATCCATGTATGTGAATATTATTTTGGCCAGGGAACAAGATAACGGAGAAATGAAGTTAACTTTTATAAGTTCATCCACTAGTTAAAGGCATACCTCTGACTCAAACTAAAAATCGTGCAATCCAAAGTTATGCTATGACCAATGAAAGCAAATTGGTATGAACTATTGTTTGTTGTGGATTGGCATGTGAAAGGAATGGGACACTTCAGTTAGGGAGATCTCCATGGATAGATATTATTTTCAACACTAAATATCCTGTTTCTTCTTACTGAATAGAAACTAAAAATTAATCCCATGACTCTTACCACCAGCAATCTCCAATAGCAGTCCCCCAAATAGGTTTCCTTATGATAGAATATAATCTGTAGAGAAAATTCCCAGCATTTGTGTACTTTTATGTACTTTTTTTTTTTTTTTTTTTTTTTTTTCAGACGGTGTCTCGCTCTGTCACCCAGGCTGGAGCGCAGTGGCGTGATCTCGGCTCACTGCAAGCTCCGCCTCCCGGGTTTACGCCATTCTCCTGCCTCAGCCTCCCGAGTAGCTGGGACTACAGGCACCCACCACCTCGCCCGGCTAGTTTTTCATATTTTTTTTTTTTTTAGCAGAGACGGGGTTTCACCGTGTTAGCCAGGATGGTCTCGATCTCCTGACCTCATGATCCGCCCGTCTCGGCCTCCCAAAGTGCTGGGATTACAGGCTTGAGCCACCGCGCCCAGCCTACTTTTATGTACTTTACACAAAATAGAACTCAAAAGTAAATAATAGGAAAGGTGCGCTTATCTTTACCTCAAAGAGCATCTCTCAATGCTGCTTGTTAAGTGTTTATAAAAGATGAACAATCAAGTTGCATCTCTTGCAAAACCAATAGTATCAGGAATTGTCCTTTTGATTTTGGCTTATTAAAGTATCTTCTTCCACCTAAACGTTCAACAAGCACAGGGAATCTAATAAGGAGTAGGCATATCTATTGCTGAAAATAGCATGAAAAAGGACACACATGACGTTCAAATAATAGTTTGAAAAATTAAATATAATTCACAGGGAAAATAAATAGAAACATTTGGAAAACATAGAATGATTTACTACATCTTATAAAAATGTACATTCTGGCCAGGCTGCGGTGGCTTATGCCTGTAATCCTAGTACTTTAGGAGGCCGAGGCGGGCGGATCACAATGTCAGGAGATGGAGACCATCCTGGCTAACACGGTGAAACCCCGTCTCTACTAAAAACACACAAAAAAATAGCCAGGCGAGGTGGCGGGCGCCTGTAGTCCCAGCTACTCGGGAGGCTGAGGCAGGAGAATGGCGTGAATCCGGGAAGCGGAGCTTGCAGTGAGCAGAGATCCCACCACCGCACTCCAGCCTGGGCGACCGAGCAAGACTCCGTCTCAAAAAAAGAAATTAAAAAAAAATGTAAATTCTACGCTTCACAAAAAGTATGTTTTCCCTGAGTCACTTGTTTCTCAACTACTTTTGACACACACATACACACAAAACTTGTTTTTGCCTGCAACTTGTTTTTCAGAATCAAATAAGTTTTTGGTAAGTCATCATTTACAAGTGGCTAAGTGCTGGTGATAGGGTTGATAATTTTTGCATTCTACAGTTGTGACTAAATGCAGCTCTGGATTTCAAATTTTTTAATAATGCTTTTAGCACAGTTATTTACATGGCTAAGTGCTTTTGAAGTTGTTTTTCATTTATCTGGTGTCAGAAAACACTGCAAGAATAATAAGGGACAAGTTAGAAAAGTCCATTAAACACCACTGACTACTGTCATCATCTTATCAACACTAAATAACAAAAACTATTTTTAACCATAGAATAAATAATAAAAGTCAAGGAAAATTATTTTAAAAGCTAACATGAGTTTTAAAATGATAGCATAATAAAAATAAATTACAGTAATCAGGTAGTTGATACACATAAATGAAAATAAATATAAAATTAAAAATGTAGCAGAGACATCTGGTTTATTCAGCTAATTCAGTAAAAGCATACTCTTTATTATTATTTTACAATATCTAAATCAATTAATTCCTATCTATCTCTTTGGTATAGAGTCTATGTTAGAAAAAATATATTTTACGTGTGTCTTTGCCAAGATTATAAATTTCACGTAGTATCTTTTAAACATAATTACAGTAATTAACAAATCAATTTATTAGATTGGGTCTTTTCTAATATTGAAGTTCTAAATTTATCTCAATAATTTTTTCTTCTCCAAAAAATCATAATTTTTAATAGCTCTTTTTATTTGAAAACATGTTTGATTGCCAAATGATCATATACTTTGTTGTTATGAGTAAGTTTTTATGCTAGTTAGCATTACTTTTGAGTGATAGGAGTATGCTTAATAGAAGAAACAGAGAACAAACACAGAGATTCCATGGTTAACTTTATATGTCAACTTGGCTAGCCCATGGTAGTCAGATATTTTTCTAAACATTATTCCAGATGTCTCTGCGAAGGGATTTTTTAGATGAGATAAACGTTTAAATCAGTAGATTTTGGGTAAAGCAGGTTATCCTCCATTATGTGCCTGGTCCTCATCCAACCAAAGGCCTTTATAGAAAAAGACTGACCTTACAGACGACGAGGGACTTCTGGCAGCCTGTTACTTCTGGACTCAAACTACAACTATTTTCTGTATCTACAGTCCACTGCTTATTGTGCTGAGTTTGGGCTTGCTAAGCGTCCACAAGGATATATATATCCCTTTGGTTGTCTATTTGGAGAACCAATACTAATACACATGTTGGTACTAGGAAATATAGTACTGCTGTAACTAACACCTCAAATGTGGAAGTGACTTTGAAATATATTCACAGATAGAGGCAGGAAGTTTTGAGCTGCATGTTAGAAAAAGCCTTGGTTTCCCTGAAGAGACTTTTGGTAGAAATATGGATGTCAGAAGTGCTCATGGTGAGTCCTCCATTGGAAATGAGGAAGATATAACTTATTGTACACTGGGGGAATCATGATCCTTATCATAAAGTGGCACATAACTTGACTGAAGTATTTTCCAGTGTTTAGTGGATGACAGAACTTTAAGTGATTAACTTGGACATTTAGCTGAGGAGATTTATATGCAAAGCACTGAAGGCACTGCCTAGCACCAAGGGCCACTACCCCTATGGGAACAGAAGTCATGGTTTTTGTGGACAAAGAGAACAGAGCATTGAGCTAAAGAGGATGTTTTAAGCATTAAAATCAAATAAGAATTGCCCTGCTAGGTTTCAGATATGCTAGGGATCCATGACTTCTTTCTTCTTTTCTTTTTTTTTTTGCTTTTGGAATGGTAATATTTATCCATTGCCTACCCCACTGTTGTATTTCAGAAGCATTGCATGTTGTCTGGTTTTACAGGTTCATAGCTAGAGAGTAGTTTGTTTTAAAATGAATCAGACCTTGAATATCACCCATATCTTAGGTGATATTTAGTTGATATTTTGGACTTAGAGTTGGTGCTGAAATGGGTTAAGACTTGTGTGGCTGTTGGAATAGGGTGGCTATATTTTTTCATAAAATCTTTTCATATGTCCTTTCATATGAAGAACATAAATTATGTGGGACCAGAAGATAGAATGTTTTGGGCTGAATTTTTTCTCTCAAAATGTATACGTTAAAGTAATAACTCAGCATGTAACTATATTTAGAGATGTGGGCTTTAAAAAGGAAATTAAAGTAAAATGAGGCCATGTGGGTGTGTTCTAATCCAATGACTAGTGTCCTCATAAGAAGACAAGTGAATGTATAGAGAAAAAAACCTCATGAGGACACAGTGAGGCTAGCTATCTGCAAGCCAAAGACAGAGGCTTTACAAAAAGCAAAAACTGCTGCTATCTTGATATTGAAATTCTAGTCTCCAGAACAATAAGAAAATTTATACATATATATAATATATATAAAGGGGGTACAATAAAACACAAGGATATATATAATAATATATCATACATATGATATAATATATATCATTATATATATAATATATATCATATGTATGATATATTAGCATATATATCATATATCATATATAATATCATCTAGTATATATCATATATAATATATTATTATTTATTAGTATTATTAATATTATATTAATATTATTTTATATATATATAGAAAGCCTACCTATATCCTTGTAGACCTAGTCCCAAACCATCTACTGAAATGTGTCTTTTAAGACCTTTTACTTCACAATGCATTATTATTACTCCTCGGCATTTATATAACTCTATACAGAATCTGGTTATTTGTTCCTTGTCAGATGTGTAGTTTACAAGTATCTTATCCCATTCTATGGATTGTCTCTTCATTTTGTTGCCTATTTCCTATGGCCAATAGGCAAATAAAAATGTGCAATATCATTAATCATCAGAGAAATCCAAATCAAAGCTACAGTGAGACATCATCTCACCACAGTAAAAAGAATTTTATGAAAAAGAAAAGCAGTGATTAATGTCGATGAGGATGTAGAGAAAAGAGAACTCTCCCTCTTGGTGGGAATGTAAATTAGTACAACCACTATGGAGAAGAGTAGAGAAGTTCCTCAATAAAATAAAAATACAACTACCATATGATCAAGCAGTCCCACTGATGGGTACATACACAAACAAAAGGAAATCAGTATACTGAAGAGATATCTGCACTTCTATGTTTATTGCAGCACTATTCACAATAACCAAGATATGAAAGCAACCTAAATGTCTGTCAATGAATGAATAGAGAAAATGTGGTACATATATAAAGTGGAGTACTATTCAGCCATAATAAAGACAGATCCTGTCATTTGCAACAACATGGGTGCAACTGGAGGTCATTATGTTAAGTGAAATAAATCAGGCACAGAAAGACAAATATTGCATATTCTTACTTATATGTGAGAGCTGAAAAAAGGAACTTAAGAAGACAGAGAGTAGAATATTTCTAACAGAAAGAAATAAAAATGCTTGATGTAATGGATATCTCAATGACTTGTTGATTACTACACATTGTATGCTTTTATTAAAATATCATATGTACCCATATAGATGTACAATGATTACATCTTTATAATAATTAACAATACAATTTTTTAAAAGATGAAACAAAGCAAGCCTAGATTCCAGACCATGTTTTGAATATTGTAACACTTAATAAATGTTCATTGAATTTTTAAAAGTATATTGCTAAGAATATGCAAATTAGCTCAATATATAGAACAATCCACTTACATGTACTTATAAAATAATATGTTTAAAATCGCCTCATATGAAGATAGAAAAATATATTCTATGTCTATGTAGTGGATACTTAAAGTGATTATTTGGTAAAACATCTCATCGTGGTTATATAAAACTATATTTGTCTAGTTTAGAAACAAGTGAATGCAGGATTTTAAAAGCAAACTATGGGTTTTAAAAGCTGTATATATTTTTAGTTAACATATTTCAAAGCAAAAATATGTTCTCCATATTTAATTTACAGATTATAGATAACAGAAGTCTTATTGATTTTGTCTTTGAGAGAAATTTTATTTAAAATAACTTTGGGTGCAGATAGATTTGACATAAATTCCAAGAACTTTCATCTATGAATTGGAAGCTCTTGATATTCCTGTCAAAAAACTATAATTTATTGGATATGCCCAGTTTTTTTGTGAGGAGGAATATATCTATGGAGAAAGAGTTTTATGTAATAAAAATTGATACATAAACTTCAAAGTAGGATTCTCAAAGTATCCCATATCATCCTTATATTAATAAGCAGTCAATCATTTTTTATTAAAAAGTTATTTATTATATAAAACCCTTCAGTCTGATCTATTTCTAATTATTATTTAGTTGATCCCTCATTACTCCCTAGTAAAACAGTAATCTTTCTGCAACTCTACATGTAAAAGTTTGTTTCTTCAGGCTTTCCCCAAAATTGGCCTCAGATATGCCCTCCTTCTTCTTTGTTTAATTCATAACTAGTTTTTTTCTTGTTTTAGTATCTTACAGATTATTTTGTTTTATTTTATTTTATTTCTGGTTTTGGTTTTTCCTTTCAACTTCTATTTAAGGTTCAGGGGGCACATGTGCATGTGTTTTACAAGGATAAATTACATATTGCTAGGGTTTGATGCACAAATTATTTCATTAACCGGTAGTGAGCATAGTAACCAATAGGTAGTTTTTTGATATTTCACAGTTGAATTTCTACTCTTTCTATGAAAAATACTCTTCTGATTTCTGTGTCACTAAACTTTCCACTAATGCAATATATATATATATTTATACGTGTGTGTGTGTGTATCCTTGTGTTTGTATTGTACCCGCTTTCCTCTTATATAAGGATTGTAAATACTTAAGAGAGAGAAATCCTACCTATATCCTTGTAGACCTAGCCCCAAGCCATCTACTAAAATGCTTTTCACTTCACAACGCATTACTCCTTGGCATTTAATGAAGAATAGAAGAAATTTCTTATTCTTTCAAGGCTCACGAAGTTGAGAGACATTGACCTGTAAACAATTAATTTCACATAAGCTTTCCCAAAGTTCTATCCCATAAGCAGAAGCATGAGGAGATCAGGGAGTCCTTTGTAGATGAGGACTAATTTGATCTAAGGCCTGAAGGATAGAGATCTGAGAAATAAAAGTGATTATAGCTATAGTAAGATTCAAGTAGTGGTGAAAATGATTATGCAAGGTTCATGTAACTTGACATACTTCAGCATGAGTATGGCTAGAACAGAGTGAGTATGGGGTTTGGTGGGAGGGGAGTGTGCCAGATGATGCTGCTGAAAGGCAGACAAAGCTGACATTGACAGTCTTTTATACACTGCAAATATGTTTGAGTTTTTTCTCAAGCATGATAAAAATATTGAACAATTTTAGGAAAAGAATTGATATCCAATTTGTGTAATGTCTTGATCTCAGCAAGTTCTGAACACATTAATAAAAAAATAATTAGTTAATTTGTTGATTGAATTTGAAATAGGTTTATTTTTTAAAATTTACATTTATTTTCAGAACAAAAGACAACTTTATAAAAACATCTTGAATAGTTTCTTTCTGAGATATACAGAAATATTAGCTAAAGAGACTTGGGGAAGATAATTTAATGTTGATTTATCATAAATAGCTTAGATTTTTCTCACTGTTTGAAAGACTGTATGATAACAGTGTCATTCATTCATTGAAACATGTTTTCCTTAGTAGACTTTTGGTTGAATAAGTCCTAGTTAGAATATTGAAAAGATATTTTTTTTTTCTTGTACACAGGTTAAACTGTTATAAGTAAAGATATGTTGCTAAGCCTGGGATATTTATATATTTCTTTATGCATTTATACACTTAATTATTTACTGACAATCAAGATTTCTATTTCAAGTTAGCAGAAGCTTCAAGAAGTCAAAAACTTACTGTGAAGTAAACTCCTAATACATGAGAATATCAGTGATAAAAATTACTCTCTATAGTTTTGAGAGGTAGATTTTACTGGTTATATAATGATCACAATATGCATTAAATTTCTTCATTCGCCCAATAGTTTTGAGCACTTATCCTCTAGAGAGCATTATACTGGCCTTTAAAGCAGTGAATAAGCAATACCAGTCCCTTATTCTCATAAAATTTACATTCGATCTTGAAGATGCATAATAAACAAACAAATCAACAAAATACCTCAAATGATTGTACGTGATAAAATATAACAAAGTACTATAATTCAATTTCAGGGGCAGTGGTATAGGTCAGAGGGGTGACCATGAAAAAGCCAAACAATTGAGTTTGCAGAGGCCAAGCATTCCAGGCAGAGAAATAGGCAATATAAAGGTCTGAAGCAAAACGATCTTTACATATTCAAGAAAGAGTGGGAAAGTAGTGATGCAGCTCTTATTTAAATCAAGTTCCATTCAAGTAAAATTATAGTCATTATGGTTTCATTTCTGAAGAGGCTTAGAATAACAATGAAACGTGATACTGGAGATTAGAGTGAAATCATCATGCATCTGTGTTTGACAGACTTCACTTTGGGATGTACTTAGTGGGGAGACTGATTTTCTTCAGAGCCTCCATTTCTGAATCTAGGAGGTCAAAACCGAGATAAAGAGTCAGTGTAAAATCAAACTTGACCTGTTCAAAGAAGGAATCCTGCCAGACCAACGTCTAAGAAATTATAAATATTCTTTGCATATTTCCTTGTATACATCTATACATATATATAAGCATACATAGTGCATATGTTAAAAAACAGCATGATTCCCATATTCTAAATTTCTAAATTCTAAATTTATTTTATCCAATGAGGAATACGCAATTATCTTTCATAGTTTGTAACATGTCCATTGTGGGTATATCAAAATTCTTGTTGAAATCTTTCAGATATATCTTGTTATATGACTACATTTGTTAAGATTGCTATGGTAGGGGACAAATGGGAAAGTTTCTCTTAACCTTCTAAAAGTTCACTGAAAAATCAATTCACAAAAGGCAGTTTAAGAATAAAAGGCATACAGACATACTTAATGTGTATACATGGGAGCCTTCAGAATGAAGACTCAAGAATAAGGGGAAATTGTCCATTTGTATGTTTAGGGTCAACAAAGTATAGATGGCCATGTAGAAGTATGATTGGACAAAAAGGGTAAGATCTAATGTTAAAAAGGCAGACTAGGAAAACTCAGCAAGGCCTGTGTGCCTAGATTCTATGCATTCCATTTTTCTGAGTGTGGGACAGAGACCTCTCTGGAAGAGGGGTCTTCTGACCTATAGTCAAACAAGTTAGGTCAGATAATTTATTTATGGCCAGTTTTCATACAGAAAGGAGGAGGGGAAGTTAGAGTAATATTCTTAGGTTTTATAGTTGGCTTTGGGGAAAAAGGGTTTTGATTTCTATGACCTGCCTTGAGAAAGAGAGATTCTAGTTTCTTATGGCTAGTCTTGGGGGAGAATGGGTCTGAAAGCAGGTAAGGCAGGAGAAGCTCAGTAAAAACATCTTACTTCTGAGGCTGCCTCTGAGGCCTTTATTTTAGTGTATTGAAACCCCGACACTACATTGGAAACTGAAGAGAATAGATGTATAGTTTTAACGAAACAAAGAACTGTGAGACTATCTTTTATATTCTTGAAATTCTAATTCCATTAATGTAGTCTAACATCACTAGATTTCTTTTTTGTTATTGTTGTTGTTTGTATCTGTGTTATTGAGCAAATGAGATTGCTGCTCGAGGCACATAGAACTTAATACTACAACTTCAAATAAAGATCTTATTGCAAGGCTAGCCTGCAAGGAGATAGGAGTCAGGCTCAAACGTATCTCTCCAATTTGGGGGCTGGGGAAAGTTTTAAGAAGTTGGAGGTCAAATGAAAGGATTTGGGAATTTACCTGGGCAGGGACTTATTACAGGGCATAACATTTGGCTATTTATGGTAAAGTATGTTGAGATGGATTTCAGTCCTGGATCTTCCTGGCCAACACACCTCTCACTTCTGAAAGAACCCAGTGGTCAGGTTCTAGTCACGTCCTGCTCTTTTTACTTCCATGGAGAAAACATGGTTGCTTCTGGGTGTTGTTAGAGGTCAAAGCTCTTCCTATTCTGAATGCAGAGCCTATAGTACTTGCAGTTTGGGCAGTTACACGTAAGAGGTAGCATGATATTTTGTTAATAACAGAGTAGAGCCAATTTGGGCTGGTCCTGCAGTTACAGCTGCAGTGAAACCTTGAGGTTTTTAGTAAGCCAAGAGCACACAAAGGAAAATCTCTCTCTCTCTCTCTCTCTCTCTCTCTCTCTGTGTGTGTGTGTGTGTGTGTGTGAGAGAGAGAGAGATAAAGTGCACAGTTTCAAAACATGTAATAAATGATAAAATGTGATTGTAGCAAAAATATTCACATACCTCTCTAAACTTCTTGGCACAACTCTCTTAGCCAAATTTCCCACATATATTTTATGGACACCTAACCTACAGTTTCTCACCTTTGCCAACTAATGATAAGCCTGCAATTTCTTGTACCCTGCAGACAACAGTACAGTCTGTGACAAACTAGTGTGTAAATCAAGTGGGCAGCAATAAGAGAAGCATCAAATCATTCTCCCACAAAAAGTAGAAAAAATAGAAACCTCTAGCTATGTTTTCATGCAATTTATATTATCAAAAAATCATACTAAATCTTGGAAACAGAAGCGTTAGATAGGTCAAATCTTGGAAGGTAGATGAAAAGAAATACATATTTTTTCTGATTGTCTTTCAGTTTAACAATCATGAGAACTTTGAAATGCTCTTAGCCAAAGGGACCCCAGAGAAACCTTGAAAACAAATTTCTCAGCCATGATGGAATGAGAGATCAGACATGTCTTATTACATCTACTCTCTCACTAACCATCGTTATTAGCCTTTCTTCTCTAAGGGTTGAACAGAAACCAGCCCTTTCAAAAGACTCTGTCACTGGTATTAAACAACCACCTGACTCTGCTCCTCCTTTTTTGCCTGATAAGATATTGCTGACCACAGAGTGCTTCTGGACAGTCTGCAGAGAATATGAAGTATGAGTTTGCATTTCCTCTGCTTCACCTTTTCATGTCAGAGAACCCAAAGTTCCATCCTCAGATCATATTAACACCACATTTTTTTGTACATGGGAAGCATGGAGGGGCATAGAGCTCAATTGCACATTTGCATGATTTTCTCTTCATAAATGTTCATGACTCCTCCTATCGTTTATTAAATATGGATGTTTGATCACTCCACTCAGTATAATTCTTGTTCCCATTTCCTCTCCCTTGAAGTATCTGTTTTTGGCTTCCATCCTGAGGCTATGCTTCCCAGCCTGTCAGAATGGTCACCTTGCAGGCTGCAACCCATACGAGAAATAAAGCTCTCCTTTCCAAATTTATGAGCACTACCATTCTTCACTTGACACTGCCTATGAAAATCGCACTACTAAGACCATGGAGAAAGCTTCAATTAAAAAGCAGAGGTCTATCAAACCCACATCATCATATCTTAATGCAAATATTATTACTAACATTATTATTAAAATTTTTTTAGTTTATCACATGAAATTTTTTCAGCAGCCAAACTAGGCTTTTAACTTCAATGACAAAATGCATAGCAGCTGAATGGCCACCTTGGGTCTTATCCATTATGTCATGCAAATCCTTGACCAATGCCAGCAGGAATCACAGGTGCCTTGAACACATAGGATACAGTACCTGCAGATATCTGACATTTTCTTGGTATTCTGTGGAGAAGCATGTTTTCTCAATGTGCAGCTGAATCACTCTGGGTCATAATTTCAGCGGAGCAAACATCCACATCCACACACACACACAATTTGCTTTTTATGACAAGGGTATAAGAATAGCTTTGCAATTAATTTTTCTTTTGAAGTCATAGTCTGTCAATGAATTGATTATAGGATTTTCAGGGAATATTAGCCAATTGTCCAGCCTTTCTACCCATTTCCGTGGAAGAGGGGAACAAATGTTCCCTCTTCTAGCTCATTATGAGACATCCAAAAACTGCTAGAATTTGTTATCAGATAATACTGCCTGTCTCCCTAACATAATAATATTGTCTATGTTTGTTTTTGCTCAAAAGAAAAATGGTTCATACAAATTTTGGTTTTTAATCCTAGACCAATTTATATGCATCCTTTTTCACCTTACTAAAATACATAAGTACATGTTTTCAATTACATGATTCCATTATCTTATTAATCAAATCTTTTAATATATAGCTGGATTCTTACATATCATGTCTTGATTGAAAACACTGTTTCCATATTATTAATATATTATATCCATAATTCAATTTCTTTCTTTTCTTTTTTATCTCTTCTCTTCTCATCCTGTCCTCTTCTTTTTTCTTCTCACCTCTTTCTACCTTCAGTTATTTCTCCTTTTTCTCACCAATCTGTTTCTCTTTCTCTCTCTCCTTTACTCCTATTTTCTTTCTTTTTCTTCTAAAATTTATTTTCTCCCAGTTTTTAATCTCCTTTTTATATTCCTCTCATTTAGGCAAATCTGCATTTTTTCCTCACTCATGACAGTTCTCCTTTTATCTTTCACAGCCTAATTTTTTGCCTTTGTTATTTATTTTTTCTCTCTTGATTTCTTAAAATATTCATGTCATTTTCATTATTCACAATGTTTATCTGAACAACTATAGACATTTCATATCCCCCCTTCTTTCCTATTACTTGCTATATATACTTTCATTTTGGGCCATTATATGTGTATCTACCTTTTTTTCTTATCTTTCCTTTTCTATAATATTTGACAAATATGATAAAAAAATACTTCTCTTTACCAACATGTATTTTAAATCCTTATACTTTCTAATAAAACAGTATTGTGTTTCTGATATGAGATGGAAAATAGTCAAAAAATTTTCTCTTCCATTTGTACCATTTTTTAAAGCAAAAAAAAAAGGAGGGGGATAAATTACAAAGGGATTACTTGGAGGAACTTTAGAAATTATATAGTCAACGCTGGGCATGGTAGCTCACGACTTTAATCCCAGCACTTTGGGCGGCCTAGGCAGGCAGATCACAAGGTCAGGAGATCGAGACCTTCCTGGCCAACATGTTGAAACCCCATCGCTACTAAAACACAAAAAAATTAGCCAGGTGTGGTGACTCATACCTGTACTCCCAGCTAATCAGGAGGCTGAGGCAGGGGGATCACTTGAACTTGGAACCAGAGATTGCAGTGAGCTGAGATGGCATGCCACTGCACTCCGGCCTGGAGAGAGAGTGAGACTCCATCTCAAAAAAAAAAAAAAAAAAAGGAAATTATGTAGTCAAATTGCTAATTTTATAGGGGAGTAAACCATGTCTCAGGGATGATAAATGGTATATGCATCACTTCTGAGGTACAGCCAGAAGTAAAAACTAATTTTCTGAGTTTTCCAATGAGTACTCAGCTACTGCCTCATTATTTGTTGATTGCTTATTTTTTCTAACATTTTATTAAACAATTGTGATTGACAGAAGGGTTGTATAGATAGTAGAGAGCACTTCCATGTAGTTCTTAATGTTTTCTCTGAACTTAGTGCCCTGCATAATCATGGAACTTTTATGTAAACTAATAAATTAATATTAGTAAAATACTGTTAACCATACTAGATATTTTATTAATATTCTGTAAGTTTTTTCATTACTGTATTCTTCCTGTTTCAGGATCAAATCCCAGTTACCATGTTGTATTTAGTGATGTCTCCTTATCCTGCTTCAATCTATGACAGTTTCTCAGACTTTTTCTGTATTTCATGGCCTTGACCACTTGAAGATCTAACAAGGTCAGTTATTTTGTAGAATGTCCCTTGATTTGCATTTGTGTCATGTTTTCTCATTATTAGATTGGTATTGTGGATTATTGAGAAGAATACCAAAGAGCTGGCGTGTCATTCTCATTGTGTAATGCCAAGGTTACATGACAATAACCTTACTCTGTATTAATAATGTTAACTATGATTACTTGGTTAAAGTGATTTTTGCTGTCATTCTGAACTACATAACATTACTGCAATTCTCTTTACTTTTTTGATTCATTAGAAATAAGTCACTACATCCAGGGTTCAAGTAATTCTTCTGTCTCAGCCTCCCAAGTAGCTGGGTTTACAGGTGCATGCCACCAAGCCTGGCTAGTTTCTGTATTTTTTAGTAGAGACGTGGGTTTCACTATGTTGGCCAGGCTGGTCTCAAACTCCTGACCTCAAGTGATCTGCCCATCTCGGACTCCCAAAGTGCTGGAATTACAGACGTGAGCCACCCCGCGTGACCCCTATTACTTTATTTTAGTCTCCCCTGCAAAACTCACATGATATTTTGTTCCCAATTTTGCATGTTATTGGACATTCTTTGAAGTGAAGCATTATAACAAAACATCTCTATTGCTGCTCTACCATTACAATAACAAGCTTGAAGAACTTCAGTCAGGTATTTTAGTGATGGATTTAATGAGTAGTGGGAAAAACCCTTAACCCTAAATTATTAACAAACTCAATGCAGTCTGTAATGCATTAGATATGAATTGTACATCTATTTGTATTTCAGTATCCTACTCAGAGCAACCCCATGGAAGAAGTGATATACTTATTTTTTAGATGGTAAAAATAATGTAAGCAGTGGTTAATCAAAGTGTCAGGGGTGAAATCGTATTGTCTGGCTCTGTAGTCATCACACAAATTTACCAACTGGTTAAAGTAAAGAGAATTTCAGGTTTTGGAGGAAACAAGAAAATATAATAATGAATCTTTGAAAGTATACACAAATCCTTTCAGAGAATCTAGTCATTAAGGTACAGAAATTAAATTATCACATCCTAAATGCTGACTATATTATTGTCAAATAGATATTTGAATTTAGAAATGCTATTTATATTCATCTGAAATATAACTTTTTAAAAATATACTTATCAGTTTGACCCTTTAAAAAGTACGAAGTGGAAAAACAACTATTTATGGTAGCCACTTAATATTCGATAACAGCTTTGATCACTTTTCTAAAAATGTTCTTGGTTTATGAATGGCTCATTCTATACACATAAAATATATTATTAGAGAAAGTGTAATTTTAGCTCTTAATATAGACCTGTCAGTTGATAATTTTAACAAGCCAGACTTAAAAAAATGCAAGTGATATTTGTAAATACACTCATTTTCCAACCCAAACAACTTTACTTTTAAAATTTAAATTAGTAGAGTGTAAGAAGTTAAACAGATATTTAGTCATCAGCCAAATAGTTTTTGCTAGTTTGTGTTTCTTTATATGCTGAAAGAGAAATTTTATGTCAAAGTTTTCTTAAAAATTAGTTACATATATTCAAATATGTATTTATTATATTAGAACAATTTTTTGTAAAATTCATTTATTTTGCTTTTTAAAGTAATTCAGTTAAACCTATTCCCTATAACATATAAAAATGTATTTTTATAAAATGTAAAAATATCTCTGATTTATTATTTCAATGATTTGATACATAATTTGAAACATCACATACTAACAATAGGTTTTAAAGAGATAATGAAGCACACAGCTTGTATTCTGGCATGAGAAAATAACTAAAAATTTGAAATTCAATTAATTTTTCTTCTTTCATTGAAATGCATTCTATTTTTTGACAAGAAATTAAGCTTTTTATAGCACAGGTTGAAAATGATTATTAATTCAGTTGAAGTGTGTTAAGTAGTAGACATTTCATAATAATTCTAAATCGCAATGAATGTTTTAAAAGTTGAGTGTTCGCTTGCAATTTTTGTGCTTAGTGATTTAACACTGGATGATAAACATAAAATATTGGAGAGATAAATCTATAATACAGTTTTGTCACATTTAATAATTCACAGTTTTACAAACTCTGTAATATCAGATTATTTTGAGAAGTTTGGCTACCAGACCACTGCGAAGGCTCTTTAACCTAAGCTCACTTGTCAGTTAAGTTCCTTATATCTAATCTTCTCGAAGATTCTGGTATTTTTTCTATTTCAAAAACCTGAAGGTATAACTTTTGCTAATTTGCATACAGAAACTTTATACACTAACAACCATGTTTATCAAAAATTATAAAGCATATATAAAATCCTATTTCATTACTGGTGAGATTCATTTATTTTTCTCTTTCGGTTTTCATTTGAGTGTTGCATAAATGTTGACTGATCTTGACTTTCATTGCTCAATATATCATAATAGTATTTTATGCACTGTGGAGCCTTGAGAAATAATGGAGACAGAACAAATAAGACACCACTGTGGGGAATGCAATTTACACTAATATATTTCAAGCTTGATTTGTCCAGAGTCATATCAATATGCCAAGTGTGTGAAACCCAATGCTTTTGGATTACATTTAAAAGACTCCTAAATTGTGATTAGGCATGGCAATGTAGAGTGATGAAATTTTATGGCCATAGGAAATAAGGCTATTAATACATTAACAAGATTTTATGAACATTAAATGCCTTGTAGGATATCGTTGAATATTTATATTTTCAAAAAATACTTTTTCAAAATAACAATAGCAGCAACAAAAAGTTAATGAACAACTGCTGAAATCTTACTGTAAGGTAAAAATGCAGTATTACATAGCAAGCAAAGAACCTGAGTGTAACTAAATTATTTTAGTTCATATTGTGTTTTGATTCAGGCAGAAAATTTATTCTGCTCCTACACAATAATTGCATTTTTCTTAAGATCATTTTTTTTTTACCAATTCTTAGACTGACAGAAAATATTATTTGGTGAAATAAGTTATCTTTAGCATTAAAATGATGAAATACACTTAAATATGTTTTTTGCCATCCTTGGGGGAGATCTAGAGCTTTCCCTGATAACAAATAGCAGAGACCAAGATAAAGACAACAATACAATAAAATTCCTGCCTGTATTTTAATTAGATCAGTGTATGAAAGTGTGTTTCCAGTAATTGCTCTCTTTTCTTCGTGTTCTTATTTCGTGTTCTTATTAATATGTTTAATCTTTCTTTTTAAAAATTTATTTATTTATGCAACTTTTATTTTAGATTCAAAGTGTATATACGTAGCTTTGTTACCTAGGTACAATTGTGTGATGTTGAGGTTTGGGGTGTGAATGAACTCTTCACCCAGGTATTGAGCACAGTACCTAATATGTCTAATGTTAGACTATGGAGGAAAGTTTGCACTGTAGGATAAGGTAAGAAAAGAGCCAGGCTGTTTTATAAGAAATACACTAGGAGTGCTAAACAAATCTTTGAGCCTCACCACTAATACAATATTCCTATTAGCGGTAAGTACTATATGGAAAAGTTTGGGCCTGAAGCTTTATAATCTCAACCATTATGCCTAGTCTTCAAGTTTCTTCTCTGTATTACATTTTCAAAAATATTCAAGTTGTTGTTATGCTGCTCAAGGAATTCAGGTTTCAATATCTGGAAGATTTCTCAACACTACAAAATTATATCATACCCCTTTACACACACACACACACACACACACACACACCTTTAATATTTATATTGAAACAAGATAGCATCTTAAAGCATAATTACTGATCACTTGCTGTTCAATATTCACAACTCCAAGATTCCTTTTGACATGATGAAGAGTACATAGTGTTTCTAAATCTCTTGTTGGTAATTATTCCGTATCCCCACTGAGAAACATGTCATAACTGGCTGTACGTTCCTACTTGAACTACTTTTTTCTTGGAGTTTCTCACACTGTACCCTTGTGGTTTACCTCTACCCCCAACTTTCTGGTCCATAGAACAACTCATCACCTACCACTGCATTTGACAAATTCTTCAGTATTTCTTCTTAACAATAAACTCCAAGATGTCACCAAATTTCTCCAGTCCTATGTGGGAAAAACTCTCATTCCCCCATGTAGACAATATATAGATCAGTCACACTGATTTTAACTTTTACAGTATCTTAGTTCAAGCTACCATGGAGTTATACCTGTGCAACTGCAATAATTTCCTAATTAATACTTCTGCATCCATACATTATTTAATCAAGTAAATGTTAAGATTGAAGATAGTGAACTTATTGTGATGAACAAATGTAATCATGTTGATCATCTATTCTTTTATTCTTAAAACGAAAAACAAAATCCTCAGCAAAATCTGACACTTTCAAAATTCTGCATTCTTATCTGTTATCAGTCTATTTTAGACACACAGGCTTTTATTTAATACCTCTTATATTCCCTGTTTCCTGATGCCTAAGCAATTCTTCCTAGGCTGTAAACACCAGATTCAATGCAATTCCTATCAAAATACCAATGACCATCTTTTAAAAAAATTCTAAAATTTGTATGGAACAACAAAATGCCCAGAATAGCCAAAATTATTCTCAGCAAAAAGAATGAAATTGGAAGGATCACATTATCTGACTTCAAGTTATACTATGCAGTTCTAGAAACCAAATAGCATCATCCTGGCATAAAAACAGACAGACCAGTGGAACAGAGTAGGGAAAACAGTAACAGATCCACACATTTACAGTGAACTCATTTTCAACAAGGTGCCAAGAGCATACATTGGGGGAAATGACACTCTCTTCAATTAATGGTGCTGGGAAAACTGGATATCAATATGCAGAAGAAGTAAACTAGACTCTTCTCTTACCATGTCTGAAAATTATATCAAACTGGATTAAAGACTTAAATCTAAGACCTCAAACTATAAAATTACTACAGGAAAATGTTGGGGAAACTCTTCAGGACATTGCTCTGGGCAAAAATTTCTTGAGTAATATAACCCAAAAGCAGAGGCAACCAAAGCAAAAACGGGCAAATGGAATCATAACAAGTTAAAAAGCTTCTGCACAGCATACAATCAACAAAGTTAAGAGACAACGCATACTGTGTGAGAAAATATTTGCAAACGACCCATCTGAAAAGGGGTTAATTACCGGAATATATATGGAGTTCAAACAATTCTATAGAAAAATATCTAATAATCCGATTAAAAACTGGACAAAATATTTTAATAGACACTTCTCAAAAGTAGACATACAAATGACAAGTAGGCATATGAAAAAGTGCTCAACATCACTGATCATCAGAGAAATGCAAATCAAAACTACAGTGAGATATCATTTCACCCCAGTTAAAATGGCTTCTATTCAAAAGATAGGCAACAACAAATGCTGGTGAGGATACGAAGAAAAGGGAACCCTTGTGTGCTGTTGGTGGGAATGTAAATTAGTATAAGCACTATGGAGAACACTCTGGAGGTTTCTCAAAAACTACAAATAGATCTGTCATATGATCTAGCAATTCCACTGCTGGTTATATACCCAAAAGAAAAGTAATTATTATATTGATGAGATATCTGCACTCCTGTGTTTGCTGCAGCGCTGTTCGCAATAGCTAAGATTTGGAAACAACCTAAGTGTCCATAATCAGATGAAATGATGGATAAAGAAAATGTGGTACTTAATCACACTGGAGCACTATTCAGCTCCAATGAGTTCCTTTCGTTTGCAACAACATGAATGAAACTGGAGGTCATTATGTTAAGTGAAATAAGTCAGGCATAGGAAGACAAACATTGCATGTTCTCACTTATTTGTAGGATCTAAAAATCAAAACAATTGAATTTACAGACATAGAGAATAGAAGGATCATTACCAGAGACCGAGAAGTATAGTAGGGATGTGGAGGAGAGGTGAGGATGATTAATGGGTACAAAAGAAATAGAAAGAATGAATAAGGTCTAACATTTCATAGCACAACGGGGTGACTATAGTCATTGATAATTTAATTGTGCATTTAAAAATAACTAAAAGAGTATAATTGGATTGTTTGTAACACAAAAAGTAAATGCTTGAGGGGAAGGATACCCCCATTTGCTATGATGTGATTTTACACATTGCATGCCTGTATTAAAACAGCTCAAGTAGCCCATAAATATATACACCTACTGTGTACTCACAAAAATTAAAAATATTTTTGAAAACCAAAAAATATAATTGATGTTTAAATCTATGGAAACTGAGAAAAGTGGTGTACCCTCCATAATACAGGTGGAGTTTACCTAATCAATGTAAGATTTTAAGACAAGTTTTCTAAGGAAGAAAGAATTCAATCTCAAGTCTGAAACTTAGAAACTGCCCGAGTTTCCAGCTTGGTTTCAGATTTGCAACTCAACGCTCTAACGTCAACTTTTACCTGGATTTACCCGGCCCACTTGACCTACAGATTTTGCTCTTGCCAGGCCCCACAATTCTTTAATCATTCCTTTGTCATCCTTTCTCACTATATAAATATAGAAATATATTAGATAGGAAAAAAGATAGAGATAGATAGATATCATATTGGCTCTGTTTCTATGGAGAACCCCTGAAAAATACAGTGCATCACACATAATAACTTCCTTCTAAAGAATGCAAGATATAAAGTAAGAAAAAAATAATGTAGTGGAGAAACCTGAAAAATTCTGGTTGGCCAGGTGATTAAGTTTAATATCGACATTAATATGTCACGCCAATTGTGTGTACCCTTGATATAATATATTCAAAATCATATTTTATCTCTATTACTTTTTCTTTAACCCATAAGTCTAGTGTAATCATGAGAAAAAAAAATGAGACAAATCACAATTGAGGGACATTCTGCTAAATAGCTGACTAGTAGTTTTCAAACTTGTCAACATAATCAAAAAAAGGAAAATCTTAGTACTTTTTATGACCAAGGTAAGTCTAAGGTGACATATTTTAAAATGTAATATGGTATCCTAGATGGAATTCTTGGATAGATAAAAAGAAATTAAGGTAAAGTCAAATAAATCTGGATACATCATGTTTTATAGTTAATTAGAAGGGATTAATATTGGCTCATTATTTGTAACAAAACAATATAATATGCTATAGTACAGTTTTTGATAATCTAGGAGACTGAGCAAGGGTTGTATGAAAACTCTATGCTGCCTTTAGAATTTTCTATAGATGTAAGATTGTTCCAAAATAAAAAACAGAAAAAAAGAAGTAGAGCAAAGGGAGAATACGTTTATTTTTTCTGTCTTATTCTTGATGGCTAAGTGCAGATATTTTATCTGGACCTGGGAAATTTGTCTTGGGCTATGAGACAACATTGAGAAAAGAACATTTTGCACAGAGAATTGATAGGATAAATGGAGTATGGATCTTTGATACCATAGAGTATCATCTCAATGTAGATCATGCAGATCTAGAGATCTATATGAGAGATAAATTTGATGTTATTTAATTATTGTTTCTAGTTATTTTGTTGTTGTGTGGAATTTTGTCATTAGTGGCTTAAGTTAGTCCTCATTATACCTTAAATATCGTAATATAATTAACAAAAACTATACTGATATATACTTAAGTCATTAGAATAAGTATTATGAATAATATTAAAACACCATAATTCACACACTTCTTCCTAATTAAATTATTTATAAAGTGTAATTTTGGTATTGAACATTTCCATGTTGATGTCTATTGCCCATTTTTCATCTAGAGGTATAAACAGTTTCTGCCTTTTTCTAATTCCTAAAACTTAGTCAAAATACAGCAAATCTTGTTAAAACATAAAATTTGTAAGTAAAATTAGAATAACATCTTTTACTTTATTAGTGAAGTTCAACATCTTATTTTTTATCATTTTTATATGTTTGTCTATTTTGAATCATGCATTCCTCATGGAATGCACATTTGTTTTGCTTATTTATTTATAAATGACCAGTGAATAAATATGAAGAATTCTAAGCTAATGCTAGTATTTATTAATGTAATTTTTAGAATTTAATATTATTATTATATGCATAATAGTCCATATTTATATTGATGTAATCAAATGCCTATGGTTTTCTGTGTATGATTTATTATTTTAGAGTATAAATTTCTATGTACCGTCTGCTTACATTTCAAAAATTTGGGGGACATTTATTATTAGTAGTTTGTGGTACTGTATTCTGATTATACTTGTGAGTTTTTTTATTTGATTGCTTTTAACTAAGAAAATGTCTATACATATTTGTTGAAGCAGAATAGCTTTACAAATATTTGATAAGATGGAATTTATTTCCCCAAATTCAAATTTCATCTCTTTGTTCTTGTATTTACTTTCAGTTATATAGCTTAAGTTTACATGATTATTGTTTTAATTTCAATATCTATTGACTTCTTAAAATGACATATTAACTTTTCTGCATCGAAATTCCCACAATCAAATGTCCTTTAATATTTGCCCCCTCTCTGCAACTCATTTGTTGCCTCAGATTTCTGATACTTTCTAATATTCTGTGGCATGAGTTGATTTGCTTTATGTTGGCTCCACTCCCAACAGACACTTAGAATAATTAAGAAGTTAGTTTTGTTAGTCATCTTTTACTTGTCCTAAAAGTATCCATCATCTACAATTTTATAATGAATCTCTTTTGCTGTCATGCTCCCCCTTGTTCTCTTTATTCTTGTGAGTTTACGCATTGTTTTAACATTTTGCTCCCTTATTCTCATTTTGAGCAGATTGATATGAACAAGAAAAATATATTTTTGATTGTTCAAGTCATGGGGAAGTTTAGTTAGTTTGATTATTGAAAGAATTAAGATATAATTTTCTATATCTAATGTAGACGATATTTAAGACCTTTTTTCTAAATATTTAGGTGTTCTAGCTTTATCACATTTTAATAATTGTAAGATGCCAGTATGACTTCAGCAGGCATATTACCTTTATATTTTACAAAATATTTGTTGCCTTGGGTACTTTACTTGATGCAATACAAGACAACTTCTTTGTTTTTCCTTTCTTTGCTTTGCTTTGCTTCTGCTTGTTCTGCATCTTTTTTGGACATCTCCCCTTCCACTCCTCTTTTCACATTATTATGATTTAAAATATTCTTTAAGTATTTAAAACTATTCCTCAAAAATAACTCTAAAACCCCTTTTCTGAAACAAGTTTTCAAATATTCAACAGCGTTCAACGGAACTTTTCAATTCTCCAAATATTTAACAAAAATAGCATATTCCTTTGTGCAAATGCATACCAAGAGAAAAATAAAGTGTTAAAAATAAATATTAACATGTATATTTTAGTTAGGTTTAAAAAATTACCTTAGAGGGCTTCAGTCTAGGAATGCAAGTAGTACTCATCATCAATGAACAATTAATAGAAAGCAATATGTTTAATAAATTTTAATGGGCAATAAGAAAGCTTTTCATGAAACTAGAAATATATTTGTCATAATATTTTGGGGAAAGAGGAATTGAAGTGTAGTTCTGAATTATTATAAAACTATTTTCTCAGACATATAGCTATCATTAAATTTACTTATAGAAGTTATGTATTTTATATTTATCTCTTTTCTGAACTCTGTGAACAGCTAATTTGATAGACATTAAAATAATTAGCAAAATAGTTGAAGTAGAAGTTAGATAATTTTTATGAAAAACAATTGAAAAGCAGGACAAACAGTTAAGGAGAACAGTTTATTGGATGTTTAAGTATATACTTAGTGTCCAATGGGGATGAAAGTCTGAGATGCCTACTCAGCCTTCTTCTAATTCACCCCCCAGTGTGGGAGGAAACTACTTCTGTGCCTCTTAACACTGTTACAGTATAGTGCTAGTCAAAGTCTAAATTTCATACTCAGCTATTGTTAATGTAGGTAAGGGTAAACTCACAGGGTTTTATTTGTTCGTTTGTTTTTGGTATTTGGTTGAAGTACGGTGGTTATTTTCTAAACTTTTTTTTCCATCTTTCTATTCTACTCTTCCCAGATTCTCTGGCTAGCGAAAACTGACATTTGTTGGGCCATTTTTCCTCTGTCGCTGGTTGGCATTTCAGTATACCAGCTTCATTATATTCACAACTTGGATAAATGAGGCAAAAAGAACAACCAATTGATCTTTTTTTTTTTTTTTTTTTTTGAGACAGAGTCTCGCTGTGTCTCCCAGGCTGGAGTGCAGTGGTGTGATCTCGGCTCACTGCAAGCTCCGCCTCCCGGGTTCACGCCATTCTCCCGCCTCAGCCTCCCAAGTAGCTGGAACTACAGGCGCCCGCCACCTCGCCCGGCTAGTTTTTTTGTATTTTTAGTAGAGACGGGGTTTCACCATGTTAGCCAGGATAGTCTCGATCTCCTGACCTCGTGATCCACCCGCCTCGGCCTCCCAAAGTGCTGGGATTACAGGCTTGAGCCACCGCGCCCGGCCCCAATTGATCTTTTTAAGTCAATAAAAATAAAGAATGGGGAAAAGACACCTTATTCAATAAATGGTGCTGGGAAAACTGTCTAGCTATGTATAGAAGAATAACTCTAGAGCTTACCTATAACCATATGCAAAAATCCAAGTTGAATTAAAGACCTTAAACTATAAAAATCCAAGAAGAAAACCTAGGCAACCTCTTCTGGATGCTGGCCTAGGCAAAGAATTTATGACTAAGGAAACAAAACAATAAAAAAAAGCAAAGGGAATAAAAACAAAAATTGACAAGTGGGACCTAATTAAACAAAAGAGTTTCTACTCAGCAAAAGAAACTATTAAACAGACAACCTACAGAATGGAAGAAATTGCTCTGAAACTGTGCATCCAACAAAGATGTAATATCCAGAATCTATAAGAAATTTAACAACTCAAAAGCAAAAAACAACCCCATTAAAGTGGGCAAAGTGCTCTCATTGTTCAGTACGCACAAGTATACATATGTAACAAACCTGCATGTTATGCACATGTACCCTAGAACTTAAAGTATAATAATAACAAAAATTTAAAAAAAAAGTGGGCAAAATACACAAACAGATACTTTTTAAAAGAAGGCATACAAGTGGCCAACAAAAATACTAAAAAATGCTCAACATTACTAATCATCAGAGAAATGCAAATAAAAGCCACAATGAGATACCATCTCACACCAGCCAGAATGGCCATTATTAAAAAGTCAAAAACCAACAGATGCTGGTGAGGTTACAGAGAAAAGGAAACACTTATACATTGTTAGTGGGAATGTAAATTAGTTCAGTCACTATATGAAGCAGTTTGAAGATTTCTGTTTTGTTTTGTTTGTTTGTTGGTTTGTTTTGACAGAGTCTCACTCTATTGCCCAGACTAGAGTACAGTGGTGTCATCTTGGCTCACTGCAACCTTTACCTCCCAGGTTCAAGTGATTCTTCTGCCTCAGTCTCCCAAGTAGCTAGGATTATAGGTGCCTGCCACCACACCAGTCTAATTTTCTGGATTTTTAGTAGAGACAGGGTTTCACCATGTTGCCCAGGTTGGTCTCAAACTCCTGACCTCAGATGATCCACCCACCTTGGCCTCCTAAAGTACTGGAATTACCGGCGTGAGCCACTGTGCCCAGCTGAAGATTTCTCAAAGAACTAAAATACAACTATCATTTTACCCAGCAATCACATGATGCGTGTAAGTCCAGGGGAAAAGAAATTGCCATACCAAACCCACCGGCACTGGTATGTTTATCATGGCACTATTCACAAGAGCAAAGTCATGTCATGGAATCAACCAAAGTGCTCCTCAACAGTTGATTGAATAAAGAAAACGTTGCACATATACACCATGGAATACTACACAGCTGTAAAAGAGAATAAAATCATGTCCTTTGCAGCAACATGGATGCAGCTGGAGACCATTATCCTAAGTGAATTAGGGCAGAATCAGAAAATCAAATACAGCATGTTCTTTCTTGGAAGTGAGAGCTAAGCAATGGGTAAAAGCAGACATAAAGATAGAAACAATAAACACTGAGGCCTCCAAAAGGGGAGAAGTAGGGACAGGGGCAAAGGATTGAAAAACTACCCATGAGTTACTATGTTCATTATTTGGATGATGGGGCCAATGAAGTCCAAACCTCAGCATTTTGAAATATATCCAGGTAACACATTTGCACATATACTCTCTGAATTTAAAATGAATAAGTAAATAAATAGAAAAAAAAGAGAAAATCATATGAACTCATTACAATCATCTTGTAAACATAGCTAATCTTAGTTATTTTGTCCACATTTCAGAATGTGGGGCTAAAATATTTGTAAGGAAATGTTTTGAATATTTTTACATTTATCAAAAGGTATAAACTTACAGATTAATGAAGGCAGATGAATGTCAAACAAGGTAAATCTAAATAAATCATCACTAAATACAACCATAATCTCCTGATTATTAAAGACAAAAAATATTTTAAAGCATCCAATAATATGTGATACCTTACTAGAGGGGAAAGCAATGTGAATGACAACAAAATTTTTGTCAAAAAACACAGAGAACAAAACAGCATGTTTTTTGAGTGCAGAGGAAAATACCTTGCAATTATTGAGCAATAATACCTTTCAGGAATAAAAGGGAAATTAAGATTTCTTAGGTGGAAGAAAACTAAGAAAATACACTATTAGAAGACCTATCCTAGAAGAATGACTGGAAGAAACTCACTAAATATAAATGACACAATGATAAAAGAAGTCTTGGAACACCAGGATGAAAAAAAGAACACAGTAAACAAAAAAGAAAAAGGGGATGGAAGGGAATATACAATAAGCTTTCTTCTTTTCTGATGTTCTCTAAAGTATTTTTACAGAGTTTTACTAGTTACTTAAACTAATGAAGCAATCACACCAGCCAACTGTGATGGTATGTATTTATAACATAATACCTTGAGCAATTGCTAAAATAGTTTTCCAAAAACATCATAAAATGAAATTATAAGAAACATTTAAGCAAGTCATAAAAGAGAAAGAGAAGACAGAAAATTTTTTTAGCAGACAGAACAAATAGAACACAAAACTTAAGTGGAAGACATAGAATGAATATATCAATCATTATATTTTCTATAAATGGTCTAAATATACTAACTAAAAGACAGACTGGTGGAGTGAATGTAAAAGCAAGATACAACACTATACTACCAACAATAACAACAAAAATAATCATTTCAATGTAACAATATAGGCAAGTTGAAAATAAAGAGAAAAATATATATGTCTATCATGTAAGCATTTATTATAGAAAGTAGGAGTGGGTTTATTAATATCTAATAGAGTATATTTCAGAGCAAAGAAAAATATGGATGAATAGATAGATACACATGTGTAGAAGAGACAACTTACCAATAATCAAAACAATTTTAGATATGTATGCCTAAACGCACAAAGAGCTACATAATATGTGAAGCAAAATTTGAAGATCTCAAAAGCACAGGCAACAAAAGCAAAAGTAGACAAATTGGATTACATCAAACTAACAACATTTGCACCTCAAAGAAACAACTAACAAAATGAAGAGAAAACCTACAGAATGGGAAGAAATATTTACAAATTATTCACGCAATAAGAGAAAAATGATCATATATAAGAAACTCAAACATCTCAATGGCAAATAATAACAATAATATAATAACAATAATTCAATAATAATGTGGAAAATATATAACAGGCATTTCTCAAAAGAAGACATCCAAATGACCAACAGGTATATAAAAGCATGCTCAACATCTTTAATCATCAGGGAAGTGCAAATCAAAACCACATTAGGTATCATCTCACTTCAGCTAGAATGGCTATGATCAAAAAGATGAAAATAACAAATGTTGTCAAAGACAGGGAGAAAGCGAAACACTTGTACACTGTTGGTGGGAATGCAAATGAGGGCAACCTCTCTGGAGGATCCTGAAAAAACAAAAATGAGCTACTATATGATGCAGCAATCACACTGCTGGGTATATATCAACTAAAAAGAAAAACAAAGTACCAAATAGATATCTGCCCTCCTATGTTTACTGAGCATTATTCACAATAGCCAGTATATGGTATCAATGTGTGTCCAACAATGAATGAATGATAAAGAAAATGTGTATAAATATACAACAGAATATTATTCAGCCATAAGAAATAATGAAATGATTGATATATTCATTCTATGTCTTCCACTTAAGTTTTATGTTCTTTTTGTTCTGTCTGCTAAAAAAATTTTGTCTTCTCTTTCTCTTTTATGACTTGCTTAAATGTTTCTTATAATTTCATTTTATGATGTTTTTGTAAAATTATTTTAGCAATTGCTCAAGGTATTATGTTATAAATACATACCATCACAGTTGGCTGGTGTGATTGTTTCATTAGTTTAAGTAACTAGTAAAACGCTTTAAAAAGACTTTAGAGATTGTCAGAAAAGAAGAAAGCTTATTGTATATTCCCTTCCATCCCCTTTTTCTTTTTTGCTTACTTTGCTTTCTTTCATCCTGGTGTTCCAAGACTTCTTTTGTCATTGTGTCATTTATATTTAGTGAGTTTCTTCCAGTCATTCTTCTAGGATAGGTCTTCTAATAGTGTATTTTCTTAGTTTTCTTCCACCTAAGAAATCTTAATTTCCCTTTTATTCCTGAAAGGTATTATTGCTCAATAATTGCACGGTATTTTCCTCTGCACTTGAAAAACATGCTGTTTTGTTCTCTGTGTTTTTTGACAAAAATTTTGTCATTTGCAGAAATACAAATGAAACAAGAGATTATTAAATGAAATAAGCCAGTCACAGAAAGAGAAATTTTGCATGTTTTTACTAATATGTGGGAACTAAAGTGGAGCCATTTCTTCTCTGTCACATGGAGACAGCGAATAGTATGATGACTACCAGAGGCAAGGAAGACAAGGGGCCAGGGTGTATAAAAAAATTATTTGAGGGCTACAAAATGCAGTTAGAATGAATACATTCTAATATTCAGTCATACTGTAGGGAAATTACAGTTCACAAAAATGTATTGTTATAATAAGCATAGACTATTCAAAAAATAAGCTATTTCAAAATAGCTAAAGAGAAGAATTATAATGTTCCCACACAAAGAAAAGATAAGTATTTGAAGTTATTGTCATTTGGTTATTATACATTGTAGACAGGTAATAAAATATCGCATGTACACTATATGTATAACTATTGTATGCCAATTAAAATTTAAATAACATGTAAAAACTAAAAAAGAAGAATGGAATACTATAATACAACTTTAAACATATGAAATGGATGACTGAGACAAAATGGACTGATTCTTCAAAATTTAATACTACCAAAACTTCCACATTACGAAATACATTTTTATTTTTTTGAGACAGAGTCTCGCACTGTCATGCAGGCTGGAGTGCAGTGGCACAATCTTGGCTTACTGCAATCTCAGCCTCCTGGATTCAAGAGATTCTCACACCTCATCCTCCAGAGTAATGGGTGACTAAATGGGTGTGCTACCACACCCAGCAAACTGTTGTATTTTTTGTAGCGACAGGGTTTCGCCATATTAGCCAGGCTGGTCTTGAACTCTTGGACTCAAGTGATCCACCTTCCTCATCCTCCCAAAATGCTGGGATTGCAGACATGAGCCACCACGCCTGGCCAAATACATTTCTTAGTTAGCACAATAATCATTCAAAGATATTAAATTTAAATATGTAAATGTCCAAAGAATAAAAAAAGAAAGCTTCAGACCCAGAGAGTTTCACTGGAGAATTCTAGCAAATATTTAAAGAGGAAGTAAACATCAGTGTTACAAATCTATTTCAGAAAATTACCCTAATTCCAAAATAAGGCATAGGCCGTGGAAATGAAGGAAGGAAGGAAGGAAGGAAGGAAGGAAGGAAGGAAGGAAGGAAGGAAGGAAGGGAAAAGGGGGAAAAGGGAAGAAAATCAGGAAGGAAATGACAGGCCAGTGTCCCTTATGAATATACAAAAAAAGTTTAACAACTGTCTGGCATAGAATTTGGCAATATGTAAAAATATTTACATACAATACACAATCATGATTTATTTCAGGGATGCAAGGTTGTTTATATCTGAAAACCAATCAATGTCCTCCACCATAATAGCAGGCTAAAACAGAAATTTTGCATTGTCATATGAGTTGATGCAGAGGAATCATGTGACAAAATCCAACACCCATTCTTAATATCTCTCAGAGAAAATTAAATAAAAGGAAATTTCCTCAGCTTGATATATATCATCTACAAAAAACCCTGCATCTAACATTATACTTAATGAAGAAAGACTGAATTTCTTCCACTTAAGATGAGGAACAATGTGAGGATGTTCCTCACATTGAGAGGACAAACTCTCATCAGTTATTCAATATAATGCTAGAATATCTAACCAGTGCAGTAAGAGAGAAAAAAATGACATAAAGGCACAAACACAGGAAAGAAAAAAAGAAAATTATTACTCTTTGTAAATGGCATGATTATGTAGGAAATCCCAAGGAATATTTGTAAAAACCTATAAAAAAACAATTATATGTCTATATACTTGCAATGAATTCATTGACATGAAAATTGTAACTATAACACCATTTACAATTGCTCAAAAATGAAAATTTTTGGTGTGAATGTGATAAAACATATATAGGACATCTATACTGAAGACACTGATGAAAGAAATCAAATAAGTTCTAATTTAATTAGGGAAGATACGGTGTTCATATATTGGAAAATTCAAGATAGTAAGCATGTTAATTGTCCTTTAATTGATATATTTCAATATAATTTCTATCAAATTTCCAACAAGATTTTGGTAGATATAAAGACCACTATTCTAAAATGTATATGAAAAGGCAAAGGAAGAGTAACACTTAAATAATTTTGAGAAAGCAATAAATGAGTTATTGGTCTGCTGAATTTCAAAAATTATATATCTAAAATGAGCAGAATCCTCTGGTATTAGCAAGGGGAGAGACACATAATTTAATGCAGCAGAATAGAGAACATAGAAATAGGCCCCTAGGGTATACTGATTTTTCACAAAGGTACAAAAGCAAGTTAATAGGAAGAAGACAGCCTTTCAAAAATGGTGATTGAGCAATTTGATATTCATAGGCAAAAATAAACCTTGACCTATCTTCACCTTGTACAAAAGAATTAGCTCAAAAGATGATGGACTTAAATGCAAAATGTAAAACTAAAAACTGTCATAACAAAGAAGGGAATCATAGAATCTAAGTACAGACAAAATTCTTAGACATGAAATCAAAAGTACAATCAGTAAAGAAAAATTTGATAAATTTGACATTATAAAAATTAAAATATTTTTCTTACAAAATAATCTACTAAGAGGACAAAAGGACATGTCACGGATTTTGAGAACATTTATGGTAACAACATTTATGATAAAGGATTAGTACCTTGAATATATAAATAACTCTGAAAACTCAGCAGTAAAGAACCACCAACCAAGTTACAAATAGGTGAAAGACACAGGTAAACATTTTAACAGTTACAGTATATATGGCAAACAAGCATATGAAAAGATGGTCCACATTAGCCACCACAGAAGTTCAAATTAAAACCATGAGATGTCACATACAGCTATCAGCATGGCCAAAAAAAAAGAAAACAAACAAACCAAAAAAACTGACACCACCAGGTTTTGGCAAAGATATAGAGAAAATGGATCGCTCACACTTACAGATGTCTCTAATTTAGTGTATATTCTGCCTTCTGGAGTTGATATCAGCCACTTTTTAACAAAATATTTATTTTGAGATGGCACTTCGGTTTTGGCTTCCAAAAACCCTCTTTCAATGCTCTATCAGATTAACTCTTTCTAGATAGTATGCTATGTGATTACCTTCTCTACCATCATCCAGGGCAATGTGGACATTTACATTCTGCTCCCAATAAGCTCTGGCTTCCACCAGAATCCTAAGAGCCTTCCAAGCAGCAAGTTTCTCCCATCTCCTGGATTCTCCTCTAGGCGTTAAATCATATGTCTCAAGACAATATCCCCAAGTCAAAGAATTCTTGCCTATTCAGGATTATTTTCCAGACTTTTGCGCCCAAGAATCACAAAGTCCAATCCCAGTTTTGCTTCCATGGCTCCCGCAGATATTTGACAGGTAATTCTTGCAGTTCCTCTGGGGTATAATATCTTGGTTTGATATGGTTTGGATCTGTTTCTCCACCCAAAACTCATGTCCAATTACAATGCCTCATAT